>NC_046185.1:163917737-165117737 GCF_011004875.1 Balearica regulorum gibbericeps
CTGGCCATCAGGGAGGCATGGAATGGACAAGGCTTGGTGTGAGGATGAGAGAGCTTTGGGCAGGGAGGCAGGGCCTGCCCATGGCAACAGAGCATGGCTGCTTCAGTTGGTGGTCCTCTTCCCTTCAACAGCTTCAGCCCCAGACAGGTACACGAGTAGATCATGGCACACTTCTGTCCTCTTCCTCCTCCGCCACTCAGCCAAGGAGCGTTGCAACTTTCTACAAGGATATTGACCTAAGTGTAAAGAAACACTTTGTCATGTACCTCTACACCGTATCTTGTGTCCTGTGATAGATAGCATCATGGTCTTACAGGCAGCTGGAAGGTCCCCACAGTCGTGGTCAAAAGGAGTTCTGCAGCACTCTCCTTCTTTGTGTGAAACTTATCACAGAATGAAAAAAAGTTTGTAAATAAACATTCTCTAATTCATAAACCCATTGGCTGTTTTTTCTTGTTTGTGCTGCCTTTTTTGAGAAACCTTTTGAGACTTTTCCTTACTGTACTTATTTCCTTATTATATTTAATTTATATATCTTTATGTATGCGTGTATAAATTCAGTATATACACATATATAAATACACATATCTAAAGTGTGTCCCTGTATAAATCAGAGGGCTGCACAGACACATCTGGGTAGACAGAAGGCACCAGGGCCCTGAAGGGTTCCCCAAGAGCCAGCTGTACAGGCCAACAATTAAGTCATATATCTTATATGGACCCAACTGTTATTTTCCCTGTTAGCAGCAGGATTTCTGTCTCACAGCAGTGGTGAATTAGCAGAATATAAAATAAAATGTAATTTCCAGTGCATTAGATCATCTGAATCTTGGTCTCAGTAACACTTCACAATTTCTATAGTGATAGCACTCTATAAATGTCCTGAATGACTGTGAAATATGTGCAAATCCAAAGGGATAAATCTAAGAATACTTTGACAACTAGAAAAGGTTAATAATATCTCACTTATTGACATATAGAATTCATTGAAATACACTGTTTGATCATCCTGGTAAAGACAGAGAGAAAAATTGAAGGTGAAATTTTTATTTACAGAAAGTTAGCAATGCCACCATAATAAAGCCTTTTTTTAAAAGTTAAAGAGATGTAGAAGATATTACAAATTATTAGAATAAGAAATAAAACATAGATTGCTAGCAAAGCAGCAGCCAGTGAAGAACAGAAATGCACAGCAGCACACAATGCATGGAAAACTTCTACAATCACTGAGTAAATATTTCTGTATTCTGATAAAGAAAAAATAAATCCAATAGTACAGGAAGACTGAAAACAAAAGGGTCTGAAAGATATAATTGAACACAGTTTTATAGCAAATTTAATTTAAATTTTAAAAAATATAACAATTCTAATCCACTTACACTTAGAAAAGTGTTGTAAGTTGAACAGTTCCAAACATGAATGCTATGTTGCTTGCCACTGCAAAGTCATGTCCATCACCAAATTAAAATTATATAATGAAGAAAAATATTTATTTCTGAAATGATTCACATTTTTTCCCCTTAGTCTGGGTAACATAACTGGGTGGCAGAAGAGATGGATTTCAATCTGCTTGGCTTGACTATGAAATTGAACTCAAATCAGTCACTTCCCACCATGTGCATTGCTACCCATTAGATAAAGTGAATGTGTCTTGCACCACCACTGCACTAAAGAAGGTGACTCCCGTGAAGTGAGAAGCCTGCCAGAAGAAAAGATTTGTCTCTGTATGTTTTCAGTGAATGCCTGTATGGCATGTGCACATCCCTGTTCAGAACATGAGAAGGTTTGAATTATCATTTGGCAGCGTAACTTTCCCTCCTGGCAGCACAGGAAAGCTCCATGTCCCAACAGGCACCTGGAATCAGATTTATTGGATCAGATGCCTAATTTTTAGGTTGTCACATTATTTTTTTTTTTTCTTTCAGTTCTAGCACTTATGTTTTTGAAAGCTCACAGCCTGATTGGATTGAGAGCAGCCCTGAGGAGAAGTACTTGGGGATGTTTTTGGACGAGAAGCTCAACATGACCCGGCAATGTGCGCTTGCATTCCAGAAAGCCAACCATGCCCTGGGCTGCATCAAAAGAAGTATGGTCAGCAGGTTGACAGAGGAGATTCTCCTCATCTACTCCACTCTTGTGAGACCCCACCTGCAGTACTACATCCAGCTCTGGGGTCCTCAGAACAAGAAGGACATGGAGCTGTTGGAGAGAGTCCAGAGGAAGCCACAAAGATGACCAAAGGGCTGGAGCACCTCTCCTATGAGGACAGGCTGAGAGAGTTGTTCAGCCTGAAGAACAGAAGGCTCCAGGGAGACCTTATAGCACCTTCCAGTACCTAAAGGGCCCACAGGAAAGCTGGAGAGGGACTGTTTACAAGGGCACATGGTGATAGGACAAGGGGGAATGGGTTTAAACTAGAAGACGGTAGATTTAGATTAGACATAAAGAAAAAATAGCAGGAGTGTTGGAACTAGATGATCTTTAAGGTCCCTTCCAACCCAAATCATTCTATGATTCTATGATCTGGTGAATATTTATGAAAATACATACAATTCATTTCTGCTCTGTGATGTCCCCTTAATTTCAGTTTGGCTATAAGCATCCTCTGGTGGGAAATGGACTTCTGTGTACCCACACAGCAAAGGACTTAGGCAAGGGACAAGTTAGAGCAAATCAAATTGAACTATTCAGATACCTCATCTAAGCACATGCATAAATTCTGTATTCAAGGAATAAGAACTCAGATGGTAAACTTTTGATAAGTCATTAGCTTTTTATTTGTACAATAGCCAACATAATAATGTTAAACCAATAACTGCTGTTCACTCAGAATGGCTAGGCTAACAGAAAGATGAAAATTGCTAGTAAGAAAGGTGTTTCTGGATGTCTTCATAATCAAAACTTATTACTCTCCACATATAGTAAGTATCTCCTAAACACCCTATCCATTTAACAAGTAGATATAAAAAGAGCTAAGAAAAATTTACAGAATTTTCCTGAAATCTTGTAAAGCTATTTTGCTGTAACAAATAATTAAAATAATATGTGCCTATGGGATTCTTCATTAAGAAGGGACTCAAACCACTACGCAAACAGTTTCTACATTCAAGGCGTGTTAGGTGTGTACATGTACAATATTTCAATATGTAAGTCCTGCTGAGTAGTGTTAAGAGCAGATACATTTTTGGAAACAGAACTAGATTTTATCAAACCATTATGCTAAACTCCTTAGTTGTGTCATAATTGTACTAAACACATCATTTAAAAAATAACCCTAAATGACAAAATCCCAATTTATTACAATATACGAGGGCCAAGTGATTTTTAGCTAATGCTAAACTTCGAATACAAAGAAGAAACAAAAATGCTAAGTATAAGCAAAAAATGAATTTCTTATTCTTGGGTCAAGCAAATGTAGCAAACAAAAGTCTCATCAAAGCTGAATTACAGTGCAATGTAGACATGCAATTGGAAGACATCTGACAAGCAACAGGTAAATTAACATAATATATCTGGGACTTGGATGATCTCCAATCACCTCTTCTGTAATCCAGTTTCCACTTGTCATCTTTGAGCAATGGGGGAAAAAAACTATTGCTAAGAAGTTCAGCAAGAAAGTTCAGAAATGTATTAATGAACTCAATTATTTCACTTAAAGAACTTAAAAGAAAACAAATAGCCATTGCATATTTATTATATCTGCTGTTATTGTTTCATACAGTAAATGACAGTTCTTCTGACAGTTCCCAAGCTAGAAATCTCTTTTGTTTTAAAAAAAAAAAAAATAATTAAATATTGAGAATCAGTGAGCAGAAAGTGAAGGAAAAAAAACCTTGTTTTTTTATTTTTCTCTTTTCTTTCATCCTGTATTCTACTCACCTGTTGTTCACTTGTAGTCTAAGGACTATTTGTAGGTTGAATGTATTGTCAGAAATTCCATTCTCAGAATTTGAGAGGATATAATGTTGTAAACTGTTTATTATGCCCTTAAGCTTTTCAAATGATGTTGAAAAATTAAACCTTGGAGACCTAGAATGAGGAGGGAAATGAAGAGGGATGGTTTATACCCAAGAAATGATTGAATATGCAATTTCCAATGTTTTTGCACTAGTGCAAAAAGCATTTTGTGCTTTATGTTCTCTGAGGAAAGTTTCAGCATTTAGGGATTTGTTATTTTTTTAATATAGACTTCAGTGGCATCTGCAAGTCAAATATTGAACTATTCCTTGGTGGGATGTAGAAGAAAAATTTACACTGAGTACAAAATAGTTCTAAAATAATTTATAATCTTATGTAAATATTAAATATTAGGTTTTCTGGTGATTTAAAAGGAAAACTTGTTTACAATGTATGTTAAATATAAAAATAACAAACAAAAGATGAAATAAAAAGAAAAAGGATCAAAAGCAGGACTAATTTTATTGTTTGCATGCACAGGGACTTAACTGGGCTACTTGCAAGGAACTACCTCTAAGATTAAGGTTTTTTGGACACTCAGATATGTTTCCATCACCAAGTGTTCATTTCTCTAATGCAGAGAGTGCAAAGTGACTAGTCCCCAGGATGCAACACAGCGTCCAGAGAGTAGCACAGGTCCAAATGTAGAATAAGTACAATAAGCACTAAACCAATATTACTTTATGCTTGATATATTATATATATAATTATATAATTCCATTTATATTTTCCAGTTCTGGAGTTAGTAAGGTCTCCATTTGCTCTAGTGCTTTGTATGTCATGATGCACATGACATAGCAAGAAATTATATTAATACTTATGAGCTCAGTACTACAGGTGAGTGCAGGACTATATCTCAGCTTAAAAGCCATCTCTGTGCACCATGTCATGAGACCCCACCTGGAGTACTGCATTCAGCTCTGGGGTCCCCAACATAAGAAGAACGTAGACCTGTTGGAGTGAGTCCAGAGGAAGGCCACAAAGATGATCAGATGGTGGTGAGTCACTGGAAGAGGTTACCCAGAGCAGTTGTGAATGCCCCATCCCTGGCCAGATTGGATGGGGCTTTGAGCAACCTGGTCTAGTGGAGGGTGTCCCTGCCCATGGCAGGGGGTTGGAACTAGATGGGCTTTAAGGTCCCTTCTAACCCGGACCATTCTGTTGTTCTATGATTCTATGACTCTATGTCTCTACTGCATAGGGCAGCAGCAGCTTTCTGCTGACAGAGCCATTTACAGAGAGGAAAAAAAGCATATTTGAGCAATATTCACTGACCAAGAACCTTTCCCCAGCTCCTTGAGTGAAAAGGTATGATATCAAGTATTTCACCATCTGGACTAGATCAGCAAGAGACAAGTTGGATCTGACATATTTACAGCAGGACAAAAAAGTCCATCTAGTGATGGACTTTAGTCATTGAGGCATCTAGTGATGTTTTAGGCAGCATATTTTTCTCACTTGACCTTCAGCAGCTGCTCTAAATCATGGCTCTCCTGTGGACTCTGTCCCACCAGTTAGTTACTAGCAGATATATCATCTGTGACAAGGTGCGCCAGGAGGCAGTTGTTGGGCCACTGAAGCAAGCCCTGGAGTGGTATTCAGCTCTAGATTAAGAATGTTAATTTTGTGTGTGTAACATAAGTGTCTAGGTACAATCCAGGTGTTTAAACTCTTGCTGTAGGCAGTGGAGGTCTAGCCAACACCATCAGTAAAGCTTACACCATAATCCAGCTGATCAGGCAGAAGACTCTTATTTATCCAGGCAGCCGTGCTAAGTCTCTGATCTTTATTGATTGCACTGAGAATTTATCTGCACAGATGACAACAGGTTGAGGCCTTAATTTAGATAAAGCTGAATCCCACCCTCAGGGAAACACAACCCAAAAATTGATTGTCATCTGAATTCCAAGAGGTTTCCACAGTGTATTTAAAAACAAAATGTGACAAAGTAACCATAAATAATAGTCCTATTGGGGTACCTAAATGAAGGATACTGTTACAGAATGTTCTTCATTAATTTTTGAATGAAAATCTGTTGGACAACCAGTTAGAGAAATCCCTGGACTATGTTCCGCAGGAAATAATACTAGATGATCTAAAAAGCCTTCTGGTCTTTAGATTTGTGAGTGGGAAGTTAGTGATGACATCAGTGACTTCAGTGGTAACAGAATTAGGACAATAATAAGAACTCTGGTAAATCACCATCTAGGAATAAATAAGCCCTTCACTTTTGACCACACCAATGAATCACCAGATTGCACTGGAGGTATTGTACTGTTGAAAAGGCTGCTATTTTTAGATGTGATACATAACAAATTGTGAACATTTATTCTCATTAACAATTCTGGGCCTTCTTTTTCATGTGTGACGGTTACAACAGTGACTGATGCATCAGCTCTCCAAGACTGACACTGTTAGTCTCTGTGAGTTGAATTAAATGGTCGGGTTTTGCAAGTGGTGCCTGGAACATGTTCCTCTTGTCTGCAGAAGAGAATCAGGGCATCCCGTGACTTCTGAGAGCTAGACAGAGAGGGTCACTCATCCCAAAATTGCTGTAATTCCCAAAGTTATCCGGCTGCGATCATGTCTACACTCTTTAATTATCCAAAACCAGGCCTTCGCTATGAGTCTTCTTCATATGTTCATGAGACACACGCTTTTTAGCATACCTTTTATCGCACATAGTTTTCCAAACATAAAATGATCCCATTAGCCTAGAAGAGATACAGCATTCACATGGGTACCTGATTTATACAGCTTAAACTAGAACTCTGCCAATTGCTATGCTTGGCAGTAGCAACCTTTGTTTACTGCCTCCCTGTTTGATGGCTCCATCCAGACTGATAAGACATCAACCTTTCTGAGGCTCCACAGTAGGGCTAAAACCATATGAATAATTGAAATTGGATGGAGACCGTTTGCTAGGTCTGACTCTGACTGGCACGGCACAGCTTCTGTCTGTACTGTGAAAGTCTCTTAGCTTTCCAAATGGGAACAAGTACCTACACTGCTTACTGGGAATGCTACCTTGCTCGTGCCAACTTCTGGATCATGCCTGGGAATCGTTTGGAAGTATATATGTTGGTTTGGATCAAAACTGTACCAGGGACAGGAGTTACACTTAACATATAGGTGATTGCAAGGTAGTGCCTTGGTCACTGCCCTGGCTGTTTGATTTACTGTCACAGATACGGTCTGGTGGTCTGTAGTTCACCATTTAGAGAATTATAAGCAGAAAAAAACTGAGACGTTTGCTGAAGGTTTACTATATGACCAAGAATTCTGGGGATATTGGATATTTGTATAAATAGATATAGGAGAACAGATGTGCCCTCAGGTCATGATTTATTCAATGGAGACAGTAGCTAGGATAAGGGTATTGCTTGAAGACTGGACATCAATTAGGAGAGTTGAATAAATTTTCTGACAGCCTTTTTCTCCTCTGGATGAAAAAGATACTGATCCTCTGGGAGAAAAACAAGCCCATTGTTTAGTTTATGAATTTTTATTGATGCAGTTTTTTATAAGTTTTAATAATCCTTTATTTATGCTCCTCTGCCTCTAAACAGTTTCTTGAAGCTTTGCATTCAGAATTGAAATAATCTCATTTTTTTTTTCTTATCTAAAAGACTGTTGTCTTAAGAATGGCTTCAGGGTGCCTGGAGAGACATGAGCATTTCACTCTGAAAATGATAATGGTATAAGACTAGTACAATTGCACTGTGGCAGTATGCAGCACCCCAGTACATGACTAGGGTAGCAAAAGACTGTCTGGTGCTCCTTTATATCGAGTTTCAAGGGCTGGCTTGGTAGCTAGTAATGTGGGCAACTGGCTGAAGGGGTAAAGAGAGTCCTGAATAACTTTCATCAGCATATTCTCAGTGTGCAACTGTATAACAGGGAGAGTATCCGAACCCTGAAGTCTTCTGGAAATTGTGGTATCTGGGCCAAAAAAGTCATAATGTAATGCATCCTGATCCTGAACAGAGGCCAAGGGATATAACAAGGTACATACCAGGTTTTAAAAAAGAAACAATTAATAAGCCTTCTAGCTAATGCTTCGGTTAGAGTAATACAGTATATCTGAATTATAGGGAGTTCACTAAGAAGAATAAACATTTCCTGTTTTTTGGTAGACTGTGTTCTAATTTCATAACCACCTACTTGCAACATGCTTAGCAGACGTGCACTATCAACAGATGTTTTCAAGCTGTCTGTAAATATTTTCCACATTCTGTGGCCCTTGAATATGAATATGTCTTTAATCTCAGTGAGTTATTCTCACAATTGGCCACCTTGCCAAATTCCAGCAGTCTTCTTTTTTCAGCTGTGATAAAGGTCTTGTCTTCCCATCATATATTTCTGATTTCTTCTGTTTGGTGGGATGTCTTTGCTAGATTGTTAAAGTCAACCATCATCCTTTGATTTTATTCCACACTGCCTGTTTATGCATCTGTTATATAGAAGGTTTGCTGTTCGTGAATTTCCATTTTCCTGTAATGTGGCAAAGTAATTTGTAGCTCTCCCTTGAGTCATTGATTATAATTTTTAACACCATCTTCACTAAAGTTGCTAACAAGAGTTATTACATTTAAGAGAAAAGCTTTCTCTTCTGAAATGTATCATCAGATTTGTAAAAGTTATTACTGTGAGATATATTCATATGCTCGCATTTGTGCCAAACAGCTAATGATCTTTTGGGAAAAACCAAACCCAGAAGGAAGATTCAAGACAAGCAATATTTTTTTCTTTTGCATTTGTCAACGTTTCAGTTTCAGAAAAAAGCAAAATCTTTTTTCCTTTGTGTTTAGCTGTAGGTAGATATGAAAAAAATCATTTAATTTAAGCATAGTAAAGTCATTCTTGTCTGAAAAATTGGCAACTGTTTGTTGTCATCAACCTCAGAGTGTAATAATTTCCAAATCCACTGGTGGTGACACTCTAGAGTCTTCTAACAGGGTTGCTTCTGCAAAGCAATAAGAATGGTCTTTTATAACCCTTTGGTTTCTTATTTTCAGCATACACAGATCAGCTCTGTTTTCCAGGATATTTCAGTTCTTCCTTTGTCATTTCAGAGATCCCTTCTCCTTTTAAATTAATGAATAAAGCCCCATTGGGGAAAAGTGAGCAAACAAAATAAATAAAATTTATTTACAACTTCAAAATTGCTTTTTTTTTTTTTTTTTTCTTTCAGTTGAAGCAGTATTCACAGTGGGCACCACTTTAGAATTCCAAGCCCATCAATCACTTCCTTAAATATCTTCTCAGCTGCTACTCAAGATTTGTGGCAGCTTAAAAATGCCTGCTGATGGGTATATACCTGGCTATAAAGATAACTGAGCAGTGAAATACTCATTTCTTACATTTCTGCTTATTAATCATCATGACATCACCCTTTTCTGCATGGAAGAGCGTTCCTCAGCCTTTAAGTAATATGGATTAGTGCAGCTTTTAGTAAGTCCTCTTATTAGTTAAAAATGTGGAAGGGCAGATAATGGGGGGTTGTCCTTCCTGGTTAAGTTTCCTAATCACTGGGCAATAAAATTGGTTTTTAATTTAACTCTTGTACTCAGATATCTAAATGCTTTACAGGAACATCATGAAGCTGTGAGATTTGCATTATGCCTAAAATTCAAGAACTGTGACATGTAAAAAAAAAACTTTTGTGGATTTCTCCATAATTCCAGAATGTCAATTTTTTCCTTTCTTTTTTATAGAAGAAGTGTATTCCAGGCTGTGGTAAAATTCACCAAGTTCTAGTGTGCATTGGTAAAAAAAAAAGGTAAGAAACATTACTTGTTTTATTTTTTTGCTTACTGCTTTTATCTCTACTTGTTGGCCAATAGGCAGGAAAAAATTGTTTTCTCTGTTTTTTGCTTACTGCTTTTATCCCTACTTGTTGCCTTTTAGCTTTAGCTCTCTGGGGTGTCCTAGTGAGATTGCATGCTGCTCTGACCATGGTCGCATGCAGCGCTGCTCTCGGGCAGGGCACACACTGATGGCAGCACGCTTTCAACTACTGCAGGAAGACTTCACGAAAATCCAGGAGTCAAGATACTTTTATGTTTTAAGAAACTCTTATCTATAACCTTTAGAGGGCCCACTTAAATCTTCTTCTGGGTACACCATTCAGCAAATGATGGTGTGTGGACAACCATAGAGGAAGTCTGAATAATTCTTCCATTGCTGCACATATACTTAAATATTAGGGTAACTATATGTCTTCCAGACCATGTATCTGGCCCATGATGTGCTCAATAACATGAGCTCCTGTCTGCCCTGATAAACACTCCCACTATTGTTCTTGCTGAGTTGACAGTCACATCTGGTCCTAATTTCTAGCATCGACATTGAACATTCTGCCATTATTTCTGAAGTTTATTTTTGGAGCTGGCCTAGACCACAGGCTATGAGTATAAATGTACCTTCCCTCCTGCCAGGTTTCCAAGCTGTTGTGCAATGAGGTGCTGCTGAAGCAGGATACAAGTGGAAAGGTAATGTAGAAGAGCTGTATAGAAAAGAGAAGGGAAGGCAAGGCAAGGAAAGGCAAGGCAAAGGCAAAGGCAAAGGGAAACTGAAACGGAAATGGAAACGGAAAGGGAAAGGCAAACTGTGTATATAGATCCTGGAGTTGTCCATGGCCAGGGGGAATCTGCTTAAAGCACACCAATATATCTAACAGCCTGCAGAATCTGGCCCTTGTTCCTCTGCCTACACGCTGATCCCCACTACAGAAATTTTATCACAGACTACTAGAAAGCAGATTTTTTGTGTGAAAGTGTAAAAGCCTGTCTAAAGTAACACCAGTGTAAAATTTTTCAGATCTGGGCTGTTTCCCTAATCTTTTCCATGACAATAAAAAAAATAAACAAGGTTTAGATGCAATGATACTGTGAATGACAATAACACGGCACAAGAAATTTCCAAGAAATGAGAAAAGAAATTTAAAACCGCTCCCTTTTCCAACTCACTTTTATCTTGAAAATTGGAAGAAAGAACAGTGAGAGTCCTGAGTACAATATGGAATGAGAAAACTTTCTGAAAGTAGGGAAACTGTGAATAGTATGTCTGTTTTTTAAAGGTAGAACAAAATATTTTGTTACATATATTACTATGTGTTACAGTAGCACAAGAACTATTTTAAAAGGAAGTAGCATTTTCTTTCCAGGCACAGCCCTTTATTTTCAGATTTGAAAAAAAAAAAACAGATCTTGCAGGTTGTTCATATATAGAGAGATGTTTTGAAGAGATATTGTGAATGCCCTAATCATTTATTTCCTACAAGGAGATATGCCAATGATGTAGGAAGTAGAATTCATCTCTCTCAAGTTGCACTGAAGCAGACTGGGCAGGTGTCAGTGGATCCTGCAATACTTAACTCTTCCCATTGTGGTTTTAGGCTTTCCTGATTTGTGTGGAGCAGAATTCTGCCAGCACCAAGGTGAAACTTGTGCCAATGAATGAACCTTCGCTCTTATTGCTGGAAAACAGAATGAATTACATGGAGGAGAAATTGCTTGGCTTGTCCTAAAAGGAATGCTGTATTTTTGAGAGAGAGCTGGGGATTAAAAAAAAAAAAAAAAAAAAAAAAAAAAAAGAAAAAATTCACCTACCAGAACATTTTGTTAGAGTTGCAAGAAAATGCACACTTTTCTTGTGTATGTGTGTTCGTGTGTGTATGTGTGTTTGTGTGTGTATGTGTGTGTTCCTCATTTGTTCCCCAGGGCTTACAGTGGGGCTGAAGAGAGTCTTTTCACTTATTTTCTTTCTAAGGTCTACAGCTTACCAGTTATTGTACTTGGTTTCAGCTGGAGGACAAATGCTTACCTTCCCAAATTGGTTGTGGTATTTAGCAGAGGTGAAGAACTGTTATAATATCAATATCAAATACTAATAAACCCCCCCTCTCTTTCCCAGCAGGAAGTGAAAGCTCACAATGGAGCTGGAATGAAATGATATCCATAAAAGACGTGAACCGAGGACCTGGCCGTTAAACACCACTGAACTTTTCATAAGACTTTTTTTCTGTTACCACTCTGTGTTATTTAGCCATTATTTGCATTTTTAGTCTCTGTGGTATCTTAAAATAGGATAATTAACCTGATTTCCTGGCTAAGTTCAGTGGAGGTAATTAAATTTTGCATATCCAAATTTTCCCCATACCATTAATTACAGAGAAGTTTTTCGTTTGTTGCCTGTGCTACTGATGGAGTGTAAAGAGTATGTTGTAAAAGTCTTGTGGTGGTTTACCATTGAAGTATTGTTTTTAATACAGCTTCTGAACAAACTGAGTTCAGCTAATCTATATCAACTGATGTTCTCACATTAACCTTATGAAGCAATAAAGATGCACTGAATAATTTATACATAGATGTAGATTGCACAGCTCTATTTGAGCCAAGTGTGATGAACATGGGAATAACTATAGCAAGGCCATTTGATGGTGCTCAAAGGAATTTTAAAAAACCAATAGCATCTCTCTTAGGAGCTGGCGTAGTTCCTTTAGATAAAATACTGAAATAATGGGGGAGGAGGGAGGGGGAGAGAAACCATTTATATGTGCAAAGCAGTCTTCTAGAAAGTGGTTGTGAGTAGCTGAGCATATACTGAGCCATACCTACATGAGGAGTTTCTTAGTCAAAGACCCAGATATTTGCTGTCAAATTTCATTTGACAATCTTTAAGGAGATTCCTGTGTCAATCTCATTTTAAAGTAACTTGCCACTAACAAACTAAGAATATGGATATGTTCAACATAGAACTGCTGTAACTTTCAAAAAGTAATGGAAGACTTTATTTCCAGTTTCTCATAATAGTAGAGAGCATCAGGGTATCACGACATTGGCTTAGTGTCTGATAAGGCGAAAAAAAGGATATTCAATTCTCTTCATCATCCTATGAATTGAACAGATTTTTCTTTTCTTTGCAGATTCCCTTGGCCTTCTCAGAAGTGGTGAATATAAAATCGAGAAGAAAAGAATGTTCCATTCCAAAACAATATTGTTATCTAGAGAAAAAAATACCTGAGTAGTGAATTAAAAAACTGTAGAAAAGAAAGTTGATTGTGAATCTCAGGGATAATCAGTCAGTTCTAGTATTTTAGTCCTGTGATGGTGTTTAGACAGCTCCTTAAAGGCTTTTTTTTTGTTGTTGCTTTGTTTTTCTTGTTCATTTGTAAAAACAAGAATGCTAAAATTGTGAATTCTGTTCAGCCTTTTTTCCTCCAGCTGTAAAATAATAAAAAAAAAGGGCTTAAGAGACCATCTGTTACAACTGAATCAAAGAAAGATAATTTCATCGAGCCTCTGGTCATCATGAATTCTTTCAAGTTAGATAACGTCATCTGCGCATAAGGGCACATCCTTTGTGTCACTTCAGTGAAAGTACGCCAGGAATTAATGAAGTCCACTCAATAAAAGACTGTCATCTCAAACTGCACCATATGCCTATGTTTGTGCAACTGAATCAAGTCCTAAACCACAAACCTTTAGAAGTATTAAGATACTATTTATTGTCTGTGTAAGTTCTTATATGTGAGCTGGGTTCACCTGCATAGTTCCCATTGCTGTTAGTGAACATAGAATCACAGAATCAGAATGATTTGGGTTGGAAGGGACCTCAAAGCCCACCTAGTTCCAACCCCCCTGCCATGGGCAGGGACACCCTCCACTAGACCAGGTTGCCCAAAGCCCCATCCAACCTGGCCTTGAACACTTCCAGGGAGAGGGCAGCCACAGCTTCTCTGGGCAACCTGTTCCAGTGCCTCTCCACTCCAACAGTAAAGAATTTCTTTCTAACATCTAATCTAAATCAACCCTCCTTCAGCTTAAACCCATTCCCCCTTGTCCTGTCACTACACTCCCTGATAAACAGTCCCTCACCATCTTTCCTGTAGGCCCCTTCAGGTACTGGTAAGCCACAATTAGATCTCCCCGGAGCCGCCTTTTCTCCAGGCTGAACAGTCCCAACTCTCTCAGCCTGTCCTCATAGGAGAGGTGCTCCATCCCTTTGATCAGCTTCGTGGCCTCCTCTGGACTCGCTCCAACAGCTCGATGTCTCTCCTGTACTGGGGCCCCCAGAGCAGGATGCAGTACCCCAGCTGGGGTCTCACAAGAGCCGAGTAGAGGGGCAGGATCACCTCCCTCGACCTGCTGGTCACACCTCTCTTGGTGCAGCCCAGGATGTGGTTGGCTTTCTGGGCTGCAAGCGCACACTGCTGGCTCATGTTGAGCTTTTCATGAATCAATACCCCCAAGTCCTTCTCCTCAGGGCTGCTCTCAATCCATTCCTCGCCCAGCCTATAGTCGGGCTTGGGATTGCACCGACCCACACGAAGGACCTTGCACTTGGCCGTGTTGAACTTCATGCGGTTCGCACGGGCCCACCTCTCCAGCCTGTCAAGGTCCCTCTGGATGGCAGCACAGAACATCTGGAGCTAAACTCAGTTACTCAGTGTACAGCTCTTTGAGTTGGCATAGGTCAACCTGCCAGGTGTTAGTTTAGCAGGGGTATTCTGTAGATCCCTGGAAGATGCCCCAGATTCCTCAAGGCAACTTCAACAACTCTTCAACAGAGCTGCTAAATTGTGTTGTCTTTATATGGAAGCTGATCCTCAGCCTTACATGAACAAGCCTGCATTTGGATCTGAATCCTACCCCTGTCCTGCAAACAAACTTATGTAAAGTGAGTACCATCCAAACAGCTTGGAGGTGAGTCCCACCTATAAATACCTTCTAATAGCTGGACCTAAGTGTCATACCTTCAATTCAACATAAGCATCTGTCACAGAGCAGGGAAGTACATCTAAATGCCATACCTGATACTTAAGCATGCAAGTGTTAATGGGAAAGTTGCTATGTCATGCCTAAACACATCCTCCTAAACTCATTTCACTCCCTTTTTCACTGGACCTGGCAAAATAACATTTTTTTAAGAATCTGTTTTCCAGCATTTTCAGAAGTGGCCTGAAAGAAGTCCTACTTTCTCTTTTTTCCTGTTGATTCTACATTCAGATTAAGTCATTAGCTGTGGCTAATACATTTTAAAGATATAATATTAGAGCAAAAATCGAGGTACTATTATGTTATTTTGTGCTATCTACGCCGTATTGTTCAGCCATATGATGATGCAAAATATGGAATTTTTTCCCCCTCTATTGCATTAACAGATTCTTACAACTTTTATTTTCTTTTCTGATTTGCGTCAGCTGGTAAACAATTGACATCCTCAAATAAGCTATTTAAAGTGCTTTTACCAGAAATGTTTGCAGCTTGTTCATCTTGGCAATAAACATGCACTACCTATGGTTGAAAAAAAATATATATCCTTTTGACAACTGCTTGATAAAAATAGACTTTTCTCTGAAATTGTTCAGGCAGATAATACTTTAAAATTGCAGATTACAAAAGGGTAAACACTTGGGCCTCCTAACAGAGCCTGCAAAGCCTAAAAAAAAAAAGTATTTTTTTCCAAAATCATACAAAGTTTTCTTTGTGAATATTCTATTAGAAAACTTTGAAGATGCTTTTTTTGACTGAGGTTGCCCAGTGATCTCCAAAATCTTTCACTCCATGCTATCTTTCTGTAGTATGGTAGCTTTTAGGCTACTGTACTTGTTTTTGTGGAGTAGATGATACAATGAGATCAGTTAAACGTGCAAATCCTCCAGTGTCTCCTTTGCATCTTCCTTGTGTGGGGTGGGGGAGGAGGATCTCAGACTCCTAAAAGAAATTTAATTGATTCATCAGAGGTATTTTGAGAGGTTAAACTACAGTTCATAAGGCAGGTGTCCTAGAATGAAGAAAGATATAACAAGATCAAATATTTGCATGCTGTTTGTTTTCCCAGCATCCTTTTTTCACCCTTTTATTAAAACTGTGGAACATATTGTCTGTATTTTAAGAAAGTTCTTACCACTGTAGCACTGGTAACAATTTTCTAAGGCATAAATCTCCGATGCCGCATTGCCCTGAGGAGTGGAAAGGAATTGCTGTGCTGTACTAAGAAAATCTGTTTCCGCACTGAACTCAAAGTAGGTGCACGTGGAGGATGGGGTCATCTCACATAGCTTTAAATGCCTACTGTGTGGCACAGTACTTCTAGGGAGTGATCCATCTGTTCTAGTTTGATCTCAGCTACACCGTACACACTGATTATATTGATTTAATCACTCTTGATTTTGCAGGCAGCCTGGGCTGACTGGTTTAGGTACACATTTCAACAGTGAAATCCCACTCATAGATGAATCCATGGAGATTTATTCCATCTAGAAAGGAGGCAGAAATAGAGACAGCGAGTATTGTGGTAGAGCAATTACACTGAAGCACCACAAGCCAGAGGTACCCAGATATTAGGCTACAAAGAAAACAAATGGGAACTCTCATATCTGACTGGAGATAATCCTTATTTTATTCCTAGCATTAGGGTCCAGGCTTGTGTTGTTACACCTTTGAAAGAGACTATATATGCAGCAGTATGTATATATATAGGTAATAGACCAAGTTAGAGCCAAACCTTGTGGTCTTCTCCATGTGAAGTTTTTTTTGGTTTGTTTTTTGTTTTTTGGTTTTTTTAAAGTGTTATGTCAGGATTAGACTAACACTGTGTATTCTGTATTTATATAGTCCCCTTATAAAAATCCTTTTTTTTGGAACCATTTTCGTTCTTATGCATCAGTATTTTCTGACAAGGAAAAAAATCCACTTGGAAAATTTCCAACATGGTCTAATCAAACTCGTCACTAGAATGACTTGAAAGATTTCTGAGCTCTTGAATCACGGCCCTGCTCAGGCTCAAAGATAAACTTCAAACACCATTTAAAATCTAATCATAGCTATTAAAAATTTAAATATGTAGTCTCATCTAGTTGATAAGGTTCCTCTTACAGTCACTGGAGAAAGGAAGGTACTTCTAGGTACTTTTAGAAGGCATTTTTATGCAGGTATTTTAAACAACTATTTTAAGATGGGATGAATCACTCTCTGTAAATATCTGTCTCTCTTCACAGATAATTGAGGGTACCTAAGAACCTAATTTAGACTAATCACCTAAGTTTTGGATAGCTAAAGGCAGCACAATTCTTCCCAACATATTTGTCTATTATTTCTTTTCTACCTCCTTCTGTTTTTACCAGGTCCTATTAGAGCCTCTATTAAATGTAACCACCAACACAGGGTTATGCCTAAAATCTTCTGTATTAATGACTGTTGCATTACCCTCTATTTCACCAGGAAACATGATTTAATTACCTACATAAATAGATGGCTTATTTTTTTGGTTGTCTGCTAAAACATTCATGCAAAAGCCTTGCCTAAAGTATCACCTTACTTCTACAATTTTTCCATTGCTGTTTCACTCCAGACTGTGTTATAATGTCTCTCGATTCAGACCTTCTGAAAGCTCCATCTTAAAGTACAGTCCTCATTTACCAGTGCACATTTCTTCTGAATCATTAGGGTAATTGGGTAACGATGACTGCCTAATGAGTACTTTTTAAGATTTCCTATATATATCTTGCTGCTATTTTTTGCACATATCAAGGATGCAGCTATCCATCATACATCAACACACTGTGTATCAAGTCAGAAATGCAGAGCTCTTACAAAAATGGCCAAATTATAGGTACGTATCTATTAAGGTTTCTTCTCATTATTGTCTTTTCCTACTGAACCTTTTTCTTCAGTAGAGAACTGTCTGTTTTTCAAACAAAACATACCATGACTATTAAAATATGTCATGAGTAATACAGATACCTCTAAAATTTTTCAGATGTATATTACAAGTATGGCAAACAAATCAATAGGATGTGGCTCAATTTAACTCGTTATGCAGAAATGTATATCTTTTTTGTATTCCCACTCGAGTAATCCATAACTTGTAGTGGAATGAAGACAGAATTCAGAGCAACACAGATATGATTTATTTGATAGAACATAGGGGTTTGTTTTTTTTCCAGCAGCAGTAGCTCCCGTCCATTCATTGTCAAGGAGTTGAGATCTAGTTTCTAATTATTGATACAAGCTCAAAGGAGATGCACAAAATGTATTATGAGAATCATATCCTATAAACACTTTTTTCATTGACCATCCAAGTAACAGGTAGCGTGAGTCTTACCCTCCTTAATCAGGGAGAAGACTGCATAGTCAAAGAGCAAAGGTGGATGGGGTTGTAGTTTAACCTAAAGGAAATAAAACCAAAGCAAAAGCTGATAATAGCCTTCAACTATGTGAAAAGTAGGGAACTAAATACAAGGACTCTTGGGATCCTTTCCTTCACGGGGTGGCCATGGAGCTGGACTCTTTCTGGCCCTGTTAAGCATAATAGCTTGTCTATCATCTTTCATCTCTCTTAAACATAAGTCATATTAACACTGATACTCCATAGAGCACCAGCCACTCCAAATAAGTAGAAAGGGCAACCCACTAATTCCTTCTACAGTTACCAGAACATACCAGGTCTAGAGGAGGACTGGGTTGCTCTGAGTTAAGATTCACGTAAAAATTACTCTCCAGCTTTTCTACCTAGAGAAGGGGACATTGCCCGAAAGCATGTCCTTTCCTAATTCTTCTCTGCCTTTCACTGCAAACTGATTGCAAAAACCTGTGTTCTGTTACGCTTCATAAGAGTGGGTAAAAGAATGATGTTTATAATGAGCTAGTAGCATGTTGCTTCCCACAGCCTCATTTGAGTTTATCACTGTCTTGTTTCCTGTTGGACGTGAGTCATTGCAGTAAGTCATTGAGCAAATCATTCCAAATTCCTCTCCAAACACCAATTAAAAGTTGTCTTGCTATCAGAATCTACCCCAAAGAGCAGCTACTAGGAAACAAACTCTTATACAGACATGACAACTCCAACTAGTTCCAAGTATTTTGCACTTTCCTTCTATGGGAGTTGTGTTTTTATCAAAGTGTAAAGTGCTCCAAGGAAACCATGACCTTGTGAATCCAAGCCTTATCAGGGGACATCTTTAAATCTAGTGTCAGTGTGACATTGGTAGCTTCTCACAAACAAACATGTTCACAGCAGATCATTGCCATTTGTCAGACAAACATACCCTTCAACAGAATCTTGAGCCTTGAAAGCAGCTGAAAAACAAGGTGTGAAACTGAATTTGTGCAGCTGTCAAAGATGCTGGCACTTATAAATGATAGGTGAATGTAAGGTAGTTTGCAAAGCTTCTTTGGACAAATACATCATCCCTTCAGATCACCTGAAGTTTTGAAGCTTGCAATGCCAGTTGCTGGTATTTTGGATGCTTGGAGAATTGGGGTTTTCCACATAAGCAAAGATTTTTCTACTCAACGCTCCTTTCTTTTCCTGTCATTTAATAAAGCCTCTTATCACGAATCTTCTCCTAGGTGAGTCTGGGTTTGGAGGCAGCTTTCAGAGCCTTCCACAGTGACTTAAGGCAATCTACGCCCCTTCTTCCTTAAGCTGGGAACAAGCTGCACTCATACAACTATGTTGTACCATGTCAGGATGGTGAAGCTGGTAAGTCCAAGTCCCATGATAGCTGCATAGTACAACTCCTGAACTTGCTATTCTCAGCCATCCAGGGCCTTGGGGAGTGATACAGTGGGCATGATTCCTGTGAGATCTGTATCGGATATCTTCATACCATGTTGTTTTGGTAGGGAGGATATTTAGCACAGAGATTTTGCGTTCTTCAGCTTCATAGTGTAGTCAATAAAGACAGTATGATTCAAAGCAGGACTTTATTTCAGCTGTTTCAGTTTTCTTAGGGGAAAAAAAGAAAATATTCCCTTCTCTCTTGACTGTAGAAGATACCCAGGAAGACTGTATGTCTGAAGTAAATTTGGCCCTTGAGAATCTCTTCCCCTTTCTTCTCACGCTGACCAGCAAGGAATGAAGATTCTCCGGGAGTATGACACTACTCCAGGAGTAAGATACTAGCAAATTTTGGTGCTCTTCATAAAACTCCTCTCTCACTCTTTTGCCCTTCTAGTGCAAGTGGGTGGAGAAATGAGGAAACCACATCCAGCCAACTGCTAGTGATGGTCTTCAGGTAATTAGCCATGACTGGAATTAATGATACGAAATCAAAACTGATGTGGACAGCCTCACTTCCCATAACTTCTGCCAGCTCCTTTCTGGTCACATGACTTGTTTTTTCTGATAGAGTCTGGTTTTGTCACTGATTTGGACATGGGAGTTTGGTTAATATTTCTAAGATCTTGACACAGAAAGGTTTCATTGCATGTTAAGAAAGGGTTAATGAGTAGTCCCTGATACTCTGATTAACGCCCACGGCTGATGATTTTTGTAATATCTATCCAGGGTCTTTTGTTGTGGGGTAGTCTTCATGTTTAGGGGTGTGTGTGTGCACACCATGGATGAAAGAAATGTATAGAGAGGAAAGCTGGAGGAAAACTGGGTGAAGCCAGAGCAACATATATGCTAGCTCTGCCACCACAGCATGGCACCCAAGCTAATTAGCTCCACAGAGAAACAGGGTTAATTAGCCCAGACACAACAGCACATCAGTTGAGTTTTATAGTTTGGGCAGCTGAGCTAATAACTCCAAATATCAATGTGAAAAGACACTCAGTATGGATAACACCTTCTGCTGTACTCCATCAATATGGTACATATGCACGGCCATCCCCTTACTTATTAAATCAATGGGTAATTTGCGTAACTGATTTCAGAGCAGACCCAACAGTCTAGCTAGTCAGGACGCCAAACAAAACAGAGTGGGCTGGTGGTATTAATTCATGGGTGTTCTGAATTAACTGAAGATTTTTTGTAGCTGATTATAGCATAAAATGATAAAAAGAACCAGCAATCTACACCATAAAATTTTATAGATGAATAACTACATAATGAACCATGTTTATCCCTTTATGTCCCATATCTAAGTACCTACAGAAGACATAATTTCTGATTCTAGCACCTTTACAATCTGGCAAAGAACAGGAAAACAGAAGACACTAAAAGGAAATTAAAGCTAGACAAATCAAACCAGAAATGAGAACACATTGTAAAGCAGGGTGACAGGGATCGTTAGCAAAACCTTCATTGTGAGCATCTTTGAATCAAGATTGGTTTGAGACAAATTACTGGAGAGGAAAAACGAGTCGCTGCGTGGAATTTTGCGCTGTTACAGCGGTTGGTCTGCAGGAGCAGCACGTCTCCTTTTGGCTCACAAAGTAGAGAGAGTGATGGCGGCTGGTTGGAATCAAGAGTGACATGAGCTGAAGCAGACAGCACTTGGGTGTCTAGAGAAGAGAAGTACCTATTTTGCACTGAGTTAACAGGAGAAGGAATTTTCCCTCCTGTGCTCACAAGAATTGTTACTTTCAGCTTGGTAAGGCTGTGCACCTGAGCCAGGCAAGGAAAATTTTACTTACAATGTACAAGCTGAAGGTTCAAACTAATGACCCAATTAAAATTATTATATGGTCAGCTGACCAATGGTAACTGATCAGATGCACTGTCAGCTGCATGGCACATATAATGAACTGTATCATAATTTAAACTCACTAAAATAATTTTAAGCTAAGTTCCTTTATTTAGCACTTATGAAAAGGCCAAACATCCATATAAAAGAGTTCAGTTATCATGGATTAATGGTTCCTATGGGCTTATGTTGTGTACATGGGCCATTACAATAACTCAGTTGACTTGCCAAATTGTAATAATTAGAACCTGAAATGGAATTCTTAAGAGAAAATAATTCCTTTGCTCTTTAACTGTTTGCTTTATAGTGGAGGCCTCTGCATGGAATATTATTTTTTACTTCATCGCTGGACCAAACACCACAAGGGAATTTTGCCTCTTCCTATGAAGTACGGGTGCATAAGAGAGAATAACTTACATGCACTCAGTCACATATCTGTCCTTGAAACATCATGCTCTGCTTTGCATCTCTATCTGTCCCAAGTGTGTTCCTTTTTTTTGAAGGAATCATGTTAAAAATGCACTGAAACACTGCAAAAAGGAAGTGAGTTCACAATTTAGTCCATCATATAGATAATTTTCTTTGATGTACATCTATCTCTACAAAGGCTAGACACAGTGCCAGCCCTAATGTAACATTTAACAATTAGTGTGGGTGGGGGGAAATATAAAAACATAATGGGTCAAATCCCCCACATGAGAAAATTAATCCAATGCCACTGATTTCAGTGGAGAAATGCCAGTTCATACTAGTTGAGGTTCTGCTGCCTTTCACTGGGTTAATTTTAATGATTAATAAGATACCAGATTGGTATTTGTTGTTGTTTGAAGCGATCGGTGCCTGATATCCCCACATTATTATTTAATTCCAGTATCAACAAGATTATCACTTAATTTGGACGAGTGTGTGTGCATAAAAATGATGCCTCGCAGAGCTTATTTACGATAATCCTATCAGCTGGCAGCCAAGAATTGACTGAGCTATTTGTCACCCACTATGAAGCTGGAATTATTGAGGAACTGAAATCTCTCTCACTTTCTCTGCCTGCCTTTATGGCGATGTGCTGCATTATTACAGCCAGATCTTTTGTCTTCCATTGGAATTAAACAGTATCTCAGAAAAGATAATTAACTGCACACAATGAACAGTGTTAGGGAAGGATGAAGGTTTGTAGGAAAGGACAGACAATGTGTCACCTTCTCTGTCAAGTGCACAGAATATACCGCCAGGTTGTTTCAATTTGCTTTCACTGCTTAGAGCAGAAAAACTTGTTGGGGCAGCAGGGGATGGAAGAAGAACTGGTTTATATGAAGGTTTAGAGGGGTTGCTGCAGTTTTACCGAATTGACTTTCCTGAAGGAATATTCTCAGAACTTGTTGAGTCCTCCAGCTCCTTGTCCTACCCCTTTTGTAAGAAGTAACAAACAAAGACACTACCAGTCTGTATGTGGGAAAAGAGATGCTAATACTGGTCTTTATTGGTTTTGGCCCTCAAACTTGAAACTCAACATAATCCAGCAGCCAGCTATAAACAGATCACAATCTTCTGAGGAATGCAAAGAGTCTTCTGGTGTGCCAAACTATGTCACACTGCTTCCCTCAATCTCTCTGCTTCTATGTCTCCCTCCAAGACAGGACTTTATGCACTATCGTGCTCTGGTCAACCCCAAGGCAAAGTTTGGTGACCAGCATGTAACACTGCCTCCTGCAACTTTCTTTTCCAAAGCAAAAACTCTTTTTGCCACTGGAACAAGGGCTGTAGCAGAATCAGAAACCATAGGGTGGATGATGGAGCACTGAATGCTGCACAGCGGGTCACATAAGTCTTTCTACAAATGCCTTATGGATAGGAGGTAGTGAATATGAAATATTAAAGCATACAGAGTGTGGAGAGGAGGAAAGGTGCTATTCCTGTCAATTCCTGTTCTCTCTGCTATCCATCCTGCTTACTCCCCAAGTTTCACAGAGACAGCCAGGACAGACAAAGAAATCCACACAAAATACTGCCTCTAATTACTGCTGAGCAGATCTGCAGGTCTATAGTAACAGCTATAGAGAAAGAAAAAAAAAAAAAAAAAAGAAGAAAAAAGGAAAAAGAAAACCACAACAAAACCCCACACAATGTTTTCTACCTTTATCACTCCATTATACAACATCTCTGAATCCTAGGGAGAAGGTGTCTTCCTGAAATATACTCTTAGAATCTGGGTTTTTTCCTTCTTTTTTTTTTTTTTTTTTTTTTTTTTTTTTAATCAACCGGTCTTTCCTGCAATAAGAAGTCTAGAAAATATAATGATTTTTGACAGTATGCTTAAAGCTTAAGGGCTGTGTGCTCCTCTTTATAGTCCAGAGCAGTGCAAAGGGCAGGGATCTGCAGTGATCACATGAACAAGAAGGAAAGAAAACATAATTTGCACTTATCTGGGTTTGCAACACCTAGCAAAGAGAGACGAAAGCCAGGGTAACCCATTGTTGAATGTGGCTGTCTCTAATGGGATTTGGATGCCAGAATATAGCTATATGTGAACTGTATATAAGCTGCATGCAGTTAAAAGTGAATTCTGTACAATTCATTCCTTTCCAGCCAACCTCCGTATCTGCAGAAATCCAGTGAAACTGCAATTTTGTCCCACAAAGAGACACAGATTTCTTTGGGTATCATAACTACTGTTCACTGGAAGACCAATAATTTATGGGATGATTTTCATAGCAAGAAGAGATGGCTGAAACAAACTATTCACTGTGTGATTCCTTTGACTTGTTTCAGACAATTATTTCAACATGAGATTAATCATAACCAGCAAGTTCTTACTTTTCTCCAGTGATTCTGAAACAGTTGAGAGAAACAACCAAGGTGCAGACATCTACACTGTATTTGTGTTCAGATAAGTCTAATCCTTTCAGACAATTCTTAGTTCTTCCCAGAAAATTCTTAGTTCTCTCCAGAAAATTCTTAGTTCTCTAAAACCAGTTGATATTCTGGATCATAACAACATTATTATAATAATGATTATTTTTCTTCAAAATTTAAGTGAATGAATAATGAAATACCTAATAAATTTCCATAAGCCTATGTGTAAGTCCTGCTTAGGGCTTAGTAGACCCATACTTTTTGCTGAAGCCAAAGAAAAAATGTGTGTTATTGTCATGGTTTCTTGAAATCCCTTTCTTTATATCTTAGGATGTTTGGTGCTATTGTACGGTCCTTGTGTCGAAGGGAACTTGTAAAGCTTTTTCCCTGACCTCCACTGTAACTCAGAGTTGGGGGGAGTTTATCATGCTGATTTACCCTTTTATAACTGAAAGTAGAAGTAGGTCCACAGCAGGTGAGCCATCTAAGGCATGAGATGGTAAATTGAATTGGAAGAACAGAGTAATATTTTAAACTCTATGTCTTCTGTGCTTGGAAAGAAGTCAACATAAACTAGATGATATGAAGACTGCTGAGAATGGCGGATCCACACTGTTTGAAAGCACATGTACTTCTTACACTTATTGTGAACTTCCTATAAAAGTGCAGCTTTTTTGTACAAATAACAGGCCTTCATGCTTGGCACCTGAATGATTCTTTGTTTCCAGCAGAGAAACTGTGGATTTATGGCCTGAGAATGACAATAGGAATGCGTTTATTTCTAGGGTCACAGCTGGAGATGATTATTACTTTTTTCTTTGTCAAAAGGAAATGCTACAGGCAACTAAACATGCTTTCAGGCTGATTTAAGGGAGTATTCCTGGAAAAAAGTCCTCTCTCTCTGCTTCAGTTTTCCTTTCTCAGATCTAGGTTTACTTTACCGCCGGAAGGCTGGAGGTCCATAATATTTTTGTACTGACAGGAAATCCTGCAAAATTTACGTGATATTCTTTATTGAGGAGACTGGAGAGAAATCAGAGTTAAGGATTCTCAGGATTAGGGATGCTCATTCCTCTGCAAATTTACCCCAGTGCCCATGTATAGCAAAGGGCAGTCAGAGTCTGTCTGTGCTTCATATCACAGCTTCTCTCTAGAAAGTGCTGGAAAGGTCTGTTAGAACTGAGTTCAGTCCAAGCTCATGTAAAGCCAGCTTGGCATGGTGTTGACATGCTCTAAAGGCCCGATCCAAACCTCACTGTAGTAAATGAGTTGAAGTTGCTCTAAAGAAGACATTCCAATGTATAAATACTGTGACAGCAATTCCTCTTTGCAAACCGAGTCCAAATGATAGCATTTTTAACCTTTCAAAGATAAGCCTTGCCTTCCAATCTCAGTAGTCAGTTCAATCAATGGTAACCTTAGCAAATGGCTGGTATCAATCAGCCTTTTTATAGACAAGAATCCATGTCTAAGCACCATCTTTTGTAATTAATACAGTCCATTCCTCTATTCTCCCATTGACTTTGGTAACTGAGATGTAATCTGATTTAATTTCTGTAACATAATCTTGTTTGGTTTTATAGTACTTCCCCCTGCTAATATTAAAATCCTATTCATTTAGTTGTATGCGCTGTTAGATAGATGTGCATCTGTGGGTGGATTGTAAACATGGAAGAGCTGATATATGAAGAAATGCTTTCAGTGGGCTGAAATTACTTAGGGATGAAAAAAATATCCAGAAAGCTGAGTGTTTGATAAGCTTTTCCCTTTCAGAAATGTAGACACAATATTTATAGGACGAAGGCGGCAGTGGTTCTCCAGAAGTACGTGTTATTTTATTCAAAGTCTTTGCAAACTGAAAGAGTATCTTTAAGAATTTCTTTTGCCTGACTATAAACAATACAGTTTACATTTTATTCTAATTTCATAGGATGAACTTTAAGAATCAGGAAGTCTTATGTTTCAGACTGAATCAGCTGGTGAACATTCAAATTGTAAATATAGACTGGTGTCTGACCAATTATAGACATCTGCAATGCAGACATTTCAGCTGAGATTCTCCTTAGTGTCAGAAGAGAGAAATTAGATTTTGGGGGGGAGATGATCACCTTATCAGAAAAATAGACATTACAAATACATCAGAGAAACCATACCTAAAAGGGTTTATTTCTTTCCAATTGCAAATGGTTCACAGATATCTGCATTGTAGATGCTGATAGCTGCTGAAATCAATTGCACACAGAGAACACCCCATGGAAGGTGAGGGTGGATTGTGATGCCCAGTAGAACTTCAAATAGTTTCAATCATCTGGAGCTTCACCACTACTGAGAAGTTAGAAGCAATCATGCCTCACCATTGGTCACATAGGAAGGTATAGTCTGCAAGCCTTAGACATTATTGGAGAGTAAATCCATCTGAAGTGTTCTAGAAGAAACCCAATTGCAACCTTAATTTCCTACAACGGTGAGCTTCTTTTTGGAATTAATAGATCCTAGGTACTAGTTCATATATAAATACCTGTGAGAACTAGACAATTAAGTGGAAAGACCCCTATCACGGTATGTAATCATAACCTGGTATTTATGTAACAGTACCATATAGATATTCCAACTCAGATGGGAAACACATCAGTTTAAGTTTTGTATAAAAAAATAGTGAAAGACAGCTCTTGTTTTAGCACTAAAATATCTGAAATGACATGACCAGATAAAGGATGTCAGAAGTAAAGAGAGCAGCCTTACATTATGAAGCAGGTTAGGGGCAAAACCAGCACAGACATCAGATGTCTGGAGCTTTCCTCTTCCGTGAGGTCATATTGCCTTCCTACTCTGTGTATGCTCCAAGTAAGTAAAGGCCAGCTATAGATAATGAACTCCATTACTCTAATTAAAAACAGAGCCTGCTCCCACTGCTTGCCCCTTGAGGGAATGCCTGGACTTTACTCACATGAAATTGTTTGAGTGTATTAAAATAGTGTAGTATATATGCTATTACACTCTTGATTAACCAAGAGACAGAGGCAGAAACAGATACATACAGAAGATAGTGATGTTGCACTGTGTCTGAGCAGAACCATAGATCCAAGTCATGATACATCTCCTGTTTACAGTGTAAAAACTTTAAATTTGCTTTTATACACAGATTATCTCAGGTCCTGAAACATGCTGATCCTTTGAAAGTCAACAGGGTGAGGACAGTTCAGCCTTGGGACTATATGCAATGTAAACACAGTTATAGAAATGATCTGATGATTAGTCCATGTACCATGTCTTAGTTCTTGCCTTCTCAAGGTTAGGTGAAAGATAACGAGAACTAACACTTTTAGCATTTACTGGCTAAAAATTTTAGCATTTACTGGCTAAAATGGTCGGTAACTCCTCGCTTTCCCTCCCTATAAGCATGCTCTGACTGAAATAACTTACTTTGGGTTAATCAGTTTCCTCTGGATTATTATAATCAAGAAAGAAACCAAAAACAAACCCAAAAAATCCCCTTGCTGATTAAGCGTGTACATGAGAGATGCTGCCTATGCTGCCTGACTTCCAATGAGCATTTTGTGTTAGACGGGATTCTTAAAACTAAAATAGCAAATGAAAGCTTTTTGCCTGAACTAAAAGCACCTTAGCTGTTTTCTGTACTACTGCACTGAGCAGGAAGCATAAATGCAGCTGTTAAATCAGTTGCATATCAACCTGGCAGGCATAAGTGTAGCTAGTTCTGCTTGTCTTGAGATTAGTGTCAAGTAAAAGTAGGTGACAGTAATTGATGTTGGGAAATGAGGTCTCCTGAGAAGAGAGCAGTTCTGTGAATGCAGATAAACGCGGCGTAGTGTAGATGGAGAGCTTACTGTGTCAAGGCGAAATTCCAAATTCTGAACTAGGGAGTGAAATTATGCAGCTAATGAAATATACATCTGAGGAATCCTTTCAAAGTATTCAGCTAGAGTCATCCCCAGCTTACGTCTGGTAAGGCAAAAAGTTGCACCAGGTAGTAAGCCCATTATGTTTATGGGTGACGTTCCATAGTTTTGATTACGTGATTTTATCTGGAGGCTGTGTGGCCTGCCCTTGTCCTCTGAGAAATAAAAGATCCATAGAGTATAAATTAAGGCATAATAGGTGAGCTGTAACCTTTTTATAGTTCTGGTCCATTTCCTTTGCCTCTTTCAAGGCTGAAGATATGTAACATGGCAGTGGCTGTACAGTCTGGCAACTTTTTAAAGGCACAAAAAATAAGGAAGAGGATTGTTTGCTGTACATAGTGCTTATAAAACCCACAGTAGGAGACAGAGAATTTTAGCTTTGTTTTGAGAATAGAAGAAAAGTGTAAAGGTTAATGGGTCTGGTAGATGGAGGTTGGTGGGGATGACCTGCCATTAGTTGGGACATACCATGAAATAGGGGAAGAGCTGCAGAGCAGTAGTCCTGCTCAGGTAATACATCTCACAGTGGGAGCCTCAAATTTGTGCTACAGCTCACCATTGGGTAAAAAGTGGTAAGAAACACAAAAAACCCCACATATCTGAGGAAGAAATCATAGGACTTTTTGCTATAAATATGTGAGATGTCACAGAGGCGGGGAGGACCTGTGTTAGAATTGGATATATTTAAATAGTTTTGTATTTGTAAAGATTTTAAGGTCATTATGTTCATAACAAATTCCCAGACAGTGATGTTAAATAGAAATGAACTGATAATTAGTGGAAGAAGGCACCACTGATATGTTCTGAAATATATGCAAATGAATACACAAATGAGAAAGGCTGGGTTAAAAGGGTAATGTTTGAAGAACGTTTCTGTACAACTTTTTTTGAGAAGACAACTTTCAAATCTGTTGGTCAAATTTCCTGTCACGCCAAGGAAGGTATATAAAAAAGGGAGACAAAGTTCTAAATATTTTTTCTTTTCTTTCCAAAAAATAATTTGACTTTTGATTCATAAAGACTGTAACTGCTGCTTCTTGATTTCTGCCAAATAAGTCTGTGGCTCTGTGCAACAATTCTAGTGCGACTGCTGAGAGTTGGAGGCGGAAGCATTAACATATGTTAACTGAGACTTCTCTAATTTTAAAATAATCATAGATTGAATGTATTTGATGGGACTGAATGAAGTGAGATATTATCTGAGCCTCATTAATACACTCTATTAACAGAAAATACCACTTCTATCCAATATACTGGTGATCAAGATAGATAGGTTTTGAAACACTGCAAGCATGTGCAGATGGATACAGATGGTGTATGAAGCAATTCTAAGTGCATCAATCAATTGCTTCAAGTGTATTTCATACACAAAAAAAATACATATCACTAAGAATGTCTTGCTTTGTATTACCACAATTATGCACAAAAGGGCCAGATTCCCAGTACGGCTCCCGGTATGCAAGGACTAAGTCAATCAGGCAGCGCTGTTTCCTGTGTCGTTTAGGATTGCTATGAAATTCTCCATCTGGACCAAACAGAGGAAAAAGTCAAAAAGGAAAAAATGGCACATCCTTTCTTCCTCAAATGCTTGCCTTATATCTTGGAGTGGAACAGAAAAACAAAACGTAAAATATCTACATATGAAGTAAGAAAGAAGTGACAATAAAGCCACACTTAGAAATGCAAGGAGAGGATGAGAATTAATAGTGAAGGTCAGAAATCTGTCTATATTTATCCGTAAATTCTACATATTTTTAGGCAAGGCAGTCATCATAATTAGTAGTAGTAATAGTAGTAGTATAGGTATAGAAAAGCATTTTACTACTGATAATTTTTCCATCCTCTACCTTGTATTTCAGGACGGGAGGAACATTCTGACATGATGGAGCTCCATGCAGAATCCACTTATTATTGAGGTTCTGCTAGAGCTAACCTGAAGAATTTCTAAGAGGGATGATGGTATAAACTGTACATCCACAAGAGAATACAAGCAAGAGCAATGAACATACTCTTCTTACAGACACAGCTATTCAGCACTTATTCTGCTTCTTGCATTTGGAATAAATACTGCATCCCTGAGGAGACAATGGCCAGCTCAGCCTTACCATGCAAATGAATTATGCTCTTTCCAGGGAGATACACAATGTGTATTAGTAATTCGGGAAGAGTTCTGCTTCTAAGATCTCCAGCACTACACCTGAAGTGGATGTATCATCCTGAAGGGAATCTTCATCAGAGCAGACTGCTCTCAGGAGAAGAGGAGCCTGTGTCTCAGAAGCACTAACTTGACCTTTATTTGATGGTGCTCTTTACTCACAAGAACCTTAGCTCAGGTACTGCAAAGACAGAGATGTGTGTCAGAGCAAAAAAGGTTAAAGTGGAAGAATGGACCTAAAAAGCTGGCCAGGGAAGTAAAACGTAAAATCTGAAAAGGAAACAGATGTACTTAGATGTTGAGGCAAAGACAAGAAAAATATGTTAGACTTGAAAGAGATACAGGGTAGAATTAGATTGGGAAATACAATGTAGTGCAAGCCAGCATTAAATAACAAATCTCAGAAGCAAATATAATATAACCATACCAGCATTACAGCTGAATTGTGGAGCAGTTTCGAGTATGGATGTTCACTTTTGCCAGATGTTTATCCACAGTTGTTAATCTCTATATTCAACTTCTGCTTGGCAGCTTGAAAATTGTTTACCCAGTGAGTCTACCAGCAAGTTTTTAGAAGGCATATGGACTTTACTAATTGCTTATTTTAGATCTGGAACACTTTTTGATCACCTTTACATTTTCAAAATGAAACCCAACATTGACTGAGAACCAAGTCTACCTCTGCTTATGTTTTTCCAAAGAGATTTAGCTCTAAGGTTTTTGTTTTATATCACTGATTTTATGTATGTGGTTTTTTAGGCGTGGGTTTTTTTCCTTCCGAAACACTGCCTTAGGCTTGCAGAACCTCCAGGAGGTTGGTATCTGAGACTCTTGAGAGAATAATAAAGAACTAGCAAGGGAGAGAAGTGGAAAATGATGAAGCAAGATATTGTAGGGAATTGCATTTATGGGAGGACATATATATGTGAACTTCACATAAGAATGCCTGACGCATTGAAAAAAGCATGCAGATTTCAGCAAATATTTCAGCAAACTACGCGAAGCTCTTTTATCCTGAGACTCACAAGTGATGCGAGTTTCCAAATTTCCCTCCAGAACTTTGTTCTAGTTATTCTAGGAATATTTAGATTAGGCAAGATATTGTCATTCAAGATCATCATCTCCAACAAGCACCTTCCCAATTTTCTCATTTTCTCTAGGAAATAAGATAAATTCTGGCCTTCTTGGAGACAGGATTGAATGAAATGACACATCCATGAGAACTATGCAGACTCTCTACCTGTGTTTTTAAGACTGCTAGCATCAAAGCAGAAGGATCTTGAGGCGAAGAACATTTTTCTGTGTTGGGTGGTCCACAGGAGGCCAGAGGAGGGAGAATCTCACTGGGGAAGAATCTTTTCTGAATCAGTTTATCACAAGAAAGGCTTTGCCTTTTATATGGATTCACCCACTGACTCCATACTCGAAACTCAGGCACCTATATGAAGAGGTTAGGGTTACATCTATATTAATATAAGTAAAATACTCTAGGCATTGTTTTCTGTCCCTCAGACACACATCACATGTGCCCATACTTCTAAACTCTCCAGACTCCCCAACAAGAAATCCCCAAAGGTAACAGGAATTTTTCTGGTTTTGCCTGTTTATCTGATTTTTCTGAGAGAATTCTGAAAATCCCTAACAATAGATTAGCTGTTATATCTTTGCAGCTAAACAGCACAGCTTGAGTTGAGATATTGTTCTCACTGATGCACAAAGCTTCTATTTATCAACCGAGTACACAAATATCAGGGAACCGCACAGCCGTCTTTGAGTATGCCTCTTCATCAGGACAACCACTTGAGATTCATTATTCCCCTGATAGCCTGGGAAAATCACTTTGCTGTTCAGAATTGTAAGTCCCATCATGCTGTACTACTCTATCAGGACATTAATGCTGAGATTCATCTCCCCTAACTTTGGATGTCCACAGCCTAGAGACTTGCAACTGCAGTGTAACTACCCAGGTCACTATTATTCTTTTAGATGAACAGCTACTTCAGGTTATGATTAACGTGACATTAGACACTTAATGTAAAATTGGATGACTGGTAGCATAAATATCACAGACTAAATCACCACTGACTGTAAAAGCTTGTCCAGGTGAAAAGGCCAGATGGAGACCTCTCCAGTGTAATATGGCCACATTTATTCAAATAAAATCCACACTTTTTCATTCGCTGCTTTCCCACTATTGAGCTGGTTTAAAATACTCAGAAACTGCTTGCCCCCATCTTTTCCTGGAGGTTTCTGCCACTGTAGCAAGCTTATCAGAAGACAGCATTCTGCTCTAGTCCAAGAATCAGTCAGCCATGAATAAATTCTTAATGAGGTAGGCTTGAGCTAAGACATCAACATTTGCACTGGAGCAACTGGGAAGCTGTTATCTCTGCTGATTCCGCTGTGGATAAGCAACTTCAGGCAGAGAAATAATAACAACAGGCTCCAGGGTGGAAGCTTTTTCTGTAGTACTACCTATAGGAAGAAGCATGAAACTAACTCTTGCAATATCCAACCAGTGGAGCCATGGTGGTTTAAAACAGCTAAGGGCTGGGGGTTTTTTTTCACCTTTTTAAAAAAAAAAAAAAAAAAGCTTTCTTGATTTAGTTCTTTGTAATTTCTTTCATATTTCTTTTTTCCCCCAGATACACAGAAGTGGGTTATTCTCCATCCATTAGTTAAAGAAAATGACACCTAAATGTACTGAGATACTCTGTGTAGGCATAGAATATTTGGTATAATGCATAAATTGCTTCAAAAAAAAAAAAAAAAAAAAAACCCAAACAAGAAAGGCATGTATTAATTGTGAAAGAATAGCAGAATGATCGCTATGCTTCAGAGGGATCCCTAAACACAACTAGGAGACATGTTTGTCTTGTAACAGGGTTCATTTAGTGCTTGCAATCCTTGCTTTTGAAGTCCTTAGCCATTCTCTTTCGGTTTTGCTAATTTTTAGGGAGTTTCATCTGGAGTCTGATTTTTGATGAGTAAGATTATTACAGCAGCATCTGTGGACTTAAGTACTAAAATATCTTCTTTTAAACACATTATTAAGTTTATCAAATTTTGCCATACAAGAAAAGACAGATAATCCTGAATATAGATGAAAAACATTTGAGGTATTATAAGTTTATTTATACGTTTCAAAGTCTACCCAATTTATTTAATCCCTCCCATTGGGCAAATCATTCTATGTGACTGAATTTCTAGTTAAGGAATTATTATTAGCATAATTTTGATATCATTTTGATGACCTCTGCAATCTAGATCACTATTTTGCAGTCAATGACTATGCATATTGTGTAAATCTAAACATAACGAAAGTTGTTTCAAAGTCTACCCCAAATTAATGCCGCAAAATGCCTTAGTAGACCACATTCTATCTGCAAAGCAGAGATGAAGATCTAAAGTTGGCGAAGCCTGATACTTTGAAGAGTTAACCACTGACAAGTGTTCTTCTGGATTCCTAGATGTCCTAAGAGACATATAGCAGTGCAGTTTTAGTCAGGCTGCCACCAAAAAGCATGTTCCACCAACTCGAGTAGCTCCGCCTCTGCTTTCCTGCACTCAAGGCATTGTATGGAGCTTTCTTTCCTATCTGTTTTCCTCTTGGTTTCCTCACAATTTATTGTGCCGTCTGATGGCATTTCATTTTTATTTTTTTATAAGCTGTAGGGTAGAAGAAATAAGTTCTCTGTTTCTTGCTTTAATCCAACGAATTTCTCGCAACTTTTTTTCCCATGCTCCAGTCTGTTATGGATTTTGCTCTTCCCGATTCAGCATCTGTAGCTAAAAGAAATAGCAATGGCCAGATAAAAGTGCTTTATTGTGTGGGGTTTTAACCAGTAAGAGTTTTAGGCATAGGGTCTTCACTTCTGGAGACAGATACAGCACTGCAAACTGTACTAGCCTTTCATCTTTGGAAGGCCTATTGAGAATAGTCAGACTCACTGGTACTTTAACTGACAGGGAGAAAAATGAATGTACAGAAATAAAGGAGAGGACCGCTTTTGCCACATCGGACAAGGAATCAAAGAAATCTGGGCTCAAATGTTAAAACGCCACAGTGTCTCTGTGCAACACAGAGTGTTTTTTGAGCTGGAAAGTTCTGAAATCAGAGGCAGTCCGGACATGTCAACTTGGTGCTCAGGTAAATGACCTACCTATAAACCTGAGATAATCAATCTGATGAACACAAGCGTGTGTGTGTACACTCTTCTCCCTCTGTTCCAGTTCCATTAGGTTCAAATTCTGTGAGTTGTCCTGGAGTTTCATGCTTGAATTTTTTCGAGACTGAAAGTGGATCCCAGCCATCCCACTGATTTATCCATCTTCACTTTGACTGAAATCAATCCACTCTTGTTTGTAAGGAGTTTCTTCTATTCCTCACTTGCTGCAATGAATACTTCATACCGAGAAGATGTCAGAGGCTCTACATGTTTTATGCCCAGGGTTGGGTACTAACAATCATTTTTTAGACATCCTTTAGACATTTATGCCACCAATGCTGTATTTATGTTAATTAGATATGATCAGATGCTAGTCGTTGCTTAACTAGTACACTGTACTGGGCTATTCTGATTGCAGTCAATTGTATTGATGTAAGTTTTCATTTTGATAGGAAGAAATTCTTCCTTGTGAGGGTGGTGAGGCACTGGAAGAGGTTGCCCAGAGCAGTTGTGAATGCCCTATCCCTGGCCAGATTGGATGGGGCTTTGAGCAACCTGGTATAGTGGAGGGTGTCCCTGCCCATGGCAGGGAGTTGGAACTAGATGGGCTTTAAGGTCCCTTCCAACCCAAACCGTTCTATGATTCTATTATTCAGATTCAGTGGAAAGTGAACTGGCCTGTTAAGAACTACTAATACCCCCTTCTTCTTGATCTACCTTTTTTTTTTTTTTTTTTTTGTTGTTTTATTTTGGTTTGTAGTTCTTGGAAGATGAGCCAGATTCCTTCCTTGCTTTGAAATGTGAATTCTTCCAATGAACTGTTTATTCATGACTAAAATTACTCTTCCGAAGTCCATCTCATGTAGATTCTGATAATCTAAAAACTGTAGGGCTTGATGAAAACCAGTCAGCATCTACCTTCTTCCAATATATAGCAAATACTGAAACTTGATTTCTCAGTGGAAATCATCTGTGTTAAGTCTAGATATACTCCATATCATTTCTCTTCCAGAAGCCTTGTAAACCACAGCCCATGATTTCATCTGTGTGATCCCAGGCCCAGTTTGGTGCAGCACAGCTGTGGGATCTTGGCTCAGTTTTGCTGGGAAAACAATTTTCAGCTGTGAGGAAAACTGTGTGCTAAAGCCATGTGAGAAAAGAAAATGCAGGCATCAGTGAAATTATTAAGACAGTCATAAGTAGGCATTCAAGGACTGAAAAGTATTGACATAAGATATTAAAACCCTTAGAAAAAAAAAAAAAGGAACAGACAACTGAAAGATGACAACTCGACAAGACAGAGAAGCAGCCTGCATAAAGGAACAAAGCAGGCTTGGCTAGTAGAGATGCTCTGTGTGCCACATTTAAGGTCATACCCATATTAATCTTTCACTTAATAGTGTATGGATCCTTGCTCTCCACAGTATGTGTCAGCCAATAAATATTTGCTGTGTACTTTTAACTTCTTGATGCTCTCCTCGCACAATGTGTTTGTGCACGGTAGAAAATACCTAAACAAACATGATCTACTGAGCTAGGATTTGGGGGGATGATTGCAGTCTCATGCCAAGCATCAGAGTCATGTACATCGATTGAGTTGGAAAGGTCAGAGCAAAGAATAAGCTCTCGCTCTTTGCAATAACTCCACTTATCCTTCAGCCCAGGTACCTCTAAACTGGTGATTATAGAGCATCTGCTCCATGCTGTACCATTCTTACATGCTAAGGATCGAGCCATGCACTGCTACCTGCTAGAGTGCTAGCAGATGACTTCTGCCATAGTCCTGCTGGTGTATCCCAACTTAAGGAAGTGTCCTTTTACCTTCAAATCAGCATTTTACACATTTGTTTGAAAGTGATTTACACATCTTCTTCCACCCCATCATTTACAGTGACTTTTTGCTGTAATTGCTGCACTGAATGCGTAGCTCTTATGGAAATATTTTACAAAACTTTTCAGAATCTCTATCTAGAAGCATCTTGAACACTAGTGAAGGGACACAGCAGCAGGCAAGATAGACTAACTGAAGAGGAAAGTCTGGCAGAACTGAAGGTCAAGCAACTTGATACCTTTTCCCAAATGGGAAAAGATCTGTCCATTCAGTCCAAAACTGGAACAAAGCCAAACCCCTTGCTATTCCACTTCACAGATCAGTATTGCCTTTTTTTTTTTTTTTTGTTTAAAATGTTGTAGTCAAGCTGCCACCAAAAACCACATTCCGCCAACTCAGATAGCTCTGCCCCTGCTTTCATGCACTCAAAGCATCATATGGCATCATTTAAAAAAAAAAAAAAAAAAAAAAGAGTTAATATTTGCAGGAATGGTTGAATCAGTCAGGTGCTTTTCTCTAGCATGGAAGTTCCTTTAAGTGAAAAGTTTGATTGACACTTCATAATCTTCAATAGCATGCATCAACCCTCCAAATCTGTGCCCTTCTTGAAAAAGAAGAAGTTCTTTTTGCAGAACAGCCCACATTCTTCATGCGTATGAGTCACATGTGTAATCCAAAGAAAGTGATATTTTGCTTTGTGCTTTTGATCAAGAAGTTTGCCATGCTGCGGCTTTTTAGAGCACACCTGATAAAATCCATTATACATTTTTTCTGCTTCACTGGTGATAAAAAGCCTCTGACAATTGACAATAGCAAGGCCATCTGTCACTTTGAAAACCTGTATTTTTAGTGAAAGGAACAGAATCAACTTCTTTTACCCCCGTAAGGAAGAAAAAACCCAGACAACTCTTCCCATACATAAAACATAAAGTATATGAATAACACATAAGCGTTCCATCATGCTTCTCCTCAGGAGATCCCAAAACACAGTAGATAGATATACTCTCTATCACTCACATTATTACAACTGGGACACTGAAGTGCATGGAGGTGAAGTAACTGATGAGTATCAAGCAACAACCTTTGACCTGAGCTAGGGAAAGAGCCTGTATCTCTTAAAGTCAGTCTATTGTACCAGCAACAAGGGTTCACAATATTATAAGTAACAAACTGATCTAAGTGCTTAAAGCTTCTTTTGCTTTTCTGGAAGATGTTCATCAGGTTTCTAGTTAGTATTCCACTTTCATTATTACAACTAAAAAGTAGGACTGAATTGGGGCTGAAACTTCAAACACCCTGAAATTGAGGCAGACTTTGGAAACATTGATTCTTGTCCATTACAGGAAAGAAAGATGGAAATTAAAAATAAAATTAAAAAAAAAAAATCAGTCTTGGATCTCTCTAGGCTTTTCACTGAACAGCTCACATTTGATCAGGAGGATCTAGCTAAAGGCAAATGTAAAATTCTAAGATAATCACTCTGTGAAGGTCTATGAAGATCTAGCAATAAAATCAAAAAGTCTGAAGAATAATTCAACTCACCCTGAAGTGCACACCTAAAATAGTTCAGATCATCAAGCCTCAAGAGCATTGACTATGAAGAGAGGTCAACATGACTCAGCCGCAGACATCCACTACAGAAGTCCAAAGACAGATGAAAAGTGTCCCCTCACTCATAAATTCAAATATAATATCAATGTATTAAAGGACCAGGACACCAAAAATACAGCCCAACTAAAGCTCTTCCTAATGTTGATACGCAGTAAAAATGCCAATGACAAATTAGATTGCACACATAACAAGATGAAAACATGAAGCTGGAGTATACTGCCTTTGTGTGAATCAACAGAGCAGCTTCTATGGGAATGTGTGTTCAGTTCTAACGGTTTGAAGACAAAAAATGTACTGCCAGAACGGGAGACATTCCACAGAAGGGCCAGGAGATAAGGGAAGGCATAGAAAATCTGTCATATAAAGAGTTTAAAAAGACTGGGATTGTTCATCTCTGTGAGAAGATGAATATAATAATTAAAGCCATGTTCACTGTGGCTGTGTTCTTGCTTTGTCACACATATTCAGGGTGGCAAGTACTCGTACCTGGGCATCTCTAAGTGGCCAAATCTGAGCTAGTCACCCTGGGCTCCATTCAGACTTGGTGAATAGACATAGAAAACTCTGGAGAGTCACTCATTCAATTTCTTAGAGGTATTTAAAATAAGACAGAGAAACGGTACTCAGATAAAACCTTTTCTCTTCAATGATAATAAATGCTAGATAAATTAAATTTGGGTATCTGACTCTGAGGTGTTTGAAACTAGGGGAGATGAATAATTTCTTTTAAAATAAATCTAAAAAAAAAAAAAGACAAAATGAAAAGTGGTACATGGATCTGCTTCTCCTCTGATTGGAAAAATGAGCTGTGGATATTACTGCTGCATGACGTGGACAATACCACTAAAAGTGGAGTAAGATTCCAGGAGAAACTTGATCATTAGATGGTTATAAAGAATATTTGGATATAAAATCAATAATAAACTTATACAGAAAGGCTGTAAAAGCCTCAGGTCAAAATAATTAAGCTAACCTTTAACTTCTATTGCTCAAAAGAGATAGTTTGGGTTACAAACTATAACATTTGCTTAATATAAAGAGTTTTACACTTTTCTCCAGCCACTACTCACACTCAGAAAAAAAGTCACTAGGTTATTTCTATGATCTATTATGTACCTTTTTATGCTGATAGAGAAGATGGAAGTTCCCATTTCTGTCTAACACGGGTTTTCCTCTTCTAGCTGGAAATTACCCAGTCTCACTGATCAAGTGCAATTTCCATAAACTTCACTACAGCTCTGCAGGATTTAATGACTGCACCCTGCCTAGCAATATTGTCTGCATTTGATTTACTATGTGTATTACTTTTAGAGCCCATCTCAGAGAACCTTCATTGATTTCTTCATCAGATACGCAAGTCTATCACCTTATATGACTGGATGACTGGTTGACTAAAATGCAGTGCCATGATAAAGTAAAACCTAGGACGAGACATACCGATGCGGATGAACAGAATTTAAAGGATAATTCTCAGTCTGCAATGATGTTTTTGAAAAGAAAGTTGATAGGGACACTGAACAGCGCGAGACCTGCAAAATAGTTTGGAAATTGAGAGTTACCATCACCTTCCAAAAAACCTTCTAAATGGCACTTTAGAAATGATCTGATAATAACAAAAAAAAACGTCTAGAATGAGATAATTTTCACAGCCTGTGGATACACTGTAAACTGATTTAAGAGTAAATCCATGACTGTGGCAAAATAACTATAGATGTGTTTGGAAGAGCAAAAAAACACATTACCATATCGTTTAAAGCAATATTTGCAGGTGAGGATTTTAAACTAGATGGAGAGCAAGTGTTCAGAAAATACTTTGAGATTTCATATCATTTCCATGTGGTAGAACACTGTGTGGTATCATCAGCTTCAGTTTCAGTTGCTGTGAAATTCAGAGCAAGATGTAAATACAGTCTCTACAAGCTTTCTCCCAAAAGGTACATGCTTAATGGCCTGTTTTATTAAAAGATGAATTTCAGGAAGTCTAAATAGCCATGATGGTTTGAGCTTTGGGGTGGCTTTTTGTTTGGCTTTGTTTTTAATAAAGCTTGCATCCATGAACACTGCTTTTTTTGTACTTCTCCTGCAATTCCTACCACTCATGCTCATTGTGCTTAATGGATATATGTTTTTCAAATAGCACTTGTTTTCTTTGTTTCTCAGCACTTAGAAAAGACCACACATAAGTGAGGACTAGGTGTCAGAAAAAGAATTTGTCTCCTGCTACAGGGCTTGAAGGTGTTCTGATGCACCTCGTGAGGTTGTAGTGGGTGTGGGTTATGGGTGGTACAACACTGCACTGGACGTACCTGCCGGTTCCAGTCTGGCAGCAGCAGATTTCAGTGTCATGCCACACTAATACTCCCTGTTGGAGAAAAAGTTTTTCCTAGGTCAGGTACACAGCTGTTTGCAGATTGTGGGTGTCTCTGCACCGTGCTTTCAGTGCCAATGTGGCTTGTGAAGGAGCAGGTTGGGGTGCTGAATGCTATAACATAAATATACCTTGACAGTATGTACAGTGCCTAGCACAGCTGCAGGTTTGGCACTTTTGTTCTGCAACCACTTGTTGAACTCAAGATTTCAGCCTGGTACATATGAAATCCAGCACATTTCAGTTGGACTGATGACCTATTTAACACTTATGAGTATCTTCATGTCTCCAGATCACTTCAGGGATTGATGCTGAACTATGGAGTACCAGATTGAGCTGAGTAGAATGGATTAAATCTTGTTGCCGTCTAAACATTAAGATCTTGTATGCTAAAATACACAAGTTGATCTAATACTCCAAAGCATCTGGCAGACGTTTTGTGATGGATGAATAATCCTTTACTGTAGCCCACACAGTGCTGCCATCTCCTTTTTTATTTATTTAAAGGTAGAATTTATTCACATACTTGCAACAGGGGAGAGGTGAGTTTAGCTCTAGAAATATCTACACTGAGATACAGATGAGTAACATTATCAGCCTGTTACACTACTGTATAATTTTTTCTCTTTAGCAACTCATGGGAAGTCCTGCTATTCACTGTTGACTTTAGATGTTTTTACTGAGCACTATAAACTGAAATTGTTGTAATAAATTAAGAAAGTCTGAGAAACATTTAAGGATAATAATTTTTCCAACTCATCATTTCTTGTTATTTCATTTTCAGCAGAATCAGTATGTCAGTGCACTTACTTAAGGCTGCAAGATAGATGTCAGAAGGAGTAGAACTGGTTGTGAGATATACCACCTCCAGGAATTACACATATTGGCACCCATGCTTCACAGTGTATAAATGTGCTTTTAGTTAAGCATCAAATTCTGAATACTTATACCAGATGCCGAGTACTACATCCATATCTGGGGTGCCCAGTACAAGAAAGGCATGGATCTGTTAGAACAGGTTCAGAGAAGGGCCATGAAAATAATGAGAGGGCTGGAGCACCTCTCCTGTGAGGACAGGCTGAGAGAGTTGGGCTTGTTCAGCCTGGAGAAGAGAAGGCTCTGGGAAACCTGACTGAAGCCTTTCAGTATATTAAGGGGGCTTATAAGACAGACAGAAACTTTTTACCAAGGCCCATAGTTACAGAACAAGGGGTACCAGTTTCAAACTGAAAGGGGGTACATTTAGACTAGACATTAGGAATAATTTTTTTATGATGAGGGTGGTGAGGCACTGGAACAAGTTGCCCAGAGAAGCTGTGGCTGCCCCATCCCTGGAAGTGTTTAAGACCAGGCTGGATGGGGCTTTGGGCAACCTAGTCTAGTGGAGGGTGTCCCTGCCCATGGCAGGGGGTTGGAACTAGATGATCTTTAAAGGTCCTTCCAACCCAAACCATTCTATGATTCTATGAAGCCATCTTTATTTATCATTCACAGCCTTACGTGTATAAGAACATGAAGATGACCACAAAAAGTCAAATAGAAAGTTCACTTAGTTCAAGTATCCCACTTGCACTGGTGCTTGTTCATGGAAGAGTTTAGATTAAGGTCAAAGGAAGAGTTTAGATGAAGGTCAACCATGTAATGATATTGCCCTGCCATATTTTTCCAGTCTCCAGTGATTTGTAGCTAGAGACTTCCTGAAAGGAAATGTTGTCTTTATATTAATAACCCTCAATAGACTTTGTCATCCTAAATTTCTTCAGAACTTTCTGTACCTGAAAATGTTTAGCCTCTGGAGCATGCTTTGGTGAAGAGTAACAGTTTAAATATAAGTTATATGAAGAAATATACCCTTTTGCGTGTTCTATATGGATTATAAAAAGCTATCACTTCTATATTGCCTATAAGAACTAATAGTCTTACAGAATATCTCTGTTATTCTCACAGTTCAGGTCAATTTCCTATCCTTGTACCTGCAGAAACACCTGCACGAATTTTCTAATACCAAATCTCTATAAAGAGTGATGAAACTTTTTTCATCTCCAAATTGAGATGAATTACATAAAGTTAAGCCAAGTCTGGTAAACACGTACTTCTGGGGGTTTTGTTTGTTCACTTTTTGTTTTTAAATCTCCCCCTCTTCCTCTGATCTTCCCTGTCATCCCCACCCTTTCCTGTACATTGCCTTTCATTGTTTTAATGCCAAACTAGACCATAAATAAGTGTCAGTGCCTATTCTTCACCTCCAGCAATTCATATCCAACCAGGGAAATGTGATTTTGCCCTAGTGCCCAATTGGGATTCAAGAGACTTTACTGACCTTAATGGAGCTACCTCCATTTACGTCAGCCAAGAAACTCAGCTACTAAGTATAATGAGAGCATTGAGTGAATCACTTCTTGATGTGAAGTATTCTTTAAACTGGGAAAGCCCATTTCGTGTTGTTCCTAACAGCTTCTCTCTGATGCAGCTGACACAGTTCTCAGCTTCCTCACAAACGACAAGCAAAGAGCCTCCTCGAGAACAAAGTATGAGATGAATAAAATAGAAGTTATGTCTGTGACGTTACCATAGCAATCAAAGTTCATGTCTGATGCCAAAATGGTACAACTATAATCACTGATCAAAGAAAAGTGTCCAGTTGTCATGGCAACTCTGAAAGGCTTGTACTTCAATTTCCGTGTCTCCACACTTCTAAATAAATAAATAAATAAATAGGAATGTTAGTGATCTAAATAATTATAGCTTCAGTATTTTTAATATTATCCTATGATTATGACGTGTTGAAGCCAAACACCTTGCTAAACCCCATCAATAAATCCCACAGCTTCTTCAGTAGCCCATGCATACACCATAGTCACATTGGATGCCATTAATTTCTTTTTTCTAACACGTGAAAGTGTTTAATGGCCTGATGCCTGCTGGAATGTGTGTTAAGGCATCCTGCTACGTGGCATGCGGATGCCTTTGATGCTAGACTGCAAAGTCTGGGAATATGCTGCCCAAAGAGTTTTTCATCTGAGGTTTCAATAATGGTGAAAAGAATAGAGTGTAAAAAACCTTTGAAACACAAGCAAATCTTGGTGGAAGTCACTTCAAAACATCTGTGCTATTTTTCTTAATGTAAAAGTACCATTTCTGCATATACTCTCTATGTGCATGCGTGAAATGCAGCCTGAATGATTGTTAACAAGTAGTTAAAAATATCTCAAGTCCACTGAGGAGAAGAACAAAGTCTTTTAATATAAAGTACACATAATTGGCAGAACGCTATTGGGGAGCTGGATACTTGCCTAGATGTAAGTCAATCTTTATCCCATGTCATATGCATCGATGATTATGTTTCTGCTGTTAGCATTTCAGGGAGTGAGAGAGCAGAAAACCAAAGTGAAAAAAAGTTATAATTGCAATTACTTTGTGGGGAAAAAAAAAATAAATCTTTTAATCTCTCCCTTCCTCTCCTCTGTTTCTGTACTAGGAGAAAATAAATGGCTCTGTTCATTTTTGTTTCTACCGATCCAAATTGGAATTCAATAGCACGTATCACGATGTATTTTCAAACAACTTCAAAAGGTTTTGCCTGTGCACTTTCCTCCTGAAATGAAACACTGTTAAAATATGTCTAGGGACATGAGTTTTTTGATGTATCTTCCAAATACTAAATAATGTAGAAACCACACACACTCTAATGAAGTAGGGCACAGAAAATACTGGTAAATAGCTTATGAGGAACTGTTCTTTTTCTTCCTGTTTGGAACACGATGCACTTGTGTTTTCAATGCAAGATGCTCAGTGTTTGAATCACCCATGATAATTTAGCTTAGACTTAATTGTACTTTCAATACTGATGAACCACCTAGAATAGACAATGGGTCATAAAGGGAGAGCAAATGCTCGGAGACTTCTGCATTCTCCACCTATAGCTGCAACCGATCGTTTACCATTGCCTAGTATTTTTCAGAATCTTCCTAACACCAGATTTTTATTTTTTTGTTGTTGGCTAAAGCAATTGGGTTTATTGCCTACGAGAGAAAACTTGATCGAACTCCAGGCAATCTTTTTTGGATATTATATTCAGGTACTTCCAATCCTCTATTTCTTGCTGGGAATGTTGCCAAAAATGCAACAGATAGCAATGTTTGGAAGAGATATTTTGGGTGTTAGGCTTTTTTCTCTGTAAGTAGGTTACAGTTAAGTACAAGATGACATACGTAATACTTTGTAAAAAACTGTAGTCATAAAATTACTTGTAAATTTTTCATTATCAATGATGAAGGAAATGTCAAGTTATTTAACAAATATGCATTGATTAAAATTTTAACTTTTACACCAAATTATGCATGGAAATATAAATACATAATTTTGCACATCTTATCTCTTCCAAGGAAGCAAACTGTAAATCATTTCATTCTTTGCAAAGTTAATCAAGCATTTTCTTATTATGATGATAACCTGTGTACTTTCATCTTCATAAACCATGAACCATTATGAAGCACAATGACAATTTTTTCAGTCTTTCTGTTAAGATGCCATCACATACATCTGTTAAAAAAATGAAATCTTTGATTCATTTCTTCTTCATCTTGGTTGAGGCTGAAAAATATTAGGGAGATAAAAGTAGATGCAGTGGATGGCCCCAGAGGGTCAGTCCAGCCTGGTGACTTCTCTCCAATGGTGGCCAAAAGTGGAGGACTGCACAAGAGTACTAGAACAGAGCAAGCATATGGGCATTGTATATCTTAGTTGTACTGCCCATAACTACCCCCTGACTCCTACAATTTCAGGGTCAGGAATGGTTAGTGTGGAATGTGAGTCCTTTGTTTTTATATTCTGTGAAGTTCAGTTTGCTCTTGGACCCATGAAAAACTTTTAGTACCTGCAATATCTTTTGGGGAGGAGTTTTGAAGATATTTCCTCCTGTCTTCAGTTAATGCCTCAATCCATCTCCATAGGCTTCTCATGACTTCATGGACTTCTACCACACCCTTCATCAGACATCTTAGTTTCTGAACTAAAGAATTAGTTTGCTATTGCTTACACGAATGCAGTTCAGCACCTCTGAATATTCTTTCCCCCTCTGCACCTTTTCTTGCCTCCTGTGATTTTGGAAGTGGACAATCAGAAGACATTTAGAAGTTCACAGATTTATACAGCACCAAGCTGATACTTTCAATTTTGTTCTCTATTATTTTCATAATAATTCTCAAGATTATATTTTTAGGTTATTATTTGTGCTATATTTTTGTCATCTCTTATTCAATCAAACGTCAATTGGTATCAAAATACCCTTCTATAGTTCCTCATAGTAGTCCTTTTTCCTCACTATTCCAAATACTATCATCAGCAAAATGTCACGTCACCATTCACCCTTTTCTTTTTTAAATCAGTTACAAATATTTTGACTATCCTAAGCTATAGCATAGCACTCAGAGGGATCCCCTTGCCAACCTCATCCACTGGGAGAAATAATTCTTTATTCCTATTTTCAGTTTCCACCTTTTTATCAACTATTTAACCAAATGATGTCCTTCTCTTTTATTCAGCAGCTATTAGTTTCTCTGACAGCCTTTTTAATAGTTGTTTGGCCCAAGCTATCAGTATGTAAGAATTCATACTGAAGAGAAGATAAAGGGTAATAGCTTCCATAATGTGGGAATGGATCTTTACTGTGTAAGGAAAATATGACATCCAAAAGAAATAAATAGATCTTACAGCAGCCTTCCAATACCTAAAGGGGCTACAAGAAAGCTGGAGAGGGACTGTTTACAAGGGCATGGAGTGACAGGACAAGGGGTAATGGCTTTAAACTGAAGGAGGGTAGATTTAGATTAGATATTAGGAAGAAATTCTTCCCTGTGAGTGTGGTGAGGCACTGGCACAGGTTGCCCAGAGAAGCTGTGGCTGCCCCTGGCTCCCTGGCAGTGGTCAAGGCCAGGTTGGATGGGGCTTTGGGCAACCTGGTCTAGTGGAGGGTGTCCCTGCCCATGGCAAGGGGGTTGGAACTAGATGATCTTTGAGCTCCCTTCCAAACCAAACCATTCTGTGATTCTGTGATTCTACACTTTATCATGGTAGATGCAGAAGTGATAATTGTCACTTTTTGGTGTACCCTGCCCTTCAAAATAGAATGGCATAGCTACTCCTTACCACATACAATGGAGAATGGTATGAATCTGTTCCTTCATCAATGGAATTGATGACATTCCCCCCATTTTCTATTTCCCTGGTCCTGATGACACCTACACTGAGTCATATGCTGAAGTAGCACAAGAGATGAGTAATTAAAGCTTTGTTGAGTGCTGAAAGATTCTCTACAGTGGAAACAAGACATCTTTGCATATCTATAAAGGCTCAAATGCATCATTCATTATAGGGTATAGCTTTCATTCAGTAATAACAGCCTTGAAAAAAGATTTCAGCTGGCATTGCATTTTAGTAGAGCTTTGTATATGATTCATGTAAAAGCCACATGTGCACACACATATATTTTTATATATATATATGTATGGCCGATGATTCAGGGTTTTATTTCCCAGATGGTTGTTGCAATCTCAACTTTTCTGAAGCAATGATAAGATCAGTTATATAATTTGTTACATAAGAAGTTTTTCCTGCAACTACCTCATTAAAATGTTTGTTAAGTGAGTGAGAATGAGCTGAACTGGGTGAATCAAACCTTAGGGTGAGCACTTGCAAAACAACCTTGGAATTTTGCAGTTTTAGGGTCAAATCTCCCCCAGTGAAGTAACTTAAAAGTAAAAAAAAAAGACCTCAGTGACCCCTGAGCGCTAAAATAAAAAACAAGGCAAAACAACAGAAGCAAAAGCTGAGGAACAGTTCAGCAAATGAGTGAGTGTCTTGCAACTTTCTGAATGCCTGTTGTCTTCCCAGTACCCTTTGTCTACCCTTCATGTCCCTTTCATAAACTTACTGGACTAGAAACCTTAAATTAAAGTACAAACAAAATGCTAAGTGGTTTAAGCAGCGTTTACCAACTCAGAAGGTAGTTTCAGAGGGTCAGGGGCATATATATCACTCTTATCTCTGTCCTGGTGAATACTGTTTATAAAAATGAGGCTGTGAATGGGCTAAGTTGTCTAGACAGTATGAACAATATGCATGAATGTCCAAGTTGACAGGGAAGGAAATGACATCAGAACAAGACTCAATGCCACATTTTCTTACCTCCTCCTGGTAAGAAAGTACAAGGCAAAAAGAAAATGCAAGGAGGAGAAGTAAGACAAAGTCTTTCTAAGTGACGAATAAAATGTGCTGGAAAGGGAATCATCGAGTGACACAGGGCTGGTTTCAACAGGAAAGAGAGAAAGCATTTTAAGAAACACCCATTTCTTTTTTCTGCCTGCAATCTAGTAAACAATTTCACAATTTATTTAAAGCAATAGAACTGTATGCAGCTCCTGATGGAAGTGTTCTAGGCCTGATGTTTGTGTGGTGTAGGTCAGTGTATGTCCAGCTTATTTACTGCACTGTGGTAATTATACATTATATGCAAACACACAATGACATTCTTATAATCTTCACCACTGAGCCACAGCGTGGGCTGTCATAGGCAGTTGAACAGGGATGGCAGGTTGTTATATATAATAATCTTTATTCAATTTGAGAGGAAGATAGGAATTCAGTCTTTGACAAAACTATGTGAAGATGCAGAAAGGGCAAGGAGTATAAAAAATGATTGGAAGGTAAAAGCAGCAACCCTCCCTAACAAACAGAAAATGCATGTGCCCTCACCTCACCTATCTTTTGCCTGCAGAAACTGCCCGACCCCAGCTGCTAAACCAAGCCTAATGAATAGAGACAACCTGAGAAGTGAGGACCCCCATGAATTCAGGAGCAATTACTCAGCTCAGCTGAAAACATCAATAGCGTGTGTTAGAATGGAATCCCGGAGCCATGGATAATAAAAAATATGTACCCTTCGGCTGAGTGCTGAATTGAAGATCTGTTGGGAGATTTCTGCTGTTGTACGGCCAAGGCTGTTGTCAGCTTTTCACTGAGAAGGCTGCACCTGAATGAAAGTAACAGTTGTAAAGCATTTGTCAAAGCTGATTTCAGCAAAAGCAAGTACTGCTCTGATACCTTGCCAGTAATTTGACTTTCTTATTAAACATTGCCTAAGCTCCACCTTATACTATATATAACTGGAGTGTTTGAAAAGATTATTGCTGAAAGTGAAAGCTTCCTTCTGAGGCACCATTTACCCAGGAGAATTAAAAAGAACAGAGATTTCTCATTACATTGATTGATATGGAGTAAAAATCTGCAACTGAAACCCAAGGCTGAGGAGAATTACGGCTCAGATTAATTCCCAGTGTAGACCTAAGACCTTAAGGTAAACTGAAGCATCTCTGCAGATGTCTTTCCCTCTCTGTGGACTGTAACGCTGTGAGTATACTATCAACAGCTGCCTCAGCTGAGTGTCTGCTCAGTTAGTAGGTGAACCCATGCCTTTTGACCACTTAACAATGCTGTGTAAAATTCATATAGATACTACTAAGGCATCATAATTAACTAATTATCATAATAATCAGTGATGGACAATTTGAATCCCTCCAATCCAGAGTAACCAGGTCCTACCTTCCTATGCACTCAATGATGTTTTGGACGATCTGGACAGAAGATGTTTGATCTACTCAGTCATGCTGGACACAGATGTAGTCTCAGATGTTCTGGCCACCCCGGACCTTAGCTAGGACTCAGAATATAGCAATACTGTATAGGTATGTATCTGTGAAGTGGGGATGATTCAAAGTTGCATGAGGTGTGAGCTCTGGAAGGACGACCTCAGCAATGGGACATGTTTCACTAGGTGACTTCACCAGTCACCAGCAGTAATATTCACTTGCTAAAGGCATGCAAACAACAAGGTGTCTTGCTGTGTAGGGACTCTGCATAAATTTTAGCCCAAGGCTAAATTCTGACTGGAGAGAAAAGTTTCATAACCTCATTCCCTTTTTCTTTCATTTCTGTACTTCTCCACATAATGATAATTCGAGGGAAGTGCCCCTCTTCTCCATAAATACATACTTATAGAATTTTGTTGGGGTTTTTTTTTTGGCATGTGCTAGCTATACCTTCGGGCAATGTAGTCTCAAATTTCCAAGTACCCAACACTGTTTGTTGCTCAAAATATATATTACGACACACACACAAAAAAGGAATGCTCTCATACTTCACAGCTGATTCAGGCTTGGATAGGTCAGGAACATCAAGTGTTTGGTAATTAGAGAGCAGCCTCTAATACACGACGTCAATGCCTCCCTGTTTAAAGGGGTTAGAATTGCCTATTGCTGTTTCTTCCGGAATATGTATTTCCTGAATTCTCAGGACTGCTATTCTTTCCCATCTTCCTTGTCTGGGAGAAAAGAGGCAGCTGCTATTACTGATGAGCACTAAGAAATGGGCTGTTACCTCTGCTCAGGAGAATTGTCTTGAAGAAATAGAGTTCTTTAGATTGTCTGAGTGAGTTTTCTACCATGGTATAAAAGTATAAAGTGAATCCGACAGAAATAAATACAAAGAATATGGGGCCTCTTAGTAGCATGTAAAACTCTGACTTACAATAGTAGTTCAAGATACATCTCTTTTTTGCTTTTTACAGACTAATATTTGAATTGCCTAGTCAATTTTCAACTTTAAACTACTACCTAGATTTAGGCTGCTAAATAAAATGTTCTATTCCCTTTTTCTCTTTAGTTTGTTTCCCTTCTCGTTCCCTTTGGAATGTATCTTGAATAAACATTTTTTTCAAGCAAACAAGTGCCTATCTTGCCTAGCTATCATCTGCTTGCTGGTGTTATTGATGCTACACCATACTTTTCTGTTTATCTCAGACTGGGCTTAAAAGAAAGTGCTGTGCTAAGATACTGTGAAATAAGCTGTTACTACTCTATTTTTGGTTGGAAATCCAAACCAAATGTGTGTGGATACATTTAGAAAAGAAAACTTTGTTTTCAGAAATATGGCTGATTTGAGTCTCCAAAATGATGAGGAAATGAGAACAATTTTTTCAGTTAGAGCAATGTCTGAAAGTTGCCGCCAGGTTAAGAGCTTCACAAAAAAGTTTATGACCTAGACATACACTATGAGACAGTATATTGCCCAAACAACATACCGGAGTTTTACTGGGAAATGAAAGATGTGAGCTTTTCACCTTGGTTTAGGAGAGTAGATTCAAGAGAGAGTATCTAAGGCCCAAAGTCAACAATGTTTTAGTGGATAAATATGAACCAAAATATGAGGTAGATATCTAAGCATTTTAGCGCAGTGATTTAATAAAAATTATTGAACTCTGATTTGGAGGAGTTGGGATATGAATGCAATACTTTGCAAGACTTGTCTAAAATGTATCTTAAAATGTGAAACAGCTCTTTCTTTTATGCATCACTAATAGCTGGTGCATCAAAGTGTTTCCCTTTGGATATTGCACCATTCACTGGGAGGTTTCACTCTAATGTTCTCGTTCCTTGTGTGTCCTTGCTACATGTGTGGTATGTATACCTGCACTCCCATGTCTACTGATTGTATTAATGTAAAAAAGAAACCAAAACCAAACCCTGCAAGGCTGAGGGTCTGCTGTGTACATAAGATGCACAAAAACTATTAAGGGCAGTCAACTCAGGTGGTCGTTAAGATGCAGGATGATATCTTCTGTCATACAGAAATACAGCTAGGAACACAATTTAATAAGGAGACAGGATGGGTTTTGGTGATCAGGCACAGGGCATGGCCAGAAAAGTGTACTGACCAGCAGCTTGTTTACATGCAACTGACTCCTTACATTCACCCACCCCCATTTTCCCATTCTCGTTTCTCTGTGATCCAGCTTGACTCCCTTCCTTTCCCAGCCTTTGGCCCTTCCCCTGAACATGCCGTAAGTTTTGCACATGCTTGCATAGTGAGTTTTACACAGTCCCACAAACCCCTCAAATATCACATAGTAACTTTGCTCTTTCCCGTGAGACCCAGGAGAGTCTTGTTTCCCTGGTCTTATCAGTTTCTAAGTTCTGGCTGAACTTCTCCAAAGTTGTGTGTAAGTGGTTCCTTCCATGACTCATCAATCAGTGAATCCGTCTTTCTGGTCTTTATTATTGTCTCGGCTGTCTACACATTAAAGTTTGTGTATCTGTGTGCTTAATTTACTATCTTTCCCGTCTCTTCCCTTTGCCTGTTATGCTGAATAGCCATTAACCAGATCTCATTTCAAATTAGCTATCCTTACACTAAATGCAACAGGGGTGTGATGGTGGATGGATAAAACCTTCACAGTATGGATATGACAAAACACACCATACCAGGCTGGGTGTACTACCAAGGCAGGCTCATTAAAACCCATTATTAACATAGGGGATCAAAGACAGTGCTATCTTACCTGTCCTAGACCAAAGACATGTTCAAAATGAGTCTTGATGTACTGTGCTTATTATGTTGGTTTTCTGTACTTCCTAAAAATTCTAATTTACCACATTTTAGAAGAGATCCAAGCATTGACCCTCAGACCCCTCCTAACAAAATCTTGCTCTCAAAGAACATCTCAAACATTTTAGGCTTTTACCAATAATGCAAGCATGGATAGTTACTGAAAGTTAGTCCTTGCATGTCTTCATAAACAATGGCAAAATTAAAAAGAAGATCTGTTACAATGTTTTCACTTCTGAAGAGCTCTTAATCACTAATCTACTGCATTATTATCTCCATTCGCATTTTCAATAGTAGGTTACTCTCCATGCAAGCACTATGTGATCCTTGCTGTGTCTGCCTCTCATCTCATCTTTGGCTCTATGTAGTCTGACACATAGTCTCTTACACATGCCTGAAATTCTCTCCGTGGACATTTTTGTCCCTTCTTTAAATATGCTTTTCCCATGAAGCATGACACAAATGTCTTGCCAAAACAGCCACTCATTTCGTTCTCCATCTGCTGCGTCTTCTTCCCCATTTGGACATAAGTACCTAATTTTAGATATATCCTATCAAAGTCCAGGCATTCAGCTGAAGTCTAAGTTAGAATCCTCGTCATCAAATTGTCCTTCTATTATAGACAAAGAGGAAAGAATATGCCTATCTCTTTCTTCCTTTCCCTCTTTCTCCTTTACACTGGCTTCTGCAGCACTTGCCTTGCTACCACTTGTTCTTTAGGAGAGATGAGATGAATAGAAGCTCAACTGGTTTACATCTCAATTTGTTTTTCTTAGTGTATTTACCTTTATACTTAACAGTAAACAGGAAAGTATTTTTATGGTATATGAATAATACTGCAGAATTTTTGAAAAAAAAAAATGATTGCTGTCAGAGCTTGGATTTTAGAGAGATGTCATGTGTTTTCAGCAAAGTTGTATACTCGTGTACATGAGATGAGATAAACTGCGTATCAAATAGAAAATAATTCAAGAACTCTACTTACATCATAGCTTGATATCATGAAAAAATCCAGGATGTTTTTCTCCCTTGGTCAATTTTCAGTTTATCTCATATATTTTTTGTGCATAACCACAAAAGTATTTTTTTGTTCTAAGACCAACCCACTCAAATTTCTTTTTCTCAAATCACCCATAATTCCATGTTCTTGTCACTTTCCAAGAAAAGAAGAACACTGTGGGGTGTCTCTGCTTCCTACGTGAAGCTGTAATGTACAATTTCATTCCCTTCTCAGTTTAAAGAGTCTTTCCTACTTTGGCTAAAACTGCTATCATCTAAGCAAGTATCTGTAGTTAAGACTTTCTCATGGGCAAATTGTAGTATTAGCTAGAATCTATATAGGTATTAACTGGTATATGACAGAAACAAACACCTACTACCTCACTTCCCTCCACCCCAGAAATGACTATTTATATAGATTTCCGTACAACCAATTCCAGTGCTTTTATCCCACATTTTATCTTAATTCTAGTGCTTCTGTTCTCTTAAGGTATTGATTAATTTGAGCTTGCAATCAAGTGAAATCAAACTAGAAGTACTTGGGTTAACAACTGTAGTGTAACTGAAAATCATCCCTTTTGTGAGTTTTTTGTGGGGTTTTTGTGGGTTTTTTGGGGGGGCTTTTGTGGGTTTTGAGTTTCTTTTAATCACTGTCTATATGGTTTTTTGCCATATGCTACAAAAGCACTCTGCTAAAGCACCCATCATGTCAAATGTGCTCTCTGCATGTGAACAATGCCTGAGCTTAAAGGAAAATGTTTTAAAGCTGTCAGGAAACTGTCGTTTTCCAGATGGCTAATCAAATGGAGGACACAGACACACAGGCACTGTCTCCAAAGAGACATATTAATAATGGATGTTACTCACTTGTGGTGGAATGGGACAGAGACAAAGCAAAGAGAATAAAGCTGACACTGAGCACATTATAATCTAGAATATTTAAAGCCCCCTGTTCCTTTTTTAAACCCATTCATTCTAAATGTGCAAATGTCTTGATAGATTATTTATTGCTTAGAACAGCAAATAACATTGCTACCAGGTTCTCAAGTTATGGATTTTAAAAAAAAAAAAAAAAAAAAAAAAGCTGGTCTTGAATAGGAAGTCACTTTGCTATGAGATAAAATTCATAAATTAAGGATTATTCTCTACTCATTCTCCTCCAACTGAGCTCTCTAAATCGTTCTTAATGAAACCTTCATTGGAAGAAGTTCCACCTTATATCTGCCTGGTTCAAATACAGGGTGTTTCTGGATTGCTTTGTAGAACAAGACTTCAAAGCACAGCATAAAGATAGGAAGCCAGGTGTTTGGGAAGCATTAGAGGCCTCCAAGTCCATGAAATCCCATTGAAGTCACTCTAAGATCAAACATCACAAGACTCCTGTAAAACAGGGAGGTGTAATAAGCCTCAAGATAGGGTTGGATGACCTAAAGCATTGGCTGAGGCACGCTGTAGACTTAGCTGTAACAGGTAATCTGAGTTGTCCTCAGATGCCTACTCTGTCCCTCTCTGGATATGACCATCCCTTTCACAAAGACAGACACTTGTCTCATGGTTTAACCCCAGCTGGCAACTCAGCCCCACGCAGCCACTCACTCACTACCCCCGTGGTGGGATGGGGGAGAGAATTGGAAGAGTAAAAGTGAGAAAACTCATGGATTGAGATAAAGACAGTTTAATAGGTAAAGCAAAAGCTGCACACACAAGCAAAGCAAAGCAAGGAATTCATTCACCACTTCCCATGGGCAGGCAGGTGTTCAGCCATCCCCAGGAAAGCAGGGCTCCATCATGTGTAATGGTTATTTGGGAAGACAAACGCCATCGCTCCGAATGTCCCCCTCTTCCTCCTTCCCCAAAACTTTACATGCTGAGCATGACGTCATGTCATATGGAATATCCCTTTGGCCATTGGGGTCAGCTGTCCCAGCTGTGTTGCCTCCCAACTCCTTGTGCACCCCCAGCCTACTCACTGGTGGGGTGGGGTGAGAAGCAGAAAAGGCCTTGGCTCTGTGTAAGCACTACAAATACCTGGCAACAACTAAAAACATCAGTGCGTTATCGACATTATTCTTATCCTAAATCCAAAACACAGCTCTATACTGGCTACTAGAAAGAACTCTATCTGTCAAAACCAGGATAGCTTGCATTTCTGTTAACAATCTGTCATATTATAGTTTAAATCATCAAAAAAAGTTGGTTTGGTGCTTAAATGCCAGACAGTAAGTTAGTGCTATTTGTCTGCTTTCTCCTCTATCGGCTTGGTAAACTGGTGCATAGACAGAAAAATCAGCCATGGTATAGTATAGTCAGGGAAGTAGAGCTCTGATGTATGAAAAATTTCCAATAGACATCAATAATTCCATAGCAGGAGAGGAGACAGATCCCCTTTACTGTAAAGTTTGTCTGTCTTGCATTTTATAAATAGAAGATGCGAGGCCTATCTCTGCTAGCTTTATTCTGGCTATCTCAGCTACCAAGGCTGGCAACGTAAGAGTCGATTGCACCATGTAAGCTCAATGGGGAACTTGATAATTGTTTGGATTTCTAACTTATACGCTGTATTTTCCCTGCTATTACTGCCCTTCATAGCTGTGACCTTCACACATCTCAGTCACACTTTTTGATAACTTCAGAGGCAGAATCTTAACTGCAGGCTTTCTTTTCTCACTTGAAGTTAGAAACTGAGATTCAGCATAAAGTATGCTGCCGGTTAATGATTGAGTTTTGAAGATCCTGGCTTTTTTTTTTTTTTTTTCCACTTGGTGCAGATATAATTTTATCTTCAGTGCAGCTCTGGCTTGAGCACCTGTGTTCTTTGACATGAGAAAATCTAACTGAAGTATAGAAGGACACAAAAATAAATATTGATAAGAAGAGTGGTGCTGTTTGGAGGATGAGAGAAAATGGACATGAGTTAACTCAAGAAAGGTTGAGACTTTTACCCATGAGGACAGTCAAGCAGTGAAAAAGGCTGCTCAGAGAGTCTCCACCCTTGGAGATTTTCAAGACTCAGCTGGATAAAACCCTGAGCAACTTGTTCTGACCTCAGGGCTGACCTTGCTTTGAGCAAGAGGTTGGAATGGAGCCCTCCTGACTTCTCTTCCAATCTGAACTACTCTGTGCTCCCCTGATAACAATAGTAAGGAAGCAAGGCACGGCCAAAAATTTTCTGGAAAGGTTTGAGAAAGGGCACCTGGATATGATGTTAGTTCTGTTGGGCTGTTCAAATCTAAATACAAGCTACCTTTGGACTACAAATAAACCTAGAAGATCAGATCCTGATGTCTTCATTCGGCACAGATGCAAAGCTCTGTTTTATCTGTTCTCTGATTTGCATGGGAGGAGACTAAAGAAGGACTTTAGACAGACAGAAAGAGGGAATGAGTAAAGAGAAGAGCAGTAGGAGGTGAGAAGGGAATTTCCTTTAAGGCTTTTCAGATGCTAGGTAATGTGTTGTTCCTTTGTCGTTTATGGACTTACACTGATGTGACACTATTGTAAATGAGATTCCTGTAAAATCCATGAGACGCTGAGAAGTTTAGAGTGAGATTCATGGTAACTACTGTCGATCATGTGAAAATTAAATGTCTAATTTAAGCTAGCTCTCCAGATGCCCCATAATACAGAGTGAGAGGTATGTTTTTAGATGAAGGCTCATATCTTAAAACATCTCCCTTAAAACAGGCTGGGTAAATCACACCAGTCTTTTTCCAGCAAATACACAGAACACCCCATGACTAAATTAGATCAGAGTCCTAACTTTCACAAGGCCAGACTTAGGTTAGATAAATCCATCTTTGGTTACAAATTTTCCTTTGTGATTTAATTAAATACTGTAGTAAAAATTTTTTTCATTGACTGCTGTAGACTTCTCATGAAATTCTTAATTATAAATTCCTTTTAAGGCCTTCTTTCTGCTGTAAATTGTCAGTGAGTTAGCAGATCAGTGTCCTTGGTAAAAGCACATGATCCCCACATGTTTCTGCCTTGGTCATTTTTTTGCCTTGAGCTCTCAGTCAAGCAAGGAAGAGCTGTAATCTACCTCAGTTTCACAGAACTGTTTGCATTGAATCTGAAGTCTCCTGACTCAAACTACAAAGGCATTAAAAATGTTGTAATCAAAATATTTGGATTCAACAAATCCTTTGTTGCTTTTCTTGTATTGTTTAAAGACCTTAAAAACCATGAAAGGGGTTGCACTGAATTTAAAACAGAAGGTTTTCTGTGTTGGGGTGGGGTGTTGGGGTTTTTTTATCTTTTTTTGAATTAGCCAAAATGAGGTAAAAATTTATTTTTATGCTTGAGGTTTTACAGAGCTGTGTGCACACTGACAATTTCTTTTCTGCTTCTTTTCACATGAATTTCTTTGTAAGCACTAAATTCCCCACTACACCCGTGTAGGTCTGTGCTTTTTATCTCCCTTGTTGAGTCACCCATTTTCCCGTAACCACCTTCCCCACTATCTGACACACAACAAGGAGAGGGGAATGCATCATCCCCAGGGCCTGAAGATTGGCATCGCCTTGGCAAAGAAAAGGGAGTAGTGGAAGATGGTTGATTGCTTTGGTCGTCTGCGCTTTCCCTTGTGGTGCTGATCGTGTTTGATTAGCCTGGTTAATGAAGAACATCTTGTTAAAATTAAAGTTCTGTAGTATTTAGCATATTCTTGCCAATTGTTAATTAGCATATTGACAGGAGAATGTTTTGGATTTTGTTTTTCAGCAACATCCTCTCCCCTCCCTTGGTCCATCCTGCCAAAACAAAGATCTTTCCAGTCACAACATGTTTGAGAGCCATATGACATGTCTGTGAGGGCTGCCTTGGAGCACTGGTGCACAGGAAAGATACATATGTTATTAGCCAAAGCCAATGTGAAACCTGAAAGCACAGGAGATGCAGGGCTAGGGAATCCTTTGCGTTACTAATTTATCATGTAGATACAGATTTCACATCCTTTACTGCTACTTTCCCTGTTTGGGGCAGGTTCTGATATTCACTCATGTTTTTGAACAAAAGCCCGTTGGCACAGAGACTGCATTTATAATCTCTGTTTCAGGAGCAAGTGTTTTGTTTGCCCTCTTTGTGCTGACTGAGGTACTTACAATCTGATCTTTAGCCTCCCCTAGGGCAGCTTTGGGATTTTTATGGGGTTTCATACATTCATATCTCTTGCACTGCTGCTTTTCAGTGAAGAGAAAGAGGTGTGATTCATAGCAGCATTGACCTAAACTGCTGAGAGCTACGCGTTACACCAGACACTATAATACAGGATGCATGGGTAGGTGTCAAAGGGTGTTAGAGCCCTCTTAAGTACTCTCCAACCACCATTAATTTTGTTCTGCATTCAGACAGCACAGTGTTGCTGACGTAGCAGCTCAGTACCAACAGACAGGAATGTCTTCCCAGCTCCACCAACCTACTCCCACACTTACCTTCTGCTACCTCTAGTCCAACTCATCCATTAGATCATTTAACCCTGAATCGCCAGAAAATTACTTCTGGGATGAAAAGACTGAATCTGCCTTTTTTTTTTTTTTTTTTTTAAATGATAGTTTACTTTTAATTTCAGCACAGCAGACAGTGTGATCACTGATGAGGCGGGTACCAAGGAGGGGCATGGATCATACATGTGAGAGAAAGAGAAAGAGTAAGGGAGTGAGGAACATTTTGATGGCAGTTGACTATAAGGTAAGGCCAGGCCAGGGTTGCTGTCACGTTATGTAAATTAGGCAGAGACAAAGTTTTGCATTTGTCTTTGGGAATGGCTCCCTCATTCCCGTGACTACGCAAAGTGTTTGGCTTTTAAATACAAGCACCAAAGTGCCTGCAAGTAAATAGCTGAGTAGGTCTTCTATCAACTAACCTTATAAAACTCTCCTTGTAGGTTTTATAATGGCCAAGCCTGATCTTAAATTTGCTTGCAAAGCAATCTGCTCTTAAATCAGTTAGCAAGTCACTTAATGAATGAATAGTTGCATTAAAACAATAGAATCTTGTTACAGACTATATTTTTTTGTCTTTGTCCAGGGTACAACTAAAATACCACAGTCACAACTTTTGACAGTTCTATCAATGTCAAATTAGACCCTGGCTCATTAATTTCTGCTCAACAGTTGGGATCCTAATAGATTAATGATTGACATTTTAAAGCCATTAACTTCGATTCAGTTTGATCACCTGCAGGCAGGGGTCTGTAGTCAGCTCCTCAAGTTTCTGACAGGCTCTGCTAGGTTCGTGTGTGCTCTCTGATATGATATGTGAAGACCAAGCCTTCATCTGCAGGATATTTGAAGGAATTTTACAGAACTAGCATGTGGTGGGAAAAAAAAAAATTAAAAAAAAGAAAAAAAAAAAGGACACAGTGAAACTTCAAGCTGAAAACTTTATCTCCTGGAAATACGAGATCTTGGAGGACAAGAATCAATAGCATCTGAGGTCTGGATAGCCACACTTGAACATTGGATTTTTGTGGGGGTTTGCTGCTGGACTAAGTAACAGGTAACTAGATGAATAAGGCAGGTTGTTTATAAAACATTACATTTCTGAGTGGTTCAAGACATGATAAGGTATCAGGACTTCTACAGAAGAGTGATTTTGCACAGCAATGTTCAGTGTATCCTGGACCATCAAGAACTGGTTCCATTTGTGGGCACACTCTTCTTTCACTCTCCTTTTTTCTTCTCTTCATCCAAACCTGCAAACTGCTAAGCAGGTAACACCCAGAGATGTAAGTGTCTGGTCTTTCTTACTGAAGTCAGGGTGTGCTACCTCATCTTCCATCCCCTTGGGGCTCTAGGTGAAATTATGCTGTAGAGAGTGCAAAAAACAAAAATTGAGGGCAAAACTGCTCCTAGTGCCTCTGTCTCCACGTGCCAATATGCCTTCTGGGTTGCTAAGAAAGTTACTAATGGATCCCGTGGGTAAATTTACTGTGATTCCTCATGAATGAAATGAAGGAGACATTATGTCCTTTATGCTGCATTCATCTCAAAGAAGGAAAGTAAAAATAGCAAAAGAAATGTTTTCCCTACATTAATAAGTCTTGAAAAATTCAAAATGAGTAAGAGAAAATAAGCTGGTAGTAATCTCTATGAAAAATAAAACCAATCACTGAACAAAACTGAGAAATCGACCTCCTGTATAGCTAAATGATTTCCTTTGCAGTCTTTTTGGTATAATTCTGCAGTAAGAATGTAATTCTGTGTGAACTTTAATAAGAGGATTTAAACCAAGCAAACCAAACCAGCCAAACCGATTTTAGAAAGGCTGTTGTTTTCTGCACTGCACAGGACTCGGCAAAAAGCCAGTAAACATGTGCATGATGTGCGTTCTGTTCCCTCAAAAATTAGCTTTGGATAGGAGCTGTTAAGCACGGTGGCCTGATCCATGATTACATCCAAAAATATCATAACATCTGGTTCTTAGAATCTTTCCTTTTCACTCCATTGACGTGTGGACATTTCTGGCTCTCTGAGCAGCAATAAAAACAAGAGGTGAGAGTCCAGTCCCTCTTCCGTTCCTAGTTTCAAGCAAAACAAAAGCTTTCACTATCAATTCACGCAAGTTTTATTGATGAGCTTGACTGACAGATTTGACTTGCTTCATCACCTCTCCTTCCTGCTCTGTCCCTGCACTGGAGTTGTGCAGGCAACATGGAGAGACAGGAGGCAACACGGAGAGGCAGCTGAGGACAAGCCCGTCCAGCTTTGGCTGGAGGAGAAAAGGAGGTGATGGGAGTGGGGCATGTCTTTCTGCACCCCATTCAGTGCCCCTTTGTGAAAAACTTTGCCATGAGTACTTGCTTATAACTCAGATGTATCTCAAAATGCCTTCCGCAGATGCACAGGGTGTCTGGGAGGAAAGGAAAAGAGGATTTTAAAGCCCCGTTGGTAATGCATGATATTTGCTCTGGGCCTGTCATCCTCTTTCTTTAGGTGGCTTGGTTTTATCCTCTTATGAGGAAAAAAAAAAAATCTTTTATCTTCTATGCTGTAACAATTCTGCTTTCAGAACTTGAACTTCCTTGTTGTCCAGATGAAGTGCTGTATTTTGTTGTTTTTTTTTCCTGGAGTTATTGCTTCTCTTTGAAGGTGTATTCATTGCTACATTGGGGATCTAGATCAAATTACATCTATAATGTTTGTGTGAGTCTCTGTCCTCTTTCTCCATATTATTTTAAAAAGAGACGCTTGGCATATAGTATAAATTCCTGTTTGTAAAAAGGGGCATTCAGACATGAAGCTATTGTTATTAGACCTGAGAGCTGGATGTTTTTAACTCTGCTCCTAAATCTGGCAGCGTTGGAAGCGAAGTAGGAAAATGAGACCTTAGAATGAAAGTAGGAATGAAAGTAGGAAGGAAAGGGTTCTTGACTGGAAGTTAGGGCACCTGAAAATAATGCTTTGTCATCTCATAGTCTACACAGTCTCTGACATGTTTTCGGAATGTTTTGCACTTCACTTTTGCACTCTACTTTGTTTACAAATGTTTTTGATGTTCGTGAAGAAATGCTGTATGTAAACCTAGAGGCGAGAGGTGTGAAGGAGGGGAAAGAGAAAAGGGGTGCAGGGAAGCTTTTTGGTCTGCTCTGAGATTAATGCTTTAAATTGCTTCTGCAAGCCGTTAGCTATGACCCATAATACTTATATATAAGAACATAGTACCATGTTTGCACGAAGTCTGTCTCGAAAGAAACAGCTGCTCCCTGTGGATTTACATGCCTATTCTTTCTCAGTAGATCACTTGTTGACTTCAGGCTCTGTCTGCAGAGCTGGGTAAATACCTGGCTTCTACCATGGCTGGTCACTACTTACTCTGAAATCTCCCTCTCTGCTATCATGTATTAACCAGCGATTCTTCTGTGAAATGGTTAAAAGTTTTGGATCGACTGGGAAGCCAACTCTTTCCTTCCCCTGGACACGAAGGAAGTGGAAATTTTCTCTGTTGAAGTTTGTGGTGAGTGTGTCTAGCAACAGGTTTTCTAGGGACATATAAAGCGTGGGGAAAAGACAGCTGGATTTTGTTATAGATGCATAATATTTAGAGTAAGGAGGAAAGAACAGATCATTTAGTCTGTTTCCTTACACAAGCTTGCCATAAAAATTGTTGATTCTAGCTGCATCTTACTGTCCAGGTCTTGTTAACAAATTCTAGACTGGAAGTTGAGATTTAATGCTCTAAAGGGCATGTCATTTGTAAGAGGAGGATCTGAAAAACACCTGCTTGCAGTGTACGTTGCAGACTTGTGCGAGTCATACAGTTTTCCGTTTCTCTAAAATATCTTTCCTGCATTTGTATAAACGGATCACAGCCTACAGATGAAAAGCTCAGATTGCCCAAAGAAAAAGATCACGCAGTTCATTTTGTGAAACCAAACGAAGAGGATCCTGGTATTTAAGGTCTCATCCAAATTGCTCTAAGTGGAAGGATGCAGTCTAAATCATTCCCTGGGCTTTACAGAAACACTGTAAATACCATGTCTCATTGATATTTGTGAGTGACACGCTGAGAGCTGATGAAGGCTTTTTTCTGCCGCTTAGCAACAAGCAGTGACTGGCAAATTCCTCTGCTCTTCAAAATCAATGCCACTTTTCTGGATCATTTCCTCATCTTCACGATCATCTGTCAGAACAGTAAATTGACAATGTGTTCCCAGGGACAGCGTGGGGTCTGCTGCAAGGTTTGATGCTTAGAGGATGAACTTAGCCTTTTCAAAGTCAAACATATTACAGTTTTGGATCCCATATAAGTATTAGCTTGCTTTTGACACTGTTAATCTGGATGTCTTTTGTACTCCAATAAGCTTTTCCCTTTGCATGCAAAATATCTCTGTGAGAACACGCACTGGTTGATTCATACACCAGTAACACATGTTTCTTATGATTGCTACCTATTATTATAACACCTGTGAACCTTAAGCATAGATTGCGATCCTGCTGTGTGAGCCCAGAATAAAAAAAAAAAAAAAAATAGACTCTATCCTGGGGAAGTGTGTGTGATGATAAAAAGCAGAGCAGACAGAGGATGGACACTGGTGAGCAGGCGAGCACAGGCAAAATGAGGAAAATAACTGGTTGTCATTGCAGGTGGGATACTGTTGGCAATAGCTACCTGAGATTAGCGTTGTGAGGCTTTCTAGTGGGAATTGTAAAGAAAAGAGCTACATCTTCAGGTGTTTATGAGGAACTTCTGGAGAGCCAGAATTGCCAGGGTATTGGCAATTGGTCTCAGAATTGCTTGAGACCATCCCAGGAAATGGGGATACAGGAGCCTTCTGGAAGTTAAAGCTGAAACTTGGATATCCTGTTTGCTTGTTAAAGGTGTCTGCTGATACTCAATCATTCAGCAAATTCATTAAACAGAGGAGGGTGCTCAAGTAGGATGACCTTGCTACAGAAAAGTCAGATACAAGGTAAATCCGAAGCAAAACAGCTGCCTTGTCCTATAGCAGAGAGAAGAATCATATTAACCTTTCTTCTGAGCTTCTACAACTCAAGTCCCTTGCTTTTGTTTAGCTGCCTCTGAGGTATGAGTTCAGATTTTTCATGCATTTTTTTTTACATCTTATTCCTGCAACCCCTACACACAACTACCCACTTAAACTACTGTTGCCTGCTCTACCATTTCCTCTACCTCTTGATACTGAAGAAGACAAGACAAATGATCCGTATTTGATAGAATGAGAAGGATCTTGCAAAAAGATGACAAGATGGTGTCAGTCTGGATAATGCAGTAGGCCAAAAAAAAAGATAGTGGAATTTCTGATCTCTGTGAGCAAAGCAAGGTTTGGCCTAGCCAGGGAGAAGGCTTTTGGAGTTACCTAGATGCAAGAATAAGGAAGCTAGATTACAGCTTTTGCTATGTGCAAATTAAAAATAAGGTGGAGGTGTTAGAAATACTACACAGAAAAGGACAACAAAACTAAAACAGGTTGGAAATGAAAAATAAAAAATGTTTGAGATAGAAGGATGATGCTGTCCATAATGACAGAAAAAGCAATTCTGAAGGGTGGACTAAAGGAATTTTAAGTTTATTAGGTTTCACATCAAGACCAGGCAACTTTGTAGAGAAGAAAAGAGTTATATGGATATTTGGTAAACACTGTTCCTTGAACAGGTCTCAGCAATTTTAATGAGCCGGTAAAGTATCTTCTGGGTGAAAAGGTGGGGCATAGAGAATGAATCAGTACAGGTTTGGGTCAAACACCCACATTCCCCATGTTTGGGTTCAGATCCTGTTCCACTCACAAAACAGTAGTGGTTTCTTTCTGGAATTTTGAAGCTTATTTTAGCTTCAGATATCTATATTGCCACTACTTAGGAGATCTTCAGCACTCACTGCTGAGTTTGATAACCGTGTTACTTGCTGCTAACTGCTCTTGCCAATCATGGTTGATATCTCTCTGTCCTACTCGGTAGGTTTGTCACCAGTTACGCCTGTTCGTTACACGTGCTGCCAATCATACCTGTGGTCTGTCTGCTGCTTTGCTTTTTCAGTTCGGCTCTGCTTTGGATGGATGAGCCCCTCTCTAAAGAAGTGCTTGACAAGAAGGAAAATGCTGCCAAACAGGTACAGAGCCCTTCCTAGAAAAGGGAGGCTTCCTCGTAAGGGCTCTGCCTTTTCCAGAAAACTGTCCCAGAACCATCTTTGCTCAAAATTTACTTGCTATCTAGGCTGGAGGCTGCAACATTTGAGTAGTGTGACTTTCTTATGATAGACAGAAGTGAGTTTAGCCAGTGCAATTTAACCTGTACTCACATTATCGCAATGAGAGTTTCCGTGTGCTCTCAAATGTTTCAAAACGGGCAAATACATTTTTAGTTCTGCATACAGGATTGCAAGGAGGCTGGGGAGAAAGTCCGTCTTCCTAGACTGTCTAGGTGTTGTCCATCTGAGCTTCTGTAGCATGTGACTTTGGACTTCTTTGATATAGATGCTATAATCAGTGAGGCCACTAGTGGGAATTCAGGTACTCCATGTTTCTGGGAACCTCATAATCTGGTCAGGTCTCCTAGCTCTTGAATGAGTCGAGGTTGGGCATCCCAGGACAAACTCATCCATCCAAAGGAAGAAGAGGGATATTTAAAAATGTTGATGAGGCTGTGCTATCACTCTCAAGGGAAGCGCTCAAGGAAAACTTGTAGGGACCATATTAGCTTTTGGAAGTTCAGCTGATAATCAGTCTAGGCTGGTCCTCTTTTTCAATGGTCAAAGCATATTTCATAAATGCAGTTTTACAAATTAAATGTGCCATTTGTATGGATATGATCAGTCAGACTTTGCATTTCTAACAGTGAAATATATCTCAGAAACTAGAATCATTGCACCATTTAACTGCAGGGACAAAAGAAGGCCCCATGATTCAGTCACTGAAAAGCAACAGTTTTGCAAAATTGCACTTGAGGGAATTCTGGCCTTCACTCGGAATGTTTGCTGATTTCCTTGAACTGAGATACACAACAATAATAGATGGAGAACTTTAATCTTGTACCAGGTTTCTAGTCAGAGAATAAAATAGTCATCATACTGTTGCTCTTTGCTTTCTTTTTCTGCTCGATGTCATAACTGTAACTGAGGAGGACCAACGTCCTCTGCTTGTTTTCAGATGGAGCTTATCTTCTGTTGTATAGCAGAAAGCTTTTGAAGTGAGTTGCCTTTTGATGCCAAGTTTGTCAAGACAATCTTGCATCATGTAGATCTGAATACTGTTTGGGGAAAACAATTTCATTTTGAAAAGTGACAGATTTTACCTGCCTGCATCTGCATGAGCATCTTGGTATGGATTAGAAGTGCACTTCAAAAGTGAATCTCCCAATTCTCCATAATTACCATGCTGTGATTCACATCGTGGAGCACTGTCAGAGTAAATCAGCTGAATTCCTTTTGGGTGCAAATTAACTGGAAGAAGCACTTCTGAAGAGCATCTAAAACTCCAGTGGACAATAGGCTAGGATAGTTAAAAAAAAAAACGCCTGAAAAGTGTATACTGTAGACACTAGCTCTTCAACAATAATTATTTTCTCTACAAAGCTGCTCCCTACTGGGCTGCAGGACTTGTTAAAGTAGACGTAGGCTAAAGAGCAAACACATCAAGAGAAATCCTGGCAATTAAATTAGAAACAAAGCAGTGAAGTGCGGTACTGTGGTTATAAAAGAAGACCTGTGTTTAAGACTCTCTAGCTCTTCAGAAGGTGAATGATCGGCCTCTGCTATAATCAGCAGAATAGATTATGAATTTTTCACTGAATTTCTCATGTTGTCTCTGAAGATCTGTATTAGGCTATTCTTCTACTGAACTGAGTCCCTGTCACCAGTCCAGAGCAAAGAAAAAAAAAAAAAGAAATTTACTTAAACCTTTTACTGAAGACAAAAGCACCTAGAAGTATCTCTACTCTTCTGCTTTCAAAGGGAGTATTTCAGAAGATCTGGGCTGATTTCTTGCTCTCAGAGTATCACAGGTAAGTGAGCACATCTCAGTAATGATTGGGGAGTGCCTTGCCTGGAGGCCATGAGTTACTTTTGAGTAAATGATGTAAATTACATAGCTGTCACTTTCTACACTTTTCAAGCCTGATAGTGACCCTCCTGCTTATTGTGGCATCTGACAGCACAAATCCACTGCCCTTCTCCACAAACAAACCGGAAACTCCAGTTCTTTTAGCATGTGGCCTACCCCTTGGGAGCCATAAGGGCTGAGTGCCACTTGTAGGTGATGATACTTCAAGTAGCCTGGGCACATAACCTTCTCCCTTATATTGAGAAGTGGGAGAAAGCTTGCTCAGAAAGGTTCAGCTGTTCAAGAACCTTTCTGAAGTTCTCATCTGCCACATGGTTGATGAATATGAGATGTGTCTTTTATGGTCTTGAAATAGTCCTGAGAGCAGAGGTAGCAATCCTTGGCATACCCAGAGTAACAGCATTTTCACAGGAAATTCCACAGCTCTTAACAGCCTGAAAAACTAACACCGTGCTGTTGCTTGCCTCCTTAAGACAGCTTAGTTATGGCCTAATTAGTTTGTTTCTAAACAGAAGTTCTTAGATGGCTTAAATGATCTTATTTACCTTCATCATCACTTGTATCACTGATAAAACTCATGAGGCTATTTGAGGCTTAATTTCCACAAAAATCAGGTAAATTACTCTGAAACTGATAGCCGCAGGATATGGTGTCTGTAATTAATTTTGCAAAAAAGTCATACTCAAGCAGATAGCGAGTCTCCAGCAACTCGGTGTTTGCAGCCTGTTTCACTCAAGCCCTATCCATGGTCCTGTTAATCTTTTTATGGTATTACTGATACCTGCAAGTCAAACTGTACTTTGGAACAGCCCAAAACCTGATCTAGCTTTATTTACCACTTCAGTTTCAAGCTAGGGACAAAGTAAGAAGAGCAGTCTGCTTCAGAAAAATTAAAGCATTCTCATTTTAACAACCTGACTAAGAAAAAAAATAGAGAAATGTTGTGAAGTACTGAGTTTTGGCAGAACTGTGATTAGAAATTCAGTGGAAATATGTGCAGCTCAAAATTTCAATGTTTCTCAGTTGCATGCAGAGTATTTGCTGTCATGGCTTCTGTGCTATCGGACACTTGATAAGCAAGAGTCACTGCTACGAAGGTAACTGTGATGTGTTGTATGCTTTTCAGTCCTTGTAATTATTCAAATTGTATGTCAATTTAATTTAAATTGTCAGTTTAAAAAACTGACTTAATTTGATTTCCTAAACAGTTTGTTATTAAAGGAGGGAGGAGAAGAGGAAAGGGAGAGGAATAGAATAGTATTTACATCTGCAACTATCCCCAAAACAAAACTGACAGCAACAAAAAGCTCTTCTGCAAATAAATGAGCATTTCATCCTTTTTTCCTGGTGAAGGGCTGTTTGGGGACCAGTTATTACAGTCCAAGATTTCAGGCCATCAGTCTTCAGAGTATATTGGCTTTCTTGATGCAAATCTACCTGTGAATATTTTCGTCAGTATTTTCAAAGCTTTTGCTCTTCAGTTCAGAGATTTGAATTGCAAAAACTAGTTGGATTTTCAGTGTATTTTGAACATCCATTGTCTATTTGTAAGCTCATCCTTTTCTCCAACAAATGTTACAATAGATTCTACAAGTCTACATTGCGGCATCTGTTAGGATCAGTACAGATAATCCCATCTGTCTGTACTTATATTATTGTGTTGAACACAACCTGGGGCACTGATTTTGTTGAACATGAGAAAGTGTGTTAATCTTGAAGCTAGGAGCCTGAAGGAGGCTGGTTTTCTTTCTAGATACCATCCATAATTAAAATCTTACTGAGCATGAGTATCTTACTCAGTATGAGTATCTTTTGTTAGCCTTCTTCATTTTCAGTTCAAAGAAGTAGGAACAGTGTTCTGAGTTGGGGTGGACTTGACTGCGGTTATCCGTAAGTTATTAATTGTTCTTAATTGGTTACTTTCTTTTTCTTTATAATTTTAACACTCTGGCTCCTGAAGCTACTGCACCCAGTCAGATACATTTTGTCTGCAGGAATTTTTTTTTCCCCCAGGCCAGGTTCCTGTGAATCTCTTTGTGTTTTGCGCGTGGTCTTAAACACTCCGGAGGTGACTGAGCATATGGCGCACCTCGGAAGGGATTTATTTGGAGGCAGATGCATAGTGTTACTTGGGCTACCATGAGAGGCATCATGTTACTTGAAGCGTAAAGCTGCTGTTTGCTCTTGCAAGGGTGGTAGAGTTCAGCATCATTCTTAATGCAAATATATGGCCCAAGGGCCATTCTGCTGCTGCTTTGAGGCTACAATAGGATGATTCTGCATCCATTCCTCAAACCCTGAAGGGCACTGCTGAGCATTGTGTCTGCTGGGGATTTGTGCATGAGCAGAAGAATTATCTTTCTAATTCCTTAGATGATTGCAGTAGCAGATGCAGCATTTGAGGTGTAATAGCAAATTTGCATGATGCAAACTCCTCTGATCTGATCTGACAGTATGAAATGTAAGCTGACAGTCTGGATGTTATCTTACATTTCCTATGCTGGAGTAAAACAACAGCCAACATAACCAGAAGTATTGGAGTGAACAAGTTTTCAAATTACTTATTATTTTCAAAGGAAGTGAGTGTCCGAAAGTTTGGGGAGTTGGGGTAGGGTTTTTTTTTTGGGGGGGGTGAGGGGGTTAAATTGAAAAAGAGAAGGTGAAAGAGTTTCAGGTAAAATTGCCTGTATTTGCTGTCGTTATTAACTTGACCTTTGGAAAGCATGCAATCAGTATTCTCTTTTTGTGTAGTATAAGCACTGTATTGTACAGGCACAGAAACACTAAGAAGTACCTTGTGTTCAACTTAAGCTATAAACTTAGCTTAGATGGAGCAAATCACCAAATGTTTTATCATATTTCTCTTGTCCTATGATGTCTTCTGCCATTTGTTTTCTACAATGACATGGGGACAAGAGGTTAAGTCTAACTAAACATGCAACACACCTTTGCAGTGCTCTGTGTCTTTCTAGTCTTCCAGAAAAATGATGCTAAGAAGTCGCAGCCACTATAGCTGAGTCTCTGGATAAGGGAAGGCTTGTGTAGGCTGCGTATCTTAGGAGAGGAAATATCCTTTGCTTTTCAAGAAGTGCACATCTGGTGTACCTTGGTACCTTCTTCTGAAACCGGGAGAAAGGCTGCCTCTGTGTGGCACAACTGAGTTAGCAAAGCTCAGTATTGAGAGTAGGCCAGACTAGCTGGTGTTAGGATCTTAGGTATTGTCACTGACACGTAGGAAGCCTTAATTCCAAATATATCATGGATGCAGAGCACTGGGCAGAAAGATTGCCTTCTCCGTAAATTAAGCTGGACTTTTCAGAGTCTGGAGAAACGACCCATTACGTTTCCAAACAGAGATGCAAACAAGGTACAAGGACCTTGGGTCACTGATCAGTTTTGAAACCAACGTCCAGCTTCTCTTGTTTGTGTGAGGGGATATCCCAGTGTTAAACCTGAGCTCTGGACATTGGTATGAACTTTCCAGTCATGGTGTAGGTGAAAGAAGTGGCCTAGATCATGCTCTGAAGTGCTCAGAGTGGCTGGGAAATGAACAGTGTGTGTGATAGATATGGTATCTGAACAAATAATTTCCAGTTACTTATGGTGGGAATGTTTTATCTACCTACTTACCTTGCTGACCTTGTGAAAATGAATAGAGACAAGATAACATTATTAAACCAAAGTCAATCTAAGAAAATGTTCTCTTTCTCCTGAGCATTGGGAAAAAAAAAAGTGACACAGTGCAGTTTATGTTACAATGTCTATCTTCCTAATGTCTCTTTTTCCCTAAAAGGTAATTGAAACAAAATTGACATGAATATGATAATGAACATGTACTGGAAAGACATTCTCAGTCGTTGGTGTGGGAGCTCTGTGTTTGCTCTTTTCCCCGAACATGACTTAGATTCATCCCTTAGCAACCTTTTATGCATCTAGCGGATGTGAGAGAAACAAAAGATAGGTCCTGAATTCATTGATGGGCTCCCTTTACAGCAGTGCTGAGAAAACGTTAGGCCGATGTAACAAACGCTGTACAATACAGAATTCTCCCTCTCATTGCCTGTGATTTTATCATAGGAAATATTTTGTTCTTGACCTGCTTTTCTGAAGAGAGGGACAAGTAGGTGAATATCCTTTTTGGTGTAAAGTTCTGAGGAAGCTGCAGCTGACTGGTAATTCTGGGGATTTTAGTAATAGAACTGTAAAAATTACTAGTGACTCCTGCCATGATTGCCCATGTTAGTCAATGTAGCTTGAAATAAGTGACCACTTTCTCTTCAGATGGTAAGAGACCATGAGTGATGCTGCTTTCTTCTTTCCAGTGCTAGCAAATCCAAACCTGGTAACTTCCATCTTTCTGTTATCCTTCTTTGCTTAGTGGTTTTACATGTTATATTGTCGAGAAACTACATCATCTCAGCTGCCCTAATACTTCCCCTGTTCACCCTGTTCTGCATAGCCGCAATTAAACCAGTTTTAGCCCTCAGCTTACTTCACAACTTTTTCTACTCTGACAATTTTTATGCCTGAAGACTGTTTGTGCACAGAGATGTTGTCACTTTTAGGTGTAGACGCTGCCTACCTTGTTCAGGTTAGACTATTCTGCTATTTACAGTGGGAAACACACACTTCTGCATGTTTATAATTTCTGTCTAATTCTTCAATCCTGAAGAGGATCATAAACCTTTTTGTTCTTTTAGAAAAATATGTATATTTGTATTCCATTTTGTTATAATTATGTTGCTAATATTGCATTCAAATATTAAAAAACAATAAAAATTCCTCTAAATTGTGAAATACACAAGAACTGCGTAAGGTAGGTGCTACTATGGCTTTCCAAAGAAATGATATCCAGTGGGTTATTGTCAGCCAGCTGTGGAAAGTGAAGCCTTACACCTCAGCCTCTGAACAGATCATACAAAAGGAAAGACCAGAGATAGGATGAACTGAATGTTTAATCAGAAAATTGAATGGGAGGGCCATTTAGGAGAAATCTGAAGTGAAAACAGGGTGAGAAGTTGGAAGACAATGTCTGAAACGTTCAGTTTTGTAGATCTTGGAAATGCCACAACTGGCCTCCACAAGCCTACTCAGTGAAGAGTATTTCAACCTTTTTGTACAACCACAGTTCATGGAAAATGAAATCCTTGCCTCCACTGCTTCTCCAGTACAATGCATGCCTTTTAACCCACTTAAATTACATACACGCATAAACCCTACTTAACCCTCTCAGAATTACTAACACTTCTTGGTAATTGGGTTTTGGTTTTTTTTTTTGTTTTTTTTTTTTTCTGACTGATTTTACATCTGGAGATGGAACATTATCTCCATATTTAGAAACAGTACTTTCAAACAGGATGTAGTACAAAAGCAGCATTGCCATCTGAATGAACACTTGCTTACGTTCATTTCCTGATCAGTCTGTTTTCCTTTGTATCTGAGACTAATGAACACGGCCAAGGGTTTCATGGTGGAGACAGTCATCAGCATCCACAGTGCTCACTACTGCTTGCTTTATATGCTAATCTGAGGAAGTTCCCTTAATGAGTATGGAAACTCAAGGATCTTAATGGAAAACATTTACATCTTGAACTTAACACTAAAGCCAATTTTGCTCCCAAAATGGCATCCGTAGAAATTCCTTTGTCTTTTTAGAAAAGTAAAATTCTTTGTGTCCAAAGGATGTAATAAATTATGCCTAGAGCTTTTATGTATGTGAAAACATCATGTCTGTGTGTGTGTGTGTACATTAATAAAATAGTATGAAATTAGTCCCTACCTTCCTCCCACATTATTTAGAGTTTTCAGGGGGGGAAAAAAAAAATAAATCTATTGATCTATGGTTATATACCTTCTAGGTATGCATCTAGTCAAACTGTCATTGCTTTTGCTAAAATCTTTAATGTTAATTGACAGACTCACATGCAGTGCATTGTTTGGTGACTCTTCCATGAGTATTATAATCATTATTGTTTTCTTTCTAGAGTAAGGAATATGTTTGTTTTCCATGATGAAGTTAAGTCTAAGGATACAAAATTTCACACTGCTTTTAACAGCTTCATAAAATTCGATCATAAACCTTTCTAGACTTTGTCATTAGATTAAATACAGTCTCTTTTACGATGAGAAAATGGACACAATGCAGGAATTTTCTAATTTTCTAACTGAGGCAAGAGTGGTTCTTTATGATCTGATTAATTTCTTTTACTTTTTGCCTTAATTAAAGGTAGAAAAATCTGTCATTTGTCCAAAAATGTCTTCTGTCTCTTCTGAAACTACTACATGTTCCTTACAAGCCTATAAAATTGTCAGTGGTATTCTAACCCTTTTTTCCTGCTATTTTTAGAATACCTTGCCCATCCATTTTAAACTAATTTTTAATACATGTAACTCTTTACTGTCTTCTGTGAAATTCACCTATTTTCTACTCAGCCTAGTAATTATGACTATTATACTGTTGCCTGTCATCTTCTGTAAATAGGGACATTTACTGTTGATGGTTAAATATTCCCACTTTCACTGAATAGTGAGTTCTGTAAAACTAGGGTAATGTATCATATTCTAGATATTGGTAGGAAGGGGAAATGTTGGTATTTCAGGCTTCTATCTGTCACTTCCTAAATTAGGACAATACACCTCCATCAAATGCCTCCATTTCCTCCTATTCTTTTCTGCTGGTCTTAATTTTTACCTTTTCCATTTTTCTCTTCATTTATTTCCCACTATTACCGTCCTTTCCTGTGATGCTTTTTCCATCCTTCTTCTTCTTTTGATTTTATTTTCCTGACTTACTTCTAATGGCAAGTTTTAATCCATGTTTGCTTTTACCAAAGTCTCTTTAGATTACTCCATGGCAGTTAAACATCATTCCCACCCAAAGACAGGAGAAAGCTGATATGAGGTTGACACGCCACATTTTCTGAAGGCAGGGAGCTGTTAAATTTTCTTCTCCTCTGTTGTATATACTTAGGTTCCTTCCTTGCAGAAACTGTTTCTGAGGACTGTGTGCACTACTTTGAATTGTGGTTTCTTGTGGTGTTGGTATTTTTTTTTTTTTTTTAATATCACAAAAAATAGCGTTTTCAACTTCCTGGTTGAGGTATTTTGGGCTACAGAGACTGTCTAATTCAAAATTCTCTGTAAAAAATCACTCAACCCCATCTTTAATGACTGTACTCTTCATAATCTTTTGAAGGATAAGGAAATTTTCTTGTCTATTCTTCTGCTACTCTTTGGAACAAGAATTTCCATTCTGTGAAATTATTCATGTGGATTCCCTAGTTATTTAATATATAACTGTACTTTTCAGTAAAATATTTTTTTTGTAGTCCCAGCCACTTTCTATTTTAATCCTTTTTTCTGTAAAATATCTACATAGTATATAAAAATATAGGGTTTTTTTCAGATAGATAGTACTTTTTAATGAGAAGTAAAGAAAAAGAAAACTCTTTAAAACATAGAAACTGTTTGAAAGGCAAAGGTAATTTGAAATGAAGGCTCCTTACATAGCAGCCAGTGGTTCAGAAACAAGCACAGGGAAATTTTGGAGATGTCATGCCAGGAAGAGGGAAATGTAAAAGGAAGTAACAATCATAGTTATTACGCTCTTGCATTTGAGCCTCTATATATTAACGTCCTGGCCACAAGGAAAATTCTAGTTTAATGTTCTAAATACTTATAATTTTCTTCAACATAGCAAACATTAAACACCAACAGCTTTTTATTGCCAACATTTTGGTTTTCACACCCAAATCCTGAGTATCTTTCTTGATGTTCATGATGTACCCTGGAGGACATCTGTAATATCTGGAATCACCAGATGTTATGCACTTCATGATTCAAAGTGCCATTTTGGAATTTTGTCTCAACTTTGATAATTTCAGTCAAGTACATTCTGAGCTTTCCCACTGCATATTGTCTTTTTGGGTACATGGAGTTGCCTTTGTTCTTTGTTAGTGTGAAAGCCCCTTTTTTTCCAACAATAAACATGCTCATTTCCGATGAAAACACATTTTTTTTTTTTAATTAATTAAGTATCTCACTGCATGTTTGGGCCCTATTATCACGTTCTTTTCTCTTCTGTCCTTTTTCTTTTTCCCTATCTGTTTGTTTGAAGGGCTCAGGAAGAAGAGGCTTTCCATCCTGTGCCTCCCCAAGTAGAGCTTCTATCATCCATTCTGTTGAAAAATTATCTTTGAAGTCCTGGGGCTACTTCCTTTCATTTGCAATAAATACTCCTTATTAAGGTCCTTCTTTTTCTGTTGCTCACAACAACATTGTCAACAAGGGTACAAATTGTACAGAACATGGAAAACAGGGAGGCTTTGCCTTTGTTCCATGCATGTATAGAATTTATTTCATAGGGACTTACTGAAGCTGAGGGGAGAGGGGAAAACACTTCTCCGATGCTATGGCACCCGTTAAAAGCAATTATACTTACTGGCCATGGTTATACTGCTGTCTCTGATGGATGAAAACAGACTTTTAGTCTGAGAAAAATCTGAGGGAGGCAGAAGTTGCGGATGGAGAGCCCATGGGTTTGTGTGAACATAAAGGACCACATGAAAGGTCACATGAAAGCAAATGGAAAGAGAGAGTCAAGGAGGCCTCTGAGTCCAAAGTCTGAACAAACAGCATTCTTTCACTTACCTCTACAGGTGTTTTTGAATGAACAAATACTGAAATGACAAAACACAATTTCAGTCATCACTGAAATATAAGCAACAACCATAAGCACTAGGTTTTGCACCAGAGCGCTCAGGCTAATAGGGGATACCCAAGGAGGACTCCTGGGCATGGCTTTTCCTTCTCCTTAAGTACTGATGCACCTTCACCTTTTTACCTGTGGAGACATCTTTCAGTGGCACCATCAGGACAACGTTCATTGCTTTGTATCATTAAGATGATGTAGCCCCTGTGCCTTTTCGTCACTTTGCCATGGGGATCCCATGCTCTTAGAATGATCCCTTCTTTACACAGTTTCTTTACCATAGGTGACTGACATGTTGTAAGCACAGCAATCTGACACATTCATGAAGGCAGGTCAGAGATTCCTTCTCCCAGTGCATGGGAAGTAGTTTAAGGTGCACCTCATGGGTGATTTCCCCACATGGGTGGTTTTCCCACACCCTTTACAGACTATAGGCAGGAATAAGGCAGATATGTAGCCTCTAAGCAGCATTTCACTGAAGATAAACCAGAGGTTTAAGCACCTGCAGTAGACTCCTACACAAATGTGTAAACTCTTCTGTGAGTCTTGACCAGGAACATTCAACAGTGACCCCATCCACTCCTTACCTGATATAATTCACAGTGGGGATACAGCTCCCCATGCTCTACCATTCATTTTATCACTTCCAAATTCAGTGTGCCTTTTATCACTGTTGAATTCCGTAGACTTCTCCCATGGGGAAGATCAAAAAAGTCAGATGTTTTCACATGTGACATATTAATTGTTTTCTTTATGCACATATAGAAAAATATACATAAGTGCTAGAGGTTATGGTATCTGATGCCGTACTCACTGTTCCTGATTCTTCAGCTAAACTCATGAAATCACAGGACAATTTTAGGTATTGGACTCATTCCTTTGCTTCCTGCAGTCAGGGTAGAATGCTGCCTACAGAATTTTTAAGCATTTTAAGAAATAATAGGCATAAAATTGAGCGATGAACCCATTTATCAATTTTGCTTTGTTTTTAACTTTTTATCATTCCTTCTTTATTCCTAAGGTTTATTAAAGTTATTGTCTATTTTCAAGGCATATTAAATGCACAGAATATGATCTTGATTTTTCTTTTAATTTCAACTTCATGTTGTTTCCTTGCATGGCCTAGAAAATATTGTTTCACTTATTTTTCCTTCCTCCTACTCTTGATACACATTCTGATCAGTTAGTGTAATAAAAATATTCTCAAGCTGTCTTTAGTGTAACTAAGTCCCTCAGACCAAAATTCCTAAAAGCAAATGTTTTTTATTGGTATTTCTTTTGGCACTGTATCTTTCAAAAATTCTTCTTGCATTAGCAAAAGAGGGATTTACAATGATCCTCTAGTTTCTAGTGTTGAGAAGTCAATGAAGAGAAAGTAGGAATAGCCCTTGATCTAATAAGTAGTTGCCAATATTTCAAAATGTCAGTTTATTCAGCTGACCTTTTTACATCCTTAAAGGGTGACAACAGTAATAGTAACAGAATCTATCTAGTGTGAAATATGTCCATTTCAGTACAAAAGGCTGAAAGACAGATGCTTTTTAAGTAAAATTATCATGTACATGAAAATGCACTTTGAATTCTTAACAACGCTGAGAATAAAACCTAGCAGATTGAATCTTGATTATGTTTTGTGTGATACATAAATGCATCATGTCAGCTTTTATTGTTAACAGATGTCTGCATCTGGGTCTTGTTTTTTCTTAAGTTGTTGTAGTAATTGCATGGAATTGCGGTTGTCCATCTCTTGGGTAGTTGTCTACGTAGATCTTAATGCTCTTTGTGAATGCGAGGCAGCAGATATTCATGAGCACAGTTGCCTACTTTTTCTGAGATAATTGGTTTGTGGTGAGTCTTGTACTAAATCAGCCTAACACGGTGGTGGTTTATATTGCTCATGGAATAAGAGTTCTTTTACATTGATGACACAATTCCATCTTTCCTTGGGATGTCTCATCATTTAAACAGCTGCAGTTAATACCAAAGCCATGATTTCATATGAAGAATGGAGAAGCTACCTGACGGGAACAAATAAGCATGGACAGAAGTTCCCTGATCTGTTAATTTATGTGATTTCCAGTGGGGCTTTACTGGTGAGACAGGCTCTGCAGAGCACAGAGGGAAGAGACAGGACGGTGGTTTGTCCATTTCCACTGCGTGGTGGCTCTGAGCTGGAAGCACCATTGGACTTCATGAGCTATTGCTATGCTCCTCTGAATCAAGAGTAACAGCTACTGTTTATATTGGCATTACTCCCCGTCTCTAATGATGTCAAAAAAAACTGTTTAAGAACTTGTGGTCTCATCTAGTACGCTCGCTAAGGGAACTAGTAGGTTACACTCCACATGTCTTTTTTTTCCACATCAAAGGCAGACTGTATGGGTGAGAAAGTACTAAAACGAGTTTGTTCAATCTCTTCCTTACAGTTTAACCAACTGAAAATAAAATTGGTGAAAAGTATTTGTTTTACTTGCTTGTTTCATTTTGTGGTGTCTATTCACAGAGTGCTCTTTGGCAAGACACTGACCACCTGCTTTTGTTGCATTGCAACACCCAAGCCAAACATGCTCTAAAACTTTGATGGTCAAAGTACTCAATGGTGTTGATTCTTGATGCCTGTGCTACACCTCCTGGGCCTAACCCTTCTGCTGTCTTTTCACAGAAATGAGACCATCTTATCCTGCTGTTTTCAATCATGAGATAGAGTCATGGTTTGTTCAAAACAAGTCATTTCCAAAGCTCCAACTATGTTGGGGGCTGTCTACTTACATTTGATTGGAGCGGTACGTGTCATCCCTGAGGAACACTGCTCATAACCAGTTACCAGTCAGACTTTGAACTATTGACAGCTGCCTTTTCAGCCTGCTGATCTGGTCACTTTTTCAGCCACCTGGAAGTCCATCCAGTCCATGACTCCCCAATTTGGTTAGAAGAACACTGTGGAAGAAAGAAAAAAAAAAAAGAGAGAGATCACTCACCTCATACATGCAAGTGGATCTTCTCTGTGCTTGCGCTTATTTAGGCTAACAGTTGTTTCCTATGTACTTTAATCTGAAGAAATACAAAAAAAAAAAAAAGGGGCTTATTTTCTTCAGCCTTGTGCACTTTATTCTTAGAGGCCAATATTCTGCCACCAGAATTTCCCTGCCAAAAACTTTGGGGAGTTTCTCACTCCAATCTGAAGTTTCCAGCAATGGAGATACTGCCCCAAGGGCAAAGAGCTGTCAGAAAAAAAGCCCTCCTCCATGTCTTTATGCCAACAGTGCAGCAGTATATTGATAATTAATAAACGTCCTTCCAGCTTTGTGGAAGGCTGTTCTCCTACTTCATGGATTTTGGCTATAAAAGATGTTATCAAAACTAATTTACAGAAAAAACTTAGCTGACACCAGCCACACACTTTCCCCCAGTGTCTGACTTGCTGTATTAAACAGCACGTCGGATAAAAGTCTTTTCAAGGTTGGGTTGCCGTTGTTGCTAGGTTACCAGCCTGATGCAGAAGTTTGCATGCGTATTCACATTGTTGCCTCAATTGATTTTCCCAAAAAAACCCCCGTAAAGATCTTATAAAACATAAAGTTCTGCAGACAATGTATTTTCTTCTGATTGCAAAAGCAATTATGCCATGAAAATCAGATAGCATAACCTGCAAGGTGTCTGAGCTGTTTTCCTTCACTCTAGTAGTGACATAGGCTGCAGTGCCTTGTGTCGCAAAAACATGCACACAACTGCCTTACAGAGCAGCCAGGCTGTTGGTGGACAGTAGTCACAAAGACAGCAGTTCTCCCATGTTATCATTGGACAGGAAGACAACCCTGGAAAAGAAAATATATTTCTATTTGTAATTTGTCTTCCAGGGCTACATGTGCATTATCAAACCTGAACATTGGTGAGAAACAAGCAACGTGGGCACAAATCCATACTATTAAATTTTCAGTGTGATCCCTGGCATAGTTTTGTCCGTGCTGACTACCTCTCCTCCTGACAATGACTAGGCACAATTTGATGCTAGCCCATGCAAAGTCTATTCTCAACAGGCAGATTGCACATATGGCCACCTAGTTCCCAGGGTAGGAAATGAGGTTAACAGTGTAGAGCTGAGCTGTGATGTTCCACTTGGGCAGAAAATAGCCCTTAAGGGAGTATAAGCATAGTAAAAGATTCTGTGCATCACAACCGGTATTTATGTACCCTTTTAAAATTTTTATTGCTTCGTTCATACACATTTCCATATACGTGGTTAAGAAATGTTATGGAGCTTTAGGACTTGGTAGAAAATTAACACATTCACAATATTAAAGCAATTCCTCATAATGGTCCTTAGATCATCTTCTCCTTATAACGGTGAGCCTTTGAGAATCAAGTCATGTTCAAGGTGATAAGCTCGACTTTCAGCAGAAAGGAGGCTGAGGGGGCATTGGTGCAAGGCACAACAGTCCACTCACCACGTGATTATATTTCTGAAGCTTGAAGAGACATTTGGCCTAATAATGTTTTTAGGTCACATTATTCTGTCTTGAGGAACTTCAAACTTCTCTGACTCCAAGAGAGCTCTGGCTTTCCTTGGGAGTCTGCAAGTCAGAGCCTTCAGTGACTCCTCTGTCCTTTCCTCATTAGGTGCAGACTCACCGGTTATTCAGTGGCAAAGAGTCAGAGAAATGAAGGAAATCTTTCTTCAGTTCCTCAACTGCTTGAAAAGGTACTTCTTTGCTTCCACACATACTCGTACAACAGCACCTTTGAAGATAATTCATGTATGCTGCTGTTACATGTGTTGCATATTCCTACGTTTGTATTATTTGGTTTGTATGAGTCCCAAACCTGGTGTGAGTATTGGTTTCTGTATTTTTCACACCTGCTAATATACGACCTGTGGTTTAACTACAGCTGTCACTTCAATTCTAATTTACAGCCACATTTTCACTTTCTGCCCTGCAGAGAATGAAACTGTGGTTGTGGTGGGTTGACCCTGGCTGGACACCAGGTGCCCCCTGCAAAGCCGCTGTATCACTGCCCTCCTCAGCTGCACAGGGGAGAGAAAATACAACAAAAGGCTCATGGGTCCAGGTAAGGACAGGGAGATCACTCAGCAATTACTGTCATGGGCAAAACAGACTTGACTTGGAGAAAATTAATTCAATTTATTACCAATCAAATCAGAGTAATGAGACATAAAACCAAATCTTTAAATCACCTTTCCCCACCCCTCCCTTCCTCCTGGGCTCAACTTCACTCCTGAATTCTCCTGAATTCTTCCCCCTGCTCCAGCGTGGGTCCCCCACGGGGTCACAAGTCCTGCCAGCAAACCTGCTCTGGTGTGGGCTCCTCTCTCCACGGATCCACAGGTCCTGCCAGGAGCTTGCTCCAGCGTGGGCTTCCCACGGGGTCACAGCCTCCTTCAGGTGCATCCACCTGCTCCGATGTGGGGTCCTCCATGGGCTGCAGGTGGATATCTGCTCCACCATCATCCTCCATGGGCTGCAGGGGGACAGCCTGCCTCACCATGGTCTTCACCACGGGCTGCAGGCGAATCTCTGCTCCGGTGCCTGGAGCACCTCCTGCCCCTCCTTCTGCACTGACCTTGGTGTCCGCAGGGCTGTTCCTCTCACATCTTCTCACTCCTCTCTCTGGCTGCAATTGCTTCTGGTGGTTTTTCCCCTGCATAAATACATTATTCCAGAGGTGCTACCACCATCATTGATGGGCTCGGCCTTGGCCAGTGGTGGGTCCATCTTGGACATGGGGGAAGCTTCTAGCAGCTTCTCACAGAAAGCCACCCCTGTAGCCCCCCCCCACTACCAAAACCTTGCCACACAAACCAAATATATACAAAATCTTTTCTATCCAAGCACATAATAAAACATGTTTAATATCTTTGTCGTGTCTGGCTATTGCTGTCTATAACTGTCACTTTCTTTCTTTCAATGCTTTTAAGCAGTGTCCACTTTTTCCCATGTGCCAGACTCACAGGATCACATCTCCTGAGGTGAACAGCGCATCATGGAAACAAGAAAACTTTCACAGTGAAGACTGCTTTGCTTATGAAATGCTGAATATGGCCATTAGGACATCAAAATCTGCAGCAGAAGTAGCAAAATCATGGAAAGTAGTTGGCTAAATCAGATTTCCATACTAAAAGGGTCAAGCTTAGCTGAAGATACATATTTTTAATATATTCTATAAAGATTAAATAATATTGCTACAGACTGAGATGGATTTTTGCCTGGTGTACACTGCTATAACCACTAATCATTTATCTTAATGCAGTTATTTACTTAAAAACAAGATGCACTTGTTCACTTCATTTTGAATTATTGAGTTCAGGTCTGAATTCATTAGGCCAAAGGAAAAACTGTAAAGTATGTAATGGCTACTATACTTAAAATTATGTATTCTTTTCTCATTCTCAGCTTTCATCTCTTACCCTGCTATTTGATGTTGTTAACAGAAATATGGTGCCCATCATCCTTCAAGACTCTGTTGCACAGAATTACGGAGAGATGCCTGGATCCCCTCAGCAGGGTGCACCAATTAATAGGGCAAGGTATTTTGTGCAAATGTCTGACACTGCTCGTCAAACATTGAGATGGCAATTAAAAAAAAAGAAAAACAGTACACATAGGTATTAACGGAAGAGTGTAGTTTATTCATAAGTATTAATGTGTTGTCCTCTGCCAGGACTGAGTCTACCTTTTTTTTCTTCACTCAACATGATTTCTCCATGTCATTGTTCAGCTATTTCACCTTCCACAGGAGACGTTTTCAGGAGCTGAAATGCTTAACAACTAGTCTCCACAAGCAATGTTTGGTATTTGCAGCTGCAAGCCTGCATAACAATTCTGTAATATTACCCACCTGGTGATTCAGTGAGAATCAGAAGAAGAAACTATAAAGGCTTGCTTATTTATTTATTTATTTTTTCATTTTGCTTTGTTCCAGAGGACAGCTAATAAGTAAAATAATTTACAACACAGGCACTTTCCATAGAAAGTGTACCTATCCTTTAAGCAAATTGTTTCCTCGATACCGTGTTGTTCTGAATAAAAGATGAGACACAGAGTTAGATGTACGTTAACTGACATTCACGGCAATGAGGAAGTCTAGGGAGGTATATTCAGTTGTGAACATCCTATTCTTCAAAAAAGTGCAAAAGAAAGTTTTCCTCTTGATATATCTTAATTTTTAAGTGAAATGATGTTTGCTGTGTTTGTGGAAAAGGTAACTGGTTGGAGCTGTGGTTTCCTCCTGCCATGTCAGACAATCCTGCAAGTGCTTCCATATTTATCTTTGGTCTTTCACTTCTTTCCTCTTACAAGCCAAGACAGAAAAAAAGCCAATGAATGGTTGCCCAGATCTTGTTGTAGTTAGGTCTAACCCTGCGTAGGGTGACACCTGGAGAAAGCATCAGTGGTGCAGCTAGCAATGAGAGATAGAAGGAAACGAGTCTGCAGGATGAGTTACAGGTGGCTGCAGGTGTTGGGATGGGGCTATGCTTCATGCTCCTCCTTCAGAAATTTTGTCTGTTGCTCTGCAAGTCCTATATTCTGTCTGTGTGGGACCCCCAGCTTCACCGTGGCAGCTCCCACAGAAGACAAAGATGCTCCTTCCCTGTGTCAGAACAGCCCAGTCTAAAAGTCAGGATGTTTCCTCCTATTCAAGTCACTGTGCGCTCTGGCGTGGATGTGCAACCTCACCACGGCATTAACTAGCCACTGATCTCCTTTCCTCATGCTTTAATGGCTTCTTTTCTTGCCTCCACATCATAATCCTTATCTATCATTTCTTTTTTTATAAGCTGGCTTCTGGGGCTAAAAATAAACATATAACATGAAATGGAAACCACCACAAAAGCAAAGCTTCCAAGCCTTAATGCTTTCACGAGCTCAGTCTCGCTTTCTGGGTCTTTTTGCCAGAGGATACGGCACAACTTTTCCACTGACAACCCACCTTGCAGAAAAGATGGAGGATGCAAAGGTCCTACCCTCTTTCTCACTGAGCCAGCTCTGTGCTTCACTGGTCTGGGTCAGGACGTGACTCAAAGAGCCTAAGGCCACCCTGTGCTGCCTTCAAACCCTTCTCTGGTGGGGAAAAAAAAAAAAGAAAAAAAAAGAAAGAAAGAAAGAAAAAGAAAGAAGCCATAATATTTTCACACAGTTTTCTTGCCTCTTTGTGCCTTCTGTGATTACAGACCCATGCCCCTGTCCCAACCCTTACCTCTCGCTGCTCTGGCTCCTCTCATCTCATCATGCAGTGACACAGGGTCTGCTCTTCCAGCTGCTCAGGCACTTAATGCCTCACCAAAGTCTTCCCCTAACTCTCTCAGGATCTGAGAGGAGTGTCCTGGGAGGGTTTCATAGCAGGTTGGGCTGTCTTTGTGAGCATGATTCTCCCTCCTTTTTCGGGAATAAGGTGAGAGCCCCTGAAGAAGCTCATTTTATGTGAGAACCAACTTCTGCAGCTCTGTTGTGGGCTGCACAAAGCCTTTCCCATTCCCCCATGAGTCCTCACCCAGGTTCTGTCCCTCCAGACTGTCTATCCCACACCATGACCTGCTCCTCAATGAACATAAAACTGCTTTTACCAGGAACAAATGCCTTCTCAGATGTAGCTGGTTATCCTGTCAATGATCAGCTCACACGTCTGCCGTAGAGGGCCAGAAGTTACACAGGCCAGATGCAGGGTGTTTGATAGAAGCTGCTCCCTCTGATTTTCCCAGTATTTTCCAGGATGTAGGCACTGATGTGCCTTCTCAAGAGGGGACATTGCTGGAGAGACGTTTATGATCTTGGGGAGAAAGTCATGTCATCTCTTGTCTTTGAAGTATCAGCAAGAAGCCTCTCACAAAGAAAACATAATAGATGCCTTACATCCAGTTTGCCACTGGCTCTGGTTACTAGCCTGACAGTAGAAAGCTTTTTCATTTCTTTTCCTGCTGAGAGCAGTTTCATTATCAGCCCAAAGGTACTTCAAAGGCAGAAATGCAGCCCTAGGAGTCAAAGCTGGCTCTGAACATGCACTTTCCATTTGACATTAGCATTTTTTTGGTCGATTTGATATTTTACTTTTTTTTGTTATTTTATTTTATTTTATTTTATTTTATTTTATTTTATTTTATTTCATTTCATTTCATTTCATTTTATTTTATTTTTTGTCTTTCAGAAAACAGCTTTTGCAAATGACCCTTTTCTTTTTCCCTTTTCTTCCTTTGGCTCATTGAACCAGTGGATAAATGTTATAGCCAGTATATTATAAATGCCATTCTTCCAGATCAGCTTGGGTCGAGTGTAGATCATTTCTGTGGCAGCAGTGACTGGGTGTTTTGGGCAAGCCTGTAGATAGGTGGGATACAGCATGCGAGAAAGAATGAGACAGAACTGCTGGGGGGGGGGGGGGGGTGTGAGATAAAGGTGGGCAGTAATGCTAATTCTAACTTTGACAATGGCCATTTCTGTGCCCTGAAGAATTTTCCACAATTTCTTCCCTCATCTATAAAGTGAAGACAGAAGAGAAAGCTTTGTCTCACAAACTTCCTCTTGAGCTGGCATCCTCAGCCACCAAAAAAGCAGCATATGGAGAGTAAAATCTGGCGGCAGTGTGTGTAACACTTGCTCTTTTCAGAGGCTTGTTTCTAGCAAGAATCATCTCAGATGCTTGTTATCGATCGCTCTCTGCAAAGAGAGTCCAAACTCCATTGCCACGCAGTTCTCGGTGTAAGAGTTCATGGGTTTTTTGGCTAGGGTCTAAATGAGCCTCTCTGCAATACTTATTCCTGCTCTCCTCCCTACAGCTCACTTTAAATCTTTCCCATTTTCTTTTCATCTGACCTCATGGTCATTTTTCACTGTTCTTATCCTGGACTACTCTTGTTCAGCTCTTGTTTGATTGTCATTCAGCTTCTCCTCTTCCTCACCAGTATATTTTTTTCTTCCAATTTCCCAATTAACAGTCTCCAGCTTTCCCTGTTACAGAAGGATGACAGAGCCTGTGCTGCGCTAAACCACTGAGATTTTTGCTTTGTCAGTATGCAGTGACAAGGTTAACTTTTTCCCAAAGGCAATTCAGTTTCTCAGAACACCACTGGGCTGTTGAATCGATATATTCAGTTAGATATTTTCAGTTTTAAAGTGTGGCTCCCAACAGAGATGTGCTAACAGGGTCAGTAAACTTCAAGTGCCTTGAATTCACGGTGGGAAAGAAGGGTGCACCACCTGAAAACTGAGCATGGAGTAAAAACATGCTGGGTTTACTGGGGTTTTTTTGGTGTCGGGTTTTTTCTTTTGTTTTGTTTTGGGTTTGGTTTTTTTGTGTGGTTTTTTTTTTTTTTTTTTTTTTGTGAGAAGCTTTGTACTGCTGCCCAGGACTATTATTAATTAGTAATCTAAAAAAGCTATCAGACATGACAGGGAGAACCAGTTAAATTTTAAAAGTGCTGGGAATTGTTATTATTGGATTCAGCGTGCTGTACAACTGGATTGAACAATGAACCATGAAACCCATTACAGCACATTGGAAAGTTTCAAAAGCAGCTGATGAAAAATAAAAGTTCTGGAAGAAAATCTGCAGTGTAATTTTACAGGAGATGACTTCTGGCTGTCTGCAAGGTTGTCCTCAAGGCTTTCTAACAAGTTAAGAAGAGGATTCCAGGAAGGAGACAAACCTTTTATAGATCTGCAACCACATCTAAACAGTGCCTGGTGACCAGAGAACTTGACATGAAGGTTCATGGGAGAATTATGTTCCTGCTTTTAAGAACCCAGTCTCTTTGGTTTACTATCCCCTATGTATAAATGTATGTATTTATGTATACATAGCACCTTGGAGAAAAAGTAGATTTTTCTTTCACCGATAACTTTTCTAGGAAGAAGAGATCCAGGCAAGTAAAGTAATGCTTGGACTTGCTCTATTACCATGTGGAAGCCGATATTCCTTATCTATCGAGATGTGAAATCCCATGGTTGAAGGCTGTGGATCAGTGTACAAACCAAACTACTTTCCTAGCAGAGCTGAGAGAACAGCATCTTATAGCTTGATTTCAAGACCTCCTGAGGGATATGAAGAGTGGGACCCATCATTCTCATAAACAACTTCTGAAATAATAATTTTACAGACACCCCAGAGAAACCACAGCTTCATTCATGGAGGAGAACAGGTTGGACTTATAACCGAGTTGTACATAACTTTGTAACTGAATTGTGCACTTATCCCTACATTCCAGTTATGGAAAAGGCGTACAGGAGGGAAAGAATTTTGCAGACAAATTTTGTATCAGTATTTACTGCCTTTTTGCAGGCCCTGTGATATTATATCCACATTGTTTTTTCCCATCCCTGGAAACATCCAAGGTCAGGTTGGATGAGGCTTTGAACAACCTGATCTAGTTGAAGATGTCCCTGCCCGTAGCAAGGCGATTGGACTAGATGACCTTTAAAGGTCCCTTCCAGCCCAAACCATTCTATGATTCTGTGATTGGTAAGGATAGATAAAGGCTTTGGTAGTAGGAATTTAGTTACCACGTGCTCTGGAAAGAGGGTGTATTATCCCACTATTTGAAGATGATCTTTCAGAAACTACCTGTGGGAGATCATTGATGGAGAAAATTACTTTGAAAGAGTGTGATTGTTTTGAGTCTGTACTTTCTTCTGCTGAATGAGGATGAGATCAAGCACCCTGTATCCACAAGTTGTGTGAACGGTCTAGATACCTTGGAAGAACTCCTAGGTATGGATGCATAGGAGGAAATGAGGCATATAACATTTTGCTTACTCTTGATACAGAAAGGGAGCAACTTGCTATATGGACTTGGTTATCCGAAGGGCTTGTGCACAAGGACAACTGCTGGAAGAACTATGGCACATACAGTAAGCAAAGAAATCAGACTACAGCAGGGATCAGCAAGATGGTATGTGTCCAGAGTGGCCTTTATTCTTATAGTTCTTATTTACCACGAACTGAATGTAGTTCTTATTTATAAATAACTTAAGTAATTTGTTACAAAAATGTTTGTGCAGTCTGTTCATTTCCCTTTAAAAGAGCGGAGGTGCCCTTGTTCTGCTCTCAATTCCATCAAGATATACATTCCAACTGATAAACATTCAAGTTTCAATACATGAACCATTCTCAAAAAGCCTAAGATTAAATTTTCACCAAATTCTGAAGCAGAGATTCAAAGGTTGCCCCTGGTATTCAATGTTTCTAAGTCCTGAGGCGGGGGGAGGGTGTGTGCATTAGCATCTTCTAGTGTGTCCCCTTGTGCAAAGTGGGTCACATCGCTTTACCCAGTGCTAGGAATTTTTATAAGGCTTTGAAAAATGAAACTCAGATTTCAAAACTGCAAGGGAAAAATGCCTGTAAAAGCATCTATGATATTTCTGCCTATTACTTTAAGAAGATGGTGGTCTGCAAATGGACCGCATATAGCAGAGGGGTTCTTGAGGAGGAGTACACTGGCGGGTTTGGAAATGGAGCCTTTAGCTTTGAAAGGCAAGAGAGTGGACTTGTGGGGAATTTGTTGTGTCACAGACTCCTGGTCTAATGACACACCGGCCAGTCACAGACGTAGACGGAATGTACTTTTGCAAAGGGCACTGCTGTTACAGTACTCCCCATACTTTTCTATTGCTTTTTCTTTCCTTCTCAGTAATGCACAGGAAATGGGTGAAGTAAGAGGTGCATTTTACATAAAATAACCTAGAATAGTTTGCGCCATTAGCTGAGAGGATCTGGATCCTCCTCTTGAAACGCATGCGTCGGCGTGGTGTACAGGCAGGGATGCCAGGTTCACCACAAAAGTGACCAACAAATGGGAATGTTCTGTTAACCCTTGGTTGGGTCAAGGTGAAAAGGTCAAAAGGAGGAAGAAGGAAGAGGAGGGAGGAAGGAAAAGAAGTATGTATTGCTGGTGACAGTATACTTCAGTGCTGTGTTTATGGTCTGGGCACAAGCACACAGTTTCTGTAGGTGAAGGAGAAGGTGACAGTGAGTTCACCTGGTAAAGCAGCTGATTCCTGAACTGGGGGCATCTGTCATTGCACCCAGCTGCAGAAAGACGCAGGGCTGGGCTAGCTGAGGAGGAGCACTATGGAAATTGGTTTTGCCTAAGGTACAAGCTGTGCTGTGCTTGTCAAGCTGTGCTTGTCAAGAAAAGGCAAGATTCATAGACACTTTGTGCTGTGCTTAGCAGTGAAGTTGTCACAGAGTAATTCCCACTGCATGCTGACCTCCTCTTCTCCCTCACCCTTTCCAGCCCTGTTTCTCCATAAAGCACAAAAGGAGAAGACAACATAGAAACATTAGATCTTGCATTATTACAGAAGCATGACTCTTAGGCAGATTCAAACATGAAATAAACCCCATTTCATAAGCAATAAACTTGGCTGAATAGCATTTAGGAGAGGTGGGGCGCAGAGAGCTGGTGCTGAGCATGGCCGAGAAAGTGAGCCAGCAGTATTTTGCAGTGGCTTAGTGTGACCTCTGCATTTGTCCATATCCCCTGTAGGTGGTAGGAGCTAGCTTGAACATCACATAATATCAAGCTTTTAAATTCATTCTATGCAAACTTATACTTCTTTCTTAATTTATGTATTCTCTCTCTCTCTTTTCATCCCTCTCAACACTGATTGTCAGATCTTCACATCACCAGTGGCTTCAGTTCTGCAGTGACAGCATCTCAGTGGTTTGTTCATGTTATGGTTGAATTCATATTCTATAGAGCATTTTCCCCAGGTCCATCTGGATCCTGCTGTGATCCACAGGCTGGCTCCCCATTTTCTGTAAAGTCTGAGTTTGTAAAAGGCAGATAGGTATTTTTCTGCAGTAAAACAAAATTGGATGATACGGAAGCTGTGACATCCAAGTATTACAAGTACAATGTACAGAGCAGCACAGTGAAAGGTAGATATGTTTTTTTCTGTTGTAAGTTAGATGTGTTGAAGATGGGATGATAAGGATTGTGGAATCCCTGACTGAAAAATAAATGCCTTTGAAAGAAATAAATGAAATAATCCTGCACTGACAGAACAGTGATACTGTGTTTGGTCTCCTAGTTTTGATTATCCTGTGTGTGAGAGAGAAACATTAAGTGAATATTTAGAATTCTTTCACCGTTCATCACATTTACATGCAGATTCACCTCTCTGGGATGCTGGACTTCCAGATCATTAACACAGATTCTCCAGCCTAGCAGAAATTTATCATGGTGAATTCAGGTGGACCAGTAGGATGAAATGCAACCTTCTTCCAGTTTTTGCAATGGTCTTTGTACTATGGCAAGTCAGAGCTATGTGTCAGAACAGTATGACTGAAGAGATGATTCCCAGGGGAACGCAATCTACCAAAAAACTGCAACCCTGAGAGTTTGACTCACATACCATGTTACGTAGAGACTCAGTGCCTTGTGGTAAGAAGTGTCAGGTCAGGCCACAGCTTCATATATATATATATATATATGACTAAATTGCTGTAAAATTTATAGCTAAAATGCTATTAGGAAGAGTGGGAAAATTACTTTTCTAAACAAAGAGGTGCCTTCTCCCATGCATCCTGCAGGGGTTGGTGAGGTGGGTGAGGATACATGTTCAGAGAATTAAGCACTGGAAATGTGCAAGCTGAATAGGAAGTACTCGGTCTGGTAATACAAGTATACTGAGCCTTGTGGAAAAATCTGACTAGAATGAGGCGGTGGCATTTATTTATAAGGTAAAGAAAGCTGCAAGTGGGTTGGGTCATACAGACTGATAGAGTCACTCCTTTGACATGATTCACCTTCCCAAGAGCTCCGTGCATTGTTAGTGCTGTGACGATGGGCTCTGCTCAGAGGAGGAACATCAGCCCTTGCTGATGGGACGGTCTATGGCACTAGGGAAGAGATGGGAGGAACCTACAGGGGACATGCAGATCCCAGTGGATATTTGGGAAGTAACCCTTGTGGCACAAACTCTTATTGCAAATATAGCCAATAGAATGGAATATAGAAAAAAGATGGGATTAGATGGTCAACTATCCAATTCCTTCCCCCTCTTCTACTTAAGTTACTGGTGCCTGGACAGAGTGAGAGAAGCTTGTGGTGATCCTCACATGGATCATAACCCTACAAGTCAAGTTCTTCCAGTTTTCACGCTACTCTGCAAGACTTCAGGTACATGGGCATATGCCCATGGTTTTGGATGTTGCCCTTGGTGTAAACCTGTACCTGCACATGTTTTCCAAATAGCTGAAGTTACTGGAAGATGGTCTCTGTTTTCTTTATACTGTTATTAAATTGAGTCATTTGACAACACAGCGTCATGGTCAGTAATAAGCTGTGCATCCTTCAGTGTGCAGAGCTCCATTACTGGCAGAATTAATGGACTGGCAATTCTCTCACCTCTGATTTAATAATGGCTTTACTGTTCCATAGCTGAATATTCTGCCGTCAACAAAATGATGCTGTACATGAGGTCCTTGACTGTTTTTTCTTTGTGATCCAAAAAGCATTGGTTTGTTCATGTTTTTAGGCCAGAGTCTTGCAAAGACACAGCCTTACTTGGTACTGGTTTTGGCAGCTAAAGAACCTTATGTTCCATCTTGTTCCAAGACACTTGCTCTTCTGCGATAATGAACTGAGTGAATGGCAGTTCTCTGATTGCCTGGACAGCCGGATATGTGCAGGAGAATTCTAATAGCATCAAGGTTTTGGTTAGGCTGGTAAGTCTGGAGAAGCCAATTTCTTGCAGTTCTATCTGAATCTGCCTAGCTACAGAATTATATTAACCTAATCTCGATGCATTGACATCCCAGAATTTTTTTTTTTTTTTTTCAGTCTTTTGAGCAAGCCTGTTGACCATTATTCTCCTGAGGATTTATAGAGCAGCATGAGAAATGAGGTACCATAGTAGTTATCACAGTATGAGCTGTCACCTTCCTGTTCATGGAAGTCGATGATGTTTGCATCCTGGAGTGCCTAAGCAATGATCTTGTTATCCCATCTGAGGGTAAACAACTGCACCACTTCTCTATAAAACTAGACATGTTTGTATATGCTAGCAGGGTGCCGATGACTCCTGCTCCTTCACCCTCTGACACTGATAATTTAGCATTTCTGCTGCAGTTGTGGTTGTTGCCAGCTGCTTCTGGCTGGAAAACTGTGAAGTTTCAATTAGTGCATCAGTAGAAAGGGCAGGAAGAGACACTAACCAGCTTCCAAAATGCTTGCAGAAGAAATAGATCCATTTGACAATTTCCCTCCATTTCTCTCTCCACTTTAAAGTAGGAAAGGCTTTAGGGCTATTTTAACAAGTTGGGATTTTTTTACCTCGTTTTTTCCTGCACGCTTTCTTTCATGCCATACATGCGTTACCTGCTTCATTGTCTGCTAAGCAGCTGCAATATTCCTGACTGCGTGGCCGATTAGGGCAGTGGGAAATGCCTTGCGTTGATGCTTACTGTAGTGGGGCAGAGTTGGCACAGCCTCTGCACCGTACTCACTGTGGGTTTGGCTGCTGTTTACTTCAGGTAGAATAATGCACAAATTCTCATCATGCATCCACAAATTTTCATGAGGCATCCAACAGAGTGTGGTTCCTCTGTGGAACCGCAGCCCTGTTGCTCTGATCACCTGGCAGCTTGTATGAATGATGTTTTCTTTAGATTAGGAAACCAGAGAAAATACTGAGAACTGAGATGAAGCGCAGAGCTAGCTATTGGACATGAACGCACATGCTTATAGCCATACACTATAGTAAAGTGGTTTGCCATAAAAGACTGTGCTACAGATCTGGGGAATGAGCTGGAGAACTTTTAAAAATCAGAGAGGAGTCGTTAGTGTGTAGCTAATAGGAAGTTTTTCAAATGGCCTGTCATCCTCATGGCGTATAACTGCATAATCAGTTTTGGGATTACCACCTCGTCTACTCCACATGCTACAACCTTACCTTTTCTTAACATGAACTAGATTTTGTCCTGAACATCGGTGAAGTGCTTGACAAGTGCAGGTCAAGGATGTTTAGACACGGTAAAGACTGTAGAAAACTGACAGGATACACAGACCCCTGTATTTTGAAAAATCTACAGCTGAGGTATGTTGCATGTAGGTGCCTTGTGTTTTGGGGTACCTTGCACAGAAGGATGGAAGGGAATTGTTCTCTGAATGTTTCCCAGATTTATGAGGTTATATTTGCTTTTACAGTCTGAGTGAAAGGAAACAATATTTTATCTATGACTTTTGTACATGTGGCTCTCTTGCTTATGGAATTACCCTGTGAATAGATGCATCAAGTCCCCAGACGCCCTTGAAAGGTATTTGCTCAGAACAGGGATTTAGCTATATAAAAGGATCCTGAAATATTTCACTTAGTTTAAAATGGAGCTCACTGCCTGGGATATTTCACAGCTGCGTCCCTCCTGGTTTTGTAGGCCCACCAGAGAGATGAGGAGCAAGAACCCAGATTCTCAGTGTCTCCAGAAGCAGCTTTGTTCCTTGTCAGAGCCTGTTTCTCACCTAGTGCAAACAGAGCTTCCAACGCCGCGTGTGTAGGAGGCAACATTAGCCACCAGAGCTGACACTACTGTTCAATAAATGCCAGCGGGATAAGGAGAGGTGGGGGATTCTTTGGAGGAGGTATCAATGTTTCCTAGGCGATGCTGACAAAAGCATGCTGCCTCTAATTGGCTCCACTACAAATATTTACAGCTGTGAAAAGAAGTTTGCTGACCCAACGACGGTAGCCATGGTTGCCTATCTTTTTCGCTGCTCTTGCGCTGGTGAGAAACATGAATAGGTTGCAAGAATCCCTCACTGGCTTTGTAGCAGGAACATTTTCTGACCCAAATGTAGAAGCCAATTAAGCTCTAAAGCTTTCTGTGTATTTTTCTGGTAAGCTTTGCCATTTATCCTGTTCATTACAGAAAAGAAGAAAAAAAAAATCAACAAACCCATGGTGAGCAGCTACAACAAATCCAGGGCTTGTTAGCATTTATATTGGTTGAATGTATATAAATAAAGTATGATGTATGTTATGTTTCAATATAATATCAATGTATTACTCTATCCATTCAAATTCCTGTGCTGGCAGTATCTGTTTGCAGGCCTGTGTACTCAATCAGCCCCTTGAAGTAGAAATGTTGGCACAATGTGTTTTAATATTTGTTCTGAAATTACCTATCGGTTTGAATGTGTACTCATTCCTGATGGGAGCAAGGGAAGAAGATGGAGCCAGGCTCTTCTCAGCGATGTCCAGTGACAGGACAAGGTGCAATGGGCACAAACTGAAATACTGGAAATGTCTTTTAAATGTAAGAAAAACTTTCTTACCATGAGGGTGGTCCAAGACTGTAATAGGTTGCCCAGCGAGGTTGTGGAGTCCCCATCCTTGGAGATATTCAAAACTTTACTGGACATAGTCCTGGGACACCTGCTGTAGCTAACCCTGCTTGAGCAGGGTGGTTGGACTAGGTGATTATTGGGAGACCCTGCCAACCTCAACTATTCTCCAATTCTCTGAGCATGCCATAAATTCTGAACTTTCTATTTTAGCATTGTTATGTGTTTTGTACAATGTGTATCTCATTTTAAATATTGTATCTGAAGTCCCACAGAATGAACCTGCATTCAGATAGTTATTCCTGAAAACTTTAACTAGAACACTGCCTGTTGGTAGTTGTGTGCTCTAATGGAAGAAGGTATGAACATGATTTGATCCGCTTTCAAGACTGAAATAATGCCCCATTTTTCAATAGGTGAATGTCCCCAGAGATTGCTATTCCTTCCATGCTTCAAGCTTCAGAAAAATAACTTGTGTGTGTGTGTGTGTGTGTGTGTGTGTGTGTGAAAATCCAGGCTGCAGAATTGCTTGCCAAACTTAACAGCCTTGCTTGCTAGTCAAGGACCATTAGCCTGAATGTTTGCATGAGCTTGTCATGGGCACTGTAGCAGGCAAGACTTCACATTGACGTTTAGTGCTGAATGTATTGCTTTTCAGCCAGATAAAATGTGGGCTTCTGTATTCTGCTGATATTTGTTCTCCATTTTTCAGCCTGTTCTTGAAAGTGGCTCATGAATGCACAGTGAATTATTAACATCTGTTTATTTTCAATTTATCTCAAGAAATTTCTCATGAGGTTTGTGCCTTCTTGCTTAATGTAGTGCTTGGATAGGCTTTACTTCTCATAGTTACTGCTGTCAGTGTTGAGTCTTGAGCTGAGGCTGATGCTGCTGATGACTTGGTATGTGGCATAATGTGGCCAGTCATGTGAGAGCTTTCTGTAAATATGCAATGTAGTCTCAGGCAGTAAATTAAAGATTAAGCTTATGTGTTGGTCTTGTATGTCAGCAATTTGTCAAGAGAGAATTCCACAGTGATATAGTATGCATGTACTTTTGCAAATTGTGAATTAGGCTTTAACTAGTGATGAATTATCCAAAAGGTGCGCATGTAAGCAAGTATGATTTTGGTGGTGACTCAGAGCACGGACAAATGAGATCATAAAGACAGGTGTCTGGCAAATTAACAAGTTTGTACTCTATTTTTCTCTAAAGGTCTGTTAAGCTATTAGCATGTCTAATAGCATTGGAAGACCTGTGCATTTTCTCACAGAACCATGATTTTACCTCAACTCTGAGGCATTGCATTTAGTTGCAAGAGTTGATTCTTTCCTTTGTCTCTTGGGCTGTATACTCTGTGGGTAGCAGGCAGAGAACTTTAGGAACATATAAACCCCCATTAATTTCTTTCTTATGTAATTTCTTTCATTTTTCTTTTGATCTTTTTCCTAACTCTGTGCTGTGTTCTAGACTCTTTGTTCCTCTGCCTTGAATTTATTCCATACCATTGCAAATCAAGGCTTACAAGATATGACCGGAAGATCTCCAAATGACTCGCTGCTGGAAGCACTAACCCTTCCTGTGTATTGTAAATGGAAATACAAGCCAGTTTGACTGAAGGGAGGACATGTCTTGATACCATTTTTGTTGGTCTTAAATTGGTAGTTGTACTTCCTGGTGCCAGGAGAATGAGATGTCATCATTTTTCAAGTGAATCTTGTTGTATGTGCTTTGTCTGCAGAGAAGTGAGGACCATCCCACCTGCCTGCTAAAGGTGATCCCATTTCTGTCCCATTTTATTTGTTCTGTCTGTGATACTTAATTACTATTCAGTAATTCCCAATTTTTTCTTTTCTCCTGACATTTGTGACAACTGCCCCATGGTACTGAGCTGGGCTCTAGAGTCTGCTGCCTTTTTATGGTAGTACCTGTTTTACAGACAAGCAAGAGAGTATTTAGCTTTAGTAGCATTGTCTTACTTAGGCTGCCTTTCCGACAGACCAAGTCATTATTCATTCACCTATTCCTCGAGGTGCCCCTCTGTCATGTTTTGGTGTCAGTAGCTCATGTCCCACACACTCAGACAAGCTTTATCAGCTCCAATTTCCTTTGTTCCTTTTCCTTCTAATTGGTTAGCTGCATTGCTTCCTCCATAGTAATTTCTTAGATCTGTTTCAATTCTGCACCAATTTCTTGCAAATACATCTGCCTATGTTCTGTGCATTGTGTAGTGTTTCACTGATCTCACTCTTAATTTTTAATATATATTGTTAATCAACATTGCTTGTTTTTGTCAGTAACCACTCTGTTCCAGTGGGCAGTCACTTTTCTGGTTTTGAATTTTTGACTCCACTCTGCTGTTTGGTGGGTTTTTTTGTTTTGTTTTGGTTTAGTCTGTTTTTTTCCTAGTCTGCAGCTGCCTTAGTGTCATACCACAACAACATACTGTTTCAGCTTTTTCCCATCCATGGCTACCACATTTATATTTTCCCCACAATGAGGTCAGGTCACTGGGGTCTGTTGAGCAAGCCAAGATAGACTCCAAGTGAAAAATAATGCTGTGGGTGATGATAATTTCTTCCAGCTCCATGACCACAGCTGACAATTCTGCAGCTCTGCAATTCTATGTATCTGCAGATCTGCAATTCTCACTGTGCTGATTGAGCATGATACAAGCCTGATGGATTTTTCTAACAAACAGATTTAGTTGGAAGGCAAGACCAGTTTTAGGTTTCCTTTTAACAGACTGTAACAAACCACTAATAAATCCAACCTCATATGCTTCAGCATCCAATTTCCTTTCTCTTAAAGCACTTTCTCTAGGAAGGTGAGATTTACCCTTTAGAAAGAGGCAGTCTTGGGGTTACCAGAAAACAATATATATGGTTATGAGAAAACTCCCTGGGGATATGTAGGAGCTGCATTTAAGGTCAGGCCCTTGTCCCGTGTCCTTGCCTGAGATAAGCTTGTGCCCAGCCTTGTATTCTGCTGATCCTGACCTTGCTTTGCTGACAGCTTCCTGGCTTGATCTTAGCTCTGCTACCTCACTACAGAGTTCCCTGGTCATCTGCATTCTTGGATGATGATGGCTGCTGTTACTGGACCTGCTTTGCTCTCCTTGCTTAGACAACGAGGGACTGCGTCTTTGTTGGTGAGGGCAATGCCTTGCCTGCCTTTCTGTGACCATTAGCTCCTGGCTCACCTTCCTTTGTAGGGTTCCTCCACTACTGTTGCTCCCTGACAGTGGGATAGTGGATGGACCACTTTTCCTTTCTGCTGGGAAATCAGTAATCATTAGAGGTAGATGGAGAATAATTCCACATGTGGAATTATTAATTATTATTAATGGAGTGTGGCCAGCAGGTTGAGGGAGGTTATCCTCCCCTTCTACTCTGCCCTGAGGAGGCCACATCTGGGGTTCTGTGTCCAGTTCTGGGCTCCCTAGTTCAAGAAAGACAGGGAAGTACTGGAGAGAGTCCAGCGGAGGGCTACAGAGATGATTAGGGAGCATCTCTCTCATGAGGAAAGGCTGAGAGAGCTGGGTCTGTTTAGTCTGGAGAAGAGAAGACCGAGAGAGAATCTTATCAATGCTATAAGTATCTAAAGGGTGGATGTCTAGAGGAAGGGGCCAGATTCTTTTCAGTGGTGCCCAGTGACAGGACAAGGGGCAACAGGCACAAACTGGAACACAGGAATTTCCATCTCAACATGAGGAAAAAATTCTTCCCTCTGAGGGTGACCGAGCCCTGGGACAGGCTGCCAGAGAGGTTGTGGAGTCTCCTTCTCTGGGGAGATTCAAACCCCACCTGGACGCAATCCTGTGCAACCTGCTGTAGGTGATCCTGCTTTAGCAGGGGGGTTGGACTAGGTGATCTCTAGAGGTCCCTTCCAATCCCTACCGTTCTGTGATTCTGTGATTCTATGTGCTACTGTCATTTTTCCTGATAGGAGGCTTCTTAACTATGGAAACAGTTCACACTGCCACATTGCAAAGTACTGTGAGATAAAGAGAATGTTAATGGCCTGTTTCATGATACGCATGTTTCCTGTACCATCCATGTAAATGATTAATGGGTTTTTTCTAAATATTATCCTGTGTCAGTGTTGCTCCCAGACCTGTTTCTGTTTCAAAAACTTCTACCATAGAACTTCTGTTTTGAGTTGGACTCTTAAATAAGAAGTTAGTGTGTAGGAGTAGAGACCTCCAGCTCCTTTACGTTTGGTGACTGATGAGGGGAACGACTTTTTGTATTCTGACTAACATTTTCAGCAGTGATCATCCTGAGAAGTATTTCAGGGTAGTGACACCACAAAGGAGGTAAAGGTCAGTAAGTAAGTGCAGCCCTGATTTTTGAGCATTTTGCTGTTCTTTATAGAGTGAGTTCAATATGGTCTTAGCAAATTGAGTTGTTTGTTTGTTTAGTTTGGGGGTTTTTTTTATGTTTGATTTGAGAATATGATCCACACTGACTGTCTCACTTATCCTTTCAGTGGATGAGATCTACTATTTTGAGCACGTCCAAATGGGAAGAACCAGAGATGTTAAAGAACTGAACATTAGCCAGCAGTCATGATGCAGAGGTATTGTCTCAAATCAGCTTGAAATATTTAGGATGGAGATGGCTTCATCTCACAATTACAGCTGTCATATAGTGTTAAGAGACTATTCTGAGTGCTGTCTTAGGAATGACCTTACTCAATGCCAATTAAGGGTTGGCTGGATTACAATATCTGACTTCTTTGCCGTCAAACTATGAGATCTGTGTGTAGGATTTATTTCAACTAAAATTCCTTCTTGTCCTACAGAGTTAATTGTAAGAGTAGAGCTTTTCTTGGGTTAGTACTTCCTTGAAGATAAAGACAACTAAGTACCTAATCTTCTAAATACTCATGTTCAGGGACTTTCTGTATTTCAAGTGCAAAAGTATGTATATTGATTTGCTCTCTAAAACTGTCTCTCTCTTTTTTTTTTTTTTTTTTTTTTTTTTTTTTTTTAGTAAGGACCTACAGAGAAATAGCTCAAAATGGACTTTTAAGTTGCTAAAATAATAGGAAGTGAACCCTGCTTTATATACACCCAAAAACCTGTAATAGCAATGGAAGACCCATAAACTTTGATTCAGACAGATAGAGAAGATATCTTGACTGTGGAAGGTATGGCGTACTCAGCCTCCGTCCTCCTGGCTCACATGGGTGCATGGCCCTTTTGTTCTCATCAAGGTCATATTTGCTACCTGCTGCACAATCGTTTGTCATTGCCACTGTTCCTCTGGTATGTCCCTCTAATCCACAACAATCTTGAAGAAGAATGAGATAGCAAATAATGCTACGGGACTTTGTCATTGTCTTTTTTATTCTTCTGGCCCATATTTAAATATGGAGAGTTGTGTCAACATCTGCCCAAAGGACTGATACACATGGATTCTCTGAAGCATGATGGTGCTGCACTACAAGTCTCTGTGTCAGTCTTCCTTGGTGAGTCCCAGAAGCTCTACCCTATGCACTAAATGAGCATTACACCTTCTTATTTTTACCCTTTGCTTCCACAACTGGGAAAGATAATCATAGATCCGCAGCTTCTTTGTAGTACCAGTGATAGATGGGAGAAGGAAAGCAGCATAGTGCTAAAGATTTTCACATGTTGCAACTTGACACTTCTGCTGTAGCTGAACTGAGATTTTGTCTTGAATTTAGATGTGCTAGAAACCTCTAAAAACGCACTGAGGTAAGACCACATGGAGTGGTAGTGGAATTTAATAGTGCATAGAGGAATTTAATAAACCCTGATGGCAATTCTGAATGATTCTGAGTTTGATGAAGATCACCTTATCTCACAACACCAGAGCTTCTCTGTCTTTATTTATAAGGCAGCCAAATAAATACACTTCAGTGCACACTTGGCTCTTACAGGCTCTTCAAGCAAGGTGATCTTGATCTTGTAAAATCATCTTTCTTTCTTTTTTTTCTTTTCTTTTTTTTTCTTTTTCCTTTTTTTTTCTTTTTTTTTCTTTTTCCTTTTTTTTTTTTTTTTTAATGTAAAAGAACTTTGTGAGTGTGTAACTGAAATTAAAACTTGTCATGGAACTTCTGAAAGCAATGAGAAAAGATGTTGAAAAGACAATGCCAAATGGAGGCATTCTACAGCAAGACAGAGAGGCCTTTGCAATAGGGCATTGCTTCCTGCAGTGAAGTAATCCTGGGAACCAGTGAAAAGGAGTATGTTTTACAAACCACAGGACAGAAATCAATACAACAGTCAGTGTGCAAAATCAACAACATTTTTTTTCTGGCTCAGCTATCTAAGCAAGACCAACAATAATATTATTTGAAAGACAGGATGCTGTAAGAACATTGGATTTTCCACCTAATGAAACCAAATTACCCTATTGCTGCCTGCAGCTGAATTTCTACAAACACACATGAAAAAGACATGCTGGTAGGAGAATGCAGAACTAAGTCTTGAGCTTTTTAGAAGACAATGAGCTTTGGATCAGATCCTTAAAAACAATAACCGTGCAGTATGAACTACTTCTTTAGTATGCTAGGAACAGTGGTGTAAAACAGGTCTTGATCTTATCTTCGGTTCTTCCCCTTCTGTGCCCAACAAACACAGTGACTAGTATTACGAGTTCGGTTGCAGAGCTCTGCACAGATGCAGTGTAATTATTTCATTTGTGAATCATTTAGTCTCATTGTTCAGTCTAATCATCTTTCCAGCTATTTATAGGTTGCAGCTGCCAACTGGAAAACCAGCAAACATGGGAACAGTAAAGAATAAAAAAGAGTTTCTTAAATGCCTGTAGGCTGCAACTGAATGTTTTAACTGATCTTGAGACAGAGGTAGTTACTCCTCTGAAGCATAGTTTCCTTGCCGAAGAGGATGTAGTAACCCCAAAATACAGTTGCCAGGGAGAAGTTTTTAAGTTATTGTTCTTTTGCTACTATATATTTCCTTACATTTTTCATGTGAATTTTCATTTAAGGAGAATCTTTGCTGATCTACAAAGACTCACACAGATGAGCAGTAATTAGAGAATTGTCCTCCATCAGAGTAGTTGATGGGAAAATGCAAACACAAAGATGGCTTTTCCTGCTGTCTGTTTCAAGGCTACTCATTGTGTTCAGCAGGAAGGTAATGGGATTTATACAGAAGTACTACATCAAAATGCCTTGTATGCTACATCGTCCTAAAGAAATAGGAAGAAAATGCTTCTGCTCTAAGCTATGGGACTGTAATTTCAGGATCAGGGCCTGAAAATTGCAGTTTTTACCTCTAATAATCCAGAATGTTGATTCTGAGTTACTTTTTTTGTTTTCTGAAGCTTGATGGTGCTGCACTGCAAGTCTCTGTGTCAGTCTTCCTTGGTGAGTCTTAGAAGCTCTGCCCTATGCACTAAATGAGCATTACACCTTCTTATTTTTAACCTTTGCTTCCAGGACTGGGAAAGACAATCGTTGACATTATTTCTATTGTTTGTGTTCGTGCTTGAACAACTAGTAAAGGAATCCCATTCAGTCCCCTTTGTTTGACTTTCCATTCCTTTCATTGCTGTGTGACGAGGCAAGAAATGACCAAATCTGCATAAACTTGCAGTTAGTAGGTCAGTCCAAAAGTGTTTTAAGATCTGCTAGAAACTTCTTTTTCTTACTGGCACAAGTGGTTGGCACTAGGGTTTAGATCCTTTTTTTTTTTTTTTTTTTTTTTTTTCACCAGGTAAAGTGGGTAAAGGCTGAGACTGACTCTGGGACAGGGATTTCCATGAAAAATCCTTTTAAAGGCTAAAGAGAGGAGATACACCTGCAAGAAATGCACTTTTTATGAGGTGATGCTCTACTTAAAGCAGAATTAAGGTTTCAGGCATCTGATTAATGGAAAGCTGTCCTCGGCTTCTCCCAAAGGATTTGTCATGGTAGTTGGCAGGACTTATTTCTTACCAGTCAGTGTGGGCAGCTTCAGGTCTCTGGTGACATCACCACCATTTCTATTTTTACCTTGAGACACTACCACTAGGCTGATGAGTCAAGCCAACAGAGAGGTGAACCATATTCATCTGAAATCCTGTGAAAGGCAAAATTTTGAACTCAGCCTTATAACCTGGCCCTTCTCACTGTTGTTGTTCGCTCTTCTGCCTCTACAAGGTGCCAGTTGATGTTGGGCTGACTCAGCCGATGGCTTTCTAGGCACTGACTAATGACTTCCTGCCTGACTGCTGGGTGGGGGAAAGTCAATGACTTTGCTAACTGAAAATTCAGTGCTGTGTTACACCACCTACTATGTTCTTCTTTCACTTAGAAGCTGTCTGGAAGTTGTCACAACTCTTGAGCTCAGTGTCCTTAATATGGGACATGTAGGATGGAATCCATTTATCCTCAATTTAGGAGCTTAAAAGGTAAATGTCAATTTTTAAGCTCACTTTAGAGTCAGGGAAGAAAATATGGGGGTTTTTTGAGAGGGCAGTTTCTATTATTCTAAGACAGGTAATTTTGGAGAAATCAAACAAATCAGTAACTGTCTTTTCCAGTGACTATAAAAGAAGTCTGTAGTGAACAATTTAATAAAAATTAATAAATCAGCTATGCTGTTATTTTTCTTTGCTGGTCATGTCTGAATCTTTCAGGAAAGGTATATGGAAAAAAAAAGATCAGCCTGTGGATGAATACCTTTTTTTGCTTAAACCCTACCTGGTAGGCGATGGAGATATGCGTGCGTTTTGTTCATCCCCTTTTCCCAGACCAACGGTGGCCACAGTTTTATCTACTCCTTCTGCAGACCAAGACCTGTCTCACCATCTGTATGGAGAATAGCATAGTAGGGGAAGGCAGTAGATTTGACCAATTTCTTTCCTCTGTGTGTATGAAAATGGAATAAGATCTAAAAGCTCGATTGATGCTTTCAAACTTTCTCTTCCAGTAGTGATGTTCAGTAGCTTGCTGCTTCATTGCTCATTCATGGCAAGGAGCTGTTCAAATTGAAAGATAAACATACATCAACAAAACTACAAATTTTAATTAAAAAATAATTAAAATTTAAAAATAAATCAAAAAATATAAAACAAATTATAAAAAAATCAAGAGTTGATAACTGTATATTTATTTTTAAAGGTACTGTGGATCAGTGGCTTTTACATAGTCATGTTGCTGTGCCAACTTAGGCTGTTGAAGATGCTGATATTTATGCTTTAAATATTATTTCTGAGTTACTATTAATAATTGTATTCATCAGAGATAACTAATACAGGCAACTGTTGGTTAGTTGTACAATGAGACATAGGCATGGGCATTTTTCTTAGAGAAAAAAGGCTTACGTCTTTACATGCAACACAAATAAGATGATGTTCTCTAAGTAAATGAAGCATCTGCCTGAAAGGATTGCCCATCCAACATCTGAGTAAACACTGCCATAATCTTATAGCTAGCAACTGTGCCCAAAGAATGCACAAGCAAGACCAGGGAAATGTATGACATCGAACTTTTTTTTGAGCCTGTAGAAGGTTGCTTTTATTTTGCCAGTGTACTAAGACTACTGCCACTCTTCACATCTTCACAAGGTTGAATACTATCCATTGTATTCTCAACCATGTGTCAGCTTTCTACCATGCACCTGCTGAAAGCCTGCTCCAGGTGCCTGTACCAGTGTTTATTGCTGAAGATCCAGCTTATTCATTGCTTCTACAGGACCACATCAAGACTGGGATTCACCTGACTGAATGTAGATGTCCCTGTCTCAGATATCTATACAGTGGGTTCCTTAACAGTCAGTAAAGGACTGATCAGCATCATCAGTGATTTCTAGGGATTTCTAGGATTTTCTCATCTTGATGTAGAAAACTGATCAACAAAATCACTCTCTAAATGTTTCACAATAAACTCACTGCTGCCCATTTAGCTGCTTACCACGCTGTGAAAGAAGAGTGTTTACTGCAGAGGAGTTGGGATAAATAGACATGTACATGTGTCCCTCAGCTAGACAGCTAGCCAAAGACTGATTATGATCCAGCCAAAGAGAGGTAAAGTAGGTTAGGGATTAATTACACTTGGGGACAAAGGTTAATGTATGAAAAATTGGAAAAATTGCAATTTAGCTCCTAATTCGAGTAATCAGTTCACCCATTCTGTGGTTGATGTTGTTTGCTGCTATGTTGACTCTTTAACATAATGACTCTCACAAGTTAGCAGTCTTCCTGTTGTCTTTCCAGAATTTGATTCTTACTAACATAATTGTCAAGGGTTTCTCTGGCATTTTCTTGCTTATATCTTGTCCCTTCAGTTTGATCTCTTTAGCAGCCAGCTGTATCCCTGTCTCCAGGGATACTGAGAAACTGCAAGGAATGAAAAAAAGTAGGAAGGAGCTGTACTGACAAAAGCTTTCTGAGGAATTAGATGCGAGGGTAGATTCTGGTCTGTGCGGGGCATGCAGGAAGGTTTACAAACAGAAAGCAGGTATGGAGAACCTCAGCAGAACTCCTGTGAGTTACTCATGTGTGTCCATGCCTCAATTTCTGCAGTGCAACTGAATAGTCACTCAGAGATTTATGAGGAGAAAAAACTAGGGGGAAAGAGCATACTTGAATATCAGTATCCTCCACCTAGTCATCTTCAACAATCTTATTTAGGTTGTCAGTTGAGCCAGGGGATTAAGCCTTCAGAGCTGCTGCTGACCCCTGTACTCAGCTCTGGTGAGGCCGCACCTCAAGTGCTGTGTTCAGTTTTGGGCCCTTCACTACAAGAAGGACACTGAGGTGCTGGAGCATGTCCAGAGAAGGGCAACGATGCTGGTGAAGGGTCTAGAGCACAAGTCTGATGAGAAGCAGCTGAGGGAACTGGGGTTGTTTAGCCTGGAGAAGAGGAGGCTGAGGGGACACCTGATTGCTCTGTGTAACTACCTGAAAGGAGGGTGTAGCCAGGTGGGTGTTGGTCTCTTCTCCCAAGTAACAAGTGATAGGACAAGAGGAAATGGCCTCAAGTTGTGCCAGGGGAGGTTTAGATTGGTGTCCTGGTTTTGGCTGGGGTAGAGTTAATTTTTTTCATAGTAGCTAGTACAGGCTGTGTTTTGGATTTGTGCTGAAAAGTCTGTTGATAATATAGAGATGTTTTTGTTACTGCTGAGCAGTGCTTAGACAGAGCCAAGGCCTTTTCTGCTTCTCGCCCCACCCCACCAGCGAGCAGCTGGGGGTGCACAAGGAGTTCGGGGGGACACAGCCGGGACAGCTATCCCCAATGACCAAAGGGATATTCCATACCATATGACATCCTGCTCAGCGTATAAATCTGGGGGAAGAAGAAGGAAGGGGGGTGCTGTATGGAGTGATGGTGTTTGTCTTCCCAAGTCACTGTTACGTGTGATGGAGCCCTGCTGTCCTGGGGATGGCTGAACACCTGCCTGCCATGGGAAGTGGGGAATGAATTTCTGTCCTGGTTTCAGCTGAGATAGAGTTAATTTTCTTTCTAGTACCTGGTATAGTGCTGTGTTTTGGATTTAGTACGAGAATAATGTTGATAACACCCAGATGTTTTTAGTTGTTGCTATGTAGTTGTAGTGCTTACACAAAGTCAAGGACTTTTCAGCTTCCCACTCCCTGCTGGGTACACAAGAAGCTGGAGAGCACAGCCAGGACAGCTGACCTGGACTGGCCAGAGGGATATTCCTCACCATAGAACGTCAGGCTCTGTATATAGCCAAAGCAGCTATCCAGGAGGTGGAAAGCTCCTTGGAAACAGACTGGGCATCGGGAGGTTTCTTCCTGCTTGTGGTGAGCAATTGCATTTGTGCATCAGTTGTTGTTGTTATTGTTATTATTATTATCCTTTTTATGCTATTAAACTGTCTTTATCTCAACCCACAAGTTTTTTTCCATTCTCCTCCCCATCCCCTTTGGGGGGGGAGGGGTGAGCAAGTGGCTGCATGGTGCTTAGTTACCAGTTGGGGTTAAACCACAACAATTCCTTATTTTGCTTTGCTTGTATGCGTGGCTTTTGATTTACCTATTAAACTGTCTTTATCTCAACCCATGAGTTTCCTCACTTTTAGTCTTCTGATTCTCCCCCCAACCCTGATGCAGGGAGGAGTAAGCAAGCAGCTGCGTGGTGCTTAGTTGCTGGCTGGGGTTAAACCATGACAACTGGAAATTAGGAAAAATTTCTTCACTGAAAGGGTTATCAAGCATTGAGTCTCCATCCCTGGAGGTATTTAAAAGACGTGTAGATGTGGTGCTTAAGGACATGGTTAGTAGTGGACTTGGCAGTGTTAAGTTTACAGTTGGACTCAATGATCTTAAGGGTCTTTTCCAGCCAAAATTAATCTATGATTCTATGACCAGGGGCAGTATCAGTTACAATCTGCTAGTTACATCCTTGGACACATTTGCTTCTGTTTGCTCTTCCTCCCTGAGTTCATAGATACCTCATAATCACAATGGTGCTTCTTCCACAAACTGATGAAGTTGCGGTTGTATGCTCCAGCCAGCTGTGGGCACGTCTTTCACATATATCTCACAAAGGATGAGAATAGTCTTGGCCAAAATTAGGCACCTAACTCTGAGCCACTCACCCCAAAATCCCGTTGTCACAAATAAAAAGCTCAACCAACAGTCCTAAAGATTTCACATTTGTGGAAAATAATGCTTCTTCCCTTTCACCCTTCCTTATCTCCTTGCCTTGTATGTGAACAAACAAAGCACCTTGAAGTGTATCCTTCCCTGATGCAGCAAAGATGATGTTGGAGAATGAGATGACCACAGACATGTTCAGAGAAGACTTGAAGGCTCCTTGCAACTGTACACACAGTTCCTGGCATCATGCTATATAACTGCATAAATTTGTCTTACTTTGAACTGAAGTTAAATGGTAAATCATTCGCTTTAGGAACAGAAAATTTGTCTTTTCAGGACACAACTACTATTAATGTTATTAAATTTGTGACAAGTGACTACAAACCATATCACTTCATGAGAGGCTTTTTTTCAAGTTGTAAAGATTCGTTTTTTTCTGAACAGCAGTCTGCAAGCTAAGTTGAAGTGTTATCCAGAGAAATCTACTGCCTGACTGTTCCACACTGCTGTCCTCTGATATTATTAATTTTGTGTCCTCTGTCTTTCCAAGGTTTTGATTTGGCAATGGCAATAAGGAGAACTAAGCAATTCAAACATGCAAAAGAAATAAATTCTTTACATAAATATAACTATGAATCATATGACAGGGATAAAACAGAATCCAAAATTTTATCATGAAGGCAGTAGGTGAACGACTGAGATCTGTAGATGATGCTTTCTGATTATTAGCTTTTGCTAACTATCACTGGTAAAAGATTGCTTAGGAAAACTAATTAACTTGATAGAGACTTCAGATTTTTATCTCCTGCATAGATTAATTGAAAATTTAAGAGTTTTTTTTTAAGGTCACAGTCACATTTAGTGTACTGATAAAGGAGGTGGAGAATGAATGTTTCAACACTCTGCATTCATGTATCATCACCCAGATATATTCAACTTATTTCCACTAAACTTGAAGCCCATGTAAAAATGTGCCTTTGAGGGCTTGCTGAATATTTGAAATTCGCTGCAGTTTATTTACAGTTCAGAAATATTTGCAAACATCTGAAGGACACCTGAGCTTATTTACATAAGACTAATGCACTGCACTTCTCCCTGCATTCCACCTGAAGCGCTCAGAATACTTGACAAATGGTTATGAATTAAACATCCTGGTGTTTGACATTAATGTTCTGAGTCGGCAGAAGGCACTTTGGGTCTGATCTTACTCTGCTGGAGTAAAATGGCTTTTTTCTGTCAAAGAGAAGGCATGTTGATTTTTGCATCCTGAAGCTCTGATCTCGGTGGAAGAGTTACTACATGGAGGGCTCAACTTTTAAAAAAGAAAGGTCTTCTGAAAACTCGAAAATCCACTTGGGCTGTATGAAAGGAGTTTGAAAGCAGCAACTGGGGTAGTGAGAAAGTCCAGACAAAATTTTTTTTCCCCTTGCTACTTAGAGAAGGCAAGAGCAAGTCAGGGATGCAACCCTGAGGTAACAGACAACCTGATCTAGTGAAAGATATTCCAGGGGAGTTGGAGTAGATGAGCTTTAAAGGTCCTTTTAAATTGACCCAAATGGTTCTGGTTCTATGATTCTGTGCCTGGGATGGGACTAAGAAAGGGATTGTTTTGCCTCATCTCAGCTGCCTTAATGGTTGGCAGATTCTGGTTTTAGACAATTATTAGACTTATCCTGCAGCCAGTGAAAAGTCACAAATCTGTCCTCAGTCATATATTGAAGATGTGTCTTATGGCATGAAAGAGAAGTTTCTGGCTCATATACATACCTCCCACCTCAACTGGTGACAATCCAAACTGCTCTGCCTCAGGGTCCTCTTGATCTGTGCAGTGCTGCCGTGTTGCTGATGTTGGTCACAGAGCTGGGCCAGGGATCTTTCCAAAGGAGAGCCAAATGTGTGAACCTGAACCTGGACTTCCTTCTGGTTTATATTTTGTAGCTGAACCCTCCCTCAGTATAATTCTTGACTGTTTCAGAGGGAAGTTATGGTGGTAATTAGCTTCTCTGAGCCAGTGAGAGCTTAATGTAGATCTGTTAAGATGGGAATATCTTATTCAGCTTTAGACACCTGTATTTACATTTCTACATTAGCTACCCTCAGATTGTTTTGATCCATACAGAGAAATAGCCATCTGCAGTTGTTCACTCATCTAAAATGATTTATTTAGTTAGCAAAGCATGAAATGGATTACCTTCTGTAAGTACTTTTTTTGTTTTGTTTTCTTTTTTTATCAATGAATGTACAGGTAAGGATAACATCTAGTCTTTACATTTTTACAGTTCTGCTTTACAACTCATTAACCATCAGTTTAAGTCAAGCCACTGAAGTATTGTTTAGCCCAAACTTAAAAATGCTAAACACGAGAAAATCTGTTTATTTGAGGTAGTAACTGAGCTATGCCTTTCAAAGGAAACAGTGCATAAGGAAACTGGAGGCTTTGGTTTGTATTGTATTTAGAGAACAAATTAAAATTGGCACATATTTGAATATAGTCATTCTTAATGCATATATGTTCATATGACCAGGTAAGAATAACTCACTTGACAAGAAGAACATATTAGCGTTGCTGCTTACTGTCATGTCAGTATGACTTTAAAAGCACGTTAGGGTCATGTTCACTAAGTAATTGTTGTATCAGAGGTTCTTGTGTGGTTAGCACAAAAAAGCACGAAATTGTTTCTTGCACTTTCATAGGTCACATGTGACACGGGTTTTAACACATATTTGGTCACCATTTGAAGTGCTAACTTAAGATGACATACTCCAAAGGGTTATTATTAGAGATTTTCTTCTCCTTTAAAGAGCCAAAAAATGGTCATAGATGTAGCCCTACGGCCTGTTTCCTGCACTACTGAATTTAACTGAATTGCTCTAGAAAGTGAATTAATTTCATTTTATTTAAATTGCTCATCTGTTTCTTAACTGGTCCATCATTTGCAGGTAATAGAAAGAAACAGGTACCCTCCAGATGGTCAGTCAGCTTATTTCAGAACTGGCATTTAAGATATATCAGATGAGCTGCTCTCCCAAAATGCTTCTTTCACTCCTCTGACTCCTAACAGCATAGGGTTTGTACAGATTGTCACAGATTGCTAAATATGTAGTTCAGGAGAGTGGTATAGCTTTCTAAACTCTGTTGTCTGTGTGTAATGGACAGCTCATGGGCAGACACATACATGTAGAAAAAAAATAAATTTAAGTGTCTTAATCTGTAGCAGAATACCATTGCTGAAAAGTCTTATGAATCCTACTTTAAAAATGCCAACTTCTCTGCTGTTTTGGTAACCTAGAGGGCTAAATACATGCACGTTACACAAGGTGCAACCTCCTCAGTTTGTTCAGGACAGATTAAGTAGGGTGGGGAGCACCTGCCTAAGCATAAGTACCCCGGGTCATTTGAAGTACCTTGGGATATACAAAGCATTTACCTGCTGCCGGTATATATGATGCAGTATTTAGGGGATAGCCACAAACTTCTGCAATGGCAGCCAGATGTCATGCAGGTACAGTGCACAGCACCTAAACTGGCACCTAAACTTAAGTTGATTCATCCATTGATTCTGACTCATAAAACTAAGAGCAAGGCCAAGATAGTGTTATTTTTCTCTTGGGCAGTCAGAACAATTAGTCTTTCTATGCAGTCATAGCAGAGTATAGGGCAATGATGCCAGTGCTAGACCAAAATAAATATAAATATTGCTAAATATTTTTAAATCATTGTTGATTTCTTATATATGCTTTGACCACAGATGTTTTTGTATAACTAGCTAAGATTAGACTGATGATCAGTCTACTGGCCAAAGAAGTTTGGAGTGAGCATTACTGCTTCTGGAACAGTTTTAATGTATTCATTCATGGTTTTATAGGTATCTTGGAAATTTTTACTCCTTTTGAACTTCTGAAGGAGCTCTTAAGCAAGTCAGGAAAGGTTATTTCCTTCACACTGTTTATGGCAGTTCATTTTCACGTGAAACTGTGAAGTAGGGTTTAAATGCTCACTGAAGGTGGTGCCAAAGGAAGAAGGATTATCATTAATGTCTACGTTAGTTTCAAATACGAAACCAATGTGATTATATTACAGTTTCAGATGGAATTATCACTGCAAAGCATCACTTTTTCTTGACCATCCAAGAACTGGGTAGCAAGTAGGGGCGTTTTAAATTATTTGGCACCTCCACCCAGTAACCATACAGAACAATTAATCAACAGAAATGGTTTCTGGAAATCACATTTTCCCTACAGATAGTGAGTAGGAAGGTTCCTCAGCAAAGAAGACCACCTTGTCCCCCAGCAGTGATCAACTGGTTCTAAAGTTTCCTAGAGGAACTTGGAGCCTGGAGGAGAGAAGGCTTTGTGGGGACTTATTGCTGTCTACAGCTACATGATTGGAGGTTACAGAGAAGATGGAACCAGGCACTTCTTGGAGGTAAATGGCAAAAGGATCAATGGATAGATGTTGGAGCATAGGAAATTCCAATGGTATATTAGCATGTTAGGTGGAGAGGTTAGGTTTTTTCTTTGTTTGTTTTTGGTTGTTTTGGGTTTTTTTTTTGCTATGAAAATTGTCAAACACAGGCTCTGTAGAGAGACCGTGGAATCTACGTCATTGGAGGTATTCAAGACTCCACTAAGTATGTCCCTGAGTAACCTGATCTGATTAGCCCTCTTCTAAGCAGGTGGTTAGACTAGTTGACTTCCAGAGGTCTTTTCTGACCTAAATTATTCTGTGATTCTGTGACTCTAAGACAATGAAATATTTTTTTACAGATATCTTCTAGCATCACAAAGAACTGTTGAGACACTCTTCTATATGAAAGCAAGACTGGAGGAGAATAGCATGTGGAGCATTATTTTGTCTATGCCTCTGTGCTCTGGGCAGTTAAGGCTGGGATAAGCAGAAAGCAAGAGGAAAACTTGGAAGATCAGTGTTTAAACTTGCATAGATTTCTGTGGAAACAGAACTTCATCTGAGCATGAAAAACTGACAGTATTTCTTGGCGCCATTTTCTGGTATGTTTTCCACTGAATTTAAGGCTTATTGAGTTTTTAAGTCCATTTACTAAAGCATACCATAAATATACCTGCTTTCTCTCCTTTCCCGCCTCTCTGATTTAAAGTAATTTAAAAATCATTTGAAAACTGAAGGATCCGTGTCTGACGCTCACTTTCCAAAATGTCAAGGGACTGAAATAATAGGTTTGCAACCACAAATCTTACTATGATTAGTGCATCAAACCATTGCTGGGAATTGCCTTGATTCCATTTAAGTACTCTTCAAAGCAAAGGCACATAGATTGAAAGTTAAAAGAGGCTTGTCTCTCTTTGTACATCTTTGGGTATGTGTTTACCTAACTTCAATGAAAATGGCTTAGTGGATTTGCTTTTCTCATCCAAACATGCATTGTCAGCTAAATAAAAATTCCTCTGGGGAAACATCTTTTGATGATTGTGAAAGATAAGTTTGTCTTGTAAATATATTAGCATTGTAAACATGGTTATAAATGTTTGATATGTGATACTGCTAAAGAAGTTTTGTAATCTAAACCAACATTATGACAGGATTCTTAATCTTGTTGCAGGCCATATGGGAAATGTACAGAACAAGGGCTTGAAAAAAGACCACCCAAGTTATCGCTGAGAAGTACTACACATGATTTGGGAATGACTTCTACAAACAAGTGTATGAGGAAATGCACTGTATCCGGCAGGAAACCAATTAACAAAATTACTGGATAAGTCACCCATTTGCTGAAGTGTGTTCAGAGGAGGCCAGTAAGCGGCATCTCCATCAAAGTGCAGGGGTCTGAAAGGGAGGGGGATGACCAGGTGTCTGAGATCTACCCTTTTCGAGGAGATCTGCCCTTTTAGACGAGATCTGCCCTTTTCGAGGAGATCACTGAAGCTGCATCAGGCAGCCTAAAAGAAAGTAGAAGCTGCTGAACTGAACTCACAGCCCACATGGCCCACTCTTACAATGAATCTCAGAATAACAACTGAAGCTGTCAGACCCTGTCCCTGCCACTTTTCCACTTTTTAAAAAAAAAAAAAAAAAAAAAAAAAAAAAAAAAAAAAAAGGTGAGCCTGATTCTATTTTTTTCCCAAAAAAATTCACCTTTCTGGAAACTCGTCACTTTTTTTCTGAACTGAATTTAAAGTTTGAAATGCTATAACTTTCTGTGTTATGAAAGCTGATTTTCTTACCAGTTATGGAGGTATACACACCTCCAAATACACCCATCTGGCAAAGCTCAGCACAATGAACACTGTGAAGGCTTAACACAATTTCATAGTGGCTCCAAAAAGCCTTTCACGAACCATCATCATCGGTATAAATCTTCTGAGGACTGAACCAGAGTAATTTTAGGCATTGTAGGGTATCCTCTCTAGTTTCCAGATGTCATTCCAAAACAGTCTGTGTCTTCCAAACATTCTGTCATATTTGCCAGCTCTGCATGGAAGTCTTTGACACAAGACATCTCCAATGGTGAAAGGAACGCTGTATTTAGGCAAATTAATCCTTCCCCCTTTCTCTTTCCTCTCCCTGTGAAGAAAGCCTAAGTTGGTGCTTTAGACTGACATACCTAATTATCAAACATTTGAAGTTTCCTGCTTCAAAGCACATTAGTGAGGATATAATTTTTATATATTAAACAATTGGAAAAAAGCCGACACCTCTGGGTGAAAGCAATATAGTTAACGCTCTGGAAATACACAATGTAAACTGAAAACTCTTCAGGATTGGCATGGTCCCCTATTATACATGCGTACAGTATTTATAATTTTTTTTGCTTATCAATAACTCTCTAGTACAAATGAAACAAAGCCCGGTTAGCCATGTACTTATAGTGTGGTGGCAAAAACCGTGGATGATACTTGTGATCAGAGAAAAGAGGGCCAGAAGGGACTGCAGGAATCATGGAGCATCCAGATTATGGAGCGTGACCACTACTGTTTCAACAAAGTCCTTCAGCTCAAGTAAGTCTCAAGAGGACAGATTTGGAAGAAAAGATAGAAGTTCCAAGGACGGCTTCATCCATGCCTTGATCTGTGATGAAGCCATTCTGTGGCTTCATCCATGTCTTGATCTCCAGCTCAGTGGCTTTTGGCTCTAATAGCAGATCCTAAGATTTATTTTTTTGTTTCCAGACTTTCTCATTATCTGTGCAAAGGCTGGTCTTACTGTGAGGAAAAGAAGACAAGATTGATGGACACCTGGTAACAAAACCTAGTGTATCTGCAGGACATGCTAGCACATCAAGTGTTTCATCCCCTAGTCTATTCTGATTTTTCATCCCTTAGCTAAATTTCTCTATAATGCCTCATAGTAGTAGCTGCAGTAGGAATTTCTTTTTGTATTATCATTGTTACAATGAAGCAAAAAAAAAAGTAAATAAACACATCATACCAAGTCTAACATACAATGCTGAAAAAGGAATTGAATCTCGTGTTCACTTTGGACATCACAAAGAATGGTTGTGGTTCTGGAAACAAAACTAAAAGGCTTTATTTTGGAGAGTGAAACCAAAGTTGATGAAAAGAATCTGCTCAAATAGTAATCGTGGCATGGACCATATTTCAGATACCGGTCTCAATGGCTCAGTGCTCTGATTATTTATTTGTTAACATAGCATAGATATGCAAGAAGATTTAGGCTTTATTTACCCTGTAAAGCTAAGTCAGCCTGCTTGTGCTGTTTGTACACAAAGTGGATTTACGTTCACTTTGCTCTATGGGTATCGTCTGCATACTATTTTAACACCACAAATGCCTTGTTATTATTACAGAATAATAGAATGCAGTCTGCCTCCATGCAAGAAAATAGCAGAATAGGCAATGCAAGAAAATAACAGCGTAGAGAAGAGCAAATAAGCCTGGGCACACTGACCTGAGCTTACCCACTCCATGCGACTCCAAAGAGTGCTTCCTTCTTCTCAATTCACCACAGGGAAAAGCAGGAAGAAAAAAAAAAAACAACAAACAAACAAACCAAAAACCAAAAACCAACCAACCACCACCAACAAAAAAAACCCAAAAAAACCCACTGCCCCAGGAATATAGAAGTCAAGTTGTTCCCTTCTTCCGCTTCTTCCTTTGCATGTTGCTTGGAAGAGAAAATGAGCTGGAATATTGCCAAGTGTCACTGCACAGAGGAGTCCTTAGCTGGCACAGAGCCTGGATAATGTTTCCTACAACCTTTTTTTTTTTTCTGATGGGATTCATCTTCCCTAACCTTCACCATCTAATAATTAGGCATCTAATCTAAGCCATTCATTATGTTCTCTCTGGAGTCGATGCAAAGAGAGAGGTTGGATGAATCGCCCTCTGGGGGTACTTGTCTCTGTGTGTTGACAACAGAGTCAGCCTAAAAGACTGGCTTAGAATAGACAGCTAACTTTTTGGCAGCTAAAATTAAATTAGATGAATCCTAGCATCAGCTGCGCTACTGTGACTGGCAGACTGACTCAGAGTAAGTCACAGATACCTATAGTACTTTAAATGCTCGACAGGAGCCAGTATATTTCTATCCCTGGGATCACTGTGTACATCTTTAGCCTTGCAAAGTCTGGATTAACATATTTTTCTCTTTATGTAGCTGTTGGTGCAGCTAAGCAGATCCACAAGCAAATCAGGAAACAATGATGCGTGGAGTATGATCATGTGAACTTGTAAGATAAATGTGCAGTTAGGCGGATTGAAAACTGGCTGAATTGCTGAGATCAAAGGATTGTGATCAGCCTGAAGTTCAGCAGGAGGCAAGTCAATAATGCTGTACCACAGGTGCCAATATTGGGATCGATACCATGTAGTATTTTTATTAATGATTTAGATGATGGAACAGAGTGCACCCTCTGCAAGTTTGGAGATGGTAAAAATTTGGGAGGAGTGGTTGACCAGATGGTTGTTCTGCCATTCAGAGGGACCCTGTTGTTCTGGGAAAATGGGCAGAGAGGAATCTCATGAAGGTCAATAAAGGGAAATGCTAATCCTGCACCTGGGGAGAAATAACCTGATGCACCAGTACAGGCTGGGGACTGATGGGCTGGAAAGCAGCTTTGCAGAGAAGACTTTAGGGGTCCTAGTGTCCTAGTGGACACCCAGTTGACCATGAAACAGCAGGTTGTTCTCAGAACAACAACAATTAAAATCATCTTGGGCTGCATTATGAATAGCATCGGCAGCAGGTTGAGGGAGGTGATCCTTCCCCTCTACTCAGCCCCGGTGAGACATGTCCACTGCTGGGCTACCCAGTGCAAGAGAGGCATGGACATAGTAGAGTCAACTGCAGTTCTACAAAGATGGTTAAAGCATCTGTCTCACAAGCAGAGGCTGAGAAAGCTGGGACAGTTCAGCATGAAGAAGAGCAGGTTGGGGGGAGATCTTATCAATGTGTATAAATACCTGATGGGGGGAGCAAAGAAGACATATCCAGGGTACTCTCAGCAGCACCGAGTGAAAGGACAAGAGGTAGTGGGTACAATCTGAAGTAGAGGAAATCCCATTTGAACTTTTTTTCTGTAACATATTTACTCTCAGAGTGTTCAAGTGCTGGGACAGGTTTCCCAGAGAGGTTTTGTAGTCTTTCTCCTTGGAGATATTCAAAATACAACTGGACACAATCCTGGGCAAACTGCTGTAGTTGTCCTTTCTCTGAGCAGATGGGTTGGACTGGATGTTCTCCAGAAGTCCCTGACAACTTCAATCATTCTGTGTCTTTCTCTGTTGCTACATGAAGAATCAGCTGAATCTGATATATTTCACACTTTGTAAAAAATCAGTGGTTTTGAAACTGATTTTATAGAGGGTAGACAAAAAGATAGTCTGTTTCCTTTGAGATACTTTCTGATAATTTCTAGTTGTTCAAAACTAGTGCAGAATTGGAACATGAAATCCTGATACATATGTCAATAAAACTAATGAATCATGTCTAGAACATAATGCAAAAGAGATCACAGATATTTGTTAGAAATAACAGATATTTTGTCGGAAAAAAACCTGGAACGGAACTCATGCTGGCAGGTCCTTGAAATGTTTTTTCTTTCAGATCTAGAGTCTGTGATCTAGAAATTCCTTTCTGAATTCAGTCATGCTTCTAGAATAGAATTAAAAAAGAATAAATTTAAGCCTCTCCAGAATTAAAATGTTCATCTCAGATACTCAGATATTTGCAGAAAGCACTTTCTCACTGTGGCTTCCTTAAATATTTGCAATTGGTAGATGGTCAGTTAGGCCTGCAAATACTCCAGCCAATACTGGACATTGAAAGGAGTTGTGACATTAATTGTCCTTTTGTACGCTACGGTGTGGGTTAGGTACCTGAATAGGTACACTACATCACTCCAGGAGACATATTTCTCTTTCTGTTGGGTGTAGAGTGTGCTCCAAGACAGTCGGGGTGTAGATGTCTACAGTTCACTTAATTCAGTGATTCATTTAGACTTTAAAATCTGGCCTGAGGGAGTTTCCCCAATATATCTTAGGTCAAGACTCAGAAGTATTTCCTTTTCTCATTCAGTGTTTAAGCATTCACTTAAATTCATTAAAGTCTGTAGAAATGAATATATAAAACAGGTTAATGGTGATTCATTCTTTATTCTAAGGATAGCTGTGGCTCTCATATTTAAATTCCTATTTTTATACTGTAAGAATAGTTTTAATTACATATGGCTGCATGTATAATTTTAAGATAATTATATAGCAAGTAGATTAAGCCCTTATTTACTTATCATGCCTGAAGATCTCATTTAGCAATTACTTAATATTCACCTAATGTAAAACTGTCTTATTAAATCTATGCTGAACAGGAAAGAATTTTATAATTTTTTTTAAACTTTCACAACTTTGTAATGGAAGAATAGAATTGTCAGACATGTATAAAGCATCTAGTCTTTAGCTATTGTAATTTAGCTTGGGTTTTCTTAAGAAAATGCATGTGACATGCATTTATTGATGCTGAGGCTCACTAAAGTGAACTCAGTATCTCTCCCTACCCAATTACACGGTGTGTGTGGTGCGTGAGCTTCCAGCCATAGGATGGAAATACATCCACAATCATTTAGAGACAAGGAGGTGACCAACTCTTTGCCCTTTGAATAATTAAAAATTTCCTCTCTGAAGGGATTTTCCACTGACATAAGGAGTGCAGAGAGTAAGCAACAGCTTTCCTAGTAATCACCTGAATAGGACAAACCATCTCAAATGGAATTCACATTTGATGAGGCAGACTCCAAATATAGGAGGTAAGGTAGGCAATCAGTCAAAAATAAAGCTGACCACTGTTTCTCCTCTGCTGATCCACAGATCAATATCTGAGGTCTTTGCACCCTCAAATCATCCTGCAGGCTATGCCTGAAAGAAGCCTTTAAATCTCCCTAGGACTGGAGGGAAATGTAGTAAATCAGCTAAGCAATATAAATGTCCAGTCATTTATCCCTGGAAGATTAGTGCCTGCTATGAAGACTAAAAGACACCGAAGCCCCTAAGTATCTTTGGGGCATCAAACACTCAAGTGATGACCAGAATTCATTACCTTCTGTTTTGGGGGCTTTATGCCAGATGAACTATAGGCAAACAAAAGCGCACTGTGATTAATAGAGTGCTCATGTCTCATATCTTGACCTTCTGGTTTAGGTTTCCTGGCAGTTACCACCATGTTCTACTTTAACAAGTACCTTTGCACTTGCTTTGAAAACTAAAGTTGTCTGTTCTCTAAATCAGGATTACACACTTGCTCATGGCTATGCATTTATGTCTGTTGCATATGGGTTAAGCCATGGACTTGTGGGGTGCCAGACTTATCCAGGCTTGTTGGTGCCGAATACAGGGCCGTTATGACCCAGCAGAAGGGGCCCTGGGGGAGTCCAGCCTGGGCGAGAGCAGGGATTGAGCAACTTGCTTATCTTGCGCTGATAAGCACTGGACCTGAACAGGGGCAGGAGATGAGCAATTTGTTCATCTTAACAAGATGCAGCGCCTGACGGGTCTGCTCCTTAATCAACTAAGTGACGCCTGAGGTGAGGGGGAGCCTTCACAGCTTGACGTTACTTTGGTAAAACTAAACAGACCACGGCTCCTCTGTACTGAATGCCTTTGTTCTCTGCCACTTCCCCCCCCCCAGCCTCGATCAACTGCACAACAAGCCTTGTTAAGGGCCAATCGACACACAATACCTGACTTAGTCCCACCTCGCCAAAAGTATAAATCTGGCATTTAGAATCCTCTTTTCTGAGGACGAGAACTCCAACTATCAGGACGGGTCGACGGGCCTGGACCTCTCTCCTCCCCAAGCAGGGACGCCTCTTTGGTAAGACTTGCGCCTCCGATTATGTCGGATGTTACCCCGGGAAAACTATCATTAACAAAAGCGCTGAACTATTAACTTGAGCTCAAAATTGTTGCAGTTAGTGCATTTATCAACGGCAATTCCGAACTTTTATATCTGTCGCTTCAATAAATTACCTATTTTTCTTTTCAACTTTGCGAAACTGTTTCAGTGAAAGTCCTTAGTGGGGCTCTGCCAGGCAAACGTTGACTCTGATAAGTGGCTACACACATAACCCTTTAGACATAAACCGTTGACCAAGTCTGGGACTAAGACTGGACCTAGCTGCACCTAGGCTCCTGTCTGAGAAGGAGTTTAGAAAGCAAGGGGGTCCTTTCTGAACCTCGTGACTCAACGGGAGGGCCTCCCTCAGCCACATATCAGACTTGTACCTTTTCACGCGACAGGACTATCTCTTTATTACCTAAAAGACTGTATAATGTTTATACAGCTATATGTATGTGGGCAAGGTCTTTGATCTGAGTGTTTCAGAGTTTCATTGATGTCTATTAAGCACCCTAAGATTTCTGTGAAACAGGTAGATGTATTCTTTTTTAAAGTCAGCTACACGTGTCAGAGAGTTCAAGTAAATATACTTTTTAAAAAAAGTTAAATATAATCATTAGCACAAATAGGTTGCAGACTTTGCACCTTTATTGTATTTTGACTCTAGCCAATCCCAGATGTGAGAAATTATCCTCACTTATTTTTACGGCTTATTTGCTTCTGCTACAAGTTAGGTAGTTTGATGAATCTTTTAACCAGATGCTCAATGAGCATCAGGAGCTCTTTTCTTATTTGACTGGAGTCTGTGGTTCTGATGTATGTCTTGCATATAGCTAACCTACTAAGCCATGATTCACTGACAGATGCTAAACAGGAACAACTTAATCAACCAATTAATTCAAGGTTTATCTTTTCAAAGACGAATTTAGATTCTGGTGATCTATGACCATACCTTTAAACCTTGAATAAATAGCCATGAATCAGTACAATCCAGAGCTGCCCTGTTTCTTTCCTGCAGCCACAGGACTTGTTGACTAAGTTGTTTGTGCAGGCTAAGCTTCCCAAATCGTGTTTTCTAGAAACAAAGAGGGTAGCCCAAGCATTCAGAGCAGGAAGCACAAGCTAATTTATAATAAGATTAACTTTGCTCCACCACCCTCCCTGTGGCTTTACTGGGTTTTCTGTGGTAAGATCTCAACTGCAGCTGCTCTGTTTGATTGCAATTCTGTCCATGTCGCCTCTCTGCTGCAAGGCAGGGACTGTTTTTGTGTCTGTTTGGGTTGTTTTGTTTACCCCAGTCACCATACATAGCCACCTCCACAATAGATGAATGTCTCTTAGCAATGCTGTAGAAAACAGGCGACATTCACACAGGCTTCTCTGGGAGGCACAAGTATTGCCTTTTTTATTTGCCATGCATGTCACGGAAATAACAAAGTGGCTCTATGTAAAAAAAAAAAAAAAAAAATAAAAAAAATTAAAAAAATCCAACCTTGAGAGCTATAGTGTGTTATGCTTGGATCTGCCTGCTTGACTCTACCTACAGGTACAACAGGTGGAGTGGGATTCAGCCAAAGATTGAAACAACCAAATTTAACTAAAAAATGCAGGTATTCACATATGAGATGTGTGTTTCAGTTCTCTCTGTGCTCAGTAGATATCTAGATCGGCTTTTGTTGCCCAGACCTTTGTGTCCATTTGCTAGATCATAGGTTATCTTGCCTGAACTTCACTTTAGTTTCAAGGGGACATGGACCCTTCACAGCTGTGGTGTCATATCTGCCAGCTCTGTGTAGATATCACAGCTGTCCTGGTCTCAAAAGCTGTTGCCTGACTGTATGAGTAAGTAAACCTACGCCTTGGTTAGAAGAGTCCAGAGTGGCTCAGCTGACCGAATGCCACTGCTTTAGGACTGTTGTTCCCTTTTAGCATCTGTCATTCTTACGGTGATGACTGAAGGAGATTCACATTCTGAAAAATATTTAGGTGTCTGCAACCTGTCAAGTCCATGGTAGGTGCTTTTTAACCTTTGAACATCTGGTGCTGAAAGCTTTTTTTGTTTCTTTTCTTTGCTTTTGTACAATCCTGAAAAAACTGCGCAAGAAAAATTGGAATCCCACTGTACTTCACAGAGCATTTACTGCCAGCAGAATCTTACCACAGGTGAAAATAAAAAATACTATTTGGATAATAAACAATAACATGTCTGGTAAAATTTTGAAGTACTGGCAAATAATGACACAGTATGGTCTTACTTCAGAGCTTTATCCATTTTGGCTATTAGATCATAAAAAGTTATGAAAAGGGATATATAGTGTCACTTTGTTATTAACAAGAGAGATTAATTTTCTGTTCACCAAACCTAAATCCCTATGAGAAAATTTATATTATATTATTTTATTATATTATATGTGACATTTAAAGATGCCATAAAGCAGTGTCAGTACCTTGTGCATACCTTTAACTCTTAGCAATAATGTTTCTCTGTAATGGCCTTAGAAGAGGGGAGCGAAAAATCTGTATCAGTAGAAAATGTGTAAAAGTGAAGACTTTGTCAGAGTTTTTGACCACCACATTAGTCATGTCTCATCCTAACTCTATGACTGCTATAAAATGGCTAAAGGTTTTTGAGGGCCTTTTGTTACTGACATCTGTGTTTAACGGCTTATTTGAGGCACTGTGAGAATACTTGCTCTGGTCAGATGGAACTTCTGCCTAACTCAGCATCATGTCTGACAAAGTTTAAAAGAAACAGGGCAAACATAAATTTGTCCTTGTCTTGATATGTTCTTTCAGCTTCTGACAATCAACCATTTAGGGACGTTGGTATGTCTTTTTATTGAAGGAAAGCAATTATGTATTGTTTGAATTCTGCAGTTCAGAGGCTAAGTGATCATGTCTATACTCTGAAAATGCCTCTTCAAAGGAGAGAATATCATTTCCCTTTGGCTGTGTCTTGAAACTACCAGGAAGCCAAAGAATCAAAGAAAATTCTAATCTCAAGTGTTTACTCTCTATTTTTTTCCCTGCAAAGTAAGTTAACAACTAAGCCTGTCAGTAGTTGGTTATCATAGAAACATAGTTATTTTCATTATACATGTATTGGCATTATCACTGTGACTCAACAGACACTTTGTTCTTTCAGGATTTCTAATTAAAGTGTAGTGTGAATGAATCTTTAGTAACCTTTTTGTATTATTTTTTTTTCTGATACTGGTGCTGGAAACTATAATAAAAATCATTGCACCGAAAGATTTGAAACAGGACATGGGCTCATCTCCTGGAGATATATTCCCCCAACTCTGAGTCATAACACTGGGGTCGAATTATTATAACCTTGTATAAAAGTTAAACATTTGAGTTAGTATGATAGGCTCATCTTACAGTTAAATAATCACCAACAGGATAATTCAGGTCGTGCTAACCTAACTATCCAAGATAGACAGCACTAGACTTATAGGTATCTTACATATCTTCTTTTATCAATTAAAAAAGTGACAAGAATGATCAGCTCCAAATTAGATATCTACCTTTTAGGAGTCCACATTACAATAGCTAGATCTCACCTTTGGTAACTTAGCAACACATAATTAAGAGGGCATTTTGACCACCTAAGGTGGCTGGCTAATCAGGGAGTCACCTGAGTGTATGATTGGAGAAAATAAAAGGAAAAGTTTCTTAGTCACTGTGTAGAGAGCACTAAGCAGAAAAGGTCCTTAAAAGGGATATTTTTAAGGCAAGCAGGGCAAAAAAAATTGACTTGAAACAGGGTAAAAGAAGAGGGAGAGAATAAGAGAAAGGCTGGTTCAGAGGAGAAAGCAGACTGAAAATTGCTTGAAGAACTGCTCATACTGGTGAGGAATTTAAGGCAGGAAAATGCCTGTTCCTGGAATAAATAAATATATTATAATACATAATGTAATTATGCTACTTAAATGAAAGTAATTAGGCTTGGAATAAAGTGTGAAGTCCTCTGAGTACACATCCTTAATGTATCTCCCACTGAACTTTTGGGGATGGAGCTCAGGGATAAGGTGAAACTTCATAGGCTTGTGGCAGAGAGACAGCTTTGAGAGGGAGGAGCCTTAGTTCTGTGGAGAAATGGGAGGGGGCAACTGGCACCCAGGAAGATTGCATCATTGCTGTCCTACAGGCTGGTTAGACCCAAGGAATGTAGGGAGAAAAAAAAAGAATCCTGTTCTTCAGGAACCGGGATAACAGTTGGTAGCTGATTTAGGGAAGCTCTGTTAGGGTTATGTCCCCTATTCAGGCAACTTCAGAACAGCATGATGCATTGTCTTCCTGTGAACCCACAGTTAACTTTCGCTGGTGACAGTGCATTTGTAAAATTACACTTGTTATTTTGAAAAAAACAGAGCTTGCAAAACTCACTCTCTCCAGCCCCGTGAGAAAAGTTTCTTCCTTAATATTCTCTAACCACAACTTGTGGAACCTCCAACTTTTCTTACAAATTGATAGTCATAGCAGCTGTTTGACTGACGACTCCTCCAACTTGCATTTGTAGGGTTGAAAAGTAGCAGATGCAACCAGGAGATGCTGCCATGAAGGCTAGCTTCCGAGACTTCTACTGGTTCTTTTCAGAGTAAGCACAGAGATAGCAACATGCTACCCATCAGTATCTTATCTACTGATACCACAGCCACTTGCACAAATCCATCTTCTGACCTTCTATTTGGGGATACCTGGTGTTTCATTTTGAGAGTCATGCTCTCAATGATAGACTGGGCTGCCTCCATTCTTCAGCAGAACTGATCCCTGATGTGTTTGAAAAGCCGATATTGGAACATTTCTAAGCTTCCCAACCTGGGATGTGTGGGAGACTCCTGAAATTTGTTGGTATGGTCACTGCACCAAGTAGGACCACAATGGAGACATATAATCATTTTGTACAGCAGACAGATTGCCTTTGTCAAACAAATTCTTTGCTGTGTTTCTAGGGCAACATACCTGATGCTAAAGCAAGACATGAAGCACACACCTCCTCCCGTTGCACAAAATTTCCCATTTAAAAAGGTTTTCTGTTTTGGGCCCCAAGGGCAATCTCAGAGTTGTCTAAAATAAGTTATACATTAAAAAAAATGTTCTTTTTAATTGTGTCTTATCAGTTGGTTTTGTCCATAAAACTTAGCAAACTATCTCAATTCAGCCTACCTACAGTGCCCAAGCTGCAGTTGACAAAAGCTGAAGATCAGACCGAACGTATCCTAGTGCTCATTGGTTTGCAAATGTGATAATGGATAGCAAAGCAGACACTCTGCTCTGTCGTACAGCTGTAATAGTTCTCTGGGGTAACCTAAATAACCTATTATCTGAAATTATCATGTTCAGCGGGCCACTTTTTCCAGCATTACTTCAAGCTATTCTTCTTCAGCTAAGTCTTGCATGATATAGTTTTGTACTCATATGAATAATCAAATTAATTTTAAATACCCTTTTATGGCTGGTGCCATGTTTTTTTACAACATGGTTTGTTGTAAAATAATGAACATGTTAACTTAAGAACTACAGCAGAGAGCATATCTTCTCCTGATTAAGGAATGGTGCTTTGAAACAAAGTTGCTTAGCTATGCCTAGGACACTGAACTGAGCATTGAAAGATCTACTTCTGGGTTTATTCCTGGATTATTTTGAATAAGTCACTTTTTTTTCCCATCTATAAAATGAGGGTGAAAATATAGATACCTTCATCTTCAGATCTCAAGGTCTTTTGCAAGTATGAAGTATTCTATTTTAATTCAGTGCTATCTATGAGACCAATTAACATAATGGCTCAAGAGAATCTTTTGATCACTGAAGGTGAGAAGGGACATCAATTTCTTTTGATTTTGAAGGCAACAAAGCACAACCAGCCCCCCACAGAATCAGACCCTTCAAATGATGTAACTGTCAAAGACCGATATGCTGAAGCTCATTTGGTTCAGAGGGATTTTCATTTGGAAAGTACTTAGGCAGAATCCTGAGATAAGAGAACTTATAGAAAATTAACATTTTTTTTTTCCTATTCTCTTTTCTTTTGGCTAATCAAATGGACATTTGAATTAATTTCTAAGAACAAAGAGATACAGGGAGTGCCATTAAAATCATGATATTTGCTGTTCCCAGTAATTACATGTAGCAGAGTATTCAAAGCAATCTTGCTTCTAAACACAGTAAATGCAGTGGGTCAGGTAAATGTTACGATTCAGTAAATACTGAGGGTTTCATGGTACCTATGGTAACATAAGGAGTACGTGTGGAGACAGGCACTGAAGAACTCAGTTTTTATCCAGCATGTAAATAAGGGCTTATTTTTCATTTTCAGCTCAGCTCCCCTTATGTCCCCTATCAATAGTGTTTAAGAAAAGGCAGAAATTTAATCCCAAGGTTTTCTCAGAAACAGTTGTTTACCAACAGAGCTCAGCTTGAGAAAGCAGTTCAAGCAAGAAAGTTCTGTTTGGAATGATTAATGGATTGAGAAAGTTATAAGCATCTGGCAAGGTCTTATAGTAGGATCTGTTTGACAAGACCAGTCTAATATTTATGTTCCAAGCACTGAAGGAAGATTATCCCTTTGCTATCTTATCAAGAAGTCTTGATCTCTTTGCTTTACAGTTAATCACCACGATGTGGACAGGGCAAAATCCTAAGCCAAAAAAATAATTAAAAAACCCCTACAACTGAGGCTGATATATGGAGAGAGGTTTTTGTTGACAAATTCAAAGTTCTCGGGGTCCTACAGCTCACCCTTGGGCTGGAAGTTTGCAGACTGGCAAGTTTCTTAGCTTTGATGCTGAATGTATGCAAAGAACCTTTTGTGGCAGTTTCCTTACCTGGAAAATGGGTTTAATTATACTTTTCTTCTCTCTCTTCTTTCAGCTCTGATAATGAAATGGCTATATGATGATCAGTATTAAATCGTTGGGACAGGATCAGGCCTCTTGAGAGGCAAATAATAAGTCTTATGTATTTACTAAGTGACCATGTCAGAGTGTTATCTTTCCTCCTGAATGATCTTCTAATTATTATTTTTTAAACGCGCTTAATGGAAATGGGGAACAAATGTTTCAGCCTTGGGACCTCATTTCAAGGTTGCACATTGTACAAAAGTGCATTATGAAAACCCTTTTGTACCAACTGTAATTAGAGATAATTGCCAGCAGCCTAGCTGTTCATTTTCAGGAACTGGGCACGGGAGGTTATCTCTACTTAAAATGCCCATCACATTTGTGCCTGCTTGCATATTTTTATAGCAAGAACCTCTACAATTTTACTTAAGGATGTGAAAGGATAATTTCCAGCCTGGCTGAGTACAGTGTACCTGCAAATATGCAGGTGGATAGCTCACTTTAGCTCTGACGCTTGGAAAGTAAGAGTGCTCTTGTTGCATAAAATTAGATTGTGCCTGATCAAATGAATTCAGCGACTGATTCTGCTTTATGGGGTCTTAGGAAAGTAACTTGACTCTCTGTGTAACTTGAATAAAGGTACTCAATTCTTACATTATCAATTTGCACTGAATGGAAGAGTCAGACGGTACATGCTGGACAGCTTGTGAAGATGACACGTGATTGAGGATTTTGAGTCTGATGATGATTAGGAGATGACCTCAACTCTCATATATCTGTACCATCTACAATAGAATATTAACTATTTTTCCTACCAGTCTCTCAGGTACTAGGTATGGTATGAAAACAAAACCTTTAACATATCCTGAAAGTGTATATATAAGATATACTTTTATATATATGGACATAAATGTATGTGTTCTGTATATATTTGTGTATGTGTGCATGTATATTTATAAACACATAATTACACTTCATAGTTTTGCTTTCACTGGCCCTTCAAAGTAGTTACATGTCAGATCAGCCTCTTATAGTAGTGAAAGTAAAAAAAAAGAAAAAGAAAAATACTAGCTTGGACGGGATTTGTGTCACACAGCATTTGATACCTAACCTGTAGATATTCAGATCTGCACCAGTCATCCCAGGTTGTCCTGCTAACCAACAGATGAACTTTAAGGGACTCATTCATATGGCCTATTATAAACTTTGTGTGACCCCAAACTGCCTTTTGCTTTCTTTGAATTACAGAGGGACCCAGGAATCACTAGATCAAAGGTGGACACCTGCATCGCACAGGTCTGCGTTTAGCCAGATGAGTCCCATCCCTTGTTATTCTGAGATGAGGATGGTGCCAGGTCTGAGGCACAGGAGCAGACAAACATATACACAGAATGCAAATTAAGGGATGCATAGTATTAGCCACTTTGTAGTTGAAATATGGGACACTGAGCTCAGATGACTTGATGAACATAACACGGGAAGTTAAAGGCAGAACCAAGAGAAAAGCTCGACATTTTTCTGAATCACCCTACAGAGTCTCATTTACAAACTACACTTACTGTCAGTGTAATTAAAGGAGCAATTAATACCAAAGTAGCAACCTTAAATAACTTGACCTAGGCTAATCATTGAGTCATTATTCTAGTTCGATATTTGTCTTGTTTACTTTGGAGGAGGAATTACTTAGATACCATCTGTTTCCTGTTAGCTGTATTTTAAGGAAAAAAAAAAAAAAAAATCTTGAGAAAATCTATTACAAATGAGTGCTCAGGAAATATACAGGACATAGCCTAGCATGAAAGATGGAGCTACAACCTGTGACTTACCAGGTATCGGCAACAGTAAGATGAGATTTTCCATATTTTATATGTAGCCTTCTATCTTTAGCCTTAGGAAAGATCAAAGGAAGTTCATGTTATTTCTATTTCTGCTCAGTGCCGTCTAAGTTATACAAATATTTTGCCTCATACAGTGTTACAGTCCTTTGGGGACTGGACTGAGTCCACTCAACACATTGCTCATAATCATTTTGCCCATGGTTTTTAATCTCTTTCTAAAACAGTTTTGGTCCTCAGGACAAATTCTTGAACCTATTCTTGCACAGAGCCAGAAGCCAGAGAAGTAGTAATTAAACAGGAAAGAATACACTTATTTCAAATTCTTTTACCTAAGATTTTTAAGAAATAAGAGTCTAAAAATTAAGCCCAAAGATTCATGTCTTGAGTATTGCAAGAGCTCTTGCTATCGTGAATTCCAGAGACTCAGAGAGTGACACTCTTGGAAGTTTATAAGACAGGCATGTCCTGGTTCCTACCGTTAATTAAAGACCCTTAAATGAACTGCTTCTGCTGCGAAGGTCATTGATATTCATGCCATTTTAATGCTGGCAGTGCATATCTTCAATCTTTACAAGGTATTGCACAGCAAGGGGAGAAATGCAACCTGAACGTTATAGTCCTTGCAATCAAAGGGAGTAAGTAACATCTGTGCAAAGACTCTGAACAATCGCATGCATTTAACGTGACAGTTCACGGTAAATACTAATAGAGTGTTGTTATCTGTGTCTGTCCCCCTGTTCTTTGACATTGTGAACCTATTCTAATCAGAGAGCGAGCAAATTGCTGCTACACTTATTTATTATGCATCCCAGTTAGCACAGCTATTAATTTGAACTTTGAAAGGATTGTTTTTGTCCATTAATGTCCTGTATCTCCATGTGTGAACTATCAAATCTTGAAATCATATCCACCGTTGATATATAAAGGGTTTCTTAATGAAAGCCTATAAGACACTAATTATCTAGTTAGCTTTCTAAGTGGGAACTGTGTTGTGCTTGAAGTTCAGCTGCTAGAAGAGGTTGAAAACTGCACGGAACAGAATACTGTGGCTGTAGTTCAAAGAAAAATCTATTCAGCATATGCTTAAAGTCTAGTTATGCATATGCTTGAAGCTGCACACAGGTTGTGGTAGTCTGCTGAATTACGGGTAGAAAACAAAGCCTTCATTATTTCATTTCTTGATGCAGCCAAGTGAAATGTTTGCTGCATTCTTGTCACTGGAAAGAGCAGTCTAAAAATGTATTATCATCATCCTCTCTTTAAATTAAGAAATCCCTTCTCTAACTGATAGCTTTTCCATTATGTTAAGCAATGCAGTTCATTACATTTATGGTAATTTTTACTTATGTGAACATACTATTACCTTTCAAACTAAAACATAAATTCAGGGAAGAAATAGAGTTCATGAAATTTCTGAAAATGGCTTTCTTAATGATTTTCATTCCAAATGTCTTTGAAAACAAGCTTGACAGCTTTTTGAATGGGTTTTACATATTCCATAACAATAATAGAAGACTTAGTCCTGCATTGTAAAGAAAGGGAAAATTATATAGGGTTAGAAAGAGAGAGAGCTCTTCAGATAATTCTGATTCCTGTGCCTATGGAGGAGTAATTTTACCCCAGCTGAAAATCAAGACCTGAATGTGAACATTGCAAGCATTAAGTAACTGCTTCAGTTTAATGAAATGCAGAATGTTATATACTGAGAAAGGAAAAGTATCTTGATGTAGTTTTAACAACTGAAAGGAGTAGAGTAATTAAGCAAATAATTTTCATATTTATACAGCAAGAACAACACTAAGGTTGACTGTACAAATGTTGTCCAGACTGTGCTAGTTGCCAAGAGGATTTAGAAAGGAAAGAATAAGGATCTTCATTAGCAGGAGACTTCTCAAAATCTGGTTTCTTTTTCATTCTGCAGATTCTCTGGTGTCAAATATTATGACCAAAATCCTGAACATCCAGTTCTTATAGTTCCAACACCGGCTGTAGTCCATCTCCTCTTTCTTCTATCGTTAGCAGACTCAATATCCTTGAAACTTAGACCTCTTGCCTAAAGACGGTTGAAATTGGCCAAGATATTTAATGGATGGTGGGGACTGGCAGACATACGGCAGGATTGCAGAAGCTTCCTTTCCTTAGGAAACCAATTCAAAAATGAAGACTTCTTTTGCATCTTGCGTGTTGTAAGTTAGTGGTGTTGGGTAGGTGAAAATGGAACTGAAAGCATATTTTGTTACAGCAGTTAAGAGAGAAGAGGTGTGTAATTAGCTAATATACTATGGCTCTACTTACAAGCAAACATACATGTGGAAGTCAAGGGACTTGCTAGAGTGTGTGTCTGTAAGAATATCTCACCCCAGCAAGAACTGTTTACTAAAGGCCAAGCGAGAGGACGGCTGAGAAACAAGACAGATTTTTAAGTCTCTGCCAACTCCTCTCAGCCATGGGAGCTTTGCAAAAGCAGCTGCTGTTTTCTGACATTTCAGAACCTCACACAGCCTTGGTGCTGGTCAGTCTTAGAGCAACTGCTGTGCCCAGCCTCTCCAGGGGCAGAAACACCTGCAGAAGGTACTGTTTAATTGGCATAAAAACAAAAGTGGAGAATCAAAACCCATCAGCCTCATCTGCTGCTCCTTCTTCCTCCTTAGCTACTCATCACTTCTGCAAAGTTTTCTCTCAGTGCAACAACTGTGTCAAGCTAAGTGTGGCAGCTTAATAGGGGAAGAAAGGTTTAAAGTATTATCTGATATCCAGATGGTTCCATCCTTTTAGCAGGTAAACACGCATCCTGGCATATTTGTGGAAAAATGTTTCTTGGTGTTGTAATGGCATGAGGATACTTTTGGCTAGAACTGGCTATATGGCACAAATCAACATTATACTGATTTTTATTTTTATTTTTTTAAACTTAATTTGATATCTTATGTTGCAGGCTGGATACCGTGCAGTTTCACACTACCATAGTTTCATAAGGTAGCAATGAAGCTTCCAGAAGAATAAAGGGAAAAGATAATGCTTTTCCATTTGGATTTTATCTTTACCTTCCTAACTGGGCCAGCTGAACTTAAGAGGAATGGAGTAAAAACCACAATTTACAGATGTCTCTGCTATTTTAAGCTGATGATAGAGGAACAGGAAGAAAAAATGCATAAAGCCAAATCACAAAAATACCACTTCATCTCAGATACTTTAACGTGTTCAAGCGGTGGTGATGACATCCAAATACTGTGTCTGGCTTATATTTTTAAGAACAGAAAGCGAGGTTTTATCTCTAATGTGCATGTCAATAACATGACGTTATTTGAGGATCAAACAGCTTTTACCCTGATATCACTGTAGCTGTTCCAAAAGCTCTCAAGGTTCTTGATTTAGTCTTAAGAAACTTCCAATCTGTTCTGATACTCAAGTGGGTCGGTAGCTTCAAGAGGATTATGTATTGATGGAATATAATTCTATTCAAAAATCAAATTCTGTTCAAAAATTGGGACTTTAGTCCAAATTAATGTCTGGATTAACAGCCAACAAGAACAGATATTTCTGTTCCACAGAGGTTGCTTCCCTATAGCTTTGCCTGCCTCCTACATAATTTCTTGTTTCCTAGGAAAAAAATCCACATTTTCATCTCTCCTGTCTAGCTAAGGCTGACTTGTGATCTTTGCAAAAATTTAAGCTTTCCTTTAAGGAGGAATTGGGGCTACCCTCTAAAACAGGAGTATTGAGTTTACTCTAGTTGATTTGGCCTCTATAGTTAGTGAAGAGTGAAAGATACATCCAGAATATTCCTTTTCATCTTAAACACATCTTCAGTGAGAAAAGTTCCCTCTGGAGATATTATTGTGTCTGTACTGACTACTAAATTGGAGAGCTATTGAACGCATCTTAGAGCTGGGTTTTTCCTTTTGCCCTTCCCTTCCCTTCCCTTCCCTTCCCTTCCCTTCCCTTCCCTTCCCTTCCCTTCCCTTCCCTTCCCTTCCCTTCCCCTTATCTGCAAAATGGAACATGGAAAGTTACCCTTAGCTTTGAGGGGCTACCTAATGAGTAAGAAACACATGATAAAAATGAGGAATCAGATGCTGCCCCAAGCACATGTGACCCATAACTGGAGCTAAGAGGTGGTTTGGGAAGGTGGATGTATTTGTTCAAACTTATTTCACTGAAGCCTTTTTTAACTTTTTCAAACCTCCTGACTTGTTAAGGTAGTCTCATGACTGCCAAATGCACAGCTGGAATATGGCACCTATGTACATGGTGGGCAAGGACCTTCAAGGAATTATGAAAAATAGTTATTGTTGTCTATTCTGGTGCAGGCTAGGTGCAGACATTAATATCTCCAGTCTTTGCTGAGGTCCATCTTCTTTCCGTTGCAAAACTGCCATTGCCAATTGCGTTAAATCAAAATGAGTTTGTAACTCTGGGGGTGGGTTTTGACATTTGCTCTCCTTCCCATCCACAACTCTTACCATCCTAGCCATGCTCCACCCTGAACTTTAAACCCATTTATTTTTAATTTATGGGAAATAAATAATAAGCCAAAGAAATAGATCAGCAGAGAATTAGACCCATTGTGAGCTGTATGAGGCAACCACAAAACAAAACTTTGTGTTTTCCATAATAAATGACTGTAATGGTGCATCCTGACCTTAAATTCAACATGTGCGTTACTACCACAGCCACAGAAAAGTGAGCATTGTTCCCGATATCCTTCCATTAAAATTTCTAACAGTAATATCTGTTTTAAACTTCTTAGAGAGCAACATTTGTATTCCCTTAATTAGTCCATTTCTCAGGTACAGATACTGCTTCCATGCTACAAAATAAAAAAATCCCAAAACTACAGAGAGTTTGGTTCATGCTGCAGCCAGAGATAAAGATTTCTAGCTGTTTGAGACACTTTTTGCTACCTGCATGTAAACAACTGTAATGATCTTGAAAGGCTGATAGCTTACTCTCTAGGGAATAGTAAAGGTGAAAGGAAAATGTCATACTCTGACAGTAATTGCATAAGTATGATTAAGCTAAACTACTGAATGGATGCCTATGAACTTTGATTGTGGTACAGCTAAGGAAAAAGAAAATTATTTCCTGCTTCAGAGGAGCACACAGGAAAAAATATATACTAATTTTTGATATATCAAATGACAGAGGAATGATACCTCAGCATTTCATTTATACAAATACATTTGCGGATTTAGAATCATAGCTCAAGGAGGGTATTTTCATTGTGCATTATCCAGAGTCATCAAGGCTATAATTTAATTTCTAATAATGGAAAGAAAAGAAAAATGTGGATAAAAATGCTGCTGTGTGCATGCGTGTGTGTGCGTAAATCAGCAGTATGTGGTACTAAAATGCAGCAGTCTGTTTTAGCAGTAAACCATGATTATTTTGGAAGCTGTGGAGAGACAGCAGAGACATGACCTGTTTTTCCCTTTCTTCTTTATTCTGGAGGGAGATGGGAATACTTCAGTTTAGCAGTGTTTTCATCTGTATTTGATTCAGTAGTCCTGTCACATACTTATCCTCTTGGGTCCAGATCCACAACTACCATAATTTGGCCCAGCACCATTGATTTTACCAGAATCACACCAATTTACTATATTTGAGAACTGGGCCTGCTCTGATTTCTGCTTCTTCTTACTGTAGCAGTTTGTTGTCTCTTGTTGCCTTGGATTTTTATTTTTTTTTTAATTAAATATGTTCTTTCACAGCTTATTAAACCCTGTTGTTTGCAGACAGTCAATGCAACAAAGGTTAATGTGTCAGGTTTTGCTTCCTGATACAAATGTTTGGGCTTGACTGAGGCCACCAGGGAATGACTTCACAGACCTACAAATTGCTCATTGAAATCTGTGAAAAATCTAATGACTTCAGAAGAATTCAACTAATATGTATCAACAAAATTCCCGATGGCTGGTGAAAACCAGAACACACTCTCTACAACTGAAAGATCATAATAATCCATAGTTGTACCCCATCTGATCAGCTTGGTATGTGCTGTAATGCTCAGAATCAAATAATTCATACAAGAAAATCTGAAGCTGACAAATACAGAACAATTTACACAGTCCAAAGAGAACTTGACTTTTTTCCTGGAACATCCTTATCTATAAATTGTCCTTATCCTTCTCAGCTCCCACTTAACCTGCAAAGGGCAGCTAGGCTGATAAAGAGCCAAGAATGTGCAGAACCATTTGCTTATATATGTATAAGCTACCCCAATAACTCTTTTAAATTTTGTTTTTACAAGAAAGAGAAATTTCCAGAGGGGAAGCTGGTAAATTGTGAAAATAAATCCAAGAATGATCTATCACATAGCCTGACTCAGGAAGAAAACTTGAAAGGATCTTTTTTGAGGGAGAGGGGAAGGAAATAATCCTGTCCTGGGATGGAATAGTCCCCTTTTCCCCTTTTCCCCTTCCTAGAGCTGAGGACTACTCTGGAGTTTAGCACCCAACAGCCCAAAGGCTCTGGAAACAAAAATAAATAAATAAATAAAAAATTCCTTGGACCAACTTCTGTGTGTAGGAGCAATATTTAAAATTAGTCAATTGTATGACAGCATATTTTTCTGGTCATTCTCAAATCCTCAGGTGGCTGTGCAGGAGTATTTTTTTTCTTCATCAAAGCTGTATCTCACAATATATTTCTACATATAAGCTATACCCCACGATGTGAATTGCAGCATGTTTTTATTGGCCAGGGCCTATGTTTCTGTTATACAGACACAATTAAAGATATAATACAATTTCATCTATTCTTTATAAGACATGTAGATGCAAGTCATCCATCTCTTTCTAGTCAGTTTAGAGGAGATAAGAGTTGTTCTAGTCCCTTGGGGGAGTTTTGCAGGTCAATGCACATTATTGTTTGTGGTTTTAGGTTGGGCACTCCTCAGCTCCATCCCCAGATAGTTCGTCATGGTGGTGGCCCTTCTGCAACCTTTGACTGTGTTGCTCAGTGTCTACCTAAATTAATGCATGAACTGGACGATGTGAGGGTGTAGTGCTGCTGTGCTTTCTAGATGGCTCCTGCAAGCACAGAGCCCTGCAAAGTGTGTCTGTTTTGTGGCTGCTATGTAGCGCCATGGTCTATTGCCTTTGCAGGGACCTTTTATATCAAATCTGGTGTTTTGTTGGGTTGTTTTGGGTTTTTTTGTTGTTTTTTTTTGTTTTTTTTTTTTTTTTTAATGGTAGCTTACCAGCTGGGCCTGCCATGTAGCAGATCCAGGAGAAATACTTCCCTGTTTCATGACCAATGTGTCCATTGCAACCAGCACAGGTACGTGGTGAGGAAACATGAGATAAAAGGAGAGGGGGCATCAGGTAATCCTTGCACGTGAAGAGTTGGATTTACTGGCTCTGCTAGTTTTCCCTTGGGTGGGATTTCCTGCACCTCTCTCAGATGCCTGCAGTGCAGACATGGATGCGAGCTATTTCCCCCAAGGCTTCTCTGATCATCAATGGACAAAAACAGGTAGCAACATGGCTCATCTCACCTATATTAGAGATCTAGTTGAGGATGAGACTAATTGAAGCTTACTGTCCATCGCCTGAATTGATTAGATCTTCTGAAGAAGCCCCAGGGGACTAGCTCAGATTGAAATGCCTACTTTGCCAGTGCTTATCAATAGTAAAGGTAAATTCTTTCCTTTTCTCTGTGGCAGATCTTGCCTCTATTTCTTTCACACAGGTGCAGAGTGTCAGCTTTTTAGTCCAGAGCTTTCTGTTAGCTTCTGGGTTGTTTTGTTTTGGTTTGGTTTTGTTTTGTTTTGTTTTTTTAATTATTAAGAAATCTACACACAAGATCTTTGTTGCTCCAGGAATCTCTCTTCCTCTTTTCATATCATCACCTAGAATTGCCTTTTTTTTTTTCCCCTGGACTCGTAATTATCTCCACAGCAACTAATGGGGATTCTCAAACAAAGGGTTGTTATTTCAGTTGAAAAATAAGCAGCAGAACCAGATACATGACTGCAGCAGCAAGGGTACTGTCTGGTCTGCTTTTCAGAGATTTTGAGCATCCATTGTCCTGTTTTATTGAAAAGATATGACTCCAACGTCAGCTCGAGCACATAGCTGTTTTCTTACATATTCTTGCTACTAAAATCATTAATTCGGTAGACAATGAAAAAAAGCTCTTCAATCCTAAAATATTAACTTGAAATTTAAATCTGAACTTCTTGCTCAAATGAGCAAATAAACTAAAGATAATCCACCATTGATATGGAATTGTTTTAAAATAATTTATCTTCTGATATGGCCAAGAAGGGGTAAGTTTTGAAGATGGTGCCTAACATCCATTAGCCAGGAAAACAAAAAATATCATTTTAACATTTCACCAGAATGACAATGAAGGAAAAAAAAATATTGCTTGCCATGTATGAAGGAACCAGAGTGTTCCCAATTGTCATGATATTTATTGTAAGTCTTAGAAAGGAGGGTGAAATTCATTTCACCATTTCACCTAGCTGTTTAAAAGCATCTAAACTATCTATCTCAGCTCCCTCTATGGTCAGTGAAAAGAGAACGGCATCTCCAGTGTATGGTTTTGCCTAGACACCTTGTATCTAACATAAAATTAACCTGTAAGAATAAATACTAAATTAAAATGACCCAGTTCCTACATCAATACGCATAGAGAAAAAACTTGGCTATAACTGAAAAGAAAAATAGAAGTATCCACCTTTCCTGATTAGCATGGAAAGGCTTTAAAATGTGTCATGATGTCTCTGCAGAAATCAAGCAGCGGAATAAAAGGAACTATGGTATTTATTACTTTAGAAGTAATATTTCAGTAGGTGGGACTGTCCCTATAAAAGGTTGTTATCATTTCAAGAGCTTTGGGTGCAATTGCTAAGGAAGCATTCCTTCAATGGAAACCTGTGACTCTCCATCCAGGTGACATTTTACGGTGAAACCCCATGAGACTGTAAGGTGGAGCATTGACACATTGACTGGAAGTTTTCTGGATCAAGCTACATTGGAGACATTAACTCCCTTCCAGACCTCACACATCAATCTTTGAGACTCAGGTGGCCGAAAGGGCCTATTGACTGCTTGTTAGGCATTTCATACCAACAAGTTTAGGCATCTGAGTTAGAAAGAAAGCACTGACTGTATCCAGACTCCAAATGCTTAACTAAGGTGCCCCTGTTACAGCAGGTCAGCTCTACATAGCACAGGGAATTGGTGGTGCAGCTGGATGGAGGCCTCCCACATCTGTGGTGGCTGTTGGAGCTTACCCCTGATGTCACTGGAGGAAACCCTAGTTTTGATCCAGACAGTCTTTCAACTGCAATTTTTCAGACTTCTCACAGGGGGATCAGAAAGTTTGCTAGGGTAATTTCCTGTGCAGCAGACAGCATGGTGACCTGGCTGGAGAAACAAGTGGTGTATCAGGTAAAGATCATAGCGGCCACCTATTTTACCAGGAAAAGCAATTACCTATTCTTGTATAGTTGTGGTCATGGCATTGGCAAATTAAATAAACAGCTACTGAGGTGCAGCTGTCCTGGAGGTTTGCCCAAGATGCGATTGCACATACAGTGATCTTGTATCATCTGTGCTGTTGTAAAAGCAAACGGCGGTCTAACAAGCTGTAAATCCTCTGGTGAAATGAGTGTGTTAAGGCACAGCCAGAGGATCAGGAGTGACTGCGTTTAGAGAAGTTCCTGTTTTTTGCCACAGTGTCAAAGTGTTACGCCATTGGCCTGCAGGCAGAATCAGTCATGTCAGGAGTGAAGAGGCCCCATTTTACTTTGAATTCCTAGAAACTAGGGGTGTACGCATTGCCCGTAGTCACATCTCAGCTGTTAAGGATAGCGTCATCAGCCCAGATTTTCTGTGGGTCTGTGATCAGAGACCACATCTTAGACACCCCTCAGAGGATGGGATGTGGCCTTTTCTCTGCTCCCACACTTTCCATCCATGTTATTACCAATACAACTTCATGAGCTTGACAGAGAGGGCAAAGAACTTTGGGAATCCCACGCCAAGTTGCTTTAGAAAGTCTGGCAGAAGTCTAGTTAAAACACAAAATGCTTAAAAGCTGCAATATAATGAAATCAAGGAAATAGAAGTCAAGAACATTGAGAAACAGAAACCGGTCCAGTCAGTGCTGGGGTTGTCCAGTGCAAGAAAGCATAGATCAGGTGGGCAGACTGTGTCTCCTTTGATCACAAAGGATGTGGGGTTTGTAGTCTATGCATGTTTTAAGACAGGAAACTCACAGAAACAAGCATGTCCCAGGAGCAAAGGGGTAAACTAGGTTGGACACAGACGTCATTAGAGTGGCAGAGTTGGAGATTTCAGAGCAGCAAGTCTGCCTGATGCTGGCAACATCTGGTTTTAGAGGAATTGGAGTGGATGAAAATTGAATGTAAATTCTCGTTGCTTTTTCACCATAAGGAAATACTGAATGGAATGAAGTTCTGTGCCTATTGCTGCTGCTCATCCAGAGAAATACCCATAATATAAGATTGTGCTTATTCCTGTATCAATAATTTTATGAATAATTATTCTGTACATTTGCATAGGCAACAACAGTATTTCTAAGACTCTGAAACTCTGGACATGGAAAGAGTTCACTATTTTGCAGTCTTAAAAAAAGAAAGATTCTGTGAAAAATGCAAATTAAGGTAAGAATTTAAAATTTTCAACTAAGGACAAGATTAGACATTTGTCTGACTCAGTTGTAAGAGGGAGTGATGCTATTTCTCCTTTCCCTGCTTCCTTGCTCCAACTAATAAACTCTGCTGAAAGGTCTTCTGGAAAGACAAGAGTACTAGGCAGAACTGAAATGGGAATCATATGATGGGTGTGGAGTGGAGAGGTCATTCGAAGTATGAATCTCATCTTGGATGTCTGTCTACCTGTAAAATAACACAGAAGCTAGTTCACAGAGGCAATCCCTGCATTTTTTATAGCTGCCAACAAGAGAGCTTGAGAGAATCTTTTTCAAGAAGGATAGACACCTAATTCACATATAAATTTATCCTCTGATTTTTTTATTTCTGTTGGAGTTAGGTGTATGGCCTCATTTCATCATGCCTTTGGAAGTACATAATTTAGGAGTAGACATATTGGTTCCCTCCAATGTCAAAAGAAACAACCTTTCCAAGGAAGTTTAGCGATTTGAGGCATTCCCCCACTCTGTGCCCAGTCATGTATCTCCATCGCACTTCTATGTTACTTTTTAAGATACTATTCCTAGGGGTCACAGTTAGTAACTACTTAAAGACCGTCTCAGATGCCGCAGGCTGAGATCTGCATATACTCAAAAGTGGCAAGTGGGTTTTTTAAAATGAATATACATTGACTTATTTGTGCATAATGCATAATGTCTTGAAAAATGCAGTTTTCTGTCTTTTGTGTTGGGTATCAGATCTTGCATTCTGCACAAAGTATGCTTCACCCTCCTTTGGGATGAGAGCTGTGCTAAAAGAAGGATGACAACAAATCACCCATTCCAAGCATTGCTGAGGAACCCAGGTTCCCTGATAACTGTCCTAGACACTAGTCCTCATTCCTGTTGGTCACATGGTTAAACTATACGTTTTCTGTCTTCAGATCCCTTTTCCCCTGACTAACTAAGGATGAACTTCTGCATTACGATAGCCCATGCAGAATGCAACTAAGCTTCTCCCTCAGGTGTCTTAAAAATGCTTTCTATGGGGGCTTGCTTCATTCCCAGAGATTGAGGTAAGGTAATTGGCATGTAGTTTTCTGTACCCTCCTCCTTGTCTTTTTGTAAAGATTTACATAGATTTTATTTTTTTTTTTTTTTTTTTAACATTGGGGACCTCTCCTAATCACTACAAACTTTCAAAGAATATAGAGAGTGGCAGCATTTTGTCAGCCAGTTCCCTGATGGATACATCCCATCTGGCTCCAGGACTTGTACATGTCCAATTTACCAGGTTCAGGAGTTTATTAAACTCCCAAATCCCCAACCCAGTGCTTGTATTTCTTTCTCTCTGAGAAGAGAGATATTTTTTTTGTTCCTCTCTGAATCCATCAACCTAATTATTATGAACAGCCACAGTTGAGGCAAACAGTATCTACAACATTTCAATGAACGCTCTATTGAAAACACTTAGGGCTGCGTGTATTCACTCCACCCCTTCCATCCATTCTCCTTTTTCCCCTCCCAATCTTAAAACAAGCCAACTGAAAGAAAAATTATGTGCAGCAAACCATACTTTCCTTTCAGGTCACCACAGTGAGGCATGTAAAATGGATTGACATTGCACATAGCACAACAGAAACTAATTTTACTTCTCTGTTTAGTCCCTGCTGAGCAGCTGAACTTGTGCTTATGGTAAGAAGCAGCTTTTTCTGTCAGCGTGGCATGTTTTTAGCCCACCTTCCATGGTCTAAATATTTGCCAGAAACTAGCATGAGTTGTGGATACAGTTGTCAATGAGGATTAGAGCCTTTCCTGGCATGTTCTCTCTTCTCCTGTCTGGCATATAGCCCTCAGAGGCTGTTGGACACCCAAGTAAAGACATGAAGGGCAACTTAGGCTGAAATCACCGCCCTTTTGGCTTGGGGAGAAAGTAACAATTCTTGCCAGAGATGGAGAGAGATAGAGGTATAGGAGCACTGCAAGTTTGTTTTACACCAGACCAATGCTACCTGCAGTGAAGAATTCACAGATAAACTGGCCTTCTTCAGTTTGGGCCTTGTTGTGCCAATGTTACAGATTGAAAGCGCCAAAGCTAAAAAAGAATCTGGTCTGTTATCTTCAACTGATGTTATATACAGCTGTAAGGAGAGGATGAATGGGATCCAGCTCACTAAAAGTAGAAACCAACAATATAGACATTTAGCTCTGAGGTGGACACCATCGACCGCTCCCTTTATAGGCAACGGAGATGTTGGGTAGCATTCTGATTCCTAAACAAAATTGCTTGCTGATGTCCTGCCAGCTTCACAGTTGTACTCTAGAAGGGCACAAACATCCTGTACATCCTGCCATGTTTGCCAGATCTGTGTGGATGTCTGGTACCCTCAAAATGAGAGCATCCCTAATACCAGTCGGCACTTCCATGTAGGTAATGAATCTGTCCTCTGAAGTTTGGCATGGTAAATCTTACCCACATGGGCTAATTCATTCCCATTCCTGGCTATGTCTTTAATTGGTCCCCACATGGTTAGAATAAGATTCCTGTTTTGTCAGACAGGAAAAAAAAAATCACTCCTCTATTAAGATGTTATTTTATTCCATTCTCAAAGGATTCCTTAAATGGCATAGGAAACAAGCTGAAATTTTAACAATGACAAATGTGATTAATATGTTGGAAGAGCTGGTAATTTTATTTTTCTATTGAAAAGGGTTTCTCATCCAAATAATGGAATGCATTTTAAAATAGATTTTTGGTGAAAAATAGTCAGAGCTATAATTTTAACCAGCTTCCTTTTCCTTCCTGGAAACATTTTTCCCCAAATAATGGGGGGAAGGGAGGAATTACTAGTTTGTTTGCTTTTCTAGGTCATCGTTTCATATGGTTAAAACACCCCTATCACATTGAATTATGTCCTTCTCATGGAAATGAGATATTCAGTGTATTTCATGAAACAACCCTGCAAACCACATCTTCAGATACAGCAACTATGTACTTTAGTGAACACCTTAGAATAATCCCACAAGAAGATTAAATTAAACAAATATTTAGAACAACTCCTCTGTAGAGAGAGTAGGACCTGTGCACTATTTTGCTTGAAATTCACTACACACAGCGTGGTGGATTTATCAATTTTGTTTCTGTGGGTCTCACTATGTGACCAGAGCCTGTCCACCACCCTGGCTGTACCAGAAGATGTCCATGTAATATGGAGATGCATGTTAATATACCTCAGCTATATGCCAGGAAAAAACTATCCCATTATGCACCATGGCTTCTTTTGGATGGAAGCCCAGTGATGCAAATAGAAAAAAAGAACGTCTTAAGGCACTGCAGGAAGTTAGGATGGTCAGGATGACTGATTGGTCCAAGATGACTGACTGATCCATCCTGACTGATCCAGAATGAGGAGGATAATGACGAGGATAATGACTTTCCTAGCAGTTTAGACAAAGCTTTCCCAGATAACCAGCAAAACAAACATGAGTGTGAAATTCACTCTGCTTGAGAATCCTCTAGATTATACCAAATAATGGCCAGACTATCATTTTTTTTTTCCCTGCAATTATTTCAAGAATGGTCATGATTTTAAAATTTTTTTTCTTGTTCTTAAAATACACCATTAATAGTGGTGAAAAGGACCTGAAAAGCATGGCTAAGCAGTCTTTGAGGACAGAGTTGTGTAAGAAGTTACCTCTTTTCCCATCTCAGATGGGAGTTGCAGCTCTCAACAAGGCTACAGTTTCACTGTCAGATTGTGCTGGTTGAACTGCAGGCTGCTGATGAAAAATTTAGATTTTTATGTCAGCCGGTTGTCTTGCACTATGTCCTATCACCATTGCTTATGCAAGTTTGTGTTGAGCTGTATCTAAACAGATTGCATGAATGTCCCTTTAGAAAGTTTATCACTCTCTGTTATGTGGGGAAGGAATTTGAGGTGGTTTGCTTGAGGCTGGACTGTTAGCCATAAGACACCAGGGACAGGATAGAAGGCAGTTGCCAAGCACCCTCATCTTAGACATATGAAATACTTGTGCAATGAAATTGCTCTTGCTGCAGGACCCATAGGAAACATGTACCTTTAAGTTCTGGCAGGTGAGGGCCAAGCAAGAGACCCTAAATGTCATGTTTTTAATCAACTAATTATCCCTTTGATGTCTTCTTGGTCTCCTAAGGGGTATTCTACTGTCCTCCAACTGCTGATCTAGAAGGCTTTGGTCTCCTGTGGGTGCTGTGTAGTATCTGTCAGTCCCATGCCAATGTTTTTTGTAACCTCGCATGGCTGAAAAAGCATTAGAAGCCTGCATTAGGAACAGAGATCTGAGAATTGAATGACATGGATTAAACTTTCAGGGAAGATTGTTCTGATTGATTGTCTAATTGTAAGTCCAATTGGAAGGGATCAAGAAAAAGGTCAGTAAAAACTAAAATTACAGACAACTTAAAAAAACAAAATTAAGGAAAACTGAAATCAAAGAGAATGTGACTAAAGCCTCTGTGTATTATTATCCAGACCTTCTGAAAGTCTTATTTTCCTCCAGAACAGGACTTCAGTTTGAAGAGACAAATAAGAGGAAGTTCTTCAAGGGAAAGCAATAAAAATAACAACCTGCCAGAAGGTAGAGATGACACACAAGGGAATCATGATGAAGACAATAAAAAACTTTCTGTGCATGTGAAAAATTTGGCAATATAAATGTTTTTTACGGAGCACAGAGGTGTCTAGAGTACTGACCACAACTAAGTACTGTGCTGTCAAATTATTGGCATTTTATAGAACAAAGGAGGTATGAAAACCACAAAAGAAGCCATTTCCTTTCAACAAAGTGCTGCAGCTCATTTATTTCTGTAGACTATTTTTTTCTTTCTTTCTTATTACTATCTTGTCTCCCTGTCTGATGTTTTGCTTCCAGGGGTAGAAAGGCAGTTACGAATGTATACAGGAGTCCCTGCCTGCCAAGACTTGGGATCTATTGCTGCTGAAAGATCAGCCATCGGGTCAGTCTCAGCACTCATGGATTTGACAGTAGTGACTGTTCAACTGCATAGAAGTAGAAAACTCCAAGAACATTTCTAGGCCAGAGCAAGAGCTTGACCTGAGATCAGCAGTTTTAATGGGTTGCTAAATTCAAGGTGTGCCCAGGAAGATCAAGTTCTCCTTAAGGTTCTATACAGCAATATTTGGCCTACAGCAAGATCTTGCCTCCTGCATGTATTTGATAAAGGGCTTAGAAGTTCAAAGATTGCTTACGTCAAAGATATTTTCTGCATGACAACATCTTTTGCTATCCTATTCTACAGCCATGTGTTCCGAGTAAAAGTTTTACACCCAACATGAACTGAATAAAACCACTCACTTCTGGATGAGGTTTACCACCTTCTCTGGTTGAAAACTCACACTTTTGTGGAGAAGCTCAAATACCAGAAAATATTTTGGGGTAAGTTTTTGTTTCACATGGAAATGGAGTTGACAGCTGCAGTCTGAATTTTTATGAAAGAAAAAATTAAGAAAAATTATTTTTTTTCCATAAATATGTGACCAAAAAGTCTTTTTTTCTGGATCAGGAAAAACAGAGGAGGAAAGGGAAAGGAGGAATAGGAGAAAGAATGTGAGCAGGAGCTCTCATTATATGGTCAGAATTAGAAATAAAAACTCTAGAACTGTGAAATAATGAGATTTGTCAATTTGTGCTGCAAAGGGGGTCAAAGGTCTGGTCTTTGGAGAAATGAGTGATCCTAATTTCCAAAATCTGTATGTGGAGACCATCACCCAGAAGTGATGAAGATTCACAAAACCTTGCAATGATCTTTCCCTGTGATCTTTCACTTAGGCTATCCCTTGTGCTTGGAAAGCAGGTCCCATAAAGACCCACAGTATCACATTATCTTGCTATAAATGTTCTTTTCGTACATGCCTGCAAATATATTGTTAATCTAGTCAGCTGGAGATCGTGACCTATGCTACGAATTAGTAATATTGACCAATAGTTTCTCTAGTCATTTCTTTAGAAATTGAATAATCTAGAAATAGGGTTTTCTCTGTATTTTGCTGTTTGCATTATGTAGTCTCTGTCCTTGCAGGTATATTCCACAGGAAGATTAATTTTAGGCACAGAAAATAAGAGTTTGTTTTGTTCAGAAGAATATTTTAGTCAATAGATAGATGATTTAAAAAAAAAAAAAAAAAGTTAAAATCAGCCAAAATACTTTCTTGTTAGTCCATCTGGAATCAGCATTGGTCGTTACTGCTCTGCATGATCTGCAGATAGGTTGGGCTTTGAGTGACAGCAGTGTCATGGAAATAGAGAGGACCAAGCAGAGCTAGCCAAAATCTACATTGCTTGTTTTCTTAAGGCTTTAGGAAAGACTCAGCTATCATCAGTGTAAGAAAATGTAAAATATTCCTGCAGGCAAAAGACAGACAACTTTTTTGTATACTGATGTTGCAGTTGTTTGGTGGATAATGGGACAAAACAAGCGCGTACCTCTAACAAGGTCAATGCGTTTGACAAAATGGCAAAAACAGTCTTGTCAAACATCAGGTTGTTTTCCTAATTAATGATTTATAACATAATTATAGATGTTTAGACCACAGCCAAGGTCCTTTTCCATACATAATTCATAAGTCAAGGACAAAAATTCAGATGTAGCAGGGTATAGGACATTTAATAACACTAGGTAGTGACAGAAGGCAGAAGTCGGGCTAGAGGCACTAGATGTTTAACTGAGCTGTTGAGACATACCTAAGAAGAAGATGTATGACCCAAACAGGATGATTTAATTAGTCTAAAATACTTTGTGAGTCTCTTTATACAGTCTCTGAGGATAAACGGGCGATGTTGAATTATGTGCAGTATCTAAGCTCCTTTCCTTAAGCTCAAGGAAGACATTGAATATGAGCTTCTTCTCCAGACTCAGACTGGAAATCTTCTGAGGGAAAATGTCAAATAGAGCAGAGCTCGTCTACTATCTTCCTTCTTTTCATATAGTAGCCATGTGTTCACACTACCCCCACTAGTAAGGAAGGATTCGATTCTTTGCTCTCTTGGATGGAGAGGACTTGAATTCGCCAGTCCTGGAAAGATTTTTTGATCAGTAGCCCATGGGTTATTTTAAGGGGACTAAGGTGGATCCATCTGCTTTGATTTTATTAGATTGCTTGAATATCTGGAACATTAAAGCCAACAACTGAGGTATCAGACCTTGCCTTAAAGTACAAGCAGATCTAGGTGTGATCTTGTGTAGTTTGTAGAGAAAAGGGACATGGCTGTTCTGCACAGGCCAGCCTGCACTGGCCAAATTAGTCCAAATCAGAGCAACAATCTCTAAAGTTTTGCCAGAATTTGTGGCAATCACCGCATCTGGCAAATACATGATATTTTAAGTTCATATTGTGTATCATCCTTTCAAAATGTTTGAGTTTCTGAGTCATATAGAGAATAAGAGCTTGCTGAAGTGAACAGATTGAGTTCTCTAAACTTGCACTATAAAGTCTTTTCTTTGGTTTTAATTACTACTGAGCATTGTTACACACCACAGTTTAAAATATCTATTAGAAAACCACAAACAAAAAAAAACCAAATGCAAAACCAAAATCAAAACAACTATTCAGGACAACTTCTTGTAAATCAGGAAAAAATATTTTCTATGAACAAGCAAAATGAACAGACCCACTTCTGATGCACACTATGTTAAGAAAGAGAGAGAGAAAGAGGGAAGCAGAATAAGAAAGAGGGAAGGGAAGGGAAGGGAAGGGAAGGGAAGGGAAGGGAAGGGAAGGGAAGGGAAGGGAAGGGAAGGGAAGGGAAGGGAAGGGAAGGGAAGGGAAGGGAAGGGAAGGGAAGGGAAGGGAAGGGAAGGGAAGGGAAGGGAAGGGAAGGGAAGGGAAGGGAAGGGAAGGGAAGGGAAGGGAAGGGAAGGGAAGGGAAGGGAAGGGAAGGGAAGGGAGAATTATCTTTATTTCAGATGACGGTATTTGACAAAGAGATTAATTAAATTAAATAAAACACTTTGATTTTTAACCCTGACTCCAGGACAGCAATGATGGCAGTAGATTGTGATAATTGTGCTGCTCTTCTATTAGAATGTGCATCCTATTATGTATGGGGTAGGGCAATATAGGGCTTTCATAAGGAGTGCTTAAACTCATATAATTTTAGGTGAAAAATCACAATATAAAATGATTTTTCATGATCTGATATGATCATGAAGGGTGAGCATACCAAAGCCCACCCTAATACTATTAGCATTCATATATGGTCGACAGGCCAGTTATGCTGTGTCTTTATTAATAACATTACAAGGAAAACTGAAAAGAATCATGGATGTTTCTCAGGACTACATTTGGCTGGTGAAGTGTCTGCAGCACAAGTTTGATGAGGAGCAGCTGAGGGAACTGGGGTTGTTTAGCCTGGAGAAGAAGAGGCTGAGGGGAGACCTGATCACTCTCTACAACTACCTGAAAGGAGGGTGCAGCAAGATGCATGTCAGTCTTTTCTCCCAAGTAACAAGTGATAGGACAAGAGGAAATGGCCTCAAGTTGTGCCAGGGGGTATTTAGATTGGGTATTAGGAAAAAATTCTTTACCAAAAGGGTTGTCAATCGTTGGAACAGGCTGCCCAGGGAAGTGGTTGAGTCACCATCCCTGGAGATATTTAAAAGACATGTAGATCTGGTGCTTAGGGACATGGTTTAGTGGTGGACTTGGCAGTGCTAGATTAATGGTTGGACTTGATGATCTTAAAGGTCTTTTCCAACCTAAACGATTCTACGATTATATGAAATTCAACTCATGCTGAGGCCTGTGCTCAATGTTTTGTGTCTGGCTAAAGCATTTCCTCCAGAAAGACATTAATTTTGATTTGAGGGCATCAGAAAGGAAGTATTTATGGCTTGACATAGAGTTGTTCACTATTTAAGTACTAAAATCATGCTTTGTTTCTAATGTGAAGTAACCTAACTTTAACATCTAGCCATTCCTCCTATGCCTTTTACCATTAGGTTAAAGAGCTTATCAGAAGGATTTATTTCCTTCCAATATGGGATATTCATATTAGACCATTATCAGTCATCTCTAAGTCATCTTTATGATAAACAAAACAGACTTTTTTGTGTGTCTTTCAGTCTGTGAGTTATACAATTAAATATCATTTTTTTGCAATAGAAATATCTCCACTGGAGTTATTCCCTCTTGACTCTTGGCAGTCACTGGAGAGCAATGAAAACAGTGGAAACCAGGACATGATTTATCTCACCCTAAAATAAATATCTTAAATATGCTATATGAATTGAACCTGAAAAGTGTCTATTTTTTCCCAGTGACTATAAAATGAGCCTGGTATGACCTTCTCAGCAGCAAATGCCTGTTTTGCAGACAAATAATGTAAAGTCAAACATTTTCTTTAAGTTTTAGTAATTTTTTTATTTTTTTTTTTTCAGCAGCAGTGCACAAAGGCATGCAGTTTTCCTGGATGAGTTCCACAGAAGTAACATAGAGAGCAAAGGTGAGATATTATTCTTCTCTTCATACATCCAATAACTGCTTCCACTCTTTTTTGCATAGGCAAAGTGGTTCACAGTGAATCTTATCTTCTCTCCCTCCGAAAACTTTTTAAATAACTGCTTGTCAAAACACACCTCCTGTTGTGTCTTTCATCCCTAACTGTCACGTGTGTAACTCTCCACATCACTAGAAACCATTGCAGTGGTCCTCTTGGATTTAAGTGCCTCATTTGTTGTCATTACATTATTTGCTGCAAAATAAACCACATATAGAAATAACTTTTTTTTTTTCTTTTTTTTTTTTCCTTTCCATGAAAGCACAGATTTAATAATGGTCAGCATCCTTGTTAATGCTGGCCATTAGAGCTATCTTGTTCTATCTATCTCTGGGTCTGCATTTCATCTTGCATCTAGCTTTTATCAGGATGCTGCAGTTGCCAAATAACCTCATTATCTGCAAGAAAAAATAGACTCAGAACTGCTGGCTTATGTGATACCTTTAGTGGTGATTAAAAGAAGATTTCGCCATCTGAAAACAATTCTATTTACAAATTTTTTTATTACAGTCCTGAGCTCCCTTCCTGATCAATCCCTTTGTGTGTGACTGAAAAGTTTGCCTCTGCACTGTATGAAATTGTATTTACATTTACCATCAGCGAGCTGGATAGGAATCCTACAGTCAGCTTCTAACCTTCCCTCTTAAAGATCTTATAATTGTTGAATTATGAACTAAAATGCTTTCCACATCTTTAATCTCTTTTAATAGATTTTTAAGACTGTCTGTTGCCAGTTAGGATAGACAGTTGCAATATTTTAATATTACCCTTTATTAAATTTAGAAAAACCTCCCCATTTTGTTTTAATAGGAATGATGTCTGATTCCTTCCAGACCTCACCTTTACATCATTGAACCACCACACACAGCAAGTAAATGCTGTTACTGCTCATGGGTGATGTGAAAAAAAAAAAAACAACCAACCAAACCAAACCAAACTTTTTGGGGCTTGGGGATCCCAGGCAGCACTTCTGTGCCATCATTGCTCTGCTTGTCCCTCTGTTGCTCTGCACAGGCACATGACATGCAGCTCAGGGACACAGCAAGGTAGAGATAAGAAGCCCAGCTATAAATCTGCCATAAACTAGGCAAGCAAAACACTCTGTAACAAATCCGAGGCACTCAGGGGCAGTCCAGCTGCTATTTGCTGTTCCGGAGTGATCACAGAGATATTTCCCTGATTCTAAGGAAGAAATTTTTTTGATGTGGATGTGAAACACTGGAAGAGATTGCCCAGGGAGGTTGTAGATGCCCCATCCCTGGAAATATTCGAGGTCAGGTTGGATGGGGCTCTGAGCAACCTGATCTGGTTGAAGACATCCCTGCTTATCGCAGGGGCGTTGGACTAGATGACCTTTCGTGGTCCCTTCCAGCCATCCACTGCCTGAGACAAAAGAGACTCTCATGATATGGGGCACATTACACCAGTCATGGAGGACAACTGGATATTTTTTATTTTCTTGTGAAGCAGACGCAGGCACACATGTATGTCCTTGACTTACATTCTCACCACTACCCATCTCATGCTAGCTGTATTTGGGGATGAGTAATTATTGCCTAGCAAGTCACTGCTGGATGTAATGAGTAAAATAAAATCTTACTGTGAAAAGGGGGAGATTCTCAGGCCATGACTGGAAGACCTTGGCTAAGAAAAAAACACCTACTCCTTGAAAAGATACTTGCTAGAGTGAGATGAAGGTTATTTACATGCTAGGAAATTAAGCCTATTTGATTGACATTTCTTTGAATACAGAGTTGTTCTAGACCTACTGAAAGTGTTAACCAGACCTCGTAAAGAAGAGACTATCACAAAATACAATTGGAACTAGCTGTTTTATTGATGAAGAGATGATGAAAACATAAAGTTTTTTCCCTAAGTTACACTACTGAGCAAATCTTGCATGGTAAGACATTTGTTTCCTTGAGAAAGAAAGTCTGCTGTGCTCAAAAGCTTTCTCAAACTTTGTGTCAGATCCCCTCAATGGCTTAGGTTGTGGAGTTTTCTCTCCCCACACCCCTTAATTAGCCAAAGTTCAGATTATGTTACTCCTTCCTCACAGTCTGAGTATGGTTTATCTGGGATTGCAGCTTAATTGTTGGACACCCTGACCGTAGACATTACGTTGTACAGAGTCTATTTGAGGCCATTGGGTTTGTTAGCATAGACCCAGCATGAATTTAGTGATATTGCCTTTAGGGTCACCTCTGGTCCAGGAAGAGATTAGTGGCATTCACACAGCATGGAGCTCGAGCGTATTAATTTTGGGGACCAAAGCTGGCTACACACCGAGCACTACAAGCCTGGTACAGAGACCTCCTTTTCTCAGCAGCTCTGCAAGTGGCCAGGGGATTGCTGAGATTGCTAAGTCCAGTTCAGTCCCTGACTCCTGAAAACCAAGTGGGGTGACTCTACACCAAATCTCTTGATAAATACTATCTTTCTGTTATCTGGAGAGACCTTTCCTGTAATTTCTTCTCCTCTTTTCCCTTGAAAAAAATTCTGGTCAAGTGTATAAAATTAAGTCAGAACAGCACCGCGCTGACGAAATAAGAGTAAGGCAACATTGTACGAGGCACTGTACAAACCTTTAGAGGTGAAAGTCCCAAGAGCATCACAAGAACTAAAGACGCCTTTTTTACAGACAAGCTGAAGCAGATATAGACATCAAACAAATGTAACCACAGTTCTCCAGCTGAAGGTATGATTGCCATGCACATGGACCTGAGATAGCTTCAAAGGACCTGGTCAGGGGCTGACACCATCATTTTCTGGTCTAGTCTTCATCTCTTCCAAATTTTCCGCTTATTAAATTACCTCTTCAACTGTCTGTGCTGTCCTAACACACAGCCATGAATATCCAGTTACCAAGTTCCATTCAAAATGTGATTTTATTTTTGAACGGGGTTAAATCCATCTCTGTTTCATTGGCACCCAAAGCCTTCCTGGCCTGAAGGTGGGGCTGGTGTCATTGCACTCTTCCTTTCCTGCTTATTCAGTTTTTCAGTGGGCTGGAAAGTGATAATTTTGGATTACTCTAGAACGACATTTGACCCATTTTCCCTGATGGCTTGTGGTGACTAACACAGCTGAGATGTTTGTAGGCTTAATTTTGATACATAACATTGGAGGGAGGCAAAAAACAGGGGTTCGCAGATGAGAAGGTATTGAAAATCACTGCTTTAGATTTACACTGAAGGAAACAAGAAAATTGGCAAACAGTTTACTGTGTCTTTCTCGACACATTTGGGATGAAAAATCTGCATAGGCAACACTACTTCTAGTTTCCCAGGCAAAGCTACTTAGGTAGCACCCTGTAGGAACTGTATCTAAATGCCTTTAAAATCCTTGTCTGATTGTCAGCAATCATCTCAAATATACAAAATACTTCCCTTTCCTGCTGCTTTTTTTTTTTTTTTTTTTTTGCCTACCAAGTTAACATTTATACTGACCCGTGCAGGAAAAGTACTTTTATGTTTGGAAAGAATCTAAATACAAAGGGAAGAGGGCATGAGCCTGTCTAAGCATCACTGTGACCATCTATCCTTTCTATAACACTAAATTATCCAGGGGGTGATGTGCTGTTAGCAGGTACTGTGCTTCTCTTCAGAGACACAGCTTTTCGGTGACGCAGAATACGAACCCTTTATTCACTGCCTGAGGGCATTGTAGGGCTCTGTGATGAACCATGTTGCAAGAACAGGGGATTAGTATTATTTCACCAACACTTTCTTTGTTATTCAGGAATCCCCAGGCTGTTTGGTTCCCCCATCGAGCTAATTCCGATTCATAACGCAAATTTCTGCCTATGATTCCCTCATAGACGCTATGAAGTACTTCAAATGAGAATGATCACTGGCAATTTTACTTGGAGACAATTCTGTGCAATGTGAAATGATTGTGTTAAGCCAGTCTGCTTGCCTGTCATGATTTGGGAAGCTCTTTGAAAAAAAAAACTGAAAGAGATGTCCACAAAAATTGCAGTTCTACAGCTTATAAAGTCTTTATTGCTAGTGATGACATTTTGTGTGGGTTGTTTCTTTTTTTTTTTTTTTCCCCTCTAGATTTCCAATCCATGTTCGTTCAGAGCATTTCATTACGGTTCTAAGTGTAAAAGAGCAGAATTGATAGAATGATGTGCTTTATTGCTCATAAAAAAGAACTAGAAATGAATAAAGGGAACATTTAGTGTTCAGAGGCACCGCAGCTGGAGTGTGTTTTCATGCTTACTGCAGAAAACTGCATAATGCTACAACGTTTTTGCCTCCACGGTTCGTTGAAATATTTATCAGCAAAATAGATGCTTCAAAATTATCTGTGATAGTCACAAATATGTAGAGAACCGACTTTCATTTTGGCCTCTTCATGCTGATGGCAAAGTCCGAATGGAATGTGGGTTGCCCTGGGCTGAAGTGCCAGTTTCTAGTCGCCGAGAAAACAGCTGTGTCCAGGGGTTGGGCAGTTGTAACTTGGGTGTGATTATGTGCTTCCATGAGATGGAGGGAAAATACTCTAGATTTCATAGCTGTTTTGTTGCTGTTTGCTAGGGGGAGACCAATACTGCAATTGCAATTTTTTTAATGGGGAAACTGAGGAAGGGAAGGAGAAATAAGATAATACAGTCACTCAGGCCATTGTCACAACTTCAGCTCAGGTCTTTGGTACATCAAGCGTAGCCATCACTTCAGAAAAACAATAACATTGGCTTGATTCTTAAAGTATTTGCAGGATGTATGTTTTTACATAAAAATACATGGAAAAATTGTTTTGGAAGATTAAATGGTACTATAGTGATTTTGTACTATGTAAATTTATACCGTATGTAGATCTAATAGTATTAAGTGTGCCTGTACTTGGTGAAAAGCCAAGGATATCATGGGAGACATCTGAGGGATGTATTTTATCTCTGGCTGTTAAATGCACTTAAAAGCAGCATGAGCAATGTGTATTATAACGGAAATTATTGACCTTAGTTGTACCGAGTATGTGTACATATGGAAGAGGAGGCTGTAGTGATAGTCCCTCCACATTTTTACATGTAAACATTTATACTGTAGACATCTTCACTTAGTGGAACAAACACATCTTATATTTTCACTTTCAGTGGAGGCAAACTATTTTAAGAATCCCTTCCCTAAGAGGAAATGGGTTGAATCCTACATTTTTATCTATGCCAGTATTTCTAAAACGTTTCATTCACCACTTCTTGTAAGGATAGCAGTAAATTTGCTCCTGAGGATTGCGAGACACTCAGATGTGGCACTGCAGAGGGCTGCAGAAGCTTCTGAAATAACCAAAGTGAATCAGACGAACATTTGATTGAGCCTCTTCTTTGGAAAGGTCCGCAGAAGAATGAGAAGATGACAGAAAGGAGTGAAAGACACTACACAGGCAGATGAGACCAGCAGCTTTAAAGCAGCAGCACAGTTGGACAGAAGCCAGAGGAATGAAAAATAGAAGAGAGATGCAAACAGCTACAATTGGATAAAGTGCAGAGATCAGAACTGATTGAAGAGAGGATGCTGTAACCTTTATGCAGGGTTTTTGACTAAAATGAGTAAAAAGGAATTAGGCTGTAAGGCAGACATTTAGTGAATTAATGATATATTAATGGGGGAAAAAAAAAAAAAAAGAAAAAAGAAAAGAAAGTAATGATTTGCCCTGGACACCGGCAATATTTGATTCTTGCTAATCTTGCTATTGTAGGGTAAGAACACCCTCATAAACCACCAATTTTTTAGGAACATGTTATATCTACCTTATGTTGTGTCAACCTGCTGGGATCAAACCGTGCTTTGCTTGAACAGAGAGCAGAAACAAAGCTGGTATTTGAAATAAGCAACATGTGAGGAACTTTTTATTTCAAATGTAGAATATGTGTAGAGTTAAGCTAAATTCTGAGATAACACTGTTGTGACAAAAGTACAAAAGGAGTTATATTAAACCTATTGACTTTACGCACTGTTTATTGTAAGATTATGTAAAACAAGTATAAATGATTAATAAAAATGGAAGTTAGTTCAAAGATAAAAGATAGTGCTAAAGAATCATTTTTGGGAGCTTTGCCCTGAAGTGACACTCCACCCTGTTTCTGCCATGCTAGGGTGTGAAATTTGAGGGCTTTTGTTCTGCGTGACTTTGATTTTAGTAATTAAGTAACTCGCTTTCTGTTTTGCTTTCTGCAACATGTATTTCTCTGTGTAACTCTAATAACAATCCTTGTTACAGTTGAAAGAGAACTGACAAATTCAGGAAACCCAGAACCTATTTAAAGAAATCATGAGAACTTCAAAAAGCAAAGTGGTAAATCCCAGCATAGAATAGAAATTCAAATACAAATAAGAACAGAGGGTGGGGGTTTTGTTTATTTGTTTGTTTGTTTGGATATTATTATTTACATCAGAAAATAAGATGAAAATATTTTCTTTTCCAGGAAGTTTTGAGAATATAGGGACCTCTTGATTCCATCAGATCCTTTGCCTGTCTAATCCAGTCTTCACTTTGCCCAAGACAAGGTATATTAGATGAAAGCGTAAGAATCTAACATCTAGGGTACTATATTTTCTGTGTTATTTTTGCCCTGGCCTTTAGTAATTAGGGAGTGATTAAAGCTTTCAAGCTTTAACATATCCTACCAAATTTATTTCAGCATTATTAATGTTTCCTCTGGATAATCTTCGTATTTTTCTTCTTTTCTAATGCCTTCCATTCTGAATTGTACTCAGTCTCTCTATTTTTATTTTTTTAATGCAAATTAATTTCACCACTGAAAGCTTGTCTTACAAAGTATTTCCTTTCATCAGGGTTGAGTTCCCCACCTTTCTATTCATCTGGCCATCACAAACTACTAAATTTTATTCAGTTATTTAAGTCAATGGTTTATATTTGGGTAAAGCATCTCCTTAAAGTGACAAATGGACTTGTCTTGAAGACATCTAGAGTGGGCATCATCTCACCTGTCTTTAGATGTTGACACCATAGGTACTTTTTCCTGACCCAAAGTTCCTTTAAAGTTAGTGGAGAGAAATAACACTTTTAGGATGTGATTTTTCTCTTTTATTTTACATGTGTCCCTTAGGTTGAGGTGATTCATGCACTAATTTCTGGTCACTGTATGAACTAGATTTCTTTTGACCAGAAAGGGAAACAAGGACTAGTTCAGCTATAGGCATCTACATTGCAGGTACATCTAATCTTTGATTAGATTAATCCTTTAGAGCTTAAGAACCTTCCCCTTCCTCTGGTACTCTATTCCAGGGGTTACTTTTCCTACTTATTTAGGAAAGCATTTTTTATTTCTGAAATGCATTTGTCTGGCTTTTGCTTCCAATGACTCTTTTTTCTTTTTCTTTTCTCTACTAGATTTGGCAGACCCCAAGGAGCAAGTGTACTCTTGTTGTGAATATTTGATCTAATTTAACATTTTCATATGTTCATGTTACAGGAGATGAAGACATAAATTTTGCATGAACCTACCTTTGATTGTTTGCGTAATGTTGTCATGCTCAGAGAAGGGAAGTGGATTGTCAGGGAGGCTACAGTCTCCTGTAGATCAGATTTCATGCCAATGTACACTAGACTGTAAAGAGTATCATGAAGCCTGGAAACAGTAGAAGAGATATTTACTAGATGTCAAAGGAAAAAGATTTTTAGCTTTGTCATATTTTTTTAAGACAATTGGCTTTCTGCCAGAAGTAGAGGACAACAATTCAAATAGAAAAGAAAAAATATGTATACAGGGAAAAAAACAGGGGGAAAAAAGAACATATCTGAGTGTAAGTACCAGGTATGTTCCAGTGACAAAGCATATTCATTATTACAGAATCTACCTTCTTAAATGATGACAAAATACTACTAGCAATAGTCACAGCTATTCCTTTGGTGCGAGTGCAAGTAGGAGATATTTTGTGATGGTTAAGTCACATCTCTGTTCATTGCTAATGATTCATATTGGAAGGTACTATTTCACATAATAAATGCTATGGAGCATCTAGGACCCAAGACAGTGTATTAAGAAAAGCAAATATATCTGATAAAAGGAGAAAGAAATTGAGGTGGTGAAGAAGTTCTGAAAGAAATATAAACCATACAAATTTCATTCTCTAGATAAGAGATTATCTCCTCATTCCACATAAACTATTGCATCAGGTAAAACAGCCAGCAGGCATCAGTCCCACATGAGAAAACTCCATGAGTGGCGTTTGCAGATGTAGCAACAAGCTCCTTCTGTTAAAACCTTTTCATTATGGCTTGGCTAATGGAGATTTGATAGTCAGACTAATCATACACTTTGTGCAGCCCTCACTAGAGTGTTATTTGCTTCCATCTTCTCCTCTTTTGAAGAAAAAGAGATTTTCTGGTCTTCTATAGCTGACATTTTTTCCAGTCGTCCTTCTTCAGCAGTAGAGAAGAATCTCCCTCCAAAGGTATTTCATGCAAGAAGAGAACAGTAGATATTAGACGTAAGTAATTTTGAGTGCCAGAATCAAAGACAGTTGGATGATCCTCACCTCACAAAGAGGAGTACAGCAAGGTGTTTAACTCAAGACATCCTGTCAGAGAAATCCTGTTAGAAGAAAATCATTTGACTGCAGGGTTACAGGAGCCATCTGTCTATGCCTAGAGATAAAGGAAGGCAGAATCATCCAAAGTGACAAAATCAGCTTATAAATCAAGATAGTTCAGGTGGGAAGTGTGACCTTTGAATTTAGCCACAAGTTGGTCATTAATAACTTTAGTAAGAACTGTCTAAGGAGGATGTAATGCATCTTTCAGCTGCTGCAAAAGATGACTGTCTGAAAGATGAAGGAAGGTGTGTGTCAGCTGGAGATGGAAGCCGGATTCTTCCTCAAATTTGCTTCAGTAGTATCTTTGTTATGCTTTAATCAAGGAGAAGTTGTCTAAGTCAGGGCTTATGCCACAAATTCTCAAGCCATCAACCTGCAGTGTGAAAATTCTCATGTGGAGAAAATTCTCACCTTCAACCACCTTCCAGGTTTGAAGGTCAAAGTGAAAATTTTATCAGGTGGCTTTGGTTTTAAGGAAAGATTTAATAAATTCAGATAGGTATCCACACTCTTTGGATAGAGTAAGAATGCCTGAAAGGAGACTTCTGCTTATCAGTCACATTATGATAAATGTCCATGAAGTTTTGTGTGCTTGTGGAGGGTTCTTTCTGTTGGCAAGCAGGAACTACAGACAACTTTCAGCCTTCATTTGACACCCATTTCTTCTGACATTTTTGGCTTAGGCTCTTTATCTCACTACGATATCCACTATTCTATGATAAGTACTGATAAGAAATACTCCTTACACCTGTATTTATTTATGGTTGCATGATTGCTTTTGAAACAATCACAAATTCTTATTAAAATGCTATTCATAAAAGCTTTGTGTATATTGAGCTTCTTTATATTTGTAGGTTGAAATTCAGAGAGAGGTATCGATTAATCTTTCTGCAGACCACTAGCTGATGATTTCTGGATTATGAGAGAAGGCACAGATGTATATGACTTGCTATATTAATTCTGCTTTTTAATATTTTTTTTTAATCTTTGGTTGAGAAATAAATGTATTGTAGTAACTCTTTTAGTGAGTTTTTTTTCATGTTTTGAGAAATAACAAATACATTGTTACTTCTTTTTTTCTTCTTTTTTTTTTAATATCTGTTTTGGGAATTGGAAAAAAAAAAAAAAAAAAAAACCAAAACCAAAAACCAAACAAACCCAAAAACCAACCTCTGACCAAATCATTGACTTCTGGTGCTACTTAAAGACAACCCTCTCATCATACTATCCTGCCACTCCTCCTGCAACTCCTCCCACCCTCCCATCTAGCAAACAAAACAAGCCAAGAAGAAGACAAGAATATTTCACTGAAAATTGAAATTTTCTCCTCTAAACCTCCTGCGGACAAATATGGATTGTGCATAGCTCTGAGCAAACTCACTAAATCAGTGGAAAGGCTCATGATAGCAAAGTGAAGGACATGAGTAAGTGTTCTTAGGACTGTGACCCTTACAAGAGCCTTGATAGCCATGGTGATCCCTTCCCTGTCTCCACACCAGACTTCTTGTGATGCAACCCTACCTGCCTGATTTGCACTATGATGTGCCTGAGCAGGACATGAGTCACAGCTCAGAGGCTGTCCCTAAATGCTTCTCAGCACTTTGTTGCTACTTCCCATTTCTGACCAGAGCTAGCAATACCCAGTGCATCTTCTTCCCCACCTTCCTAGAAGGCAGAAAATTTATTTAATCTGTGATTATTTGTTCTTGGACACAGATGGTCTGAGAGCCAGACTTCCAGGAACAAAGAAAATGAAAACAAATCAGTAGACTGGTTCTCATCTCAACTGAGCAGGGGTAATATCAGCTGTTGTCTTCCATGTGTAAATTGAGTATAACTTTGGATATGACAACAGCAGGTGCACACGCTCATCATGACAAAATCCAGAGCCCCTGCCTGGGCTTAAAGTGCGGCTTGAACAGCAAAATCTTTCTACACTCTTGTTGTGTTGGAGATTCTCATCATCAGCTTTGTTTTCTGTAAGAAGCAATGCATTATTTTGTGCCTTTGAGGCATTGCATATTTTTTCTTCCTGCCCTCTCGTAAAGAAAATGGTTCTATCAGAAGATAATATGTTTCCTGTAGTGAGTGCCGAGCATGGAGACACAGTGTGAACATTGTTGGTCTCTCTGTTCCAATTCCAATTTTATCCAGGTTTGGGAAGGAGAGAAATTTCCAGATGTTTCATCAAGGACATGGGAAAACTTTCTCCTGGGCAGCAGCATAGAGCTGAATGGTAGAAGGTGGACATTCTCTGCTGAGATTGTTCATCTTGACATTTGTCTCCCTTCCCCTTTAGCACCATCTGATGCACTGTTCCTTCCCACATCAGCGTACTGTGGTAACTTCTGTGTGACTAGACAGCTCTTACTGTCTAAAACAAAGATATATCTACATTGGGTTGGTTTTATTTATGCTACTCATGTTTCTCAACATTTCATACCTCATGCAGAAATCAGCAACCTCCCCCCCGCCCTCAATCTCGTTGAGGAAGAGGATGAGGTGGGATAGAAATTAAGGAATACTCACTATAATCGTTAACAACTAATATATTTAGAGAGCTTGCATTTTGTTTCTTAGAAGTTCAAAACTCAAACACATATTATTGGTTTTGCCAGAGTTTTTGGTGGGTCAAATTTCAAGACTGTATTGCAGTTTAGCATGGATATTGAACCTTAAATCCACACACACAGACATTTGTTTTTATAATCAAGGAACAGAACTGTTGCAAAATTCAACTACAAATCAAACTAAATGTTCTTAAGATTGTTATTGACTGAACATAGACATCTGAGTGCCTTCTACTCAAAAAAATGCCTTAGAGATCATAATTATAAAAATGGACAGAGTAACAGACTACATTCAAGGAATCCAACCCAAACTATTCTATGATTCTATGACTGATATTTATCATTTCATATCAATCCAAAGCATCTTTTTGCCCCCACAGTCTGAAAAAGTAAAAAAATCTCTTTCCAATTGATTTAGCATTTTGCTAAACATGTCAAAATGGTGACCAAACTGTCAAAACATTTCATTTAGAAAATACTAAAATGAAACTTCTGCATTCTTTTTTTTTTTTTTTTTGCTTATTCAAGCATATCCTCATTACACAATAATTTAGTCCCTTGAAACTGCATTTTTTTCTGAAATGATATTTTTTTCCTAATTTGTCCTAATTATTTTTTGTCCTGATTACAGAGCTTAGGGCTGAAAAGTTGAATGTTGAGGTACATTGAGGTGAGGACGTCAATAACATTATATATTTCTGAAAGATGTCAAATGAAACCTTTGCTTTAGATATCTAAATCTGTAAAAACAGAGATATCTAAACCCTAAATCATCACTTGGTAGTTTCCAGCTATTCATACTCAGGAGTGGTAAGATGTTACTACCTTGCAAATGTGTACCTGAACCTTCTGTTAGAAGTAACTGTTCTACAAAGCGAGTTGGCAGAAAAATTTCTCAGCTTCCCAGATGTCAGCGTAGCTGTGTGAGCTGTGTATATCACAGTCTAGTGACCAGACTAAAAAAAAATCAGCAATTTTGGCTAATGGATTTGGTGACAAGGTGTGAAAACAGAAAATGTAAGAATGTCTGCACTGAGTTAGACCAGAAAGCAGCACGTAGCCTTGCAAGTCTAGGGAATATAAGAAAAAGGCAAGCTCTAAGGTATAAGGACCCTAAATTATCTCCCAACATCTATTGAAAAGTGTTTCAGAGACTTTCTGAGCCAGAAGTGGTCTCGTGATATTTAATTGCCTTTATGGACTTTTTCTCCATGGCTTTGCTTTGAACCTTTAGAACCTTCTAGCATCTGCCAGGTCATATAACATTTTAGGTTAAGATTTCATGTTGTTTAGAACCAGGCCTCCCTGATTTTTGTCTGGCATCTTTTCATTCTCGTATTAGGTAGGACAGTAGACATTTTTTCCTTATTCACCTTCTCAATACCATTTTTTATAAACCTTCATGATTTTCTCTCTCAGTAGTCTCTACTGAAAGCTGAAGAATCCTAATCTAGCCAGTTCTTATAGGCAATTCATTCCTTACATTTAATCCCCTTGCTGACCTCCTGTTGTGTCTTGTTCATTACTACTTTGCCCATTTTCTCTCTGTCAGAGAAGCTCACACAAATTCCCTTCTGTTGATTCCCTTTATTGGGAATGTAACTTTCACTGGAAGGATGATTCACATGATGTAATTTCTTTAAAGAGCTGATCATGAATCATAAGAGTTTGTCAGAGGGCATCTTTAGTTTATTTACCTGAGAAGAGGAAAGAACAAATTCTGTCCACATGCCAAGTGGGGCTGGGACTCCAGAAAGAGAAGGTAGGCCAGATAAGGAAAATAACTCTGAGTTTACTGGTAACTGTACTCTTGACTTCAAGAAAGGCAGGATACTGGAGCCTTGCACTGGTCACCTGAACCATACACTTTGTTAGTAGATCGTACATAGCTAAAACATTCCCTTGAGACTGACAGATACAATTCAGGAGTAGCAGGAGACCCATGGTCTTGTGGAGTACCAGCTGGGGCAAGAAGAGGTCCTCTAGGGCATCTCAAAAGGCACTAGACACCTCTCTCCAGGCAATTGATTGCTAACTAAATGTTACCTAAGCTATACATGTTAAAAGAGCCAATAGAGTCCAGGGAGCTGTTCAGCTGGTCACAGGCAGCCATATGCAGAAGGACTTGGGGGTACTGGTGGATGAAAAACTCAATATAAGATGGCAATGTGTTCTAACAGCCCAGAAAGCCAATCATATCCTGGGCTGTGTCAAAAGAACTGTGGCCAGTAGGTTGAGGGTGGTAATTCTCTCCCTCTACTCTGCTCTCATGAGACCCCACCTGCAGCACTGCGTCCAGCTCTGGGGCCCCCCAGCATAAGAAAGGCATGGACATGTTGCAGGAAGTCCAGAGCTTCTCACTGATGGCTACTATGCCACCTTCCAGCATCCTGAGGTACCCATCTCTGTGGGCTAAACTACCTTACATTTACTAAAAGGTAAGAGCAGGCACACAACAGGATACCTACTGCTCTTTCAGTTCACACTTTGAGTTACTGCCTTTGAATACAGTGATGTAGACCTCTGCCTGCACACCAAGTATGTCCCAGTTAATCATAGCAGGTGGAGTATTTAGCATACTGCGTTATCCCTCGCTGTGGACACTATTCTACTAGTAGAAATGTCTTAAAACAGTACAGCTCATTCACATAGCTAGAAAGGGAACAAATGACTGTCATTGTCTATATAAATAGCTGTTTTCTCCCACTCTCTATCTTCACCAGATCTTGTCCTCAGGAACCAGGAGACATCTCTTTCTGAATTTTAGAAATCTACTGTTGGTAGGAAATGACTGAGGAATATGCAGACCAGAGGGTCCCAGCTGGCATGAGGTATTTCTGAACCTCACATCCCAGCTGCAGCACAGGAGATATTTCCTTTACTCTGGGTCTCTTTTTGATCCCCAGCACAGTTTATCATCACATCAGAGGATCTCCAGGTCAGTAGGGTCTGGCAGGTGGAGTCTCAGTGTGGGTGGGAGGCTGTGGCACTATCTGGGGTAGTTTTTGTCCTGGCAGAGAAGAACAAGCCATGTGGGTGAGTCTCAATATTTCAGGCTTCTCAAACCTGACAGTGAAAGAGGGATTCATCTCATTAAACCTACTACTTTGTGGGTGTTGACAAGTTGGGCTAGTGTTCCCAGTATGTCTAAGTCAGTGGAGAGAAACAGGCACATTTAGGACACAGTTCCTCCAACCTAGTTTCAATATCTCCTTGGGCTGAGATGGATCATGTCTTATATTCCAGTGACTGCACTGATAAGATCTAACCTTAATATGAAGGGAGAGATGGTTGGCCAGCTCAGATCTAGCTGTTTGGTGAACTAAGTAGCACCTGAGGTGTCAAAATAAAAGACGAGGACAAGGACCTTCCAACAAAATACCTTTAACCCAGTCTCAGCAAGCTCTCTTGCAGCCAGCTTGCCAGTGTCTTGCCCCTGTGTAGGATGACAGATGGATGGCTGTCTAGGTCATTTAGCAGTAACTCACACCTTTCTCTCAGGAAGCCTTCTCCTGCCCCTGTCAGTCTCTCATGCTAGCCAAGATAATGGCTATTATGTTTTACACACACTTAAATAATGAAGATCTATGTAATAGGCTGCTCATGAGGATAACAATAAAGCATCGTTTGCCTGAAAATGGCTTAATTGTTTTTTTCCTAAAGAAATTGTCTTCTTTGGAGAACAAAGTTCTTAGATAGACTCTCCTGACTACTTCAATAGGAAACCTGATACGAATATCAGCTGATATCATCTAAGGCAGTCCAACTGCTGCTGGATATGGGCCACCAGATGATTCTCTTGGCCCATTGCCCTTCTCCTGAGAAAGACAGGGAGCAGATGTTGGAGCAGCACATAATAATTGAACAGATGAGAGCCTTCTTCCATGCTTAGCAACCCAAGACAAGATTTCATAGTGGGGCTTCTGTTTTTTGAGGAAGGACTGCCATAAATTCTGGAAGTTTTCAGGGGACACAGCTGGGGTTTGTTTTGTTTTGTTGTGGGTTTGGTTTTTGTTTTGGTTTTGGTTTTTTTGTTTGTTTGGTTTTTTTTTTTTTTTTTTTTGGAAGGGGGAAGATGTTCTTTAAGTCTGCAGAGTGAACATAGATCCTTTTTCATGGGAAGAACAAATATTTTGCTGTGGACAATTCTTTGTCCTGAATCTTACCCTTTAGGATGCAGAAAAATAAGGCTTGCTGACATACATCTGACTGACAAATAAGTGTCTACATCTGATTTAGTCTTAGCTCCCTTTATACTTTATGAAAATCTCATCAGGTGTTTTATACTATGTAGACTTATAAAGTAGGTGCAATGAATGACATCCTAACAGTGCCTCTCTCACGTTAATGTCTATATAGATTGCACAGGCTGATTAGCTCAGCTGTACAACTTAAACATCTACATCTTTTGTTTGTTTTCTTTTTTTTTTCCCCTTGTATTTAGTGAGGTTACTAAAAGCTGTGAGATGTGGCTAGAGAAGATGGCATTAACTGGAGGAAAACGTGCAAAAGAAAGCTTTGAAAAGTCTAGTTGATTCTTTGGACTGCTCCATGGTGCTGGAATAAAACCAGAGCTGAATGCATTCACAGTGTGTCTGTGGATGCTTTTTTAAGAGAAAGCGTCTGCGCAGCCATGGGGCTGTTACTGCGCAAAGGGACTGGGAGCAGGGCTGTCTGCTCTGGTGCTTCTGTTGTGGAGCCATGTCCCCTCAAACTCCTGCACCTGGACTGAGCACCACAAGGACAAGAATCATAGAATCATAGAATCACAGAATGGTTTGGGTTGGAAGGAACCTCAAAGATCATCTAGTTCCAACATCCCTGCCGCGGGCAGGGACACCCTCCACTAGACCACGTTGCCCAAAGCCTCATCCAACCTGGTCTTAAACACTTCCAGGGATGGGAACATACAAGTAAGTGAGTGAGTCAGGGATTTTCGCACTGGACAGGTAGTGGATTGAGTTGCTTTTATGACCAAATTGTCTTTTTTCTCCTTTGTTTAATCTGGGAGCAGGGTAAAGGCAAGGAGGATTTGAAATGAAATTACATGCTGAGACAAATGGAAGATGGGAGAAAATTAAGGGGAAATGGTAAAAGATAAGCAGAGGAAAGGGTTTCCACAATGAGAAGGGCAACAGTATCAGTATCCCAGGTGTTGTGAAATTTCAGGTTAATTAGAAGAACTTAATCAGCAGGCAGCTGCTCTTATAACACAGGTCTAAGAGAATTTGAGTAAGGACGTGGGCATTCAGCATTTTAAGTTCTTGACATGGATCTGTGCAGCCTGAGGTCAGCATGGTTGGCAGCAGCAAAAGTAGCGTGGTACCAAGTGCCTTCGTGGCGGAGGGCTCCTCTATGCCTGCTATAGATGTTCAGACTCCTTTAGCAATCATTTTCTAGGTTTGGAGAGCTTTCCTTTGAGTTCTGCTCTCTGCAGAAGGGAGCAGTGACTGGATGCTTTTGTGCACTTACCTTGCAGGGGACATGTGCCATCATGTTCTATTCCAGATACAAGTCAAATGGACTTCTCTTCCCTTCTCACCAACCATCTCAGCCCTCTGTACAGCTCCACTCCACTGGTTTTCCAGCAACAGGTACCACTCCTGCACTGCTGTTGCAGGGATCCTGTTGCTATGTAGCTCTGAGGCAATGCAGGACAGTGCAGATGCTGCTGTTCCTGTGCAGTCACTTCCCTTCCCGGGTGGGTGTGTGTGTGTCTGCTGTGGGAGAGGAGGACATCCTTTCCACAAGCTCAGAGAGCTCAGCCTGGACACGGGCCACCTGCCCATCTGCAAATACCATCTGCAAAATGCTGCTTCTAGGTGAAATTCCTGCTCCACACCCCCTCAATTCCCCTCCCTGTCAACTCCAGCTACTTTATCGCTTTTCTTTGCGATCAACTCTTCCGCAGCTCAGGGAGAAATTGCTTCTCTTCACTCTCTCTTCCACCCCCCTGCCTCCCAGCAGCGATGCCATCCTCCCTGCCGTCACCGTGTTTTGCTGACCCTGTCACATTAATTACAAAAGAAGTAAAATCTCCGGGACAGCAGAAACGGTGCTTAAGCGACAGGGAGAAGAAGGATTTGGGGGAGGCAGGAGGAGGAAAGAAAAAGGAGAAAAAAAAAATATGTTTGATTTAAGAAACTTAATTTGAATAAACCCCTCCTCCCGCTGGTCCTCATTGGTTTCCTTCTCTTCCTCCATATTAATGAGACGAGCCAAGGAAAAGCCATTGGTTCCGTATCGCCTTTCCTTTCCTCAGGCACTTGGGGGAGGAGGTGTTTGCATTTCTCCGCAGGACCAGCTCGCTTTGCAGAGCATTGTCTGGGTATGGGAATCACACACACAGAGAAATACAGGGGCGAGCACACCACAGCCTTGACTCGCAGGCAGAGCATCTGATCCAGCCTGAACACGCTTCTCCTCCCCCACCCCACCCCCCACTTCCCGAGCACCAATAATCCCCCCTGAAAAAAAAAAAAAAAAAAAAAAAAACAGGGGGAAAAAAAAAAAAAGAAAAAAAAAGTTTGTAAATCTCCTGCCTCCCTTCTTGGTTTTTTGGGGGTTGGTTTTGCTTTTTTTATTTATTTATTTAGCGATGGCAAATTCCTTCACGGCCAGGACCTGGCCCATCCCCTGAGCAAAGGCAGCCTGGACATGACCGGCAGGCGAGGGAGGAGGAATTTGGATTCCCTTCGGAGGCGCCGACCCCTCCTCCGCCCGGTACGAACGAGGCGGGGGGGGGAAACCTGGCTCCGGCCGCTCACTTCCACCGCGGGCAGCCGGAGCTGGAGAGGTTCTGCCGGGGAACCGGTCAGTGTCCCCCCCCGCTGCTGGCTCCGACCCCACCGGCACCCGCCCCGCCCCGGCACGCCGGGGATGCAGCATCTCCAGCACCGGGACGGATCCCTGCTGCAATGGTAAGTCTTTTCCTCCGGTCTCTTTCCCCACCTCCAGCCGGGGTGGCATCGCTCCGGCTCCCCGGCCGGGCTGGGGACGGAGGGCAGCGGCAGCCGGGCTCTGCCCCGCTCGGCCCGACCCCGGCGATGCCAAAGCGCCGCGATTGCAGCCGGCGAGGGAAAAGGAACCGCCGGCTTGTCTTAGAGTGACATTGATTTACCGGCTCTTCCCGCATCTTCCCTGGGTCCTGGGAATACTTCTTTTGGGGGGAATTGCATGCAGGCTTTCTGCCTTCAGCCGCTACCGCAGGCTCTTGAGGATGCGTCCGCGAGATAATTTGATTCTTTTCGACCAAATAAATCTCCCTTTGCAAGTGATGACAGGTTAACGTGCTCGGTATGGGAATCACGTCTGTTTTTAACACAATATGGCTGGTAAATAAAACCTGATTGCTAACAGACCCAGTGCTGCTGTTGGCATTTTCGAGCTCAAGGCTCTCTTTGCAGTTCTGCATCTTCACCTGCCGCAGAAACTCTGATTCACCCTTCAAGCAGCGCACCAGGACTTCTCTATTTTTACTGCGGGGCAGTAGTAAAAAATTGCTGTTAATGTGCCTTTGACCTCTGCTTGTATGCCTCTGTGCACTTCTTATCAGTATTTGAACAGCTGGTTCTAATAATACCATCTTTATGCAAAGCACATCTTAAGTTAGAGGGATAGCATACAGGACAGACTCTTTACCGCTATGCTGTGAATTTAACATGTGAACTGTTCAGGTATGTATTGGAATCCGAAGAGTTTACAGCCAGGGAGAGAAAGATAATGCAGCATGCTGTTCAGGACTGGAAAATGCATGAAAAAAGGAGAGATAGAGTTGTTTAGTGACATACCGGTGTTTATGGCCAGACGATCATCCCACTTACATAGAAGCAGGTCTGGAAGAAGTCCCTGGAACTCAGTGGCTTTCCTCTGCATCTAATCTGCTGGTAAACAGAATCTGGCCTTTAGCTTGAATAATATATTGGAGTAGCACTGGAGGTAATTATAATAATAATAATAAAAAAAAAATAACCAAAGTGAATAAGGCAGCAAAGTGACCTGATTCTTTCCCAGGGTATTATGGATTACCATCCGTCTTGTGTATGTTAATTACAGTGCAAGTGTTGGACCGATATGGCAATATACTACGTAACTGAAGTAGCATTTTGGATATGTTTGGGGTTTTTTTTTTTTTTTTTTGTTTTGTTTTGTTTTGTTTTGTTTTTTTAATCTGTTGGAATCAACAAACAACAAATAGATTTTCATTTGATGTTATTTGGGTACACAGCCATCTCACTTCTCTATTCAGCCTATGCAACACTGGTCAGATACAGTGGGGAAACGTTTCCATGGCTAGCACATGCTAATTGAAGGGAATATATGATTACTTAAGGTTATTGTCAATGATAGCATGAAGGCAAACTCCTTAAAGTGGTGTCGGTATAGCTACGGAGAAAGAATGTATTATACAAGCGTCTGTACTTGGCTAATGCAAAACACACTGGAGCTGTCTTGAAAGAAGTTGTCCTATAGCATGGGTAAGGCATCACTGCTCCAATTTGATGAATAATTAAGGAATGCTCTTCAGTGCAATAATGGGAGTTGGATTAAAGTTGATGTCTCTGCTTGTGTCTCGGTTAAAGTTCTGGGTTATGGTCTTCTACCTTTTTTTACCCCTGTTTCTATGTGGTGAGAGCAATGCTTACTGCTTTGCTGTTCATTCAGGACAGCTACAATTGATCTGTTATTGTACTGGCAATCTATCATCTCGGACATTGCGGAGTGGAAGGTTTCTGTTGGTTTTTTTTTCTCCAATCGAAGGCATGTGTTCAGTGACTGGAAGGATAACCATTGGCACTGAACAGACTCCAAGGTCATGGGCAGCTTTATGTGTGATAAACACACATATTTATCTTTAAACAGGGAGCTAGCTTTGTGTTTGCTCCTTGGCTTTAGCCTTCTGTCATTCGTTGGGGTCCCTGCAAAAAACCAGGAGGGCTCCTTCCTCCCTGTAGATTTAAGATGTCTGCTGTTTGCATGGTGGTGCCACGGCCGCGTGTAGCTCTCTAGATCTGCTGTTGTCTGTGTATATGTGAAACTCATGAACTCGAAGGCAGAAGCTTTGTTGTGGGATGCTACCAGGGAGAGAAAACCAGAGATTTCTGAGATTGTGGGCTGCACTGTTGATCACGGTCAGACCTTTGTTCATCGCATCTCTCTTCATTTGGCTGGCTGAGCCGGCATCCTGGAGATATTTTTTCTGAGGTTGAGTTCCATATGTGCCTACGCCTTTGATAAGTTAAGACCCATGTCCCCAAGCTGATTCATTTCAGTGTAGCAGATTTTGTTTTCCTTTCCTTCCTTCTGAGCACACTTAGTACAAACAGTCTAATTCCTAAATTAGCTCAGATTATCTTTTAATGAAACCAGAGTATTTGAGTTAAGAAGCACTGAGAAAAAGTAAACTCAGGATAGGATCATGCTGTAACTCATATCTGGTGGAAAGACCTACAGAAATATCAGGTTAGTCCTGATTTAACAGAGGAGTTATTTATTTGCCACGGTTCTCAGGAGAGGTAAACTCATATCAGGATATAGAAGTCAGTGGCTATACTGAATTTTATTTCACTCCACTATTTGGCTCACAGAGTGCAGCCTCAACCTTTAAGTCAGCAAAAAGTATTTTTGTGTTGGCTCATGTTCCTTTGTTTCCATTCCCTGTTCTTCTTTCACATCCAGCCATCCCATATCACCTGTGAAGACAGCAGGGGCAGGATTCGGTACACACTGCAGTCAACAGGATTTTGGAGTGAGTCTCCCACACCAGTGCAGAAGTGGAACAACTCCACTGAAAGGGATATAAATGCACCAGTGAGGAACCCTCTCTTTTTTCCTATCCCCAACTTTAAAGTCACCTTTGCTGCTAAGGTATTGTCAGGGATAGCTGTAACACCGCTCTGTTTCAGAGTACTCCTGCTACCTGGTATGTACAGCATCCCTTGATGAGATACTTTTCCAGTTCTCTCAGTGCTGAACTTGTTCTGTTCTTAAGAAATGCTTTGCATACAGAAAGGTATTTGGTAGTTTTCCACAGCGCTAACAAGTGCTAGAATTCGTGTGTCTGTGGTGGCTGTTGGAAACGCTCTTTGGATTGTAATTGAGTGGGCACAAATATATGGGAAGAAAGGCAGACTTTTTTTGCAGTATGCTTCACAGCAGAATGTCCAGTCCTCCATCTCATTGCTTTGCTTGTGTTTTATTCTCTGACCACCTTTTGCTCTCTCAATTTATTGATCTGCCTTCTTAGGCTTGAACTTCTATCTCCACAAGACAAGCTAGGAGCTCAAGTAAAACTAGTCAGATTGTTCAAGTCTTGTTTCTGTAATTCACTGCGGTTCATTGATTGTATCCCCATGCAAGCTGACGGGCTGATCTGTAGAGTAGCCGGACTAATAACTTTAGGGTAGAACTTCTTAAGAGGTGTTAAATCATTTCATTGCCTGAAGAAAAAGTAGAAGCATCATCATACAGAGCATTTCAGGCTAACACGGCTGTTGTGCTGAGGGATATTCCCTTGGAAAAATTCCTGCAGAAATATAAGACGCAGTTGCAGGGACTCTTGTTTGCTGCTCTGATTCTGTGCTACTGTTGAAACCAAATTCTTCTGAGATAATTGTCCCATGAAATGAGTTGATTTGCATCTGACATTAGAGTTTATCTGCCCTGGAGACATCCGTCAGTCTCATTCCTGCTCATTCAGGTATCACATGTTACTCTTGGATGGCTTAAGGTAGGACTATGTTCTGAAACTGCTCTATCTATTTACTTGACAGATTCCTTAAAAAAAAAAAAAAAGAAGGTTTTAAAAGGTGTGAAAATCTCTGTTTAATACCACTATTTAAGAAAACTCAACCCCCCCTAACAAGTTAACCCAATAATTCCAGTGTTTGTTGGCGTACCTCATAATTCACTCCAACAATGACAGAAAAGAGGATAAGTATAAGGCCTAATTCTTTTTCTTCTTAATAATAGTTATGGCAATAGCAATACTAATATTTTATTTTTTTTCATAACATGTTGGGAATATTGAAGTCTACGAGCTCTTTATTGAACATACATCATTAAACTTCTGCCACATACGTTTGCAGGTTCGTCCACCCAACGTTGAGGCGTTTCACAAAAAAGCCTCAATCACAGTGGCTTTTGCACTCCGTTAGAGATGACTGGCTCATGGTTGCTCAGAAGCTGCAAACGGAAGGATAATTATAGTCCGTTATCTATGATTTGTTGGGTCTGCTAAATGGAATTGAGGTTTAGAGCAGGAAAAGCCCTTTTAATCTGCATGGGGGTTAATAGCCTAGATTTTTTTATTATTATTATTATTATTTTTATTCCTTAGTTCCTCAGAATGAAGCAAGTTTTGCTACTTTCTTTTCCTGCAAAGGACAATATATTGTCCTTTCTGATTGGGTGGCAATTCTTAAGGAAAAATGCCGTATTGAAGGGAAACGTGACAGAATAAAGTTCTTCTTTTGCAGGGAGTAGATGTATAATTACGTCCACCTCTGAGGAGTGGAGGGGGTATAAATTGCCTTATTCTTAAGATGAAAACTTAGCTCCAAAGGATTCCCTGGCAAAGCTATGATTTGTTTCATGTGGAGGAAGGTTTTCTCACTCGGGAGAAGTGTTTGGCAGCCTGGGTGATGTTCGTCTACTCTCACTTAAGCATCTGAAAACTAGATGGTCACATCCAAGCTAATCACCCCAGTTCACTGGAAGTGGGGAGGATGGTTCGTCTCATCCTGAAGTGCATCAGATGAATCAGTCTATGGAGGTTCTTGCAGCAGCTGGCTCAGAGATACACATCCAAAATCAGTGAGACAAATCCTTCAACAGTATCTCACAGATATCCTCGTGAATTGTAATTCCTCTTTTGCTCCCATCTTCGCTCAGGGGGAAGACTGGTAATTGTTTGCTAGCTCATAGAAATAGCAAATCATGATAGATATTTTCTGAAAATCATAAGCCTGCTGTGGTGTCCCCCGCATCTTCCTCACCCACATCTTCCCTTTATTCAACCAATGGCAGACTCAGCCTGTCCCTTGCAGGGAGAATTCATGCCACATGTCCCAAGCAACATCCTACATCCTATTTGTTTGTTGTTGTTGTTGCTAATTATTCATTGATTATTTTAAATCTCAGAGGCTTCCTCAGTATATCGACACTTTCTGTCCCCAGAGTACGTCCAATTACTGAGAGGGATTTGCCAACTGAAGCTTTGAGAACAGGTGGAGATACATCAACACAGGGACACATCTAGGACAGCTACATGGTTTTCTGCAGGCAGATGCAAGCTCTTGCTCTGCTTGTTCTCTGAGCCAGCCAGAAGCTGTGCAAAGCTCCAAGCCTCATCTAGTACACCTTACTTGTGAGTAGCTACACTGAAAGTTTCAAGAAGATGGAGATGAATGCTGACCAGACCTCATTAGCTTAGGGTTGGCACCTTGTGAAATACATTTTGACCAGCTTAGAACACTTGACGTGCTTAGAATTAGGTGACCTAAAAGCCAGCTTTATGCCATAAATCAATAGCTCAATGTTTTCTTATTACAATGCCTCCACTCTCTGTCCTAAGCTAACAAAATCCCCCAGTCAGTTGATAAATGGATTTAATTAACACCTTCCTCCTTAACTTTGGCTTTTAAAAATATTTACTGAAATCTAAATAATGAAAAAAGCCAAATACATGAACCTCTCAGAACACATTGATATGTAGACTAGAATTAAAGTTGTAGTAGTAAGAGATGCACATCTCCACAGCGGAAAGAAATTATATTTATTTGGAAAGAGAGTTTAAAATAGCTAAGATATCCTTAACTATTAATTCCTTTCCTGGAATGGTAAGACATTATTAAGTAATAACATTTCTGTTTCTGCTCTTACTGTCACATTTCTGAAGTAGGTTTATGGAAGTTTTTTTTATTTCTAGCAAAAATATAAAATGGCACATTCATGGTCATAGGTAAAAAGCATTTCCTTTTTAAAAGCAATTTTTGTGATAATGGCATTTATATATGCATCTAAATTCTTAAACTGATGTAACTAGTACCAAATGCCAAATATGAGCTTGGGTTTAGTACATATCTAAGATGTTGGACACACAACAGAACTTTCTCAGAGTTGGCCTAGAAAAAAATTATATAAAGAAGCTAGCACAAGTGCATTATATAAAGGCCCAAGTTAAAGTTAGTAAAGTTACTCATTTCCTGTGTTTTAGAGAGCTGGATCTTTGGATTCCTTCCAGGAGTTTTGTGCTCTAACTTAAGATGCAGGGAAGATGAGAGAGCATCAGAAATACCACAGATGCTTAAGCTCTTCATGACTAAGGCTGTGAATGTGTCACAGCTGTCACTGGAGCCTTCGATCCCACAATCCACACTCATTCATTCAAGTTGCATGAAGTTTGACAGCTTGGATGGTGTTTTTGTGCTAGTGAATGGGTTAGTTAGCTGAGATGATTATGTACAGTGGGTGAACAGCTGGAACAAACTTCATTAGAGAATAGTACTTGGTGAGTGCAGAGAGAGCAGCATGAACAGCCATTATTAGGCATGCTGAAGTTTCTTCTCTTTAGCATTCAAGTCTCTGGACACTGGTCAATATTCTCTAGCTTTTTGTTCTCTGACTTGCTCTTTGCACCACAGCTGGATGTAGTAATGATGGTCATGGAAAAGAGCCTTCAGAGACTGCCACAGTCTGAATGTTGTTCAGCAGAGGAGAAGAAATGAATGTCACAGTCTTTTTGGTTCCCCCAGCAAGTGTATCCCTGACAGATTTTCACCTCTGGCATTCAACTCATTCCCTTTCCTGTCTATGGAAGAGTTGCAGGTCTCTTTTGCTAAGATTGTTTCTATCATTCTGACCAGAAATGGAATTCAGCTCACAGATTAAGACACTTAAATATAGGTGCATATTTTGAAGTGTCTACCTGTATCTAAGTACATAAGCTCCTGTCACGGTCAAAGGAGGTTTAGGACATGGTTCAGTCACCTAAACACAAATGTTAGTGCCATCTGAGATCCCCTGGGGTATCTAACATCCATTAGGGATCTATTGGAATGATGCTTACCTATACCAGATCTTTCGCCCTCTGTATGAGGACAGGTAAAATACCCTGGGGTACTGGTGACACCAAACATCAGCATTCAGGCTACTGATTCTGGCCCCAGTCCAATGCCCAGTCAATGTAGATATGTACAGGTATCTACTATAGAGTGAGCTCTGTAACTCTAGCCTGAAAAGTCTTCAATGAATGCCACTGAGATGGTTTAATCTGCAGTCTGAATCCTGTCTTGGGTTTCTGGTCCCTCCTGATGGTTTAGAATGAGACTGATCAAATCTTGGCCTCAGTGGTCTTACCACACACACAAAAAATTCAGTTGATTTTCCTATACGCAGGGCTTGGAAATACCCTTTGGTATTGCTGTCTTGGGATATGACAGTTAAGATACTGGGCCACAAAGGAATTACTACTTTGCAGGTGTATCTACTGAGCTACAAATCATTCCTGGAATTATTTTCCCTGAAACAGCCTTGAGACTGCATTTGCCTTTCTCCAGATTAACTACCTCAGGCAGCTCCTGGTCATCCTGTGATTGAATAATCTAAAAAGTGTTTTTCTCCTTATATAATTTATGTCTGAAGTACCCCCAGACTGTGCTTCATCTTTTAATGTGTTGCCTTGTACAGCTCATTAGTCCGCGCTGGCTCTCTCCTGTTGCTTTAGCCATTCTCCCTTCATCTGTGCATTACCACTGTCCTAATCCCAAGCAGAGGAAAGCACATGCAGATGTGCTGGGAGCATACCTATGATCTCGCTTTATTTTCCTTATGACAGTCTGACTGAATATCCTTACTTTATCCTGACACTTCTGGGTGTCCAAGACACAGCTCTTTTGTTGTCCAGCTTTCTCTCCCCTGTTACTTCTAGGTTCTTTGAGCGTCTGTGATTCACCAGCTTCAGTACAGAGTTCTGAAAAGAATATGCAGGCATGTCTGACTGCATGTCCAAGCTAATCCATATCATTCTCTTTAGCAGCATGTTCAAACTTGCATTTTATAAATCAGCTTTGAGAGCTTTAACCCAAAATGTTACAGCTTGTGATTCATGGGCTGGTTCCAGCCTGTAAAGTTTTTCTACGCTTTCTGCTGTGTCCTTCCCATTTCCAAAATGCATAACCCCAGTGTGCTAGTACATCTGTGTGTCTCTGAAAAATGGCCAGCTTCAGTGCCTCAGTATTTACATTTAGTATGCAACAGGTAAAAGATCAGACCAGAGATCATAACCTGTGCTACTGAGAACAATGTATATTTGTATCAGGAATGACAAAGATGAAGGTGGCAGACTTGGAGATGGCTGAACTGATCTTGCTGTTTCCCATCTCTGCAACTCCCCTTAACATACAATTATCTCCATCTTTCCTCAAAATGCCTCTTAAGACTTAACTTCCTTGGCTGGCGGAGCAACTTAGATCAGAATGTTTTCCTGTCATCATCCTGCCTTCACTTTCAGCACTTCTAAACATTATGTTAACCTTTGTGGCAATTTTTTCTCCTCTAAGATCAAGACGACTAATAAATATAACTGATGTAAGGGAACATGAAGAAAGAAAAAAAATCTAACGTGCTCTAAACCGAAGTGGTAGTAGTGATGTCATCGGAAGCTGACCTTAGCCTTCAACAAAGAGCTAATCTCTAAAAAGATAGAAACTCCTCCATACTCAGTGAAATGAACCATACTGATTTGCCAGCCCATTTAATAATCAAATGAGCAAAAGAGTAAAGAAATGCACATTCCTCCAAGTACTTTCTGCTCCCCTATGAGCCATAGTTGTTCAGTACCCTTTTTGTTATGTGCCCTCTTTGTTCAATTGGGATTGAGGCTCTTCTTATTAATACCATGACTTCAGCCAACATTAAGATGAGATCCATGGCTGGCAGCTCTATATTTCCATGCCTGGCTTTACAAAATGTTCTGTATGATTCTACACCTTATTCTTTATCATTTATATCAGTAGGCTGCTGTCTTTAGTAAACCATAAGTAACAATACAAAACAGGCGCAGTACAGTGTGGCTTACAGATTGCTCCACCTGTTGTTTTGAGTTTTCCCCTCTTAGTTTCCTATGAGCAGTTTTGAAAGAGCTCCTACACAATGTTTTGCAATGAGCTAAGGGAAGGAACCACTGTTATTAATGTCAGCGATGTTGAAATGTTTGTCAAATATATTCTTCCTGCTTGTTGCAACTTGGCCCTACTACAATACCATTGAATCAATGAGAGATGACCCTGATTTCGTAAGATGTTTCTCAGCAAATATTCTACCAATGTTCTTTGAATTCTTTTAAAATAAATCTTTTAAATTAATCAGTCTGTACATTGAAACTTGTTTCTTAGTTTGGTGATTTCTTGTTGCTCCAATAGCAATGAAGCTCCATTGCAAAAGCACACGCCCTGCACTTGAGACACCTGAAGGGCTTACCGTTTAAATAGATTTCTACAAAATATCTATATCTGGAATACATCTAACAAGCATAAGAATATAGGGTTCAATTCATTGTTTCCTGAAGCAGTAATTCAAAATAAATCAGATTACTTGTGCTCCAAAATGGCTTTTTTTCCCCACTGTCCATTAAGGGAGTCTGGGATGACATGGTTATCTATAAACATCCAAAAAGCATATGTCTGAAGTTACTGGACAGAAATACACTTTGATTTGCATAAAGTTATTTAGAAAATTTGAAGAAAAGGTAACAGTTACGTCCAATTTCTCTGAGGTTTCATATACTGGTGCTCTGAAAACACTCTTTTAACACTCTTCGTGGATTTACAAAACAAAGGCTTTCCATGTTAAGGATGGGACACTAGGTTTATTAGATTTAAAAATATATCAAAATATTTCCTTCATAGATTTATAGAATTTAAAAGTGAGTACTTACACTTCTTGTCCCAAAGGATTTCTTAAAAGAATCATTGTCATTATCGTAGATTGGTAGTTAACAAGGAATCATCTGTGGAAAACTCACAACCTCAGAGCTCCTGTGTGCTCAGAGAAGCACAGACTCCTCGTCAAACATTTATCAATTGCTTAGGTTTTGCAATGTGCCTTTTTATTTTTATGATATGCAATGACAGAAATTTCTGTTGTCTTCGAGATGAATTAAATCTCCCTCGATGTGGAAGAAACTGCTTTCAGTAAGATCTGTTCAGCAATGGTGCATTTGCTTGACTCAGCACTGGCACGAATGCCAATTAGGCTGGAAATGGTTGGGAAAACAGATAATCACTTACATTTGCTGTAATGGGAGGAAACCAGGAAGAATCTGCAGTAACCTGGGAGAATCTGATTTCCAAATGAGTTGCTCTCTATGCAACATTTGATAAATAAGACATTTAACAAATAAAGGCCAACACCACAATTACAAACAATGCTGAGGGAAAATCATGGTCCAGAGACTGTTCTCATAGGCAGTTTGGATGAGGCTATTTTAATTTGTGGTTTTAGCAGAGTGGATAAAATAGTTTTGGGTAGCAGTTTAGCAGAGTGGAGAAAAGTGATGACATGTTACTTGATCTCAAGGCTAAGGAAGGGTCCCAGACCAGTTGTATTTAGCAATGTAGTTGTAGCATTAAAGTCCATTTTTTTTCCTTGCCCTGGCTATGAAACCACCATTGGTGGTTGTTGGCTACTCAGTTCACTTCCTTGACCTCCTTCTTATTCACAAATACCTAGCTGCCAAAATACTTCTGATACAAAGTTGGGTGATGAATTTAACATAAAAGCAAAGGCTCCTGGCTAGCTGGACAGATAGATTTTTGCCTTGGCAGAGGATTGCTCAGTGGTTATTGAATTGTTGCCATTGACAGATGGATTCACTGTGGTCCAGCTGTTTACTTGGACAAACTTTGCTTTTAGACCTTTTAAGCATTTTTGGTCTAGAGGCCACACAAAGGAGAGTTACAGAGAGACAGATTATGCTTTTACACAAGGGGAAGGGAAATAGAAGACTAGAGACTGCGAGGATCTAGGGACACACCAGAAGTAAACTTTTCTATGGGGAGATGTTCTGGCTCTTGAATAAACATAACAGTACATAAACCTTCATTGACACTGCCAAGGAAGTAAGATCTGACATGGACACCTGTCAAAGGTAACAAGAAAGTACTTTCAAAGCTCAAATGCTCTGAAATGATTTTATATTAGTGAAGTCTTTCCATGTATTCTATTTGGCCCATTGTCTGTTAGTCTTGGCTGATTCCCTGGTAATTAAAACAAATAATTCTGTTCCTCAGTTCCTGCCTGTTATAAACTATGCCTCTTTTCAATGCATTTAGCCACTGTTTGCTTCTTAGTCTGCAGCAGAAATGGTGACGGGATATCTGCGGGCATGCTCCTCTTTGATTGTATTTCAGCAGAATATCTTGTTTATCAAGTTCTTTGGGATACAAGGGACTCTGCCACTGTGGAATACATTGGCTGTGCCAATGCTGAGAAATTAAAGCCCACTAGAGAACATCCTGGATCTCTGGAATTTGGTCACTAAACTGTTATTAAATTATTATTAAATTAAATTTAATTTATTTGCATGGCATGTTGAGTGGGTTTCAGACAGGTCATCTGAGATTCTTCTTTACAATGCCTGGGCACGGTTCAGAGATTATCAAATTTCATACATCATTCCCAATAGGCAGTTTGCAGATGGCCACTCTATTTGAAGGCTGAAGATGTTAAATAACCTATATGTACACTGTTGGCCTCAAGGCAAAAAACAAAACGACAACAACAAAAAAACCCATACATCTAAATTATTGGGGCTAGGAGGGACGGGGAGGTGAAGTATGTCTGAAAACAGCAACACAAATGAACAGATAGAAAAAATTCTGGTTTATGCCTCCCACATTCCCTAGCTCCTGTGCTATTCTAGGTCTCTTGGCAGTACTGTTGGACTGCAGAGGGGATTATCTTAAGACAAAATCCCTTGGCTTAGTCATGACTCTATGTTTTGATATCTCATGTTGTGGCAAGTCTGGACTATGGCTTTTCTGGAGCATCAGAGTTCAATCTCCACGTGAAGTAAGGACTCTGCTGAGACAGAGCCGGAGAGTCTCCAGAGAGTTGGGAAGTGTGTTGGAAGAGAGAGTTGGCTGCACATCAAAGAGTCTGTATACTCAACTTGCAGATTCCTAGGAAGTCGTTTCCTTAGTGACAATAACAACAAGAACAATTTTAGAGTATTTTCTTCAGGTCTGTTTTTAGTGTTTTAGATATGTTCAGAAGTCAAAGAATACAAATGGCATTTTCCTGCAGAAAGGGGTCTTTATTTGGTTGATTTTCTTTCTCTTTTGTAGCTCACACAGACACGTAGGAATTCTTGTTTATAATAGTATAATAGGCATCTGTCTGTCTTAATACTGTTGGCATTTTTAAATCCATAGACACCGTCGGAGCTGAAGGAACAGATCTTGCAGGATTCTTAGTGTGTGTTGTAAATGATAGCAAATGGGGAGGTTGTCTCTGCAATGTGAGTGCTGTGGGCCATGTAGGGTAGACACATCTTAAAGCCTACCCAACTCCGTTGGGAAGGTACTCATCAATTCTCAAAACTAGGCTTGTAACAGGAAAAAGTAGGTAAGTGAAATAAAAAAAAAAAAAAAACAGAAAATTGCGTTTAAGAAATAGTCTTGACATAAGCCAGCAACCCCCATATTTGCCAATTTACATAGGAGATTTTTAAAACAAATTATGGAACCTGATTTGGAGGAAAAAATAAATTAGCTGCAGAATGGGACTTCTCTAGCAATGATGAGAATTATTTTTTGGTTTAGTGTTTGCTGAAGAAACCCTGTAGGAGGAACACCCGCTCTGCCTCCTGGCAATTAAAGACCCTGAGCACAATCAGAGGGGTTATCTTTTATTTCCAAGAAAACAATGCTGACTGAAACTGGCACAGAAATGTGCAGTTTAGAAGCTGGGAGATCTTTTAGAGGTCACAAAGTGCTAGTGAAACAGAGTTATAACAAAGAAAAGAAGTGAAAGGACTTATGAGCTATGACAGAAGGAAGTCCTTAGAAGTGTAACCCTAAAGATGGTAGTAAAAAGCAAACTCCATTATCATGTCTGAATTAGGAGTGCAGTCAGTATAGACTTTCTCTTTAACCAAAGAAGAGAGCTAGGCATCTGCAAAGAATGAGTGAAGTCAAAAAATGATTCATGCAATGGAGGTGTCTGGCTCTTTTTATTACCAGTAGAAAGAGTTTAAAATATCTCTGCTTACAATTTAAATGCTAATCATTAACTGGGGAGAACTTGAGCCCTGGTGACCAGGAGCAGTACAGTCAGTTCACTAGCAACACATGATACTTTCTTTGTTCAGGACATCACGTAATTATAAATAAAATTCAATGTCATGAGGAACTTTATTTTTCCTTCCGTCATCAAGGCAGTGGGACTTAAAGCATTGTGCATGTATGCATTTCCAAATGTGTTTTTAATTTTAATTTCTGTTCAATTCTGACACTCTAAATCATGATTAAATAATGAATTATTATAAAGTAAATCAGAATGCATCATATGGCATGGTCTAACACAGCAAACTGGATTTACAATAGTAGTTAAAATATACGTCCCCTTAAAGCCTTTCTTAAATACCTTCCCCAGTTATCAAACAGAATTTCCAAACTGTGTGTCCCAAATAAGTTATCATCAATCTTTCTTTTGGGAAAAAAGCTAAAAATGTAAATGACAAAGGGAAGTAGTACTTATGATTAAAATATAGATCTCCTGTTTGCTATTTTAACACTAATTTGAGCCATTAATTTAAATGGAAAGCCCTGATAACTAAGTAGCAAGGTTAATAAAACTCAAAGTCCCACTTTGGACTATTTGTGTTGATATCTACATTTCTCACCAGTGGTTTGGAGCAAAATTTCAAGCTCTCTAGTGAACTGTTCCTTGTTGTTATGCAACTACATTCTTTCAGTAACCTACCAGTGTTAAGTGGTTCCAGCCTGGACTTGAATCTTTATCCTTTCATCAAAAAGCTGATCAGGATTGACTCAGCTCTGAAACTCATGGATGATGGAATCTGAGATCACAAACTGTGCACTGCATGTGTATTTTACGTTAAACCATTCAGTAGTATCTAAGAAAATGGAAGTGATTTTTCTTAGCTTCAGCTTTCTGGGCTCTTTCATGGGTGAATGTATTAGAGCAGAATACCAAATTAGGAATTAAAAGATTTACTAGGTTAAATCAGAGAAATCCCACATGGGATGCAAAATGATATGTTGGTTATGTATTGAGGAAAGAAGAAGTAAGGGAGATGAAAAAAAGAACCACAATAAGTGTTTAATGAATTAAACTGACAATGCACCACTTAATGTGCATGATAAGAATGCATTGATTGAATGGCGAATGAAATAACAGGAGAATTTGCTGCATGTTTTCTTACTGAAAAATGTTTCTCATTACAGAATTACAATATATGCATTACTAAGGCCCATTTTCACCTGCTCTGTCAAGAGTCATAGAATCATAAAATCATAGAATCTTAAGGCTGGAAAAGACGTCTACATCAGCAAGTCCAACCGTCAACCCAACACCACTATGGCTACTAGACCATGTCCCGAAGTGCCACATCTACCTGTTTTTTGAACACCTCCAGGGATGGTGACTCCACCACCTCTCGGGGCAGCCTGTTCCAATACCTGACCACTCTATCGGTGAAGAAATTTTTCCTAATATCCAATCTAAATCTCCCCTGACACAACCTGAGGCCATTTCCTCTTGTCCTTTTGCTAGTTATTTGGGAGAAAAGACCAACACCCACCTGGCTACAACCTCCTTTCAGGTAGCTGTAGAGAGTGATCAGGTCTCCCCTCAGCCTTCTTTTCTCCAGGTTAAACAACTCCAGTTCCCTCAGCCGCTTTTCATGAGACTTGTGTGCCAGTCCCTTTACCAGCTTTGTTGCCCTTCTCTGGACGTGCTCCAGCACCTCAATGTCCTTCTTGTACTGAGGGACTCAAAACTAAACACAGTGGTGGAATTAATCTACCCAATTGTTAGTTAAAATTATAAGCATCAAGAGTGAGGAACAGTACATGCAAGAAAATGGGAAAAAAAACCCCAACCAACCAACCAAACAAATAAAACCCAGAGCTGTGTCATAGGAAGATCTGGAGTTTATGAGTTCTGTAGTCTGAAGTCTATGCAACTGCTGTGAAGTCCTGTAGCTGTCTTAAGACACCACCATCTCCAGCCAACTCCACCATCTTGTCACCACCTCTTGAATCTGCCAGCTAAGCTGCTGGTGAGAGTGCTCCCTAACCTGATTGTATCACATCAACCTTCGTTAGCAAAGCCTCATTATTTAAAATAACCCAATTTATGTGGAGTAAATTGGGTTAGGCAACGCTCGTACGATCAGCTCAGCGGGCAGATCGGAGGCAGTGCAGCACGGATTAGCATCTCTAAACTGACTGGGACTAATGTTCTTTTCAGCATGGCTACAGCTGGAGAGAGAGATGTCCACAGCCTAATGCAGGTGTCAGGAGCTGACAGTTGGAAACACTCCTATGGGATTTACATGCCACGGTGGGCATCTCATTTCCACAGAGGGCTGGCAGAAGGAAAGAATTCGCGTTTTCATGGAGTAATCTCAACTACCATTCAGCTAATGCAAACAAGTCCTATTAATTTGCTGGGAAAGAGTTAAAAAGGAAAATATTATGAAGGATAATAAAGAGAATTTTGTGTTATTCCCTATATTAGTGATCAGAGGAGATACAGCTGGTATTCAGAGTGAAATTAATCCTGTGTATATCTGTAATACTGGAGCAATCTAGATATGAAGTACTGAATACCCTCATTTCTCTCTCAAGTCACTCAGAGCAGAAGTTGCTATTTATGGCTTCAGAAATGTGGTCCTTTTATTTGCTTTATGGCTTCATTGATATGCAAAATAGGAGTGGTAATCTTAGCACAAATACGCACTATATCTTGAACAACAGTGTATACTTCTTTCTAGGTAAAATAATCCTAAAAGACTAAGATTGCCTTCAGGATGTCTTTATGTGTGTGAGCACGCTGGGGTGTTTGGCTTGCTTTGGAAAACAGATTAAAAAGGAAGAGGGGAAAAAAAACACATTAATTTCGGTTTTAGAGACATGCTGATCTGTTTTAGAAGATAAGGAGGATGCTGGCCTTTTGCATTGAGCTGGATGGCTGACACCGAATAACGTATTACTGTAATTAGAGTTTATTCAACTACATATTTATGACCTGTAAGTCCTAATGTTCTGGTTTGGTTTGGGTTTTTTTGGCAGAGCTGTTTTAATGTAATCTTGCATTTTTTAATATTTTTTTTTTAATTATGTTTATTTTCATTACTGGCTTGAAGATAACACAGAATATAACCACTCCTTTGCAAAACATAAACCAGAATTATTTCTGTAGAACCTGTGATTATTGCCCATCAAGGAAGATTTTGTGATCAACTAGAACCAAACAATACTGGATGAAATTAAACAATCCAAAGGATATCCAAATACATGTCACAAAATTTTGGTTTCATGTAAGTGGGAGACATGCACACACCCAAAATGTGCAAAATATTATTGGAAAAATTATTTTCTGCCTCACACAGCGTTTTCGTTTCATGGCTGTTTCTGAATAAGGCAGTCCTCAATAAAATACCCAATTCTTTGGACATGTCTAATGGCAGCCAAGCTGTACCCTGGAGAGTCCTCTAGTTCATTGCACAGTGACTATGTACCATCCTATCCCGACTCCATCACAAAATTTATTCTGCTTGTCCAAAACAGCCTCACACTGTGCTGACTTCAAGTTATCAGACATTTCGTTTATTTGCTGAGAGGATCATTCTCTTCTTTCCCTTATGTATCCCTACCCTGGTCTCCCCAGTGAGTTACACATTCAGAACAACATACAAACTCATCCCATGCTTCATTTACTCCAGCTGGTAACAAACTCTAGGGACAAAAGTTAACTCTGGGATGTGATGAAAGAACCAGCATAAAATGTGAACTCACCTTTTCTACTGCATGTGAAGGATTTTATTTATTTATTTATTTATTTATAGTCTTTTTTTTTTTTTTTTTTGCCTGGTGCTTCAAATAAACTACTGGTCTTTGCTGCAGAATGCACTCCCAGGGAACAGAAGCAAAATACCCTGAGCTGCCAGTTTACCAGATTGGGCTGAGCCAGAAAATAAATGTAAATGTAAAAACTGAGAGTTATTCTGTGCTACCACTACCTAGTTCCTAAGATTACTTTCAAACAAGGATGTCTCAGAGGTTATCAGGATATTAGCCAATGCACAGATGAACCATTAAACTGTGGCCTATGTTCTGCTAGCTGGCTCTCATACAACACTGGTGGTGTCTCCTTTGCTTTGTTGTCCTGGTCCACCTTTAATTCTCTGCCTTATTGGGGATGGGAAAACCCATGAAGGCTGCTTGTAGCTCTCTGCCATCTGCAGGCATGAGGGTCATTAATAATGCAGCCCGCAGAAATGAGGGCTTTGGGACATCTTTATTCCTCATCTTAATAAATTGCATCCTTCGGAGGCTGCTGAAGTGGATCTCCCAGTGCTGGAGATCAATAGAGCTTTCTCTTTCTTAGGTTGCTTTCCTTTTTAAAACATTTTTGTCAAACGCTGACTAGGATGGGCAGATATTGTATTTCTGTGAGAAACCAACCTGTGAAGCTGTGCCTGCCTACAGCAACATTATTGTAGTTATTGTAAGAGATTAGAAGAAATCCTTTCCACAGAGCATACAAGGAAATAGGGGAATAGGGGAATAGTGGAGAACTGCTGTATCATACTAGGGTGAAATTGTGAAATCTTTGGCCAAAATCCTTTGACCTATTGAGTTTCCAAAGGGTCAAAGTTTCATCCCCAAAGTGCTTGAAAGGCACATGATGATGATCAACATGGTAGAACCATACCAGAACTTTAAGGCCACAGATTTTAGTTAATTTGGTTTTTGAGCAACTAACCTAAATAATCTTTGCTTTGTATGACTGCTCTGCCTGCTTCTCAAGACACCATTTCTTTGATGCCATTTCTGCTGAGCTTAAATTACATATTAAACTCCAGGTGGCTGCAAATTAAGACCTGAACAGAATTTAGTCTTGATCTAATGTGAGGAAAATAAAGGGAAGAGGTTGGAGCAACAAGAAAATCTTCTGTTACTGGACACTTCACATTATTTGAGATTAATTCACTTCCCAATATAAGATGCTACTAATCAGCTGAGTGTAGCTTTGGCAAACTTTTACTGTTTGGGCTGAATTTTTTTATGCTGTGTGTCTGTCTCAAATCTCTCTCTTCCTTTCCCTTGCTGCCTCCCTCCTTCCTGATAGAAAATATAGAGAAATAGGGCACAATTCATCTGATGCTTTGACATATATAATGTAGGATCATCTAACTTGTGCTCTGAAATCTACTGACTGTGCTTGCTATGTCTCAGTGACTATACAAGAAATCTGTGGAACTTAGCCCAGTTTTAGAGGTATACATTTTAATGAGATGACTCTCACCCAAGGCCCTGAAAGACCACCCATGGGGAAGAAGCATTTTCAGTGTGTCTTTGAAACATGACTCAACCTATTTAAAACTGAGCAGTGGGCATTTTGGAGACGAGGGGGATTTCAGCCTGATTGAATTTACATCCTTATACCCCAGGTTTTACGGTTATGCATGAGAATAAAATGTCAAAGCTATTCAATGAAAAGGAATAACATTTTGGTTGTCTTCTGGACCACACGGAATATTCCAGTTCCACATAATTTCTAAAGGAAAATGTGATTCATACCAAGTTCAGTTGCATCTGATTTGATGATCATCCTGTCAATTTGTAAACTTCATCATCACATGTGTTAACATTCATAACCAGTGTTTTCAACTATTACCTCAACAGCTACATTCAATATAGCAAGATAACAAACTTTTTTATAGATCCCATTGACTCCTGTTCACGCAACTTCTGTATATAAGAACTCTGCTCTAGTAAATTAGAATTCCACAGGGGTAAAAACAATGCTATAATAGATACAATTGACCTCTTCTAGTTGTGATTTGGTGGGTTTTTTTGGTTTTTTGACACCTCTTGAATTAATAAAAGAGCATATATCTTGGCCAAGAAATTTTGCATGTATGCTTCGTTTATGTGTGTATATATGTTTATACTACTGTTTTGATCCTACATTTTTCACACCTTCCCAGATATTCAACTAGGACCATATTCTGCCACTTTATAGGGTCATAGGGCCAGTTTATCTTCTAGAATTGTCACATGGAAATCCACAAACAGATCATGAAGATGAACATAGAAATCATCGGGTTTAATCACACGTTGAAAAGGTGATTACATGGAAATGGATCACTTCCATTCATTCATATTTACTTTTTTTTCTAGAAGTAGTAGCGCTGCTTTGTTCACAATAGTAGTGAAGCAGTGGCATGCAAATCAAGCTGAATATTTACATTGTCTAGAATTTAGTTTTTAAAAAGTAATCCCCATACGAATCTTCAGTGCTGCAAGTCATAGATATTCACACCTTTTTAAGGCACTGGGCACCCTGAAACGTGACCTCAGGTAAGACATCGTAAGTGCTCTGAACCATGGCTTGGGAAATCAGTTTTCTAGGATGGAATACTTTTGTAATGCTACCCAAGATATTAGGACTTCCAGCTTTTTCAAAAGGCAAACTATCTAGAGACAAGCTAAGGCAAAGAGATGAAAGGGTTGGGATTACCTGCAACGTTCTCATCATTGTGTCATCTGATGTCTCCTTGTTTCATGAGACAGTGCAAAGGACATTGTAACTGCTGAAATACAGAAAAAAAAAAAAAGAAGAAGAATCCCACACCATTTTCTCTAGATTCAGTTTCATTTCCTGCTATGCCAGACTGGACTGCCCTCTGCGTGAGTAGGAGCTTTTCTGTCAAGGCCTGAATGCCTCCTCTCTGTCCATGTGTCTAAGCTACCAGCACCTTCATCACCCACTACCAAGAAAAGCTCTGCAGCCTTCACTGCCTCTAGATTAGTGGGAGCAGGAAAGGCCAAGAACATGTTGTAGTTTTCGCCTAAGACATGAGTTCACTCTGTGCTTTAAGGTGGCTGGATGAGAGTCAGCTCTGAGCCAGAGGCCACGTGATTGGGTACCTATGTCTATTAGCACTGCAATAATCCATGTGTCAGAGAAAGTGGTTTACAAAATACTCACATTACATAGATTCCTCTTAAAATTGTAACCTTTCTTGACTATCCTCCTCCTTCTGGAAGGCACTTCCAGGGTCTCTATCTGTTGATGGTCTGAAGCTCTGTTCTAATTTCCATCTTGTCCTAACATCATCTTGTCCCATCACCGACTTTAATTTCAATTGCTTTTCTTCCTCCTTTGATTATACTTCTATGCTCAGGGCTGTCCCTTCTCAACACAGATTCTTCTGAGCTAATCAATCAAACTGATTTTCTGCTTTATTAGCTCTTTGTTTTCCAAGGTGAGTAGCTCATTGTCCCAGACCAAGGCTAACTCATGTGCTGCTCATCTTTTGTTCACTATGGAGGGAGGTGAAGGAAACTAGCTTCACATTCAAACAGCTAAATTTATGTGACATGATCTCCATCCCTGGTGTTGCAAGAACACATGCTGTGGAAGGTCCTAATACTGTCCAAATGTAATTGCAAGAACACGTGCTGTGGAAGGTCCTAATACTGTCCAAATGTAATGAGTTCATTAACCACAAGATGGGATACAGCTGGGTGAACTTGGGCTGTTCAAGATGCAATAGAAAAGGAGGACAATAGGAAATGTGGGTGGGAAAAAAAAAAAAAAAAGAATTATGCAACTTGCTAGTGCTTATGCAGTGACTTAAACTTATCTTTCAGCATAGGAATGAAACTGTTTTAAAAAAAAAAAAAAAAAAAAAAGGTGTTCATCTCCTTAGGGACAAAAGAGACAGGGTTATAGTCCCAGGCCTGTTCTGCGATACATTTCCCTGAGAACTGAACAATATGCACTTAAGGAATCACAAAAGTAGGGGAATCATTTTCTTTACCCAGCAAGGAATCAGGAAACATTATATCTGTTCTTTTTTCATCAAGATGGCCTGAACTTTGGCCCATGAAAGCTTTCTGTGTTGTTGTTTAAAAGTGTAGAGGAGGCCTACGGGTGTTCATCTGGGACATCACCATAGATTGCCAAGTCCAAGTGCTCAGTGAAGTACAAGCTGTTATCCTCAGAATGGCTCTACTGTTTGCATTGGAAAATAACAAGGAATTGTACAGATAAGGCAAAGAAAGATCATTTGGTCATTGTCTCTGAACACCTTAGCAATTCTCCCACACTTCCAAGCATCCTTCTGTCAATGCCAAGGTTATATCAGACTGTTTTTTTCACACCAACATCATGTATTTATTCCTTTGGCATCAGGCAATTCCTCATTGTATTTACCACCTTCCTAAGCAACAGATAAGTCCTTTTCATTGCTTATTTTATTACTTTTGTTCTGCTTTCGGATGGGAAGGGTAGACTTGTTTCCCAGAGAAAATATGAAGTTCGTGTGCTGTTGCTGAAGTTCAGAGACTGTGTCTTGCCCATGAGTCCATCACCAGCTGCAAGACCACTCCTCTGTAGTCTGCTTATTCTAAATAGTGAAATGCCTTGCTAAAGATACCTCATTGCTGAGACCATGCGGCAACTTGCACAGAGACTAGCTTGGGTCTGGGGAGCAATGATAGTTTCATAATAACAGCTTTATCTCAAGATAATCTGTTCAGCACATCAACAGAGCTAATTGAGGGTGTTAAGGGTGGCATCACATTCAAGAAAATATATTATTTTTGAGTTAAGGAGTTGATTTGAAGGTACTGTACAGGTACTGCACTTGGTATGATCTTCAGACATAATGCGAATAAAGGGCTCTGGTCCAGAACTGCATTTTTCTACTCTTACTCTTTCCTCTGGTTGTGATAGATGTTCGCTGCATTGCTGTTGAGCAGACCTATATCCAGCCAGATGGGTTGAATGCAGAGACTCATGGTAATGTTGATGGATAGGTAACAGAGTCCTTATGAGCTCCTGTCTGATACTGAAAACCAATAGTTACACCTATAGCCAGGACAGGAAATGCAGACTACCAGTCCAGGAAAGAAAATTAATCAAGTAGCTCTTGCAAAACTTTGATATGCCAGATAGAGAACACATTATATTGGTTGTGGAGTAATGATTTTGAAGGACCTTGCCAAGCAGCACTTAAAGCTCTGCTGGAATGGAGCAGCATGTAGTTACCTTTACGATCCCATATTAGATGCATATTAGCTGTGAAGTACCACATACATCACAGATGTTTCAAAAGGGTAATTGACCTGCCTGTTAAGATGAAAACTTCTCATATAATTTTTTACTTTGCCTACTAATGCTTCTTAAATGCATGGTAGTTTATAAATATTTTCTTACAACTGAATACGCATGGTCTTTAGTTAAAGAAGTCATGCCATTTCACCAGGTCTCTGGGGAAGTCAACAACATAAAGGCACAATAAATCTGATAGATAATGCAATAGGGAAAATAATCCCAATCAAGGAAAGAAATTCTAGATTAATTTTATGGGTGACTTTATATGGAAAATCTGCCAAGAACAGAAATCCTGTGCACAGGGAGTTATGAATTGTGTTCCATAGTCTCTGCTTTATAAGGCTATAGCTTCTGTAGTTGCAAAGATAAGCTAGAAAATCTTGACCTGTAGATGAATGATCCACTCATGTCCATCTGAATTTTCAGAAAGCCTAAAGCAACAGTTCCAACAAACAGACTTTGAAAGTCATTATAATGTCAAAATACTCAGATATCCAGAACAATCCTTTAGATGTCAGTAACCTTCAGTGTTTTATCATACCTGTATGTATGAAGCAGCAGAATATGAAGGAGAAGAATTGTTATATCATGAAAATTTGTATTACTTATAAAATTCAGGCATTTTAACTGGAGTTTGTTTAAAAATCAAGTGTCAGTTAGTTATATACACGATGTCCCGGAAGGGCATAAATTTTCAAAGATCAAGAAAGACTGGGTTTTATGGTCACACATATGAATGGATGTGATATAGTGGATTTGGATTTTCAAAAAGTGTTTGATAATATCCTTGGTGAAGAAAGATTCTACCTTGAAGGAAAGCAGGCATCAGCTGAGATCAGAAGACCTGAGTGGCTCAGGCATGACTGGTTTACCATAATTTAACTGAGTTTCACACATCTGCTGGCCTATGGTAACATCTGGTGTGTGTTCTTGCCTATAGTGAATGCAGGGCAATGAAACTTCACTTTCCAATAATGAAAGAGAACCAAAACTAAATTATACTGCCTTGAATTTGATGTGAACCAAAAGGGACTTATATACTTACTGCATATCAGCTGAAACACAACAACTTTGTAATCTGTCAAAATTGTACTGCATGTGTGAGCCCTAAACAAAGAGAAAACAAAGCAGTAGAAAACAAAATTAATAGAGATTGCCACAAGGAGCTATGCTAGCCTAATCTGATGTAACATCTGAAAGTGAACAATATGTCAGCAAAATTTGCAGATGATCAAGAAATTAATCAGATCTTCAGAAAGTGTAAATTGGGATATCTATCTTGAATTGGCTGAGAAACTCTTACTGAAATCTGGTGTAGAATAGTTTAGAGAGGTTTTTTTGAAATGTTAGGAAAATTCTATAAAGGTAGAGGACCAGGAAATACAAGAGCTGTCAGGTTCTACAGAAATGATAAGGAGTGTACTTTGTAAGGACAAATTATAATACTCTTACATCTTCAGGGAATTTCAATTTAATTGAAACCACTCAAAGGAAAAGAAGAAAAAAAAAAAAAACCTCCACCAAAATTATAATCGGGGACAGCTGAAGTAAAACATGCACGGAAATTATTAGGCTGTGTTACTAAAAGGAATAAAGATACTACTGAAAGTAAGAAAAGGCTGTGACATAAATGGAAGTCAGTGCTCTGTTTTACTTACCATTAGTGGTTTGGTGTCTTAATACTTTGGGATGGAATTTTCTTTGTTTGCCCTTGTCAGTCTGAGTAAACAGAGGAGAAAAAAAATAGACTCTTTCAAAGCAGTAACTCACTTTGTCCAAAATTAGGCATCTAGCATTAAGGTATAGAAATTGCTCCCTGAGGACACTTACCTCTTCTGCACTGACTGTAAAGAGAGCTTGGGTAGACTGGGCTGAACTATAAAGGTCTAACATTTGAATGTGACCAATGCTGTTTAATGTTTTCATTAATGACCAAGATGATGGGGCAGAGTGCACCTTCAGAAAGTTTGGAGATGATACTAATTTGGGAGGAGTGGCTGACAGACCAAGTGGTTGGCGGTGCCATTATTCAGAGGGAACTGGGCAGGCTGGAGAAATAGGCAGGGAGGAATCTCATCAAGTTCAAGAAACAGAAATGCAAAGTCCTGCACTCAGAGAGGAATAACTGTGTGCACCAGGACAGGGTGGGGATCAGCTGGACGGAAAGCAGTTTTGAGAGAAGGACCTAAGGCTCCTGGTGGACATGAAGTTGATCCTGAGCCAGCAATGTGCCCTTGTAGCAAAGAAGACCAAAAGCATTGTCAGCTGCATGACGAAAAACGTTGGCAGTATGTCAAGGGAGGTGAGGCTTTCTCTCTCAGCCCTGGTGAGCCACATCTGGAGTGCTGGGTCCAGTGCTGGGCTGCTGAGTACAAGAGAAACATAAACACACTGTATGAGTCCTGCAAAGAGCCACAAAGATGATTAAGGAATTATGAGGAGACACTGAGAGAGCTGGGGCGGTTTAGCCTACAGAAGATAAGATCTGAGGGGATCTTGTCAATGTGTAGAAATATCTGATGGGAGGGTGTAAAGGAGATGGAGCCATGCTCTTCTCAGTGGCAACCAGCAACAGGACAAGAGGCAACAAGCACGAATGGAAATATAGGAAATTCAACTTAAAGATAAGAAACCACTTTTTTATTGTTAGAATGGTCAAGTGCTGGAACAGGTTGCCCATGGAACTTGTGAACTCTCAAAACTTGGAGATATTCAGAAACTGGTTAGCAATGGGTTTTGAATAACCTAAGTTACCTGCTCTTTCTGACCGTGCTTTGAGCAGAGGAGTTGAACTAGGCGGTCTCCGGATGTCCCTGCCAACCCTCAATTCTGTGAATCCTCCTTATCTTTTATTCCTTTGTCTTGCAAAACCACATTGCCCTGATTTCTCTTCTACACAAGTCCTTGTGGAAGTCAATAAAATTGATAATCCTAATTCATGTAGAAACATTTGAACAACTAGACTCTCTTTGGTGTATGGGAGTCAAAGTATCTGCAATTTACCATTTCCTATTTTTGTAACCACACCTTTATCTTCATTTTTAAAAAGGGACTTCTCGTAAAATTTGTAGACATTTTCTGCTATGTAAGGAAAAAGAAATTTTTAAAAATTTTGTTTCCTGAAGTCAAAAGCATCAATTTTCTTGTAAAGTGAACACACTAGATATTAGATGCTACCTGATTGCATGTGTCATTAATGGGCATTTTGCAGCACATGACCCCCACATCAGTTCATGTGTTAGAACGATGGCTGGATGTCCTACAGACTGCATCCTTGCTTGTGAACAATCCTGTGGCAAAATCCAGGTTGCTGGTTGTCAAGTCTTTCAGGCAAAGGTGTGGCATTTCTGTCTGAGAGCCTCAAGACATTCATGTATAGCTGAAAAGGGCTGGCTTGTCCCTTGTAACAGTAAATCCTTTCTCAAAACCCACCTCTTAGACCTCCTGATGTAATTACCCTTCAAATCCTGTTTTGTCATTGACAACAGATATGGTGAGTGAAAACAAGGACACTAGGGACTTTTCCACTTAAGCACGCAAGGGGGAAAAAGTGAATAAATGTTGCCTTGGTTTTAAAAGAAAGATAGACCCAGATTCTCAGCTGCTGTCATCCATGCAGATACTTTAATTGCAGTGAATTTACAAAGATTAATGCAAATAAATGAAAATAACCCCAAATATTTAAACACCAAGAAATAATAAGTGGTATATTAAAGATAATAGAAAGGCTATGGTGGCGTTCTTTTCGTTTGCCTTAATAAGATTGCTCTTTACAGACTACTTTCTATGGGGAGCTATAGAGCTCTTGCTGTCTGGTATTCAATTACATTTTCTTCATTTTTTCTGTTACCATAGATGTTTCACCCTCAACTTATTGACACCCTAAACAGTCTAATTCCTTCTCAGGGTTTTGTGGTAGGTCAAACTTTGCTATTTTGGGTTTCATATTGCTGATCCTTATACTTCAGAGGAGACTGGAGGTGGGGTGGTTAATCTGTCCAAATTTAGATAGCCACAACGTAGATGTCATAATATGAGCTAGCTGTTAAGAATTCCGTTACACTCATGGGAGAGAAGTAGAAAGTTTAACATAGACAGTTAAAAATAGGTCAGACAAATTGTTTCTTCTTATGTCTGCTTCTCTCCGTTGACTATATAAAAAAAGACTTGACAATGAGCTCATATGTGGTACACATCTTCTAGGTGACATGTCCTAGGTCACTGAAGGGTTGCTTCCCCAACTCTGCTTATTTCTTGCTAGCAAGTGTCTGAGTTGACATGAGGATGGTTCACCATGCCCTTTAATATAAACTATGAAGGTGGCATACTACTTTTGGGAAGTTTTAGGCAGGAAATAATAAAATGCACTGGATTTCACACCTTGTATTGAGAGGTAGATACAGTATCAATTACATAATTACCTGTTCATACATAAGCCAAAGATATCCATCTAGCAAACTTTGTCCCATAAAAAGCTGTGAGTTCACTTCCCTGGGGAGAACTTGGAAATGTCAATGGAGTGGTCAGTGAGCCAGACTAATTGGTGACAGCTGGAGTATTCTTCTCCGCACCTTCTTTCTTTTGCACCCCATCATTCTCCACCCATGTTTATTGTGCATAGGGGAATATTCTTCATGTCGTTCGGAAGTACTGGAGTAGCTGTGCATGGAGGGGGTGACTGCTGCAATGTAGTGTGTTCGGTCTGCAACAGCTCAATTGATCCTGCATTGTTTCCAGAAGCTTTCAGACTTCCATGCTTGTGTAGTAGCTCAGTCATGGTGCAGGAAAAGGATGTGGTGGGCAGCCCTGACTAGACACTGAACTGAAATTAGTTAAGTAATGAACACACATTTGATCACCACTGGTCTAAGCCATTGTGGGTCAACTTTGAAATTTATTGTTTTCCTTTCAAACCACTGGCACATGGTGATCCCAGGGGACCATAACAAGGACCCTCACAATTCAGGTTATTTCTTTTGGGTGAGATCTCAATTACAGCTCATGACTGCCTTACCAGGTCACTAAAAATTCTCTTTCATTCATCCTACATGGGTCCACTCTGTCTGAGATGCTGTATAACTATTTCACCCATTACTTGATATGGTGAGGTTTGATTCTTTTAAGCAGTGACTGTTTTATGCCTCCCTTGGAGTAGGCACATCCTACTTGGAGAAGACTCTTTATCTGGTTTTGTTGTTTACTGACATCATATTGTGCGCTTGGCACTTTTGGGCTTCTCACAGTGCAATTTTCCTCACCAGCCTTTAGGCTTCTGTAAAATAGTCCATACATGAGCTAAGCACTCCAGAGTCCCTTTTTAGATAGGGGGAAAAAATGGGCACCTGCAGCAGTACATGTTTTGCCAGAGCTTTTCCACCTGCCCTTGAAGTACCGGTGATTCGCCAGTAAGTAACATAAAGAATCTGCTGTGGCACTGAAAATGTCTACATTGTCTACAAATAAATCTACCTTCATAGATGATGAATTACTTTCTTAAGTCATTAGATGACCAAAACAAGGGGTTTGGGGGTTGTTTTTTTTTTTTTTTCTTCCTGTATTTCAGCCATGCTTGACATAATCCCCTGAAGCCCATTCCATTTTAGTAACAATCAACTGATTTTCAGATTCTCAGACACTTCAACAGCCCCTCTGTTTCACCAGAGATAATTGAAGATTTTTTTTTATATTGGGGAACTGTATATGCATAACTGAAAGGTGCAAGCCCCCATGCTATTGGCCATTCTGACTTCACTGATTTTAATTATGGTAGCAGATGCAGACAAAACAACAACATGAAGCACCAGTATCTCTAATTTACTAATGAAATTACAAGATTTGGCTACAAATAACATCAGAAGACAATAAGACAATTCAAGCTTCCCTCCCAAATCCTATATTCATATATTTATTTGTTTTCCCAGTACTGAAGAGAAATGGAAATGCTTTATAAACATTACCCACATTTTTAAAAAGTTCATTTTTCTAGTAAAACATAGCTGATAGTACCTGTGTGGAGATAACTAACCTTTTATTGGTATTAAGTGGACTCTGCACCTATAGATATCATACATGCTAGGAGCTGCTAAACAATATATACAGGTTCTGCTGCATGTCCAGGGCATAAGGTCATGGAACTGGTAGCTGGTATTACCTAATAAACACTTGAGTCTCTGTGGATGATATGAAGGCTTCAGCCCAGTTTTTGATGCAGGTTTCCATGACTACCTCAAAGGCAAAAATGAAGTTGATTCTTTTACTTTCTCGGCAAAATGTGAAAGAAAGGCAATGAAATGGTTTGCAGATGTTCTTGTCGTTTCTTTAGAACTTCTTTTGAAACTAAGATAAAACAGAAAGCATCCACTCTCTACTTGTCAAACCTAGTGAATTCCAGGTTAAAATAAAACTAGATCTTCAAATACTGGAAAGAATGCATTCTAAAGGTTACCACTTTCCCACAAAGTATCTGTCCATCTGTTTATCAGACATCTCCCACCGTTCCATTGTATTTAAATTGTATTTCTGATGCATTGCAGTGGCAGAATCCAAGGACAGAATTCAATCTCCACACCACTCTCTGGCCTTTCTGGACTGGCCTGCACACAGGAGTGCAAATGATCAAGAAATAATTTCGAATCCAATGTCTGCTAATGCATCTGTCTGGTTTTCTGTTGCTTCTGTTAATGGAGTGACTTTCTTTTTCCAACTCCTCACTGCTGAATGTCACCACGGATGTTTGCTGTCCTCCTCAGCTGAGATCTTATCAGTCTCTCATTATTTGATAAACCATCAGAAATACAGTTAAGTAATTAAATTCAGTACCAGAGCAGAGCAAGAGTGACTGATCGAGTGAGGATGGAAGAAAGCAGATCAGTTTAGAGGGAATTTCATGAATCATTGTTCTCCATTTAGCCAGGGTCTGGATAGAGAAGACAAAAATTTAGAGAGAGCTTAATCTTCCTTTTTTATTTTTTTAATTGAAAGACTCTCTCCTTTCTAAATGCTGATGTCTTGGCAGTATGTTGCAGTGTCCCCAGACTGTAAAAGTGCTTTTACATTTCCCTTTGTCATTCCTTTGTTTACTTTCTGTCTTTGGTCTGTTTTCTTTCCAGTCTTGTCTCCTTTGTTATATTTCTTCACATTCCCTCTGATATTTTAAATCTCTTTCCAGCATACCCTTGCTTTATTCTTTCTCTAATTGTTTGTGTGTCCTGTACCCCTGATTTATTATTATCTATCATCCCTTTATTTTCTTCTCTCAAACATATACTTAGCTGTTTAAACATTTCTCTAGATGTGAAGATGTACGTCAGTTGTGTTTATGCACACAGAGATGATAGATGGTGACATGTGAGGAAACTACATCAGACAAGAAGATTTTAAAAGAGGCCTCAGAATTCAAAGGCTTCATTTACACTTGGAAATAAAACAGATGAGAGACAGTTCTCTGGCTCTGAGACAAACTGGTGTGGCACAGCTCATGCCCGTGGGGCTAAACTCTTATACCTTCCTAAGCAGAGAGGTTGCACCTGAGCTACTGTAGACATTGCCAAAGGATCTCTGGGTGAGCTTATCTTGGAGGAATTATGCCTACAGGGTAGAGATACACTGAAGGGGTGTGGTGGGTTGACCTTGGTTGGATGTCAGGTGCCCACCAAAGCCACTCTATCACTCAGATGGACAGGGAAGAGAAAATACAATTAAAGTCTCATGGATTAAGATACAGACAGGGAGTTCATTCACCAATTAGTATCATAGGCAAAACAGACTCAACTTGGAGAAATTAGTTAAATTTATTACCCATCAAATCAGAGTGGGATAATGAGAAATAAAACCAAATCTTAAAACACCTCCCCCAACCGCTTCCTTCTTCCCAGGCTCAACTTCACTCCTGAATTCTCTCCTTCCTCCCCCCCCCCCCAGCAGCACAGGGGGATGGGGAATGGGGGTTGTGGTCAGTTCATCACACGGTGTCTCTGCCCCTCCTTCATCCTCAGGGGGAGGACTCCTCATCGTTCCCCTGCTCCAGCCTGGGGTATCTCTCACATTAGACAGTCCTCCATGAGCGTCTGTAACGTGAGTTCTTCCCACAGGCCGCAGTTCTTCACGAACTGCTCCAGCGTGGGTCCCTTCCATGGGCTGCAGACCTTCAGGACCAGACTGTTCCAGCATGGGTCCCCCACGGGGTCACAAGTCCTGCCAGCAAACCTGCTCTGGCATGGGCTCCTCTCTCCATGGTTCCACAAGTCCTGCCAGGAGCCTGCTCTAGCACGGGCTTCCCACAGGGTCACAGCCTCCTTCGGGCATCCATTTGCTCTGATGTGGGGTCCTCCGCGGGCTGCAGGTGGATATCTGCTCCACCATCATCCTCCATGGGCTGCAGGGGGACAGCCTGCCTCACCATGGTCTTCTCCACAGGCTGCAGGGGGATCTCTGCTCTGGTGCCTGGAGCACCTTCTCCCCCTCCTTCTGCACTGACCTTGGTGTCTGCAGGGCTGTTCCTCTCACATCTTCTCACTCCTCTCTCTGGCTGCACTTGTGCAGTCGTTTTTTTTCCCTTCTTAACTGTGTTACCCCAGAGACGCTACCACCATCGCTGATATGCTCAGCCTTGGCCAACAGCAGGTCCATCTTGGGATGCACTGGCATTGGCTCTATTGGACATGGGGGAAGCTTCTAGCAGCTTCTCACAGAAGCCACCCCTGTAGCCCCCCCACTACCAAAACCTTGCCACACAAACCCAATACAAGGGGAACCATCTCAGATGAGGGACAACTGTGGAAAGAAAAATAATGGCTATGAAAGTTTATCTCCATGCTAAAAACCTGACTGTAGGTAGGACATCAATGAGGCCTCTGTGTCACCAAGATATCAAGATCTGAGGCAGGATTGTGTTTTAAAAGGTAAAGAGGATTGGATCCAGCCACAAAATGAGACAGAGAGGTTCTCTTGAATGGAAAACTGATTGAGCAATCATCATGATTTGGAACGAGTGGGAATTTTTAAACACTGGGTTATGGCAGGGGTACTGGGATGGTGCTAAAGTCAGGTATGCAATTCTATTGATGTCCTGACCACTTGTCTAGTTCCTTGGCAGAGACCAAGCAATGGAAGTCACAGATATGCATGACACTGTCACCCATATAAGTCACTCCTGTCTTATGTCATGGATGAATCTTTAGCCTGACAGTACAATTCATTCCTTTGCACCTCTGAACTGCTGAGCTCTCAAAGAGCTATCAGATTATTAACAACTCTGGTCACGGATTTTGTTATCTGGACAAGTGATCTCTGGGAGTAAATCATCATGTCATACAGTCTCCTAAAAAGCCCCCAGACAGCTGTGCTTTTGAGACACTACTGAAAATCACAAAGGTCAAATCATGACTTCAGAAATGAAGCAGAGAGTTAGGTCCTTTTTCTGGCTCAAAATAATCCATCCTACATTTTCCTTTGGGTACAATTTAGGTCTTTGCAGCTACAGAACCTGTTTCAGTAGTTTCTTATGATACAGGTTACTGATCATACAGATATGTCCTTTGGCTTTAAATTAATTATCCAAGACTGTCTATAATAGCTGCAATCCAGACAAGTATGGTTGATCTCTAATATGTACAACTCACAGTTCAAGCGTTGGGTTGTCTTTTTTCTGTCTATTTTGCATTCCCTTCATGTTTTCCATATTTATAATAATTCTCCTCTTTCACTGCAGAGATCTGATCCTTGATGTGAAGACCTTAACCAAAAGATCTGCAGAGAGCGTGTGCTTCAGCCCTAATAATAGTGTTAACAAACAAAACTTGACCAAGTTCAAAATTAAGAGAAAAGATGGCCATCAATTGGAAGATCTGCTTCTTCGCTCTCATGTTGCTTCCAATGGTAAGGAAAGATGTTTTTATTTACATTGTGCTGATATAAATACATGTTCTCAAGGCCAGCACTTGCTAAGAATGAAGGATGTATTGCAGACACTGATTCTGACTTTTTCTGTGTGGCCTCATAGGTTATGTTAAGACTTTTCCAACCTCCTTTATGGATGCAATAAAACTGTGTTCACTGCTCATCCTGTAGAAGGGCAAGTCAATTCCTTGAGGGGATTTGTTCACTGTTTGTATCCAAGATTAAAAATAAAATAAAAAGTAATGATTGAAAAAAAAAAAAAAAAATAGTACGGCTCCTGTTTGAAATCCATTGGTTTAAGATTATTTTTTTTCCAGGCAGAGGGGATAAAATTAGAGATCCCCATCAGCCCTGCAAAACCCGAGCCTTGAGATATTACAGCCAGTGCTTTTGGATGCCTCCATTTTCAGAGGGACAGTTTTAAGAAACCATACAAGTGGGCCTCTAAAGATACAGGCACTCAAACTCTTTCATCACTTTTCTGAAGATCTTCAACTCTTTATGAAGATTCAGGGATTCATTTTTACTATAAGTCTTTACTTACTAGGTAACAAGCTATCCCATGAATCACTCAGTCTTAACATGTCTGGGGACTATAACTCTATTCCTGCCCATTGTCCCCCTACACATCGTGACTGTATCCAACCTCTCGTAACAGCCATAAGACCACTGACTTAAGCAGGATTTTTCACTTTGTGAAGAATACTTACAACCCCTGAAATAAACTCATCCTGCGTTTCAAGTCAGTTCTTTGCTAGACCATTGATCATATCTGTGTTTTTTATCACTTCTCAAGAAGCATCGTGCAGAAGGATACTGTGGCAAATAGCATGGGTATTTAAATCCTCTGTCTCATTCTTAATAGCTTCTATAACTTCCATGAAAATTCTTTAAAATTGCTTACTATACAGATAGTCTCATGTTACTGCACTTTAATAGAAAGGTATTTTCAAGCATTCTTGACATATATTTTTGCTTTTATTTTTAAAATAAGAACTATTCAATATGTGACCAGATTATCTTTTAGCAGTTTTTACACTTCCTTGCTTATGTATAGATTGTGTGACCTGTCTTTTACAATGCGTCGCGGTCAGGCTACAGGCCTCATCTTTACTTTGGCACAGGAAAATACATGTTCTTTCCTCTTAGGTCTTATTTAGAGACCACTTTAATTGACTGCATATCTGAAATGTAGCAGTATTCAGCTAAATTCCATAGAACAGAGTTGGAACTTGTAGTATACTTCTATTCCTCCAAATAATATAGTAGCTTACCATCCAAATATATTGTCTTTGAATTTCCTTCTAGTGCTTGACTCTTCTGACCATTGCCTAGCTTTTCTGGTCGGGTAGAAAGTATTACTTATTAACGAAGTGAGTATGTTTAATTTTTATACTGTATCTCTGAAATAGTTACACTAGACTTCCTCTAAGCTAATGGAAAGGGAAAAAACCCTCAACATTTAAGCTATTTTAGATGCCTATGTTGTGTATGACATTCCTGTCTTCTTCACTGTCATAGAATCATAGAATGGTTTGGGTTGGAAGGGATCTCAAAGATCATCTAGTTTCAACCCCCCCTGCCATGGGCAGGGATACCCTCCACTAGACCAGGTTGCCCAAAGCCCCATCCAACCTGGCCTTGAACACTTCCAGGGATGGAGCATCCGCAGTCTCTCTGGGTAACCTCTTCCAGTGCCTCACCACTCTAACAGGGAAGAATTTCTTCCTAACATCTAGCCTATATCTCTGCTTCTTCAGCTTCAGGCCATTCCCACTTGTCCTATCACTCCATGCCCTTGTAAACAGTCCCTCTCCAGCTTTCCTGTAGCCCCTTTAAGTACTGAAAGGTGCTATAAGGTCTCCTTGGAGCTTTCGCTTCTCCAGGCTGAACAACTCCCAGCTCTCTCAGCCTGTCCTCACAGGAGAGGTGCTCCAGCCCTTGGATCATCTTTGTGACCTCTTCTGGACTTGCACCAACAGGTTCATGTCTGTCTTATACTGGAGACCCCAGAGCTGGACACAGTACTCCAGGTGGGGTCTCACCAGAGTGGAGTAGAAGGGCAGGATCACCTCCCTCGACCTGCTGGTCACACCTCTTTTGATGCAGCCCAGGGCATGGTTGGCTTTCTGGGCTGCAAGTGCACATTGCCAGGTCATGTTGAGCTTCTTGTCCACCAACACCCCCAAGTCCTTCCCCTAAGGGCTGCTGTCAATCCATTTTTCACCCAGCCTGTAGCTGTGATTGGCATTGCCCCAACCCATGTGCAGGACCTTGCACTTGGCCTCATTAAACTTCATGCAGTTCACACGAGCCCATGTCTCAAGCCTGTCAAGGTCCCTCTGGATGGCATCCCTTCCCTCCAGCGTGTCAACTGGACCACACAGCTTGGTGTTGTCAGCAAACTTGCTGAGGGTGCACTTGATCCCACTGTCCATGTCACTGACAAAGATGTTAAACAGTGCCAGTCCCAGTACCAACTGCTGTGGAATGCCACTCATCATTGGTCTCCGCTTGGACTTCAAGCAGTTGACCACAATTCTTTGGGTGTGACCATCCAGCTGATTCCTTATCCACCAAGTGGCCCATCCGTCAAATCCATGTCTCTCCAATTTAGAGATAAGGATATCATGTGAGACAGTGTCAAATGCTTTGCACAAGTTGAGGTAGATGACATCAGTTGCTCTTCCTTTTTTGACCAGTGCTGTAACCCCATCATAGAAGGCCACCAAATTTGCCAGGCACGATTTGCCCTTAGTGAAGCCGTGTTGGCTGTCACCAATCACCTCCTTATTTTCCATGTGCCTAAGCATAGTCTCCAGGAGGATCTGCTCCATGATCTTGCCAGTCACAGAGGTGAGACTGACTGGCCTGTCGTTCCCCGGGTCTTCCTTTTCTCCCTTTTTAAAAATGGGGGTTATGTTCCCTGTCTTCCAGTCGGTGGGAACTTCACCAGACTGCCATGACTTCTCAAATATGATAGAGAGTGGCTTAGCAACTTCATCCACCAGTTCCCTCAGGATCCACATCTCATCAGGTCCCATGGACTTGTGCGCCTTCAGGTTCCTTAGATGGTCTTGAACCTGACCTTCTCCTGTAGTGGGTGGTTCTTCATTCTCCCAGTACCTGCCTTTGCCTTCTGCTACTTGGGTGCTGTAGCTGGAGTACTTGTTGGTGAAGGCTGAGGCAAAAAAATCATTGAATATCTCAGCCTTCTCCATATCCTGGGCAACCAGGTCTCCCATTTCCTTCCAGAGAGGGCACACATTTTCCCTAGTCTTCCTTTTATCACTGACATACCTATAGAAACTTTACTTGCTGCCCTTGACGTCCCTGGCCAGATTTATCTCTATCAGGGCTTTAACTTTCCTAACCTGATCCCTGGCTGCTCGGACAGTTTCTTTATATTCCTCCCAGGCTACCTGTCCTTGCTTCCACCCTCTGTAGGCTTCCTTTTTGTGTTTGAGTTTGTCCAGGAGCTCCTTGTTCATCCATGCAGGACTCCTGGTGGTTTTAACAACTGTAAAAGGAGATTAGCTTAAATTCAGATGCCATGGTTTTGGATATACATTAGATTACATAAACACACCATGTTGCTTCTAGTTTGAGACCCAGAAATGACAGCTGTCATGTCTCAGTCTCTTAGGAGCTCCCATCTTACAGCTAAGCCTAGGACAACCTCAATGTTTCCTCATCTATAAGTGTTGGTGAGGTGTTCTACACCAGGTGAAACTGGAAAGCAGATTGGTAGAGCTCTTGAATTCCTGGGTATGCAAGCATATTTTTCAGAGTGGAACAAAATTAATTAAATGGTCATATGAATGGAAAAGCAAAAGACTTTTTTTTTTTTTAAATGATCAGTGATCTTCAATGTTTCGAGATTTTTGATGTTCAGCTTGAGGCAGCCAAAAGGTGTCTTCTTACTTAGAGGTGAACGATTTTTAATTAAGGGAAATAAAAGTGACTGAACATATCTCTTGAGCTTTCAGATGGATGACCTTCCTGGCAAATGCAGAAGGACAGCAAGTTTCCAATTTCTAGCATTTCAGGACATAACTGTGATCACTGAGCTGGATAATTAGTGATCAGCTCCAGCTTTTGGAAAAAAACAGCTCTCTAATGAAATACTATGAAGCAAACCAGAGATAAGAAGAACAAATATGCTTTTATATATGCTGTTTCTGTAATGTTTATGATGTTTATGAGTCCAAGCTTTTATTATAGTCTCTTGTAGGAACCCAGGTACTAATGTTAATGATTTTACACACATGAATTTATGTCGTTGCACACATACATCTTCGGTCAGCAAAGAGACTTGTGCTTATGACAGAGATTGTACCGTAATTTGTTTATAGCATTCATTCCTTATTACATCCCTAAGTTTCTTTTCACCAAAGTTCAGGAATGATATAAGGTGATTTATGGTTCTTCATTCTTCCCTTGCTGGGACTCTTTTGTAATGCTTGTGGTAACACATTTTCTCTTCATTGGGACACACTTTCTCTTCAAACCACCTCTAATGTGCTGTGCTGATGTTCTCAAATCAGTACTTTTCTGTCATGCAGATTTTCAGACTTTTTACCAAGGGAGTGGATGTGACTTTTAAAAAAATTAGAGTAAAATTGAATGTCATCCTAGCCTCCAAGAAGTTCTGGAAAAAAATCTTCTTTTACATTACTTTCCTCTAAACACCTCTGGTACTGTTCAAGAAATCTCCAATGACTCAAGGAAAGCTCCTGTTCTTGGCAGTTGGGATCGATCCCCATTTTGTGGCACATGTCTCCATCCCTTGCAGTCAGTGTGGCTGCATCAGCTCCTGAATCTGTACAGCTGCTTCGATGTGCAGTTTTTGGCTTCACCAATAGACAGACCCATTTTACCCACAGAAAATGCAAGCACCTGGACTAATGTTCACATTCATAAACAGGTCAAGAAAAGGCCAAAAGAGGACAAATTGTATTAATGGAAAATTCTAGGTGGCCTCAAGTATAGACTCACACCAGAAAACAAGAAAATAATATGCTAATAAATAATTAGAAATGGGCATGTTAAGCCAATTATAATTGTCATAGACTAGCAGAGTTATATTTTTTATGTGTTTAACAGACTATTCTGTATTTGCCTATCTACCTTCTTATTAATGACTTGGGACTGAAGTCAGGATCTAGAAGCGTTATACCTTCTCGGCCTTCTAGAGGAATTCTTGAGCTTTATTTTTATCCCCATTTTAAGTGCTTTCCTAGCTTTAAATGTCTATGTTGCTATTTTACCTCGTTTTAATCCATTTTTTGTTAACTAACCCACTTCTTTTCAGTCACTCTCATTTTTTTGTTTTCTCTGAACATCTCTTTTCATTTGCACATTAGTTTTCTTCATCCTACCCAATTTTTTTGCTTCTGAATTCACTTTCACTGCCATTTTGATTGATTTCTCATTCCATTTATCTGTGATAGCAGTGGGCTTTGTTTTTTATTGGAAATATTAACAAAAGTCATCATAAAATTATTGAGGAGATAGGATCCTAAACCATCGTTCCTTTGTCTGGTTCCAAATGTACCTGAGAAACAATGAAATTCATGACTCACAAAGTTGGCTTAGTATATGAACTGAATTTTAAATGTAACTGCAATGCAGGTGTTCTGTCTGTAATAATTCAATCAGATGCATTTCTTCAGCTAATACTTGGAATTTCTTGTGGATATATTTTAAATATTGCTAGGCTTAAACTTTTCAAATGATAAGATATTCTTTGTAGTGTTTTATTAGCCGGCAAACATATGTTCACTGACTTCCTTTAAAAAAAAAAAAAAAAAAAAAAAGATGAAAATGAAGGTGTAAGTGATGCTTCTTGTATACCAACAGTGAAGTGCCATCACTGTATGAGGTCAGATGGGCACATGCAGATTTAGATGCACAGACAGTATCTCACAGATCGGAGAATGAAACCTCCGTCTGAGTATGTTTAAGCAATTCATTAAGAGGTGAAGAGAGAAACTAGATCTGTTTGCTCAGACCCTGTTTACTGAAGGGGGTAATATTTCTCAGTCTTTTAAGGATGTGTATAGTCTACAGAGTAAAGAGCTGTGTGTACCCTCCATTGTTCATCTGTAGCTGTCACTTCCAGTGCTAGGGTACGTTCAAATAAAAACATCTGCATTTCAGCCTCTGACTTTTTTTAAAGATGAGAGACAGTCTATTCAGACACACTAGTCTACTAGTTTTTCTCCAACCCTGCTATGTTTGTTAGACCATCCATTTTCTCCTGCAGCCCAAATGTGAGGTTCCTCAAGCACAAACATAGATGGTTGTGTTGGTCCCTGCTCTTTAACCAGCCTATTTTTTCTATGTAGGACTTAATGAGACAGTTTTTAATGAGGTTATCTGCCTTATGATTTGTAACATCTCAAAACCCTATTGGAGAAGTCAAGTTCTCTGTAGGATTGCAACCATCTCTAACATAATGCACAGTTACATGAGACTTCCCTGTTACTTATGCAATGCAAATACAAATATGTACAAATATAGCTAGGGAACTGCTGGGAATGTTCTCCAGAGGAGAAAAAACTTAGCTAGCCAAGACATTACTGCTGCTAAAGCTTTTTCTTTTTAATATAAGGAGATAGTGCTGGGGGCAACCAGCAGAATGTAACAACCTCTTAAAAACCTATACCTTGTTTAAAAAAGACAAAAAAAAAAAAAAGTCTCAGGATGTGTAATATTGGGTAAGGTAGTTTCAAAGAGAAGGTTCAGAATTTCTGGTAAGGTGTATCACAAAAAACATCTGAGAAAATCAGTGTTGCAAAACAATGACAGTGCCCTTGATACCAACCAACTTCAAGCACCTTTCAGAGACACAACGACTAGGATCCTAGGTTCCAGATGGTCCTTAGCCTGTCAGCTAGGTGGGATAGGTACATACAGAGAGTGACAGAGTGATAGATATCTCAGGGTGATATCTCCACCTGAGATATCTATAAGCCTGGGTTTTTCTGAGAAAGCCTGGCATGTTGGTACTCCTGTCTAAGATGCGTGAAGCTGGTGGGAGACCTTGATGTTGTGTTGGTGGTCTGTCTAGTACACTGACACTTGTAATCTCACACTGGGCACATCAAGTGTCAGTTATGGTTATTGCAAAAGCTGAAGACAGACACACTTTGTTAAAATGTTTTTAAGCTTATTAAGCTTATTTACACAAAACATGAATGACAACCAAAAAAAAAAAAAGTCTAGAAATATGCATATTCTACCAACGTGTGGTTCACCACGCTATGCACAAACACAAGTATCTACATGCAACTTTCCTTATTTAGGCAGGCAAGATATCTAGGTCTTAGAAATGCGTGGCAGCAGGTTACAAAGCAGAAAATTGTTGCCCTACATTAATGTGTTCACTTTTTTGCCCTCTGGTAGTAGTAATAATTTCTGTGACAGGCAAATAATATGATGACAACACTGATATAAGGACATTAATATGATTCTTTTCCCTGCTGGTTTTGTATTCATGAGCTTGGAGGAATATTGGATGAGCAGTCAAATATCACACTGGGAAATAAAAAAAGATCTCTTAGAAAAGGAGCCTGTAAAAAGAAAAAAAAATCAGAATCAGTGATTTTTCATATTGCTCAGCTATTAATATCTAGCACCTGAAGGGATATTATCCAAGTCTCTAGTAGTGTGCTGCTGGCCTGCTCTTCCTTGGGTTTGCTGAGTAAGCAGCCTAAGAAGATTTACTGTGGCGTCAGCTTGAAGAGATAGCTGTGATGCAGAACCGAAGCCACATTAAAAGGAAGGGGGAAATGGAAGCAAAAGATCAGGAAGAAAGGAAAAGAATATGAAAAAAACCCCACAATTGCATCACTCCACTGTTAGGGATTTGGTCTTTTATATGCCTTCCTTCATCCCTCACCATGGCTTCTAATAAGTAGTTTCTTCCCAATCTGTGAAATAAACTCTGTTGCTTCCTAAAGCAAATGTATGTCCTACGGCAAGAATTGAGGCCTTCCTGAGGATCAAGTAGCTATGCTGTAAGCCTGCCTGGGGGAGCATACAGGATCAGTGCTTGCCCCAGGGTTACATACCACAAGGCTCTCCAGACGAGCTGTCCAGAGGTTGCCTATGCAATAGCCATAGGGTTAGGAAGTAGATGCAAGGCAGAGCTTACAGTGCTTAAGGCTGTTTCCAGGGCTTCTTTTTCAAAGCAATAGACACGTGGCTATTTAATCAAAATCTGTGAGGCCCATTAAAAAACACTGCCAACCATAAAGCCCAAGTGTTGCTATCATTGCAGTCCCCAAGGGCACAGAACCCAACTCAACAAATCCCTCTTTGTTTCTCTGGGCAAGGGGCAAATAGATCACTCCAGGCTAGCTTGTGGTCCTGTTCCTGAAAAGAAAATTGGGGTTCGCTCAGATTTTTTTTTTTTTTCCTGTGGAAATCACTTGGAAGTGAGGATTTTGGAGATATGGGTCCCCTTCTATATTAAAGTACAGTAATCTCTGTGATATATTTGTTCCATGCCATATCATGCTAATTGTGCTCAAAAATGGAGAACATCACCTTCCTAATGAGTGGAACCTGCCTCTGTACTTCCCTGTGCCTGTGAGAGCTAAGTTGTGTACCTAGCTGATGTCTGGAAATGTACTTGGGCCAGTATTTAGCCACCTAAATGCTGGATGTCTAGGTTAATACTTTTATCGATATTAATATATACTAACGATTCTTCTGTGGTCAGTTGTAAGGGACAGACACCTCTAGATTTTGTCGTCCTAAACCTCCCTAGTGCTCTCCTTACTGCAAGGTCATCAAAAATTAGCTTAGACTAGACTTTGGTTTCTTTAGTGTTTAGAAACCCAATCTTTATTGAGTAGTATGTTACATTTTATGAATGTCACATGAATGATGAATAGATGACAGTAAGTCACTGTTGCCAATTGATTGTCCTGCATTATCAACACCTTGGGACTCATCTTCATAGGGTGGTTTGTAAGGTTATCATAAATGCTGTTTACTACCTTTCCTGGAATACGTTTTTAAAACCGGGTATTGAATGTGTGTTCTTGTATGGGTGAGGGCAGATGCCAGTGGATCACTGTGTCTGTAGTAAAGAAAAACAAAAAATGCGTACCATTAAATACTTCAAGATATTAAAACAATGAAAGATGATCCATTTTAGAGAGAATAGGAAAAATATTTTCCCTACATAATAACATTTCAACATTTTAAAAATATTTTGTAGTACTTTGATAGAATTATTCTTTCTGGTAAAGTTTAAAGAATTTAATCTCAATTTCAACCACTTTTCCTACTTTTTCTGTACAAAACAAAATTTCTAAATAAATATTCTCTTCAAACAAGACACAATATGGAAAGGGAGAATTTTATAACTCTTCCCCCTTTTTAAAAAAGAACAAATTACAGCCTTTTTTTTTCTTTCTTTTTCTTTTTCTTTTCTTTTTTTTTTTTTTTTTTTTGGCTATCAGTACAGTTTAGACTTTAAACTTAATCAACGTGTTGTTTCCTGGAGGAAAAGAGTCTCAATGAACATTGTTCATCCAGATTTCATTTGTGGTGGTTGGTGGGTTTAATGGTTTCCCAACCTTTGCACACTCTCAGTTGCTGTGCTCACTGTTCCAATATATTTTATATACAGGTACACTTATGCTGCAAAGTTCTGTGGAGGACTGCAAAGTAGCTAAAGTTTCTTACTGTTTCTGGCCTGCCCAATAATGCATTTATGCAATGTCCTTTTCTGTTAAACATTGCTCAGTAGGCTTCTTTTGGAGTGTAAAATTCCTATTAATTCTCCAAGAGCTTTAGATGGAAAAAGAAAACCCTTTAGCTTCTGTGTACTCTTTTCAAATGCTTTCGGTACCACAATCTCATTCTGACTCAGCATCTGTGGCCAAAGTGTGTTATTCAGGGATTATTTAGGTCAAATACAGGTTGGTGATTTGGTTGTTTGAAGAATTCTAAAACAGTTTGTCAATAATTTGAACTACTGGTATTTGCAGATTAGGAAGGGAAAGTGCAGAGAAATCTTTTTTGTATAATTCTTACTCAATAGCCACATCTGAGCATGTTACATATTTTGGCATAAAACTGTTTTGGACCTTTATTTTGGCTTTCTTATTTGCTAAGGGCCTGCCAGATAACTGATAACACAAAATGCATATTGGGTAAGATTAGAGATATGCTGAAACTCAAGGGTATAAATTCATGTTTACTTCATCACAAATATTAAAATGTTCTTTTTTCTTGCTGCCCTCTGGCTGATCTGTTTTTAGTTATTATATCTCTGTTAACCAGTTTTATGATAATTTGCTCCATTATTTAAAAAACATAACAAAATACATGACATTTTTGCATTGCAATAGAAACTAAATTCTCATGCAGTTACAGCCTAAGCTAGTCCCTTTTAGTACATCTTCCAGCAATGTAGATGTACAAGATCTAAACCTTTCTGGCCATCATGTGTTCTCTATTATGTCTGAACTAATGCAGAAACACCAGGTGGGCGAACTGTATGCTAATTTAAAATAACTGCTGAACCTCACTGTATATTTTCAGTCTCAAAGGTTTGACATCGAAAGCAATGAAGTTACTACTCATCCTGTAACTAACTGTAGCTGTAGGCATTCCCTTGCACATTCCACTTGCAGAGTAGCTGTGGGAGAGCCAGGAATTTTTCAGAGGCAGGCAACATCGGTGGGAATGGGCTGTAAGATGCTGAAGGGCCTTTGATACCCTAAGGAAAGCAGACTAATGTGATCACATCTATATGTATGTATTTATTTCTCCATTCCTCCAGGTCATCTATCTACCCCCAAATCCTGAATGCTATGGTTGGTTTCAACTAAAGTTGACAGAAGGACCATGTTCTCAGGCAAATTAATTTTCTAACAGTTTTATACAAATGTTTAGGCAAAGACAGCCATTTTTTTAATTCCCTGCAGAAAAATGAACTTCAAGATAACCTCAAGCCTCGTTAGACATCCAAACAGGAGCTCATCCAGGAGATACTAATCCATGCAATCAGTGGCTAAAACCTTGTGCTACTGCTCACAAAACTCATCAGATTTATTTATTCATTCATTCATTCATTTATTTATTTAAATCTAAAAGCTAATTGAGGTATCTGGCAATTCAGGGTCACTAGTAATTAGAGTGGCAACCTAAGGCATGAGATCTTGAAGATCAAAGGTACTTATTGCCCCAGATTAGTCCTCAATTTGGGCAACACTGTAGTTTCTTGTTTCTCAGTTCTCTCTGTGTCAAATTAGGCCATCTGCACTGCCCTGTCTCTAAAGGCGTGGAAAAGATAAATCCACTTAATGCTAAGGTATGATCAAGGATTAGAGTGACAGTGCCAAAGACAGATGTTTGAGTTATGAGAAATTGTGTTAATCTCAGTGCTGCACTATGGAGAAGCACGTGCTGGTGAGCTGCCTGGAGATCTGTCCAGGGTTGAGGAGCTCTGTGAGACACCTGGCTCTCAGGTATTCTGAGATCCATATGTTCAAATAACCTGAAAATCTGTATTCCATATATTTTGCAGCTCAAACCATAAACAAAATCATCAGTCGCATCTGAGTGAAATATGACATTATTTCATCAGTTCATTGATCAAACATCCCTCTTCTTCTGACTTTTCTCTCACATTTCTTTGTACATGGTAGCTAACTTATTCTCAGCCATAAAATCCATGTACCTGTACTGATAGTACACGGCATAGCAGCTGGGGGGGCACCCCTGGGTGCTCTGCAAAAGCACACATGGGGATGGCCAGGGCACGGCGCAGTGCCTCCTCATTTTCTAACGCTGGTGTGAAGTCCCATGTAAATCTTCATGATTAATGCTTTCATGTTTGCACTTACATACTTATTCCTTCTGCACTTCTCAGGAGCTTATTTGTCTATTTATCCAACTGTCTACTAGTTGCATATTAATTTTTTTAGGGATTTTTCTGTGAATTAAAGGAGTAGATGGGGACCAGAAATGATAAAGTTTATTTTGCTTTGGTTTTCAAGCTCTAACCTATTGGTTACAACATTAATTATGCAGATATTTAATTATAGAACACAAAGATGAAAATTCAGCTGCTTTTCCCTTTTGTGTCCATGGATATTTCCTATATGTCTGTTAATGAAATCCAAAATAACACCTTGTGGATGACAATTAATATTCGAGGGGCAGGACATCTTGTACCAAGGTCAGCTCCCACTACATGGCAGTGCTTACAAAGGGACACTTTTGGATGTTGAGCAATGTGAAGTGGCAATCCTCCAGCTGTGTTCATGGCTTTGGAAAAAAAAAAAAAAAAAACAAACCAAACAAAAACCCCCAAAAAAACCAAACACCAAACAGCTGCAGAAGCTGGCAGAAGCCATTGTGAAATAACACTGTCCAAACTGTGGAAGAATGAAATCCTAAGTTTAATGTAATGTAACAAAAAATACAGGTACAGGGATGTGTATGAATAACATTAGTCTCAAGAAAATTGTTTTTTCAAATCTGATTGCTTGCATTTTGGGGCAGTGGGTTTTATTCAGTTTATTTTTTCATAAGTGAAAATGTGAAATATGTATAACTATTTTGAAAGGTGTAATGTACAATTTCTGAACACAGTAATCTTGAGGATTAAATAAATGACAGTCAACATATACTGGAGTCACACAGAGTAACCCACGAAGGACAATATAAAATAGGTTCCACCAATTTTGCTTTCAAGTGTCTGTTTACCTTAAGTACAACAGCAATTTGCTTTCATGGCAGAGGAATCTCTTCTCTCTCTCTCTTCTGTACTACTGTATGCCTTAGACATACAGTATTTACGTGTGTTAATGCTCTCTTCTGATAGCAGGAAAACAAAAGCAGTGCAAAACTCCATTTCTGACTCTACCTTTCTCCATGGAAAAGGAAACCTTATTTCTATTAACTTCAGTCTGAACCAAATTGAAAGATTACTGCAATTCAATGTCACCATTTCAAGGGCTTCAGAGCTGTACCTCTTTTTGTTGTATAAGTCGTACTACAATTCAGAAATAAGCGGAGTTATGAAAATTTAACTTACCTTAGGGGAAATGTTTTGCACATCTTTATTCCATTGCACATATATGTCTGTAGGATGGGCAATAAGGACCTGAAGTCCCTGAGAAGTCAAAATAGTATACATGGCGGAACTGAGCTTTTTCTCTGTAACTGGAAATACATTAGCAGAAGAGAAATTAACTTCTTGGAAGGAAAGATACATCAAAACGTGAGAATCTAGAATAGATTACCCAGGTAACAGCAGGGATATAGTGTGGTCATCGTTACTCATGAAGCAGGATCCAGCATTTTCAATCCCAAATACATAATGTTGAGCTCTCTTAGTCAACATACAAGGATCCTATTAAATATGGCATGTGTAAATACCCCAGTAAAACCCTAACCTCTTTCTCCAGGGTGCCAATTTATTGACGCTTCTCCCCATTCAGCAAATTAAATTTAGGAAGAGAGGTTTGAAAGTATCAGCCAGCATTTATCTTCTTGAGTGGAGAGTAGTAACCAGGTATGCTTGGGCTTTAAAAACCTTTTTTTTTTCCTTTTTCTTTTTTTGTGACACTGAGAAAGTGTCTCTTGTTTAAATATGCAAAAGATTCTGAGTCCTAAATGTCTGCGCATTGCAGTCAGCTGCAAACAGTACAGCTGAAGCATCTGTTACCCTTGGAGAGAGACCCTGTGCCACCGAGTTCTGCATCAAGAATGCCCTTGTACCTGCCAACCAAGGTGACTGGCTTAACACTTTAGATGCCTGCTGCATTCCGTTGGAGCTGAGAACAACAGGACATCTACCATGAAGATAATAATATGCATCTTGAATCTGTCCTTATTCAGTAAGATATCCCTTATCTGAGCAAATTTCTGTATAGCAGTAGAGCACAAAAATGCTGGAGCAGAATCTGGGTCATGACAAGACTCTGAAAGTGAGACCTGTGGCTTATCTGTCAGTGTCTGAAACACATCCAAGTCCTGCAGGTTTATTTGGAATGAAGTCACCCTTTAAGGGGGAGATCTGTTCTTAGAAGACGACTATCTCTACCACAGCACGTTGTCCCTCCTTAAATCAAATCATACCCTGCAGTGATATAACAGTAAAATAGGAATTTCAGATAGAGTATGAAATCCGGTGCTGTGTTTTGTTGTTTTGATTTCTAGCAATTTTACAATGTTATTTTGTAGCACATCTTATTTTGGAACTTCTTGAAACCTGCTTGAGGTTCAGCTTATGAAAAATAGTGTAGTCACCGGTAGGATTTTCTAAGAATGCCTCACGAGCAGTGCATATGCGATAAATTCATCGCTACATGGATTTTATACTGATAGCAGAAATTGTCTCATGGGCAATGTCTGTGCAGGTTATCTATCCTCATGCCATGTGAAGCAAACCATTTGGATAAGGAGTCACGCAGGAATAGGAATCCCACTTTTTGCAGGAGATGGTAGCATTCTTACATCATGGTTTATAAGAACTTAGAGTTAGGATTTATAATGGCAAAGTAATCTTGATACAACAACCGGTAAATATTAGCACATAAAATGTTAGGAAAGGAAAAAAAAAAAGAGGAAACTTTGGGAAGGAGAAAGAAGGAGCTGTATGTCTAACACCTGCAGCTAGAACTGGTCTCAAATACATTGTTCCATCCCAGATCAAATCTTTTATACCGTGTCTTACCCTTCCAAAACACCATCTCTACTTTTGGGGATCCTATCCCACAGCAATGCTGGAAAAAAAATAATAAAAAGCAGGAGTGTTCAGAGCTGATTTCTAACAGGGAAATTTTACTGGTCAGAAAGAAGGCTATAGCTGGCCTACTGTTAGCACGTGACATTACTGAATATTCTGCCTAGTGAGAGATGTGGACTGAAGATTTCATCACACATTGCTGATTCCTATCTCTGCTCTCCTTCCATGTAGCTGCTGCTCTCTATTCATCAGAAAATGGATTTAGATTGGTAGGTCTGGATTTTTTATAGTGTGTAAAAACAAAATCCCACTACATGTCACACTTTGTCTAAAATGTTCTAGATTTCAACTCTTGTGATTAAAGAAAGGAATTGGGTGTGATTGTGATTCTGTATCTCTTAAGCTCCTGTGAAAATGTCAGTTATTGCTGTCTGCCCATTGTGATTTTTAGTGCAGTTAATACACAGGTCCCTCCTGACAGTGAGTCTGAGCATGTGCTTCTCTTTCATGGTGTTTATGAAAGCAATACATTTTTATTGTTCCTTTGAAATATCAGGAATAGGAAATTGAGGTCTAAAATTGTACTCCATCACCTGTTCACTGCATGATGAAGCATGTTTGAACTGCATTCAAATCAGGAGGCGTGATCCCAGTTCAGAGCTGCATGTTCTCAGGTTCTGAAAATATAGGTTATAAGGTTAAAGACAAAGGCCAAAGCTTCCATTGTGAGTCATTATTTGTCAATATACATTAGTTGAGAAGTTGATGCCTTCACTTTAACAAAATAAACGCTATATAACAGGTAATGTGGCTTCTTACATTCAGTGATGTCTAGGGCATCCTTAAACAGGTATCATTTTCAGGCTTACAAATGCCCAAGACAGAAATGTGGCATGTGGCTAAATTACTACGAATCACAAATACAGTCTGCTGCTTCAGTGGAGGGAATTGTGTTGGTGGAACTGATCACCCCTTTGGCAATGATTTGCCTACCCAGAACTTAGCTGTTCACTGTCATGATATAACTGCATATCACCAGAGATGATGTTTTCTGAGAATCACATTTAAATGTTGCTGTTAAAGAGCTCTTGCCAGGGATTTAAATACTGGTGATCAGCCATGATTAAACCGTGTGCCCAACGACAGTGCAATACTTCTGCTGGCCTATAAAATCTGGGGTGCTTAAGGTGGAAAAGCAATGCACAGATAACAGTTTCCAAGAAGTAAGGTGGAGATGGGATTCATTAATGCAAAATCTAGAGCTTCACAAGTCACATTGGGCTCTCAATTTTTGTTACAAACAAGAGACAAACAGACTCTACAAGTGTCTCTCCATACCACATTTTTCACCTAGATAACTTAGGCCATAAATATTGACCAACACCACATGTCCAAACCATTAACTGGCTGTGAGAGGAGTGTCTGCTGATGTTTCTCAGCAGCGCGGCATTGATGCAGTCCTAAATACAGAGATAAGGCGCCCATCGTTAGGCTGACAATCATAAGACTAGGAACCCTATTTTATTAGATAACCTAATGAAAGTAGCATTAGTATCATTCTCTGTGGTATAAACCCAGACTGAAGGACTACCATGGTTAATAAATTTATACAAATTTTGGAATTTTCTGTCAGGTGGAAAACTCAGTTGTTTCAATATCTTTTGTCATGCTGAAGGAATATATTCATATATCTGGACTTCTCTCCTCCCCCACCCTCACCCCAAGCAGACTGAGTCACCTTATAAGATTGTAATTCCAAAATAGTGAAATATTTCACACTGACATGTTTAAACAGAGCAGAAACTTTCCTTAGCCCTGAACTGGATTACTCGAATGACACCTCAGTTTTTCAACTCATCAGTGCAACATTTTATATCATATTTTGTATTTCTATCAGCATTAATTTGGTATGATTATGGCCAACACATGGAAAAGCATGGCTACATCATACTCTTCACAGTCATAAGTTGGGACATCAGAGGAACAAGGCAGTTCATGCACCATGGCTCTGCTAGAAATCTCACAAATGCTTATAAATATCTAAAGGGTGGATGTCTAGAGGAAGGGGCCAGGCTCTTCTCAATAGTGCCCAGTGACAGGACAAGGGGCAACGGGCACAAACTGGAACACAGGAAGTTCCAGCTGAACATGAGGAATCATTTCTTCACCTTGAGCGTGACCAAGCACTGGGACAGGCTGCCCAGAGAGGTTGTGGAGTCTCCTTCTCTGGAGAGACTCAAAACCCACCTGGATGCAATCCTGTGCAACCTGCTGTAGGTGATCCTGCTTTAGCAGGGGGGTTGGACTAGATGATGTCTAGAGGTCCCTTCCAACCCCTACCAATCTGTGAATCTGTGTGAATCTCCTTACAGCCACTGCTGTACTTTCCTCCCAGGTGGTGTCCATAGCCCAAGGACAACCAAAGCTGATCATAAATGCCTTTTAAGATGACTCTTCTCTTTCTCTGGTAATTTGTTGTTGGTGGTGTTTCTTCTGTGTATTACCTAACTGATCATCATTAGGAAATTTTCCTACACTGCCTCTCTTCCTTTGTAATCCCCTCTGCTCAGCTCCATGCTGGCTTGTTTCACTGTGTTGGTGCTCTGACACACCATTCAGTCTGCTCCCTTTTGTCCTTTATGAATATGTACTTTATTCCCCTCCTTGAGTTTTTACAGTGAAATAGTGGTAAAACCCTCCAGAGACAGGAAGGAGAAAGAAGGGTTTTGTTGAGAAAGCTACTCCAGGCACAGTCTTTTGTGCAAAGATTTGATTCCTTCTGGGACTTGAGTGGGTTTTTTTGGTTGTGGGTTTGTTGGGTTTTTTTCCTCCACTTTGGCACAATATCTAAGCCAATGTCTCTTAGCACTGAAAGGACAAGGAGGGAGATTGAGAATGAGACTGAGTACTTCCCATTACCACTGTTGTAACGAGCTCTTTGCCTCCACTCTTCAGAATTCTCCCCAGTCCCAAAGTCCCTTTGGGGAATATTGGAGTGAGAGCTGTAGCACGAAGCACTTGCTGGAGCTGCCTGTGGGGAGGAGTGAAAGGGAGGAATGTGTGTGATAGTTGAGGGCAAATAGCTTTAATTTAATTAGTAGATTAATTAAAGCTTTCTCCCTTGGGTAGGGTATATGTGTGTGTGTGTGTAGAAAGTGTTTCTGCAGCCTCCTGTAGCTGTTCATCACGCATTTCTGTTCCAAGTGTGACTCAGATGGGGTTTCTATTGAACTTGCTGGGAGCCTGCACAAAACAAATTTCCTGTCTAAGACCTTTTCTCTTCAGGGTTTTGTTTAAATGTAATGAAGTATAAATGGGCAAATAATAACGAGTAATAACAAGAACTTGCCTTGCAGATGAATGTGGCATCCGGCAGCATGACAAATGCAGAACTCCTAAAAGCTTCTCTGTTTCCCAACGTCCCTGCAGTGAGAGAAGTCTTAGGTTAGCACAGATTCCCTCAGCCTTTGCTCAGTGAAAGGTATCAAAAGTTTTTTCTGTGTGATAAACCACTCAGCTACTTGGTAGCTTTGGCTCTGTATACTTTACACAGGTCTCAAGGAAAGCAGATTAAGGCCAACAATGTCCTGGGCTGTATTAAGAAGACCATGACCAGTAGCTCCAGAGAAGTGATTATATCCCTGTTGTGGTTTAACCGCATCTGCCAACTCAGCCCCTCGCAGCCACTTCCTCACTCTCCCATGGTGGGATGGGGGAGAGAATCAGAAGAGTAAAAGAGATAATTCGTGAGCTGAGATAAAGACAGTTTAGTAGGTAAAGCAAAAGTTGCACACACAAGCAAAGCAAGACAAGGAATTAATTCCCCACTTCCCATGGCAAGCAGGTGTTCAGCCATCTCCAGGAAAGCAGGGCTCCATCACGCATAACTGTGACTTGGGAAGACAAATGCCATCACTCTGAACATCCCCTCCTTCCTTCTTTTTCCCCAAACTTTATACGCTGAGCATGATGTCATATGGTAGGGAATATCCCTTGGAGGGGGGGTCAGTTGGGGTCAGCTGTCCCAGCTGTGTTCCCTCCCAACTCCTTGTGCACCCCCAGCCTACTCGCTGGTGGGGTGGGGTGAGAAGCAGAAAAGGCCTTGGCTCTGTGTAAGCACTGCTCAGCAATAACAAAAACATCTCTGTATTATCAACACTGTTTTCAGCACAAATCCAAACCACAGCCTCATATCAGCTACTGTGAGCAAAATTAACTCTATCCCAGCCAAAACCAGCACAGCACTTGCTGGACCACTTCTAGAACATTACATCCAGTTTTAGGCTCCTCAATATGCTAAAGATGTCAATCAACAAGAGCAAGTTCAGACGACGGCCACCAGGATGGCCTGTGAGAAGAGGATGAAGAAAATGGGCTTTTTTAGCTGGTGGAAGGAAACTTTTGGGGCAACCCTGTAGCAGACTTACAGTATATATGAAGAGATCATCAAGAAGAGAGAGCCAAGCTCTTCATCATGGTGCATGGCAGGAGAACAATGGACTATTAGGGTAAGTTGAAACAAGGAAGATTCATACTGGATATAAAGAGAGTCCTTTTTACCCTGAGGATAGTTGAGCATAGGAGTAAGTTGCACAGAGAGGTTGTGCAGTCTCCATTCTTGGAGATTTCCAAAACCCAGAAGGAAAAAGCCCTGAGAAACCTGACCGGATCCCATTGCTGATGCTACTTTGAGTGGGAGGTTGAACTGGAGATTTCTGAAGGTCCCTTCCAACTTGAGTTATGTTGTGATTTCATAATCCTCTCTGAAAGACATGTCATAGTTGCTGTGGTCTTGCAGCCACCAGAGGCAAGGGTATCTGAGTGAAGGCAAAGGCATGTGAGGGACTGAAGCTCTAAACACAAAATCTGTAGACTAGAAGAAAAAAAAAAAAAAAAAAAAGATTAAGATAACTTTAGGCTATCGTTTATATCCTATTGGTTTTGGGTTACTCTGACACCTGATGCAGCCTTCCAAGTCTAGTTTAATCAGGGAACATTCCTGTATTACCACTACTGTCTGAAGAGTGAAAAAGAGGTGTGCTTTTCCCAAAAGTTCTCTGGAGGTAATAGGAGAATGGACAAGCCTTTCTGTTTCTTACTATTGCTCTCAGAAAAGGCAATTCTAAGTATGACGCAACTGTAAGGACGATGGTAAGGGACCTTCTTCGGGATCAGCTGAAAGCAACGTAACCCCCTATTCAGAGTTTAGGTAGAATCCTAGAATCCTAGAATGGTTTGGGTTGGAAGGGACCTCACAGATCATCTAGTTCCAAACCCTCTGCCATTGGCAGGGACACCTTCCACTAGACCAGGTTGCCCAAAGCCCCATCCAGCCTGGCCTTGAATACTTCCAAATGGAAACTGTTAGGCTTCAGAGTAGACGAATCTTTTTTGCCAAGTCAGGGGACTGATTTAACAGAGAAAATACGAGATCTGGACAACCAAAATGATTGTCATGTACAAGCTTATTCCATTGGATCAGTAGATCACCAGATCAGATGAACAGTGTGTCCCAGAGTGCTCAAAAGGGTCAAAAATTAGAGAGCTCTTCTTTCAATTCCCTCGTTGCAGGTGTTCAGCTCAATCTGAATGCCATATCCCAGACTTCTCATTTCTCAGCCAGACACAATGTGTTAACATAGGTAGATCCTCCAACTTCCCATCCAGTCATTTCTACTTATTAATCAATAGCTGAACTGTTGTCCCAAATCTGCACAAAATGCAATCACCTGAGGCTCTGACCACAGAACCCAGAGAAAAAAGTTACTCATTATTTATCCTCCTTTGCCAATCATGAATTCCACCAATTTACATATATATTACTTGCCTGCAACCCCCATTCAATGAATTTCTGTTTGCTGAGACAGCCACTTATGGAGTTTTGGCTAAAGCTTGGATCTACATTGGGTTGCTCTCTTGCCAACGGCTCTGCCATGTTCAGGGACTGCTGTGCCACAGCTTGTGTCAAGAGTTGGAGAGTGTCCTTGGAAACAATTGGTGGTGAAATCTGCAAGCCTTGCACCACTGAAGTCCTGTAGTAAGGCCACACAACCCACTTTTGCTCCAAATTAAAAGCTCTTGGAGGAGTGAGAATCTTCCCATAAGGGTTCAGTCAGATTTGTAAGGGGATAGACCTTGATTTGGACACTTAAATCCCACTGCTCTTGAAGACTTTTGAAAATAGGTGGGAATTGCAATGTTGGTAGGAGACTGTCAGCTTTTCAGATCTAGGTTGACCTCTGAGGAATGAAGGAGGAAGACATCTAGTATGTGTTATTGGGAGTTGTACTTCTAGTTTTATCTTTGGAGGAGAAAGTCTCAGGAACAATGGGAGAAAGCCTTTTTATGTAATACAATCAGCAATCAGAAAGGGCTATTAAACCTTTAGTTTCACCTCAAGGACATTATGTCTAGCTAGATTTTTAAACACTTTTCCAATGAGTGATTGCATCCTACAAGTACAAGGCTTTGAAAAACATTGCTTAGTATTGCCTGCTATTAGAAATAGGATAAAGGTATATTTTCATTTTACTCAAGATGTCAGTTCCTGGGGAAGTCATCAACTATACTGAGAATGTCTCACCATGCTCAAAGAGAGGTTTTTCAACTGATCTCCAAGATAAAAAGCCAGTTAAGGCAAACTCAAAAATAGGTTTACCCCATGTTGCGTAACACATCTTTTGTCCAGAGTTACCACTTCAGAAGGTATCCACTGAGTGAAGGGAACTGCTGATTACACTGCTGCTATTTTCTAATCTGCAGTGAAACACGCATCTCTGCAGGAGCCATCAGTGTTAGAAGGTAACCATGTCTCAAATTCACGTAAGCCAGTTTGAAAGGGATCAATGCCTTTTTTTGGCAGTGTTTGTGGGTTTTGTTTCTTTTTCCTGCACAATTTGCTTAGACCATGGTGTCAAAACTATGCTGCAGATTGTACAATTGTGCCTTGGCTTGAATAAGTTTCTAATCGCTTTACCCTTTCACTTAGTCTGAAGTGGTTTGAAATTGCAGTAGTTTGGGTGCCATTTACACAGGCAGACAAAAACACAATCAAGTAACAACGTAAGGCCTTCCTGGAGAACAATTTGTTCGACTGCCAAGCCAGTGTTGTGGGTACCAGTAATGATGTAAATCAGTTCTGAAAAAATCCAGATAATCAGAGTTCCTTCCCAAACACCTCTATTTTTAACATAATATTTTGCAAGTTTTGGCCCTGGTTTGACCAGTTGAATCATCTCTAGATAAGAACAAGGATTAAATCTAGTAATGTTGTTTCCACGACAAAGTAAGCTTCTTTCTGCAATGCTCACTTAATAATGTATCATTTTTAAGCTAACTTTTAAACACTGAAATTCATAATAGAATTAATAATAAGTGTAATTCACTGTGAAGTGAGTGATCTAATATACCTAGTGGATTAAACTCCTCTCTTGCATTACTTTCGAGACAACACTTAGACAAAAGGTGAATCAGACTCTATTTCATCTCTGTGTTGATGTAAAACACTGTCCATGAGGGATTTAATGAACGTGGTTTTTTTTTTGTTGTTGTTGTTTCTTTGCTTTTTCTTATCTGTATTTCTTTACCCCTATCCTTTTTGTCATGAGCAGAACAGTATTTTTTAATGACTGTATACAGTCAAAGACAATTGGCTTTCTTGACTAGACCATTCTGCACTGTTGGCCCATGGGATGATTAGTTTGGATAACACTCAGACCTCTTTCAATGCCCAGCTTTGAGATGTTAAAGAATTTCTAAATACTTCCAGCCACTCAACCACCTCTCCTATGCACAAGTCTTCATCAGTGACTATGAATGTGGCACAAGGATAATATCCCATTCATAGAGAATGCCCTGTTTTTCCTCTGAGAAGATCTGTATCCACTTGATATGACTGAGGAAATGATTCAAGTGCCAAAAGATAAATGTCTTTTTCCATTAGAGATACCCTACAGTGTCCAAAATATCCTGACAAAGGGCAAACATAAAGGCCAATGCAGGCAGCAGCAACTGGAGGTCAAGTGAGATACCCTAAGGCACATCAAATGGTCTAGACATCTGTGCTTAGACTTCTGACCAGCTCACCTTGGGTATAGCTGTATGTCAGTGTCATATACACAGCACATAAGTCAGGACAGCTACCCAAACATGGTTTTCAGTTTAAGTTCATATCCCTTGTTCCTTGGTATAAGTAGTCAGAAACCATCTTCCTAATGCGTTCCAGTCCTCCTCTCTCAGCTGCCTACCCACAGCCTTGCTTTGTGCTCCATGAACACATTATCAGGACTATTCTCTCCCTGTTTGCAGATTTACTGGGCACGAGGGTTCAAGGCACAGTGTCAGCAGCTTGTACCACCCTGTGCCTAATGTGAGGCACAGTCTGCGCTACATGCTGGGAAGAGGTGCAGAGCTATTACCGTGCTGTGAACATCTTTAGGCACCAAATCAAGCACCTTGACTTGTTGCCTTTCCGGTATAGAAAGGCTTGATATACTTGAACTCAGTGCTTGATATACTTAAAACAAGAAGAAAGGGGGCTTATTTAACTTTATTTTCATGAGCAAGGACGTGTGTGGTGCCCTTCTGATCTGCACAATTCCTCCCACGTGGTTCCTTCCCTGGAGCATCTGTATGTTTGAGTAATACCTTGCTTAAACACATGACTCTAAAATTTGCCAATCTGATTTATACATATAACTAGGGCAGGTCCAGAAGCAGCACAGATGTGTTCACCTGGTTCTCTGCCCAGGTTTATGTACTAACAATCACTTTCTTAATGGAACAGTTCACAATAAAGCAGCATGTTGAGAGTATGTGTGAGAGAATATATGTAGGTTGTAGCATAATAAGAAGATTGTTATTAATATTACCATAATGTCAAGGGAACACAAGTTACACACAGCACATACCAGTTTCTTTGTGGTGGTCACCTTAATAAAAATATATGAAGAAAAATTAAAATGCTCAATTTGTTGCACATCTGTAGTGTCTTAGCTAGCTGCTTTTGTCTTTTGTGTTCTCTCAGAACTAAACAGACATTGATTGTATTTACTGTATTTATATCTCTATAAATATATGCCTTTTCAAAATTGGTGTGATTCTAACTCCTTCACTCCATTGAGAGTAATTTTCTTTTTTTTTTTAAAGACTTAATTTAATGCATTATCAACTTGATTTCTTGATTTTTCTAGTATGTCTTGAAATATTATTTAACTGCACATATCACTGGTATCTTCTGGGAAACTGAAACCAGACTGTCTACTGAACTCAGGAAATTGCAAATGTCCTTGAGGCAAAAGAAATGAAATCGGGAGGCCATGAAGTTCAAGCTTACACTTCCATTTGAATTGTGCTCTGCTGTTCAGTTGTTGAATACTGACTCAACGGATTAAAGGCTCTACCAGTACATGGCTAATGGAGAAACATGAAACGTGGATCCTTTCAGGAAAACATGATAATGTTAATGCATCTCTGCATTCAACAGAAAGACCTTTTGTTATAAACAATCCAAACCTTGTTTTATTTTCTCAGATAAGACATTGCTAATTAGTGGAGATGACAGTCAGCTTCTATTTTCTCCTCTGGCACTGAGGTTAACATTTCCTCCCTTTCTTTGTTTTCTGTCTCAGTTTCCATGTTCCCCAATATTTTTTTAAGTCTGTTGATGAAGAGTGCTACACAACTGCATAAAGATGGTTATGGGAAATCACATCAAAATATTCTGCCAACAGTGAAAGCTTAAGGAAGGCTACAGGGATGGGTGAAGCATTTCAAATACATCCTGAGCCAGATTTAGATACAATTGACTGAATTTAGTCAGTTTAGTCAGATACATCTGACTAGATGTGCCTGTCTGCAAGGAAAACAATAAAATCTGAGCTTCTAACCTTATGCTTTCCTTATAATCAATCAAGTCCTGGCTTTGATTTACCACTTACTAAAGAAGACAACCAAAATATAAAGGATAAATCACACTCTTGTCGTTTCACTATTGATTGAATCTAGACCTTCTTCTCAAAGGTCTAGAGTTAACCCACAGGACATCAAAAGTTGGGCATGGTGGATTTTTTAGTGTTCTGTATCCTTTGATGGACTTTGCATACATAAATACATAAATATATATCTATATGTTTTGAACCCCTATAACATTTAACATCCACAATATCAAGCTGAAAAGGGTTCTGTAGGTTAACAATAACTTTATGAAGAAACATTTCGTTTTGTTTATTCATAATCTGCTCGCCTAGACAGTATATAAATATTAGTATTAGTATTATACTATGGCTTTTCTAATCTGCACTTACTGAATTGCCAGGTTCATGTACTGAGACAACTCCCGGATACTCCTTTCGGACCTGGGCAACTGTGGAGAGTGAACCAGTACTAGCAGCAGAAGCCTGATTTACTTGCAATTTCTCTTTTATCTTTTTGAAAGATATTCTAAGAACTTGAATGTCAGCCAATGCAATTTTCCCAATCTTTGGTGAGGTTTAGGGGATGATGTAGCAAAAGCCCTTATGTTCTTGGGAGATCCCAGAGATCTGTGACAATATATATTTTCCAGGCCCTTGGGAGCTCTTGGAACAGAATACTGTTTGTTTTGAAGATAAACAAATCTAATATGGTTATGCCTGGTGTATCCCATGGGTAAAATAGCTGAAATTTATTACTGGGATCTTGGAGATGAAACTGTGTAGCATTGTCAGTTCCTACAAGTGGCAAGTAAAACTTTCCACTAGAGGTGCATTAGGAAACCCTCTTTGTCTTTGAAAAAGTGGTGATAGCTTGTAACTGCTACAAGGACACAAGTGTGCAAATGCCTCCATGCCTTCTAGCACACATAAAAACAGAAGTACCACCAAACCAGGATTACGTGTGCCTTGGGATTTGCATATTGAGTGGGAGGTGGTAGTTCAATGCATTAGTGACCCAAACAGATCACTGCATTCACTCTATTGGGATGTGAGGGAAGTAAAATGGAACTGTACAGATGGGGCTCCAAAATAAACTGAAGTAGATTGAATTGTATGAGGTTCAACAAGGCTCAGTGCTGCATCCTGAACTTGGGTCACAACAACCCCAGGCAACGCTACAGGCTGGGGCAGAGTGGCTGGAAAGCTGCCTGGCAGAGAAGGACCTGGGGATATTGGTCGACAGCGGCCTGAATATGAGCCAGCAGTGTGCCCAGGTGGCCAAGAAGGCCAACAGCATCCTGGCTTGTATCAGGAATAGTGTGGCCAGCAGGACCAGGGCAGTGATCATCCTCTTGTACTTGGCACTGGTGAGGCTGCACCTTGAGTTCTGTGTTCAGTTTTGGGCCCCTCACTACAAGAAAGACATTCAGGTGCTGGAGCATGTCCAGAGAAGGGCAACAGAGCTGGTGAAGGGTCTAGAGCACAAGCTTCATGAGGAGTGGCTGAGGGAACTGGGGTTATTTAGTCTGGAGAAAAGGAGGCTGAGGGGAGACCTGATCACTCTCTACAACTACCTCAAAGGAGGTTGTAGCCAGGTGGGTGTTGGTCTTTTCTCCCAAATAACTAGCAAAAGAGCAGGAGGAAATTGCCTCAGGTTGCATCAGGGGAGATTTAGATTGGATATTAGGAAAAATTTCTTCACTGAAAGGGTTGTCAGTCACTGCAACAGGCTGCCCAGGGAAGTGGTTGAGACAACATCCCTGGAGGTATTTAAGAGACGTGTAGATGTGGTGCTTAGGGACATGGTTTAGTGGTGGACTTGGCAGTGCTGGGTTAACAGTTGGACTTGATGATCTTGAAGGTCTTTCCCAACCTAAATGATTCTATGATTCTGATTCTTTGAATTCAGGTATTGCTTTCCCTGTTTGCTTCTTCCTGCTTAGTAGGTAAGGGAAAACAGACCACTTGGCAGGTACAATCTACTTCCTCTGTAGTTCTCCATCATCAAGAATGAAGGAAATGGGACGGGAAATATGAAACAGCAAAATCGCTTGCAGTCAACCAGGGTGACCTATCCCATTTTCAACCAGTGCACTGATTTTCATGGTGCTTTCCACTGAGTGTCATTGGAACCATAGAAGTGCCCCTATAAAATCTAACCTTATGAAACCTGAGATTGTTTTGCCCTTGAATTGATATCCCCTGGCCACTTTCTGCAACAGGAATAAAATCTTGTATTGATTTCTGGGAATGGGACTTGTTCTTATTTTGTTGCTGCTTTGGGATTGCCTGCATTCTGTTGGCTGCAATGTTCCTCTTATAAATTCATTTGTCTTCCCCCCTCCCCTGCACTTTTTTCTTATGGTGGACTGCCTTAGATCCTTAAAGAGAGGAATAGGGAAAAAACCAAACAAGCAAACAAAAACCCCACATTTGGATCAAGTCTTCTCAGTTTAATTGGTGTTGCATTCTTTTTTGGCAAGGAAGTAGCCTTGTATTCACTGGGAATAAAGGAAGAAGGAGATATTAAGGAACGGACCAGGGTGAAAGACTCAGAGAAAGAGCTTTTAATTTAGTTTTGAGTCCTGAGTGAGGTTAATGGATTGTGCAAGACTCATAAGAAACTGGTGGAAGATCAAACTGAGCCTCAATTGATTTCCGATTCCTCTTTAAATTGTTTTATTTATATGAAGCATCTTTACTTCTGCCTTATATGGGGAAGGAATACAATGAAATGAAGAAAACTCATTAGAAAATACACTGTGACAGGGAGAGCAACATAAAAACCCCAAACAATTTATGACAACTATAATTCCATAGAGTGGACTTAGGCTTTCTGGGGGGAAAAAAAAAAAAAAAAAAAAGGAAAAAAATAAATTGTTGTAGTTCCCTCTTATCTTCTAAGGGTGTTTTTATTTCTTTTCCTTTTTGGAATGGGACCTCAAAACTTACTGATGTTTCATCATATACGCTCCAGGTATTTTAAGTTTGTAATTGTTCTTTTTCTACATTTTTTCCTACACTTCAGGTTACAGCAACCCATTCCAACTGCATCATTAAAAAAGAGCAAGAGACTTGTCTGGAGAAGATACGGAGGGCAGCTGCCCTGAACCCTTTCAATGACTCTTCTCCAGGTGAGTTTCAGCTTGCGATAGACCATGTACATTGAATTGATGGTTTCTAAACCTTTCATGTCTGCAGGGGTTTCCAGCAATGTCAATGCAAATATCTTACTGTAAGAGGTGCAGTCACTGCAGCTGAATGAGCTTAGAGAATCATTATAACGACAAAAAAATCAATCAACGATGTTGTACCAGAACGATTTCTGGTTATTATCAGAGGTCAGGAATTTGCTTTTGTACTTTAGGTGAGGCAGCGATATATATCTACAAAATTAATCCAAAAAGGAAAAAAACCCCAACAAAACACCACAACAAAACCAAAAACCAAACAAGAAAAAAAAAGGGAATGAAAAGAAAAGAAAAGAAAAAAAAAAAAAAAAGAAGAAACAATGTGCCTGGAAAGGCCTTGTTAGTGTTTATGTCTTCTGCTGTGCAGGTGACAACAGCTATTGGGGACTGGTCATAAGACTAAGTGCATCACTGGTCTGTTCTGTAACAGCTCATTCCCTCTCATCAGTTCAGTAATAATTTGTGCCTCTTTGTCACATGATCTGAAGACCTTTCCAGGTATTATTTTGATGATTGTAATCTTGATAAGGAATACTTGTGCTATTGCTGAGATAAGAAACTGAGGCAGCAAGGAAAGAAGAAATTAATAGTTTAATATCCTGTCTCATTTCCCACTGACTGCAGAAGGAGCTGCCTGTGGCCAGCACCAATAAGAGAAGGGCAAAGAATGACAAAGAAAGTAATTGGAAATCAGGGTCTATTTTCTGAGTCCTGTCCAAACTGCTTCTACTGTGACTAGAATTGGTAAAACTGCAGAGAAAAGCAGATAGAACACATTGCATGTGTGATAAAAGATGGGAGATTTCTCTGCCCTTTTCCTCACCACATATTTCAGCCCAGAAGCAAGGGAGGGCAGGATGCAGATCTCTGTGTTACCAGAGCATCCTCTGAAGCAAGGCATTCCTGCATTTTAGCTGCTAGGAGTATTTTCATCAGAGCTCTGCTATTCATCTTGTGCATAAGCTCATTTTTGTTCTGCTTTCCAGCTTTGAGCAAATGAACTATGTGGTTTGGTGGAACTGAGGAAAGCATGTACTTTGAGCAGTTCATTTCAGCCCCAGGAATGTATTTTTGAGACCCTCTTTGTGCATTACAGAACACCTTCCCAATTCTTCGCTGCTCCAGAAGTAGCATAAGCAAGGACAAAAGGGGAAAAAACCTGTTTCATACCCCCAGAATGATGTCAGAAGCTGACCATGAGCTCTACTTCTAATGATTATGCAAGGACTATTATTTTGATTCAAGAATTCATAGATTTTCCCAGGTCGAAAGAGACCATTTCACCAGCTAGTTTATTCTTTATCACTCAAATCCAAAATAACCCTGGTAGTTGGGGGACTATTCACACTGCACTCCTCCCCCTGCCTGTTCCAAATTCAAAGAGCACAGCTCAGAGATAGAGGAGGTCCAGAGCCATTGGAAAGGCTTTTACATCTCAATGTGATTAAAATGTATCACCCACTCAGGCAGGAAGGGACTGAATCCTTTCAAGCACTAGCTCAGCAGCAGAACTCAGCTGCAATTTATTCTGTTCCCCCAGTATTTTTGGATTGAATCACTGTAAAGATTTTCCCAGGCTCACTGTGCATCTTTTAGTTGTTCACCACATTCTGTGGCAACGAGTTTCACAGTTTACGTGGCTTTGGGTAAAGAAGCAGCATCCTCTCAGAGACTTTTGTTTTCCAGTGAAGAATTCTGGCATATTTCTTGTTTGGAAGCCATTTCATTCTGTGGATCCTGTTTGTTGCCCTTTTTCTCTACCTTTTTTAGATTATTGTAGACATGTAGGCACTGGCACAGGTTGCCCAGAGAAGCTGTGGCTGCCCCCTCCCTGGAGGTGTCCAAGGCCAGGTTGGATGGGGCTTTGGGCAACCTGGGCTAGTGGAGGGTGTCCCTGCCCATGGCAGGGGGGTTGGAAAGAGGTGATCTTTGGGGTCCCTTCCAACCCAAACCATTCTGTGATTCTGTGTTTTACATATATTTCATTTCACCTCTGGGACTATACCATTCCACTCTATCCTCCAACTCCTGACCTTCCAGACTCACCTTTCATTACATGATAATTATTTCAAACCAGATCTTGCCACTCTCATTCCCAACAAGACCTTATCTCCATAGTTAAAGGATGGGACATCAACAGAGCTCTACGACATTCTTACTGTTTGCTTAATATCATTGATACACTACTTACTCTGTTTTGAATGACACCTTATTGTTGCCTGCTTACAAGAGGTGTAACGTTGGATACTTCACACATGATAGATTTACACTCCACAGTATTTGGGGAAATACCACAGGTATCTGTTCACTCCAAAAGCACTTTTGCTTCTGGTTTATTAGTGGAATGAAGCACTATTCACCACAGCTGAACCTGGCTTTTAGGTTAAGCTATCTAGCATTGCTTACAGAATTTTCATCATGAAACTCCCTGAAGAGGTAGTAACTGCCCATAAATTAAGCAGTCATATGTGCAGTGCGTTGATTCCTGTCAATTTTCACCTGCTGCAGACAACCTATTTTTCACTTGGGAGAAGTGAAAATTGCCAACATTTGTTTTTTGTTATTCATTTGTAGCAGTAAGAATTACTAATGATGGCAGGTAGAGGAGAAATATGTTATTAGCTTGTTTCCTTCAAAGAAAGAGAAACATAGGAAATAACTCCCTTGCTTGTCAGAAACAGCTGAAAGTAGGAAAAAATCCCTCCTGGCTGGTGAGTAAACTTCTGTTTATTCAAGAGCAAGGAGAAGCATAAAACTGCCTCTTCCGCTCTCTGACTACTTCTGCATGCAAATTTCCATACAACAATTCAATATAAAAATTTTCTGAGGATTTATTTCTCCTCAGAGGGGCTGCAGGATATAAAATGGAATTGTGAGTTTTTAGGGACTCTGTAGAGTCTCAGGCACATGTTCAAGTTACTGTGGCTTCAAAAAAAATCCTGCAAATCAGCTGAACTACAATAACCTCTGTAAGCTAGGTAGCTCCACATTCTTCTGTTGCAGATGACACAAAGTCAGATAATCACGTATAAGACTTGAATCTGGGACATGAACAGCCTTTGCGATCCGTATTTCTACAGATCCGTATTATTCTACAGAATAATAATGTCACAGACACTGCTCCAAGGTGCCCACATGGTGCAAAAAATAATAATGGTAATAGCAGGTTTCCTGCTCCTATTTAGAGACCTCGTCTTCGGCAGTGATATTTCTCCTGCCTAAAAGTACTGCATGGAAAGCAATGCACTTTGAAGTCAAAAGAGGAAGAACATCTTATGGGTTCCTACATTTTGCAATAATTCAACTCTCCTGCCTTTGCTTCGCCCCCTTGCTGTGTTCAGCATCTGTGAACACAGATGTAAACTAAACGGTTCCCCAGAGGTCCTCTGGGTGAAGTCCAACACAAGCACAATGTTGATGCTGCAACTGCAACCACAGGTCGTGAACAGTAAAGCTGGCACTATGTTATGGATAGCATCCAGCTCTGGCTTGTCAATACTCTGATGTTTTCACCTTTCCCCCCTGCCTCTACCTTTCGTGCCCAGATGTTATGCTTATTACTGTTTTATTCTTCACAGCACTGTTTTCCCTCCTTCTGCTGCTGTATAATGCTTATAATGCTTCAGAAACAATGATTGCCTTGAAATTTTCTGTTTGGCTGGTTTTTTCGTTGTTGGTGGGGGTTTTTTGTTTTGGTTTGTTTTTTTCCCATGGGTTTTAGGAGTATGTGCTGATCCTGTGTGTCCATCCCTGTTCGACTATCACCTACAGCCTGAATGAAAAAGAAAATTTGAAGAAAATGAAATCTCAGCAGGACCCAGAATCTGACTCCTTTGCTCTGGAAACAGAATTAAAGTGATAAAGGGAAATAATGAAAGCCAAAGGCAAAAGAGAAAAGAGGGAGGGGAATGATTACTCTAACTTCTCCAGGCTATTTCTTACATCAGTGTTTCCAATCTCCCTTATTTGAGTTTTTGTCCCTGTTCTACTGTAGAGCTGCCTCAGTTCCTGTTGGACCCTCTTCTAGCTATCAGCTGTCCTCAAGGGACTTTCTGCCTGATAAGAATTGACAAAGCTCACTGCTGATCCATATGCACCCTTTTTCATTTTTATTTTTCCCATCCAGACTCTGTTGACCTGTTCCCAACCCTGGGGCTAGGAAAGAATGATACAGGAGTTACTCAGATGATGAATGACATTTTCCTGGGTCATGTACACTTAGCATGGGATTCATCTAATTAAATGTTGATGCCTGCAAATGCATCTACACTACAAATGAGCAAGTCACCTTGCTCATTTTGTAGCTCTGGATATCTAATAAGTAGAGCCTCAGAAATAATTCATTTCATCCTCTAAGTAGATTAGATAATGCCTTTTTTTTTTTCTCTATGGACATACATGGTAGCAAGAGTGACCATCTCAGCTGTAAATATTTACACTGTAGATGTCTAAATTTTGTCAGACAAATCCTACCTTTAGCACCTGGCTCTGTTATACTGACTAGGTCATGTTACAGGTCTGGATTACCTGAGGATGTTTTGGTATGCAGGTGTCTTCTTCATGCCATCCACGTACTTAACTGTAGCGGATCTGCTTAGACTTGTGTGAACAAGTTTGCAATCAATGCTTCCTTGAGTGGTGACCTCAAAAGACAAGCAAGTGTTCAGCAGACTGCACATTCGCACTTGCCACATGCATGCACTGACAGAGAGAATCTCCCAGCTGTCTTCTGCTTCCTGGTGGGCTTGTATCTCATCTAGTTGTAACTCTAAGGGCCTTACATGTTTGTCTGGCTTGATCTGGGATCTGCTGAACAGTTGTATCTCACACTGTCCATGGGAGCACAGGATCACAGCCAGGAAATATGCCACTCAGAGGATGATGGTGGAAAGAGCCCCGCTGATGAAGTGTAGAACATTTCTGCAGCTAGAACATTTCTGCTGTAGAACATGCAGATCAGCATGATAGACATTTCCCAGACTGTTACCTGTCTTGCTTTCCACTATTGGAACTTGGTATTCTGGACTTGTACCCTGAATGTGGCGCTCTCTCAAAGGGTGGGGGAGTTCCTTCAGAGATCTGCAGATTTGGGCCTCCCATTTAAGGTTTATAGTGCCTAAAATGCACTAATCTGGAATGAGCCAACGTATGATAATATTGAACACGGCACAAGAAGTTGAATAGAAAGAGAAGTGATGAGGACTTATTCATGAGTTGGCATTGCTAGCTGGTCTAGGGAAGCGATTGTCCCACTCTACATTGCACTGGTGCGGCCTCACCTCGAGTACTGTGTGCAGTTTGGGTGCCACAGTACAAAAAGGACATAAAACTATTGGAGAGTGTCCAAAGGAGGGCAACAAAGATGGTGATAGTCTAGAGGGGAAGATGTATGAGGAGAGGCTGAAATCCCTTGGTTTGTTCAGCCTAGAGAAGAGGAGACTGAGGGGAGACCTCATCGCAGCCTACAGCTTCCTCACGAGGGGGAGCAAAGGGGCAGGTGCTGATCTTCTCCCCCTGGTGACCAGTGATAGAACCCGAGGGAACGGCATGAAGCTAAGACAGGGGAGGTTTAGGTTGCGTATTAGGAAAATGTTCTTCACTGAGAGGGTGATCGGGCACTGGAACAGGCTCCCCAGGGAAGTGATCACAGCACTGGGCTTGACTGAGTTCAAGAAGTGTCTGGATAATGCTCTCAGTCATATGCTCTGATTTGGCTGGTCCTGTGCAGAGCCAGGAGTTGGACTCAATGATCCTTATGGGTCCCTTCCAGCTCAGGATATTCGATGATTCTATGATTCTATGATTATGTGGTTCATGACTCACTGTCAAATTGATCTACAACATGCAGTCCTGGTGAACTAGGACCAGTCATCTTGTCCTTCCTCTGAAAAATGTTGAAGGGCAGTAGCATTGGCAGGCAAGAAGTTCAAATGACATAAGTATTTGTAGGGACGTGATGCCTACAACGATCTTTTTTAAGAGGAATCCTATCAGCAAGTTACCATGTAAATCAACAGAAAAGAAAATGGTAAGAGTGCCAAGGGGGCAGAAGGTGGTAATTAGAAGGTAACTGTGGTAATGCAAGGAGAGAGTAGATTTTGAAGAGTTTTTCCATCTTCATATGATGATGGAGCAGATTTTTTTAGTTTTAGATGTCACACCAGCCTCCTGTTCTTTCAGAGCCTTTTAATTATCTGCTTTTATTTCCCTTGGCACCACTGGGAAGACATTACTTCATTGTGTGCCTGTGTATGTGAGCATGTGCCTCCCTTATTGATGAAGTTGTGCACAAGAACAATAGGACTAGGGTTGTTGTTCTCATTCTGAGCTTTTAAAAGCTATTGAATTCCTAGAGTTGGGAAGGTATAGCTAAGAATACATCTCTACCCCTAAATGTTTTCTACTTGGCTTCTATTTGAGCCTAGATAGCTTTGACATGCCTGAATACACCTGTCTGAGGTCAAAGATGCTTTTTTGCGCTGATGGATTTATCCATGTGACACTCCATAAAGTGTCTTGTACTAACTTCACGTTAGATATGGTAGAAACAAGCAAGGATTTCACAGTAGAAGTTAGGGACCGTGCAGCACCAGGGTTAGGATCTGTGCTCATTTGACATCTATACTGTAGAGGTCTCTATCTGAAAAAGAGTCCAGTGTAACCCTTGGTACCAGAGCTGCGATAAAGCTTTACTCTTTCTCAGGCAAATGCAAGAAAAAGAGCTTCGCTAATCTCTGTTTTCCAAGCACTGACTGATTCTTTAGCTCTTTGCTGAATGTGTCTGAGTTTATCAACAGGCTTGTTAGAAGTCGGTTCATCAGATACAGTGGATGGATTCATGTCACCTAAATATGGTTGTATAAACTACAGAGGCCTTTATTAATGCTAGTTATTTAGACTGTTTATGGTCAGTAGATCAAAATAAGAACTTAGAAGTCACTTACAAGTACTTACAGAACTTAAACAACATCCATCTTACATTGAGAAGACTGTATAAGAAGTGCCCATTTCTCTCCACTGCCTATTAAAGTAGCCATTATGGAGGTCTGAAGTTAGGTGGTATAAATTCTGTCGATAATAATGTAGCAGTAGCGGAATGAACAAAACCTTCATAATCCAGGCATAAACCAAGCTGCTGGTTCAATAAAGAAACTCAAATGAAGCAGCAGCAGCTAAAAGGGATATTGCGAGCTGACTGTAAATTTAGTCACATTAGTGAAGCTGAAAATCTGGAAGTGCATTGTCATTGAAAAAGTTCAGCTTCAGCTGTGGCAGGGGAAAGAAAGGGTGCTGTGTCACAGGCAAGCCCCTTTGGAATAATCTACAGAAAATTTTCTTGCCAATCACAGCTGGAGACGGGACAAACCTCCAATGGGTGAACCACTGCGATATTCCTATTTCTTGGGAAAGCCTCTAGCATATTTCTTATCCCTCTATAATATACAGCCAAGCTATACTTATATATATGGTCTGTCTGGGAAGACAAATAGTATAATAACAATAATTTTACTGGTGAAGGATTCCTGGTAACAGGGATTAAAACCCCATCCACATTGTACCCTAGACATACTATGAAGATGCACATATTAATGCCAGTTGAGCAGGGATATTCATTTGGCATTGTAACGTTCAGCTGAGATCATGGTCCTGGGAGCAGAAATAATTTGCTGCAGGGCAGTGCTGTGTTTGTGCAATCCTACAGCTTTTGCTGCCACATCTAGCGGGGTTGTCATTAGACTGGGGATCTCTGTACCATTCTTCATTAGGAATCACAGTGTCTGTGGTAATTCTACGTGTCTCAGTGTCAATAAAATCTTTCCTTAATATACTATCCCTTTCTCTTCAGTGCCATGTGCCACCCACAGTACAGTGTTAAGCCACGGCAAATTGGTGGAGTGTGTAGGGCCATAGGTGCATCATGCAGTACCAGAGCAATGTTCAGCCACGGATATTCCACAGCACATGTGATAGATATGGATACTTTACTCTCTGTCCTGAGAGTGTTAACCCCAAATCCTATTACTTCTTACTCACTGCTTTGTCTCCAAGGATGTGATTTCTCTCTCTTAATTTTAGTAGCTAACACCTTAATTGTCTCGTCTAAACTAAGTAGCCACTGAAGAGATGTAGGTCCTTCCTTAGAGCTATTCCTTTCAAACTGCTATGGGTTCCTGACATTTGCGGGATAAATTGTCCACTGGAATGGCCTTTTTGTCTCTACTGACTCAAGAGGGAAGCCTGAGAACAAGTTAAGCTATATGGACTCTCTAAGATAGTTAAAACTTAGGTGAGATGATCATAAGTTAAGATGACTCAGAGAAAAGATGCAAAAATTGCTGTAATGGAGCAGAAATTTCTATTATCTCCTTGGGCAGCATGAACACATTCTGCCGACACATTCAGCACCATTTTAGTGGTTTAAATGAAGACTGCTTCCTTTGCAAGCCCTGCTAATAAATCTAAGTTTAGTCATCTTCTCAGCATTTGCTGGACTTCCATTCAGATGGGAAACGAAAGGAAGGAAAAGTACTGGAATTTTATGCCTACAGCTCTGAAAACACCATGAACGGCAAAGCATGTGTATGTTCCCATCCCATAGTATATTCATTGTAATAATTCCTACATGGTTCTTTCAAAGGTATTACTTGTGTAATCTCCAAAATTACCAGGAAGTCCTTCTTTAATAACCAAGGAACGTAAGTTAAAAGAAAATAAAAGGTGAAATGGAATTAGTTCAGACAGCTGGGTGTGATATCGACTCAGATAAGATGAGTTTCTGGGAACAGGACACTAACTGCTTTTTTCTGCAAGCAGTTTAGTCATTGAAAAATGCAGGTTCAGGTTAAATTTGAAATAATTTAGGCCAAAAAATAATATCCATTAACAAATTTGGAAAATAAAAATGTAGTGACATTTCACATCAGAGCATCATTTCAGAAGTATTGTTACTTAAACTTAAGTTAGGGTAAAAAATGAAAAATGTTAAAATTAAAAATACAAAGCTAAAAATTAAGCTTCCTGTCTGCCTGCCCAACATATCAGCCAAAAAGAAGGAAAAAGATCTTACTAAATTGAGCAGAATGGGGATTTTTTTCCCAATTTTTTTTTTTTTGTTTAACCATTGAAACAAAACATCAATTATTTACACAGTTCCACTTGTGAGTTCCTTGTTTCTATGGTGACAGCTAGTTCATTAAACCACACCACCTCTCTTTTTTTCATCCAGAGTTAAATAGTATCAAGAAGCCCACTCCTGCCTTCTGCTACATGGCATATATGATGTGCAAAGAGAAGCTGATTTAGAGTAAACAAGGGGCAGTTTCTTTATAGTATATGTAGAGGCTGTCAGTAAGTGAGGGTTTGCCCCATATATTTATTTATTTGCTTTTGATTTTTTGTTTAGTTTTGGTTTGGTTTCGTTTTGGTTTAAATGACCATTTTCAAATGCAAAGTGTAGTATATGCATTTTACCCGTGAGGCAGGGAGATTGTTTTAATTCATGTTGCCCCAAGCTGCAACTATGAGCATTGCATGTAATTACAAGCATGATATCCCAAGTCACTGTAGTTAAAAAAATAATCAATGAATAGCAGTAAAACTTATAAATGAAATAAGTTATGGTCTTTGCTGTGCTTCTGTGATCTGTCGATATCTTCAGAGTCACGGACAGCCGGAAGCTGTGACAACTTACAGTCATTTAGCTTTTTAATGTCTATAGTACCATGGCAGAAAAAAATCCCCAAAGGACTATTAAAATATCATCTGAATTATAACTGACCACCTCTGATTTTAGTAGGATTTTCATCAGATCTTTGCAGCTCCTTTTAAACTGTGTGCTTGTGCTGTACCCTATCAGGCAGCTGCTGCAGTCTTCTGCAGAAGCAGATACATTTCAGTGCTGAATTAAAATGCTTCCTCGCATGCAAACTGTGTTTTCATGAAGGTCCTAAACCCATGTTATGTTTCTGTAAAAATGAGAGAGTCAGTCGTCAGAAAACTGAGTATTCTTTTAAAAGGTAATTCTGTGAAAAAGCTCTTTTGTTTTTATTCCCATAGCATATTCTGTGGCTATATCTGTTGTATTTTCTGACAAAAGTGAGTCTTTATTGCTTCTTTAGATTGTTAGTCTCACTGAGAAAAACAGAGCAGCAAGAGAGTGAATTCGATTCTTGCTGGAATTAGTGGCACAGTTGACTGGTTTCTAGGATCTTTATTTCTAGTTATGGAACTTGGATTAAGACAGCACTGGCTGACTTTGAATTTCTCTGCCCTGGCAGTGACTACGTTTCAGAGAAATCCTAAACAAAGCCTAGACATCACCTGTAAATTTCATTCTAGTGTTCAATAAGTTCCTGAAGCAAGAGAATTAGGGAATTACTTTGGAGATTTTTAGGACCAGATTCAGATGCACATAAACAGAAAGTGTCTTTTGATTCCTTAGGTTATCAAGACATTCTGACATGGGGCCTACAGATCTGTGACTTATCTGGATTGGCAACTTGATCCCCTGAAGTATCTCAAGTTGCACTAAAAACCTACCTTTGTGAAAATAAATTAAATCCTTACAGTGGAAATACCTGATGTAGCTGCCTCAAATTTCCATGTTCAGTGTAAGTTAGTCACCCAGGCTCCCTCAATAATCGGTGATGAAAAACAGAAGACTTTGGATCATTACCCACAGACACCTTCATTTTATCACTGGAATTACTTTCAGGGCTTCAGTAAATATATTGACTTTGTGTACAATAGTGGAAGTTGAGACACTGGGGAAAGTGTTTTATTGTATAGAGACAGATACCCAGTGCCATTTGAGATTCCCTGGGTATCTGAGACACCCACACAGGGCTGGAGGATGTGGCATAGACTTATTGGAGTAACAATATTGGAATAAAAGCAGGAGATCAGGTAACAGTGGCCCTAGTGACATGCACTAAGGCAACTGAAGCCCTCCTCAGACTGCATACAGACATATAGACTTAGTTGTCTTAGTTTGAATCTAAAGGACTCACTGAGTCAGGGTGGTGAAACACTGGAACAGGTTGCCCAGAGAAGCAGTAGATGCTCCATCCCTGGAAACATTCAAGGTCAGGTTGGACCTTGAGCTCTGAGGAACCTGATCTAGTTGAAGATGTCCCTGCTCACTGCAGGGGGGTCGGACTAGATGACCTTTAAAGGTGCCTTCCAACGCAAAACATTCTATGATTCTATGAATCACAACGGAAAGAGATAGGCAGAGAACCAATTGTGTTTCCTAAAAGAATCCTCTAAAACAATAAAGGAAGGTGTGTTTGCTGAAGGACATTAACCAACTTAAGAAAAAATGCCTATCTTTTTGCATTGGTTGTAGAGGCAGAAAAGAAAAATGCTAATGTTAAGTACTCTGAGCAGTGACTAACAGAGACATATTTGGTTGTTTTCAACAGAGAAACTACAGAATTACTGTACACACACATCCACAGACTTTGGTTGTATTAGTCAAATTACCCAAAGGGAAGGAAAGGACAATACAGCAATAATTTGTGATCTCTGCTTCAGCTTATAAAAGCCTAGAAGGATGTAAGAGATACTGGTACATGTGCTAATAGTTAATAAAGACAAAATACAAATGTTGATCCTTTCTATAATTTCCCAGGTTTGGGCTTCTGTTGCTAATGAATTCATAATATATGGCCAGTGAATATAATAGGATCTACCAACACAGACTGAAAGTAGGATTCTTGGTTGTGTTAAGGATATGTTTTATAACCCTGGTACGATGAAGGATCTGTAATATACCTGCCCATTCCTGTTCTACTCCACTATAGATCCCCATATGTAATGACGTTTCTTGGTGCTGATAATGACTATCAGGATCCTTGTTCCTTCTTCTGTCTCTGTGTTGGGAAGAAGCACAAAAGGGAACAGAGATGAGAGCAGAGACACTGTGTGACACTGGTTTTTTCATCAGCTGACAGGGCTATGAACTTGTGGAAAGCACAAAGCTTTTCTAAGAGAAGTGTGAACTGGCAACAATACTCCAGGCTGTGACCTGCTGCAGAAAAATTAGACTTCTTTTACCTACACGGGGACACTGTGGTCATCCAGTCCATCATATGCATGAGATGACAATGACAGTCATCAAGCATCATGCAGTATCCTTCCATTTCTACCTGGTTTCTGTCCAATCCTTTATTCAATCTCTCATTAGACATATATTTAACAGGCTTAGCAGTGGCACAGCCCAGGAAGTGAACTGGTTGGACCTTATTTTCAGGGATATAATGGATTTTTGTGAGCCTGCTACGAAGGTGGCATTGTTTGAACTTCCTTGGTTATTCTTCTGTACCTTGATATGAAGATGAGAACAATATCAAGGTTTTTTTGGTTTGGGGGGGGGGTGGTGGTGGGGGGGGTTGTTTGGTTTTTTTTCTTTTTTTTTTTTTTTTTCTTCAGAGAGACAGCATGGAGTTTTTCTCATGGAACTTGAGGTTTCTATACCATAGGTATTTTTATCTCAGCTATTGTCCCGAAGCTGCCTTCACTATCAATGGAGAAAAGTTGGCTTTTTGAGGGAATGACTCATCAGACCTACTTCAAACGAGAGACATTGTTCTCTAGGATTGCCTGTTTCTACCCATTACTAAAAAAAATTTGAAGGCTATTCAAAGGTAGATGTTGGCAACTGGTCAGTTGAATCCCACTCTGGTAAGCACATTTGCCAGTTACTGCTTGCTTTGTTAATGGGAATGGCTGCCCGTACTTAGAGCACTAGTGGGAGAAAAATAAACATGATGGGAACAAGAAGGGTTAGAACCAACTCCAATGGCTTTCCATTAATAACTTCAATTGGAAGATTTTCTGTACACTTTTAAGAATTATTTCCTTTTCACCAGTGCGTGAAACTTCTGGAGGAACATTCTGACATACTGCATTCGTACGTTTAGAATAACTCCTTTTGATATCTGTGTGTATTGAAGAATCACTTGGAAAGCTCTAGACATGGATCAAGTGTTGTTAGACCAAAGACTCAAGAGAGCCTTCTTAGCCTGTTCTTTACCATGAAATGTTTTTTTTCTTATGAGACTTCGCCAAGCACTGATGTCCTCAACACAAGTGGCCAATGACTAAAATTGTCCAACTGTACAATTTCATTTCTTGTTTCAGCTTATTCTGAGCTACATCCACTGCTTCTTAATATACCTTGCAAACTTAAGCCAAGAACTTCATTACAGGAAACTGCCTACTCAATAATATATGCAATTGAATAAGTGTAATAATTTGGACTCCTGACAGATTGTGCACATTGATTTTTCCTCAGCAAAATGAAACTGAAGAACAGTAAGTTAAATCGTCTTCAGACAGATAAGCAAGTTACAGTACTATAACAAGTTATTAACTATTCTGTCTGCTAAGCAGTAGAAAAATATCTATATGTACTCATCTCAACATGGCAAAAATGAGATAATTCAGTTTTACTTAACTTCAAAAACAGAAGTGCAAAGTAACTTACATACATAATAACACCTTAAATAACAACTCCCTGTGCCCTTATTAAGCCCTATTTTTTTCCACAAAGTTCTTTAAATTTCTACTTCATTAGACACTGAAGCTATGCCCTTTCTGTTGTTGGAAATTACAATGGATCCAATCTTGATCTCTGCAGGATGCTGAAGAGATTTAGAAAGTGGAGACAGCTCTGAAGTATCTGCTGAACTTCATGGCCTCTTCCATCACTGGAAGAGCAAGGCAGCAGGAACTGCATGTCCAATATTTGTTGTATATTTTTAGTTTCTGGGTGAGGGAGGATGGGGGTGGGGAAAGGGAGATCCTTGGCTTTGCCCATGAGCTGCTAGCCAGCACTGCTGACTCAGAATGTGCATGGTAATTTGCTCCTGGCAAAAGGAAGGAAAAGAAAACGTGCAATTCCTTTCCCAGATTCCTTCCATGAAATGGAAGGAACAGGAGAGGAAAAAGGGAATGATCTCTCAATTTCATGCAGTTTTCCAGCCTTTTGTTCAGGAAATGAAGCAAAGAAGAACTCTTCTCATGTGTTTTGTTTTGGGGGTCATATAGCTTAATCTGTTGAAATATTTCATTCTAGAGAGAAGAATTTTGCATGCTATACTAGAAAAAAATGAACTTGACCTGTGTTGTTGTTATGCTCCCCAGCTTGAAATTTCATTTTCTAATATGAAATCCACCACAGAAATAGGTTATTCTGTGGTGCAGGAATACTTCAGCAATATTACGCCAAAGTCTAAAGGTGAAACTAATCTCACTTTAGCTGGCTGAAAGCAGAATGTTTGCTGAAATTGGACATGTAGGCTCCTCCATAGCAGGGGGGGGGGGGGGGGGGGGGGGGGAGGAAAAAAGTTGATTCACTCAGCCTGTCTTTGATATATATTTTAAGATTTTATTTTTTTTATTTTGGACACTTGAGATGTAGGAACTTGTCTCCTGTTGATGCATGATCTGTTTTTTCCTCATTTCATATCTAGAGGAACGTTGACTGTTAGAGTCCAATTCTAAGACAGCTTTTGAGTTTGTTTATTTTTTCAAATATATGCATTATTCCTGCAAGATAGTTGGAAAGGAATAGAATTTAGAAAAGTTGCCATCCAGACTTCAGATTGGTCTCAGTTAAAATAAACATTCTTTTTTCCTCTCCTCATTTCTGAATTTTGCTCCTGGATGCCATGAAGACTCATGATTTTGACAGCTCAATGAATACGTAGCATCTTATAAATGATTTACAGATGAATCAAAGTAATTACTTGCCTCTTGCACCATACTGTAAACATGTACTTTAGAGGCATTTTTTCTTTAAACATGGGTAGTTTGGAGCCTCAAGTCACATGGAAATGGCCAAACAGACTCACCTCCCAGCTAATAATATTTTTATAGATACCACCAGCATGTTTTCTGGAAAGATCACTAACAAATCTCACTTTTAAGATTTTGATATTTCTTAAACTAAACACACCTTTTACCAAAATAAGAGCAGCAAATACCCAGCTGGCGGTGGAAGGGTTCTGAGGTCAGCACCGGAACAGCACTCACTCTTCTCCGGATGTAATTCTGCTGCTGTCAACTGCAACCTCAACCGCCCCTGAATTCAACAGGCGTTTTCAATAGGTCTTGAACTCTGCTGGGCTCTGTATTTAGGGGTAAATGGCCTCCCTGGGCAACAATGGCATCACTGGGTGTTAAACATCTAATTTATTGGCTGAACTAGCTGTCTAGTGCCCTAAGACTCCTTGTACCTTGTTGATAGATACTGAGATTTACATTCAGTTTGCATATTGAAACAGCTAAATTAATTTTTTTGAGTAAACCAAGTGGGAACTCTGCCAAACTAGGTAAGGCACATGTCTGAAGTTATGTGGTGCAGTTTTCACCCTTCAAGAGCAAATTATTGAGTCTTATGGACAAGTACCTGGAGATGCTTTTCTTATTGATCTTTTTCCTTGTCTTTCTGATTACTCTAAGAGCCATATCAGACTTCCTGAATGCCTGACTTTCCATAGCAGCTTGTATTTTTGATAGTCAAGCCATACATTTCATGCTCACACACTTGCTAGAATTGATTGATTGGTTTCCTTTACAGAAAAACAAATCAAAGCAAGCGCAGTGAAACAAAGCAACTAGAAATCACAACCAAAACAAAAGGCAAGGTTAGAACAATTCTTAATTTATGAGTGAGGAAGAAGCTTTAGTTACCATAATTGAGTGATTAACCAGGACCTGTGTGAAAAAAAAAAAATTACTGGAAATAGAAGTCAATACACAATGAAATGCTTTAGAAGAGAAAAACTATTATTAGAGTGTGTAACAAGAGTATGCCCAAACCATATGACAAGAGCAAACCCAAACTGAAGTAATGACAACAAACAATTAATTAAAATGCACTGAAGAACTGTTGTATACATTTTGAGAACATGCCTCATCTTTGTTCTCAAGACATGAAAGTACTTGAATCTGCTCTGGGTTTACGGCCATATGACTAATATAATTCTACCCCTTCTCTGCTACTGTGCAAACTCCTTAGAACCCATTGTTTTCATAATTGAATAAGGTAAAACAAAATTAAACACAGTACTCCCAGTCAATAGAACTATTTCATAATTGTCTTCATACAGGATATACCAGCATCCCTGATTTGTTTCCCCATATTCTTCCGGATTGAGAACTGATAAAAATTTGAATGGTATGATTACAACAGCTGATCATTCCTGTTCACATGAATAAGATTTCTCATGTGGGCTACAAATGGAGCATTTTCTTCTACATGTACCCTAAACAGTTAGTCTGTGGACCGAGTAATCTATCTGAGGATATATGTAAATATATATACCTATACTCTATACCTGTATTAAGATGTACATATACCTATAACTAGCTTTTACATCTGGGTTTCACCGTAGGGGTTAATTTTCTATCTGCTAAGTAATATGACATCTGTTAACTCACAGAATATCACGAAAAAAGTTGTTACCATCTTTATATATGACACTGATGCTATCACAGTCCCTTCAAGACAAAAAAAAAAATCAAATGATTGAAAGATAAAGAATTTTCTAGACCTTTATTCTATAACTCAAGCATGCAGAATTGTGCCCTGTGAAGTACTTTTCTAATCTTTTGTCCAGATAATAAGAATATTGCAGACAATGAGAATTCCCAAACTTCCTTTACAGATATTTTAGTTATGGTTTATTTTGCCTAGGTGCAGGGAATAATCTTTATCACCTCCACAGGTCCCTTTAACCTCATTTTCTGTTTTTCCATAATTATTCCACGTTCTAATAAATGCCACCAGTAAAAGAATATTGATTATATGTATGCAAATGTTCATAGTTATTTATTACTTCAGATGGGAGTGTAATTACCTGCCCACACGTTTGTGAGCAACACCACAGAACAATTTCTCTTCCTTCTAGGTCTTTAACCTTTTCTTATAAGAAGAGAGGGAGAAGGAATAATATACTTAATTCATTTTCATATTTGTTTTTTAACCCATCACTAAATTCTCTAAAACAATTAGTCTCCAACTTAGAGCAGCTTTATACATGGAGAAACTCACTGACTTTGTTGGAATTAACTCCTTACTTACAGGACTAAGTAAAAGGAAAATGAGAATCTGCAGACACTTTTTTCCCATATATGGTTAAAACCTAGATTCTTTTAAAAATATCACTTCCTGCAATGACTACTGTAATGACATTGATGGAGATAGTGACTAAACCAGCAGTGTTGGAGGTTTGATGATATCTCTGTATGTCTGGAAGTTGAAAGTTTAGGTGATCAAAAAACGTGTAGACGTGGCACTTTGGGACATGGATTAGTAGATATGGCGATGTTGGGTCAATGGTTGGACTTGATGATCTTAGAGGTCTTTTCCAACCTTAAGATTCTATGATTGTATGAAACCACACTTGTTCTCCAAGGATCTGATTTAAAGACAAACAAAAGGGAATTATCTTGTCTCTAGTGGTTTAGATTTTGCATTACCACCACTGTAGTTCTGGACCTTTCTGTGTCCATTTCCTGTGGTTTTCTGGGAATTTTCACCTAACATGTTTCATGTATCTAAGACATCAGATATAGGTCTGACCTCTTCCTATATCTCATTATGATGTTTATGGGTTTTAGGGTTTTGTACTTTACTATAGGCTGTTGGGAGATTTTGTATTTTGTAGCTTACCCAATATAGATTTGTGAGCAGTGTGTACACATTTACTTTTTCTTTATTAAATTTATGTGGCCTCCACTTGCTTGTGATAGTGCTGGTCTGGGTGTGATATCTCTGGTGGTTCCTTCCACATCTACATTCCATTTTATTTCTTCCCCTTCTGTCTCTCTCTCTCTCTGAAAAAAAAAAATGGTTCCGGGGTGGGGGTTGGGGTGGGGGGGTGGGGGGAGAAGAATTAAAAAAGAAAAGAAGAAAAAAAAAAAGAAAAAAGCATCCACTGTTCATTACCAACAGAACGGTCATGGTAGTTCTCCATGCTTCACAAGCATCTCCTTTGTTCTTCTTCATCATGCACTCTACCTCCATTTTCATCTATTGATACCCCTCACATTGGCTTTTCATTGACTTCAGATTGTAACCTGCCCAAATCAAGGTGTATGTCTTTATACACCTTTACTTTTGACAGGAAGGCATGTAGTAGCTGGGAACTTACTGAATAGTAATATCAGTTCCTTTAGTCTCTTTCATACTGACCAAAATTTCCCAGGTGTATGCAAATCCTTGTGAGGCTGGATTGCATTTATTTTTCAGTGTTATTTTTTCTACTCTCAGAATGCATTGCGGGCACAGTCAGAGAAGTTCAATATGAAGCAGGAGACAGGCTTTGTTATACTCGACATTGTTATTGAATTATGCCTTTGCTTCAAGATTTCTTTTTCAGTTACTCCAAAAGCTTGAACAAAATGCAGCTTCTGTCTTCCTGTTCAGGAGTATGAAATGCAATGTGTTAACATGCCTCTTAACAGAGTATGAACTGGCTTTTTATAATGCATTTATTTCCTTTGTTTCCTCCACTAGATCATAAGGTCCCATGGGCTCTAATAAGGAATTGCTTGACTCACCACTAGAACAATTTCCAGGAGAGATTATAGAATTTGCACACTGGAAGAAATTAAGTTATTTAATTCAGTCATTTCTCATTCTCAGAAGATTTGAAGGAGTAAACAAAGAATAAATACCTCTCAAGAGTATCCACATTGGCGTCACTGTGGTTACATCAGGAATGAATTTGGCCCAAGACCTGTTATATGTTATCTTCTACTACAGACGTGCCTTTTCCACTGAGATAACTCAATTTATAAACAATAGAAAAGCAAGAAAGTGGGGAGGACAGGAGGCTGAGCATGAAGGGGCAACTTGCTTCTGAGCTCTGTTAAAACTCTTGCTCTGGAGAGTGTTTAGCTTTCAATGTCACCACTTGTTTTGTTTTGTTTTCCAGCTGTAAAAAGAGAAGAAAATATTCTACTTCATAGAGCTATCATGAAACCTAAATAATGATACTTTGCAAATTCCTCTGAGGGAAGTTGATATATGTGTAACAGATTTTAATATAAGTACTGAAACTATTGGTCATATAGACTTGAGGTCATCTGCTATTTTCAGTTGTTTAATGTCTGGTTTTTTGGTCTATTTATCCTTTCACAAACAAGTCAAAATTCCTGACAAATGTTATTGACGAGGCAACTGTTGACCTCAGGCTTCGCGTAAGTCCAATTGAAAATTCTGTTCTAATATGTTGGGATATATTTAAGACTGAAGCATAACCCCATACCCAGAGACTGGTTCAAGGGTTTGTCCCATCTTAGTCTCACTTGAATGCTATTGTGAGATTAGTTAGAAACTAACAAATCAAAAGGATACGTCATATTGTTTTTTTCTTTTGTGACAGAACCGATTTGAAGCCCTGAATTTATTATTGGGAAACCTCAATGCTCAAGAGACCTGCTACCAAATTTTCTTGTCATCTTCTTCCATGCAGTGCTAAATTAATGGTGATCTCAAAGGTCTTTTCCAACCAAAACGATTCTATGATTCTATAATTCTATGTAACCAAACCCGCTCTCCATTTTCAAAGGAACGCAGACTCCAAAACACCAAAAAGACATGCTGCAAAAAATCTACTTTCTCTGTATCCATGGCAACTAGTTATCCTAGTGATCTTTACAGATGTATTCTTCACGGGCCTGTAAATCTCATAATTGGCCAAATATCACTACTCTCCATGGGTGGCAAAAGTGGCAATGAACTGTTCAGTTCTACAGCTTGGAAGGATTCCTTACCTACGACTCTAGCTGAAAGCCAGAGTTCTCCGTAAGGCACATTAATACTTGTGGGGGAAAAAAAAAAAAAATATTTTTTATATATTATATATAAATATATATTATTACCATCTCATCCATCACCTAAACCAACTGTAGGCTTGGTTAATGTTATTAACTGAAAATCTTCAAAAAGATAGGATGCAGCTGATAATGCTCCACCTTGGTGTCCTTAGTCAATCACTTTTTATGGGTAGGTGGTGCCTGTGAAGGGAGGATCTATTTGGGTAGGATGTGGCAGAGGAAGGTAAGGCTTTCTGGAAGAGGAACACATCTTTCTGGTTCTTACTCTCTATCTTAACTCTGCAAACTTCAGTCAGTGTTTTTACTATGCTCTTCTCAGAAATTACTTTGAACCCAGTCACTTAAGGATTAAGATTTGTAGCACTGTGAAGTATGCAAAGCTTTCTAGGCAGTGGTTGAATAGCCTCCCTTTCCACCTCCCTCTCAGCTAGGAGGATTAATGGAAGATAGAATTGATATGAAAAGTGCGCTATCTCTTCTTCTCCTAAGAAGGGAGGGAAGTGAGTCAGAATGGCATGGTGGTAGGGTAGGATGATGACAGTCATTTCGGCTGCCTCCAGCAATAAAAGAAGTGAGGGGTACCAGCTGTTGCCAGGCAAGGCTGCCTCCAGCAGTACCCCATGATCTCACATAACCCATGTCCTGAGTGATGCCAGATTATCCGCAGCTGGTGAGCTTGGCACTGGCTCAGGTTCTGGCAGTTTGTAAGTGTCATTCTGTCCTCCAGCAGTGTTGGAATAAAATCTCCCAATTTTTTGGAGTAATTTCACAGAGTATCTCTGCCTCCAGAGCAGCAAAGTGGTGACTTTCTCATAACCAATCTTTTTTTATTATATGTAAAGAAAAGTTTTAAAAAATAAAACCCAACCACCTCCCCATTTCCCAGATTATAGGCTCTTTACTCTTCTGTGTAATTAGACAAAGAAATGTTCCAAAGATTTTGCCAAATTGAAGTTTCCCTTTAAAACTCTCCAAAGCTCACCTAAGGCCAATTGGTTGGCAGCGCTGAAACGATTCTGGAGATTTTCTTGGATGAGATTTTCTTGGCAGGTAACAATGCTAGAACAGCAATAAGTGTGAGCTTAGAATAAATATCCTGTGATTGTAAAGAATTAAAAAGCTTTAAAAGAAGAAAAAAGGTTTATACCTCTCTAATTATAGATAACAGCTCCTGTCATTTAAAGGCTGATCTTTGCCATGTATAAAATGTTCAAGGGAAAAAAAAAAATAATTTGGTATTAACCTTTCCTTTTGAGCTGTAAGTGTTGCACATGAGATGTAGACAAGAACCTTTCACCCTCTTGAGGAGGGTAGTCCTAATGATTGAATTTTTCCATAAATGAACAGATCTTCATTCTCTTTTCACCTCTGAGGCAGATTATGGTCAAACAGTGACTTGTGTTTGTATTTGTATCTACTTTTTTCCCAACCAAAATAGAAGGAATAAGGATAGAGTTCTAACTTATAATTTGTGTGGCTCACCCCTAAGGTGGTCAGAAGGTAAACCAAGGTACTTGAGTGATGCAGACCATCCAAACCAGGTGAAACCCTCTCTGTTGAACTCTGGTAAAAAAAGACTAGCTCCCAGTTCTAAAATATACAATTTATGCTTGGCAAATGCAAAGCATATGCATTTAATTTTTTGAGAACTACAGCCTGCTATCTTCAGCCCATCTTTTTCTGCTGCTATGCTATAAAAAACACTGTTCCAATCAAACCCACTGTTTCTGTTTCTTTCATTTCTAGTTTTTAATATAATCTAGGATTAACTTGGTACATAAGAAGCGAAACATCTCAAATATTTTTTCCAATGTTCTCTTTCATAAATTAAGCTGATATTTTAATAGTTCTTTGAAAACAGTGCTGCACTTAGTACAGTTATATCTCTGAAAATGTCAACCCATAAAACAACTCACTTTACTGATAGTGACGTACCAATAGAAAATGCTGTCATAGTTTATATAATTATCATTACATAAACAATGGATTCTAAATAGTCATAATGTAGTGTTGCTTAACTTTTTACCAGGGGCAGCACTTATCTAGGGAAAGGTAATGGAAAATATTAAGGTGAGCCAACTGCTGGCAAGTTTGACCACAGCTTATTTTTCTTCTCGTATGGCCCTAGATGAGTCACTATGTGGAATTCCTCTGCTCTAATTCCGGTTGTTTTGAGCCTAAGATTAGGCTTTCTCTTGGTGCCTTTTCTAATCAGTGGAAGAAAATACTCATGTCCAGAGGATAATTTATATTAGAAACCCTCTAGCAGTGCCTCCGGAGGTGTCTATTTTTCTTGATGCACTGTAAAAGAAATGTAGAAGAACTTAGCTCAGATTTCCATATATGTTTATCACAGAATCCCAGAACAGTAGGGAGTGGAAGGGACCTCTAGAGATCACCTAGTCCAATCCCCCCTCCTAAAGCAGGATCACCTACAGCAGGTTGCACGGGACTGTATCCAGGTGGGTTTTGAATCTCCTCAGAGAAGGAGACTCCACAACCTCTCTGGGCAGCCTGTTCCAGTGCTCGGTCACCCTCAAGGTGAAAAAATGATTCCTCATGTTCAGCTGGAACTTCCTGTGTTCCAGTTTGTGCCCGTTGCCCCTTGTCCTGTCACTGGGCACCACTGAAAAGAGCCTGGCCCCTTCCTCTAGACATCCACCCTTTAGATATCTATAAGTGTTGATAAGACCTCCTCTCAGTCTTCTCTTCTCCAGGCTATACTGTTAAGGTGAATGAATACCACGTTAGATGATGTAAGGTGCACCTCAGTGCAGCTGTAGTAAAATTTGAGTAGAAGAACGAATTCTTAGTGTAATAGCTGGTCCAGATTACATGCTGAATAAATGGACTTTGTTCAAGTAATTCCAAAATCTATTTGGAGAAGAACTAGGAAGGAAAAAAACTTTCCTTTTTCTCTGCTCAGCTTCCCCTTGTACTCAGTCTTTCATGCTTGCTTTGTATATAAAACATTTTAAGGAAAGAATGACCTTTTTTTCCTTGTGCATGATCAAGTATTCTCTTTTCCAACATAGAATGTCTTCCTTTAGTGTTTTTTCTCCCCTTTGTGTTTTTTTCTCCCCTTTTATAACTCTGGAATTTCAGTAGATTTTTCTTTTCTACTCTCTCACGGCTTGGACTTTCAAAAGAGACTACTGTACCTGACACCTACAGAACGACCATTTCTGTAATAGGAACTCCTATCAGATACCTTTGTTTGAAATGTCAATTACTTTTGAAAATCTAGGCCCCATACCCAGGCATTGCTTAAGCCTTTATTTATTTTGGTATTTACCTAGATTTATGAAAGAACAGAGAGCACCTATCTTATATTCTACCTCTCTCTGAAAGTCTTTATATGTAGTATGCCCTTTAAAAGTTATCGTGCATCGCATAATTCAGTTTAATATGCTGGCTTGTAACATTACGTTTCCTTCGATATTACTCTCCTGAAGGCAATATGACCTTGAAGGCGATATTTTAAACTAATAAATGAGGAGAGGAGCTGAAAATGAAACTGAATGCTGTAAGCCAAAAGGATGGATTTTCAACTTAAACCTTTATTTCCATACATTAAAAATATGGAAGTATAACATTTATGTATTTACATTTTTTCTTGATTTCCCAAGGAAAGAAATTTTATGCAAATTCTTGTCTATTCCCTTTTGTTTGTGTATGGATCCATAAATCCCTTTGTCCATTGTCCTGCCATTCCTTTTTCCACTCCCCCCTCTCTTCACCCAATAATTTGAGTCCACTGAATAAAGTCAGCAACATTTGACAGAGGTGCACCAGTCTCAGAACTGCAAATTCCTCTATGCAAATGGTGTCCTGAGTATAAGATGACAATATAATTATTTTCATGGAGAGCAGGATAGGTAGGACTTACCTACTTTATTAAGAGGAGTGAATGAGTTAGCAGTGAATTAATACACAGGCTCTTGCCATCCAAAAAACTCATCTCAGCTTTTGTACCTTCTCTTGCCAAAAATTAGCTGAGATGAGAAGGAGGCAGGTTGCACTAGAGACAGGATGGGAGGATGTTGTGGATACTGTTAAAAAGGATTTAAATACAGAGAGTGTAAATGAGGATATTGCAATAATGGCACCATGAGAAAATAGGACACAAATCTATAGAAAAAGAACAGTTTGTACACAGTCCTGGTGACATAGTGACTCCATGTTGGTGGAAGATAGCAGGTTCTATTCTCAGTGGATTTCCACTGAGGTCCATTCCTTAAACTCAGTGAACTTCAACTATGGGGCTACCTATAATCTGGTTTTATATCTAGCCACTATCAAAACTGGGACTCTCGAGAGACCCTGAGACAGAGGAGAAAAAGAAGATAAGGGAGCATAAACAATTACAGAAGAGCTGTTTGTCACTGCTATTCTGGCAACATGGTTTGCTTTGTTGTTGGGGTTTTTTGCCTTTTTTTTTTTTTTCTCTTCTTTTTTCTCTTGGTGCTTGTCCAGACATTTCAGGTTAGAAGGGAGAGTTTCAGCTGCCAGGGTTAGCAGGTTAAAGAGAAAACATTTTGCTCTGAGAGGCTTGATTTGAAGTGAAGGGCAGGAACAAGGCTTGTGTCAACCTCCACGGACAGAGGATGACTAGAATGGTTTTAGTACTAAGTATAATTTTAAAATTACATCACAAGTTCTGCAATGATAAATATCTGTAGTTTCCTCCTTGTTAAGAAATTTGGGCTTTCTCTGAAAGACCAGGTTTTTTTCAGTTGCTACCTAGTCAGATCCTTCCTTAGGTATATGAGACACCCCCCTCTGCTTCAACAATATTGAATTTAAACTCGAGTGTCAGGGTTTTCATATGAAATTTATATAAAATCCATATTATGCATCAGCTGAAATCAGGACTGTTTTCTGAAGTATATTTCACAGGAACAGTACAAGGTGGGTCCTGCCACAGGGAGCTTGCAGTCTAAACACAAGATTCATCTCACTTTTACAAGAAGCAGCTTGAGACAGAGATGTAGGGTTTGCTCATGTGGCCACTGTGGTTTGCCTGTGGTTGAACTGCTCAGGAGCTGCACAGCTGTGCTGGCACTGTTCACAGCCTACAGTAACATGTTCCAACCTTCAACTGGACTCCTTTGGTCAGGATCGGAAAGTGGCTAAGGGAGGGTGGTCAGCCCTCTGCCCAGGGCACAGAGTTGGTCCACCTTAAAATGGAATTATCCCTATCTGGAAAGTCTCTCTCCATGAACTACAGAGGACACTTTGCTTAGCTGAATAAGGGTAAAAGGCTAAGTCTCAGCCATCTGAAGTTAAAGGAGTCCTGACTAATCCTATAGTTGGATGACCACTGTGTTTCCTCAAAAGTCAGTGACACAGTCCAGCACCTGAATGTCTTCCTTTTAGTGAGGGGCCCAAAACTGAACACAGAACGCGAGGTGCGGCCTCACCAGTGCTGAGTACAAGGGGATGATCACTGCCCTGGTCCTGCTGGCCACACTATTCCTGATACAAGCCAGGATGCTGTTGGCCTTCTCAGCCACCTGGGCATATTCAGCCGGCTGTCAACCAACACCCCCAGGTCCTTCTCTGCCAGGCAGCTTTCCAGCCACTCTGCCCCAGCCTGCAGCGTTGCCTGGGGTTGTTGTGACCCAAGGGCAGGACCCGGCACTGAGCCTTGTTGAACCTCATACAGTTGGCCTTGGCCCATCAATCCAGCCTGTCCAGATCCTTCTGCAGATCCTTCCTGCCCTCCAGCAGATCAACATTCCCGCCCAACTTGGTGTTGTCTGCAAACTTACTGAGGGTGCACTCGATTCCCTCATCCAGATCATTGATAAAGATATTAAAGGGAACTGGCCCCGGCATTGAGCCCTGGGGAACACCACTTGTGACCAGCCACCAGCTGGATTTCACTTCATTCACCACAACTTTTTGGGCCCATCCAGCCAGCCAGTTTTTTACTCAGCAAAGCATACACCCATCCAAGCCATGAGCAGCCAGTTTCTCCAGGAGAATGCTGTGGGAAACAGTGTCAAAGGCTTTAATAAAATCCAGGTAGACAACAGCCACAGCCTTTCCCTCATCCACTAGGTGGGTCACCTTGTCATAGAAGGAGATCAGGTTAGTCAAGTAGGACCTGTCTTCAATGCTGACTGGTTCTGATCACCTGATTGCCCTGTATGTGCCATGTGATGGCACTCAAGATGATCTGCTCCGTAACCTTCCTCGGCACCGAGGTCAGACTGACAGGCCTGTAGTTCCTGGATCTTCCTTCCGGCCCTTCTTGTAAATGGGCATCCTATTTGTTAACCTGCAGCCAACTGCGACCTCCCCTGTTAGCCAGGACTGCTGATAAATGATTGAAAATTCACACCACTTATGTTAGCTGAGATGAATCCCACAAAGTTTAGTAAACGTGAGTTTCAGTCTGCAGATTGCAGTGCAAACATGGGAAGGGAAGGCAGAGTTTGTGCTTTCCACAATGTGCCTTGTTTTCAAGACCACCCATTAGCAAGACCACCACTTTTCACTCTGGCACACATAAAATCTTATTCTTGAAAACTATCTGTGGTTATTACTGATTTCTAACATCCTAAGAACCAGGAAAATTCACCCACTTGAAGCTGCACCTTGGTGCTTGCAGTGTCTGAGCTACCTCTTTCAATCCCTACATCACATGGCAATGGAGACATACCATCAGTGCCAGAGGAGAACCCCCCTGTGCAGTTTCACACTCAAGTCACATTGATTTCTGTGGGCAAATTTCACTCAGCAGGAGTTGCTAGCTGTATCATGGTTTACAAATGTAAGGGGATTGTGCATGCTGGCCTTATTCCAGTTAATTTTTTGTCATCCTTTTCTTTGCTCTTCTAAATTGTTTGTTTCGAATATGCTTTTCCGGGCAGGATCAGGCAATATTCTCATTGATAGTGAATTCTTTACAATCTCCATCACTCACCTATTTTAGTAACTACAACAAATTACTTGACTGTCTGCTTCTCTATCCCTCTCTTCCAATGTCAGCACATCAGTGCTTTCTAGCACAATGAACTTATAATGTCTTTTTAAATAGGGCTATTTTTTATCTCTGCATTGTATTACCACAAAAACAGCTACCTGGTATAACTGAATTTCATACACAGTGCTATGAAATCTTTATTCCATGTCTACACTTTCTTTTCTGCACTATGAGGATTTTCTTGCATTTCTCTAGGTTGGTTTGCAGTATCTATTGTTATCCCAGTGTCTGGACGACAACTGATGTTGCAGTAGTAATAAGAAAGCTTTCCCTTTTCCTATCAAACTCATTTAATTTAAGCAAGCAAGGCTAGCAGGTGGTTCTCAGAAGATCTCATTTGCCACTTTTATTGTTTGTAACACCTCTTGTAAGCAAATGTCTCATTACCATGGATATTTACATATCCTTTCGTACAGAATGCCATACACCAATGAACTATAAACCTATTACTACATTCCTTCAGATTTACATCGTAAATACAGTTCCTACTGCATGGACAGGCACGAGCTATCAAAGACAATAAAATCTAATAGTGCTCAATGCGATCTTGATTTCCATCTTTAGTATGCTGATTGTATCACAGAACTTTTCAAACCCCACTCTGAGACTTTTGGAGATATTCTAGTGAATCACAGTACTCACACAATGAGATCCTCATCTGGCAAAGGCAACAACCTGGGGTAGGAGAGGGAGAAAGAGGAAGGAGAGGGAAATGTAAAGGATTCCCTTTTTCCAGATCCTGAGCATTTTTGCAGTAATATTGTATTCTGGTGGGTCTGGCAAAGCTGAGGGATTTTTAGTTAACAGGATCAGGGTTTTATATGGTTATTAATTTGTATTATGTAATCTGATGAGGCATCCTTTAATTTGAAAAAAAAAACCCAAACATTATCAACTGTTTATAATATACCATCATTATAACATCATAACAGTGTTTTTTGAGCCTGACAATTCTTCAAATACTGTGTCGCTCAGAATTGCCCTATCCACCATGGTAGTATATAGCTTGTATTTTATGAGAAACGTAGGATTTGATTCCCTGCAACTGAAGCTGATATAGAAAAAATACACCAAGTCTAGTCCTGTAAGCATAGATTCTCCACTGATGAAAATTTGCTACTATCACCAAAGTTGATAAAGCCCACACTGTTTTTACAAGTTGATCACCCAAACCTCATTATACTGTAATTGTGCCAGGCTGAAAGTATGACACTTTGAAATATTATCAGCTTTTACTGAAGATCTTATTTTTGTTGGCACATAGCCAAAGAGAGAGCATATCAACGGAGAACCACTTAGAAAATTATGGAGCTTGTGGCTTTTAACACTTGATAAGATTATGTGTTCAATCTGAACATCAAATGCAAATAAGTAGTGGAGTTATTTAGATTTAGTTTTTCTTTCTTTTTCTGCTGAGGTAGAAGACTATACCCATTAGAGATTCCTTCACTAAGTCATTCTTTTAGATCTTAGTAGGAAATTTGAGAGATTATTCTGAGTTTTTCTGCACACTGGATATCTTCTAGGTTTATGAGCTAGTACGATGGGGGTTTACAGAATTACAGGAGGAGTCATGTATAGATAGCTGCTGCTTGAAAGCCAGTCATAGTTTGTCATGTCTTTGACACAGTGATCAGAAAGAAGCAGGAGGTGAGCTCCTTTATTCTATTTCAATAACACGTGGGACCTGAATTTTTTCAGTATCCTAAGAGAAGACACTTCCCATCCACAATCCCATCACCTCCTCTTTCTGCATGCTTATCACAGGAACTTGGTTCTTTACCACTCAGATTTTTAATTCAAAGCTCGTTACCTGAAGCGTAATCTCAGGTTGTTAAAGACCTGATTCTGTCTTTAGCTTATGCAAGAAATCCCCATCCATGGAAATATTCAAGGTCAGGCTGGATGGGGCTCTGAGCAGCCTGGTCTAGTGGAGGGTGTCCCTTCTCATTGCAGGGGGATTGGACTAGATGACCGTTAAAAGTCTCTTCCAACTCAAACTATTCTATGATTCTAAGAAATCATTAGAGGTCAAAATCATCCTTTTGACACTGAGTTTATATGCTCTAGAGCAAAGACTGGGGTAAAGAGAGTGAATGATATTACAACAGTTATGACAGTTCTTTACTAAGAAAATTAACAACATGAAAGAAGTGAACTTCCCTCACATATCCATAAAACTGTCTGTAGGATGAAGCAGAATCAGTTTTTCAGTTTCCAGTCATCTCTCTGGGTCAAATTCCAAAATATACCAGTACCCAAGATTTGACAAGGATTAGAGGCAACAAAAATTTATAGAATTTAAATCAAAGATGCCTAAAGATTTAGCTCAGCAATACTGAATCATAGCTAAATGATACTAAAAGACAGATGGTGGTAGATTTCATGCTCAAGGGTTAATTTGTTTCTGGTGTATGTTGGAGTGATTTAATTGAGACCAAGAAATGTCATCTGTCAGCACAGAGTCTAGTCATTATTGTGCCATGCAGCTACATATTTTATGCTATTCTCATGAATGAAAATTATTTTACTCCAGGGATAACTTATTAGAAAATGATAAAGTTTATTATTCTAAACAAGCACATTTTTATGGATAGAAGAACCAACTATAAAGTACAATGACCGTGTGAAGAAAGGAATGCATTTCCACCACTAATGTATTTTATGCCTCCTTCTCGTCTATAGGTTGCCCAGGAATGTGGGACAATATTACATGCTGGAAACCTGCAAGTGTGGGTGAAATTGTCTTTGTCAAGTGTCCTGCACTGTTCAGATTTATCATCTCTGAAGATGGTAAAGTATTTTCTCTTTGTTCTTTGCCTCTGTCTGGTAAAGCTCCATGGCCAGCATGAGTGTAAAACCTCACTTAGCTACTTGGTATAAAGGGAAATCAAAAACTCTACAATGGTCTGGAGTTGGGCTTCAATTTGAAAAACTACTGTAGAAAACCAGGATGTTTGTGTAGAAAAAGAAAATATCACCAACTCTAATTGTTAAAGGGGATGTTCTGCCCTTGTGTCCAACCAAACCTTATTAAACCCCAGCTTCAGTCCTTATTCAATGCAACCACTGTTCCCAAATGATTTGCTATTAAAAGGAGAACCTACCTTAATAGTGGTAATACTATTTTACCTAGTTATTAATATTATTTAGTCTTTTTTAATGGGAAGAGTCTCTGTGCAAGCCACTGCATGATACCAACCCCCCCTTGTCCTTTCTCTATTTTTTTAACCTTAGAAATGAAAATTTGTGAGGCAAAAATGAGAGTGTGTGGACAGGATGTAATAACTATTAAGTTGTTCACAGCAGATATATAGCTTGATTAGATGTTCTCTTGAAATTCCTTTTTTTTTTTTTTTTTTTCCTCATGAATCCATGAAATTATCTTCCCAGCTGAATGATTGAGAGAGTCTAAGTCCTCCCATCAATGTTAGCTAACAATAAGTCTTTGCTGATAATTAACATATTTTTGCCCATCTCCTCCCAGCACCCACCTAGGCTACTGCAGATCACTTAATTAGCACTTTCCATTGAGGAACAAATTCATCATTTTCCCCTGGGATCCTTTTTCCCAAAGATTATTTTACCAATGAATTATTCATTTACAGCTTTGAGTCCGAAATCCACCGTCTCTGCATTGCCACACACAGAGCACAATTTGTAGGAGTCAGTGTTTCCTACACAGCTCCAGGAACACTGAAATCCTCACCTTTAAATACATCCATCTGAACTCGTCCAGACATTGAAGCAAGTGCCAGTGCTCTTGTGAAATGGAGAAGAATTTAAGGGCGATCATTACCTCATCTAAATTTACCCATATGAAACTCCAGTGTTTTCTCTGTACAAGTCCTCTAGACTCCATCTGTAGTCAGTGGAGAGAAAGAGACCCACAGAAGGCAATTTAAATTATTCCAAGCGACATGAGGTGAATCGTACCTCGGAGACACCTCTCTTCATATGGCAAGTACTAAGGGCAATTCACTTAAACTAGGAACCTAATTTTTGAACAGGGAATGATAAGTCCCTCTTTAAATTATCAAGCATGAAAATATAATTACTACTGTAATTCTATGTGCTTTAATTATAGCCGGTATAATTAAACATAATCTTTACTTCTGTAATATTGGTTCAGTATTGATTCAATGGGTACAATGGCACTTACTGAGCCATCCGTGTTTAGTGATAAAAGAAAAAACAACACATCAGCATCCAGTAGGGTTTGTATCCAGCATGGGTAAGGAAATATTCTTCCCTCTTTCAGGTTTGTTTTTTTTTTTTTTTTGGTGGGTGGTTTTTGTGTGGGTGTTTTTTTTTTTTTTTAGTTTTCCATGACTTTAATCAAATTTTGTTGACAACTTGTCATTCAGCCTGACTGTCAAACCAATTCTGGTCATCCTTTGTACAGAATTTGCACTCAACCAAAAGTTTTCACTATCCAGTTATCAATGAAACTTGCAGCCTGCAGGCAAAACACTTTTATGTTATTTATTGTCCATCAGCAGATGGCTCTTATATTGTTATCTTCTGATATAACTGCAGGAAGCCTGCTGCTCATACAGCATCTGTCTGAATTTCCATTAGGACCCCTCCTTTTCAGTGGCTTGTAATCTACACCCCCTACATACCCTTAAGCTACAGTGTGCAAACACATGGTGACATAACATCACACTTTTTTCTCTTTGCCTGCCTGTTTTGAACGCAATGCTCAGAGATATTGCTAATTTGATACTATGGAGAGTGGTGCTGTGTACATCTACAGCACAACCTGTCCACACACCTCTGCCATGGACCTTCTAACTATTCTTTATTTCAAGGGATGTTTCTGATGCTTCTATTTATAACCCACACAAATATCGTGCCTTTTCACTTTTACTGATGAAATTTCTTTTCTATGGTGCTATTATTTCTGAAGTAATTAAGGCGAGGAGGGCTCTTGAGAAATCATCTAACCCATCTCCCTCCTCAAAGGCAAGGCTCGCTCAATACAATTTATTCCAGCACCTCACTAACTTGTTACTTGTTAATGGGAAAGACTATTTTATTTTTTTTTAATAAAAAGTAATATACATTTTAGAAAAATAGAAAATACATTTATATAAAATGAAAAGCTCTACTATAACTATAACCTATGTAAAATAAAGGTCTGGAATAATATTTTTAAATTATTTACCCAGGACTTCCAGACCTGTTCGCATACTGTGCTTCACCTTTGAACCTGTAGCAGGGTGATAGTATGATCCTAGGGGAGGAATAGTCAGTCCAGTGTAAACATATGTCCTGTTTTCTTTATCTCCTTATAGGATCACTAACAAAAGTGACAGCTGTTACCTCTTGTAGCGTTGGGTTTGAGGGGTTTTTGGACATCTGTTCAGTAGGAACAAACCCAAGATTCATAATTCATTAGACAAACAAATAAACATTTAATCTGGAGCAGTTTGAAATCTCTACAGAACTGGCTGGCTTTGTACTAGTGACCCCAAGGTGGAAATATCTACATCCGTAATCACTCTCCTGGGTGAATCAGCATGAGTTTTCACTATCATTGCTGCTAATTTTAATTAGCCAAGTGTATTTGTTTCAATGAGGGCTTAATGAAAAAAGTCACATTTTATGATGGTTCCTTAAATAAAGGGTTATTAGATAACTAAAATGTTTTTAAGACATGGGTAATCACATTTTATAGATTGTTATAGTATCCTCTGGCTGATGCTATGTTTCTAGAATATGTAACTATGCTAGGCAGTGACAGTAATATTTATTAGTAGCATATTCATTCTTAATACGGCAAAAATTTTATATAACCATAAATGATTTTTACAAACAGTAGCAATAACTTTAAATTACACATTTAAAAATTTTGTCCTATGAAGCATTGAAGCAACTGTAGGTATTGCTGCTTGTATAACAACAGGCAAACCATATGATGTGTTAATCTTAAAGTGGGGGTAGGAGTTCTCTTACTTGGCTTTGGATATCTAAAAGTTGTATATGTAATTCTGACCTATTCTCGTGGATTCTGGTTCAGTAAATGGAAAGTAATGGGTACCTGCAGAATATGTTTCCTCTGACCTATATCTCAAATGTTTATCTTGAGATGAATGAAGTCACCGAATGGGACAGTTTGTTTTATGAATTTCAGAAAGGAATTTGGCTGCCTTGACGTGGATGTCTGATTTCCATATGCAGTAAAATGTGAAGGGAAAAAAAAAAAAAAGACTACAAAATAAAAATTAAACAACTAAACTGTCTATCTGGAGAGATGCTTTGTTGAAAAATTATCTATGGATTTAGCTAAAAATACCAGCTGTTGCTGCTTTTAATTTGAAAATATACTCTGCTCTAACCTTCACTGCAGTTGAACTGTGGAGTAGCATTTGAACTGCTGTCAATGTCTTACAGAAAGCCTAATGTTAAATCCCATGCTGTGTGGTTGGTGACCCTTCCTTGTAAAATTTCATTTCACTTCTCTACTCCTCCAAAATCCCCAGAAATTTTCATTTCCTTTCAGAGGCGGACCATGAACAAAGAGATCGTTCTCAAAATCTCTCCACATGAAAAAAACATATTCACCCCTGAGTCTTTTCTAATCAAGTAGGTTAAGGATTTACACTGGCTTTCCTTCTAGAGGGTTCCTAAATATTAATTTCTTTTCCTCTTCAACATTAACTTCTTTGATCGATATCCATCAATTCACAATTTTATTTTCACTGGGAGCTATAATTCCATGCTGTCACTTTTGCATATTATGCTTTCTCTGGTGCCTTCCCAGTACCAACTCCAGAGACAACCACTCTAGAATGGAGTACATTTAAAACATTCTAAGGTATCTTTGCAAAGGAGAAAAAAAGAAAAGTGTGTCAAGCTGTGATGTTGCATTTCAGTATGATACAGCAACACCTAGAGATGGCCCCAACATAGTGATCTTCACTCCCAGCTGGAAAATTTTCTCTGTTTCGTTTTTTTTTCCCCCCTTTTTTTTTTTTTCTTTTTTTTTTTCTTTTTCTGCCCAGATAGAGGTGATACTGCCTGGCAGTGGAAATCTACAGAAGCCAAATCTGTGTTTTTCTTTCTTTGCCCTGCACAGCTGAGATATTTGGGAAACTATAAAGACACATTCCTCAAATGAACCATTGAAAGAAGCCCAATAGCCAGATCAGAAATTAACATATTTTTAGATCTTTGATTTTCAGGAAAAACTAATACTAATGATAACAGGCAGTTTCTGAGCATTGCCATATGCTCCACATTGAGAAAATACTTTCATTCACAAATGCAAATAATAAGTATGATTAGCTCTTACTGAATCTTCCAGCAATTCAGAATGTTTATCTAGTGCTCAGTCTAGGACACCACCTGCTACACCCAAAACAACATTACTACAAAGCTTGGTTTGCTATGTAAGACAGAGAAAATGTACATAATTTTTACCAAACACATTAAATGCATCCTATGTTGATATCACGATTAAGGGATCCTAATTAAAATCTAGTAGAATGAAGAATGTATCTAGGTATTATAGAGTTTAAGAGGGTATTATATCTTATGTTCACATCTTTGAACCAAAGAGTTTGGCTTGCTGCTACTCTGGAAGTTATATGACTTCACTGCTCAGCCAAAAAGCTTTATTGTCCCTGAGAAAGAGAAATTAAAAATAGTGTATTACTGATCCCGCTAAAAACACTGACTGACACTCAAGTACTTTGTCGCAAGAACACAGAGCCTTATATATATATATATATATACACATACACTGCACTAGAGATATCATAAGTGGGCAATGAGATTTATGAATGCAGGGTTAATTGGATTTGGGAAGCCATCTGTGGCTTTTTTCTCCTGTCTGAGTTTAGATGTTATCCCTAGTCAAAAAGAATAGGATGACAAGACACTAGTTAATGAGAGGGGAAGTGATACTACATGTTTATATGTGGAAAGTCTTTCTGTGTCGTTTCTGGGGAAAGAGTCCTGATTAAGTCTTTAAGTGATGACTACGTACCACTGTGAAAATGGTATGTAACTCCCAAACTGGGTGAAAAGACAATAAAAGTCATTGTCTTCCCAAGGTGAAAGCTGTTGAAAATATTTGCAAGTTACAGTTTCTATTAGCTTGGGTTATGTATTGATACTTTTTTATAAAGACAGAAAGAAAAGGTGACTGTTAAAGAATGTCTCACTTATTTTCTACTGAGGTAGAAGATGCAGGATTTCTTTGCTACTAGCTGAAATTAAGATCAGCATTGCAGCAGACTGAAATTGGAAATTGCATTTGCCTGTCAAATAGGCAAGGCACAGATCAATGCAAATGTCTAAATTTCTATTCAAGTATCTCTCACCCCTGGTGGGTATTTCAACATCCTGCACGAAAACCAAGGGAAGAAAAACACCGGAACCAAGGAGTAGTCTCTGAAAAACAGACATGATCCACCCCATAGCATGTCCATCATGGGAGTAATAATGAGCCATCAGAGCTTAAGTGGTCTTTGAAGCAACCAGGACTCGGTGCATACCTTAGCTTCATCCTTCACTGTATATGAGATTCTGTGTAGCATTCAGAACCAAGTTCAGTGCAAGGGTATCTGGTTTATACCAGCTAAAGGTTTTGGACAGCTTTCAAAGCTGTCTGCAGATTGCATATGTGTTATTGTTGCTTAGTGCTCAGCGAGTCCTAAATTGTGTACAAGGGGTACAAGAGACCTACTAAGTGTCCATGTTGCAAATAGTAAGTCTTGCCAATAACCAAGATAATAGTGCTTTCTAGATAACAAGTCCTCTTCTGCTGGCTTTCATCCCTAGGCTTTCCACAGGCAGTAAAGCCATGGGATTACTTCAGCTTTTCCAAAGCGAGGAGGACAAGCTATAATTAAGCATGCCTCGGTCACAGCATCACAAAGTCTATCTGCAATGCAGAGGGAAATGGGAGGAAAATATTGTCATCAAAGACTAGTAACTGCATCTACATTTCCATTTAAGTAGTTAAGGCCTCTTAGATGCTTTTTACAGAAAAAAAGGACATTTTATGGCCTTTCCCACAAAACTATGGGGACGTAGGACTTGTGGCTCAGACACTCAAACATACATGATGCAGAGTATTTCAGCTAAAGATCAACCTTTATTAGCAGTCTTTGCTCTATTCTTGTTTCTCCTCTTGCCTCAAATAACTGAGAAAGGATTTCCAGTTGATTGCAAGATTTTAGGTGTGGTGGGCACACATTTGTTCTTGCCTTTAAGCAAGTGATTTAATATGCTTGCTTCTCTGGCACTTATTTCATAACTGATAATCTCCATTGGACAACGTTTCTTATTTTCTGTGTTCCTTGTTTGAAAAACATTTGCTTTTCTCTGAAATATGACCCCTGCCCTCTTCAGAGCCAGGAGATCTTTCAAAAGTATTTACGTTGATCTTGCACTCTGAGGATGCTCCTGTGACAGCCAGCCTCATAGGAAGTATATACATAATGTTTAGATGATGCCTAGCAGTTGCTATGGTGACCTCAGTCCACTGCTAGTTTCATACCATTTGATAAGAAAGAGGAAGAAAAGAAGAAAGTCATAGTCTCCTTTACATGTTATTGATCATATCTGTACATCAGTCCTGCTTCACCCAGCCCTATATAGTATGGCCTTTATGTTCTCCACATGAGACCTCATTGGTATTCTCCTGTGATCTCCAGGCATGATTCACTGAGACTTCTTGTCTCTATATCATTAAACCATGTACTCTGAAATTAGCATGGGACATAGGAAGAAAGGATTTGTATATCAGTTCCATTACTGCCTTTACTGCAACGTTTTGTGCCAACCACTGGGTAACAAAGATGTTGCAGAACCTGCTTTGTCTCATCCTGTGGTAAAAGTCTAAAACAAATCACCCTCTGGAAGTGCCAGTCTCATTGCCCTTTATGGGAGGAGAATTTAAAACCAGATGAACTTATCTTCAGGTGGGTAAATTGGATGGGATGAATTTGCCCCACAGGATCAGTTCCTCAGCTGTCCTCAGGCACCAGTTCTTATTCAAACATTTAAGTATGAACCGGGCTTCCTAATCTTACCCATAATTTTCCTCTGCCTCAGTTTTCCTGCTTTCTAAATACAGTGAACCATACCACTTAATTTTGTATTCTCTGTGCAAACACTGTGCTCACAAATCCCTTTGAGCAGGCAAACGGCCATATACAGTAAATGCTATTGACTTGCAATCTGTAGTTTAAAGTATCATCTATGGGGCATGAGGCTGGAGAGACCAAAACCCCTGGAAAAAGTGGAGGGAAGCACTTCGCATAGGGAAAGGTGTAGGAACCTGTAAGGCCATGTACTCTGTAACCTTGCCTGGCTTGCCTGTTAATGAGATTGTAAAGACCTAGCAGGTGATTCTGGATCACTTTCCCAAAAAAAAAAAAAAAAAAAAAAAAAAAAAGCGCCGTAGCAAAGGAATCAGCATGGTCGGATAGTGTGCATGTGGGACTGTGTGTGCCTAGGTACAGGAGTGGGCAGAGGGCATTAGAAGCGGCAGGCAGAGTGTGCAAGGGGTAGCTGCGCTCAGAGAGCCCCAGAAAAGCCGCTAAGTAGACTGCTGCTCCCGACTGCGGCTTTGCCAGCCGGCTGAACAGATTGCTGGTGCATAGGAGCAGCATGCAGCGAGAGGGAAGGGAGCAAAAAGACAGAGTGTGGTGGATGCTGCGGAGCCAGGCGTGAGAGCTCGCTGATTTATTTCATATTTAGAAATTAAATGTTAAGCTTCTAATCAGTGCTATATAAAACAGGAGAATATCGGATTCCTGCCTAACCAGCTCGTTATCCACATTGCTGGGCAGCATGATAAGAAGTGATTGTAGGAAATGTTTGCCATAACCTCTCTCTGCCCCAGTCTCCGTGCTTTCTGAAAGGACAGAATCAACATGCGGTAAAACCAGTGAGAGCTTTGCACATTGATTTTAACATTGTGGAAATCCAACCTTTTGGAGGATTACCCATGTGGACCTGTCCTCCAACCCATAATACTGAAATGAGGACAACAGGAATAAGAGAAAAGTGTGGGCAAGCCATTTCAGGACAGAATAGTTTTGGAAGCTGCCGATTCCCTCCCTCCTCCGCCACTAATAAGGGACAAATGATGGAACAGAAGGGTTAAATGCAAGTTGTGCTCAGATGAACAAATCTACGGGAGATAAAGCAGTCGCCATGCCAGCTGACACCAAAAGCAGCCAGCACAAATTTGGCACAAAGGAGACGATCTAAAAGGCTGCACTGAGCTCCGAGGCTGATCGTACACAGGCTGTTTCTTGGCTCTAGCTTTGCAGGTCCTGCTCATGTTAAATCAGAAGCAACAATTGCTTGCATCAAACATGTCATCCATTGGAGGATAGTGAGGAGGTAGTTATGTTTTCTAGGGCCTAGCAAATGAAAACCAAGGAATAAAGTCTGATAAATGTGCAAGAAAAGGTCATGAAAGATCTGGGTCTCTGCCACTAACTCTGTGGGTAGCCGTTGGCAATATCCTTTGATTTTTTCTTTTTCTTCTCTTTCACCTCTTCATGTAGAAAATAGAAATAAGCAATATTTTCTGTGTTTGGTTTCTCTGTTTGGTCTTCAGAACTGACAATTCAATGTTCTGATGGATCTTCTCTAGGGTGTCTAAGTAGTACTGCAAATAGCATCTAATTAATAATAACAGTTAAAACACTAATGGAAGAATACTTCCCAAAAACAAAAGACTTTCCAAAAGACCTTCCAAAAGACCTATTCAGTCTGGTCAAATAGTGAATAACACTATCTGTCAACATACTGGATAAACCATCCTTTGTCAAGGATAACATTACCTTCCTCAGGAGTTTATTGACTAATGTAATTATTGATTTAAAAAAATTATGTTCTAGGACACTGTTTAATAGCTGTAGTTCGGTCTACCTTTCCGTATTTTGGGCTGTGCTCTTATTTAACTACATGTGAGGAGCACAGGTGTCAACGTAAGTCATGACCGTAATCCTTGAATTAAAATCCTGAAAAATGGATTCCAAAATGCAGATTAAAAACATATTTTATTTATTCTTCATTTCTGGGAGACCAATGTATTTATTCTACCTTTTTCATAATCATCTTGATAGGCTTTCTCTGCTTTATCAGTGAAGGCTGATGCACTAACTTCTCATTGTTTATGTCCTAAGAGCAAGGCAACAAGAGGACTCATGTGAAAGCCCACGCAGCGAGGTGCCATACAATTTTGCTCATTGCATCACTGACACTAGAGTAAATTTGCTGAGGTCTCTCTAGAGTCAGAAAGGCACTCAAGTGAAAAAAAAAAAAACACCACCACAACCAACCAACCAAAAAAAACCCAATCAAAAATAGAGTTTCAAGGTAATAGCCTGAAAAACGAGAGGGACTGCCCTATGTCTGGACTTCCTACAACCCCAACCCAAATGCAAGCTCAGGCTTTGTCCCTATATATGTAGACATGTTAAATGTTAAGCACAGAAATAATCCAAATAAACCCCATCACGCTCTCATACATGTGAGCAAACATAGCCATTGGCACAGTTATCTGTCACGTAAACATCCATATTCTGGTGCAGGGTACATAAACATATGGTATCAGAGAGAAGGGCAGCAGCAGCACGCGGGAATTTAAAGCCAGATGGTGGCTGTATGTTCCCTCATTGTATGCTTTTATATAAATATATATATGTATACACATACGAATATAATTATATATGTGTGTTTGTTATCCTGTACTCATTAGATGAACTTTGACTTTTAGTTGTAATTCAGGGCATAATGTTCGGTGTAAATCTAATTGACTTGCCAATAGCTTAACTTATTAGTGAAAATTAGGTTGATGGATCAAGCCTAAAAGCCTGTATAGTAAAAGGTTGTGCTGGAACTTACTTCAGTACATTAGCAAGGACTCAGATGTAGAAAAACATGTTAATAAAAGGCAAGTTTGCTCCTACAGTAATCAGAAAATTAACATTGTTGAAAATGTCAATCCCTTCATAATGTCCAAATACAGTTAAAATGCAATAATAATTTGAGTATATAAAAATTATTGATATAAAACACCTCTTCGGTTTACAAACCTACATTAATATAATGCTTTAACTGTTATTACTGATGTCATGAAATTCAAAATGAACTAAAATCTAATATTTTAACATCACTGTGACCAACTGCCACCCACATTTTGAGTGAAATAATGGTAATTTTTATTTCTGCCATTTCATATTATAGGAATAAAATAGCTAAATTTGAAACATTTAATTTTTTTTAAAAAAAGATATTTTTCTGATTAATCAGTTTAACATACCAGGAACATCAGGCTTCAATCCACTTAACATTTACCTGGTTTTCCTCCAGCAAGAATGCTGGAAAGTTTGTAATATCATATTTTAGGATTTAAGCCATACTGCACAACTGATAAATTAAAACTGGATTTTTATGAATCAAAAAGATTTTTGGAAGTTTTTTGCAGCTGCCTCTTATCCTACTTCTGTGGGACAAGAAGAAGCTACCGGGCTTTGAGAGAAGTCACCTCATGTAAGGAACCAGTTCCGTTATGAGCTACAGATTTGAGTGGCAGCAGGCTATGAAAGGCACTATGAAAAGTGATCAAGGAACAATGCCTTGCTCTTTGATCCCCTGCCTAATAAAAACCACAGGTTAAAAATCCCACCGGTTATTCTAAAGTTGGTATTCTGAATTCAGATTTTAGCAACACAGGCATCTATATCTGAGCTATATCACTGTTAATAAACCTGGGTTTTGGTAGGCTCAGGAGGGAAATAGGGCTGTCCAAAACATTCTGCAGTGGCATCCCTGTTATTCTGCCAGAATCTGGAGCACAGCCGTAGCACTTCTGCAGCATCTGGTAATTTAGTCTGATGCAGCAGGCTGAATGATCTTTGCTGGAAAATGTTTGCTCAAAGCATTGGTGACTTCTCTTCAGAGTCAGTACACCTACCCAATATTTGCAAACACCCAAGAATTCTCATATATGAAATCTTGAAAGCAGCTGGAGTTGGGCAGAGAAGCCAGGACACCAAGGGTGTCCTCATCATGGCTTTCAGGATTAACCCTCGAGAGTAACTGGTGTGTTGAATGTGTAGGTTTGACGTTGAATACATCCAATCAAAGATACAGTACAGCCTACCTGATGCTCCAGCTTAGTTTCCTAGACTCCCACCATCATGTTCACACTAAATCCTCTGTTTTCTATCTTAGAAGATCAAAAAGCACATTTGATTTACTTTAGAGGAGAGAGAAAAAATCAATTCATTTAAAATGACTACATGATAAGGAATTTGAAAAAGTACAAAATATAAAATGCATTTTATGGTGTGCTGAAATGACTCTACTATTTTTTTTTCCTTAGACGCTGTCTTTCTCCTTTCCCATAGGATCAAAATCAATCTTTGGATTTCACTTTTAATAAAAACACTCTCATACAAATCGGTGAATACCTTTTCCAATCCCCGATTAAAATACGACCATACCTTCAGGGTGAAAGAAGAACAACCTGAAGCCCTGGGGTTACTCCAGGCGATACAGAACTAAACTAATCCATACATTTAACCTGCCTTATTGGTCAATTAAACGTTGGAAACATTTTTTCACTGGTTGGTGGGCCACTGGCAGAGCTGTTTGCAGTCCGCTTTGTCAGGCTCCTCTGGGTCTCTCCGTGCACGATGCAGCAGCACCACTCGGTGGCTTACGGCAGCTCCTCTTTGTGCATCCCCCAACACCCAGCTTGAGCCAAAAATCCACTGAGGATTTAGGAAATACTGACTTCAGTGCAATTCGGGCTAAGAATTTAGTAGGGTGGGTGGGAGATTGGTTTGAGATAATCCCAATGTTTTATTTTGGAACGACAAAAGAAAGCAAAAGGAAAAAAAAATATAATGCAAACCCAAACTTTTATGATTTCCCATTGTAACATTTTGTATTTTTTGTATACAAATCAGCATGGATTTTGGCCCAATATTTTGGAAATTTGTGGGTCTTTCTTATTTCAAAACCCTTCCCCTCTAAAAAAAAAAAAAAAAAAAAAAAAAAAGTAACCCACAGAAAAGCTGCCTCATCTCTTTTTCACATCCTTCCTAGAGTTTGATGAAACTCCATAACCAGCGATTTGACAATAGAATGCAATCAACCATCTTCTGAAAAGCACTTTCCACTCATAAATATATGGTACTGATCTTGGAAAAAAGGTTTAAACACAATTTTCTTGCAGCTCTTCTCTGGGCACTGCTACATCCACTACTCTTATGGGAAGCAAGCTATTATCAAGATCAAATTAATTATTTCTATTCTTTTAATTTCAGGTTGGGAAGTAGATAACTTGGGGCAAACCCACGCAGGTAAGAACCAGTTGTGTTCACTCCCTCCTATGCACTTCTGTTCTCAAAAGTTTGAAGTAAACCACACGACAATATCAGATTATTGAAAAGTTGTGTAACAGCTATTATGATAATGCATACATGTTGTTCATTTTAACACTGTAATAAAAAGTGAAAGTACGAGTCTGATAAGTTTATAGAAAACAATGTAATCTGACCTAAAACCACAAAATTAAACTGTTTTACTTAAAACCGATTAATTATTGTTCTTTGTCATTGACAGATGGAAATAGTATTTCATTCACTCTGTGAAAACTGACCATACCTAAATATCTATGGATTATAAATGTAAACTTCCAAAGATATAATAACTGACTTTTATATTTTTACAATAAAATTGGTCCTAATTTGATTGTGTGTGTTTTTAGCGATGTGCTCACTGCTTGCAGTAGCATTTTTTTAATTTTACAGGTTCAGCTTTGATTTAAACTCACAAGTAAAACTGTGTTTATTTCCTGAAAAGACAGAATCAAGTATTTATTGCCTTTGGGCCTAATCCAAACAAATAAAAATCAATCGGATTGGATTCACTGATTTCCACAGAGATCAGTTTGGGTCCTAATACAAAACACAATCAAAACAATTTCATACCAAATTTCCACTTTTATAGGTGATTATGACCTGCTGGAAAGCACAGCCCAGTCTCCCCTAGGTAAGAAACAGAGCCATGAAACGTTTCTCCTTTTATTTTAACTCTGTTAAAAAGGAAGCTCCAAGCTTTTTCTCCTGCCATTTAGGTATTATTTTCTAATCAGTTCTAATTATGGCAACACATTTTCTGGTGCATTACTTTTAGCAGTATTATGAAAATTTATTCCTCCACTATTGAACCTTGCAATCTAGCAAGTATGTTTCTATAAATTATATCTACCTGCTTAACAGTAATTACTAAATGGAGTTAAGGAAAGTCAACACCATGATTCAGTGGTTATTTTCCATAGAAAACTGGGGATGAATGTGCAGGAGTAATTTACCAAAATTTGCCAAGTAATGCAATGTTCTTAAATGAACGCTCTAATTAAATAGATATATTCTGCTGCATGGATGATGAACAGATTCTCTAAAATAAGGTCACTGCTGGTGTTATGAACTACATGAATAAACTGCTCTAAGAATGCAAAGCAGCACAACCACAATTAATAATAATAATAATAATAGTAATAATAATAATTAAAAAATCCCCCAAACCTTGTAAATTTCCATCAATTTTGGTCAAGGTACAGCTCAAAGTCTACAAACTGTAATAGTTCGATAAATGGAAACAACTCTGTTGTGCTAGGGAGGAATGAGTGCAGCCAGCAGCACAGCTCTAATTTTTCAGCCAGGTCATCGAGCTCTGGCAAGAATAATGGTGCTTAAAAAGAGCAACACGGGGGCAGCCCACCTTAGGCAGCCTCGGTAACAGAGCGCCAAGAGACACTTTCCTCTTCTACCCTCAGCTCTTGTTTCCCAATAAAGTCTTAAGCCTTTTGGTTGTGTCAGTGAAAGCCATTTAGGAGCTAGCCCTGATAGATTAACCAAACAATTAGCATAAAAAGAGAGAAAAAGAGAAAGAGCTTTTCTCTGAGCCAGTTTTGAGCCTCCTTGCAAACACTTGCTTTAGAGTAAGGTTATAAACTGAGATTGGAACAGGGGAATGTAAGAAGCTCTGAAACAGGTTTGAAATTGTTAACTGAAGCCACACTGGGCATCTGGAGGTGTAAATGAACATACTGCTATGCAGACAGAACCAGGGAAGAGATTTCCACTCCATCTTTCCTTTGTTTCCCTACAGACCCTTCTCACAAAGTCACTCTCAGATCAGAGCCTAGGAAATCTAAAGGCTTGAAGATAACTGAGTGGGATACATGTTATCTGACTGTAGGAGAACAATCCAGCTGCCTCAGCAGAGCCATATGGTGGCTATTTTACATATCTTACAGTATCCTGCCTGGCTTCCAGCAGCTGCTCCAGAAAATTATGTTAGCCTTGTGTTTTCTTTCCAGTCCCATGCAGATGCCTCAGATAATACAGAACATCTTAAATAGCACAAACTGCCTACCTGTATTTAAGCACCGGACCTAACCTTTAGCCATCTGAAGTGTAAATGTCCACATCAAAGCTCTATTCCCTAGATGCCTTTCAGAGTCAATGGAGAGGAATGGATATTTAGCTGACCCCTGGTTGAGGTACCCACTTGGGAATGAGCTCTTCGGTGGCCTGGAGGCACTGGCTATAGTGGTTAAATCTTTTTTGCTCTCTGGTGACCAGCTGTAGTAGTGGACATCCATAGGTGCCTATTGTAGAATTGGTCATTAAAGATGTCATTAAACTTTCAAGATGCCATTAAAGTCTTCTATGGGTGGCCACATAGATAGTATCCCCAGTGGTACTGTGGGGTTTTCTTTAGTCGTGTACCAAGGGGAGGGAGGGTATGTCCTGGGGTTTACTTCAGCAATGTGACATTCCCAGCTGTGCTTGTTATAGGGGACATCAGCAGAAATTGCACTGAAGATGGCTGGTCTGAACCTTTTCCTCATTATTATGATGCCTGCGGCTTTGATGAAAATGAAACAGAGTCTGATAACCAGGTGGGAATTAATCTCATAATTAAAAACAAATGAACAGGGGGGAACAGCAGGCTGCTTTTTGTCCAGCCTCTGGTCATGTTCTGATTTGATGGTGATTAGAATGAAATAATCAGATATTTATGAGCATAAAAATGTGAGGAGCAAGATTTAAATCCTTTCTAGCCCAGTACTTACTATTTCCAGAATAAGAATGTTACAGGTTGTAACTTCTAGAAGCAGGGGTTAGTCCCCATTCTTCCCTTACTGACTAAAGAATCCCTTAGCCAACTGCTTTTTTTGCTGCAGATACATGCACAATGGTCAAATAAATATAGACAGCCTTTGCTAGCTCACTGACAAAGCTTGATGGTGTGCAGGCCCAAGGGTATGCCAAAAATAAAGCAACGGTCTAACGTACAGGGAGATCTCAGGGGTACCAAGAGGAGGAAACAACCAGGCTGTTCAAGAAACAAGTCCTGCCCATGGTTCCCCCTACATGTTGACAGGGTAAAGAAGATGTGACTGTAGATGAACCGTTTAACTGTGTGTTGTTTGCCCTCCCAAGGATTACTACTATCTATCTGTGAAGGCTCTGTACACGGTGGGATACAGCACTTCTCTTGTTTCCCTGACCACCGCCATGGTTATCCTGTGTCGTTTCAGGTGAGTCAGGACACGAGCAGTGAGCTGTTCAGTTGCTGGAGGAAAGAGACTGGAAATTAACGGACCAAAACAATGTTTAAGCTTTTATCTTACCTGATGTAGAATAAGAGGGAGACAACCCTTTAACAGAGTTGTTCCCCCAGCTTGAACACACCCCATTAGTCATGTTTCAGAAGACTGTAGATGCAACTGCAGAAGCTGCACTGGACTGGGTCTATTTTATACTACCCTGCATGCTTCTACAGGAAAATTCCCAAATCCTCCTCTTGGCCAGGTTTAGGGTCAGTATTATCCACACTCTTGACTTTCAGATGTTGCTACTCTTATCATCCAAGTGCTAGGAGCTCTGGCCATGTGTGCAGATAGGTCTAGTGTGCTATTTCCATGAAAGAAAAGTCTTTTTTTTTTTTTTCTTTTTTTTTCTTTTTTTTTCTTTTCCTCTCCCTTGCTCTTTCCTCTCTAGGAAGCTTCACTGCACTCGAAATTTTATCCACATGAACCTCTTTGTTTCATTCATACTCCGTGCAATATCTGTATTCATTAAAGATGGCGTTCTTTATGCTGAACAGGATGGCAACCACTGTTTTATCTCAACGGTAAGTAAAATCAAAGCCAAAGTCTATTCCTTTGTTTTTTTCAGCATGAGATAACAAAAAATAGTGAGGCAGGCAGCACTCTGTTGTGTATCGTAGGCTGAGAAGCTATTGGGAGAGAAGGTAATAGGTGGTAAAATTCCCTCCCAGTTCACAGAAAAACTGTGGATGGCATTGTGTCATGATGTCATCAGTGTCAGGTTTTGGTTTCTGACTTGACTCAGGTTTCTCCCCTTCACAGATCTGCATAGTGATAGGTGGGATAAGAGCAGACACAAGCAATTTCCTTCATCTGAAGGCCTGTTTGTTCTCCAGAGCTTTATTTCTTCTGGATGTCAGGCAGAGTCATGTGTAAAGAGTGACCGTTCAGACATAGAAAATACCCCTGATGGTCACACTCTCAAAAAATCAGGAGTATTAGTCGCAGGTTTGTCTCGGAAGTGTGTGGTTTCATGGAAAGCAGTCTCATTCACAAATGCACTTATCTATATATTACATGTAAATCTCAATTGCTTTCACATTTAAGGCTAGCATTTGATTTGATAAATCATCTCACTGGGTGTAATTATGATGGAATTACATTCAGTTCCCGAACTGAGAACTACTTTATCCATCCAGATATGAGCTAAATTCCCTATGAGTCACTTCCACAAGGAAAGTGCAGGTGTGTAGTTTCTTAGTCAGCCTTATCTTTGTCATTGAAACTAATTTCTGCTTTTAATTCTGAAGCCATGTTAGATCTGTAGTTGTTCAAACCACTCTTCTAATAGTGGCACCTGCCTCTTTGTTTTGAAACACTTGAAGCATAAAACATGTTAAAATCAGCCATTTAATGACTAGATCTTCAGCCCTGATAGAGCTTCTTTGAAGAAACTCAAGATCTGGTGGTTTAAACATATTGGTTGTAGATTTTTCCCAGAGGATAGGATGCAAGTGGGAACCAAAATTGTCAGTCTTTCACTGCCCCAGGCAAGAGCTTCCAGTTTATACATTGATTCTACTCTGTTTTGTTGAAAAGTCCTACTGTTGTAGGACTAATGATGTCTCACTGGGATGCCGCACTGGAAAGACAAGTGTGTCCTTCTCTCGCAGAGACAGGGTAGACCTTTATTTCCACCTAAGGCCTTTATCATATAATCATAGAATCATTTAGGTTGGAAAAGACCCTTAAGATCATTGAGTTCAACTGTAAACCTAACACTGCCAAGTCCACCACTAAACCATGTCCCTAAGCACCACATCTACAGGTCTTTCAAATACCTCCAGGGATGGTGACTCAACCGCTTCCCTGGGCAGCCTGTTCCAATGATTGACAACCCTTTTGGTGAAGAAATTTTTCCAAATATCCAATCTAAACCTCCCGTGGTCCAACCTGAGGTCGTTTCCTCTCATCCTATTTCTTGTACTCGGAAAAAAGACCTACACCTCCTTTCAGGTAGCTGTAGAGAGCAATCAGGTCTCCCCTCAGCCTCCTTTTCTCCAGGCTAAACAACCCCAGTTCCTTCTTTTTTTTACTTTTTTCTTTTGTTCTCTACTTTTCACCCCAGCAAGTGAAAGAAAGCTTCTATCATTTTTTTACAGTAAATCTCTCTGGTTTTTTTACACTTACGCTTACTTTCATTTTCTGTCCCTGATTGACAACACCCACAAATGGCAAGGAAGTACAATTCTCAACTGCACACCGGAGGGTGCCTCCTTTCTGATCTGTCTCTCAGGGCTTTCCACAATCGTCCTGCCATTTCACATCCTTCCTTAAGTTTCTCAATACACAACTGGATGCTTTTCTTCTCTGCACTTAATCTCTGGAAGGGGGCTTAAATCTAGCAATTAGCATCCATTGATGATGTGAACTCCCACTAATACAAGACGTTCTCAAGCTGTCTGCAGACACTTGTTGACCATGTCCCACTGGTAAAATTGGCTACCGGTCCTTTCAAGCTTCGCTCTCTAAGTGGCACCTCACATTCTTCTCATGCTTTTAAAACTTTGCTATTAATAGTGTATAATACCAGTTCCAGCTGTGTTCCTTTCCACTGAGAGATTTGGAGAGGGTGAAAGCATTTTCTCTATCATCTGTTAGATGGAAACAACATGGAAATAACTTTGTTTTTCTTGATTCTTTGCAGGTGGAATGCAAAGCAGTGATGGTGTTCTTTCACTACTGTGTCATGTCCAACTACTTCTGGCTTTTCATTGAGGGATTGTACCTATTCACTTTATTGGTAGAAACGTTTTTCCCAGAGAGGAGATACTTCTACTGGTATACTATTATTGGCTGGGGTATGTGACATTTCTTATCTAAAATGTGTCTCAGTATGTAAGATGACTCCACAAATCATCTAATATTTTCATATACAGTTTCAAAGTATAGTTTTAGTCTGTATAGAAGTACCACTGCAGACCGAACCATGTTGTGCTTTTTTGTCTGAACAGAGTTGAACCGAAATCTGGAGGACACCGCATCTCTTGCAGAGATGTAGTCCACAACTGAGAATTGCCTTCTACAAGATATGATCTTAATGCCAAGTTCTTCAGCTTAATCAAATCTGCAATGCTAAGTCTAGTCCATTTTCTAAGACTTTATTTGTGCCTTTCTTCCAGATAATAGCTAAATTGAAAATGTATCCAAAGGGTATCCAGATATGCTCATCCTACCTGGATGGGAAATGGAAACTTGCAATGGGAAGAAACAAGATTTGTTTCAGAAAGGCCAGTTGTATGATGATAATCAGTGTAATTATTTTTCATTCTGGACTTCTGGAGATAAATTGATTCCTGCAATATGTTAATTTAAACAGTTCTTTGCTGACATTTTTGTGCAGAAGTCAGATGATGAATGCAGAAGAATACATTAATTTTAAATGTACCCTAAGAAGGTTAAACTCAGTTTTTATACTTAAACATACTTCTGAAATAATCTGGAAATAATTCTGTATATTTATGTGTAAAGTCTACATACAAACCACATGTCTTAAACTATTCTCCTTTGAAAAAACCATCCTCATGTAACCTGAACCTTCAAGTAATCCACAGCTGGTTTTGGTTTTTTCCCTCCTGAGGCAGCTGTACATACACAAAAATCTTCATGTCCTGGCAAAGACTCCCTACAATAGGAACAATGGTACAGAGAAGAAGAGAACAAGTGATGAGAAATAACCTATGGAATATAAAGGTTGTTGGAATAGGATGGCTACTGGAAAAGAAACTATTGGAAAAGGATGTTCAAAGTTGCCCTTGTACTATCCACAGATGTATAATCACATTATAGCTGAGATATAAGTATGTTTTCAAAGAGAACTTGGGGGTTATGTACATGAAAATATGAGAATTATAAAAGAAAACAATGTGTAAATATTTGCAATCTGAACACAAACCAGAGGTTGGGTTCCTTTAAGTAAATTTGCACAAATTTCATATCTATAGGTTTGTCTGAATGTGAGAATATTGCAACACAGCATATTAACAGATTTTTATTTTTTTTTAAGAAAATCAGCCTCTGTAATGAAAGAACTATTCAGATGGATTCATTCTGTAACAAAACCTCAAAATATTTGCCCTTGAGTTGAATACCATAAATAATAACTAGCTGACCAGTTTATATCACTTCATATTCAAAGCAGTATCAATAATATCCATTAATAACATTAAGGGAATCTCCAAACGTGGGTAGGTTTGGTTTGCGGTTGGTTTTTAAACACAATATTTTCTCAGCTCCTGCATATTTGAACTTGAATTGTAGCTCCCCTGACCTGGTAGGAGCAATTGGCACTTTGCAAGGACAGAAGCACTGCCAGACTCTGGCTGCAAGTCATGTAGGGGGAAGCCAGCCCCTCAGCTCCGATCTGATGGGGAAGGAGTTGCATTGAAGCAGCAATAAGCAAGAGCTCAGCGTTTTGCAGCATCTGGATGTTTATCTCTTTCTTTCAATGTGCTGAGCACATGAGAGTCCTCATTTGATTAATGAGAACTACATATGGTTGTGTCGAGCCAATTTTTTTCCTCTTAAATATGCAATATGCTGGTAAGCTCCCCAGATAGACCACTGTCTTCCTGAGATCTCTCCTAATGCCTGTTCCTTACTCAGGGCATAAACACAGTCAGCAAGAATAGTTCTCTTTTAGCTTTTGAGGCTTGTCTGTTTTCCAATGTTACTGAGAAGTTGAAAAGATGATGATGAAGATATATACATATCTTTTGATGTAAAGAAAAGTAATGTGAGTGTATGTCTATTCATAAAGCAGATGGTTCAAAACTCCAAGCTGATCTGAAACGTGCTTTTTGAACTATATCTTTATGACACATTTAGTCTAATTCTGCTTTTCTGCTCATGTTTCAGACTTGGAACACTATTCATACAATCAAATTCATATAGTGCAAATCAGCACAAATGACATAGCACGTCAGACCCATGATTGATATTTAAAGATTATTTTTATTTTTGTGCATCTGTTAAATGCACAAAGATCCCAATGTTTTCTAGGTACTCTCATGTGAGAAAAGCAGACTTCAATTTAAATTAAATATGCATGACTTCTTTTCCTCAAAGCCTGTCATTTTACTTCTTTTTATCATTTTCCTTTCAAATATTTCTGTGTATGCTTTTTTTTTTAAAGGAGAAGGGCTTCATCAGTCACCTAGGTCTAACAGGGATATTTTTATTTCTAATAGCAGGAATATCAGATTTGACAGAGACTCACTTAAGTGGATTCAGTCGAATGACTAATTAATGTGACATCAACACAGCCTTGCAAAATGTATGAAACATAATTGTTCCTGTCAACTTATGACAGTCTCGTTCACCGCTGCAAGCTGGGGTTATCAAGGTCCTTGTTTTGTTTGCTTTTTAGCACTTTATCTTTCCAGTAGTGTAAGAAAGATAGATGTAGGCAGTTTCCTAGTCACAGATTTTATTTGCCATAAAATGTAGATCTCTTGCAGGACTGCATTATTTTATAAAAATATTTCCACTGAAATACTACGCTTTTAGTATTTTCAGAAAGGAAAACAAATCCAGGTTTCTCAGTAGATTCTTACTGTTTCTATTTAATTTGTATTTTATGTGCATTTTTTTGAAGAGTAAAAAAATGTCTGGAATAGAAATTAAATTCTTGCTCCCAATATTCTCTTTTGGGGGGGCTGGGGTTGGATTTTTTCTCATGAAAAAAAGAAAAAAAAAACATTCCTGTGAGTAATGGAATACTCTACTGATTTCTTTTGGTTAAATAAGTAAAGTAAGATCAGTTATTTACAAAATAACAGAGAAAATACAATATATGCAAATCATTTGCAACCAAACCTCATAAGAATACAAAGAATACAATAATGCCATTACAGCTCAACATCTGCCACTCTCCCGTTATTGCATAATTACAGTAGCTCTAGACACGGAAGCTGATGTCACTGTTTTTATTTTGTACAGGCTGTTTTAACGTTCGTGTAACAAGATGCAGTACAACAACTTTAAGCAATAACGACCTGAAACAGCATCATTCTTTCCTGTTATCAGGTTTTTTTCTGCAAACCTACCAAGACTAACGCATCCTCTGACTGAGACAGATGTTTCTAGAGCTCTGAATTAATGTAATGAATTGCATTTTTTCATGCATGAGCGCCATTAGGAAATAAAACCTCAGTGGAGAGGTTGCAAAAAGTGCTTGTTGCTGAATAGTAAATATGTCTAGACTGTTAATGATCTCACCATCTTATCTTCTACAGGTACCCCAACAATTTGCGTCACTGTCTGGGCAGTGCTGAGACTTCACTTTGATGACACTGGGTAGGTATCACTGCGTGGGAAATAATTTCACCTGCAGTCAGCACGATGGCAAGGATGAAACAGAAATATGGTGATCAGAGGACATGACTATTTTCTTCTTCCATTTCTGACATTGATCTGTGTAAGCAAGTAGTTTAGGTCCAGTGTTCACCCTATAGTGCTTTCCTGTTCAGCTGCATAAATAGCCATAGTTCGATGTTTATGTCCCTATTGCACTGGTGAATTCATGAAAGAAGATGGCATCTGCCCTGTAAACCTGCCCCCGACCCAGTGGCCCTCCATTCCCTGCTCAATTAAATTAGTGGAGTCCAAGATATGGTTTATCTCATCTTAAAAGAGCTGTCAGGTGAATCACACCTGCGATTGTCTTCTCCTCTCGAGCTGATTATGAAGGAAGACGAATGTGATGAGGTCATCTGCTGAAATTATTGCAGATATCTCTGATGTGATGAGTGAAATCTGCAGAAGGAGTTGCTGAGCTTTGATTTACAAAGGCAATTAGGAGTTTGGCTTCCCCTTGGAGAGGTTTTTTCCTTAAAAAAATATTGGGGGAGATGAGTAGAGGTGCGACGGAAATCCACATCCTGTCTTCTGTGTGAACTAAAATGGAAATGGAATAATTTCAGAAAGAATTCAGGAGGGTAGATTCCACCCAAATGATCTCTTACTGTAGGGAAAAAACCCTGCAAAGATTCTGTTTCTTTTTCTAAGGGACCAGAAGGAAAGGCTGCTCCCAGAGACAGCCCTTCACATCTCGGTAGTCAGTAGATTGGTCTGATAGAGCAGCAGACATAGCTGGTAGGAATGGACATGAACGTACACCTTGAAAATACAAGCTTAGCAATGTTTTTTCATGACAGCTATGTTTGAAATTGGTGAAATGTTAGGAAAAATGCTGGGAATGAGGGAGACTGAAGTTAGAATAGATGATCCCTTCCAAATGAAATACTCTGTTCTGTTCTGTTCTATTCTGTTCTAAAATTTGGAAAATCTGGCAGTAGTCCTTTGCAAATCTTGATCTGAGTGAAAGGCATCAGTATGTACCCAAGTCCCATTTCCGAGAGACTTAGGCTTATGTTTTAATTTCACCTTCTACTAGAGATACCTGGATCCAAAATTTACACAAGATTGACTGTTCTGTCAGGTTTTCTTCATCCTTCTTCTTTCATGCATTTTTTGGAAAGCCAATAAAGGCCTTTCTCCACTGGGGATGCCAGTGCTTTGACCCAATGTTCTATTTTGGCATTAAGACAAATTAAATAACTTCTTTCCATGCAAAACAAGCCAGAAACCCCTGTTGTGTCATTATTATGATTACAACACTGGCCCTAAATGCATTAATTTCTCTTAGGAGTCCAAACAGTCCTTGCATTTTGCGGGAAGGGGGAATGTCTTGCAGAAGGAAAAGGAAGAAAAAAAACCCCAAAATAACCTTTCCTTTCTTTTAGTTAGAAAAGCTATTTAGCATGCAACACATTTAGACAGATTCTAGCTGAGCGGCTCGGTGGTTACTTTTTAAAAATCAGTAAGCATTGTTCTGGGGGTGGGGGAGAAGCCAGCATGAGCCTGAAAACATTGCAGAAATTACTGAACTGGGAAACCACAGTGGCAAAGGCACGGACTAAAGTACAGACTCCAGTCTGAGTCTCCTCCTGCTCGCTCTTTCTAAAACTGGCAGAGCTCCCTTAACTTCAGCTCCTGATTCACATCACTGTAAGTGACAGGTTTGTGGAGATAAATGCAACTGTCTGTTTATCCAGAGCTGCGCTACTGAATTAAATAGAGGTATTCCAGATGTACACCAGAGATGTAACCGAGATGTAACCGAGATCAGACTCTGGCCTTTTCAAATGGAAATCACATCCCTTCCCCGTCCCACTGGCTCCCTTCCCTTCATCCATCCTGAAAAAAGAGTCCTGCGTGACTGACCTTCACTGTAGCAATGCATTTGAAAGAAATTGGGGAGCCTGTTTATGTAGCACAGCTTGTTGGCTGATATTACAGACTGTTCTGTTGTGCATTGCTTTTTTTTTTCCTTCTGCTCATGTTTGCCTGAGGAGAAGATGGTGTTTCTTCACATCCATCCTATAGATGTCACAGAGACTGGACCAAAAAAGTCCTTGAAAAAACTTTTGTGTGAGCTTGATCTGATTTATTGTTGACATCTACAAGGTAGACATTGGCAACTGAGCTTGCTGGGGACGCATCTTGTAAAAGGAGAGGAATAGGTCTAAGAAGAACGAGTATTTGTAGGGGATGATGTATCGCCCAAGAGTGCACATTTACAATACATCAGTGCAGATAAAAACCAAAACCAACAACCTCCAAGAGTCTATTTGTCCCAACTAGAGTCCGAGATAATTAGCTGGGCTGTAGATATCTTCAATATGGATGACTGGAGCTAGAGCAGGTAGATTCCGACCCCTCTAATTTCTCATTTCTACACAGACAAATTGCCATACGTCAATGCCTGTTTGTACAGCCAGATTGATATTAGAATTTGCCCAGATTCTTCCAACATTGGTCAACTCACTAAAGACTTCCAGGGTAGATTTAATATGTGTCTTAGAGAGACTCAGCCCTGCAAATAGTGGGTTATTTGCAGAAGAGGGCACCTAGTTTATAAATGCATACAAAGAATTAAAAAGATAATTGGTCATTTTAGGCGCTTTTGTTTTGTGGCATGCAATTCCTGATAACTGAAAAGAGCTTGATTTCCAGATTGGGTAAGAAGGAGTTCCCTCAGAACATTTGTACCCTTTCAAATATTTTAAGTTGGGCATCCAAAGTCAGGTAACTCAGAAACGTTGCTGTGCATTTGAAAATCTCGGCTATCAGTCCCATGGATTTGGGGGGATTTTAAGTTTCTAGGCTTTGTAGATGGAAGCAAAAATATGTAATTTTGTGAAAATTTGACATCCCAGCTCTAAATTTTCTCTCTTCTCACCAGCTCTACCACACACCCCCTTATTGGGGGTTGGCTTTATGGGAATCCAGTAAAATATTGCATATATAAATTCAACCGAAATTTCTAAACCAGACGTCACTGAGCTGCTTGGAATATCTCTCACATGCACTTTGATGGTGAAATTTTAGCTCTGCCTCCTCACACTTACACATGCACATAGTTTTGTTTAAAGTAAAGATTTTCACTCTTCCCCCAGATGCTACCAGACTACCATTTAAATGACACAGAAGTGGCATTAAGCTCTCATAAGATCAGCAGTGTTTTATTCCTGTAAACTCTTTCAAATTGTTTCTTGGCATCTGACAAATGCACCATGACAACCACTGCTGGGACTTTTAGCTGTTGTCCCAGTGGGAGGGAAACCCTCCGTCTCAGAACTGCAGGTACAAAGTAGACATTTTTCTGTGATTTTATGTTTTCCAGAGGGAAGTATGAGGGGAAGAAAGTGGAGACAAATAAGACATTTTTTAACTGACAATCAAATTCTTAACGACTTAAAATAGTGTAGCGGGCGTAGTGTGGCAGGGGAAATAAGATTCTTTTTCATTATTATTGTTTTTCTAGCTTTGAAAATATATGTTAAGGTTAAAAACCCTTATGTAAATGGGTCCTGTAATTAGCTTTCTCTACAAACGAATATTTAAATGCATCTATATGGAATAAGCTTCAGCAGAATCCTTTGGTGAATCTAGAGGAAGATTTTAAATGCTGAGGTAGAAATGCAATTTTATTTTTGATCACTCACTCCCAACAATTTAAAAAAGGAGCTGACCCCAACTGTTGTGCAATACTTGAGCCTTCTGAGATGAATCCTTGCTCCTTGTTAGGACTTGCAACCCAATGACTAGAAAATCATTCCTAGATATGAATACAACCATTCTCTAGTACATCCTTGTGCACTGGATATGTGTGAGAATTCTCATGTCAGGGTCAGGAACAAACATGCATATCTGTTTACCCTGGAAAAGTAATCGAGACATCAAACTTCGGAACAACCATCTCTTACCCTTCAAGGTATCCCTGCCTTTTCTTCCCTTCTACTGAGATGTTAGCTCAAAGGCACAATTTTACAATTGTACTGCCTGTAGACACAGAAACACACATAAAGGCATTTTCCAAAGTGGCTAAACTGTTTAGTAAGCGGTACCATTGAAATTGCCACAAAAATACTTATTTTACTTTCAGATAAGTTGGGCGAAGGCTGTAAAGGAAAACTACAACAGGGACAGACTAAAGAACTAGTACCTTTGAACCCAAGTAAAATAATTTAGCTACAAGACCAATCTCCCACTCTTTGACTTCTTAAAAATTGTTGTAAGTTTATTAACTACCTTGTTATATCTTTATCTATCTCTTTCCTTCTCTTTCCCCACCCCATTCTTTCATTAACAATTGCAGCTGCTGGGACATGAATGACAACACTGCCTTGTGGTGGGTGATCAAGGGTCCTGTGGTTGGATCAATCATGGTAAGTAGCACTTGAAGGAGGCACTTCCTCAGCACTTCTGAGGAGAAATAACCAATACAAATGGCTTAAAATGGCTTTACAAACTATGCTGCATCAGCTGTCCTGGACTACTGGACAGCTTGTGTGAGGGTCCACCATTTGCCATCCACAATGCTAAGTAATTCCATTGTTATAAAGAAGGTTTAGAACAAGATAAATGATGGTGCACGGCCCGCAAGCAAACACTATGTAGACAAGGAGTTATTCAGTTGCTTAAACATCGATACCAAGTGCTATGAGTAAGACCCTAGAGCGTATGGAGCATTTGCTTGAGGCTGGCAGGTATGACATAGGATGTATGGGAATCCTGTGCCATTTGAGGTGGCAGCTGAAGGCCAAGTGGGACAGCTCAGGGCATCCAAAGCAATACTAGATGCCAGTGACAAGGAAACTGGACTGTATCTGTTAAATGGAATTCGTTTCACAGCTACATTTATTTATCTAATATTAGCTTTATAGTAGTGCTGTGGACATAGTGCAAGATGCTCAATTGTCCGCCAGGTATCTAGGCTCTCTTTAGTCGATGGAAGTCTTGGATTTGACTCAAATGATGCTAGATATCTGTGTATGGATACTCTGTTTGGGCTCCAGCTGCTGCCCCAAAAGAATGTGGGAATTTTAAAACGATGTTGGCCTCCTCCAGTTAGGAAATTAAATTGAGCCCCTAGACAATATGGTTATAGTAGCACCAGAAAAGCTATTTGGCTTACCACATGTAGGTATCTAATCATGGGCATGCTAGGTTGCTCTCCATACTCCAGTGACAGCATTGGCCAGGTCTTCATAGACTGTTGTGGGAATTTAGACATCCAGCTTACAGGTAGCTATCTACATGTAGGTATTTTCATCAGATTTGATGCTTCTCTTAAGGATTTGGACAGCTGTCTAAAGTACAGTATCCTTCAGACACATTAAAGGTAATTCAGCTAATAACACTGAAGGGTATTGAGATGGAGATGGTCCAATGGTTTGGGGTTTTTGCAATATCGATGTACGAAAATTTCCATGCTTTACAGACATATTCTATGAAGCACCACATTCTGGCTTTGAGGAATCAGTTATACCTGGCTTCTATTGAAGGCATTAAAGATTCAAGCCACGAGCAAGGGATGACTGGGCTTCTCCATTCATTTGAAGTCCTCAGATCAGATAGAAAGTTCTTCTGAAAGAGATGCTCACATCTAGTTTAACTTCTTGATCTCCTTACAGGAGTAAAAGGTTGCATTTAGGGAACAACTTAAATTTCCCACTGTTTTCTTCTGGTGTTGAGAAGCTATGGAGTTGGTGACAGCCAAATCTCAAGCCAAAGCATTGAAATAAACTGATTTTATTAATCTCCACATTTTTAAAACTCAATTTTTAAAACTGCAATTACATGATTCTATGAAAGAGAAGATGACTTATAACTAAAAGGCACGAAGGTGAACATTAACCCCCATGCATCTCCCCCCACACACACACACCTCCCCATGACCTCCCCATGAGGTCATCTCATCTTGGGTCAGATTCAGCCAAGCAGAGAGAAAATGACACAACATGGGATTTTTAGGAAAGAGGAGACACTGACTTGTCACTGATGGATACTGCTAAACTGAGAAGTGCCTTAGTTCAGAGAGTGAGAGTTAAAGATGCTTTTACGGTTGAGAACTTTGCTATATGGTTTTGATGTGCAGGGATCTTTCTTTTTATTCTTTGTACTGGTTGATAATGAAAAATGTTGAAAACTTTTTGCTTATGCTTGTCTTCTCTGGTGTTTGGGACTGAAGAAATTCTGCCTTACTTTAGCTGCTGCAAGGGGGATATTTTTGCCGGGAAAAGGGGCGATAAGACCCTTGTAAACTTATCCCATTACTCCTGACCTTATAAAACTTCTAGACTGCAGTTTGGAGAAGAATCACGCAATGGAGCCAGCAAGTCACTGGGAATGTCTCATTCTCATACTTGAAAAAATAGATCATTGTCATCATTTTTCCCTTTCTTTTTCCCCTAGATAAACTTTGTGCTTTTTATTGGCATAATTGTGATACTTGTGCAGAAACTCCAGTCACCTGATATCGGGGGCAATGAATCCAGCATTTACTTGTAAGTACAAATCAAGCAGTAATCAATTTAGATTTCTAATATACACATAGGAAAAAAGGCAAAATCAAAAAGACACCTCAGCTGAATTAATGTGATTTTCAAAAAGAGTCACAGGATCTATTAAATTGCTTTTGTTGATTTTTACTTTTTTTAAAATCCGAAAGCCACTAAAGTGCATTTTAAAAGGCCTAGAAAATAAGCATAAATATAAGATTAAAACAAACTCCAACAACCACAAAACACACACACACAAAAAATAAATAAACCCCAAACCTTCTTTACAGGTCAATTATCTGGAAATTAACATACTGACCAGGCATACATATTATTATACTTAGTTCCAAGGACATGGTCCAAAGTTCATTGAAAGCAATGAGATTTGGTGGAAAACTTTCATTAACTTTGGACTGAATTTTAACTTAAGAAGATGTTCTAAATTTGCATATGTTCATGTTTCTTCTAACCTAGAATGCATTCCACTTAAGCTGAACAATTTCCCCCACACACCTAGAATTGCTTAAAAATCACAACAAATCTTAAAATTTTCCTTTAGAAGTTTTAAAACTTGGTTTGTGACTTACATTTTTTTAAGCCGACATCCTTTTTATTTGTTTCCACTTCATTAGAGGACAGAGACTGGCCACTTGAGATGGCTGTCATTCCCATTTTGAGTGCATGCAGTCATTCTCCATGTAAAAATGATATAATCATTTTGAATAACTAGGATATGTGGCAGCACATTTGGTGTTTTCTTGGCTTTCCAGCCTAAACACCTCACACATTTGCTTTGCAATTTTTTGTGAGCTCTGGTGATTTCTAGCACTCATAAACATAGGTAAGACTATTTGATTTAGCACTGGATTCCTGGTGAAAAAAAGGCAAGTCATGCAAACCCTAAATAAAAATAAAAGATGTCAGGGTAAAATAAGAGATCCTTATTTTGTAGTACTTTTTTAAAAAATTATCCAGTGATCGGTTTCACCCTGAGTAACCACACTCATAGTATAATGATGTCATCCATCTAAATGACAAAAATATGTCCTCCAGCTGCCTATTTTTCTTCCCTTCTTTCCTATTGTCTTGTTTACATTTCCATGAAATGATAATATTTTATACCTCACTTTTTCATCTCTGTAGTCAGACACTCACTGAAAACACTGCCCTTGATGTTTGCTCTAAACTGTGTGTCCACAGACACAAATAATGCTGTAAATTCATTCTGCAGGTGGATATACCTCAGAATTAGGAGAAGGAGTAGTGAATCGATTTACTGTATGCATGGTTTGCCTAGGGCTTGCATGAAGACTTCCCATGTATGTGCTGCTGGGAAGTTGTCCACTAATCTTAGATTGTAATTAGCACCCAAGATGTGCAGAGCTCGTTCTGATTACGACCTGCTAAGTGCATGTTTGGTGTTTGCTGCACATCTCTCACATATGAAGCAGAGCATGCCATACACTCCAGTGATTTAACTAGATTATAAAACATCCTTGTCATTTTTGATCAATATGGTGACTGGGTTTTACTGGTATTTTTCCTATGTGTATAGTTAGCAACCCAAACCGAAAGAAAACATCACATTTTCTGTTTCATTCGCTGCCATTATTTTTCATATTTTTTTGCAACTTTTTAAATGGGTGTGTATAAATTGATCTTGCATTTATGTATGTGTTATGGAGTGGAGTGTTGTTTATCCAAACAGATTCAACAACAGAAAAGTCACACAGAAACGATAAAAAGAAATGAAATCAGTAAGTCTATGCAGATATACACCAGACATACTCAGTGTTGGTGCACACATATCCTGTAAAAAGAGAGCTGTTGTAACCAAAGAAAAAGATAGATCATAGTTTGGTTATGTCACCATATTGAAATCTTTGTGGCATTTAGACTGTGACCCATATTAAGCATTTTCCATGTCCTATTATGCTGTTTCAGACTATTAAACATCACCCCATTAGACCAAATTCTCCATCCAGATCTTTATTACACAACATATTTAAGTACTTTGCCTTTAGTACATAAGACAGGTCAGTTGGGGTTGAGGAAGGATGTTCAGCCTGTTTCTGAAGGGAGTATCACGTGGTATCTGCAGCAGCGATTGAGATTTATTCTAGTATCAGTCTTCCACTCTTTGGAATAAACCTTTAGCCAGGACTTCCATCATCAAAAAAGAAAAAAAAAAAAAGACCCCATAAAAACTTTGTTAGGAAAATCTACCTCTATTTCCATTTCATAGACACTGTAGTCATGGTTCTGCAAAGAACTTAAGCCTGTATATGACTTTAAAAGGGACGTGCTTAAATGCAAAGGTTAATTTTATATTGTTACCACTGTGCATTCATTGTTAAAAATTCCCCCTACTGAAGTTAGCTGCAAGCTATGACAGAAAAACAGCAGAAGAGTGCACTACTGGGGAACTAATCTTAATTAATATAGTATAGCCACTAAGACTGTAAGACTTGCTTTAAAAAAACCCAAACAATAATTTGTATAATTTACAGCACAATAATGAGTGCTCTACTCCCACAACAAATCAGGCTTTCTCTCTAAATAACCTGATGATCACTATATGCAATAGCCTTTGCCTTTAGGCTGACAAAAACTTGGAACCATAGCTAATTCCTAATAATGTTCTGCAGCAGTCAAATGCTTTAGTGATTGTAGACATCCATTTTATCAACTCGTGTGTTCAATCATTCTTACCAGTCTCATTCCTAATCGATCTTTCTTCGCACATTTGGTTCCCCCTCAAAGCTGCCTGCATGCTGCTGATCCCATTTCAGACTGAATGGCTCCAAACATGTCAGATTCTGAGAGCACAGTAACTCCGTCCTTCTTTTACTGATGTTTTACATAGAAACTCCTCCTTATGACTGAAAAGATTGGTGGTTAGATTCATCATAACTATCTAAGCAGCTGAGGTAGGAATTAAAAAGGAAATAGAAGACACCCTTTTTAATATTAATTTTATTTTTATCATTCTTTTTGGTTTATTTTCTGAGAACTTTAAGCAACTTCCATACTTCCTCCAAATAGTCATCATAATCATTATTTACTTTTTAGTGTTAGGAGTTAAACTGCCCAAGGCATTAAAAAAGACGTAGCTATGTTTCTTGAAGGATGTTCGGTTTCAGTTAACCTTGTGTCAGTCCTGATTACTTCCACCAAATTAAACATCAAACCAGAGAAAGTCCAGTGATGCAAATGCAATAGATTTTTTATCTGAGTGAGAAGTTCTGAGATCCTCAGGTGCTGGGGAAGCATAAAGAAATATTAATTACATTCCTAGTGTAATTAAGACAACTATCTGCACAGTTCAGACAGGTTTCTTGCCCCATCTGTTGAATGAATTGCATAAACAATTGTAACATGCCATGGTCATGGACCTGGCATACTTAATCCTGTAGTACAAACGACAACATCTTGTATTTGTACCTATATATTCAATGCAGTTATATTTTATTTAACGTGCTTCCAAACAGAAAGCACTGCCTGATTTTAGCAATCTCCAATTGCAGAGCTTATAAATATTTTGACGAAGTAGTAGCTTATGTAGGGACACTGTTCCACCATATGCTGAAAGCCAAGTAACGCCACATCAGATTCACGAATCCATTGCGCACTCACGGTTCTGGGGACTGGAAACACATCTTGACAACCCTACTATGGCTGGTTCAGCACACAGTGTGTCACATCAGGCCCACATTATTTCCATGGATTTTCATACATCAGTGCCTTGTCTGGAATTTTAGGAGACAGATATGAATTGATCTGGCAAGACTTCATTGGTTTTCCCATGAGAAATCCAGCCAATAGTGTGTAAAATGCTATGTCAACGTCTGCTTTGAGGCATCCTGGTTTTGGTCAAGTTGTAGAGAGAGTACATTCACCCTCCAAAAAAGAAAAAAAAAAAAAGCCATATTCCTATAGAAATGCCTACACAAAGCTTGAATCTATGCTATTATTTTCATGAGCATTATTGCATTGCTGAAAGAGTCAATATAGACAAAATATCATCTAACAGTATCACTGCCATAAACCGTTACAGTAATTTAGTAGGTATGCATGATGTAGATGCATGCTGGAATATCCCTTAAGATTAAAAAGGCCCAAAATTTCCATCAAGTATTTGCTTATTCATTCATTTTCCAGGATCAAACACATTTAACTGGCAAAGCTTCTTTTTTTAATTTTTATTTCAAGTTTATCATGAATAGTATAATTTGGGAGGGGGAAGCTTGTTTCTGCTTTTGCTTTAACAGATTCTTCATAAATTTTGTATCACATGTTGAAAACTCAATGAAAAGAAAATAAACCCCACATATATCTAGCTAATTCAGGTCTATGTCATTCCTCCAATCAGCATCTTGCTGGAAAGAAAGGAGAAACATGGCATATATCATAGGTAGGTATGATTTTACATATGGTGCAACCTAGAGGGTTAGGGCAGGAGAAGCAATGTTGTAACACAGATGTTTTGGTAAACAACACTCCTCTACAGTTCACCTACAAAGTCACTGGATACTCAATGATTCATTCTGCTACCGCTTTGTCTTGCTGCAAGTGCTCAGACTGCCAGTATTAATAATTATTGACAGGGTCTTCATGCCAGAAGTCTTATTTTTTACAAGAAAATGGCAGACGTTTGCTGAATGGTATATTTTTAAGCATGGCACTTTAATTTCTTAACCCCAGGTACTATCAGTTGAGTGCTGGAATGCCCACTAACCCAGCAACGAAAGGAACTTGCATCCCTGAGCTAATCCTTTTCTATGACAAGAACATACCATGGGAAGCATAGATGATGATCATTTGGTGTCAGTGCATGATCAGCGAGGACCTAGTTCGCATTTCTAAGAAATGCTAGGAGAGTGGATGAGAATGAGAAAATGTTCTCATTCACAACTACTACACTTTTTCTTTACATCTCCCAAGAAAAGCTATTATTTTCGGTGTTGGTTTGAAGGGTTTTTTGTTTTCTGTTTTGGTTGTGGGTTTTTGTTGGTTGGGTTTTTTTTTTTGGTTTGTTGGGGGGGTTGGGGTTTTTTTTTTGATTGGTTTGTTGTGGTTTTTCAGGGGGGGAAGTTGTTAATTTGTGCCAAACCTTTTCAAGTATGAATTTGAAAAAAAAAAAAATAAATCGGTGTACTCTTTAGGAATGTAAATTTATGTAGGCTATGTACCATAATTAGCAAGAGTATAATTACACAGGGATTTATTTATTTTCAGATAAAGTAATTGAAAACCCTATTCTGCTTTGATTATCTATCTATAGATTTGCTGTGGTCTCAACTACTGTAAAACCAAGCAGCACAGAATATTTAGTGTGTTTACAATGTTCCTGTTATTGCTGTTGAACAGCTGAGGGTATGATGCACAAATCTTCCTACTCAAAACCCACCCCGGTGCCTGTGGCAGGTAGAGGAACATGAACATACTTCTTTGGTTGTCAAATCTAGCTTCCTAAATGCTGTCCTTTCATCCAGTATGCATCTTTTACATTCTTACAGTGATGATGGGATCAGACCTAAAACTATGTCCACATTGAAAGTGGTTTTGTTCTTTTGTGGGCCACTTGCCAGAGGGATATTCGAGAAAAGCAAATCAATATTTTTAAAGGAAATTCCATCAATTTCCAATGATATACAAGCACTTTACTGGAGCTTTGACAGGCTCTGATTTTGAAATCATTGATCACAAAACTTGTTTCTTGTGGTTGCAAGATCACCTGTGATGAATGCAATGTTAAAAAGTGCTCGACTTCTGCCATTTTGAAATCCTTAGGAGGTGATTAGAGTGCAAGTCCGTCGTGCCTCAGACTGCATAGATGATCTCTGTGATGGAGGCTGACTCCTGTGATGTTCTATTTTGAAGTAGTAATGAAAAATAGGATTATGTTGTCTTTAAACACTATTTGTGCACATTGCTGTAAGGTATTTTTATGGGTAATTTTATGTTTTCAATGGGTATACAGGCAGAGGAAAGGATACAACACTGATTTATGTGGTTCATGGACTTTTTTGAAATATGCCAAAGTTCCATGCTTAACAATTCTCTAATGGTGACTTAAAATTTCCACTTGACTTCATGCTCTGTGGCAGCCTTAGAGAACAAAGTTCTTTGTCCACAGATTATGTCCTAAATGAGCAAAGCACAGACTTTTTTCCCCATCTGTTACAAGAGCAAACCACAAACTGGAAAGGAGCATGTTTGCATTAGAAGAGAAGCCACTAATAGATGGTCCTTCCCTAGAAAGATCAAGGAGGTGTGCAGGTTAATGAGGGAGAGGACAATGCCGTATTATATTCAGTAGTGTGGTTCTCTTTATACAAATATTCCTTACATTTTTTTAAGAAGAAACAGTAAAGCAAAGCTTGATGCACTCTCAACAGTTCTGTCAAGGGTTGGATTAGCCCTAACAGCCCTGTTTCTGCAGAGATTTAGACACAAAAAAGGCTAAGTAGTGTCTTATGAATTCCCATTGAAATGTTAGTAGCATATATCTGGATATTTCAGACCTGAATGTCTTTCAAAGCCAGTACCTAGAACATTGTGACTAGATTGACATAAGTGGATATAACAGCACTCATAACATCTGAAGACTCAAGACAACATGATTTATATATGTGTTTGGGTCTGTGCTTGTATATCTGTGTAAATATAGGTCTTTGCCTATATATATCTCTGCTATATATATCTCAAATTATTCTAGCATTGCTTTTTAAAAGACCACAAATACTTTAGCAATGTGCACAATAACAAAGCTTCTTTCTTTAATGTGAAGCTCACTACACTTAACTAAAAATTCTCTGTAATATAACTTTTACCACATATTCAAGTCTATTCATTAGCAAAAATAAGGTAGCCTTCCTAAACAAAATGGGGTACAGACCTCAACTGTGTTTCTAAAGTTACTGTACTTCATCAAAGTGAATAACCTGATATTGATCTGTATCGATAAACTTCAGTTGTCATGGACAGAGGACGTTCAGTGCCTAAACCCATGCATCTTTACAAATTACCCATGGATTTGGGTGCAGCGTTTTATCCTTTATCAGGGTAGCTTACTCACTGGGTAAGATAATGGTTTTAGGGATTCAGATAATTTTTCAGAAACTTCAAATTGAGAGCTAACTTGGGAGCATCCAAATTGGACCATTCTGGCTGTTTTCCCTTTCCCTCCCACATTGCTCATAGCTAAGTTGTTGTTTTGAATGCATTGTTAGGTTGAAAGGGATAGATCTGGAATTGTATTTGTTCCCAAATCACTGTTGTTTTTTTGAATTGGTTACTTAGTGTAAGAATAAACGTGGAGTTGAAGCAACTGGTCATGCAGCAGTTGTTGCAAGACTGCAGACAATGGGGAATAATTCTGACATCTCTGATCTTGAACGTGCTTTCAACTTACATCAAAGCTTGATGCATACCAGCACCCATGGTCTTCCATTTACTTTTGGCTACCATTCACATTTTTGCCTCTACCATATGAGAAAAAAAGGAGTTTAATTTCCCCTCAGTGTCTTTGCTTCTCCTTGCCATTGATTTCCTGTGTCTCACTTCAGCAACTAACATGCTTCACATCCAGTGGTTTTAGTTTTACGTCTGAAGAATCACTAGGATGTACTTCTTAGAGCTGGAGGTATGGAAAGGGCAAGAAAGATGGTGCTGTCACAGTGCAGAAGGTTTTTTGATCTGGAAGGGTGAACTTCTTACGAGGCTCCTGTAATTAATACTGTGCATAAAAGGAACTGTGTGGTGCAAGCTGGGTAATTGGTTAATTGCCAAGGAACAAATTCTTCCTGCCTTGGAGAGTGCGAGTACACTCAAAGGCCACCAGGTTACAATGGCTTAATATTGAATTAAGTCTCAATGAAGGTAGTTTAAACAAATGTATACTACGTCAAGATTGGACCAGTCCAAAGTTGTGCATATGGTTCACATCATAGCCTTAGCACCTCATTTGCTGTGCACCTGTATCATTACTGAGAGATTTCCAAACTGTAATTCCTCTTACATATTTCCAGTGAAAACACTGGAGCTGTTCAGCTGATCAAATGTCTGCAAGCCCAGTCCTTTTCAACAAAGGCAGCATTCTCTTTTTTCATTAAGGAAGATTATAGAAATAGGTTGAAACTTGGATCATTGTCTGCAGGGATAGCATATAACATGTAAGGCAGGTGAGGCAAAACTATGTAACTGAAGCTTCAGAGCTGCAAATTATATAAACTCAGTGTAGCGATAGCAATGATGAGCTCTGCCTGCCGACAGGACTAAGACTTGTCCATAATGCTTGAAAATCCACATCTCATGCCAGACTGTGACAATATTTACTCTGTGGGTTTTGTTTGTTTTAAGGACAATGAGCCAATCACATTCTCGGATATTTTATGTCTGGATTTGGACATACATATTCTTCATTTCAAACAGTAAACCTATATTCAAAACCATTTAAGAATGTCATTTGGTGTGGTACATTTTTCTCACTAAACATGCTATTGTCTTCTACACTACAGTTATGTTACTGCACCTCCATCAGAATTATTCCATAATGCATGACGTTAGTCTATGCTCTGGAGTCAGTGATAATACTCTAGTTTGTTAAAACAGGATCTCCAGAGTTAATACAGAGGAGAGATCAGGACATGTAACCTTGAAGCTACAGTTCATTTAAAGATTGGTTTTGATGGAAGCATTCTGCTCTCTACCAACTTTCTTCTCTAGAGCACAGCTAAATATTAAGCTTTATCTCTTCATTATTTGATCTCTGATGGCTTCCTCCATCCTTGTGTGTCCATCCTATAGGAGCCAGCAAAGCCAGGAATGAACAGTGTAGAGGTGATTTTTGTCTCTCTTTGACCATTCTGTTTCATCTTCAAGCCTCAGTTCTGCCCAAAGGTCAGAATTATCTGATGAAAAGTTCCAATTCAAATTCATATTTGTCAAACATTCATTTTCAGCCTAAGCTATAGTCTGCAAGCAGTAATCTGGCTTCAGTCTGTGGAGAGCTGATAGTTGTTTCCTCTCAGATATACTGTTCCTGTGTCAAATTATTGTTGTAATTGCCATGCTAGCTTTCAGTTACAATAGATTAAATCTAACTTCAGTGGAATTAAAAGTGCACTCATGTATAGTTTATAAAGGACATTTAAAGTTCTCTATAATGTGGGAGCTTTGAAATCTGTAGAAGACCCTTATGAGGTGTTCTACATATGTCCTAGATTTTAGCTTGAAGTTGATTGACTTTACAAGTACATCAACACAAAAAAGAATGCAAATCTCCAAATCACTGGAGGAAAAGAAAGAAAGAAACAAACAAAAAAACTCCAACCCACTGAGCTATGTAAGACACATCTACTCAAAACTGAAGAGAAACAAAGCTGACCTCTCACAAGTTAAACCAATGCAAGAGCCCTAAAAGAGGTAGAGACAAAAAGGACAGATGAAAGAAGACTACTACCACCCATTAAAGTCAACTGATTTTAATGTTGTTTGGACAAGGACTGTAAAGGAGACATCACGCTTTCTCTTTTTTTTTTTTTTTTCCAGCTTGTTTTCAGATAATTCCCAGGGGTTAGAAAACGATCCTAGAAAACCTCAGACCCTTTAGAAAGGTCAGGGGAAAGTTTCTTTGGCGCTGTTAGCAGTAAAAAGTAGAGCTATGGGTAAGACTAAGACTTTGGCAAAAGGTGACTAGACAAAGATTTTTGAACTTGTTTTCTATTGAAGAGTGGAGAAACAGAGTTGCCTTTTTTTTTTTTTTTTTTTTTTTTTTTTTTTTTTTTTTTTTTTTTTTTTTTAATGAAGAGCATGAGAATGGTTGTACTTTTAGGAAGACAGCATGGGATCCACCTCATTTAATAAATACTCATGCTGGGCTCCTTCCATAGTCAATAGAGATCTACCCAGTCCAGAGAATAAAATCCTTGGTACAATTTATTTCATTCTACACAAAATGTTTAAAATAGGTCATACAAATGTCCCTTTATGGTCTGTTTCTCACCACTGACTGCAAAGCTAACATGGGATGACAAGGTAAAAGGTATACACCTATATTGTTAACTTTGAAAATTAGATGAGATGGAACTAAATAACAACTTTGTTGAGAAGCACCCATGCTTATTCTGTGTCTGGATGGGAGGGGTGAATGAGTGTACTTTGCACACAGTGGATCAGGGACCACAGTCATAGAGGCAGGATGGAATTGTGTAGCCTGGTTTCTGCTCACAGAAAAAGTTCAGTTTTCTAAACTGTTTATATCTGACCTGTAAGGCCAGAGTTTTTGTAAATGTAGTTGGTGTTTTGTCCAGGAAATAAGTCTAGCTTCAGGAAATCCTTAGCTATTGAGTAGCAAGGAAAAGAAGTCCCCCAACCTATAACAATATCAGCTGTAGGTAAGTAGGCATGTAAGCATAAATAATAGATGCTACGCCTCAATTTTTCTTTTCTTTTTTTTTTCTCTCTCTCCCATACAATCTTTTTACTTTCACTTTGGTTAACTTTTTACTGTATTTTCAGTACTTTATTTCATTGATTTGTTTCTACATTCCTTCTCCTACTACTACATGGTTGCCAATCCTATTTGTAGTGAGGTTACATAGAGTTCCTTGAGCAGGGTGCACAAAGGTTCTTAATGAGGCACAGTATTAATTTGCATGAATCAAATTCTACCGTTATTGTGTTTCCCAAAGGATTCCCCTTCAGCATATTCGGAGACAATCTACAAACTCTGTCATTCCCTGTGTGTTATTAGTGACCTAAACCCAGAACCCTGATCTTTTTCATTATGGATCTACATGGCCTTGGTACTAGAGCATAACTTCATTCCCCTGAATCAGCATGCTCATTTTACTTCTCTTAAGAACCTCTGAGAAACTTACAAAGTCTTCAGAATTTAATTGCAACTACCTTTGCCTCAAATTTGTGTACTCTCTCATTTGCATTAACTTGCCAGACGCCAAGGTGTTCCGTCTGACAAGATGGTCTTCAGCCACATCATACGTCACTCATTTAATCCTGGGAATGTTTAACTTTTTCTTTCCCCTTCCGCCCTAGCACCCTCCCTCTTCCTCCCAGATGCAGCTGCAGTCCATGCACAGGACACATGCGGTGAGACTCAGCTTGTTTGCCTTTAGCTGTCTAAAGTCTCGTATTTAATCTAAGCAGTCTAGTTGTCGTCTATGGTCAAACTGAGAGACCAGGGCACCTCTGTAAGACAATGCATCCCATATGTCTTAGATACCTCTGTTACGCAGGTCAGCTCAGCCTCTGGAAGTGCCCGTTTCTTTCCATGACTGAATGAGTTAAAGGTGATAGTTCGGTTAAATTTGTCTTAGATACATATAGTTAGATGTGACCAATTCCATTCTGTGTGTACCTACAGAGATCTGAGGATCCTGCCCTAATTCATTTACTGTTTTGATATCCATAATCTAATTTATATTAATTTTCTCTTATTTGGCTATTTTTTCCTCTTTCTCATTTCCCTGCCTCCTCTGTCTCTTCTTTCTTTCTCCCTTTTCTTCCACCAATGTTTCTACTTTGATAATAAATAAATAAATGAATAAGCAAGCAAACAATCAATCAATCAAACAAACAAGCAAATAAATAAAAAAAAAAAGGATGGGGTAAAAAGGAAGGAAAACTTCTATCAATTCTGTACCTTAAAGATTTTGGGTCACTTTACAATATCTATAATCAGAGAGATGATTCTACTTAAATTAGATAGGAAGATAGAAAAAATGCTAACAGCGCTAAAATATTAATGTTTTCCTCAGAAGTGCTAGCAAAGTTTTCCATCACAAGCCCATGAGTAAACATCCCCTCATTGGGTGGGGAGTGGCAGTTAATTCTTAGGTACTATTTTCAAAATCAAGTCTGTCCTCTTTGAGAGTTCTAATATCAAGTCCTGTCAAGTTCTACTCACTAGAAAAACCTATCCTATCAATCCTTGCCAAATAAAACAGGTCATAAGCAGTAAAGGAAACATGGGGAGGGATTTTTATTTTTATTTTTTTTTCCAGATTATCACGGCAGCATTAAGCATGTCATTGAAGAACACAATCCCTTACAAAACCTCATGACTAAGAGTTTTCAAAGTGATTACTGATTTTTAGAGGCTTCATTCTCAGGTTTTGTACCTTGAAATGCCTTCATAAGCACTGCTGTTCAAGACATGCTGAGCAGCCCTCTTGTGGTAAAAATGGGTCTGATAAAATGTGTTTCAGATCAGGTGATCAAAAAATGAGTGAGACACTCAAAATCCATAGTCACTTCTGAAAGTCTCAGCCGTAATAAAAAGGAACTCTCTCTAAAACTTCCCTCCTTGTTTTTGATCAGTCTTAGCTGACAATGTGCAACTCAGCCCTGTGAAAAACAGAGGCACTGCAAAATTTTATCACAGAATTGATACTGTAAAAGGAACAGTCATTTTCATATTTACTTCCTTAGCATCCCCCAAGAAATTGCATTCATTTTGCAAGTTGAAACATTATTACTATTTCTATTTGCTGGATGTGAGCATGCCACAATACTTTCCAGCTCTTATGCTATAATCTTTAATAACAAACTGTTGTCAGGTTTTGATTACCCAAAAGGAAACAAATCAAAACAAAACTCTATTAAATGGGATTGGCTTAAAGGCATTAACATTAGGAAGAAATTTGATCTGGTTTTGGTTTATTCTATTTTGCTGTTCAGCTTATAAACTGCATCTTCCATCTATGGTTAGGTGAACACAAATCTCAGACCATGCATATCAGCAGAGCAACAGAAACAGAGTTTGATTTGTTTGAATAAAGTTAGATGTTTGCCTTGTAGGCAATTGCTTTAAAAAATTATCATATTATCCTTTATAGTCAACGGAGATTCAGTCAGGGTAGTCAGTGATGTTTGGTGTGCTGTTCATTCCATCCTAAAGTGGACATCTAAAATAGGTCAGATAGATCCTCACCAATAAGTGTATTTCTCTCTCAACTACTCGACTACAGAGAATATTCTCTCTGATGATTCTCAAGGGACCAAGGGTGTCCAGTTTACTTAGACATCTTTACTGTAAATATCCAGCCTTCCCTGAGGTGAATCCCACCAAAGCAACCATGTGTTCAAAACAAAACAAAAAAATCTCCCCTTGAAAGTCAACAAGAAATTACTGTTTTCAGTTCTCATATTTTTCAGCCTACCATAACAGATACAAAATCTCTATCCCTCAGATCCCTCAAAATGCCTTCCCATGTTGTTTTGGATTACCCTTCTTGACAGATGATTTGAATTAGCCTCTCTAGCTAATTGTAAATGTAAACATCCCATTCTCCATAGCAGCTCTTTCTAGAATACAACGTGTAGAGATCATGGTCCTGGTCCATAGTATATGTGCCTGCTGCTTTTATGACCACACCTGTCTTAGTGCGTGTGACAAAAAATGAGTGGTACCTCTGAATTACCAGTCAGACATGTAGTTTCCATACTGAACTCTCCTCCCCATGCATCAAGGAAGCTGGGCAAAAAAGTTGCTTTGGTGTCCTTACTAGTACTCTTCACTAAAAAGAAGGGATTCACACCACCTTGGGTCCTTACACATGACAATGAGGGCCATCTGATCCAACTTCATCTTAGATTAATCTCCATCCTGCAAGTTTATGTTACTATTTAATTGTCTCCACAAGCGTGCAGTCAATTTTCATTTAATATATTGTTCTGTTGCCCTCTCTACAATACCAGACTGCAAAGGTCGTGTGTATTTTGGATGCGTAACGCTGCCCGCCTGCCTCCAGGTTGTTTGATCTTTGGTTTGTCTGTGAATCAACACATCACAATTGCCAGCGACAGCCAGTGCATTTTAATTTTTTGGTTTATTTTCGCTTCAGTCAAGCAGCTGGTTTGTGCTGTAATTTCATTCTGTCATGTCCGCTTTCCATCTCTGTGATGTGTCTCATGAAATGTGTTGAAAGTGACCTACCTTGGCCTGTTCACAATATGCTGAAAAAAATGCTAATCTTGTCATATTTAGCAGCTGCGTTCAGAAATGCTACTGTAAGCCTAAGAGGGCTAACCAGCACTCTTGCAAGATGTCAGAACTATCAACCATTACCCTGTAAGTGTACGCAATCCTGTGACATTACTGTGTTTGTATGACGCATGTTGCAAGTAAATGAATTGATATTAGCAGAGGGGTAGTAACCAGAGAGAAGCATTCATTTAGTTCTTGTTGCATGTAGAATTTTTGTTGTTGTTGTTCTGTGCTTTTGCTGATGCACCACAATCAAGGATTTTAAGGTTATTTTTTTTAAAAAAATATGTAATTATGTCTGATGCTATTTATGGTTTTGGGTAGTGTCTGTATAGAAACTATTAATAGCTGTTCTTTGTTATGCAGCAAAGAGGTGAGCGCTGGTCATACTGAGAGTAAATGTTTCACCTGAAAATTTATTAGAACAACAGTGGCAGGGCAGGATTAGAGTGAATCAGACTCTCAGCTGGAGTAAAACATCTTAAGCCCATCGAACTGAGTGAAGTTGTATTAGTATGCCCCAGGGGTGAGGAAAGGCTAAGGTTAACCTAATATCAAAATATGTGTCTAGTCAGAAGTCATTGTCAAAGATATGCCTATGAAAAGTGAGGCATCCAGAAAAGTGAATAAATGCTATTTAATCTAGACATATGTGAATTAATCACTTTCTCATTGTGCTTTCTTATTATTCTGTTACTTGTACAAGAAGCCCACAGGATTCGTTTAGATGAGGTGTACCTTTCAAAAATCTATTATAAAATATGTTTCCTGATGAACTTTCCCCCGAATTTCACAGCAGTTTTATGAGTGCAAATCAACACTCTCTGAGATGTCCTGCCACACAGATCCAACAGTCCAGCAGTGTGCTGAAGAATACTTAGTAGTTATCTTTGACAGCATTAAGGAAAAAAGATTGTTTTGTAACATAGAACTGCTTATTTTGTTATGTTTGTTAGCTAGAAAAAAAAAAGCACATTGAAAACATGTAAATAAATTGTCTCCATTATTTTACTTCTCCTCAAGGTATTTAAGAAAAAGACCAATGAAGATTCTCAAAAGATTCAGTCAACTGTGCAAAAAACAGATAGAAGAAATAGAGAATAGAGGAACAGTCAGAAAGTCCATATTCTACATTGAGAGAAGATAAGTCTAAGAACAGTTAGGTAAAACTAGGACCTACATTTAGGAGGAAATAGTTTGAAATATGAAGTTCACTGCTTAATCTGCCACCTGATGCAGCATAGACTTCATGTTGAGCCTTCGCAGAGAAACAAATTTTACATTAAGTGCAGTTTTTCAGAAAGATGGCAGACTGACAGTGTCTAAGGTGAAACCCTCTACCCAGTCAATGGCAAGAACACTTCAGCCTAAACAGGAGCTCAGAAAAACTCTGTACACTTCCAATAAGCATAATTAAACCTTATTTTTTGTGTTAAAATATGAAAGTCTCAGTAAGCTTCCACTGCTTTTCAAGCCCTTAGTCTGAAGATGTGATTTTTGGATGGGAAAATAAAAAAGTTGTAATCAATTACTGTGTTTTGGTGTTACCTCAAGTCTTCAAAAGGGATCCTACAGACCTAATTAAGCTTTTGGAAAAGACATGTATCTGTTAGGGAGATTACTGAGGTTCCTGAAAGTCACATGTTAACCATGTTTAGCAACTTTGTGATAAAATAGGTACTTCAGTTTATTAAACATGAGATATATTAAGCATTTCATTACTAATGACATTCTGTATGTACATGGTTTGCTCTTTATCCTTCTATTTGAAATATTATCGTGATTATTTTTGTACATATTCATCACTGAGTTATGGCCAAAGAGATGGGATTCCTCTAATTTAAACTTTAAAAGCCTACGGTGCAGCAATTTATATGACAAACTGGGTCCAGATTCCCTTTTGTAGTCAACGGAAAGACTTAGGGTGTGATATGGTCTTCCTTAGGGACAGATGATTCCTCCTTGTGCATAAGTGCCTGTTACTCTTCATTGACAATAAAGGGAATGTAGGTGTGGAATTAATTTAACTAAAAATAGATGTCATCATTGCAGATATCTCATAGCTTTAAGCTAGTCAATATATACATCAATAGGCGCATTCTGTACATACCCATGGGTTATACGACAGGAGTCGCCTCTTCTTAAAGAGGCATCTATAGCAGGCAAGAGCTATGCCATAAAAGTGCACTTTTCTCTGCATCAGCTTTAGAGACATTGTGTTAATGTCTCTATTTATGTTCATACCTTGGTGGCATTAATGTTGTTCTACATGACTACCACAGAACTTGATGTCTTCACTGCAAAAGTTTATATTTGATCAAATTAATTTCACTTAAGACCCAGCATTTAAACTGAACAATTCTCTTCCTTTGAAGAGGCAGGCCTAAATAGCAAAAAACTATATAGTCTTCCTTCAAAGATTATGATTTTGAAGATCTTTTTCTTCTTTTGACAGTCTGTGATATTTTGTCTCCAAAAACGTTGGGTGGTGAGAACCTCTAAGAGCAAGGCAGAAAACTCTTTGCCAGAGTAAAATTTATTCTATATTTTATCCTTATCATAATAGCACACAGTGTCATCTGTCAAATCTTATGCAAGTTACAGTGGCTTTTCTGAGATACATGACTTTGCAATTAGTCCAACAGAAGCAGCTACAGTCCCAGCAGAAATGGCACAAGACACATTTTCAGTGCAGTGGAGATACCTGGAACCGGTGGGAGTGTAAGTTTGAAGCTACAGTTTTCACCTCTCTCTCTGAGACAGAAAAAAGATTGACAACCACAAAATTCCTTACACAATTGCTTCTGGAGCTTCAGGTCCCCTGATGTAGAGGACCCATGTTTTCTGATGGCCTTCTTGATTCATTCTAAATGCCACCTTCACTTATCCAGCTCAGCAGTTCAGCAGTTCTTACAGTTGTATCTGCAGGTTCTGAGTGTAGCGATAGATCTTTGTTACATCCCATTCACAGAAGCTGGAAGAACATTTTTAGGCCATTTAGACCCATTGGTCCTTGTTGTCTATTGCACAGTTGCTCAATTATTTTTATTTTTTTTTCATCTGATATACAGTTATTGTGTTTATTTAGATCACAGCATTAATTTGTCTTCTAGAAACCTGTTTTGGAATGAGAAAAAGGAACACACTGGAACATTCAGTAGAAATCACTGGAAATTCTACTCACCAATACAACATGATGTGCATTTTCATTTTCAGTTCATGCCCAGTTTTGTCCTATGTACTATCCATAAGCACTTCAGCAGTCTCCTTAGTAAGCATAGGTATGCAAGGGAACATGGTTCCCTCAGAGGCTGGTAAACAGACAACCTTTCTACTGTCTATTCCTTTTACTATAAAGATGTCTTTCATAATTCATTAGAGGAGTGAGGAAAACCAGAGGACACCATTACCTGTGTTTTTTTGTAATAACACTTTACGGAAAGGTCATATTCATAGCCATGTTATTGGAGCAGATCTTATGTTTAAACTGTTTTTAAAGAAAATAACAATTGAAAAACAGAATGTCAGCCCCAACAAAAATTGAAATACAATTTTTTCTTTTTTTTTTTTTTTTAAAAGTAACATTCTTCTACCTGTTGGAATGTAAATAAGGCTTTTGCTAAAACTTTTGGAGAACATAAATCTTCTAAACAGCCAGTTTAAGCCCAAGTGAGTTTTGTCCTCAAAACTGTTGGATCTCTTCCCCAAGTTTCTTGTTTGTCTGAAAGAGAGTGGGAAGAAAAGAGGATGAATATCTTTGGCTGTTACACTCCTGAGAATTTCACTGTATTCTTTAGCATCTTCATTTCACCATTGCACATAAACTTACATTGCTCACAGGTATTGTTTTAAGTCTTCTTTCTTCCTAATGCCTTGAAAAAATGCAGTTCATCATCATCCACACAGTCATTAGTATCTCTCAAGTTTTTCATATCATTAAAATCTTCTTTTCCTCTTTATAGATCTTAATTATCTATAAACTTCAGAATGTGTTACTTCTTACATTTCATGTACTTTCTTCCTGACTATTATGACAATATTGAAGACAGTATCTCAAATAAGTTGATGATGACAATATATTTCAAGATCATACAAAGTAATCATATGATTAATCAGATATAATTAATGCCAGAAAACTGACAATAGGAAAAGTTTCCCTCTACATCTTTCCCAAAATTAATCTCTTATGACTGCAGTGAGATACAATGTACTAATAGACAATTCTATTTTGCCTTTTAAATCAAAATAGCATTTGTCCTTTTGTTGTTGTTGTCATTAATTCTGAATATAAAAGGTAACAGATTTTGAGAGGTGATACTTCTTTGTCCAGTTTACTACCTTCATTTGACTTTTTAATTTATTTATTTATTCCATGGCTAGTTTAAGACACTTATGTTCTTTACATCCATTTTTTTTTTTTAATGGAGAAAGTATTATTCTACAATCTTTTCCACAATGTTTCTGTTCCTTTTCTTTAATCTGATTACATGTCCATAGAGAAAATAGGACTAGAAGGGACCTTGAAAGGTCTTTTAGTCCATTGCACTGGGTCACTCCTGTACAGCTTACTTTTTCTAGAGACCACAAAAGTTGGAAACTCTGTATGCTCTTCATCCAGCTGTTCCAAGGTTGTTCCTCTCTTGCTAAAAAAGTTTTGGTCAATGTCTAACTTGATAGTTCACAAGAACTGTGTCCTCTGGTTTGTGTGGTCTTTCACCAAGACTTGAGATTTGGTGTGCATCGGACTAATGAATCGTGTGTGTTTAGTACAATCTCAAGGCAAAGGTTGTGATGTGTTTATCACCGTTAGTGCACAAAATATGACTGAGGGACACCAGCAATGAACTAATGTCCCATTTCCAGTTTAATATTGGATATAGCAGCATATGTTCGCAGAGTTCTTGGAGATGTATTAAGTCATCACTTTCAGTAAGACAAACACATCATTTTTGGGATATTGTTGAGCGTGTATTAGCAAATTCAAATGTGTCTGCAATATATCATATAGATATAAGCAGAGCGAACCTTTGAATTTGAAAAAGTATGCAGCCTTTCCAAAAATCTTTTTAACTTCTTTTGTCTTCCATCTACCTCCTTAACTTACTTGAAGGAAATCAATCATTTTTTTTTCCCCTTTTGTCCTGGAGGTTACTTTAGGCCACTTTGTTTATAATAAAGCACTTGCCTTATTTTCAGATCAACGTTTGCTTTCTCTTGGGTCTTTTTTGCTGCTCAGTCAGCAAATGACACTGACCAAAACTGATGCATAAGTCTTGGCTGGACCCTTGCTTTTGGGGAATTTCATCCATACTCAGCTAAGTGCTTGCAGGTACACACAATCAATTCCAGCCCTTTTGTTTATACCTACTGAGTTTGATTCCTCTCTAAAACCTCTTTATTCTCATGCAATGGAAATTAGTTACCATTTAGGATTTAGGATTCTCCATTTAGGATTCCAACACTATAAATGAGAGCAAAATCAAGACCTTGAAGAATAGTCATGAGTATATGAGTATAAGAACATACAGGATTTTTTTAGCTTTATTTGTATCGCTTTTTTGGAATTTTTTGCTATGCACAAATAAATTCACACACACTCACAAAAAAAGTGATTTCAAACACTCCACTGGGATTAAGCAATCATGTGAAAGGTTTATTATTATGTTATGGTAGCAGTCTGAATCCCTTAGCAAGATTACCCTCCTCATGTTTGCCACGGTAGAAAAAATCCCAGTTTATAATAATGCAAATTAAAATAACAGTGCAGAGTATTAAGCATTACTAATGTGCTATTATTGTAGCAGTGTGAAGAAGTGGGAGCAAACTACAGTGTGTGTGAAGTCACTGTTTGGGAACAAATGGGAATGTTGTATATTTGTTTGTATAATTATACAGTGTATGTATTTCCCAAAAGGGAGGCAACAAAATATTTTCTGTGTTTTCTTTTTTAATTAAAGTACAAGTTGTTTATTACAAGGCTGCATTAAAGTTCTTTCACTCTATTATAACAGGAGACTGGCTCGCTCTACACTACTGCTTATCCCCTTGTTTGGAATTCACTACACGGTGTTTGCTTTTTCTCCTGAAAATGTCAGTAAGCGGGAGAGACTAGTGTTTGAATTGGGACTGGGATCTTTCCAGGTGATTATACAGTGAATTCTGCTTTTGTTAAACAGAAATCTTTATTCATTATAACTACTTTGCATGCACAGTTCTCAGACTGTGTGTTTATTTATGTATGTGTTTTGTATACTTGGATTTTGGTTTTGTTTGTTTGTTTGTTTTAACTCCAGCTATTTTCTAGCATTTACTGAAGAATTTGAATTACATTATTTTTTTCTCTCCCATTTACCTAGGGTTTTGTTGTTGCTGTTCTCTATTGTTTCTTGAATGGGGAGGTAAGACTTTTAATATTTAACCTCCCCCACCCACCATCCCCATCCCATTTCTTTGTGGGAATAACTGCTATTCTAATCCTTCACTGTAACTCATCATATACCATATTCCCTAATACCTTAGGCTGAATCTCACATTGTCTCAGCAAAAGAAAGAGGATGTATGGTGTCTTTATTAAACCAAAACATTGGCCTTGCCAGAGATGATGGCTCAGATTAATGCTCCTTAGCAGACGTAGGGACTGTACTGGGCTTGTTGTTTATGTCATCCCAGGTGCAGAACTTTGCACTTGTCTTTGTGAAACTTCATAGAGTTCTTGCTAACCCACTCTTCCAGCCTGTTCAGTTCTCCTTGTAGGGCGGCTCTCCCTTCTGATATGTCCACCTCACCACCCAGATTGGCGTCATCAGCCAACTTGATGAGAGTGCTTTCAATTCCATCATCCAGATCATTTATGAAGATGTCAAACAGTGTGGAGTCCAATATCAGTCCCTGGAGGACCTCACTAGTGACAGGCTGCCAGAAATGTTGTTCACCACCCTCTGAGTGTGACCTGTTAGCCAATTTTCTACCCGTCTTGCAGACCACCCACCCAATCTATATCATGACAGTTTGCCTAGGAAAAGGCTGTGGGAAAAAGTGTCAAATGCTTTGCTAAAGTCCAGGTAAACAACAATCACTGCTCTCCCCATGTCAACAGAAAACATTATTTGGTTATAGAAGATGACCAGGTTAACCTGGCATGATTTACCTTTGGTAAATCCTTGCTGGCTTTCCCCAGTCCCCTGCTTCATTTGGTTTGTGATAGTTTCTAGGTCTTGTTCCATTATTTTCCCAGAGACTGAAGTAAAACCAATGTGCCTTTAGTTTCCTGGGTTCTGAACACAGTAGAATAGAATAGAATAGAATAGAATAGAATAGAATAGAATAGAATAGAATAGAATAGAATAGAATAGAATAGAATAGAATAGAATAGAATAGAATAGAATGGAATGGAATGGAATGGAATGGCATGGCATGGCATGGCATGGCATGGCATGGCATGGCATGGCATGGCATGGCATAGCATAGCATAGCATAGCATAGCAGCCATGCCTCTTGTAGAGGGGCCCTTCTTGTAGATGGATATGACATTTGCTCTCTTCCAGTCATCAGGGATATCTTCTGATCTCCATGACTTTTCAAATATTATGGACAGTGGCCTTGAAAAAATGTCAGCCACTTCTCTTTACACCTTGGGGTGGATTCCATCCAGTCCCATAGATTTATGTGGGTTGAGCCCCTGCAAGAGGCCATAGACCAGACCTTATTCCATTACTGGTAAGTTGGCACGTGTGTTGTCATAGCTACTTGATCCTTTGGCCTGGGATCCAGCTGCACCAGTAAAGACACAGGCAAAGAAGGTACTGAGAACCTCTGCCTTGTCAGCATTATTAGTGACTAATTTTCCTGTGCTCTTTAGCAATTGGCCTATGTCTTCCCTGTGCTTCTGCTTACTGCTCACATATCTGAAGAACCCTTTCTTGCTGTTCTTGACTATTTTGGCTATTTTCAGTTCTAGCTTAGCCTTAGCCTTCCTGACTGCATCTCTGCACACCCTAGCAAGGTTCTTGTAGTCCTTGATGGGTATTTGGCTGCCTTTCCATAACTGGTATGGTTCTTTTTTTGGTTTCAAGCAAAAGCTTATTGTTAAGACAGCTGGTGTCTTCTTCTACCTGCTTCCTTTCCCTTTGTAGAGGATTGAGTATTCTTGTGCTTCAAAGGGGCTGTTGAGCCTTCTTCTCAGCACTCACAAGCTTCCTTGCCCTCCACAGATGCTTCCCATGGAATCCCTTGCAGCTGGGCTCTGAGCATATTGAAACTGGCTCTTCTAAAATCCAGGTCTTTGTCCTACTACTGCTCTTCAGTGTATTCAGCAGTACCTTAAACTGTACAATGTTATGATCATTGTGTCCAAGGGTAGCATTGGTAGTTAGTTATGTTGTCAAGGACCTCTTGGTTTGTGAGCAGTAAATCTAGCAATGCACTATTCCTAGTCAGCATGTCCAGTGTCTGTATCACAGAATCACACAGAACGGTAGGGGTTTGAGGGGACCTCTGGAGATCATCTAGTCCAACCCCAAATCTGTAGCAGGAAGCAATCCTCAATACACTCCAGCAACTTGATGGAGGACTTGTGTACCACTGTGTTGTTTTCCCAACAAATGTCTGGGTAATTTAAGTCACGCATGGGAACCAGGTTCTGTTAACCTGAAACTTCCTTAAGCACCTGAAGTAAGATTTTGTCGGCCTCATCATCCTGATTGGGAGGTTGGTAACAGATACCTAACAAAAGATCCCCCTTGGTGACAATTTCTCTAATCTTGATCCAAAGCCATTCAATAGAACTTTCATGATCTCCATAACTCACCTCCATACACTCAAATTTCTGTTTTACACAAAGTGCAACTCCACCTCCTCTTCTTCCCCTTCTGTCTTCCCTAAAATATTTGTAGCCACTCATTGTATTCTTTCAGTCATGTGAGTTTCCCCACCAAGTTGCTGTGTTTTCTATAATATCATAACTCTCTGACTGTGCACAGAGCTCTATTTTCTCCTGTTTGCTACCCAGATTACACACATTGGTACACACAAACTTGAGGCGACTGGACTTAGGGTTCTTGCCTTTGGAGAGGGTTGGGGAAGCATTCCTCACTACTCTGGTAGGTGAATTCATCCAACCTGCTGCTTATGAATATGCAGATGTCACAGCTTTGGACACTACCCTCCCAAGTTCATTAGTTTAAAGCACAGTCAATCTGCTATTTAAGATTCTCCTGCCTTTTTTAGGTAGGTGTATCCCATCTCTCCCCAGTAGTCTGTATTCATTGAAGAATGTCCAATGATTGTAGAAAACAAAACCTTGGCAATGACATCAGCCATGAAGCCAGGTATATATCTGCATAATGCATCAATTTTTGCCTGCACCCCTACCTCTGACATGGAAAGAGAGAGGAGATCACTTGGGCATCTGTGCCTTTCACTTGCACCTCCAGGGCTCTGAAGTCCTGCTTGATCTTGCCGAGGCTTTGCTTTCTGTGTCAGTGGTTCTCACATGGGAAAGAATTAGGGGATGGTATGCTTTTAAGTAGTTTTGGCAATTTCTTTGTGACGTCCTGGATCTTGGTTCCTCGCAAGCAGCAAACTTCACTTGACTGTGTATCAGGCCAACAGACAGGTGCCTCAGTTTCTTTCAGCAGAGTCACCCACTACTAGCACTCACCGTTTCTTTTTGCAGCTCTTAGCACATGCTGCTGGTACAGTTTTTCTCTGTGAATATTGCTCATTGGTTTGTCCACTGGAAAGACTTAATATTTGTTTCTGGGTGGTACACTAGAAGAAGGGGAGTGAAGTGATAACCTGTTCTCATGGGGTTACCAGTGACCATGGAGCCTCCTTCTCCAAGGTGCTGTCTGTTCTCTGTTGAATCTCTTTTCTGGTAGTCCTTGGAGGTCAATGCTACAGGGCCCTAATATTTATTCTTGCAAAGTCTTAAATAATACTCTTATATATTACTTGTTCACTCTTCCTAACACAACATAGCCTGCTAACTTCCTCCTGCAGGTCCCCCACCTGCTGCCTGTATGACTCCACCACAGCCCACCTTGAGCAGGTGGAACCTCCCTCCTCCACCCAGGAGGCCAGGTTGCAGTCTTAGCATCCCTCCACTTGGACAGCAGCTTCCCTGATAGGAACCTCTGTCTGGGTGGCTGCCTCTACTCTTCCCAAGCTGGCCTGGCTGGGTAGCTGATTTCGGTCTGCTGGAGAGCGCAGCATTTGCCTGGTCTCTACCACCATGAGGTAGAGAAAAAACTAAAAGCACTGCCTAACAAACCCTCCTAATTCTCTGGAGACCTCGAGATGTTTGGTAGGCTTGCACAGCCACCAGCTAGCATGGGTGACCATTGGGACTGCAGCCAAAGCCTGAAGGTGAACAGAGCAGGCAGCAGTCCAACAACTGGCAGAGTGCAAAACCCATCCTGTGTGAACTGTTGGACAAGTTGCTGGTGCCACTCCCAACAGATGCCATGTCCTGTTGCTGATGCTACACCCAACAGATGCCACATCCTGTTGCTGATGGTGCTCCCAACAGATGCTGTGCCCTGTTTGCACTCCTGGTTGGGCACTCCCCAGGAGCTGGTTATATGTGGCTTCCCACAGTTTGACCTGGCCATGGGGACAGCTGGCATCACCCAACTGTTGGACATTCCTCTCATGAGACCTGACTCCTGCCAGCCGGTCCCTCCACGCACACAGCCCAAGGGTGTCGGATCCCCAGAAACCCCCTCAGTCACCTCCCCCCGGTACCTTGCAAGCCTCACACTCTTCTCAGCACATGGCAACTGCTGTTGCTGGGCTAGCATCAGCTTCCCACATTTGTTGGTTTTTTTCTGATTCACCTGTTTCGATCTGCAAATTGAAATTCCCCTGCCTTTGTTTATCAGACTGAATACCTGAGACAATTGTTTTCTGAATTAATGGAAAATGATTCCTTCCTCAAGTCTGCCTTAAGAGGAATATATACAGTTCATCCATTGTCTCCTCCACTAACATACATCTATTGTGCAGTCCAACAGGAGAAAACTTCTAAAATCACCTTCTTGTATTCTTTTCAAGGATGTTGAGACCATTTATTTCTACCAGTTTTAGTGCAGTAGGTGTTCTATGCTTGTTCACGTACAGCATGCAATAGCTGGTCTTTAGTAAAAAAAGGTCTGTATCTCTTTGATCCAAGTGATTCCTTCTCTGATAACCATAACAATCTCTTCAAGTTCATTAAACAATCTTCTAGGTCATTTTTGCTTATTGGATTTGTCAAAGTGATTGTTAAAGGACTCAGAGGTAAATATTAAAACATTATTCATGACTCAGGCATGTGTAGCTCAGAAGATGAATTCTGGATCATGCCTTGCTGGAATTAGTGGGTGCATTCATAATTTACTAGCTGTCATTACTGGATATCCACCTCTACCACCTACGACTGGTTTCATCTATTACCTTGCATGAGTGCTGAAAGAATAGCCAGAAGGTCTTGTCTAGAACTAATATGGAGATAAGCACCTCCCAAGGTAATGTGCACAGTGTATCAGATTTCCTGTAACTCCTTGAAGGGAATGGGGGTGTTCTTAGCCAAACTAACACAACCAGATTAATTAAAACCATTTTATGTCTCAAGACATTAGGGAATGACTTGTGCTTCCACTAAATTACTTAGGGTAAGAAAGGGTTCAGTTATTACATTGTTACAGATGCAAACACTATTTTATTTTTTACAGAAGTAATATACCTCCATACTTTATCTAATCTATACCTAGCTATACTCTAATCAACACAGAAATTTAGAGGTCCTAGAAGGAGAATGTAAGTTTTCCAGCTGGACTTTTTCTCCCTGTAGTTACTGTTGATACAGTTGAATCACTTATTTAGCATTTTGGCATACGCTGATCCATTTTGACAATTGTAGGAAAATTGAGCAATGACTATTAAAGACAAGAACACCTTTGATACAGCAGCTTATTGGAGACTGGAAAAATATATTCAGAAAATACGTCTACATATTTCCTTGTTTTTATGCTATTTCATTCAGAAATATGCTACAAGCTACTGTCAGGAATGGGTAATAGACTGAGTAAATGTTGGTCTGAGCTAGTATGATCTTAATATAAGTCCTTACTATCTTATGTATATATGTACACACATGCACACCTAGCACGATTGCCAGGAAAGTGGTGATGAATGAAAAGTAGAGAAGTTATAGAATTATTTGCTTCCTTTCTAATTGGACTTCTGACCACGGATGTTTTATTGCTGGTGATTTACTGTGGGCGCCCATGAATAAAGCTCAAGGGAAAGGAGGCTGTCATAGATGTGTAAGAATCCAAGAGCTCTCATCTGCTTAGAGGTGGTCTGAAAGCAGGAGGCAAAGTTTTCAGCAGACATGTATCCATTAATGGCAGGTGAGAGACAAGCTGTCTTTGTGGACACGTTATTTCATTACTGTCTGGTACCTTTTGGTTGCTGCTTTCTTTGACTCCTTGGTATGTATTTGGTACTGGCCATTGATGAAAATCGTATTTTTTCCAAGAAGCTAGCTAAAGAACCATGTTGGAGTTAGCGTTGAATGAGTCTTCTATGCACCTCCAGGTCAATCCTAAGTTATCTGAAGTCAGAGACACAGAACCCAGGCTGTTATTCTCACTGCATGCCTGGACCTCTTTCAGACATGAAGAAGTTACTTCAGATTTTGCTCAAGTGAGGAGTTTAATAAGTCTTAAATTTTTTTCTGTGAAATTGTGGGGTTTTTTCTAAACTTGATAATATGTCAGCATGTCCTCGAGCGGCTAAGTACATAAAAAATGACCTTTTGAAGTTTCTCCCTAAAGGTGCAATCAGAAATAAAGAGAAAATGGAGGAGCTGGAAAGTCAACCGGTATTTTGCTGTGGATTTCAAACATCGTCATCCTTCTCTAGCGAGCAGCGGAGTGAACGGGGGGACACAACTCTCCATTCTGAGCAAGAGCAGCTCTCAGATTCGGATGTCCAGCATAAATGCGGAGAACCTAGCGACATGAGCAGCTAAGGAAAACAAATCAATCAACAAGCAAACCAAAAACCATCCCTTTAAAAAGAAAAAAAAAAAAAAAAACCATAGTTTTGGTGATGGTGTAGGTCTCTCCCTTCCCTTCCCTTCCCTTCCCTTCCCTTCCCTTCCCTTCCCTTCCCTTCCCTTCCCTTCCCTTCCCTTCCCTTCCCTTCCCTTCCCTTCCCTTCCCTTCCCTTCCCTTCCCTTCCCTTCCCTTCCCTTCCCTTCCCTTCCCTTCCCTTCCCTTCCCTTCCCTTCCCTTCCCTTCCCTTCCCTTCCCTTCCCCTCTCCTTCCCCTCTCCTTCCCCTCTCCTTACCCCTTTCCTTACCCCTTTCCTTCCCCCTTTCCTTCCCCTCTCCTTCCCAACATTTCCTTGATGTTTGTAGAGGTGAAAAAGCAAAGGAAATGTGTATATATATATATCTTTTTAACAATCACTGTAAATACCCAACTGTAGTCAAGGCCATTAATGGAAAAAATGTTTAAAAGATAAACAACAGGCCAAGCCCACCCACTCAATGATTTACATTTCAGAGCATCTGCAAGTAATCCGTTGTCTGTCAAAAGTAACAAGTGATTGCTGTGCAGTTGTGCTCCTTGGTTGCCAAACTGATACTAATCTGTAAATGGACATGACCATTGTTATTTTTCAAATTGATTAACATTTTCATTTGGATTTGCCTTTTTTTTTGCTTTTTCCTAGTCAAACACATTTTAGCCTGTCCCTGTCTTGGCATGTGAATTTCTGCAGTGTTTCTCTTTTGAGTCTTAGGATGGAGCTAATAAGCTTGGGTTAATCAAACCAGCTGATTCAGGAGGAACTCCAGAAAATTAGATTCATGGGTGGATTTAGTCAGATGTTACCAGTGGACTTAAAGAAACTGCTGTGCCAATGTGAAGCTGCATAGCTACCATCAATCAGTGGGGGGACTCCAGGCAAGAGAGATGGGATCAGCTGTCTTTTTCCGTACCCAGGGACACTTCTGTGAATGCTTTATGTTCTAGCTAAGCTGTGAATTTTCTAAAAGGGCCATGCAGTTGAGATATATCTATTTTTTTGGCATTGACTGATTGATTGGTAGATTGATTGATTGGATTCTTTGAATAATAAAAAAAACTGTCCCCTTCCTCCCACCTTAAAAGCAAAAGTCAATTCCACGATGGCCTTTTCCTCCAGATAACCTTGAACACTCTGTATCCGTGTCCAAACATGGTATGGTTTTGGGTAGTGCTGTCACACAGACTGTGGTGCCTTTGCAACCTGGTTGACTTCTGTGTGTTGACTCTTCCCTGCCAGAGCAAGAGGCACAAGAGGGATCTGGCGTGATCATCTTGGAAGGTAAAAGTCATCTGCATTTGGTGAGCAACTAAACTGAAAAATAAGATGGTATGGAAGGAAAAGATAAAGACTTTGGATGACTTCCCACACCTGGCAGTTTTCTCTCTCTTTGGATATTCTGTTTGTTTAACCACCAATGGTCTTACTGCTTTTCTTTGAGAGGAACTAAAATGTTCTTTCAACCTTTGCCTTGTAGTTAAAGCCACAACTGGTACATACCTACTTCAATCAAATGTCGATGATGTCAATTCTTAAAAGTCTTTATACAGTGCATAAAGGCTTTGAGGACTGTCCTAGCACTCACTTCATTTTGGATTTATGAACTGAGATATATATATATATATATATAAAATATATATATATATGTGAGTGTATGTGTATGCATATATTAAAAAAAAAGAATGAAAATGTCATTTTTAAATGTGAAGTTTTGAACTGAAACTAATAGTAACCGGGAAATTCAAAATTCAGGCTTGTTCTTCGGTGTTAGTTGACATGATCATGAAAAAAAAAAAAAAGTGAAAGACTCAGAATTTTAATATCAGCTGAGTGTGAGCTTTTAATTTCACTGGTTTTTGTTAGTTTAGGTAAAAAAAAGTTGTAATGTCATTTTAAGCATAGGTTTTAAAAAATAATGCTAGTTTCCTTATTTTTAAAAGGAGAAAAAAAGGTCTCAGAAAGTTGTGAAAGAAATATTAATTATAATACTTAACACTTATATAGTATTTTATGGGACATAATCTGCTCTCAGTTGTAGCAGTGTAAATGAATGTAAAAATAGTTTGAAACAGACAGAAATGTTGAGATTGACTTCATATACAGGTTCGTGCTCTTATGAGAAGCTTACACCTCTTTCAGGTGAAATCTACCTTTGCACAGAGGACCAGCAAAAAAGGTTTGAATCACTTACATTGTACTCCAGTATCTTAAGTGGGAGTCAAATGATCCAGCCACCTTTTTTTTTTTTTCAAGTCTTCAGCACTGATTTGCTGCTCTGAGACCAGAATTTGTCGCCTTCTATCAGATTGTCTGCAAGAGTCACTGAAGTATTTTTAACTGATAGATTGGAGCTTCCTCTCTCATTAGATGCTGCTAAAAGCTGTTTTAGAAAGTTTCCCAAGGAGCCGTGCACTTTGCCGTCCAGAAAGACATGGGAGATGAGGGAAGTCAGATCTATCAGGTAAATGCATATTTAGACATTTTTTAAATGACACTATCTAATGTTAGATGAACAGGCAACATTTAGTTTTGTATTTTCTGTAGTATGGGCTTTCACAAGTTATTACATTGACAATACTTTAAGTGTATTATTTAAAAAAAATTCAAAAAGTATATTTTGCATGAATGGCTAGTAGCCAATTTTCAAGCATTAATAAATTAGAACTTTTGAGAAAAAGGTGTTGAATAACTGCCTCTAGTTGCAGACTTTTTTGCCATGTTTCAGTCCAGAGGAAGAAATTGTTTGTATTTTTTTTTAATTTTTATTTTTTTATTTTTTTGTGGGGGGCTTTTTCTGAGCTTACTTTTGGATTCTGTTGTTTTCCTGGCTGTCCTAGAGTGCTCTGCAATTTGACTTGGTGGATCTCAGTCCAGTGCCTCATGGGCAAGTGTCCACATCACCAAAACCACCCTCCAAACATGCACTCTGGAGACCAGGTTCTCAGCTAAATTAAAATCAGTACAGAAAACTGTTGTTATTGTTAGAACAAAGCCATTTCACTTTGGCTTGGGATTTGGCCTCAGCACATTACTATTACTATTACTATTATTTTTTGGCAGTCTCAGCAAGAGAGGCCAAGGACAAAATAATTGTGAAAACTTGGACTTGCCACTTAAATTCCTAGAGCCAACGCTCAGGAGCAAGATAAGTTGGAGGGCAGTGCAGGGAAAAATTCTGCTGTTGCAGTCCCTGTGTTTCTTGTTCAGTGGACAAATTGAAGTCTTCAATACCTTTCACCAGCACTGAATTTACTAGAAGAAATGGTATCTCGACATACTTAATATACAATATATCACACAAGTAACCCCCTTCTACTGTGATTTTTTTTTTTTATTAGCAGTATTGATGCACTTGCAAATGTGTCTTTCCTTCGTCACTTGAACTTTCTCACTGTTACTGGAAAGATCATACTACAGGTGTATATAGTTATCTAAACCAGACTCTGATGCCATCGCACAAATTAGCTCTCAAGAAATCTTGATGTTGAATGTAAGTTGAAGATGCTGGACATGCATGGCCACTATTCACAGTGGCTGTCATTTCTATTTGTTTCTGGATGGAAGAAACCAACAGGTGGTTTGCTTCTAAGTCTGTGTAAATATCAATCGAGTGTAACAGTGCTTTGTTTGATTTTTCACTGTGAAATATATTTTGGAGCTAGAAAAGCTATGTTATTAAAAAACAATACATAATTAAAAGAAAAACGAGTGTGCAGTGCTCCTTGAGCCATTTTTTTCTTCTATGTCCATAATGTATTTCTTGTCTAATTTTCTTATTTTGCTTTTGTAAATGTACAAAAAGTTTCTGTGCTGCAGCTTTCGTGACTATTTACTGTATCTAACCACTGTTTGATTATTGACTTTTTTTTTGATGTGGAGTGCTGGTACTACAGGACAGTTAACATCCCAAAATGAAAACTACAACCTATATTTCAAAGGACAAGGCTTGTTTCATTGTTGCATGGTGACCTCACCTCCTTTTACCTTCATCTATATTTAGTATTTCTGGAACTCAGCACCCAGGTAATGAAATTTAAATGCTTAGTTCTGGGAGTTTTTATTTCATAGAGGAAAAATACTCAAGTTCCTCTGCCTCATTTAAGTATTTGTATTTGAAAACCAGGTGTTAAAATGGGGTGGTGGGAGAATGGAAAGAGATGAAGGCAAGTGAGTTGAGTGAAATGCAAAAAAGCTGCAGTTTGGAAGTGAAATTCAGACACAGTATTTGGTGTCTCGCTCCTCCTTTGCAGCAACTGTCCATCATTGCAATTAAAGAACTGTGTCTTGCAACTACAAGGCTAAATAACAACCAGCAGTGGGCAAAAACTGACTGTGCTGATAATTTGAGATTGCATTTGCGAAGATGACTCTCCTTAGAAACTCTCCATCCTCAATGGCAAGTGTGAGATACCTTCCAGAAGGGAATGCAGAGCAATTCATAGAATCATAGAATAAAATCATAGAATCATGGAATCATAGAATCCATCATAGAATCATAGAATCAACAGCCCAGGTTGGAAGGAACCTCAAACGATCATCTGGTCCAACCTTTCATGAGAAGCGACCCTAGATGAGATTATTCTAGCACCCTGTCCCATCACGTCTTGAAAACATCCATTGATGGAGACTGTACCACATACTTGGGGAGGTTGTTCCAGTGAATGATTGCTCTCACCATAAAAAATTTCTTTCTTATTTTGAGGTGAAACCTCTTCTGGTGCAACTTGTACCTGTTCCCCTTGTCTTCTCCATGTAGGTCCTTGTGAAGAGACAGCCTCCATCCTCTTTGTAGCCACCCTTTTAGTACTGAAATACTGTGAAGATGTCCCCCTTGAGCCTTCTCTTGTCCAGAGAGAAAAGACTTAAGTCCTTCAGTCTTTCTTCATCGAGCAGGTTGTCCATCCTTTTGATCATCTTCATGGCCCTCTTTTTGACCCTCTCTAGTCTGGCTGCATATTTCTTGAATTGCGGGGACCAGAACTGGACACAATATAGTATTTGTTAGACTCCTGCTCAAAACCTGACCTGGGACAATCTGATCCTCTTCAGCAGCGATGAGAGGATTAGTTGCTATAATTTGCCTTGTCCATGTCATTTTGTAAAATTGTGACTTTTCATAATATCTTCATATCAATGGTGGATGAAGTTCTGCTTCTGCATAGCATGATAGCTTCTGTGCTTGCATATGAAGGGCTATGCAGGACCTCTAGTCAGCTCAAAGGTTCAGGTTTTTCTTTGATAAATCCCATGGACAAAAGAAATCAGTAACTAAAAATATGCAAAGCCAAAATGATCAAGAACAAAACACATTTAGCAAAGCTAGAGGTGTTGGTCTCTGATCCGCAGGTGTTCCAGAGCAGCACAGTGCCATAAGGACACTCTAATCTGGAGGAAACTCTGTAATTGCCATCATTTTCACAGCATATTACTCCTGCTTCTAAGCTGATCAACTCCCCGTTTAAAATTCAGTAGGCTTTTCTTTTTCTTTCTCTTCCCATTGGAAAGTTATTGTAAAACTTCACTCTTCTGGCAGTTAGAAATCTTTTTCTGAATTCCAAATTAAAATAACTCCTGGCTTGCTTATGCTCCTTGTCATACTAATCTTCCCTCCAGTTCTTTTCTCCCTGAAATATGAACAGCTTTATTTCATATAAAGTCTACTGTTTATCTTTGATCATGCAGCTGAAAGACTAAAAATAATCATGCTATAAAGCTGCATTTGTTTCAGTGCTAATCTCAATTGGGTGGCAAAAACAATGCAAAGAAGCAAATACAGACATATGGAAATCCACGGAGAACAGCAGGAAAATTGACTGGAAGCAGCATGCCAAGCACTTTGAAAAAAAAAGTAACAATAAAAACTAAGAGAAAGATTTCCAGTTCTTGAAAGTGTATAAATGAGATTTGGGTTTTGAGCAGCTTTCAGTCAGATCTAAAGGCAGAAATGATCCCAATCTTCTCCTTTTCCATGTTTTCAGTTATAAACTTGCAAGAGAAGCTGTATTGCTACTGTTTCCAATCAAAGGGATGGGACACTCATTCAGTCAACATACTGCAGGAAATCAATATTCAAATGGGCAAAAATGTACCGATTGTATCAGCTTGTGAGGTTTCAGTGCTTATCTGACACTGCTACTGAATCGCTGCTAAATCTGGCCTGTGAACAGTGCAAATATGTAACTTTACATCATCTTTCCAGCCCAGCCCTGCCAGAAATTACATATAAAAATTTCAGAGGGTATAGGAAAAAAAAAAAAAAAAAAAAGTGCAGAGTGAGTTTAGTAAACAGTGACAATAAAAGAAATGCAACCCGAAGCATTTAATTGGGTTTATTTGCCTTGTTATTTGAAATTGTTTTTCAATAAAGTTTCAGAAACAGTTGCTTATGTCAGAGGTTTCAACCTGTGGTCTGTGGAGACTTCAGAGCCCACAGACTATTTCTGAAGTATCCGTGGAAGATGATTAAGGAAAATAAGTTCATTAATTGTATATAGCAATGTATGCTTTTAAGGCTCTTGAAGGGCTTTTTTCTTACCTGTAATTATGTGAAGGCTCCCATAGATCAAAAAAAGGTTGAAGAGTATAACTGCAAACAGCTGAAGAGGAGTTACTACCAGGTATTTTCCCAGGAAAATCTGACAGTTTTTTTCAGGTTTTTGTACATAGCATCATCCAGTCTTTGATGAACCTCTCAATGCCTCCTGTCCAACACCTACTTTGACAAATAATGATAGGAGATAGTGAGGAAAACATGACCACTGTTAGCCAGCTATAATCACAAGGAGTATCTATATCCCCGTATTACAGAAGTGCCAGAATGAAAGAGCAGTGTAACCAGGTCTCTTCATAGCCTTTTCACAGTGAGTGAGTGTTTTTAGAAGATACAGGTAGAATAAATGTTGCACCCTGGACGAAGCTACTGCACTTGCCCCTCTGTGTCCTCAACACCTACAGAAACACGCAAGCTGTAATTTCACAGCTGCTGTGAAGTCCTATGAAGCCTTCTCACATGACAAAGTATAGGATCCAAATGCCAAAGTTAATCCTCATAATTTCCACATTCAGTGGATGTACCCAGAAATTTCAACAAATTAAGCTTTTCCTTGGATTGATTATGTGATTTCATGATAATAAGACTTCCTTTTTTGTTCTGAGATTTTTTCTCATGTGGGCAAGGCTTCCAGAGAAATGTAGGATGCTTAAAATCATCTGCTACATGACACTGCAGAGCAATAAACATGATCTCAGCAGAGCTATTATAGCATGGAAGGTCTAAAGGGATGCAAGACAAGGTAGTAAGAACCGATGGAGCAGGATATAAGGGTCATCACATGGGATCCTGCTGGGCCTTCAGCTGCCAGACAAGATTAGTGTCTCCTACAGTTCCTATGTCATATCTTTGAGCTCTGTGTGGGTATCTAGAAAACTGAGATAAACTCACTGGATGGGATTCAGCTCCAAAATCAGATAGCTAGATTTTGATACCTATGTGAAAGCAGTGTCTGTTGGACTCCTGAATATACAGCTGTAGAAATGTATATAATGAAAAAATGCAACCACATAGCTGGTTTTACCTGATTTTCTTTCTTAGAGAGTTAAATATCAAGGGCTGCATTAAATATGTGTCCCTTTCAACATCTAATTCTTTCAGCATTAGGCATTCTGGCTTATAGGCAAAGTCCTGGAAAAGATCCTATGTCACTAAGCAGGCAGCTAAGGAGATATCCACATCACTTAACTTCAGACATCAATAGTGAAGATATGCTTCCTTTGATCTAGTTTCTCCACTTTGCCTTTGTGGTCACAAGAGAGGAATGAGCAATTTTAGAGTATAAGCATCAAACATATTTTTCATGTCTACTCAAGGGTGAGATGATTCATCCTTTGCAAATGTCTGTTTCTTTCCACCAGGAAGTCTAGCTGACCAGATCAGAGACAGATGTTGACACTGTGGAAGTCTACATGTAGATGACTTTTCCCCTGGCAACTTTGCCCAGTCACTATTGTTCTGCTTCATGCATGCTGAGAAACAATAGTCTTGAAAAGCTTGGGGGTGGCTTCTGTTGGGTATTATTACCAACCAGATTTGGGGAGGTGCACGCCTGATAAAGGCTTAGTAGCTCTCACCGAGAGGAGTTTTCAGGAGGTCTTGTTCTCTCTGTCAGATTGTGTCCGTATGACCAGCACTTCTGTGTCCAGAAACAAACCATGGTATATAGTGCACATGCAGTGAAAAGAAGTTGGGATTTCACCCTCTGCTTTTAGCAGTCAGGCACATGCAACCAGTTCAGAATTGCATTTAAGAGTAACATTAGGAAGATATGGAGTATGCAGTAGTAGTTAATGACGCTCTGACGTTAAGCTCCGTGCATATCTGTACTAAAGAGTTAAGTTCAGCTAAATACACATGGTACTTTGGGTATGAAAACACACCAGCAGAGCTTGAACAATGCTTTGAACCTCGTGGTCTTTCACCTTCTTATGATTAAAACTGCAATTTCCCATTGGTTTTATTTTGGGGAATTCATCCATGTAAAGAATTACTGTGTGATATGACACTGTGTGATATGACACTCTTCAGTGTCTGAAATGACGTAAGGCTTCTAGATATGCCCTTTCCAATGGACTTTGTGCTTGCAGAGAAATATCAAGAGGCCTTTGTGTACCAGTATAATCTGTAAAAACAAATATTTGGTGTGATCATTCTCTTTCCCTTCTTCTTGTCAATTTAGTGCAATGTAACATGCTACAGCTCTGAGAAGTACCAAGTTACTGGATGGAAAGTTGTATTTTGGCTTTTGACTGTGTCAAGGTACAAACTTACTGGCCTGTTGGGTCTAATACTGACCTTTTTTGGTCAAAATTGGTTTAATTGGTAAAGGGATCTGGGGTTATTCAGCTTTGTAATGAGGTGGAAACACAGATATTAATTGCTGCTTTCTAACCTTTTTTGTGTTTTGAGAAATTGTTTTTAACATGTATACTGCTGTAGATGACACAATAAATGTATTATCATTTTGTATAAGTCTGTTCTGATATAAAATTGCACCAAAGAGAAATTTTTGTCTGTGAAATTACAGGGTAGTGTATTTCTTCCTGAAGCAGCAGGATGGAGTTTTTTGGGCCAAAAGGGTTCGCTTCCTTCCTCGTGGATAGGAGTCCCTGGATTCTGCTGGGCAAAGTCAGTCCTGGACCAGCCAGGCATGAGGTCTTTGCCATTAGTGGGCCATGCAAACTGTCCCTTCACCATCGATCAGTAGAGTTACATGAGGAAAGTGTTTAGCGCACTACATCAGTATCAAGCATGATTATGGTCTAATACTGCCAATACTAATGCAACAACTCTCCGTTGCAACTAAAAGACCCTGAGCTTTGATCCACAGGTCCTTTGGGGCCTGCATATTGTTTCTAAGGGGTCTACACAGGAAAAGAAAGTCTATTGTCCTCAAATAAAGGTAGTGCCAGTTGGCAAAGGTAGAAAAAGATTGGTCTCTATCACATCTAATATGCTTCAAGACTTCATTTCTTTTCTAGTCAAAGCAAACCTCAAGAGTTTTATCATCAGGTCCATTTTCAAAAGATCAGGGACATTCTCCCTACTGAAACTGAGGACTCCACGGCAGATGACCTGTTACTGATATTTCTCCTGTCTTTTTCCTCAGCTTCAGCTACCGTCTTTGTCTGGCCGTCATGGATCTGTGAATCCTCCACAAAGGCTATGTCTTTCAGTTGCTATTCTCCATCATTGTTTAGCCAAAGTACAGATATTTGGAGCCTCATCCTTGCATGGGAAAGTGAACATGTATCTATTGAAACTGACGTTGGAGATGTGTCAGAGCCAGCTGATCCTGAGGGATGGGGGCTGGGAGATAAGGGGCATCACATGGGCAAGAGGGTCAGTCACAGCCCCAGTGAGGAAAGGCTTGGAGACAGAGACCAGGTCCAACCTGTTCCAGGTCATCAGGCAAGTTCATGGTGGCAAGGCAGGTCCAAGACAGGTCCAAGGCCAGGCCAGAACGTCAGCCTATGGATCCATGCCAGATCAGTGGAGCCCTAGGTGGGGCAGGGCTGTTGCAAAGCTGGAGATCAGAATCCTACAGCATTGCTGAGGCAGGGCCTGGGCTAAAATGGGGTCTTGGGCCCATGAGCAGGCTGGGAGTTGAGGGTGGCAGGGCAGATATATGGATTTTCATTTTTGCTATATTTCAAATAATTGTAAATACCCTCTGGTAATCAATTACATGGATTTACTAGGTGATCTGAAGCAGGTCCAGCCCCTTCTTTTAAGTGCAGGATGATGCAGCCCAGGATGTGTCCCCCCTTTCCACCATTTGCAGAAGGATCGTGTCTGTCACTATCTTACTAAGCAGGGAGATTAGCAAACCTGGAACAAGGAATCTGGAAAAGGCTTCATTTCTAAAGGTTACATTTAAGTGATATTTTTTAGGCCCCTTTTAAAATTAAGACACAGAGAAAGAAAAGGCACCTCCAAAAGTATTTCAGCTCACTCTAAAAGTCCTATGGTAAATATCCACAATATTAAAGGAACAATACCACACTATAGCACATTTTCTCCAAGAAACAGACACCAGGAAAACCTCATTTACTAGGTCTGTCAACATACCAAGGAGACTAGTGCCTCAAATCCAGCTGTATTTTCTGAAACTGAAAAATTCTCACTCAGATATTAAAAAAGTCTTTATTTTTTTTTATTTCTTCCTATCTCTAGTTTAAATTTATTTTAAGGCACTTTTTAATTAACTCTACATCATCAAGACTTATAGGTTAGGTCTCTGACTTTACTAAAGACTATTTCTGGCAACTTCTGTCGAGTGGGGCACAGCCATCAAACTGTATCTGGCAGTTTCTGTAGCCTATTCCAGTAGCTGAGCAATCAGTAAACACTGGTTTTCCAAAAAAATTGGACCCATCTCTGCAATTCATGCTTTAGTCACTCATCCATTGTTGGGATAGGCTCTTCAGAATTCAGTTTTTAATCTTGGATGTGGATTCAATCAACTTTGCCCACTCCACACAACTTGACTTGAGATTGAGTTTGTTGGAGAGGAGTCATTTCTTCACAGCAGTTTAGCAGATGAAAAGAAAGTCATAACATGCTTGTGATGCGATGACACAGGTAGTCTGAATACAAAGAAATCAAGCTGTCACCCTCCTTTAATATGTTGTAGGGTGGAGTTTATCTCATGGAGTACGAGTGAGGGAACAGGAGGGCATGTACACATGGACTAGGTGCCCAAGCTTTGATTACCAATAATAGACACCAAAAGAAGGAATTGGATGCTCAAATGCAAGCAGCTAGTGTGATTTTGGGAGCTGTGCGGTGTCCTGCCTGGACTCCAGCTGCTCTTCCAGTAAAGTATAAGTGTCCAAAAATCTGAATCATATCTCCAGGGTAGTGCAGATGTCCTCGTTACCCCAAGGCATCTCAAATGGCATTGGTTACCTGTGTTAAACAACAGAACCCAAATCCAGATCTATAGCCAGTGACGTTTAGATAGCTATACAGTTGGCCAAATGTAGGGAGAGCTGAGTGGCTCATGGATTTCACTAACTGTACTGCTAATATTTTCACTGGCTTAGACATCCAAATCATATATAGGCTGCAACACAGAGATGCCTAAATTTAGCTATCATAACCTGTGGGCTGAACACCACCTTTGCTTTACAGAAAGAGTATCGTATTGGATATTTCTTATCACAGCATTTAATTTTTCCTGAAGATGATTCTCTGTCATGCAACACACTTTTAAATTGATTAATTATTTCTTCATTTAGTTTGAGATGCACTGAAATCTTTCATGTTTTTCAGGCCTGTTTTTTTTTTTTTTTTCCAATAGCTTCTACCATCCCTCTGCATTGCTCTGAAAATCCAGCTCTGGGTGGATTAGGCAACCTTGGGGAAGATCAGTATTGGCAGAACAGGTAAAGCTGCCTGCTGGAAGGATTTCTTTTAATCTGGAGTGCACACCATCAAGCTTTCTGAAAAAAATATGCTGATACTGTAGGAGTCAAAAATCTATTCTTGGTGAGAAATTTCAGTTACCTTAACAACCTGTCTTTGCTGCAACACCAAGAAAAACAGCTGAAACTGCTGTTTTTAGTCTTACCAGGTTGTCGTGTAGTTTGTAAAGGGATTTAAAAATAATACTTGAAGAGTTTAACTGTGTAAAAGATGCCAGAGGATTAGAGGAAGAGAAAGCAGCTTTTCCTAGCTGGTATAAATTAATGCTCTATTGCAGCTGTCCTTTGCTAATCATTAAAATTTCACTCAGGAAAGGGCATATCTCAGGTTCACATTAGACATACTGGTTGTGAGCGAGGGCAATGTTTCAGAGCACTGCTTAGCTTTCCCAACTGCGCACATCCAGACAGGCCAGCAGCGTGCCCAGCACACGCCACGTACCACGAGATGGCAGTGCCTCCATGCAGACCGCACGGCGCCTCTAGACGCCGCTTCCAACAATCCCTTTGGTACCTTCGCAGGCCTGCTATGAAGCAGTGTATCCCTCAAGTGTTCCCTGCTCCTACACACACCATCATGTCCTCAGATGTGCCGTCGAGAAGGGATCAGCATCCTTTCACAGCCCAAAAAACCCCTTTATTCAAGAAACTTTAGCAATCCCCAGGATTATTAACCTGATTAACAAGTTTGTTCCAAGTGTGCCCTTTATAGAAATTATGTAAATAGTGGCTTTGTATATATGCAGAATATCTTCATATATCCCTAGATTCCAGCTTATGGCTTACACATCCTGATCCAAAATATTTGAAAAGTAAAAGGCTTGGAAATGGTAATAGCATTGGGAGGGATGCACGGACATTTCGGACAAAGGATAGGCAGAGCAGGTGGCTGGTGTTTTGCTGAGGTTGCTGGAGACCTTTTGAGGCGTGGGGTTGGATCTCTATGAGATGAGTTGTGAGGGTGACTGGAAAGAGCTTGAGGCAAAAGGGGATATCTGTGGAGCTAATGCAAGCTGAATGTGCATCTTGATGGTATATGGGTACAAACTAGGTTATGGGGTCTGGCAGGAATGGTGGGATTGCTAGAGCTGTTGAATTTTTATGAGGAGACTGAACACTGAATGACTGATGGAAAGATCCTTCATAGTGTACTGGGACCTATCACCTTTTTTGCCATCATTTCTCCTTCTTCTGGAGCCTTGGTCCAGTAAAGAAGCTTACCAGTAATAAAGGAAGATGTCTTCAAAACTATCCCATAGTAAACACAATTAGGACTGTTCTTTTTTAATAAAATCTCAAATGAAATATCCAAACTGACATAATTAAAATTTACAAACTCACAATAGCTGTAATTATCACTTGAATTTTATAGATGTACATCATACAAATGTATTCACATCACTATTGCAGGCAACAAACCTAAACAACACAGGAAAAAAGGTTACTTTTACAAGAAAAACTGATAAAGAGGTCAGAATAGACAAAATGACATCTCATAGAGGACATCTGATTCATTGGGACAGACGGGTTAAATGCCTAATTAACAAAGGTCTGATCTGAATCATATTTATAGAAATCTGGACAATTCATTTCTGCTCTAATAATAGAAGTAGAGATGAAGCACCTAAAATCAACAAAGAGGTTTCCACAAAGTCAAATGACTCCTGGCCTAAATAATAAACAAAGAGTAGAGCAAAATGAGGGACTGGAGCACTACTTTTTAAAGCTAAACTGATATTGCAGTTCACAGAAAGCCGACGTGTTTGAATGGCCATGGTCTCTAGCAGTGCTTTCAAGTCTGGATGCAGGTTCTCCTGGGAATGGTCCTATCTTAAAAGGAACTATAACTATGTCTGGTGTACCTTGTGTGCCCTTTCTTTACTTTTGGAGAGTTTGAGGTAGAGTTCAACTCAGTCCTGAAGAAAGAGGAAGGTCACCCAAAGAAGTCATGCAAGCACAACATTGGATTGCTCTGTTTTACTAGACCATACTTGCTTCACTAGACCACACTGGTCTGTTAATAATTCTGACCCCAGAAACATCATTGAGTCGAGTGATGAGCTGAGAATTGATGGGCATAACTGAGATAATCACAGCAATCAGAAGATTAGTCCTCAAAGGGAGGTCTCAGAAAAGACACAAAGCAGTTTAATTGGGTATTTCATTGATGAAGCCAGCCAGGCTTCCAGTTTATGGTGGCAGAAGGTCTGTTCCAGCTACACAAGGACCAGTATCTGGGCACTAAGACTAGGTCTGTAAGTTACTCTGAGCTCAAGGTAGTCCAGCTGGCATACTGCATTGGGTTTGCTCTGTGTTCTTCCTCTATACACACATAATCTGCCTAATGTTCAGCCACTCCATGTTTTCCCACAGACAAGAAAGGGCTTGAGGTCCTCTGGCCTAATTTAATCTCTCTGTTCAACAAGCATGGAAGAAAAAACTAAGCAGACAATGTAACTCATTCTTTTTTTGTGTCACTTTTGAGACACCTTGAGATTCCTTTTAAAGGAGGTTGCTACTCCATAGGTAGGTGCTTGGGAAGTTTCTGTGTGTAATTCCCATTAAATCAGCTCAAGTTGTCTCAAAACAGCTAGTAAAACATCACTAATTATTATGGCAAACCTTTGCCACCAGATAACTGTTTAAATTGAAGATTAGGAATAGTGCTCTTGAAAACTGGAAATTTCAGGAAACACTAAGAAAGACATGACAAACATTCTAACATTCTGGGCCTAGGAGGAATTAATGTACTTCCTTTTTTTTTTTTTTTTTTGTGCTAACCACTTGATTCACACTAGCTCGAAGTCTGGATTTTCACAACAAAACACATGGATTTTATGCGCTTAAGGAGACAGAGAACCAGGGTTGTGATACTGATCTGTCCCAGGTGAGAAAAGCCGCTCACATTGAGGACAAGAAATTCGCAGAAGGCTCTTGACACTATGGAAAGCCATGAAGGATCCAAGCTGGCCATCTCTTACGTAGTATGTCAGCAACTCATCCTGCTTGAGAAGCTCAGACAGAAGTTACACCATTCTGGTACACAGATATTTTCCTTTTTGGACTGATTTTTTCAAGCAGTGATAACTGAGTGACATAGTTGACTGGACTGTTTTCTCTGGAAAAAGTCCTGTGCTTGTGTGTGAAGTTCAGGTATTCTTGATACTGCCATTTGCACAGTTGCTTCTTCAGTTCACTTTGGACCTATATAAAAGGGAATTAAAAACAAAGAATCAGAAAATAAGATTTACTGGGCTCTGAAGGTAAAATATGTCAAAATGTCTGCCTGACTACTTAGCCCAGATGCAGAAAGGCACCCAAATAAATCAGGATTAAGCCTTACTACATTTTTAGAACTTAAACTAAGTATCTATTCAATTTGGAAAATAAACACACTTAATTTCCAAAATTTAGAGGATGATGAGGAAGCTTTTGACTGCAGTTTCTTTATTTATTTTTGTAGTTCTGCTTCTTAAATATTTCTACCTTTTTGTATCATTTCTATTTTTCTCATACTGAATCTTCTGTGCCTCCTGGCTGTGACCTGCTATGTACTATAAGGGTCCTTCTTCAGGCTTTCAGTTTATCCAGAATGAAATCTCTTTTAAAGATCCCTTACTTGCTGAATCAACTTGAATACATATCACATTTGCAAGAGGTCTCAGGGATCCTCAAAAGCATAGGCAAAACTGATTTTCTTACCATCTGACACAGAACTAAGAGGTAGGTTGAACAACCCTGGAGGTCCACGGCCTGCTATTGACACTACTGGGACTGGGGTGAGGGGACAATGGGAAAGTAGGTTCTGTTGCCCTATATAAATCATCTCACCATCAAAGCTGTAGCAGAGGGAGAGCAAGCAGGTGCAGGAAGCACCCAGTTCTTGCCACCATTCACAGGAGCAGTCTGGTCCTGTGGATTAATTGCTCACGGTGCCCTGTTACCTCTGTTCACATTCAGCTTCATCTCCATCTGGTTCTCCTGGAAGGGGCTTGGCTCTCCTGAATGTCCACAAAGTAATTTACAAATGCCATCCTAAACTAAGAAGATATGTCAAATGCTTCTAACCACATAGCTGCCATCTTCTGTGGCTGTCATTAGTACCGAATATCTATGGCAGTGTTATAGTTGTAGCACCATTAGCACAAGCCCACTCCAAATTAAATGCAGAAATAAACTGTTAAGTGAAACTATTAATTCTTACAGGGGATGTACGTATGGGCAAACGTGATTTAAGTACTTTGGACTAAGGAATTCATCTAGTAATTCTGTTATCTAATCCCCTACTAGGTATGGGCTCTACAGCAATGTACAGAGAGTGGGACATGCAGAACTACGTCTTGGACATCAGGGGTCCCTGAAAGTCACTGGCAATATTTGTCATTGAGGTGGTCCCTATTCTGCCTTTATTCTTTCTGTTAACCCCACAGACATGCCAGCCTCTCTGTGCAACTTCAAGTATGGGCAGAACACACCCTCTGGAGCTTTGGAGGCTCTACTAATCAAAGGGGGCTTCCTCCAGCAGCCCCGTACCCCAGTACGATCCCAGCAAGCTCAAGGCCCTTCAACATTCCTGTGTACCTTATTCCTAAAACCAGGACATACAATCCGAGCTCTCAGTTTCACCCCGTACAGATACCACCCTGCTTGGCATCAGCAGAGTCTCTCACATTGATGCAGATATTTAAAACTGAAGAAACACACACACATACACAGAAAATCTTAATTATTTTTTATGATTGCAGGGAACCATAACAGATGCAGGAAGGATCCACTGCCAAGTTGTAATGAATGGCCAGTCTGCCTCAGAAGCAGTTATCCCTAAGCAGTATGGATGCAAGCCAACCCATACCACTTAATCTTGCGGCTGGAGATCACTCTCTGCCTGTCCCTTTTTTAACACCTAATATATTTGTGTGTTGGAAGATACAATATGCAAGCTATTAAAAGGCTGTTGGCAAGGAGTCTCTGCAGACAGAAGGCAGGTGGGAAGTAGAGCATTCTCTATTTATGGTTAGTCCTGAAGGCACTCTCTCAGAACAGAACTAGAATGGCCATTATAAATTATTTTCCTAAGTAACAAATGTATTTTAGGCATCATTCATCCTTGGGTAGGATTAATCTCACATACATTTAACCACCTCTATGAGAAGTGTCCAGTTGAAGCTAGTGGGGAGACTGAGGCACTGTTAGTGGGTCATTCCTCTCATCTAACCTACACACTTTTCTGAGGATAAGATGCGTTCTTACTTTTCCTCATGGTTTTGTTTCATTCTGCTCCTTTGGGGAAAGTGCAAGCAAACTTAGTTTTTAAAACGATAGGCTCTCTATAAGTGTACTACAGGGAATTGATCCAAATTCTAATAATGTTACAAAAACAGGAAAGAAAGTGAACAAAACTACTGAAAACGCACAGATTATCCTGGAAAAGGGAAAGGGAGAGGGAAAGGCAAAGGCAAAGAGAAAAGGAAAGACGAAGAGAAAGGGAAGCAACTCACCAGGAGAAAATAAACCTCAAGAAAGTAAGGAGTGTTACAAGCTTTCCACTGAGACATCATCATGATAACTATCAGAAATAAAGCAGAAAAAAAGTCCCCTGACAGGAAAGTCACCAACCACTTGTAAAGGGTCATTGCTATAAAGCTTATTTGGTGCCCTTCTGTCAGAACTGTATGAATACAAATAAAGTCAACAAAGGTACCAAGGGAAAAAAAAAATGATATGGGTATTTCATGGTTTCAGGAGCAGATCAAAGCACAGATCTGTTCTGGAAACAGCAAAAAAACAAACAAACAAACAAACAAAAACCATAACATCAAAAAAACCCAAGAGAGGCCTATGAATTTAAAAGGTTTTTATAATCTTATGTACTTGCTACTCACCTCTGCATTTGAGAAGCAATATAGAAGAGCAACAACAAAACCCTAGGACAGGGAGGGTAGGGAAAAAAAAAGTCAACCATCAGAATTTAAAGTGTAGAATCAGAGAAAGGCATGAAGTTTCATTCAGAATTTGAGTAAGACAGTAAAAATACATATTTTCTGTTGTTTCATTGGAATTTAGGTGATGTGGTACTATTTATAGGGTTTTCGTAATACGATTGAATTCCTCAATGGACTAGCAACACTCTGTATATTATTGCCCTTGTATGGAGACACTAAGGACTAACTTACTGTTTACTGTATCCTGCAAACAAGTTCTTCCTCAGATAAGGTAGTAGGCATCTCTTTATTTTTCTAGTTACAGTAGTGAGTAAACTGAGTGAGGACCTCTTCTTGTTTTACATCTTTATGGCTAGACTATCTTCTTTCACTCACAAGATGATGGCTGTGTTCAAACAACGTATTGAGAAAGGTCTTGGGTTCATATTCACCCCGAAGTACAGTCAGACATTGTTTGGAGGAGTGTTAGTCAGCTAGGAGTCAAGCCATTTCATAGACAGTGCTAACACAGGCAAACACTGGGCAGTCCTGGACTCTATCTGTATTAGTAAACTGAGCAAGGCACAGCCCTGAATACTGCCCTTTGCTTCTCTATGTTGTTAAAATGTCGACATGGTCCATGACACAGCTTTGGTAACTATTTTCCTAAACAGAGTCTGGCCGTGGTTGAGAGGTAAGCGTGGAAGATGGATCATTTTCAATGCATATCAACGTGGACAAGCTGTTGTGGGGTACAGGGGAAAGGGAAAGGAGAAAGATCTCAGATATTTATTATAACGCGTTCCATACCCATGCCCTTGCCCTCCAAAAGCCAAGATATTGTTCTGAACAGTGGTATAGCAAAATAAAAGAAACAAAGAAGTGTTAACATGGGTTTACTACTGCTAAAAGGTAAGGGCAGAACAGGTTGTTATACATTATCCTTATTTTTCAATCCTCTTATCGTCACCTTTATTACATATGGAATTTGTTGCAATCAGTTCACCTTAATGCATAGACTAGTCTTCATGATAGTCATTGTTATTCTATAAGGGTAGATTTTTATTTTTTTATTATTATTAATATGAACTGTGAGTCAGAACTCAAAACTAGTGTGAGATTTCAAATAATAAGGGAACAAACAACAGAAAGAGCTTGCAAAGGAGTAAGATGGAATGTGTGTGTTGAATTTAGACACATTATTAACACCTGCTCTAATAAACAACCTAAAATGTAAAACTCCTGAGACTGTGGTGTTTCAGCCTAAACCTCTTAGGACTGATAAACATTTTGTTCAGCTTACCTGAAAAGAACCCAAACCCAACTCAATATAGAGGCGAGCTTCCAAACCAGTGCTTTCTGGGAAAAATGCAAATACAATGTAGTGCACTCCAAAAAGGGGGATCAAGAGTAACGTGGATTTAGCAAGTCTCCTGGCAAACCAAGAATTAAAGAACAATGCACTATTAGAAATACAAATTAGTGATAGCATTTATATGTTGGAACACATTTTTATACAGAGGACAGCTCCATAACGGAGGCAACTTCATCCAACAAAGTTATGGAAAGATTACTTTCCGCCAGTCCCACTGTCAACACCTGCAGCATCATGTTACTGCTAAGAATTTAAAGGATATTGTCTGCATCTTTCCCTATGTGGCCATTTGTGTGGAAAGGACTGGAAGCAAGATGGATGCATTACATGACTTTTAGTGTTTATACTTTCAGGCTGGGTCCTTTTAGAGTTGTAATACTTTATATTTTACTTTTTTCATTGTCCCAAACACATCCACCCCATCCTCCTTTCCCCTGAAGAAAGAGAGATGTGATATTTGGGATGAAAAGGAAAGTTTACATTGTTATTTCTTCTGTTATTTCTCTTTCTATTAGTAAGGAGTAGAACATTTTGTGCTCCTGCCCATAAAACTTTTCTTAAAGCAACTAGAACAGATCAATATCAAGAGACCCAGAAATACTTACACAAAGTGGCTTGAATGGCTCCCTCCTCCCTCTTGAGATTTCAATTTATGGACTAGAATTCTGATCACATTAATAAATATAATAAAGTTAATCTGAAAAGACAAGACAAAAATCTGTAAAATCTGATATAAATCAGGACATATCTTCAGTTGATACAAATTGACTAAAAAAACCCAATCACACGAATTGCACTGCTATAAACCAGTGCAGATGTGCTCTCAGATCAAATCAGTAGCATTAGAAATAGTGTTAATTTTTCCCAACAATATAGTTATACAAAAAGATATGCTGAAAATTATGTTGAATTAATATAGACTTACATATCTCAGTATTGTTTCATATCTGATATTAACTCCTTGTACTTGCTGTCAGCACCTAGCAGATCTTCCATGGTCTAAATAGTCCCCCTGATCCAATCATTGTTTATGACAGGGATTATAACAGATATGGACCTACATGCCATGCAGTTTCCTCCCTAAATTTAGATGGAATAAATGTGTGCATAAGGGACATTTTTTTGTCTGAAGTTTAAGTCTTAAGAACTCATTTAAAAACTATACTCTGTAAAATGACCTATATGTATTTTTTGTATTAAACCAGCTTCATATTATCTAAGAATTTTGCCAGTATGGGTTGCCCTTCTCCAGAAATGACTTACAGAGACACAGACACGACTCCGGTATGTGGAATGGAGGTGTCAAGATGATTCCATTATGTCCTAGCATGGCTCTAGAAAATACAGTATTTACCCTTTAGGCTGTGATTAAGGGTGAGTTTTGGGGAAAAAAAAACAACCACAACAGAACGACCCACAACAAAACCAACAAAACCAACAGCAACAATAAAACCACATGCTATACAATAATTTCCAGTTATTTGAAATTCAACGCCATAGCATGTGCTATTGCTTTTCTCCAAGTGTATTGAAATGAGACATTAACTTAGCTTTCACATTCAAAAGATACTCAAGACAAAATGAAAAAACCATACTAATACAGTTAGCAGAATGGGGCCTTTGATTATCCATAACACCACTCCATTTTCGTCATCATCCCAACATCTGAAACAGCAAACAAAACCAGTCACATTATCTGTCCCATGTGAGCTTTCCACAGCACATGAAAGTATTTCTGTCACAGGATAGGAAAATGATGGACATTAAGTTTTCAATCACTATTTAAAGGCCCTTGCCAATACTCATACCCTGATACCTATCTAAAAGTTTCTGTGCAGCCCAATCTAAAGGAAGTTTGTTTGGTAAAAGGCAAGGGCTCCAGGAACAAAGCAAAGTGAAGAAATGCACATTTCTATTTTCAGGCTTCTTTCCTGCTCTTCTGTTGAAAAAGTGTCTGGTTCACAGAGTACAGACTAGAGACTAAACTACTGTGCATCCACGAATGTAATGACTTTGAGGTCACTGGGATTTCCTCATGACGCAAGAAAAATCTAGAGCCCTAGTAAAGGTGCCCTGAAGGGAGAGAGCAGAATGGGCTTTTGGTCCCTCCTTTGAGGATGTCCATGTATGTAACATTAGTAACAGTCCAGTTTAACTCCCTCCAGTCAAGAGCCATACATTCTAGGTTATATCATGCTCCCTCTTCCTGTATTTTCCCTTCCAGTTTTGTGAGACAGGATATTTGGCTGCATAAGGATAAAGCTGACAGATGGTGGCTTATCCCGGCACGTCTGAGGGTAAGGTGTATCTTTGCAATGTGAGCAATGTGAGTTCAGACCAGCTGTGTCTGAAGATCTTGGGTTTCCCATTTACTAGGCTGTTAGGTAAAAGATGAATAGTTCTGATCCTGGCATTTATTTACATATCTAATATTAGAAAAACAACCAAACAAATGGACAATCTGTAGTGAGATTCATCTGACTGCGTAGACATCTTCATCAGATCTATTCAGCTACTTTGCCTTTGCAGTCAAAGGAGATCAATATAGCAGGACACAATTAATCTCATAGTAAAGAGGACATCTAAACTACATCAGAGAAGTAAACTGAGCAGGTAGGCACTTTGCTGGAAAGCACTTGAAGTTGCGATATTTTTCAGCCCCCTCTTTAAGCCTGTGAGAACTTGTCAGAGCTGTTGTTCCTGCTCTCCACCTTTCTCTGAACTCTCTCTGTAACTGGAGTATCTTGGGCCAGATTCTTCTGCTGATGATCCAACAGATAAACCCAGCAAATCTTTGGAAAAGGATCAGTGGGAAAGGAGGAAAAATGAAATCTTCCTTGTGACTCTCCTGGCTACGGAAAGGTAGCATATGATGTGTAAAGGTGGACCGTTTCCACCTATGAAACATTACGGTGGAGAACAACTTTTGCAGATGTTCCCCAGTGATATTAAAAAATGAAAATAGGATGTGCCAAATGTGGTGGACCACAGAACTTACTGCTTCTGCATCATTAATCTGAGTCCTGAGCAGGTAGGTGTAAAATAATATCTTTTCCAACTATCATCCATGTGAAATGACCCGAAGGCTTTCAGAGCAGCTTTAAGAAATAATCATCTGCTTTATACCTGGCCCTCATATTAAAAGATAATAATAATAATAATTAAAAAAATGAAATAAAAAAAAGAAATTAAAAAATCAAAGAACTGAATGGACATGAAGGAAGAAATTACTTATCAGGACATAATGTGTTTGTTTGGAAGGTAGGTACTTATTTGAAGAGATTAGGGTTAGTAATTTATGGCTGATCTTATACAGAAGCAGTGATTTTCTTAAAATGTAATTATTTCAAGGACTGGGCATTAGGAAACTAAATGAAATTTCAATATTTACTATGATATTTCCAGGTTTTATTACTCCATATATGTATATCAAAATCAGAAGACTTAAAACTATTTTCTCACTTACTTGCATATGAAGCGTAAAGATCAGAGGCACAGCTTTGGAACAATTGTTTTTGTTTTTCTGTTTTTTATATCTATTTTTCCCCACCAGAAAATAAAAATCCAATACAAAATAAGATATCCTTGGCTTCTTTATCCAAGCTCTGACTTACCCGGTATTTTGTTGATGGATTCTTGTGAGGACCCAAGCAAACACCACAGCAGTAGGAGCTCCTGGATAAATCAACATGGAACACAATATAACTGTTTTGAAATCTGTGTCCCACGGAAAATTTATTCCAAGAAGGTTCACAGTGCAACAGATTGGATGTACATTAAAGGTCAAACAATGGGTCAGACAATTTTAAATAAGTTTGTGAAAGAACTTAACTTGCAGTTCAGAAAAAGAAAATAAGAAGCAAAAAAAGGCAGGAGAATGAAATCAAAACAAAGAATAGGGGATGCTGCATTTTAAAAAATAACTGCTAAGAATTATGTGAAGGTTTGAGTATGAATTATGAGCACTTGTGAAGCTGGAAGAATCACTTCTTTAGGTAGAGCTCTTTTTTACTTGTGAATTGTGTCCAGCATACAGCTCTTTCTTTCTACACTAGCTGGAAGAGTTCTCACTTTTGTCCCAAGGAGCCTCTGCTAATCACTCTACACCCAGCAGCTGAGCATTCCATGAAAATTTATCTAAATCCAGGAATTTAGAATTTCTAACTTTATCATTGCTTATCCTTCTACTTTTATGACTGAATAGTTATTTCCTTTGTTGTTTTGTTTGTTTTGCTTTGTTTTGTTTTGTTTTTCAAGCAGGCCTATAAACTAGCAATTGTTTTTGCTCTCCTTCTGTGGAATTGAATTTCCAAAGACTAAATGACTTTCAAAGCTACCACAAAAGGGACTTCAAGCAGAAGCAGGTGACATTTTCACTGGTAGATCTATAGAAATATAGATAATAACTTTCTAAGTATCATTTGAGATCTGTAGGAAAGGCCCAGAAGTTGTCCTTCCTAATTTTATACCTTTGTTCAAGGCCTTTAAGCTGGGAACATATTCAGTTCAAATTGTCTTTTTAATTAATGAAGAGAAATATTTACATCCATATCACCTAAGATCTGAGTTGCCCCTGAGATGTTTCTCACTTTCCATTGATTATAGAAGGAGATTAGGATTGCTACACTATTAATTGAAGTGTTTCCTTTGTTATCTCAAGTTAGCTGTGATTAATCAAGGTCTAAGCATCTAGTTTCCAGGAATCGTAATTTCAATATCTCCAAATCAACATCCCCTTTATAAAATTCAGAGTTTTAAAATTTAATTACATTTAAAAAGTATGAGAACCTAAACATGAAGTATAAATTACTATTTACTTCAGGAGAATTTGGATTTCACTCCTAAGCCAAAAATGTCACTGTAACCACTCAATTTGGGTGCCTCTATTTTAGAATAGCCAAGGTGAGGTACAAGAATATCTGAGAGTGACAATAAACAGTTCTTTGCAGTGAAAAAAAATAATTACATATTACGTGCACATATTCTGATGATCAGAGATAATTTTAATTGCTGAATAAACTCAAAAGATTCCTTAAAGACAGAAGGTCTCTGGGGAAAAAAAAAAAAAAAAAAAAGAATTGTTTGATTCCTAGACTTGAACTCACATGATTTAAAATTATTCTATCTAATTCTGCTTACTAAAAGCAAAATGTCAACTTAAAGTTAGTCACCTAAACTTCTTCAGTCAGTGGAGGAAGACAACAGCTTCCAGGATGTTATCCAGCTACATGACTCATCTTCTTGAAGACTGGATTAATCACCATCATGGCATGTATACCTCACTCTACTGACTGCAGGAGAAACTTGGATGGATAGATAGCTTAGATTAGGTGGCTAACTTTTAAATTACTGTAGTTGCACGAAATTGCTTCCAATCATAAAGACGAGTGCTGCAATCTTTCAAGTAGACTTATCATAGTGCTTGTAGTAACCCATCCTGTCCTCTTCTTCAAAGTTTTGAACGGTATAAATATCTAACAAGATAAGAAGATAGACAGTATAATGGTATGGTTTTGATGCAGGAGCACTGGATGAATGGGCAACCTTCACCAGAAAGGTGGCACCTTTGATAGGCAAATTTATCTCAGAACAAATATTTTATCTAGTTCTAAAAGTAAGTGGAAATACCAAATAACAGAGGAAAAGAGTACTAACCCCAACCAGTAGATATGAACCACCATACATACTGCTTGTCTGAAACAAAGGTTAGCAAAAGTAGTGTTTGCAGGTATATCCCTTCTATAAGAAGCCAGAAGAAATTGGCTAAAATACTGAACTGGAAGAATGCCACAGCAGCCTTACAAGAAACCTGGAAATGCATAGGAAGAAAAAAAATATTAGGCCTACTCTCCATTGTATCTGGTTTCTCTACAAGTATAAGCAAAATTAGCATGCAAGAATGAGGAAATTAATACAAAATTTCAGTAGGTTTGGGATTCCATCATTTCAGTTGACTTCAGTTTTTTGAAAGGGAAATATTTGCTTTCTCTTACAGATGAAATTCTTTACTGATAGAAATTAATACAGCTTCATTAGAGTCAACAGACCTGTACCTTATATACCAGAGCTGAATGTAGCCCACAGCACTTGGCCTTTGGGTTTGTGTAGTATTGTTTGTTTAAAGATTTCAGTTCTAGGAAACTAAAGAGAAATGGGATTAAGAAATCTCCATGATCTTTTCAGGTCAAGAATTAAGCGTTAAATCAAGGATAAGAGAGAGGGCAAGTTCAGTACCGTTGACATTAGGCAGTGGTCCATAGTTTCATCTGCAAACAAAATGGCATCTTTGGTGAAAACAGCAACTGCTCTCAGGATAAAGGAGACAAACAGGTGCATATGGATGTAATTCCGTGTACAGTGGAATTTTCTGTCATGGAAAGAGAAAATAAAAATTGTTCTTCAAGAGAAATTTCTCATGGTCTCATCAGAACTCACATGGGAATACAAGGTGATTGTGAACACTTTCCAAAGCAAATAAATGATCTGTCACTATATGAGAGGGAGCTAGTCACAAGGAAGCAGAGCAGTTATTATCCGTTTAAGCTAATAAAAGTGTTAGTATAATCACTACGCATTTAAAGGAGATGCCAGAAGCAGAGAGTAACTCTGGGACTCTTGGGCTGCATTGCAATAATGCCTTTTAATTATTCTAAACAGCATTTTTTGTTGAACAAGCTTGCAAACAGGCTTTTCAGCCCCTTTCTGGCCAGAGGAGAACAGAATATTGAGTGAGTGTCAGTTGTGTGCCGTGGGATGGCTGCCAGAGAAGTAGCTGCCTTACCTTAGACTGCATTTCCCTTGTTAGTCCTGCCCTGGTTTGACCTTGAACTGAAGGAACCTCCTTCAAGGTCTGGACATGTCAGCCTCTTGGTCCTGAGTCCCTCTATAATTGATTTGACCTTTGAGACTGCCAATCCACTCCAATTAGGAAATTGCTTTTGTGCTCTGCACTCCTGTCTGCAGAGTAAGTTTAAGGCTTTTGGAACTAATAAAAACCAGGATCCATTTCCTAATATCCAACATCATCAAACATTATATTTAAATTTCTTTAAATCTCTTTCTATAGCTCCCAATTATGGAAGCAATGGTCTGTCACAGAGGGATTGGACAGCTTAGAATGACTACAGGTCCAGGGCACAAGACACTCAGTTTCTGCAGAGCATGTCCTGTTATGCACTGGAGAAATAGTTATTTTATATTAATAGGGATAACAGGCTGGAGCATTCTCAATGTATGGTAAGATTAAAGAGACTAAGACAAACTGCCCAGCCAATTTTATTTTTCAAAATCTGCAGGGAAATGACACAATATGAATAGAGAAAGACCCATTGCCATCAACATTGTAATATCTGAGAAGAGTTTGAAAATAATAGTAAAAAAACCCCACAAAACAAAAACACAGAGGGTTTGAGAGGAATTAGGATGAGGCTATCTTGACACATCCTGAAAAGAGACCAATTTTTTGTTTACCTGAAGGCAGCAAAGACAATTAGAGCTGTAATGAGTGAAGTCACTGATGCTGCATAGCCAGCAGTGTAGACACGCCAAAATGCAGAATAATATGATTTCTATGAGAAAAAGAGAACACAGACCAATGCTGGTGGTTATGCAGCATGCATGCTGGTGCACTTATTTTTACTAAGATACATTTACCCTTAGTAGTCAGTCCCATCACCTAGATCTGCTTTACATGCTTAAGATCTGGTTCAGGTTTTTCCCTCCATTGCTAACACACTTTTTTTTTTCTTTTGAATCCTACATAACCTTCCATATAAGACAGGTTCCACAGCCTACAGGCTCATATGAAATAGTGACCCCCTTGAGCATGCTCAACAGGAAAATGCTATTTTTGTTAAGTACTTACATTTTCTCCTACAGCTACGTAAAGGCTCTTGGACACTAAAGCTTGCTGATGGGTGGGTGATTTGTGAATCCGTCACTTTAGACTGGGGCCAGATTCTACTCTGTTTAGCTCAAAGGACATTTCCCACTGATTTGATAAATGTTAACCTCCATAAACTGCTGTAGTTAAAAGAGAGATAAAACTTGCATTTTGTAGATGAGGAAACTGAAACACTGGGAAACAGTCACATCACACTGTGGAAGTATGAAAGCTAAAGTTAAGAAAATAACCTCACAGTCTTTAAGTCTTTGGACAAACGGTTCATCCACTAGCTGCGTACTGTAACATTATAAATTGTTTATAGTTTGTTTGTTTGTTTGTTTTGCATTGAAATATCCTATGTCCCAAGAAAAATGAAGCATATTTACATCACTTTAGCTATGCAAATTTCATTCTGATTCTCTACAAGATCACCTAATTATTCAAAATCCCAAGAAATTAAATTGTCTGAATCCAAGCAAATTTCCTCCTTGCAAATGCAACGGACACTTTGTTCTCTAATTGATCCAAACTCTGTTTATCCAAAAGGCAGCATTTCTAGGTTGAGACAACCGATTAGCAATTTTAAGTAGATCCATAAATAAATCATGCAACCTTGACAACCTAGGGATCATCCCGGTGTTTCTGAAACAGTCCTAATCTTTTATACAGTGTTTTCAACACATAGGTGAAAATTAGAAAATAGGTTCTTCAGCTGAACAATGAAGTATTTCAATGCGTTTTATCTGTTGTCGTAGGGTAGCTAAAAAACCACCACCATGTGCAGAAGACATCATAAGTCCTCACTGCAGATATAAAATACAAAACAAGTGGTTCTCTAAGAATATCAGTGGGATTCTTCTTACTTACGTCCTTATGTTTACAATGCAGTAGAGCTTACTGATCTTATCTCCCTTTTATAGACCTTGTGGGTTTGACTGGAATAACAAACTAAACACAGCTGCAGCACAGACATGAGCTCTGCCCTGAAATCTTCCATAATGTTAAAATGTAAATATAATCCCTTGCTTGATTTCAACCTAGGCCAGCTACAAACTATGCCTGGCTTAGCACAAGCCAGGGAACTGCCTGGAGAGAGCCACCCTGTAGAGTAAAAGAGTTTTGCTCCATGGGTGAGAGCCATGCTGGCCCCAGGGCTGGAGAACAGTGCTCCAGAATTCATGCCACCTTATAAGTCTTACATCCCTTCTGAACTGTTGGCATAGTTTCCAACATCTTTACAGAAGTTTTTTAAGCATTTATCTTTCTAGCTTCGCCACAGTGTAAAGAAATACAAATATTCTTAGTTTACAGATGGGGAATTGAGCTCCTGATATCTATACTGCCTGTTACAGCTGTGCTTGAGTTTCCAATTGGAAAACTGAAGCCAATTGTGTCTACACTTCCTAAAGATTCAGAGACCTGAACTATTACTTCTGTGCTTGAGTTTGCATGCCTGGAGGACCAAATGGTTTACTCCAGATAACACCCAGAGTGTTAGTGATGACAACCCTCTTCATCTTTCTGTGTCTGGCTTTGGCCTGTGACAAATGACCTTTTTCCACTGTTGAGTTATGACAGCACAGTCACAACAATTTATATGAGTTAGTCTTTTCTTTCATAGATCGGAGGGAGTCTATTGCTTCTATCAAAATACCACAATAGGATGAGGAGGCAGTGATGTACCTTGCATTTGTGCAAGATGCATGAGCCTTGTCCAATACAGATTGGAGATGAGAGGATCAATACATGCCTATTCTCTCTTGCTGGTAGTGTCCCATTTAGCAAAGGTCAGAACTCAATGGCAGAGGCAGCGAACATGTCTGTTAAACTTCATCCATGAGGCAAAGTTCACCACTGAGGTACTAACACCACCAATGCAGTGTGAGGCATTCCTACCCTGGGGCCAGCTACAACCATGAGGAATATGGAAATGTAAATCATATGAAGATGTGGGTGAAAAAGAAATGTTGCAGGAGTCTAATTGAGCACCTAATAATGCTCTTCAGCTAGGAAAAATAGAGGTTAATTTCCTAGTCCACTGAACACCCACGATAAAGTGTGAAAATACTCAATGGCATTCAAGAGTTTTCTCCTAGAGATCTGCATTGACCATCACGCTATGAAGTTATGGAAGCCTTTTCTTTTACTCAAAGAAAATCATAGAATCATAGAATCGTAGAATCACAGAATGGTTTGAGTTGGAAGGGACCTTAAAGACCATCTAGTTCCAACCCCCCCTGCCATGGGCAGGGACACCCTCCACTAGACCAGGTCGCCCAAAGCCCCATCCAACCTGGCCTTGAACACTGCCAGGGATGGGGCGTCTAGAACTTCTCTGGGCAACCTGTGCCAGGGCCTCAACACCCTCACAGGGAAGAATTTCTTCCTAATATCTTATCTAAATCTACCATCCTTCAGCTTAAGGTTATTACCCCTTGTCCTATCACTAGAAAATCTGGAAAAACAAGAAACAGGAGGTATCCAAAGGAATTATCCCTGAAAAAATCCCCACATACAGGTTGATAGGGCTCCCCTGGGAGATGAGAGCATGGTGTGGATTCAAATCATCTCTGTCAGAGAACTAAAGTCTTTGTTAGGCAGGACAAGTGAACTAATCACAAGTCTACTCATTAACACTAAGAGTAGAAAACTGGGTGGAGAGGAAAAGTGCTACACACTACTCCCTTGCTTTATATTAAACCTACTTTGTTAAACAGGCTCTAAATATACCTAAAAGGTTTGAACATAGCACTGAAGATGGGTAATTTCTGGGTTCTGACAAGGCTCAAATGTGTGGGACCATCCAACTACTCAGCAGACTCAGAAAAGGGTGCTCTGGAAATGTCCACAAGCAGGAAATAAAAACTCACCTGATCCTCAGGCCCTTTACTGGAACCTTCATCAAATCCACAGGCAACAGTGTATGGTGGGAATGGTTCTGACCAATATGCCTCCTGTGTACAGTTTCTCTGAAGGAAGCCTTTAATGGTAAAATGCATCAGACAGTGAATCATAGGGAAGGGTGTTTTGACAAGAAACAACAATTTTTTCTTCTTACTTTGATTCTTATCTTAGGCACTTACAGGTCTAGTCGAGTTCAGCAAATTAGCTATAGAGTTATAATATTCTATATATCTACCATTTGAAAAGTTGAGACTTTAAGTCCCAATTAATTTTAAGTTGCAGTGGAACTTCTACGTTTCCTATAGGAAATTAATTCTGTACATTCACTCTTTAGACAAAGGAAATAAAATTATGCAATCTATCCTGCATTTACAACATAATCAGTGCTTGTGGACAATGCCCTGAGGCACCTGATCTAGCCTTGAAGTTAGATACAAGTTTTGAACTTGGTCCTACTCTGACTGAAGGATTGGAATAGATGACCTGAAGAGGTCTTTTCTAACTTTAATTATAAATATAAATATAATTATAAATCAGTGATACTATGACATACCTGTACTCCTTTATAACATCAGCAACATAGTACAATTACCCATGATTTTTAGACTACCAAAGACACTAGACAATTCAGCACAGCATAACACAAAACAAAAGAGTGCCAAACATTCACCGTAATCCAAGATGTGTATCTGGATAACTATTGTATCTTGACTGACATAAGATAGCATTGTGAATCAGGAAAATATGCAAGATACTGAATCTTTACTTATTAGAATTTATTTTAAAAATATGTAGGGATAAAAAGAATAGGAAAAAAGTTTTACCATGAATATTGGTGATTTCTTCAAAAAATCTTGGACAAGGAACTTTAACCACTTCCCCAAAAGTGGCTCTGGGCCAGCAGGTTAGACCGTCCCAATCTCTGGCACATCCTGAAAAAAAAGTGCCTCTAAATACAGAAACACACATCACAAACTTGATCTTCCATAATTAGATTGTCTGTGGCTTTTCCACTAATTCACATGCAAGAAGAGACACAACAGGACATGCAGCTCTGCAAATGAAGGGTTGTATTGTTTTCCTCTTCTCCTTGAATGCATTGTCACTCAGATATGCGCTAGACCTCCCCCCACCTTATCGCATGAGAGAATGTACCTGAAATTCAAGCAGACACAATCTGAAAGTCAAATCAACTGGAGCTCTTTCTTGTTGTCAAAACAAAAGTCACCACAATCAAAACATTGAATAATTATTATCACTTGAGATTTCTCATTACTGATTTCAGAGTCTAACTGAAAAACATCAGACATAAAAATTCATCCTTAGTCTCTTGATTCCAGGCTTAAAGATGACTAATTTCACCTGACTTAAAGGAAATAAGGGCTGAAGTCCTGATCTCAGGCAATCAATGGAATTTTTACAATGGACTTTAACAGGGATTAGATTCATCCCAAACTAGAAGAACATCTCCCATCGTCATATAAAATAACCATCATCAGGAGTACTTCTGACTGGTTGGCATTCACGAGGTTCCCTAAACCAGAGGTTGCTAGCTGATGATGCAGGGCATGCTACTAGCTGTGAGTCCAATAAAAAGGGTTTTCGAAGTTATAGTTAATCAGAGCTTTGTCACGAATGCATCACATTGAGACTCAAGCTGTGGTCACGCAGCATCTGTTGGCAAGTAGGTGTGGGTGCAGCACAGAAAAATTATCAGCTTGTAAAGGTGCCTGAACCAATAAAAAAAAGCACTGTGCTGTAACTGAAACTAATCTCTAGATAGTCGTAAGGTGGATATAAAGCAGTGCATGAGTTTCATTTGGGAGGTGTTATTTTCTTTCACTGGTTCTTTTCTGTTTCCTCTGTGACTGATGACAAGGCAAATCTAAAATTGTCAAGAGCTGAAATGTGGAAGCAATATTACTTGCCTGTAGCTGAGCAAAGTTACTTTCTGGCTTCCAAAGGGATAGTTCTGAGAATCTCCCACAGCATTATCCTCACATCACCCTTGGGAGGATGAAATTCCACATATCCCAAATTTGCCAGATGGGACAATAGAAGCCCTGATTCATTATCTCTAATTTTAATTGTCTAAAATATGTTAGCTAATCTTAGCTATGTTCCCTCTGTAATCAGTAGAAAAAGACAGGGACTTCCAGCGCATGATTCATCCCGTATATTGGTGACTTCTTTCTGAGGACAGGAATGAATCACTCGCTGCAAATACCTAAGTCTCTCTGATGATTATAGCCTAAACTAGGCTGCTAATTTTCAAATTAATAAAGTCAGGTAATATGAGTCCCACTTAGACATATATTGGTACTTTTGAGGAACTGGGTTTAAAAACTTATCGTATTTGGCAATGTGGGGTTAAAAACAAGAATGAGGTGATCTTATGCAGGAGTGGAACCTGTATGTTTTAAGTCTTAGGTCTGGCTTCATTTCCAGTGACTTCTACAGTTTATATCAGAGAAACCACTGAGTGCAGAGGCAGCAAGAGCATTTTACATGCAAAGGTTTTCAAGAGACTGATGATTGTCCGAGTCACCTGAGACTCCATCAAGACAACACCAGTAGGAATTGTATCAATAATGTTGGCATCATAGATATTTAAGTCTTCTTCAGTAACACAGGACTAATTTTTTAGACAGTTGAGAAAAATAAGCATTTTTAGCTTGATTTGATTGACCTATTTTACACATCTACTTAAAGATAAGAGGAAATCACCCTCGACTCTGCTGATGATACTCATTAGACACTGCTTTGCACAACAAGAATAAAGTGGAACTACATTAGACTAAAGTCTATTACACAGTCTAATTCCAGCTCAGATTCTCTGTGAGTGCTGAGAAGTCACTCAGTACAAATTGTGATCCTTCAGCTTGTCTCATATGTAGTTCCTGAAAACTGAATGTCCTGGTTTCAGCTGAGATAGATAATTTTCTTTCTAGTAGCCAGTATAGTGCTGTGTTTTGGATTCAGTATGAGAATAATGTTGATAACACCCAGATGTTTTTAGTTGTTGCTAGGTAGTTGTAGTGCTTACACAAAGTCAAGGACTTCTCAGCTTCTCACGCCCTGCCAGGTGCACAAGAAGCTGGAGAGCACAGCCAGGACAGCTGACCCGGACTGGCCAGAGGGATATTCCCTGCCATAGAACAACATGCTTATGATAGAACTGGGGAAGCTAGCTGGGAGGAAGGATCGCTGCTTGGAAACAGACTGAGCATTGAGGTTTTTTTCCTTCCACATGTGGTGAGCAATTGTATTTGTGCATGACTTGTTTGTAATATTTATTATTGTTATTATTATCATCATCATCATCATCATCATCCTTTGTTATCCTATTAAACTGTATCTCAATCCACAAGGTTGTAGGGGTTTTTTTCCAATTCTTCTCCCCATCCCCTCGGGAGGATGTAAGCCAGGGACTTTTACCAATCTTAGTCTAGTTTTAAAATACCCCAGATAAAATATTGGGAATTAATTGTTTTTCCAAGTCTAATGTTTCATTTGAAATTATATTGAGAAAGGCTGTAAATACCAGAACAGATTTTCATTAATGTTTTTCCATCGGTAGGGAATAAAAGGTGGAAAGAGGAGCTTTGAGAAGATTAGAGTTCAAGGTTTTTAAATAATTTAACAGACAATTGAACGGTTTTTATTTCTTTGAGTAGCCTTTGCTGCAAAGAGGATTCCCAAATCATGTAATTATGTTTCTGGTAAAGAGAAAAATACTTGGAATGTCATACTGTATTTTTCAAATAGAAAATGCATGTAATAAATCATTATGGAAAAAGCCTGATTTTTGCCAGGCCTTTTTGGGAGGTTATTAGGTGTTCCAAGTGCAAAATGTGTCCAGGAGGTATTCTGGACCTGATTAAAAAGGAGGAAAAATACAACTAAAATCAAATAGGCAAGTACAAGAAGGATACCAGACATTAGGGTGATTGGAAAGTCTGCAGAAAAATAAATAAGAAGGTAAAGGAAGTAAATCGGGGGGGGGGGGGGGAATACGCTAGATTTTGGTAGGTTGCTAAAGCAGACTTCCAGGTGGTTGCAATGCTTCTATTCATACCAAGTGGATGAGGCATCTTTGTCTCATAACTCCTCTGTAGAAAATGAACATCTGATAATTCATGCCAACTGAATGAGATGCACTCTTTTAAGCAAATTTGGCCAGGAAAAATATGACTGAACTTTTGAAAGAGTTTGAACATTTTGAAATTTCACTTTGAATCAATTCAAAACAGGTCTCCACAATGTCAAAACATCAGCAAAGAGAACCCCTTACACAGCATTTTAAAAATATTTTACAGGCTCTCTGAAATGTTCATTTTAATTTTACAACATTTATATTTGAGCTTATAATAGATTTCAAAACACCACCACAACAAATCTTTTCAAACTAACAAAGAAACAAAGAACCTCCAAAAATGTAGAAATAGAATATTTTGAAAAAGTCAGATTTTTTTTTTCTTTCATTTATTGGCAAAAATAATTTTCACCAGATTGGAATGATTCTTAACAGAATATAATTTCAGAATGCTTTTCAGTGTTTTCTGTGGAAGCTTCTTTGGAGTTTTGAGTATAAGGAAAGAACACACTGAATATTTTAGCAATGTAAGACATTCCAAGTAGGGTTTTACTGCCCTAAGCATCAAAACTTGTCAAGGTGTAAACTAATCATCTTAGTCTCATTCTGTAGTTAGTAAAGAAAAAAACGACTCAAGAGAATGCTTCATCTCATCCTAAAGTAAGCACCTAAACTGGAGGCTATGAAACATGTTCTAGGGACACCCATCTTTATTTATTTTAAGGCGACAAGTCCTGACTTAGATATTGAGCTTTTAAAGATGTCTAAAATCAGATGATGTAAAACCCCAGCCTATAGAAGGATAAGCACTTCAGGTCATAAAGAAACCAAATAAAAGTAGGAATCAAATCTTGATCGAGGAGAAAGAATGGTATCTTCACATCGTGCCCCTGAAGTAATACAAGAGGCATTCACGTTAGAGCTTGACAGTCAGGACCATTACCTTGAAGACCAGGTGAAACAGATTCATTCTTTTCTAAGCAGAGAGCTTCCTCTTTCACCACCTGTTGGAATATCTTGCATTCTGGATGGATTCCCTCAACCTTGGTGAGAGAAAGACAAAAGAAATCAAGTTCTGTGATTATCGGAATGAGAAGAGCCAGGTTTATTTCCAGTTTGTACCTCAAGGCTGATACTTTCTGAATCCAAGAATGTGAAAACTCCAGCTGAAGATTCTTCTGCAAATAGGGCATGAAAATGGCAAAAGGACGGACAAAGAGAAAAGGAGGCTGTGATCTCATATGTTTATCAATTTGTTTACATGTCCGGATATGCACACTCATACGGAATCTTCTGTGTATCATAATAGTCAAGCTCATGCAGCATCTCTTCTCCAATCTGGATATGTATATCACCTCTTTATTTTTCACAAAATATAGACAGATCTCACAATATTTGAATCTCCACCTGTCAAATGGCCGAAATTGGACAAATCCTTCAGCTATGAGAGTATTCACAGCGAATTCCCCAAACATACATGCAGTCTGACCATATACATATTTCTTCCTCATGAAACACATAAAAATGAATAAGTTACTTTAAATATACATGTTGGGTTTGGGGGTTTTTTAGTTTATTATTTTGGGTGTTCAGAACTACCTATTGGCAAAATATTCCTATTTTGATTCTTAGGAGCTCCCTAGAATCAAGATTCCTTTATTGGAGGAATTAGCCCTAGGTGTGACAATGAAGTCTTAATTACTTTTCAGGCAGGAATGCCTGCTCTGCTTTGATGCTGATATTAATAGAATGGGCTCCTGCTCTTCTTTGGGATCTTGAGATTATAGTGCTATACAAATCACTCTACTGAGAGTGCGCGGTGTAAGCTCTTTCCTTCTGAATGCAGTTGATATAATTATAAAAATAGAAGCAATAAATAGGAGCAGAAGTTTTATGTCTGTTTGGGCTTAAATAAGAAATGTGGAAGCACAAGAATTTACAGAAATCAGAAAAATCGGTAGTCTTGGCTATAGTTTAATCTGATTAGAAAATATTATCAACGTATTATCTGAGGATGCTACACACTCCTTAGAAAGAGACACCGTTTCCATTTTACCAGGTGAAGAAATGAGAAAAAATAAATGACTTTTTTTTTAGGAGCTTAAGGAATGATATTTATCTCATGGGTTAAGATACCTACATTTAAACAGCTAAATGGATTTCCAGACATCAGTTGTTGAATAGTGTCTAGATTAATCTTCTTAACTACAGATACTTAGTGTCATTTACGTGCTGTCACATATTTTACTCGGCCTCCATCTCCCACTCCAGAAAGTTTTATGTCCCCTGTAGTCCTGCATCATATCTGCTGTGATTGTGAAGATGTTCTTAATACACTAGAACATCCCAAAATTATTGCCTCTGGAGTGGCAATTACTTTCTGAGAAAGTATCTACAATGTCAGTGCCTACATGTGACCTTGTTATCTGAGCTTCTTTTGCAGTCCATGGAAATTTAAAGGATGTCTTACTCACCCAGGAATGGTGAGTACCATTTGGGATGCTACAGGGTATCTCAGTCCTCCTGTGTAGATTCTGCATTGATTTTGCCAGCCTCATGTAGAAGTCTCAAGCACATTATTTGATATCTCAAATAATTCTACAGATCCATGTTTAGGTAACAGAATTAAACACAGAATGAATAGATTCAATAGAGTCAATAGACGCAAAAGAGTCTAGAAAGTAACCGAACTGTATTCAGACAACTGAATACTTCACCAAAGCCTCCTTTGGGATATTCAGATCTTCAAGACGTAAGTAATCTTATATGGAGTAGAGCAGAGGGTCTGCTCCTTCTCAAGCTATGCTAATCAAGGCAAAGCCAGAGGCCCACAGGGTAGTGATTTTAATGGAAATGATGGGTTGAAGGCTTTCTGAGACATTTCTGAGGAAGATTGTAGGCCACTCTAAACTTCTAATGACTTCAAAAACACAGTACAGATGAAAACATCACTGCTGTATTGACTTTTCAGTCTCAAGAAGTTGATTTATTGGCCTTCAGAATGTTTTCAATGAGCAGTGCAGCCAGGAATTCTTTTAGCCTCCACAGAAACTTTACTGGAAGTCATGTAAAATATTATATCTTAGCAATAATATCTGCCTAGGGGAAAAAAATAGAACACAATTTTATCTTTAAAAACGTTTAAAAATTCTGCCTACATTTGAGTTTTAAAGTAACATAGACAGACTTCTTTTAATTATGAGGCCCCAGAGATGGTTCATACATCCTAATATTAGAACAAAAAAAGTATTAAAGACACTATTTGAAAAGACTTTTTTCAGGCATTATATTCATCCCATGGGTAATTCGAAATACAGTTTATAAATCAGCATGAGTGACTCTTAATGTGGTACTTCTTGCTGTTCAACTATAGTAACACAATTCTGCAATGCAGTTTTTCAGGTATTAATAGGTTCCCTGCTCATCGCTTTATCTTTTAACATACATTTCACTTTGCATTCGGCCTACATAACAAATGAATTATTTGGATAGTAGTAACAAAATGATTGTTACATAAATCTCTCACTACTCCAGTTTATAAAGATGGATTCAGCTGGACAGGAAAGAAGACATTTCTTCACTTTCTGGAATTTCTGGACTCTGTTGCTGCTGAGAAACTTTGTATTTGGAATATTCTTAGGCTTGATTTTTAAAAGTAACAACAACTTGACGTGATGCTATACAACTTACCATCTATACTGAGTCCTCTGGCAAAAAGCTTGAAAGCGATGGCCAGTCATAATCCAAAATGAAATTAAAACCATGAAAGGAGATTTGAAATGCCATTGAGAAAGAAGCACTTGGGGCAGGTAGGGTAACTTAACTCCCTCCTCATGCCAGAGGTGCCGAGAATGGTGGAAACAGAGATATAATTAGTTATGAAAATTTTCAGAGGAGGAAGGGTTATCTTTCTCCAAAGGCCAACTTAAGCAACACATGCAGCAGAGATGCAGGTGGAACAGAAATGAGGGACTAAGCAGCTGTGGTCTCCCAAATGGTACGCTGAACATTGAATAGGTGTGCCAGACTGCCTGCTGCTCAAAGTAGGCTGCATGTCCTTTTTTCTCTCCTTTCATAAATCTATACCTGTTGAACCAGACCGTCAGTCACTGTAATTCAGCAGAGCTGCACTGAAATCAGTGCTATTCATTTACAACAGCTGGGGAAGCCCATACCCTGCCCGCAGGGAGGTTGTACTGCATTGGTTTTACACATGACAGAGGAGTTGCCATAACAGATCGGATCCCTAGTTCATGTACTCCAGACTCCTGCCTCTGAAAGCAGCAATGAATCACCAGAAAACATGATTTTACAATTTCTTCTAGAAATCCTCGCCTACTGCTGGTGATACTCACTAATGGTGAGATTGTAGTCAACCCCACTACCACTGATAGCTAAGCAATTTTGCTCACATTTTGTTTGTTTCTGGGTTACTGGATTTGGGGTGGAGGTGGCTATAGCCACCAGAGCCCAGAGTTTTTGTTATAGGCCAGTGCATAGGTTAAATATCACTGACAATTCACTGTTTGAAAATCAACATCAAGCACAATTGCAGGTATAACTTACAGATGATCCCGTAAGAAGCAAAAATGAGGCTGGTGTTGTTAACTAATAATCTTCTAGCCTTACTGGAAGTAATCCCACTGTTAAAAAAAAAATATATATATACAAGAAATTGAGAGCAGTGATGATGCTTCAATTTGTTGGTTTTCCTCAGGCTTTAAGAAAAAGAAAGACATTAAACAATTTTACAGTTAAAGAAAAGCCTTCTGGGCAGAACATTACTTGTGATTTGTTGGATATGGCTTATTTATGTTTTGTTATTAATCTCACAGTGCCTTGAGAGAAAAGTGCATGTTGTTGCTCTAATCTGCCTGCAATGGTTAGGTGATGGGGCTTTCTAGAAAGCCAGGGCTCTGCATTTGTTGCAGGGACATAGTGCAATTCAGGAGGCATCTGCTGTAATGACTGAGATCTTGTAGGAAAAGAGTAGCTCCCATTCACCTTAGAAAAGGATAATTTAGGAAACAAACCAAAGCAGAGATTTCTGAGGCAGAGATGTCCAATCTGACACAATCTTCTCTGCCACAGTAATAAGTGTAAGAGGCTGATTTAAAATGTTACTTCTTGGATCAACATTTCCTAGTGACTAGGCAGTAACCTGGCATGAACTTCACTGAAAATCACAGTGGGGTGCCTTCACCCCAAGGCTTATAAAGAAAACCTAGAGGTTTCATGCAGTGTTGTAGACAGCACTCAAGGAATGGGGTTTTGCATTGCTGAGCATCACAACATAAAGACCTATTTTGCTGGCCTGAACATTAATGACCAGCCAAAATTCACAGGGGCATCTTAACTTTAAGTCCTAACCACTGAAACAATCTTGCTCAGAACAAAGTAATCACATAATGAACATTAAAAAGTTACCTATGACAGGCGTGGGCATGCTAAAAACCTGAGACAGTTTAAAGAGCCAGATTTTGGGCTTGCACTTACTCTTGGACTTCCTTTTCTTAAGATCTGTAAGCTTATTGCATTGAAACCTTAAGTGATATACACTCTGATAGTAAGTACAACACTGTTTTGTATTTCCTCTGTTACATTACAGTTTATTTATTTGCCCAAATCTGAACAGGAAAAAAAACCCAACAAAACCCAACACCAAAAAAACCCACTCTGAGCTTTTATTTGTTCATGTTGGACAACATCAGCCTTAGCAAGCACAAGTTTTCCCGGCAACATCCTCATGCCATACTTAACGCAACTTAGTTAAAAGCAATCTTTCCTAAGAGCCCATCCAAAGATGGTGCCCCTAGCCTGTTGTGGTGGTAGAAAAATTGTAATTTAGATGTTACATAAAAGACAGATCTTCACTCATTAAGAAGTCCATTAGCACACTTGGGAAAAAGTAGGGACATTTTCTATGCTCTCTGAAAACAAGGCAAGTACTTCAAGGCTGGGCACTGAATATATTAGTCACTTTTGAAAAAGAAATTCAATGGGATCAAAGAGCCAGAAATAAATTAGTAACACTTAGTCTTTTTGAAAATTAATCAAAAATCAAAGAAGTGACTGAATTCATTGGCAAGATGGGAAAGTTTCAAGAACTTGAAGGGTCTTTCAGAGATCCAGTTTAGTTTCCAATGCAGTGCAATCCTAAAACCTCTTGAATAGGTTTTGCGTCAAGTGCATAAATCATTTACCAAGAATATTCATCACTGTTCTTTTTGCCTCTGTCTCCACAGCTTGCATTCATGTCTCAGATTGCATCTCAGATCTCCTCTGAAATCATCTCTGTACTCCCTGTTCTCCCTGTCTGTGCTTCCCCTGTTCAGGTTTTCTGATATGACTCTGGTGTCTGAATATTTTTACTCTCCCTTATACAAAACCGGAGTTGTCTGCCATTCACGTCACACGCTGACTCCCAGCTTGGGGGATTAAAACTCACCTGGTATTTTAGGATACAGAAAGGCACAGAAAAGACATTCACAACTCCTGTATCCTCTGTCCATTTTTAACTGTGGAAAGAAGTGTTCAGTCAGTCCTGAAAATTGGCCAGTGACGGCAAAGACACAGTCCAGAGAACCAGGATATGTTCTGAAATGCATGCATTATTTTCAACTGAAATTTTGATGAACAGGAAAGGCTTATAAGATGGAAGAAGGGTCATGAGAAATGTTGAACACAGGTCAAATAACTGAAGAAGACAAAGAAATCATCAGCCTTTTTCATAAACTTCTCAATGTTGAATATAGCTCATCAAAATCTTCCATAAGGTCTGTCTCTTTCCATCTGCTTAACTGCTTTCTCAAAAAGCCAAGTGCTAATTAGAAAGCTTTGAGACTGGGAAGCAGAAGCCACTGAAGGCAGGGCTAATTTTCACATGTGCTTTGAAGGGAGCCGGGACCAAGCTCGAGCTCCATAAGCTCTTGGCCATTTCAGTACAACTACTTTCATAATCACCACAGTAAGGATCTTCCTACCCACTGTATAAGTAATTCTGGGATATCGACAATGTAATATATGTAGTATTATGTTCTGTAAGAAAACTACAAGAAACTTTAAAAAAATAACCAAAGATTTCTTATGCAGTAAAAAAATTCACTGCTCAAATGTGCTTGTAAATATAGAGGAGCACCCACTTTGTTTGTACCATATCCAAGCCGTGTTTACCACTCTTGATTTTGACTGACTGTAAAGCACGAGGTCACCACAGCCATGACATGACTAGAGTCACCAGCAACTTAGTTATCATAGAAAGTCCTGCACTCAACTTGCAAGCTCTGACACAGTCTTGATCCCAGAAGCTTTCAACCCCAAAGGTAAAGACCTATTTCCAATCTTTCTCTTCAGTCAGTTAAATAGATTATTTCAGGAGTCTTTTTCGCTGAAAATGACTACCTAGAGGACATTTTCAGTGTTTGTTTTCTCTTTCTAACTTGATTACCTATGGAAGAAGAGAAGCTGAGACACTGATTGCCTTACAGTCATTTAGAGGAATATCTTTTCAAGATTGTTTTTAAGACATTGGAGTAATACTTGAATGCTCCTCTGTGTATTGCATTGTATTTATCTGACTGTATTTAACTGCTTAGCCTTATACAGAACAGTACTTGTTATACAGAAATATCCATGTATATCAATACATGTATTTGTTCATAAGTATTCTGTATGTGACAAGAGACATACTAATTTATTTTGTTTATAAACCCTATGTAATTAGCATTATCTTGAAAAAAATGAAAATTAATTTATTAGCTCTCTGCTAAATTTGGTAGAGTATTTAATTACTACTAACACTTAAATAATAACAGAGCACTAATAACTGAGGATCCTCATTTTCTGCTATTGCAAGTATTGCTCCAAATTAAAGAGAAATTTCTCCCTTTCTGCAGGTGTAGCATGTTTGCCTAAAGGTGGGGTTCATGTCACCTAATCCCAAAGAACGGGAACCTAGATGTCAAAGTCTACCAGCAAGTTCACTCAGCTGAAGCCACAGCCATCGTTCTTGGAGTGTTTTCACCTCTTTCCAGTAGTATTGAAGGAGGCTACATGAGTAACTTTAGATAAAATTCCTAATTTTAGATAGATAATTTTAGATGATTAATCTAAACTCCCCCATCAAGCCTCCCTTAATGATCAATGAAAGCAGACAAGCAGTTCCAGGGAAGGATTCCTCCTACCTCTCTCAAACACCTATTTGAGGGCAGAGTGATTCACTGTACAGGAGCCTGTCTCCCTCCACTAACTCCCTCCTGGTTAACAAAACACCTAAACAGACTGATTCTTCCACACCTCCATTTCCCTACAGAGGGGAATGTAAGGTCTGCAGGGGCCAGATCCCTAGCAGAAGCATTCATTTCCCTCCAACACAAATTAACCAATAGCATCTATATCAGAAATCTAGGCACCCAGCTCTGTTCTACCGGGAGCTCAGCATCTTGCCATGGATTTGGATCCATATGCCTATTACCACAAGAAATGCTTTGCTAAAGCAAATGTATATCTTAACGATAACCCATCTGTATTTCCATTTTCATCTCCGTTCATTAGATTAGACTGGACCCCTTCCCCAGAAATGTGAAATGCTGTTACACGTTTGAAGAAGAAAGCAGTTAACTCAGCAGGAAGGACAGTGAATGCAGTCTTTTCTGTTCCCCATTCTCTGCTTCCTGACACTCTGAACTCTTTAAGACAGGAAAAGTTGTTTTTATGCATTTCAGCACCTACTGCTCTCTGTTCCTTGTCACTTAGAAGCAAATGGTAATTTTTAATGTCAAGGACTCTATTCTGCAAGGCACAAGGTATACCTTGCAACATACAGCTCCCTGTGGAGCTGATAGCAGGTAAAAGTCCCCAATTTCACAGAGGAATTTTTCAGGATTACCCTTCTGGTTTATTTTCATATCTGAATGATGAATTATTCGCAGAATCCACACTAGAATTATTTCTCTGCTCTGACATTTCCCTTTGAAACATGAAAGGACTGTTTACTCAATACACCCTATGGGTGTCTGGCCTTCCCTGACTCTCTAACTTAGGGTGCAAAGCTTCCCTCGAGACTTAGTTTGAGACGCAAAAACCACTGATACTTAGAGCACTGACTCTTACCAGGCGTGTGGTTGGAGTTCATATATGAGTCAAACATGAGTTTGAGGCCAAAAGCTATGTAGAGCATGTAATTTGTAAAATTTCTTTCATTATGGGCACAGTTTGCTGCAATATGCTAAAATATTAAAATGATGTGTGGCAGCCCAGGGATGTGCATGATACATCACTTCAGGTTAGCTTCACTCTGCCGACAGCTGCAAGAATAAGTTGTGCGTCTATCGTGTCAAAAGGCTAGTCCAGGTACCAAAGTCACTCTACCTCTATCAGTGTAACACTTTGGGTTGAGTAATTTTCCCTGAAAGAAGAGTATTACACATGATAATAACTATACGTGACAAGGTTTATGTAGCCAGGATCGATATCTTATCACTTGTACATCAAGCTGTGTAAATACAGAGGGAAAAATGCATTCCGGAGGATATGAGGTGCAGATGTGAAAATTTACATCCCATCTTTCACCTTTAAAACTGAAGGGTCAAGACCAGTCCGTAACCACCTGGGTTCTCACTCTTATCAGTGGAAGAAAACAGGCCCTAGAGGAACATTCACCCCATCTGTCTTTCTCAGGACAAGATGAAATGCCTCCTGGTAAGGTGGCTGTTTCTCCCCTGACTACGGTGGGAGTCTGAATCCCAGCCTACAGTAAACATTTAACTGTGAAATTGCTAAAGTTAGCACTAATGAGTCCCTGGGAATCACACCCATAAGAAGGTTTCCAAAGACTTCTCTGAAGCTGAAGATTGAGGGAAAAGAGGATCTATGACTGTACTTGTACTTGCAGTAGCTTTTGCTAGCCAGCCCAGGCAATGGCAGCAGTAGAGCGTGGGGCTTCGGGAGCGATACACGTGCTTGAATTGTGTCGCTGTGCCCATACATCTTCCCTGATGTTTAATGTCACAATCTCACCTGCTGCCTCCAGTGCATAGCAGACCTAAGATGCTTCATGCTCCTGCTTCGTGATATTCTAAGGAGATGCCTTCAGCAGTAAAAACATCAGTGCCCTCTCAAAGAGGTAAATGTCCCAAATCCATCAGGAGGAACTATTCCTTTTTAGTGATCCTCCTTCTTCAGCAAAGTTGCCTTTCTCAGGACAAATGGGACAGCAAACTATACCCTTCTGTCCCTCTAAAGCCATGCTACAGCTGTTCTGATTTAGGGATGTTTTTCTGTCCTTTGGAAACTGCAATTCTGATGAATGGAAATCAAGAGACATTTATTAATAGCATCTTAGGGCTGGAAAATTTTAAAGAGCTGGGTCAAACCTCTAACTCAGAAATATTTTTTTCTTTCCTCCCCTCCTACATCCCCATCCCCTTTTTTAAAATCCTTTCCTTAATTTTCTTTCTTTCTACCTTTTCCCTGTCACAAGAAAAGTTACCCTGCCTCTGCAGGGACACCCCTCCCACCCCCCCCCCCCCCTCGGATCCTGCGGGGCAGCTGCAGAGCTATCCAGCTGTGAGCAGCAGTGTCAGAAGCCAGATGTGCTATGCCCACCTTCCCCCCCAGCCCTTCCCTCCCCGAATCCCGAGGGACCACCGCCGGGCACTCACCAGCGGGAGCAGCAGCCAGCACAAACTTAACATCCTCCGCAGCAGCCGCCGGGTTCTCCCCGCTCCCTCTGCCTGTTGTGAAGCTGCCAAAAGCCGAGGTTCTGCCCGCCCCCACCTGCCCAAGACCCGCCCCGGAGAGTCTTGCACCTCCCTTCCCGGACACCCGGGTCCCTTCTGGGGGAGCCCGTCACCTTCTCGCCCCGCAGGACGAGACTTACAGAAGAGGGAAGGAGATTCTCCAGCATCCTCCTGAGATTTTGGACACACCTCTACGAACCTGTCCTCTGGTCGCCCACCTGCAAAACTGCGGGGAGCTGGAGCACCGACCAGTCTTTTAAAATGTATTTGGAAGCAGATATTCTCCGTGCGAGAAGAGATGCTGGATTCACCCCTCCTTCTGCTAATGGGCCAATGCTTGCGGCCAGTGGCAGCAGGTTTGCAAAGGATCAGGGGTTTCAGTGGGTCTGACGGCGTGGTATTCCCTGGGGACTCTTAGAGATGGAGTTTCTGGGTTTTAGCATCCCCCTCCTTTCAGACAGAAAATTTTGAGCAGTGACAGAGGATTTCCTCCACAAGCTGCATAAGGTCTTTCTGGCCTTGTGTTACAAAGGTGCCTCGAATGTAGCTTTATTTCTTGGTGCAATAGGTAAAAACTAAAGCCCTTCTTGCCTATGGCTTAGATTTTGGGGGGGAAAGTAAAGGCAAACAAACAACAGTAATTTTTCAAATGTCAGGGTTCATAGGACCTAGGCACCAGTTCTGGGTTTTGCCACCGCAAATATTGCACCAAGCTATTTTCAGGGTCTGGGAGAGCAGGAATTGTGGACATGACAAAAGCGTTTTTTCTTGATAAGATTTAAGTGCTATTTCATACCCTGTTTATCATTTGTTATTTCCCAATGGCGTCACACACAACAGTTCTGTATAGTCAGAGGAGATCCAGGGGTCACCTCAGTTACCCCAAAATAGGCAACTAATGCCGTTTGAGGAAATATATATATTTTTAGCAGCTCTCTTCATAAGTCTATAGCTCTCCTATAAGTCCCATGTCATGTTTGCCAGCTCCACCTAGATATTTCAGATATACAAGGGCAGCCTGAGTAGCATTCCTTACTTATGTTTAAGAAACTGAGTCACGTCAGTGGTATCTATTAATTTCTCTCTTTGCACCCTGATAGTCCTGACCAAATCACTCTGTTGTGATGAGAATCTAGACAACTTGAACATGTGTGAGCAACTGTATTAGAATGCTAAAATGTGGGTGTATCCCCACTTGCAAATCGAACAAATTTGGGTCTAAAATTAAGTAGTACCCCCAGATTCGTGCTAGAGGGACAGTCAGTTCTACATGTGCAGAATAAAGAGGGGGACAAAGGCATAGATTTCTGGGATAACGTTTGTAACCTAATTCTCACTTACCTCCCCTTTTCTATATGTTTGTCTTTCATTAGTGCACAATGGCATCTGATCACTTACCTCCACAGATGAGCCTGAAATGCTACTCCAAAAATCAAGTCTGTTATTAAAAAAAAAAAAAAGAGATGGAAACCTAAAAAAAAAAAAAAATTGAAGTCTGATTTTGACTGTTTTTCTCCATCTATAATGGATGAGTTAAAGCTGTGGCCAACTCACACTAGTGAATAAGATTGTTCTCATCAGACTGGAATAATTTTTAGGATCCCACTACAAGGCAGGCACCACCTAGTATAAGGCAGTTCCTAATTGTAATGCAAAGGAAAATGCAAAGTAGAAACCAATCAAATACCCGTAGGATAGGAACAGGTTGTAATTCCTACTGAATAGTATTCAACCAACTTGAGTATATCAGATCACAGAATTACAGAATAATTTAGGTCAGAAGGGACCTATGGAGATCTGGCCCCAACCATCTCAAAATAGGTCAAATTTCAAAGTCAGGTCATGTTGCTCAGGGATTTGGTTACTGTGTTTTAAAAAAAAAAAATTGCTCTCAGGACTCACATTATAAACAAAAAAGAGGCAGTTAAATTAATATCAGCATGACATACCAGTCCACAATATTTCAACTTTATTCCACTATTTAACCACTCTCAGGTCACTTCAATGAAGTCTTGCAGGTCATCATAACCAATCTGCCAGTTTGGAGTAAAACTGAGAAGTATATTTCATTTTTTTGTATTTTTTCGTTTAGTTTCTTGACACGGGTGTTCATAAGCGGTCCTTAGGAGAAGGCGTTGCTTCTTTGAGTAGATGTGGTCACTCAGTGCTTCCTTCCTCATATATTTTCTCTCCTCCATCTGCTTTTTCTATCTGATCTCCAGCTGATCTTAAAATCAGGCCACATTCCAATCCTTAAACTTTAAATTAATTAGCTGGAAACTCTTGTAAGAGTTTTTATCCATGCTAATAATGAAAATAAAGCCTGCTCTTGTTGAGTTTTTTTAAACATCTCACTGTAGTTAATGTTATAAACCTCACCTACATTAATGTCTCTGAGTTCTTTATTTATATCCCTTCATTGCTTTAAATAGATCCTTTTGTAGGCTAAAAATTTATTTATGCTAAAATCTAATTTCTGTTTATCATATTCATTTACTTTATTCATTCTACTTTTTGTTGTTTTCTCGGTATGTACCCAAAGAAGATCTAATAATGAAATAATACAGGAAAGTAACCATACTTCCATAATCTCTTGCACGCTCTGATGCATTTTGCTGTTTTTTATCACAAAATAGTTCCTTGCCTGATAAGCTTGCTAAAACTAAGCTTTTTTTTTTTTTTTTTTTCTTCAGCAATCATAGGATAACTAATCTAAGATAAGGACCAGCTCTGTATTCCTACTGCTCTACAACACCAACCTGGCTCAGAATATAACTCTGATGTGCATAAAAATGTCCTCCTGTTAGCGTCAACAAGCAGTCTAGCCATCGTGACGATATGAAACTTAATCAATGAAGCAATAGAGCTGAGATTCTTTCTAATCCTGATGGATATTCTGAATCAATCGATGCCATTTAATGAAAATGACTGGACATTTACTGAGCTGTTTAGAACCTTTGTAGAAGCTGGAGAATGGCTTTTTTGATACCATATGCTACCCGAGTAAGGCTTTTCCATAACAAAAATCTCTCTGAAATGCAACTGTGTTTCCTCTGTGTCCACATACAAGCATCTCCTTAAACAACAAAAGTATAGTTCACCAGCACCACATTGCAATATGAGCCATCAGCCAGAGAATATAGGTGAATCTATTGACATTTCTAAATAATCTTTTGATGAATCTGACTGAAGATGCAAAACAAAAAGCCCTGGGAGCATAGGAAGAAAGCTGCAGTTACTGAAAGCTCATAATCCAGTGGTTAGATAGAACATGACTTTACCAAGAAACATATTACAACTATAATTAAAAGCAAAACTCCACTGTATTTGAAAAATGGAGAGTATATAAAAGAGATGGAAGCTTTATTCCTGAGGGTGATCTCTGCATGATGTTTGAGAGAGTGGGGTGAAAGCAGGAAGATAAAACAACTGAAGAAATGAATTGGGTTTGAGACACTAAAGAGGTAAGGCACTAAATATCATAAAACAATTACTTAGAGCGGCATGAGGACAGTTTGTCCAATTCATTTTCTTTCTTCTACACTAGCTGTGTTATTTACTTACGGTTTTTCTTGGGTCAAATTGACTCTTTCTGTGTCCTGGGGCTCTGACTCCATATGTACCCATATTCTGCTACCGTTACCTGTCCTGACTCCAGGGACACCATGGAAATACAGGCAGTGATGCAGTCCAGTTTTGCCATGCAATCATGGACACTTGGCTTACACAGATTCTGTCCCGCATGTTTTAATCTGTGCACTTAATTCCACTCAAGCATCTAAGATGCTTTCTGAATTTGAAAAATATATCCTATCTGTACTTATCTAGCACAAACATACTATTTATATTCTTTTAAAAAATAAACTCCTTTAACCTTTTCAGTATTTCTACTTCAAAAAAAAATTAAAAAATTGTCAGTGATGTCTTGTCTATTTCTATTGTATCTTATTTGTTGAATAAGAAAGTAATTTTTTCAAACCTAAGGGAAGTTACTTTTCCCAGCGACACACAATGCAATCTTCATTCCTATTAATAGTCTCTAAAGAGTTGACAAACCAGCTGTTCCTGTCCTCAGAAGTATTTTTATGCATTATATTATTCATTTCTTTTCTTGCTTTCCTCTGGCCGTTTCATCTCAAATTCATTTCTGTTTGTTTTTCAAGATGAGTAGAACAACACTGATTTTTATTCACTAAAATGTGGTTTTAAGACTAAGCTTTCTCCCCTTATAAGGGCCAAGAAAAGATCCTTGTTTCTCCTAGGCATAGGTTGAGCCTACAAAATAGAAGATAGCTAAACATGAGTAACCTATTTCTAACAACATAGAAATTCAGTTACTAGTGCATACTGGTCTCTACTTCTTTTTTGTTTAACAGAGAGAAGGGCATCTTTTGTCCAGACTTTTCTCTTTGATTATTCCATTTCTCCACTGACTGTAGAGGGCACTCAAACAGATAGCTCATCTCACACCCCTATAGTAGTACTTGTCTCATCTAATTTCAGACATTAAGAGTGTAAATGTGAACTGATTATCCCAGGTTATTTTCACAGTCACAGACACCATTGAATGCAATTTGCCTGACATAATTTAGATGTCTACAGAGGGCAAAGTAATCAATTCCTCAGGGCGTACGCCTCTCCACCGTCTCTAAAAGGAGGATAGGATGATTGCTTAGATGTAGATGTTGATGTTGACTTTATGGGTGAAATTCCATGCACTGGTATGGGTACCTATTGCAGGCATCTATCTGGATGTGTAAGCTGAAAAAGTGAGCTCCTGCTGTGGTTAATAGCCAGTCTAAACTAATTAGCTAGGCTGCCTTTGCAGTTATGGGAACGACATAGAAAGTTCCTGTCAGAAACTCATTTGTACTATGTTGTGGTGGGAGGTACTGAGTCCTAAGCCATTCCATCTCTTTTAAGTGACTTCAAAGGGAGATGAGATGTGGAGTTTGTTAAAGACATTGAGAAATTTAGATGTCAACATGCAGGTGTCTAGATGCAGACTGGATGTTTAAGCTCCCATTGGGGTCAATAATCATCTAAAATGGCACCTTCATTTAGTGCATTGAATGGTTCTTTAGACTCCATTGACTGTGTTGGCTAAGGTCCTGTATAACTTTAGGCACTTCAAGGCTCAATTAAGTTGCCCAATAATAGGTGACCAGTGCCAACTGAGACGCCTTATATAATTCTAATCAATTATATAATTAATGTATATTTAACATTCACAGGAGGCTGGCAAATATGAAACATGGGCACTGGAGGCATGGCAGGTTGAGGTTACCTGGGTGAATATGACTAGATTCCCTTTTGTGGGCAAATGAATCAATCCCTGAAAACAAAATAAATCCCAGCCAGATTAAACATCTGATTTAGATTGACTTTTAACATTCATCTTTGGTAAGATGAATCCTATGCTATGTGTTTCTCAAAGATTATTTTAATTACCACAAGGCCTGGCAGCACTCCTTTACCTAAACCTGTTTTTCACACCATCACAAACTGTTTCTCCTTAGGATTCTAAGCTTCTTGCATGGTTGTATCACCTGGTTATACTACACTTCATCAATGATTTAACTTCCTTTATTTAAAGCAGCCCTTTCAATCTTATCTAAATATATATATTTATAGCCTTATGCTGAGGGGACGTTATAATTAGGTTTTTGTTTCTTGCTTGTTGTATTTCTGCATATTACAAGGTACCACATAACAAAATTGTACTATTCATAGTTGGACTCTCAATAAGAAAGGGATGATGTCCATGACTTTACGAGCACACTGCTAGTCCTTTCATATATACTGAAGAGCTAAGAACCTGTAAAGGGTCCCAAAGTTCATTTTCTTCTTTAGCTTCCTAGGTGTGGCAAAATACCCGCTCATAACAGAATGCAGTTTCTGTGATGATTTTAAAGATGCATGGATGTTAATACAAACACCAGCAGTTTAATAAGTATTGTTGATGTCATTCATTTCTGTTCTTTTAATTAATGGAAGATATTACTGCACAATTCCAATGATCCCAGTGCTAGCACAATGCATTAAGGCTATTTGAAACAAGCTTTGGAAGGACAGAGGATAGAGCGAGCAAACCTGTCACAAGAGCTGTGTCAGGAGATCTGTGGGATCTACAGAACTTTTCTGGCAGTGGTAAGCCAGACTGCTCTGCTGTCAAAAATTGTGGCAGAACAGTTATTGCTGTTGTGCCTTCCTCTTACTCTTCACATTAAACATAAGGAAATGTGGTCAGCTCTGTTATGGAGATACACCAAGAGACAAACCTTTCTCTGAACCATGAATTGTCTTTCCACCACTATTTTTTCTAAAAAAAAAAGAGCAAAATGTTCTTGATGTGTTCCAGTTCTTCCTCTCATTCAATATGATCTTCTTAGTGTCTCTTCCTAGTCTCTCAGCTTTGTGGAAATATCATATCACACTCAGTTCAACCCAAAACACAAATCGATGGGAAGGGCTTCCTGAGAGTTGCATCAGGTCCAAAGCTTACATCTGCCCTAGCAAATCAAAATGGGCAAGGGCCCATTCTGTGGCTGCGAGAGCAAGTGGTAGAGACAGTTCCTTTCCGTGTGGCAAGCTTCTCTTTCTCCCAGAAAAAGCCCAGTCTCATCCTTACCATCCACTGGAAACAGCCTCTGGATTGTGCTATCACCTGAGTTGTGCCCAGGCATGATCTAAAAGACTGCTAGGCCAAACCATGCCAGGTAGGATGCTAACAATGAAGCAACATAGATGCCACACACACACCAATGCTTCTGTCTACCCCTGGCCCTCCTTATTTTCTTGTTTTCATACCATGCAGATAGCCCTGCTCTGAAGAAAATACCTTCCTAATGTGACATTGGCAGAAGCGAGGCAAAGAGTCAATAAAGTGAGGCTGAACCAGATGCAGAATTGTTACATCCCTCAAAGCCCGTGGATGAAGACAGAGGAACACGATGAGCATTACAGCAAATGTGTGTGCTGCTACTATCTAGTCAATTAACTCAGATAAACATACCCGTGTGTTTTCAGGAGATTATAGGGGTGCAAATATATTCAAGGAAGTTTTTAATGTCTAGAAGAAGCATCACTTCTGGGAGAAACAGTGTAAAGAAGGTGACACGTGGGTGTGACACAAACACCTTATGTATGAGTTTGATGAGTTGGCCAATTTCTTAATAGTCATAGGAGAGCATAAAGAAGAGTCATCTAGGAGCATGATTAGCTAAGAATTTATTACCTTTTGATTAGCTATGAATTACACACAGAACAAGATTGCAGTATGTAAACACGTTGATTTTTTTTAATGACCTGTTATTAGAAAAATAATGCAAAATATCTAAATGGCAATAAATACAAAGACACAACTCTGATATATATTCAGCTGTCATTCCTAGCTGATGACTTCATCCCTGATCCTAGAAAGTATGAGGTTCTTCTCACCTTCTTTAAGTTTTTATGTTGTAGCTATGTAGAGCTGAGCTTATACCATAGCTTTATTTGTAATAAAAAATAGCAGACATGCTTAAGTGTCTTTTTTTCTCATTTTTTCTTATATTTTTATTTTAACATTAGACCAATTGGATCCTGTATGCCATTGGCTCTACTGATTAAATGAATCCAACACATAAATCCTTTATGTGATCTACGCCCCGGAGACTCGTTATTCTGAGTGTTGGCATTTTGGAAAAGGACAACTAAAGAAAAATTAAATCATAATGGGAACCAAAAGCTTTCCTGAGAGGGAAACTTTGTATGCTCAAGGCCAAGCACTGCAAGCTATGTGTAGGGGGAAATTAGTTGACTCAATTTCTGGGAGTACAAAATACTGTAGCTAAAGATTTCTGAGTCACAATCCTCAGCTGGGACAAAATCAAGTCTTATAGGTGTTCCAGCTAAAGTTGTAGTCATCAGACCACTAGTATTTGCTCTAAAAAGTAACTATCTGAGGAAAACAGGAGGACCATCAATCTCTAGGATTAAACGGAGAATTCTTTTGGTATCTACGTAAAACCTATCAACACCAGCCCTTCACCACCCTTCAACATACATATTTGGCTTATGGAAGGAGAACTGTGGACTATCTCAGTTTACAATAATCTTGGATTAAAGCCTTATATTAGTTTCCTCTAAAGAGACTCAGTCCCCAGGAATGCCAAAGTTAGGCTTCTGCTCTAAACTACTTTAATGAAGGGCATCCCTCTCCATTTCTACTGACTACAGGGTACCTGGGAAGCCCTCCCCTTGTGGAACATATCTAAAGTTTGACAAAGCGGATGCTGCAAAGTCTATTCCCTAAATGCTACCCTGAGGAGCACGTGTAAGTAACTGCACAATCTAAGCTACCACACATCGCAGAAACAGCAATCCCTTTGGATTCTTAGGAGTTGAAGTGTTTCCTGTTTCACAAATAGTATCTGACAGGCTAATAATGAGAAAAGATCAAATATAAAATATATTAAAAAAACCCCACCATCAACTTTGGCTATGAAAACTACTACAGGGAAAACTTGTTCTCATTTCTTTTATTTCCACTCACCTCCCTCCTTTCCTTCCCTTTTCCTTTTCCAGTATGAAAGATTTCCCCCCCAAGAAGAGATTAAATACATAAAAAACCCCCCAACTTATGGCTGTCAAAGGGTTTTCAAATAACTGCTTTTTGATTTGATGAAAAACATATTTCAAATAACATGTCTAGCTAAAATCACTATCCAAACTAATGATCAAAGAACAGGTCTAGCTAAAATCACTATCCAAACTAATGATCAAAGAACAGGTGCATTTGTTAGTGGCACAACATGTCTTCATGAAAAACCCATGACAAAAATAATATGGGATCCTTTTTTTTTTTTTTTTTTTTTTTTTTTTTAGAGGGAAGCTTTTATTTCATGTTAACACAAGTGTGGTGGCACCAGATAACTATCACCTTACTCTCTGATACATAAGTGCAGGAGGAAAAATCCATGAGCTCCCTCAGGAATAGACCAATGAAACAAAGAAGAGTTTTTATCCTGAAAAATTTGTGAATTTGCAACAGTTTAACTGATCTGGAACAGCAGGAAAATTGTAAAATAATTATATTTTTCCCTCTTGTAGCATTCACTAGGAAATTAAAAAGAAATCTTGATTTGACTAATAGTGAGAATATTGTTTAAACTTTTGGCAAATCAGAAAGTCAAAATACCATCTGGGGTCAAAATTAAAGTGGTAGTCATTGCTATAAGTGAGATTCCATTTTGACCAAACTTAACATTTCAAAAGAATAGATTGTATATTTTCCTGCTGTTTCTGGTACATTTTTTGTCATTAAATATTTTTTGTAGCAACTCAAGAAAATGATGTATTAAGGGTAAGTGGATGCAATTCAGAGTGCTACTTGAAAATCCATATTTTAATAAAACAGTAGTAGTGGAAGCAGAATGCCAGGTAGATGACATCTGTCACTTTTCCCTTATCCACCAATGCTGTAACCCCGTCATAGGTGGCCACTAAATTTGCCAGGCATGATTTGCCCTTAGTGAAGCCATGTTGGCTGTCACCAATCACCTCCTTATTTTCCGTGTGCCTGAGCATAGTCTCCAGGAGGGTCTGCTCCATAATCTTTCCAGGCACGGAGGTGAGACTGACCGGCCTGTAGTTCCCCGGGTCTTCCTTTTTACCCTTCTTAAAAATGGGGGTTATGTTTCCCCATTTCTAGTCAGTGGGAACTTCACTGGACTGCCACAACTTCTCAAACATGATGGAGAGTGGCTTAGCAACTTCATCCGCCAGTTCCCTCAGGACCCGCAGATGCATCTCATCAGGTCCCATGGACTTGTGCACCTTCAGGTTCCTTAGATGGTCTCGAATCTGATCTCCTACAGTGGGTGGTCCTTCATTCTCCCAGTCCCTGCCTTTGCCGTATGTGTCTTCGGTGGTGTGGCTGGAGCACTTGTCGGTGAAGGCTGAGGCAAAGAAGTCATTGAGTACCTCAGCCTTCTCCATACCCCGGGTAACCAGGTCTCCCATTTCCTTCCAGAGAGGGCACACATTTTCCCTAGTCTTCCTTTTATCACTGACATACCTATAGAAACTTTACTTGCTGCCCTTGACATCCCTGGCCAGATTTATCTCTATCAGGGCTTTAACTTTCCTAACCTGATCCCTGGCTGCTCGGAAAATGTCTCTGTATTACTCCCAGGCTACCTGCCCTTGCTTCCACCCTCTGTAGGCTTCCTTTTTGTGTTTGAGTTTGCCCAGGAGCTCCTTGTTCATCCATGCAGGACTCCTGGTGGTTTTGCTTGACTTCCTTTTTGTTTTCTAGTTATGTTTTTGTGTAGAACTTGCCCATTGCTACTCTTGTTTTTCTAGGGGCCATTATAAAGAACAAAAATAAAACTGTGTGAAAAAAGGCATCAAAACCATTTTCTTTCCATTAAAAAAGTCATGTAATTCAACCATAAGGTAGTTTGGGATTTATTTTTTTTTTGAGAGAGAAATGTGCAATAATGAGTGTATCACACAATTATATTCAGAGAATTAAGATATTTCCTACAGCATTAGTTGAATAATGTGAGAAAATTCTTATTGTAAATACCTGTGCAAAATAGCTGCATGAGAACCAAGTCAGCATTAGGATTGATCTGTACCCAGTAACTCCTGAATAGAAACTACATAAAAACTAACTCAGCATTACAATTGATATACACCCAGGAGAGCAGGAATAAGAGGCAGCGTAAGTGTGCCACAGAGCACAGAAAGGGGACAAACTCGCAGTTTGGGATTGTGAGGTTTTACCTTTTCCAAGATTCTATTGTATGAACTAATTTATTTGTCCAAAGTTTCCTTTCTCTTAAAGACAATTGTGATTGCCTTCCTTTGCTTTCTCCAACAATATTCCAGAACTAGTAAAAAAAGCTATGCACTTATGGTAGTCAGGACAGAGAATATAAAACATAAAGTTCCTCTTAAACAGAGATAATTCCATTTATACTGTTAATAGCTAGTTTTCTGTGCCGAACATGGTGAACAGTTCATCATTTATACATATTCACTGAATCCTTTTTCCTGTTACTTCATTTTTATAAACAGGTTTCAATTCTCCCAGATTAATTATTTGAAAAACTGGTGAATAATTCTTGCATACTGACAAAATAACTTTGACTTGAAGCTTCAGGCACATGGTACCTTTTTTACATTCTCTGATCACACTGACTTAGCTTCTGGTCTTAGTTTCCTGATGCAGAAATTACAGTGATTATTTCAATTTTTGGGCCTTTTGTGTGTGTGTGTGTATAATACGTAATACCTGAAGATCATGGAAGTGATTATTTCCCTATTTTTTCTTTCTCTCCCAGGGAAAATAATTGTGAAAAAATGAAAATAGAAAACAAGCCCATCACAAAATCCTTACAATAATGTTGGTTAAAAAAATTCTCTAGTGTTGCTCTAATCTGTAATGAGACTCAAGATTTACACACAAGTCAGCTAAAATACCAGAGATTATGAAGACGATGACGAAAACAAGTGAGAAAAACTGAAATCACACATCATCCTTAACAAATACCTACTTTCAATAGCAGTCAGTTGTCAATTTATAGGGCCAAACGGGTCAGCAGGCATTCAGATGTGACCAGCTGATCCTAACACATTGTGTATAAAGTGATTGACTTGTGTAACAAATATTTAAGCCATTCACCAATTTGACCTAGGACATTTTCCAGAAATTGCTGAGCTGCAGATTGCTGGAAGTCAGCCAGGTACTCTTGGAAGAATCACTGCATAGTTGTTGCGCTCTTACACCTTTACTGAGGTTTCTGCTACAGCTGCTGTCAGAGAAAAGAATCAGCTCTTAATGCCTTTGTGCTGAACCGTACCATGGTTTTCATACTCTTAAGCTTTTAAAAATAAACAAACAGAAAAACCCCAGCAAGACAATGTATTCTCTCATTTTATATATTTCAGGACTGGGAGGTTGATTCCGCTATTTAAATAAAAGCTCTTTGAGCAATACTGTTTTATTATACTATTTGTCATTAAGAGACCCTGAATTTTTCTCTGAGAATTTATTAAGGAACAGCAACACTCCCATTTACACTTGCTACTAAATCTGAAAGTCTTGATGCAAATCTTAACCAGCAAATCAAATGAAACAGAAGCAGAAGGTAGGCGAAGGTGAATGCACAAAATAACAGAGGCTTTTCTGCATTGTTGGTTTATTCTTAGAATTGCTTTTGAGGCGGGCATATGAATCCTGAAAAGATACATGATTACATCTTAGAGTACAGGTCTGGCCTGGGTACACATCCTCAGATCTTTTCTTGGAAACATCACCACCTTAATTCAGGTTGAAATGATCAGGTGATTAGTAGGTTATTTCTGCAGCCTCCTATTACGAGAGATGTAACTATCAATTGCAAATACAATTCTCTTCTGAGAATGACGAAAACAGCTCCCTTGGCCTCTGTTAATTAATAGATGGCAGTGAGCTTTGTATCAAGGACTTAACTGTTCCCTCCTAATGCAGGGTTTGTTGTTATTATTGTTTCTCCTCCTGACAGTGGAGGGCTTATTATAGTGGAAAAGCTACCGAGGTAGAATCACCATAATTAAAAAGACATTTCATGAAACACGAAGCGGCAATAGGAAGATTATCCTCTTTTTTTGTTGGTTAAATGTGAAACTACTTAGCGGCCTGGAGAGTTCTGAGGGGCTGATGGTATGTGCCCGAGCGTGGTTTGTGGTGGGGTACTAGCTGCAATGGCGAATTAAACAAAAAGATTTATGCAGCAGAAGATCTAAGGATCTAGCGAGAAAAAGAAGGCAAATCTAGCTAGCGACCTTTAAAGATGCTGGTAATGCAGACAACCCATGCAGATTCCCTTCACGCTACTCAACGTACTTTCTCCCCCGTACGTTGTCTTCTGCGGTGAGACCTGACAGGCAGGTGGGTTGGCATCACCTCTCGTTAACAGCGGTGCGCTGGTTTGCACTCATCTGCCTGTGCAGAGCCAAAGCTCTTCCCTCTGAGGGGGAGCTGACACCTGGATTTCATGCTAGCAGTGAGCAAGTGCTGTTGCTTAGGAAGGAAAAGAAAAAGAGTGTGCAAGTCAGGGCGCTACTGAACTGAGAGTTTTCAAGTGGAGGAGCAGGGGTAATTGATATTTCAGCTTGCTGTTAATTCTTATAAATGGAAAAGATGTTCAGGCTCACTTGGTTGTTTTTTTCCCCTTCAAGTATACCAGCGAACAACAAAAAAAACCCACACACACACCCAAAAAACCCCAAACAAACAAACAAATCAGGTCAGAACAAGTAGGGGTAATTTGCTTAAGTGTTATTAATTCCCTATTTTCCTATTTTTTAAATGAACTTAATGGAAAAATCACAACATGCCAAATGTTGCGTGATAAATATAAATGTACTGAAAATGAAAAACCATACAAAAATCCTCTTGGATTTATTTATCACGTTAGTATATCTCCTCATATCTCTGCACAGCTAGAACAAGAAAGTAGAGACTAAATACTGCAAAGTGTTAGAATCTAAATGCTACAAGCACATGCAAAACTGAGACAAGTCAAGCACTTGGGAAGGTGTTTTGAGCTCAGAAAGGTGCAAGAAAATGATTAGATGGTTTATTAGCATGCACTCACTAACAGAAATCACATAGACTAATTTTAAAACTGATAAGCAATCATCTTTATTATGGAACCCACTACAGAAATTTAGGTACACCAAGAAACGTCTGTGTAATGCACATTTATAAACTTGGTAAATGTTTGTACAAGGCCAAGTCTTTAAAGATCTGTTGGTGCATAAATATTAATGACAATCCCATGGCAACAGACAAAAGAACAGACAAAATTGAGTCATAAATAAAAGAATCCTAGACAATGGGGTTTTTTGGAGCAGAACCGATAAGCCTGATAACAAAAAATAATCATCAGATTTTATTGTCCTCTGGGTTTTCGAGAAGGAGTATAGGTATCCCATCCATGAAAAGTGTTCACTCGCTCTTTGAATCCTACATTTGCAACCAGACCAACAAGGTCATCTTCGGGGAGACACTCTATGGACTACATCTTGATCATAACCGTACCTCAAAGTATGAACTTTGTTCTAATGCAGTACCCAAAGCTAGATCTGAAGGCAGTGGAAACTGGTTTTTTTTTTTCGACTGAATCCAGCAGAATGCCACAAAAGGCAGGCAGTCTATAACCTAGAGTAAGTGTCCTTTCATCCTCATCCCACTTCCAAAACAACTCTAATCCGAGAACTGTGCTTTAAAATTTGATTATAAAATTTCCAAGTAGGTACAACTTTTCTTTCTTTTCTCCCCAAAATACTGTAACTTTTTTGTGCCTGATGGTTTTTCTGATTTTTTTTTTTTTCCTTAGGAAAAAGTTTAAATGTTTCACTGAAACCCTCCAAGTCAAAACAAAAAGAAAATATTCCCAAAATAAATCGGATAAAATAATTTATTTTTTTTTTCCTCAGGCAACTACTCAAAGAGCAATACAAGTGCCTGAGGATGGACATCTGGCTGCATTTGAGATACTCAAGGACATTACGCCTGGCCTCCAGCTGCCGCTCCAGAAGGACACAATATCTCTGCTGCGGTGTGACCCCAGCAGGCAGCTCAGCCCCACACAGCTGCTCGCTCACCTCACACACGCACAGTGGGACGGGGAAGAGAATTGGAAGGGTAAATGTGCAGAAACTCATGAGTTGAGATAAAGACAGTTCAATAGGGAAAGCAAAAGCTGCACGCACAAGCAAAGCAAAACAAGGAATTCATTCCCTACTTCCCATGGCAAGCGGGTGTTCAGCCATCTCCAGGAAAGCAGGGCTCCATCACGCGTAACGGTTACTTGGGAAGACAAACGCCATCGCTCCGAATGTGCCCCCCTTCCTCCTTCTTCCCCCAGTACAATGTCTTAATCACAGTGCTGTATCCATCTGCTTTGTGGAGACCGCTGAGATACCCGTGGACATTGGCAGCGCATTTAGACATCCACTTTTTCATGCCTGAACTGCTCCCTTATTGTGAAAAGAAATGTCAAGAAAAATGGGTTTGATTAGCAATAACTGATGAAAAAAAAAAAATCTGTCTTTGGGGAAGTGGAAAGCGGACCTTCTAATAACTTCCACAAGCTGGAACAAAATCCGTGAGGTGACAGCAAAATGCAGTGCTGAAATTAATGGTATGGAGCATCTTAAAATGAAATCACTCTGTAGCCACTTCAGTGGTTTGATGGAAGATGACTTGCATGAACCCTGCCTACTTGTGTGCTCTTACCTGTTCTCCTTGAAAAATTTTGAAATCCAATGTCCCATTGCAGCCACTCTTGACAAACTAACAGAAGCTGAATAGCATTATTTTTTGACCATTTTAATGGAAATAAAACATCGTATACTTGAGCATGACCTATTTAGTGCTCTAAATTGAGGGGAAAAAAAACAGTGCATGAGACCAAAACTCATTGGAAATCACAGAAACCCTATGAAAGTTCAAATTTTCAGGCTCATTTTCATTTAAAAATAAATAAATAAATAAAAAATCCTTCACTGCTTCCACTAGTCACAGAACTACCTGTGTTACTGAGGATGTAAAAAACACTGAGTAAAGGGTGATTTTATTTTGGGCAGGAAGCACTATCTTTTTCTATGCTGGCATAGAAAAAGATCACATAGTAAGATCACATAGTAGTATCATATATGTCAGCAAATAAAGATTTGTCTGTAAAGACACCCTTGTATTCACAAAGTATTTGGTTACTCAAAAATGGTGGAAATTATCTTATTTGTGTTGGCACTGAAGCACTGTTGTTTCCTTTACCCACTTTGGGACATTTTGGGGGAGAATTGAGGAAAAGATCAATAAATAATTTTTATGCCATTAAGGGGGGGGGGTGTATTTCTGTCTTTATACTAATGTGTGGTATTCTTTGGGATGAATGGTCATTCTTTGAAAAATGAAGATTTCGATTGACTGAACCATTTGGTGAAATAATGCTAAATTTGTAATTTGCTTTGAGCTGAATGAACATATAAATTAAAAGCAAAGGTAATTTTTTTTTCAATTCAGAGTAAGTAATTGCTCCAAAAATTTTTTGCTTTGCTTTGTCTTTTGTAATCTTTGAGGAATTTCAAACCTTTAGATTTGAAGACACTAAGAAGAGCTTCAAAGCTAAATGAAACATCATACAACCTTTCAAATGTGGAAACAAAATACCAGGTACATTCACATTTGACTTGGACTTTAGAACCAACACTTCTCCTAATTTCTCAGTAATGAAAACCAAACACAAAGTCAGTTATTTACATGGCTGTATTTGCACACACTCAACAAATACCACTGGGCATAAAATCAATTTTTCTTCTCAAGTCCTAAGTACAGTGCCTCCACCTCTGCCCATCTACACGGTTCTCACACAGAAATGCTTGCATATCTTTGTGAGCATTGGCAGTGACCGCAGATTTGGGCATGACTCGGCTCACATTGAGCACGGTGGCTTGTTGGTCTCTGCATAGTGCCGCTGCTTCAGAGGAGAATGGAGGGAAAGTGCCTCCCAAAACAGGGCACCACATGGTCAGGCGCAAATCTGCTTCACTGGGAAAGGTCAATTTGAGTCCAGAAAGGCTGAGGAGATTGCTACACCAGTTTATTTCCTGAGATGCGTGAAAGCTCTAAATATATATCTATTTCCTTGAAGAGAGAACTGCACCCCCCACAAGCCCTCTGCATCCTGCATCATTAGGTGACCTCAGAGAACATCTTCAAACTCAGAAGCCTCTGAGAAGGATGTCAAAGAAATTCCGATGTCAGATTGCTGCCAAGTTTGGGACCTGGATCGGACTACTATGAGGAAGGCTAAAACTCCCTCAACACATGAAGTCTAAGTGCTTCTAGGAACCAAAAGAATAATTAAAAGCAAGAAATAATAATAATAAAAAAAACCCAAAAACACGTGTTTATGGAATTCTGGCCCTTTCTGTGCAGAGATTTTTAGAACTGCAATTTGGACTTTGGTACATGTTTATGGTTTTTCTTTGAAATGTAACTCTATGGAACATACCCAAGCTACTCAACTCTGGAGAGAGAAACCCAAGTACTCAGCCTTGCTCCCATTCCCTTCTCATGTTGTGCTTTCGACTAAAGGACCAAAGCTCTGCCTTGGGCTCAGAAAGCTCAGGCCATTTGGTACAGTGCTCCTGGGTTACTGAGAATTTCCAGCGCCTGGAGACATCAACTATCTCTTGAAAAGCTGTGATAACAAAAGTACTGTAGCCTCAAAACGTTAACAAGGTAACTTTTTCTGAAAGAGCAAACCCCTTTCTATTCTTGTTAAGACGTGCTTCACACCCCAAAGAGTTTCCTTGTGGTATTTCCTTGAGTTTCTGAGTATCTGCTCACTCCCTCGCTGTTTGTCTATGTGACACTAGATGGAGCTGGGGATCTGCTGAAGGCACCCGGAGCCATCTCTCCTTCTGCCCGCAGAGGGCACCCAAGTTCTTTGCAGGACCGGTCATCCAGGGAATCGAGAAAAGTTGAATTCAGTCCTCTGAGAGATTAGTCAGGGATTGAGAGAGGTCGGACCGTTTGATTGAGTCCCTCTGAACGACGGTGGCCGCGAGAGGAGTTTTTTTAAATTGAGCAATCCAGATTTTTGGAAGTAGGCAGAGATAGGGATGGTTGAAGAGGTGAACAGTAAAAAATTTGTGAATGCAATCTATTTGTCATAAGCATGGCTTTGGGATGCTTTCCCAAGCTTAAGAATGCAAAATGGAAAAGCAAATACAGGGTTGCTAAAAGCAGGGCTTTTGAGAAGCTGCATCTTTGCAGAGGCGCAGAAGGCAGACAGATCGCTCCTTGCTTCCCACCACCAGCATGGCTGGTGGGACAGCCCGGAATTGTCATCCTGATGTTCCCATCCTCTCTTTTCTTTGTCACTTTCCACCAAACCACAGAGCCAACTCGTGCAACTCTGTGGTCTAATGTTCACCCTCAGCTCCTTGACCTGTGCACAAGGTCTCGGAAATCCCAGGTGCTCTCCCAACTGGATACTGAGCCATCCCAGAGTTGTTCCATTTCCAAAAGCAGGTATGTTTACCTGAACGTGGCTGCTTCTCACTCAGCTCCATTTCTAGTCTTCCTGCCATGTAGTTTAGAGAACTTGATAAAAGATGGAGCGGCTTCAACAGAGGGACCACAGGGTGGTCAAAACTTCCAGGTACTGTCCTAATAACATCCTGTATGATGATAATAATATACAAAATGACAATTCTATAGCAATGTTTAAATTTTATTTCCCATCTCCAAAGTAAATTAGATACATGTACTTTCTCCTTATTGTATGACAAAAGCACCATGAAAAGGTTTAATGGCAGATGACCTCACTAAGTGATACACTTTGTGTAAATAGCTATCTACTATGTAAGCTTTATAAAATACATATGTCTCTATGTGTTTTTTATACAAGTTTATACACGTTTGTATACACTTGCCTTCCAGTGAAGACAAACTTTGCCATGTTTACAGCCTGTTCAGTCTAGAAACAGCAGTCACTAATTAGAGGGTGTGTTTGCGGAAGAGAATTAATTGACTCTTTACTGCTCTGTCTATCATAACAATAAAGCTCGGCAAATATGACAGCTTTTGGGGAAGAATCTTATTTTTTCTTTTGCTCTTGTTTGCAGTATAATTTCAGTTTATTTTTTTTTTGAATAATGTGAAGGAATCCTCCTATTGTAGCAGTCAGGACATTTTTTTCCACTGACTTCATATGCAACAGGTCTCAGCCTTAATGAGATACACTAGCCCTCACTTTGAAAAGGGCATATTTGTGAGTAACTTTGACTCACATGTCCATTATCTGCTTTGTGTATGATGGCAACATTAAAAATCTGACCTTGCTCAACAGCAAGATTGCTTCCAGCTTTAATGAAGCAAAGTCTGGAATCTTTTGTTAGAATGGCAAACGCCACAGGAAAAAGCGCAGGTTTTGAACACGATCTCTTTTCTTCAAGACTGAAACAGCAACAGCAACGATGTTCAGCCTAAACAGAGCTTGGGGACAATTGTTCCACGTTCAACTTAGTTGTGCTAATCAGCCTTAACATAAGCAGAAGTAGTGGAAAAAGGGAAAAATCACAATTCTCTGTGTAAATCTGTAGGCATTTCTTTATTCACTTGCTGGTAAATTAGATGCCTGGAGAGTTTCTTTCCTAAAGTGTGTTCATTTTTATTTTCTATTTGGAAAAGATGACATCATTAATCATTTTAAATCAACCTAAATTTGGTCTCCAGGCCAGGCCAGCAGGGCTGGTTTGTACCAACCCAAGTCGTATTTACCTTTCTGTTATGTAAAGTCCTTTGGACAAGGAAATAATGAGTCATAGAGTTACTGAAGAAAAAGGGAAAGAAAAAAAAAAAAGGAAGAAGAAAAGAGGCAGATGCCTTTTAGCAGGGACTCTAACAAGCCACCAGGCTGGTTTACTGTCTTAAACTTCTCTATCACTCCAGTACGTTGGACTCGATGATTTTAAAGGTCTTTTCCCACATAAATTATTCTATGATTCTATGCATTGCTGAAGGTATCTCAGCAGTACAACCAAAAATGAATAGTTTGTCCTGTTCCTGAAGCAGTGAAGCCTGATAACACCTTCAAAGGGAATGTGGCATGAGAGACCTGAGGTGAAGGAGATTCAGAAAATCAGGGGTTCGTATTCCTATTGCTCCCAGAGAATAGAAAAGGTGCTTCTGAGGGGGTGTAGCAAGGGCCACTGAAATGTGTTGTCTCCCTGTAGTAGGACTGGTCCTCTGCCCCTGGCTTCTGCCCTTCTGGGGCTAAGCAGATAGTAGAGCCTTAGGTTTTATTTCAGTGGTGTGTACGGGGAGGTCGGTTGTCTTTGGGACACTTCACCTATGCCTTGGCTAATATTTGGAGACTGTTTGATCTTCCTTAAACATCAGGGATCTTTCTCCCCCATGAGCAGTTTTTTTCTTGTAACTATCTAAACATTAAACAACAAAATCCAACTCTGACCAGCAAGTCTGACTGCGAGTTCATGCTATCAAGTTAATCAGAGGAATGATTTAATAAACTTACACGGGATATGTTCAAAACACAAGGATGCTAAAGACTGGGGAGAAAAGCCTGTCAAAGAAGTTGGACATTAGGGAACATGGCATGGTTTGGTTTGACTGCAAGGGGAACATTTCTGCCCTGCGCATTGTCTGAACTGGCTCTCTCTCTTAAACCTTCCATTTGATTGCTTTGAGTATCTTTTATATACCTGTTTACTGGTGATGTAGGAAAATATCTTCATTTAAGAGTTTTTCCTTGCATTAAAAAGTCATTTATGCTTTAATCAAGGATGACCACTGATGGCAGAAGGAGTGGAATTAAGGTCTAATTACAAGAATCCCATGCTGTGGCAGGCACTGATTTTGCTTGCAAGCAAGTCTCTCAGAGATCGTTTATGCTCTCAGTTAGCCTGTTGGTGATTAAGGCCAGGTTGGCAGAAGAAGGAACCGAGAAAGAGATCAGGCTGATGAGCTACACCCATAAACTAGCACAGTTGATTAAAACAAGGCCTTTGAGGACTGATTTAAAAAAAAAAATAAAATTTGTAGAACTTGCTATGAAATGATCCTATTCAGCCATTATTATTTTTATGATTTTTTTGTAAGTGCAAGCAATTTTGCAATCTTGCTGGTTTTTTTTTCCTCTTTACATCTGCCCTGTGTTTGCAGGAAGTTGATATGTTTATAGAGACGTAACATTTTTTACTGTATATGTTGACATAGAAGGAAAAAAGCCCTTCTATCATATCCAAACACCATCATAGCTACAGCATTATACATCAAAAATGGATCGTCACAGCATATTTCCTTCCTTAGAAAAGTCCCCTTCAGGGTGTTGCCTATATATTGCCAGACCTTAAGTTCCCATTGACATCCAAGGGAGAGTCGCTGGTCCAGACTCGTCTTCCACATTGTCTTCTACATCTTTACTTCTCACTGAATCAAAGAAGCCAAAGAAACCTTAATCTATCCAAACAATCCATAACTGGGGATTATTTTTTAATATTTTTTTTTTCCAAAACAAGACTACATATTTTTGGATTTTGAGTAGGAGAATGGAAAAGCAGAATTAATGTTTGTGGAAGCCCTTACTGACAGGCATGGGGGTTCATCTTCTCCTTAGCCCCAGGCAGTGTATTTGTCTTTCTCAGTGCTTTGATGCTACTTTCACATGCTCTCTCTGCTGCTGACAGTTATTGTATCTCCAGCCTAACACAATTCAGATGTTAGCAAATCTCGAGTCCATCATGTGAAGTGACCATCAGGCAGCTGCTAGCTTCTGTTCCAAAACAAGAGATGAATTCTTTCTGTCCTGGAGAGTCAAAGAAAGACATAAAGCTTAATCAGATCTGTTATTAAAATAACACAGATACCTCCCACACAGTAAAACTGGGCTGGAGTGAGGGAAATCAGGCTCAATTGATGCCTTTTTTTAAAAAAATTATTTTTGGAAGATTTTGGTCTGTTTACATGTTACTTCTGAAAAATAGAGTTGGGGAAAATAGGCATTTCCCATTCAAAAATCACTAGGGATAAATGTCATCCTCTCACATGAATGGAATGAATGAGGAATACCAAAGGACATATTTCAGCTCTTTGTTTTACACAATAATAAAAGTTTTGTAGCAAGGATAATATCTGGATGCAAGGTCTTTAGAGAAAAGTAGTAGTATTTATTATCCCAGCTGTGATGAAGATAGGTGGAAGCTTGTACTTTTTTCTCCAGGTGTATCAGCTGCAGATACTGAATGCTCGAAGGAATCTTGTCTAAATCTTGTGTCCTTTTTCCTACGTGTTGCAAACAGACGACAGTGTTAAATGAACCCTTGGTCTGAACATTTATGCTATTATGGTCCTCCTTGCACTTATTATATGAAGATGGACAAATGCAGTTGTCCTTGAAAGCATGCATATGTCTAAGATAACCAGTTAGACCAGTGTGTTTCAAATAAAATCCAATTCTACAGTTTGCTAAACACATTTGCATATCTCAGTTTTGAAACTTAGGTGTTGAGATCCTTCTCATTGCTATGTCAAATCCAATCACAAGTGTCTGGAGAGAACTAATGCAGCAGTCATTCTGACTTTGCTGGAGGATGGTGAGGTCCATCTCTATCAAATCCATACAACCACTCAGTATAATCTTCTGGAGTGCTACTTTCCACTTGCGCTAGGCACAGATGGAATACTTCCTCCAGCCAAGCCCAGTAACCCATCACATCAGAACTGGATGTATCCTGCGCCTGGCTGGTTGTCATCAGGGGGATTTTCCTTGCTACCCTCAAAGCCTCAAAGACAGGTTTCCAGCAGCTCAGACTGAGCATGAAATTTGAAGCACCTTAGGAAGAAGTCAGAAGGTCCCAAGCCCCATCATCTGTTCATGAGATGAGAGCAGAATTTATTGTTTAGATGTATGCCTTCAACTCTCATTTTGAAGATGAAGTCAAATAAAAACTTTTTGGGCTGAAAAAGATGTTCAGCAGATTCGTTAGAGTCCTCATGCTGCGTGCCTGCACAGAAATCCAGAGTGAGGATTTTTCTGGCTACCCCGAGAGCTGCAGAGACGGACATAAGTCAGCTTGGCCTGAATGCTAAAGGCACGTGTAGGAGAAAATTACAAGATCCTTTAAAAAGCAGAGGCTGTTTTTTCTAGCTTACAACTTCTAATAACTAAATATTCCTGTCTTGTTTCTATTGCCTTGATAATAAATAGCCTACACTGTTTCTGTTTTGTACAATGTTGTTCTCTTCAACGTCTGTTGCTTTAGAAGCACGCACAAGTCTACTACAGATTTTTCTGATGTGATCCCCACTAGTTAAAAACATTAGAGCTACTGATAATGACTCCATCCTTTTGTTTTGCTGTCATTCAGATAGTTCCTGCTACTGTGCCTTTTGCTTTACAGCATCCCATCTGGTGACCCAGATTAGCTGGCTTTCTCCCAGGTTTATCTCGTTTCTGCCTCACTTACCTAAAATATCTGGTTATGCTAAAGGCATTGTCTCTTCTTCCAAACGCAGAGTAGGCTTTTGCTGAAGGGTGCAGTAACTTTCTAGGAGTTGCCACATTGTTTTCCCAAATTAAATCCAGCATTCCTTTTCAAAATAATCCATTCTGTCTAACCAGGGGCAGTAAAAAAATGAGGAATAACCATCAGGGATGGAACTGATGCAAGACTCTACACTCGTGCACCACTTATATTCAGTTCTGGTGTTAAAAAAAATAATGCATGGCTCTGTCTCAGCTGGGTCATTGGCTGAATCTATTCTAAAAGCTAAATGCCTCCCTCCAGATCAAACATGCCAGCATGAAAAGAACTGTTAATGGCCTGTCACTAATCTGTTAACCTGCTAACACTGTAAGAGGATGTCCATGGGACTCTGAATCCCCGGGTTCAGGGATGAGCTAGCACAGCCAGCCCTCTAGCACCGGTTGCTTGGGAGCTGTCAGACACACACAAGGAAAGAAGCAGCATGGTCAGCTTATGACTATCTTTAGAGCCTGGTGGCCTCTGAGACAAAATCAACAAGGAATCCTGTAGAGAAGCCACTAAAGGGAGAAGTAAAGGCTTACGAGGACTGGTTGAGGCTTCTTGCAGTGTGTCACTGCAGGAAAAGCGGTTGGCACTAATGTCCACAGTGCTTTAGGATATAAATAAAGATATTAAGGAATGACTAGGCCTGATAGTTTGTGCCTGTCTCATAGTGAGACTGAGGGAGGGACACTAATGATTTACACCTTACCATTGCCAAGTGGACATTCTCTCTTTAATTCAGTAGATGGCTTCAAAACAAGCAGCCTTAGGCAGACGTCCACTACTTCATTGCATGCTGAACTTCAGCCCCCAGATCCATCTTTGGCATTTAGATCCCAGCCTGCTCCTGCTGTGTGCTGCCGTTAATATTTCTCTAACCCCACCATCCTTCTTGCCACCTACTGGCCATCCACTTGCAGATACTAATGGGAGTTTTGGCTGGGGAAGCGGGGGGAGAGGGGGTGATTTATCAGGTCATTAGGCTTCTCTTAGTGAAGCTCCCTCAGCTACAGGATCTGCTCCATTTAGTGAACTGTCTCCAGGCTTTTGGTCATACTGGTTTAAGGCACTCAATATTTTAGGGAGAGGAGGCACACGCTGAGCTAGGAGACAGCTCAAATTACGGCTATTGACATACAAAATCTTTCCTGAGGGTTTTATGGTGAGGAGGAGAGGAGGAGGACCCATCATCTACATATTGTCATAATCATTATTTCCTTAGCTAGCTTGTTTAGCCAATGAAATGGTCTTTGCTGTCCAGGGGACCTTAATAACATTTAATATCTGGTCTTTTTTTCTTCTTGAAGAATAATATAAAGATATGAAGAGCTTGTTTACAGGCAAACATTTGCTGCAGTTGCACTTTTTGGTATTTGCTTCTTTGTTTTTTTTTTTTCTTTCCCCTCTCTGGACTATCTACTATTATGAATACTGCATATGAGGGCAAAATCCCATATGAGGCTCAGGGGGATCCCAAGGATACAGACGACTCTGACCTTGGCCAGGTAAGAGTAAGAACCAGTCTAGGGCTTTAACTTAACTTTGACATCCCTCTTAAAGGACTTTTCTTGGTCCAGGTACCTGCTAAGTTCACAGCATGATGTTACGTTACCTTACCTAAAATTTTTTTGTCCTCTTGGAGAAGAGCACTTTTCTGGAATAAAAATGATAGTAACTGCAGGACTTAAATGTTGATAAAGAAAGCTACTCCAGATGCAGTGTTCTAGCCAGTGTCATAGGGCACACAGAAGAAAGACTGAGCAATGTGCTATTTTCAGCAAATGGTGTTGTCCTGTCAGCTTCTGTAGAGAAAAACAAGCCTGAAGCAAGCTTTTCTGAAGCTGAGACCAATTAATAAGGGATAGAGAGCTAGCATTAAATTCACTGGAATGATAGGCGCATTTCTCTGCCCCTGGCACATTAAATGGCTTTCCTGGCACTCTAATTTGGCCCCTAAGTGAGGGCCTTACTTCGCCTGCTAGCCTTTCTGGCTTGCCTCTAAAACAGCTTTTCTGAATTTTATTTATTTTGTTTCTTTATAATTCTGTTATTTTTTTATATTATCTGAATTTTATTCTACACTTTCATTTCCTCTGCTGAGATGGTGACCTGCTTGGGAAAGGGCCACAAGTGCAGCATTTTTTAATTTGTTTGCTTCTGATTTGCTGTCCCTTAGCATTTACTTTAATTAGCAAATTTGAGCGAGCTTGCAATATGCTTGGCTTCTTGTGCAGCCAGCACTATTTAGAAATAGTTTAAAGTTTTCACAGATACATGGACTACAGGTTGAAAATCATTGTTGCATGTACTTACAGATTGATGGACTGTTTAATTACACAGGAAAGCAAATGTTGACAGAACTAATTATCAATGAATATGGCAATAGAATTGAGTGCCTACTGTTTTGTGATAATGTCCCAACTGACTGCTTTTACCCTTGTCCAGACACAAACAAGATGCAAGAAAATTCTGAGAAAGATGAAGAGCAGAGTTCTTTGTGGTGTGTTGCATGGAAGGAGGGGAAAGAAAATGAAGAGAGGCCAGTGGAGTGACGTACAACGTGTTTAAAAAACAATTATAACACATGCTTTCTCCTGCTTTGCCCTTCTCCAGTGGTTTCCACTTGAGGAAATCAAAGCAGGTGTTCCCTATGTTTCATTAATGGGAAAAATTACAGAAGTTTAACATTTTAATAATCAGACATTTGTTGTTGTTGTTGTTCAGAAATATTGATCTGTCTTGGGTAATCCACACAAGAGTGCAAAAATGGATAATGACAATGCCAAACTTTATCTGCTGATCTGCACAGAATCACATTTCAAATCTGACATGCATTTAAAAATACAAGATAATTTTAGAAAACCTAAAGGATTTAGGTGCCTAAGCATTCTGGGAACCAATGGGAGTCAAACATTAGCTGTGTATGTAAGTCTGAGATCTGTCTAATGACGACCTCACTACGTGTTAAGTGCATTAGGTACAGAAAAGCTTTTGAAAATCTGATATTCAGTGACCAGCCTCAAAATCACATCATCAATGAACACAAAAGATGGAAAACATGAAGAACTCATAGTGGCAACACCTTGTAGTGGTGGTGGTCTACAGAGAGAAGCAGTAGAAGGCTTGCAGGTAGAAGGTTTATTTTAGGTAGCAGTAAGATTTAATTGGATTAGATAGTACAATAAGGAAAAAGAGAAGCTCTTCAGGACTTCAGTATGCTTTGCTCTAATCAGAAATATTAGCTTTATCAACAATCTTTTCTTGCATTAGAAGTCATTTTTTCTGCCTCTTTGCCTTAATCATTAAAAGATTTTTACTATTCTATTCTATTCTATTCTATTCTATTCTATTCTATTCTATTCTATTCTATTCTAATTATCCACTGTCAAACTGTGTTATGCCATCAGAGAAAGATTGGAGGAGGACCTCTTCTGTTCAGTTACAGGTGTGACAGAATTTTATGCATCAGCTTAGGAACCTGGACACAAGGGTTAATTTTTTTCCCCACACTGACAGGTTCTGACCCAGAAGACTACTTGAGTCTCCATGTGCTCAGGAATTTTGTGTGGGACTTCTCCTCTCCTACTGAATCCAAGTAGGAAGGAGTATAAGGGTTATGCAGCAAGAACATGAGCTCTAAATTTAATCTAAGTTCCCAAGTCTCATTGATTTCATTATGTTTAGAAATATCTGTTAAATTTCTTCTTTCTTGTATTGGTGAAAGCACAAAGATGGGATTTAAACCAAGCATAGTAAGACTGTCAGAAAACTGGGCCTGAAAGGTAAGGTAAGAGAAAAAATAAACCTTACTTGTGTGAAAAAATCTGTGGTATGAGCAATTAACATGCCTTCTGATTTGTTTGCCTCTAAGCAGCTGTCAGAATCTGTAAGACAATTATATTCCTTCCCGCTGGTGATTTTTCTGTAGTCAGCCATCCCTAATCAGTGCTTCCTGGAAAACACCAGTAGCCTTGTGCCTATACACAGTTTTCCTGCCTCTGTCAGAAAAAGCATAGCAAAAAACTGAACATCTCTGCGAGGGAGCCACTTCAGCCCCTGACTGATGCAAATCAAAGACAAGAGGATTGATTGTGCTCCTAGACATTACTGTAAAGATCAAAGGACCTTTCAGGAACTTGTGCTAGCTGCTTGAATAAATCCAATACTGCCGTTCCAGCTACATTCGCAGGGGGAACATTGCGCTATCTTATGCAAGGATAGGTTTGGATCGAGGTGTGTTAGTTTTCTATCAGGCCATCTGAGATAGCTGGAGAGTACAGACGGGGTGTTTGACACTCCTGCCTTTCTCTGGGTCTGAGGAGCAGCAAACTTCAAAGAGCAATTGCTCTGAGTTTAAATCAAATGGGTCGGTCAATGAGACATTTTGAAAGGAGAGAGTGGTTCATATCTGAGTGGCAGAGGGATGTGGATGTCTTGTGGATGATACCCATGATTAATTTCAGGGATATGACCCGTGAGGACTACTAATGTGCTTTAGCCTTTTGGCAAAGTTAGGACCCAAGGGGCAGCTCTGAAACAGGACCTGAGCAGCATCTGGGGGCCTAGGTTTAAAATTACCACCCTGAAAACACCTGCATATCTGCCACTTAACCTTAATCTACTTTTCGATGCTGAAACGCCTCAGGCACCTACACTTATGGGCTGTCTGTCTCTGAGCATCTCAGTCTTGACAGTGCTAAGGAGAATGGTCCTTGTCTTATACCTCCCTTTTCCTCCTGACAGCCTTTATCTGATAAGGACTTGCTGGAAACACCTAGCAGATACTTCCCAGATTATCTGCCACGTGAAATGATGTCTCAGTTTCACGTTCGTCTAAAATGGGGCTATGACTACACAAATGTCCCTTTTCCTCCCCTCAATATGGAAGAGTTCACACAGCCATGGTGCGATAGGTTCCCTGCTCTGCCTTGGTGAATCTGCTCTCCCATCTCTGGGGCAAATGCTGCAGCCGTGAGGATATGAGCTGAAGAAGCTTATGTTGTTTTGCTATGCAAATCCCTTTCACTTTTCTCTTGGTACTAAGGACGCTAGTGTATTGCCGTGTGGTTCTGTATGCAAATCTGGAGTGAAGCTGTCAGAGTCTGTTAATATGAGCCAAATGATTCAGCCCTGGAGTACTCTGGGGTACAGCCCTGTAATTTGTGGTTCCTCTGCTTCATTCTTTAAGGGTCACCCCTGTTTTTGCCATGAGGCTAAACCCAGAATGAGAAATCTGTTTCCTTTTTTAATCACCTTTTTGACTCTGCATGTCTTTCAAGGTAGTCTCCCTGTTTGCCGAAAATAATTTTCTAAACAGTGGAGCCAATGAAACAAAGGAGCCAATGAAACAAAGGAGCTAGTTATCATGATTCTGTCTCTTAACCCTAACTATCTACAGCTGCAGTAACACCTTCTTTTCCTCACTGTAATCCTCTATCCATACCTCCCAGCCTCTACTTGCTAAATACTAGGAAAACGCAACCTGTATGATGGTTAATTCTAAGTTACGTACATATTGATTGGATTGCTAGCACTTGTGAATGGGTTCATTAGATCAAGTGGAATAAATAACAGCCAGTCTCACAGGGAGGTTCTTTTTCTTTTTTTGTGCTATAAGGGGTGAGTTCAAGTCTTTGTTCTGAACTCAGATTTTACACCTACCTCTAAGATTGCAATAAGGTAAAATTTATGAGTGTTCACTAAGCAGATTTAGTGGTGCTTGAGAAGTGACAGTGTATTATTACAGTTTTCTGAGTGTGGGTTGTAATAATTGTTGGTCTAAAAGATGTACTCCAACCTTTATATTTTCTGTATAACTTAATCTGTATGTTGCCCTTTTGGACGTTGGTTAAGGCCTGCAGAAGCTGATATAGTCCAAAAGAATTTTTGGGAAAGGTGTTACTGGTTTCTACTACCATTTCAGTAAGGAATTTTGTGGTTTCAGTCTAGCTGATAGACTGAGGCTCTTAAATACAGCTGGTAGAACTATTAGCATTACTACAGTACAGTTATTAATATTATTTTCTTCTAGAAGTTGACAGAAACATTTACATGTTGTTGGATCTTTTTGGCACTCTAAGTGAAAATACTGACTGTCCCAGGTGAGCCTGTTGTTGGTGAAGATGAATTGGATGAACTTGACAGTACCAAAGGCTCAGAAATCTGAGTGCAATTCTTGCTCTTGCAGGACTTAGTTTATTGCTATCGCTATGCCATTCCCTGCTCCCTCCACTGGAGCTAACAGCCTCAAGAGTTTCTTATATTACTACACCCCCACAGGCGTCAAGAGCTTTTTCTTTTGAAGCAACCAGCTAGCACAGTTAAATTGCACACAGATTGCACAATTGTGCTCTTCTCAGCGCCTGTTAGGCTTGAAATGTGTTACTTCTGTTTCAGATCCATTTTGGTTTTGCAAAAAGTAAGGAAATATAAGTTGTCAGACCTTCAGGCCTGGCTCTTTTAACGAGGTTTAGTTGTTTGTTCCTTTCATGAACTTTGTAATGTTACAAAGCAGAAGTTGCATGTCCTTTTTCTATTCTGTTCTGTCTTTCATTTTAATATTGCTACTCATGCTGGCATTTATCCAAGCAATCTAAACTCAGTTTGATCTTGTTAGATTAATTTTTCTATTTACTGAGAGTAACACTAGGAAAATATTTGTGTAGCTTAAATGGAATTTTAGAGACATGCTGGAATATCCATGCAATCCTTATATAGTTTATCAACATTTTCAGTTCTTATCTGACACTTACATGAACCCATTATTGAGACATCTGAGCATTTCAGTCTTTTTTTTTTTTATCTTGACAGCTGCCTAAGAGATAGGGACATAACAGTCTCTCTTTTACTGTTGGCTGAAATCCATAAGATAAAAACTGGATTTATTAATTTCTTTTAAGCAATGTTCAATCTACTGTGTTTCTCTGACTCAGCTATTCACTCATTTAGGGACCACAGTCCAATTAAGAAGCAGATTCCTAAAGGTAAGTAGATTTGCAAAAGATGAAATAGTGAAATATCTACATGGAATTTATTGGAAATAAGGATCTAAATCCTGTGTTGTTTTGGGGTTTGTTTGGTTCTGGTTTTTTTTTTTTTTTTTTCTTTTTTTAAGAAAAGTGTATTTGGGAAATGGGATTTAAGCATTTTGATTACTCAGGTGTAATAACACTACATGAGGAAGCACTGTATATTCTCTTAAGAACCTGCTCCCAACTGGCTTGCACAGAATAATGTTGATAATTACATTAAAAGTAACTCAATCTGAACTTTCAGACTAACCACTGTCCCAGCCTCTACTCATATGCACTTATTAAATTGCTTTGGGTGATGAATTTTAGACACTGCACCAACATGATACGACTGTCCCACTTCAAAAACAGGGAACATAAAGAAACATGCCAAGATCTCCTATTTCCCAGTTCATGTCATGAGGAGGAGTTTTCCTGGTTGTAACCACCCGCTTCCTTCTTCAGAAAGTTGCATGGGCTGGAGAAACTTTCATTCCTGTCCTTTCACCTCTAGGTTTAGGTTCACATGCAAAGAAGTGATGTAATTTGGGAACACAGACTATTCCCAGTCATTTTTCGCTCTTCAGCTTGCAGGTTTTCTAACACCCTCCACAAAGAAGACAAGAGCCATTCTCTCCTATGAGAGTACTGTTGGCAAGTTGGTACCGCAAGCTTTTGAAGACCATTACCTTCCTTTGCAATTGGCGGGCCCATGGGGACAGAAATACAAGAGTAAAACCCCCAGGAATCAAGTTGAATGTCTGTTGACCATAATGTTGTGTCAAGACCAAGGAAAAAGGTAGCTTTTGCCCCAAAAGCTTATGTCTCATGTGGTCGTTTAGAAACTAGGTTTCTAATCTAAGCAGATCATTGAGGGTCCCACCAGTTTTGATGGAGAACTCCAGAGGGTGATTGATCCCAGATAAGAAGACTCAAAAAAAAATAAAAAAAAAAAAAATTAATATCTCTCAGCCTTGATTCTACACAACTGGTTTAGTATCTTTTAGGTGACATCCTAAATCTTGCCCTAAGAAAAAAAGTGAGACAAATATTGTACACAGACATACACAGTAGTTAAAACAATCCATAGTGGTAGTGGTGTAGATATTTTTTATCTCACAACTTCTGCTGCAACTTCAATTTTTGTTCCATAAAGATTAATCGAAATGATCTGAATATCTGCAATACAGTGATTGGACTTCCTCTTCTGAATAAACTAACTATTTAAATAAAAAGAGGCAACTGTCTTGACTTGCTCTCCTAAGCTGTGTAATTTTGTGGAAAGCAGCAATGAAGAGAGTGAGAAACATGGCTTAGAAGGAAGCCTTCATTACTATTTCTATTTTGAGATGTGGACATCAAACCCACTTCTTCGTGCCATGTTATAACCATGTGCAATCATGGCTGCTCAGTCCCTTGATAACACAAGAACAGGGTTTACAACTACATCTGTCTCACTGAAGCTGTAGTTATTAACTATTCAAAGCAGTTTACTGTTGACCTGACCATAGTCAGTACATATTTTTATCTAATATCTTGCCTCAACTAGTGTCTTTAGGCTGCGAACTTCTGCTGTGAGAAATGCTTCTTACTGCGTGTTTGCAGTACTTGCACAGTGGAGTTCAGATCAAGTTTAGATGCCTCCTGCAAATCATCATTGTTGTGGGGGTAATAGTGGAGGTTTGATTGGATCTGTTATTCCTGATAATAAACTTTGTTTTCTAGATGTTACTTTTTTCACTCTTACAAAAAGCACTTAAACCCAACCTTATAATCTTGAGAAAATTGAGACTATGCAGCTGGTGGAGCTGACAGTGTGTGACAAATACTTTTCCTTTGGGGTTATGTCAATTATATTGTTACAGAACATGCTGAGCCTGGATCCATCTTGTCTTTTTTTTTTTTTTTTTTGACATGTCAATGGGAGTTGTCATTTGCAATGATGGATGAAATGGTTACATTCAGGCAGCACTTTCTTTAGTAAGTTGTCCTTTCTGGAGAAAGATCAGTGTTTAATTGCAGGTTGGAACCATTGTAGGTTTTTTCATTAGTCTGGTAATTGAATAAACAAGCCACTTAACATCTATGACTGCTTGGGTAGCTGCACTAAATATTCAGAAAGCTGCTATATCCTTTTTCTACCTTGAAGCTATTTAGAAGTTCTTTTGGTTTTGTCTTTGGTAGTTTTTTTTGGGTTTTTTATCTTTTTTACAGGCTTTTTGTGATTGTCAATTAGATTTATGTAACTGATAATATTCTGAAATAAATGCACAGGGCTTGATCCAATGCTTTATGATATCATTGAGCTTCCTTTGGGTTTTGTTGGTCTAGGATCAAAAACATCCAACAGTTTTTAAATCAGATGTCACAGTTTCTACCAAGCAGACTATCCAGGGCCAGGGTAGAGCCCAAGCACTGGCAGGTTTTATTGCCCATGCTGTTGAATTACTATGGTTCCTGGTATGGTTTTGGCCATGCATTTAAAATAATTCCTAGATTTGTTCACATTAATTAGCACAAACTATTGGTTATTTTCAAGAAGCAGTTTGGATGGGGCCATGTGCCCTGAAGGGAGGGAAAGGATTTATAGCTGAAAGACTGTGAGCCATGTTATGCCAGCATGTTGAAGGAGAAGAGTCCCTGCCCCATTTTAGGTGCAGTACAGATGAGACCTCATAGTCTACAATACAGCAGCCCAACGCAGTCTCAATAGATCTCAAGGAAAGATAAGAGATTTTAGGATCAAGGTAAGGGGCAGGATTCCTTTCTCCTGCCTTTAAACAATCACAGGTATCTCCACCAAGGCTAGTCATGTTGACTTCTGACGTGGTTTAGGCCCAGCTGGCAGCTGAGCGCCACGCAGCCGCTCACTCACTCCTTCCCCAGCATGATGGGGAGGAGAAGTTAACAAAAGGCTCGGGTCGAGATAAGGACAGGGAGAGCTAATTATCATCACGAGCAAAACAAACTGAACTTGGAAAAAGGGATTCATCTAATTTATTACTAAACTGAATAGAGCAATGAAAAAAACCAAATAACATCAAGCCTTAAAACACCCCCCCCACCCCTCCCCCGGCTCAACTTCACTCCCGGCTTCAACCTCCTCCCCCCTCAGCGGCGAGGGGGGGGGGGGGGGATGGGGGTTGCGGTCAGTGCAGCGCACGTTGCTTCTGCCACTTCATTGTCCTCGGGGGGAGGGCTCCTCTCATTGCTCCCCTGCTCCACAATGGAGTCTCTCCCACGGGCTACAGTCCTTCCCGAACTGCTCCGGCGTGGTCTCTTCCATGGGGTGCAGACCTTCAGGAGCAAACTGTTCCAGCGTGGGTCTCCCACGGGGTCACAAGTCCTGCCAGCAAACCTGCTCTGGCGTGGGCTCCTCTCTCCACGGGTCTACAGGTCCGGCCAGGGACTTGCTTCAGCCCGGGCTTCCCACGGGCCACAGCCTCCCTCGGGTGCCTCCACCTGCTCCAGCGTAGGGTCCTCCACGGGCTGCAGGTGGAATCTCTACACCCCCTCATCCTTCCTCCATGGGCTGCAGGGGGACAGCCTGCCTCACCATGGTCTTCACCACGGGCTGCAGGGGGATCTCTGCTCTGGTGTCTGGAGCGCCTGCGCCTCCTCCTCCCTCCTCCTGCACTGACCTTGATGTTACATCTCCACGCTTCCCCCTCCAGCTGTTAAAAAAAAAACAAAAACACCCTTCCCCCTACTTAAATATGTTATCACAGAGGCGCTGATTGGCTTGGCCTTGGTCAGGGGCGGGCCCATCTTGGGGCTGGCTGGCATTGGCTCTGTCAGACACTGTGGAAGCTTCTAGAAGCTCCTCACAGGAGCCACCCCTATAGCCCATGCCCCCACCCGCTACCAAAACCTTGCCACACAAACCCAACACAACTTCATAGTCAATGGAGAGAAATGGGCACTTTTAGGCTATGCTTGGCTTAACTTATTTTAGACTTCTATACTAGGATGAGAGAAACCATGCATGCAAAGCTTTATAGCTCAGACACAGGAGCTGGAAGAGACCTGCCAGAGATGTTATAGTAGTGTCTCTAACTGCTTACTGAGTATCTGTTGTTGTCTGGATGACACAAATTGCACCCAAAAAGTTTGTTTCTTGGCACTATTTCGGAAGTAGGATGACTGTCCCTGATGCTGTCTTCTGTTTGGAATTGGAGCCATAGACTTTTAGGAAGGTGTTTCTTTAAAGATAAGGGGTTAGTTACTTCATTCAAAAAAAAATCCCTTAGTTTGGATTTTGAAAAAGGACACTTACCTTTGTTAAAAGGAATCTCTGAGGCTGTGCATTCAGCTTAGAGACAGGCTTAAGTATTTTATTCCTTCTGGATCTCTGATATCATTGTTATAAAACATACACAACACTATCTCAGACCACCAGAGTGAAGGCAATTCATCAACAAATCCTGTGATAGGAAAAGAAAAACTACTACAAAATGTACTGTTGTTGGATTCAACCTTACACTGCAGTTACTAGTCATCTCCACATGTAATATCTTGTAGGTAATTGCATTATTCCTGTGCCCTTTTCAGATGTTCACCACCTGTTTAAAATTTGTTTAGGTTGCTCTCTTTGAAATTCCTGTTAAGTGCCAAAAAATTGAATCCAAAATTCAATGTTGTATCAATCAATTTCTTGGTATCTTTTTTCTAACCATAAGGTATGAGAGTTTTGCAACTTCTCGTGACACTTCCCATCGTACTATTTGTTGTTTCTATCTGATCTCTTCTGTTTGCTTTTTCATTTACTTTGTGACTATGTGATGGTTTTTAACCCTCCTTGAAACATTAAAGGTGTAAAAGAAGAATAGCTCTGCTTTGATTTTGGTTTGGTACTATTACACTGGTTCCTGATGCAAACAAATGTCATAGTCATTTTATATGTAGAACTTTACCCTTCTTGGTCTGAGGAAAATATACGAAAATGTAATGCTCCTGCTTACAATTAGTATTTGGAATGATAGAGCATGACAAATCTGTGAGAAAACACTGAATCTTGCATTCATCTCAAATTCAGTCAATAGGACAAAAAGCCAGATTCTTCTAAAAAACAAAATTTGTGGGCCCTGTTTCTGCAGAGAAAGGGACTTCTATCCTTAAAGTAATAGTCCAGGACTCTTAAGGAGTTCCACATCAATTTTTCTCAGCTTACAGCAGTTTATATTCTGTGGCACTTGACATATTACCAACCTTGACTCTCTCTTTTCCTTCCATTTTTATACCTTCTTCATCAGGAAAGCCTTTTGACACAAAGACCACTTCAGTTCCTCAATGCTACCTTTACAAGGATACCAGCTTCATAATAAATGCACCCAAGAGTTTCATAAAGATCTCCATCCCATTGCACATCCCGCTGTAGATAGAGATAAACAGTTGGGAAATTTAATTAAGACAGAAGAACATGTGTCTTTAATCATATATGCATACAAACTTCTGATCTCCAGGGGTGCCCATAAGGGCAAGATATTTGTAAGTAGTGATACATACAGTCTTTCCTGTTGCTCCTGCATAGGCATCTGTTGGAATGATGAAACACAAGCTATTATGGCAAAGAAGGAATAAGAAGAAAAGTAATTCTTCTTGGAGCAGATTTTATTGTAAAGGTGGAACCAAGCAGGATCTAAGCAGGAAGCATGCTGTCCAGCACTGGTGGTTTACAACTCTTTTTGGTAACCAGTCAGCAAGGACTGAGTGTGGCCCCTTAGCTTGGCTGAAATAATGTACATTTAAGTACTGTCCCAAAGTCGGGACAGCTGAGAGTGGGAGTGATTGCCACTCCATCTGCCCCAATACATACCTTGGCAATGACCTCATTTTGCCTTTCCCTGAGTAAAGCTGGTAAAGGGGTCCTGAGTATTTCACTGACGCTGTCTGCTCTTAGGCAACAATCTGCTTTGCCTTCTGGACTTTGGTGGTTTGCTCTATGCCCGAGCTACTGAGACTTCATGATCAAGAGAGTATATCAAACTGGCTATTGGGCTATGATGTTGTACGTTTCCATCTTCCAGAACAGACCTGGTTCATGTCTGACCAGCTCAAAGTGTAAGCAGAGGAGCTCACATCCCTCTGCTCCTGCCTGTTAAGGCCTATCCAAAGTCTAGCCTGGGGACATTACACTACTTAAAGTGCAACTTAAAACAACAAAGTTTAATTGAGATATTTGACACAGCTGACAGCCTGATTAACATAAAAATTGAACTGGAAAATTAAGCTGCTAACAAAGGATTTCTTCCAGTCATTTTTATTATGGAGAGGTAAACAGATATGAGTGTCCAATAATTGCCACTAATCTACATTCATAGAAAACTCGCCCCTGCAGAGAAATCATTTAATTATACCAATTTATCTGGCAATCTTCTTTGTAGTATACAATTCCAAGATTCAAATAATATAGTCATAATATGAGATAGCAAACCGTGTATGACTTGAATGGGCCAAATGGGCCATTTCAAGAAAAACTGGATAATTACCTTCACCATAGAGCATGCAGGCGTCCTCAAACGGACTATAGGTTACAAGTCTGTATTGGGAACTGTTTCATGATAACCCCCTGTTTTCTTCCTAGGATCCATGTCAGTGCAAGATAATTCCAGGCATGAGTGAGGGAAACTCTGCTTTTTTTCCAAGCTGACCTTAAGTGGAGTCAGATTTAAGGTTCTTACTTCTCCTTGAGACGTCTTGTCCTCTGTAAATCCCAGCAAATGTTCATGAACTGTTTAGTTCCTGTTGGCAACTTTATTCTTGTTCAAGTTCTAGGCATTTGAGGACATGTTAGTTGGAGACTGTAATCTGTTATATAAATGCCCATCATGTATAGATCTAGTGAGGAAAGCTCTTTGATAAAGTAAATTATGAGATTTAATGAGATGAAACTTACCCACAACACTTTAGCTTTAGACATCTGCAGTTGATAGCTCAGCTGTTCCCCCTGGGTAACTCACAGTCAGCAGAAAGAAATGAGAACTTCCAGAGTGATTCATCATGCCTTTTTAGATGTGTATGGTAAAGTGAATTGTGCCATAAACTTCACTGATGGTGTTCATTAGATCTCCCATGAAGAGAGCCCAGGGTCAAAAATTAACTTTATGTCTACATAGGTATTTGCATTTAGTCAAACGCTTTTACCTTTTAAGTCTTCATATCTATTAAAAAGTAGAATATATATGTGGGAAAGGAAGATGCTGCTGTTTCAGTGTTCATGGGTATGTTGGTTCAATCACCTCTGAATTCAGGGTACACAATTTTAGCTTGTTTCACTCAGAATTTGGCTTTAGTTTTGCCTCACAGTTGAATGCTATGATTACTAGGCTGTAGGCTATTCTTGAGGGTGAGCTTTTGAAAAGAAAAAATCCAGCCTGCATATCAAACTATCTTTAAAAAAAAAAAAAAACAAAAACAAAAAAAAACCCCACCAAACATTTTTTTGGCATAGAAATAGTGCAATATGAGTCTGCCTTTACCAAAAAAGATGTTGTGAAGGGGATGGGGGGACCCTAGCTGTCTTGGTTAGTAGTCACTTTTATAAAGTTCCCAATACAGATATTCTAAGTATTTATGTATTAGCACTGACATGTATTTAGGAACAGTCAGCAAAAAAAATCCTCTAGTTGATCCATTCAAGATTTTTATTTTACTTCACTCTTGGAAGTGACTTAAACTATGGGCTATGATGTTATGAGCTTGATGTTATTGCTTTAGAGCACAGAAATAATGAATGTTTTTGAGGGGTAAATAGGCTCATCTGAGCCTATCAGTTTCTTCTGTCATGCTTTCTTTCAGACTCCTTTGCAACATCTTATTCTAGTTCACCTATGTAAAATTCCAATGAAGTTTAAATGACCGATAGAAACCCCTAGTTATAACTATTGGTATTTGTTTAGCTGATATTTGCTCTGTAGGAAACTTAGACCCAGACCTTTAGTAAGTACAAATCCTCGTATCTCCGTTTCATTCCTATTTCTCTTTGCAAATTGACATGACGACTGAATCTGCTCCGGTGTTAATTGATTCTTTCTTACATCAGTTACTGCTTAAACCAATGCTTTCTGAGTATCGCTGGGGCAACCAGGCTTCATTTCTGTCTGGTATGTTTGCTTAAAAGAAGTTTTTCTATGTTTTTTTCATAGTGATACTTTACATATTTAAAGAAATAAAGCCAGCCCCGTCTCTTCTCCATCACGTATTTCATCCACCTAACCCTTTTTAGAAAAGTTTGTCACAGAAGAGATGTGTCTGTGTTTCCTTAGAAAGCCAAATTAATTCCTATAAATGTGATAGTGATTCAAAAATCTGTTTATTCCTTAAGAACCTTTGAAAATGTTGCTTTCCTAGATCTCAGGCAACGACTGCCCAATTAATTAACTGAAACCTCAAATCAATCCCTCTCAGTAATTTAATCAGTAGCAAGTAAACTCTTTGGATGATCCAAACAAGCCTGATCACCAACAATTCAGTGGTTTAGAACAGAAAGACAAGGGGCCAGAGAATATAAGACATTTGTTATTCCTTATCAAGCTTACAAACTAATTTTACTGGTCAGAGTAAGATGTGGCAATCCATCCGTTTCCAGTTTCTGCTGTTAAGTGAGTACTAGATCTTAGAAACATAAGAATGACATGTTTGAGTACCTGGACTAGAAAGTTTTCCCAGAAGTTACAATGACAGTAATCTTAAAGAAAATATGCATCGTTTCATCTGACAAGGTTTTTGCCTCATTGCTGGTATCAAGAATAGAACAGAGACTTCTGGAAATTTGGTCAAAACTTTAAAACAACTGCTTATAAAGTATAACTGTGCTCTAATTGTATTTAATGAGCCATGATCTATATTGTCAGCATGTTTACCAATCTTAATAGGAAGTGTCATAATGAATGAGCACAGGGTCTGTTACTTTTCACACGCTGCGTATATACGGATACTGGAGCGAAAAAGTCTGGGGTCGGGCATTTACCTTATGCTCATCCTTACAGGCAGCTGACTATAACCACTGCCATCGTACTGCCCAGAGCAAAAAGGAAATAGGATGTCATGAGACGGCTCAAGGGGTTCACAGCTCTGCCTAAACCAACATGGCCAAATGGCTGTAAGCTATAATTAACTCTGTCTCCTGGAAGTCCTCAGAGTCTGAGGCAATAATACACCGCATTCCTGGGAATCCCAAACAGTGGTCATTTTTCTCTGTAATTGAAGGTTTGCTCCATAGCTATTCAACTCACCTGCCCGTTTAAGGGAAAGTGGTTTAAAAACACATTAGGGAGGATGTCAGGACTCGTGGCTCCTTTGGCCGTGTGCGTGTGGTGTGTCAAATGAACCATTTCCATTCTGCTGTACAATCAACCTGGAGAGAAAAAAATTCCATTAGGGATAAGCTACCTCCCGATTTTTCCCAGCTGCCCCATGATAGAAACAAACTTGGAAATTGCTTCACATTAAAGCCAGATTGCTAGAGTCAGTGCTGTCAGAGAAAAGACAGCATCATTTTCTAAATAATGAAACACCTTCGCTTATGGGATGTGGGAATGAAGCTGTGTAGCCAGTTTAATCCTTGCAGAGCTCTTACTTTATCAGCCTACACACCATTATCCCTTTCACCGCTGGCTAGAACCTGCATTATAGACTTGTCACTCCAGCAAGAACCTGGAGGGATTATATTAACTCCTGGGCTGCTGCCAGGCTTCCCACTGCAGAACTCCCACTGACCTAGCAAAACACACCTGGGTTGGGTTTTCAGCTTCCTTCTGCAGTTGTAAAGGCAGGTTCTGCTGTAGTTAATGACGTTGTCCTTGCCGTGTGGTCCCACGTGTGACCTTTCTGTTAAGAAAGCAGCAGCAGGGATTGGATTCAAATTTAAAGTATGAGTTCTAGTCCTCACATTCTGAACTCAGAAAATTATTTTCTACTTCTTCTTGCAGCAACCTGGACTCATAGTTTAGGATTTTATAAATTACTGAATGGTAAGAACCTAAGTTGTACAGATCTGTTGGTGTCCTTGGTTTTGATAAGCCTTTCCCACTCCTCCAGCCGTTCCTGTTAGGCATGTTTCACATTGCTCCTTGCTCCCACTTACCTCTGTTACATGCAATTTCCTTTTTCTGCTCAACACCTCTTAGATGGACCTTTCTCTGTGGTTGTTTCTAAATTCAGAAACTTTGCTAACCATTAATATTTCAGGTGATAGAAGAAGAATTAAACCACCTCCCAGGTCACAGAAAACTCTTAAACCACTTTTCCTGTCCATCTATTTATCTTGAAAAAGCTTCTCACATGAATACATCTATTTTCTTTTTATATTTTATGAACTTTGAATCTAACCTGTACATCTCTATGCCTTACAAGGCATGAGTAACTTGTCATCTCATGCAAATGTAGATGGTGATACCTGCTCTGAACTTCTAAATGTTATTGTAATTGTGTAATGATTAGCTTATTTTTAACAGAAATACCTTTCAAAACACTGAACATGTAGACAAGCATGTTTTAGTTTTGGCCATTATTTTTCCCTCACTTGTGTCTCATTCGTTGCTCCAGATAACAGAATGCCACTCTTTGTAAGATCCCCACTTGTAGCTCTTAGGATTTGCTTTGCCTTTAGGCACTGGGCTTGCAGATGGCTCTCTGCTCCAAGTAATATCTACGTATTAGATCTATTGTTGAGTCAGCCTCCAACACAAGAAAGCCAAAGGAAAATTTGTCTTCTCCTTTTTATACCCAGTCTGTAAAACTGCCTTGGCTGTAACATTTGGCCCCTAAAACTGGCAAAAAGCTTGGAGAACAGGGGATGGAGGAAGAAGCATGGTTGAGAGCTCCTTAGGAGCCATCAAGGGCTGTGTGCAGAAACAAGGGGAGTGAAATTTGTTGGTATTGATCTGTGAAGATGGGGAGGGGCTTCTGTGAGCAATGTCCCCAGTGCAATGCTATTTTAAAATAGCTTGTTGGAACTTTATTGTGGAGCAAGAATTATTACATGTAGACTATATTTTAATAAATGTTAGGTTTAATATTCTGAGTAAAGGTTTTAAAAAAATAAACTTTTAGCACTTGATCCCACAGCTTCATTTTGATTCTGTAGAGATATTATAGATTGTCTAGAGTGTGTAATTCAATATTATGCAGAGCACAGGTTAAGGTGACTGGCCTGGTCTGATGACCCCAGCCTAGCCAAGTGTTTAATTTTACATGAAACTGACACAAATTCTTTTTATTTGTACAGCCAGAAAAAAACAAAAAACAAACCCAAAAAACCCCAAACATCCTCAGGTTGTGGGTTTTGGATCTCCAGATGGACAGAATGCAGCCCTCTTCCTGGGGCACTATTTCAGTCCATATTTGGTTATATTTCCAAACTGGAATTGCACTTCCCTACTGGTGCAGATCAAGAGAGTCACTCGAGTAAACAGGACTCCAGATTTCTGCCAGTTAAGGACATGACTACGTTTCCTCTAAGCCTTGACGTTTCCATCCCCCTCATCATGCCAATTTAAACCAGTGCCAATCTATCAGTGTTAATGGAGTTGTGCTGCTTTATAATGTTGAGACACTAAAATCAAACTGAAAACCCATAAAACTTTTAATTAATCATTTTTACATGCAGTAATCAATGTAACCTACTTTCATGTGAATTATTTTACTTAGAGAAATAGATCATCATGAATTAATTCTGTATTTCTTCAAGATAAAAATGACTGCAAGCTATTTACTGTGTGCCACGATGCTGAAGGACTCTGCAACATTTCTATATATTCTTTATCTGCTACAATTGCGTTTATTTGATTTTTTGTACTTTCTGCAATCTACAATAATTTATTAAAAATGTCACCAACCTGAGTAATTAAAACTACATGTTTCAGCTTCCTTGGGGTTAAACTTTCAGCCTCATTCTCCCTTTTTTTGGTATCTGCTCTAAGACAATAGATATACCTGATTGATCGAAAATGTTTGAAGAGAATAAGAAACATCTGGGATCAAATAGAGCAAGACAAGAAACTGTGTTTGGACTTTGTTCTTCAACCTTGATAGCCTTCTAATCTTTTGTCAGACAAGCTCAATCCAAGTCATAGACACCAATAAGGAATGCTGGCAGACTGTTTCTCTAACTGGTCCCAAAAGGATGAGCATGTACTTTGAAGTTTGGCTCGTTCAGGATACACTGCTACAGGGCAGTTGTGAAGCTTCAGCACCTCGTAGGATGGTGGTTGCCATCATCCAGGCTTCCCAGATATGCATGTACGGTGTGGCATTGCACTGAGTACATCTGACCTCTGCTGTCTCTCAGCTTCTGAAATAGATTCTTAAGTCACAAGAATAAACTGGTTTAATTCATCTAATTGGTAAATATTACCCTGATAGTTGGTTCTTTTTCAATGTTTAATTTCACACACACACACAATTAATCACTTTTCCTCATTGAGACCCCAATATTGTTTCACCCTTAGCTCGTAAAACAAAAGCATTAATGCAGAGAAAATAAAAATATCTTAATAGTAGAGAAAAATGTGCATGATTAAATTATGACCAGACATACTCTCCAACCCCCAATTAAGACATGAATCCCTATCTCTTTTTCACAGTTGCTGTTACAGTGGATGCTTTATTTTCCCTCCTCAAAGGACAGAAGTTCCCAAGTCACCTTGCCATATGTGAATTGTTGCTGTTAGAATGCCTGCTGCAATTTTGCTCTGTTAATGCCACTTCACAATTCCCACCTGTGGTTTTTGTTATTGCTGTAATCCTTTTCACCAGTAAACAATACACTTTTATTTACCCCTTACCCTGCTTACATGGAAAGTGGGGAAAATGCCAACAGTTCTTCTGGAAAGTCTTCTCAGGCCATGGAATTTCATAAGCATCATTAAAAAATGTCACCTTTCTAATGTTGATATAAAAATTAGTGGTCTACTATAGCAAAAGAGAAGCAGAAGATATCAAGGCACTAATCCAAAAGGAACACTGCTTATCACATGGGGCAGTTCCAAACCTACCGGATACCTTGACTCACTCTAAAATTTCCTATGTACCTAGAAATCTGCTTCCAGGTGAGCCTCCCAGTGCTTGCACCACCCCTACCTGAGTACAAGGGGCTTCCCTGTGCCTCGACTGCAAAAATAGCCTAATCACCTAATTATGCATAAAGCATATCTAAAACATGTCTTTCAAAATTGGGCTGCCTGCAACCTAATTTATGGCCATTTTATTATAAAATGCACTCAGGCTAGCATATGTGCTTGCAGCTTAATGGCTAACAAAATTAATAAGAATGGGAAAGATAAAAGCTCAAGTCTCTCCTCGCTCTGAGACAGATTTAGGCCATGCTTATGTTACTTCTAAGGTAGATCTTTCCTTGTGTGTGTGGACAGTTTCTCAGTCGTGCTACACCTTAGCAGTGGCTAAGGAGTCTTTTCAATGTGTCAGCATCACCTGCCAATAGCTGAAGTATTTTCTGCAGAGTAGGTGGTGTTTGGTTATGAGAAAAAAAGACTCATTTCCACAAATGCGGAGGAGCAATGACAAGTAGGGGAACCCCAATAACCTGATCAGAGAAATGATTCTCAGCTGTTCCCAGGGTTGTCCCAGGAAAGCCTTGAACCCATGGGCTGGAGGTGCGACCCATCACCATGAATTAATGGGAGAGGACCCTGGACTGCCTTACAGACTGAAGGGGGGCTTACTGCTTTGGCGAATGGGGCTCAGGAAGAGATGCAGGGGAAAAGCATCCTGGGATGGTACAAACTTCTTATGAGATGGTTAGGGGAAGGATCAAAAGAAGGATTGTGGTGGCTAGGGGAGGAGAAAGCATGGGAAAATAGAGAGGCAAGGGGATAAAATGGGCAAGTCACATGCAAACAGTGGATGGTCAGTAGGCTTCTCTGGCCATGCCCTATGCCTGATTAATGTAGTCTGTGCTGTCTCCTAGTTAATCTCCATTTATAATAATTTTCCTGGGTGAGGGGCTCCATATTCTGTGTGCACATTCGTCTGTGAAGCTCCAAGTGCGGCAACCAGGGTCACACCATGGTTGGAGGGCCCGTGTGTCTGTGGTGCCAGCAGCTGGAGAGACCAGAGTGCATGCAGGTTGTGTGGGTGTGTATGTCTGTCTATGATCTCTGCTGAACATCAAGCCAGACTAGCTGGTGAGGGAGACACATGGCTTGGGAGCCGGGTATTGGGATGGACAGAAGTCTGGGCCAAATACTGGAGAGATGTGAGGCTGGCGAGATGGCTGCTGGAGGGACAAGGGGGTTGAAGCCAGCTACTGGAGAGACCATGGGGTTTGAGAGTCATCTGACCCCTCCTGCATGTGGGTGTGAGGGAGAGACGGGAATCCAGGGCCAGATACGAGGTAGCCTGAGTGTCTAAGGCCAGTTGCTGGAGGGATCCATAGTGTTTGTGTGTGTGCGCACAAAGGGGTCCAGTAGCTGGAGCGGGTCTGTAGGCTTTGAGAGCTCATACACCCAAGTGCCAGCAGCCGGGCAGTCCAAGGATCCAGGGATTGGTTTTGGATAGACTGAATGTCTTAGGCCAGGTACTGGAATGATCCATGGTTTATATAAGTATGTGTTTGCCTACTAAGAGATCTTACCCCTGACCAGCCAGAGAGGGGAACAGGATGATGCTATTGGTACTGTTTGTCCTTGCACGAGTGCTGCGTTTTCTCTCATGTTGATCTGTATGGATTCCGTGTGGTCTGTACAGGTATGTGCCTATTGGAAATACACCATCAGCCTTGCAACTGGCCGGACCTGGGGGCATGGGGCTGCACCAGGTTAACTTCTATGAGCTACCAGATTTAGCAGCTCCTTGGCAGGCAATGCAGTTGCAGTCAATTGTATTTCTGGAGTGGTCCACAGGAGTCTGTTACATATAATAGTGAGGCATAGCAGGCAGAAGGAAGTTTGAAGCTGTACCAGAATATTAAATTTGAGGGATATGAATACTGAAAGAAGTAGAAATGTAAATGAATCCGTAATATATTCTTTTACTCTTCTTCTGTGCCACCTGATACTTTTTTCTTGGGGAAACACTCATAAAATTCATGTACTAATAAATAGCAAAAGGTCATTTCATAATTATTATGATCATTTTCATTAAACTGCCCCCATTGAAACAACCCTGGTGTGATTGCTCCAAAATGAATTACCTTTTTTAAATTAGTTCTGCCAAAATCTAAATAGACTCATATAAAGCCGGAATGAAAATTAATATTAGAAGAGATTTTGTATGGTTTGAATATTGTTGTGATCATCAGGTTTTGGACAATGTGTCCTATTTGGATCTGCAATATAATTGTAAATGCAAGTTGTACTAGCAAAGGTAAACAACTGGCGGTCCAGGGAAGCACTTTCCAATCATTTTCTCAAATCCACCCCTTTATAACATGTAGTGCAGGTCTGCAATAATTTGCACTTTACTGAGAGAGGAGGAAGAAAAGCAGCACAAGTGGTAAACTGCTAGATGAGAGTGTTCTTGCACAATGTAGCAAAATTCACATGCTGCAGAAAGCAAGAGGCAATAAATCTATAAACCATATGGGAACTAGGGACCAGGAACCATGATGAGAGCCCTGTTATTATTATTACTTTTTTAGCAGTAAGAGATCACAGACATTTACAACTTGAGCTAGAGAAAACATTTATAGGCTTATGCACAGTAAATGTGGTTTATTCCCTGTGTTTCAGAAGTAATTTTCCTTCACACATGCACTTCTTGAAAGTACTTATATTGCTATAAGGTGAATAATATGGTTATAAGCTGGTGAACTGAGACACAGAAACCTAGTCTACAGTTTCCAAAACAGTATTTCTACTAGTGAATTCAGTAAATGTTTTAAAAAAAATTCCTCATAATCCAGTGTATTCAGTAGGGATGTAAATAGTGGGGTTTAGTAACACTCGTGGAAAGTATCAACAAAGTTTAAGTCCCAGCTTACTCATGCTGGTTGACAGTAGTCTTCATAGAATCATAGAATAGTTTGGGTTGAATGGGGCCTTTAAAGGTCGTCTAGTCCAACCCCCCTGCAACGAGCAGGGACATCTTCAACTAGATCAGGTTGCTCAGAGCACCATCCAACCTGACCTTGAATGTTTCCAGGGATGGAGCATCTACTGCTTCCCTGGGCAACCTTCCAGTGTTTTGCCACCCTCATCATAAAAAATTTCTTCCTTATATCTAGTCTGACTCCACCCTCTTTTAATTTAAAATCATTACCCCTTGTTCTATCACAACAGGGTCTACTAAAAAGTTTGTCTTTCTTATAAACGCCCTTTAAGTACTGAAAGGCCACAATAAGGTCTCCCTGGAGCCTTCTCTTCTCCGGGCTGAACAACCCCAACTCTCTCAGCCTGTCTCCATAGGAGAGGTGTTCCATCCCTCTGATTATTTTTTTGTGGCTTTGCTCCAGACCTGCTCTCACAGTTCCATGTCTTTCCTGTGCTGAGGACTCCATCAATCTTCCTTCTTCAGATTTCGAGGACTGTAGCAGTAGTCATCATGGTCTACTGTAAAGCAAATTGTTCTGTTGCCTCCTAACATCAGTGAATGTTTCCCCCTTGATTTCTGAACTCCTGTGATCTTTGCGGTCCCTCTTCTGCTGTTAGCCAGGACAGCATCACTGGAGTTGATGACCTGAAGCAGACAAGTTGTCCTAGCTCATTTCACTACTGGTCACCTTCTGCCATGCCTGCTTTTTGACATCTATGGGTGTAGTTATGGGCTGCTATAACAGCCTTACAGTACCTAAAAGGGGTCTACAGGAAAGCTGGACAGGGACTTATTACAAAGGCATGAAGTGATAGGACAAGGGGTAATGGCTTTAAGCTGAAGGAGGGGAGATTTACATTAGATATCAGGAAGAAATTCTTCACTGTGAGGGTGGTGAGACACTGAAAGAAGTTGCCCAGAGAAGCTGTGGATGCCCCATCCCTGGAAGTGTTCAAGGCCAGGGTGGATGGGCTTATGGGCAACCTGATCTAGTGGAGGGTGTCCCTGCCCATGGCAGGGGGATTGGAACTAGATGATCTTTAAGGTCCCTTCCAACCCAAACCATTCTATGATTCTACGATTCTATGATTCTTCCCTGCCCTCCCCCCCCCCCCCCCAGCTGTTATCATACAGTGTAGCTCATAGTTTTTGGTCTATACAAGTTTTTAGTTCCTGTAGTATTTTTTGTGACATGCACTATCATGTACCTAATCCTTGACTGCTGAATTTTTAACTTCTGAGGAGATATAGCCAAGGTATTAATTTCTATACGTGGGTGATCCCCTCTGATACGTTTCTGTTCTGCCAGAAGGCAAATCCATTGCCATGCATTGAATTCAAACATTTGCACTGGATATATAAAATCGATGTCCTGGACCATGAAAGAAGTTAATTATCTCCAAGTACTTTCTGCTAAATGTTGCTGATGACCCAATTGTCACATATACTAAAAGCGTTAGACAACCCTGCAACTTCTTTTGCAAGAGAAATTGTCCCCACTAGTTGCTCGCTCTCTCCTAACAAGTATCTGAAGACACAGATGAGTGAGAAAACAACACCTGAGCAGCCTTTTGCTGAGAAACTGTGTATAAGTAACTGGAGAAGCAGAGGAAATTCAAAGGTTCTCAGTTTGTACCTTTATATGGTAGAAAATAAACTTGAGATCTCTTAGAACACACCTAATACGGCTTTATTAGATATTGGTCTGTTGTGTCTATGGGTTACTTGTAGAAAGAAGAAAAAAAAAGATTCTCTATGGTGAGAAAACCGATACACTGTACTAGCAGTACCATGATACCTGGGGAAGATCAAGATAACCTGTGTGAGGCAACCCTTTGCTTAAATCTTTCATGCCCCTACTCTAGTAAAGAGACCAAAGAGATCACATCATTGACATCCATAGACTTTATGTAAGAAGGAAAGAATGAAATGAGTCTGAAGGATGTCCAAGAAGGATTCTGGGAGGCAAACCTCTCTGCTGAACATAGACATTAAAAAGAACAAAAAGTTTGCATCAAAGCAAGCTTTATTTTTTACTTAGTAATAAAGTAAGAGTACTTTGCCAGCAATTGGCATGTCCGTGTCATAGAAATGTCAATACTGTTACCTACACCCAAACTGAGTTAGGTGAGCCCTTCTGTTCCGACTTTTGCATTTTATCGAAATTAGCTTATCTTGACAGCTAAACAGCAGAGAAGAGCATATTTTGGATCCATGATGGTGATATGTACGGATCATAGAAGTTACATATATTTCATACAGTTGAGCTTTGCTGCTCAGCACAGTTCCTATTTGTAAATTACTCTGAGTCTCTTTTGAGCTGGTACTTCAGTCTGCATCCTTTAGTAATGCGCTAGAAAGGATCAATGCAAATACAGGCTGCTTTCCCCTCCTGCAATGCATTACCAAACCATTTTACCTCATATCTGTGATCCTATCATCCACTTTCAAAGAAAAACAGTTAAGACACCAAGTAAGTTTGAATCAATTAGGTTCAAAGAGTCAAGTCTGATTTGGCTAAGTCTGGGAGATTCAAAGGACCCTAAACAAAGAATACGGTTTCCTTGGTACTTCTGTGGGACTTTGAGAGTCTGAAATTTCCAGATCCTCTATCAGAACACAGATATGGCCCACCACACCTTCTACACTTCACCAGACATTGAAATCTTCTGTTGTGTTATTTAATGTTGAGAAATATAATAACAGCATTGCCATTGCCTGCAAAACTATCCACTATACTATGGGTATTTTTGCTGAGGAAATTCTCTGATTTATTCGTTTTCAGCTGTAGATGAGGATGCTGTCTATACCCTAAAAGAAAGGAAGGTAAACTTTCAACGTGGTCACACTGGCTGGCAGTTCAATTCTATTGAGATATTCTTGCAGGCAGATACATTTCTAGTCCTGGGTGTCTTCAGTTTTTGAAACAAGTTTTCCAGCTTTGGGGATGAAAGAGAATGAAGCCTGTTAAAATGGTGCATGGTTAATAACATGCACTAATTACCATGAAGATGCGTACTTTGTATTCTACGGTTTCATGCATGTTACAATTTCTTGTTTGCTTTAATTGATTCTATGTCATCCACAGGCTAGAATATTACATTTTGATGACTATAATGCTATATATAGTACTTACACATCTGTGTTGTTGACTCTCTTTTCAAAGAGCTCTTTTCAAACCTGTTTTCAGCTGAACTGCTTGATTGGAGGAGGACTAATTTCTTTCCAAGTCTAATCAGTTTCTAACAAACCGTATAAAAACAGTTAGGGATGCACGCACTTGTAGGGGGATTTTTTTTGTCTAGAAACACACAGGGGCAGCAAGATTTCATTTGAATCCTACAACACAGCAAAGAAAGAATTGAAATGTTAATAACACATGGAATTTATATTACACTATTCATTTTCAAAGCATTTGGCAAATCTTGCAGTTAATTACATTCATAATACTGCTGTGAAGTTAGGGAGTAAATATTGTTGTGCTGAGGACATGTGAAGGTATGTGAAGGCAAGATCAGAGGAATGCTACTGGAGGAGGGCAGAGCCCCAGGCCTGAACTGGCAGCACTAACGTGTCCCTCTTTGTCACAGAAGTCAAACAGGAACAAAAGTCAGGAAAGTTATTTCACAGTTCAGTGTATAGTGCCCCATTAGCTTAGATAATAACAACACTTCATCAGAGGTGTGTGGTAGCAGTCAAAAAGACCCCTGTGGAAAATGAAAACTAAACTGCCTCAGAGTTCAGATACCAACCCGCAGAGCAAGCTCCTCTGAGGTTGGCTCAAGAAGCCAAAGACCTCAGGGTGGTGTTAGAGCTCAGTGCTTGGTGCTGGTACAAGGGTCCGCACTAAGCATCAACAGGGAAGAGGCTAAGGGGAGAAAAATTGTTCAGGATCATGGTTAACATTTACATCAGAAACATTAAAGTGAATATTTGATCCTAAAGTTAGCAAAAATGAAAGCAGAACTGCTAAAATGGCAGCTACAGAGGCTTCTTGGAGACTGTTCTCACACAGGATATTCACCAATTTTGCTTCTTACTACTGCTAACTTTGGCTAAAACTCCCATTCTCTCCTGCTCGCATGTACAGTTGCAATGTATAACTCACAAACGTCACAATAACACACAAACATTTTCTCTCATTGAAACAGTTGTTGTGTTGAAGCCAAAACAGAAGAAATGAAAGATCAATTCTCAGCAAGCAACTTGGCTTTCTTTGTCAAGAGATAGTTTTTTGGGGGGTTGCAGGTTTTAGCAGTACCTAGTACAGTAATGACCGTGGGTCCAGTCAATACATTTTTTTTTTTCTTTTTTAAACAAAGGAAGTGTAAAAGTTTTGCCTTCTTTGTTCTAACAAGTTAGTCAGAAAGACTTTGAGAAAAGTTGCTGCTGCCCTTAATTGATATAAGAACTTTGCCTATCAGTAATGCAGAGAAATCCATGGATGACTGATGAATTAGTAGGAGGGAAGTGATACGTAAAAAGCCCACCCTTTTTTTACAGCTGCTCAGTGGTGTGATCTACCCAGGCCCTAACCTAACCTGTTTGAAAAGAAAGATGACTTTTAGGGGGATAATGTGATATGCCTCACCCTCTCCATACCAAAACCAATCCTTTGCAGGTTCATTTTGCTTTGCAGTAGTTTTCTCTGATCGTTAGCATGAAAGAGACATTATGGTCACAGTGAAGCCATTCTTTGCTTTCTGTTGAGCTTGCTGATTGCTTAGTTGCCTTTTTTTTTTTTTTTTTTTTTCTTCTTTCTTTCCCTCCTCCTCAACAAAGCAGAAGTTTGTAGTCAGGATAGTCAGATAACTGCAGCTCATCATGTTAGCTCTCCTTGCAGCTGGATGTCTGCATCTTTCAACCAACATTCAGTAACTAGCTTTGGATGAGCTCTGAAGCTACTGTAATGCTAAGCAAATTGGGTTTCTTGAAACCTCTTGTGGTGGCAGAGTCAACAAGACTGTTGTTGTTTGCAATGCATGGCAATACTGTACACACAGTTACTGTGCTGCAGCTCAAGGCAACCATTTCCAAATGAGGACTGGCAATGCCCTCAAACATGCTTACTTCTGAGTGTGGACTGAGTTATCTGGGCACAGGAGAAACTAGCCACCTTCTCCACTCCATCTGTAATGATTTACAGCCTAACTATCAGGTCGGTAGGGATTGCTTTCCATGTTAGCTGCCAAACACCCTAGAATACAATGCATCAATAATATTTAATCAAAAGAGTTTTCAATCTAAGATTAAATAAGGACAGGAACATGAGAGATTTTGATAGGAAGGTTCATGTTTTGGCTTCCCTATCCAAGTTCTGTATGACTTTACCTTTGATCATCAGGGCTTTAGGAAACAAAGATCAAGTATTCAAAGGTATTCAGATATATCAGAGGTAGGTGTCCAAGAACGTTCAAAACTGTTTCAAACATAGTTTAGCTGTTAAAATTCTTTCCATGACGTAACAAATACTAAAATTTTATGTGGGCTTAAAAAGTGACTGCACGATTTCATGGATTAAATGTCCTGCGAAAGCTTAAATTCAGAGTTGCTATCAGGGCTCAGTAAGTCTGAATCACAAGTTGCTGAAGGCTGGAGGAATATTCTGGGAGTGTATCACTGCATGATTTCCCAGTTTTGGTATTGTCCTCTATGCATCCACTATGGAGACACAGAGAGACTGAGAGGTTAAACTATTGTCCTTATTCCTAAGAGATTTATGACTTCAGTTCTTGTACCAAATGACTGATATCATTACTCCGCTGAAAAAAAGACACCAGAGTGGCAGACTTGCAGCTCATTACATAAAATTCACAGGTTTAGCTCATGTAAGCTGGCATGATGGTCTGGACCTTCATCCGGAATATACAATCCTGGATCTCCTTTTTTACTCATATAGGCATAAAAATCTACACAAGGTACAGGAGGAGGATGTAGGAAGGGGTCCAGTTGTTATCTGCACACTGAGGCTCATTCGTCACCACTAATCTATATCCTGCTCTAAGGTGGAGTCTTCTCCCAAAGATCTCAGGTAAATCCAGTTTGACAAGGTAAATTCATCCTTACTTAATGTTGTCTGCCCATCAGCCCAGCCCCTTCTTTTAAACTTTGTCTGACAGACACTGAAAAGTGATGTTATTGGGTTAGTACATTCTAGGAATGTTGCTGAGATGATTGATTCTTTTGTAATGGTCTACTGTGGTAGCATTGATTTAGCAGAGTGATAGGTGAAATATGCTTCTAGTTCCATTACTGGCCAAAAATGAAGTCGCCCAAAAGAATCAACTCTCCTTAAAAATAATCTGAACTAATGAGGAGAAACTCCCAGATCTGATACAAGCCAAATCTGCATGAGAAATCTGTTTAGTTTCCTCAAGACATGTGCAATGAAAGCCTAAAGCTTCACATGAAGATTTTCACAATTTTTTCATGTGAATTAAAGGATAATGGGCTACTTAATCCATTAATAATGGATTAATTAATGGATAGACATTAATACATAATGGATCTATCTCGCAATAAAAGAAAGGACCATAATGCAACAGTATCCAAAGATCTTATATCTGCTACCACATATATCAACACTCCGATGAGGACCACAGGCACCGGGAGATGAAGGGACTTCCATATAGGGCTTTAGATGGAATTGGGGCACCAACCCCACCACTTAACTTATAGTATTTGAAGCGATTGAACTCACATCTCTGTAGAGGTCCAGAACCACCCTTGTGTTCATGGCCTTGAGCAAACCAGTTTCTCATTTACACTGGGGTGGCAGTTTTTGTCTTTTGCTTACATGAAACAACCGAACAGGCACTCCTGGTGAAAGAAAGCAGAAGTCTCTCTGTAATCTCTCTGTAATATATTTATTTGTATGATACACACAGAAGTCCCATCCTGGTTGATGTGCTCTACTTCAGAAGTTGGTGCATCTTAGGAAGAGATTTTAAAAAAAACATTATACACACAAACTACAGATCCTTTTGCTACCACTGGGAAGCCTAGTGCCTATTGGTGCAAGATGGGACAGAGGACACCTCCTTTCCCTCAATGATTTTGCCACTGGCTGTTGGGCAGTTTGAATAAGACATGTTGCGTTTCTCTTTCTGTCTACCTCACATGTCTTCCACGTTTGCTGAAGTGCACATGAAGGTATCCCTTGGTTGCATGTGGAAAAAACAAACCCAACAAAAAGACCCACATAAAACAAACAAAGAAAAACACCAAACAAACAAAAACTCAAGCCAATTTACACTAAGTTTAGTTATTTGAGGTGGAAACACAGGACCTTCTTTGGATACTGATACATGACCTTCTGTCCTTACACATCTGCAGCAAGTGGGAGATACATTTGTTCATTTAAGAGAATTAATAATTGGATTAACACAGCTGATTGGGATGGCTCTAGAAAACTGAGGAGTATACTCAAAATTTTAAGTAATGTATGAATCCTTTGACAGCAGCTCTACCAAAATGCTTTCCTGAGTCATCCATTGTAGTCTTCTGGTTTTGAATCTAAAAGATAAAAGAAGGAAGAGAAATTTTAGGAACTTACAGATTGTGACCTCAGCCTCTTTGGGTTTTTGGAGAAGGATTTTTTTGTTACTGATTTTTTTATCTCTCTCTGTTGCAAATCACATGAAAACATAGATACTGAAAGAAGCTCCTTTAAAATGAGAAGCCTATAATCAAAGCTAAAAGCAGAGGGTCATAAACGTTGCATCTTCCTACATTCCATTTTGGACTGGTGTATATATTTAAACTCAATCTATTAAGCGGAATAATTTGAGATTTTTGATTGACAGGCTTCTCAAGATTGTATTTTATTTCTGTTCATATTTTCATATTGTGAGTACTATCACGCCACCAGGACACAAAGAATTTCACTTTTAGCTATGCGTCAACGCTGCTGAATCATAGCAGCCAAATACTACCTTCAAACCCATCTGTCCAAGGAGAATAAGAATCAATTCGAAGTTTATCTGTGCACAAACTGTTCATAAATCACTGAGTTATAGAGAGCACCATATCAGCTTCAGATACGGTTCAGAATGTTCAGAAACATTACTTCAGCAGCAGCAGCTACCATTTTCTCAGTCACAACCACTAAAAATATATCAAGTTTAAAGAACAATGGTTTTGGGGGAGCTTTTGTAAATAAATCATGAGATTTTTGTGCTTAATACTCCTTTGTTAATACTTAAGTTTTTTATTACACTCTAATACTTATCAAGCTTGTCTCTACAATAGTAAAAGCTGAAAGTTTTGTCGGTTTGTTGGTTGTTTTGTTTGGTTGGGTTTTTTCCCCAAGGAGAAGTTACTGTTTCATGTTATTTCGTGATTTCAGAAACTGATGTTTCAAGAAACACAATAGCTCTCAAGCCTTGAGGAAATCTTTTGATTCCATCATAAAAGCATAAGCATGTGGTACTCTGCTCTACTTCATCTCTTGTGGTGTCTTCAGTTTCACAGTTCCAGGATTGCAGACTTTGCTTCACAACACCCAGAAAAGAGCAAAGACCCCTAATGAAGGGAGAGGCAGATGCCAGTGATGCAAATCCTAGTCCAGTGGTTCACAGCATGGATTTGCAGCAGATTGTAGAATCATAGAGTGATAGAATCTTAAGGTTGGAAAAGACCTCTAAGATCATCAAGTCCAACCGTCAACCCACCCCTACCATGTCTACTATAAATGATTCAAGGATGTCATGTGGACTTCCCTTGACCCTTGGCTTCAGTGGACCCTCCATGGTATCAGTTGGTATTCAGAAAGCGCAACAATCCCTTCCCAATATACCTCATCTTCCAGTGAGGAGCCACACACCAAATCCAGTTCTGCAGCTTCTTTCCCAGTTCGACTTCAACTATCATTAATCACGATGTTAAAGCACGATGCCACGGAAATGTCAGTTCAGTCCACTGCAAGGAAAGCTCTTAGCCCTCTGCATAATACTTTTCCAGTATCATAGACTATCCCACTAAAAGAATAGAAAATTAAGTTGTGCAAACCCTGCAACCTAACATGGGTGTGTTTTCATGGGTTAGCTTATTTACTAAAGTTCTGAAACCTTCAAAACCCCTAGTTTGATAATAATACATTTGAGGGAACTTCTACTGTCTTAAATTTAGATCATTTTTAAAGCACATTATTCCCAAGATCTAGCTGACTTGGAGACTGACCTTTATGGCTTCAATGAGTAGGTGGAGGGGAAAGCTACAGACAGGAAATATTTTTACACATTTAAGAAATACAACTACTGGCACATTAGGCCTTCAAAAAGTTCAGAGCTGATTTTCCAAGCATTCAGTATCTTCCTTTATCAGGTATTTATGTAACCTGGAGAAGTAAAATAAATTTTCAGACCTAGGATGTTGTGAAATGTATCTATGCTCCTTTACTGTTGCTATATATCATTGGAAAAAGCATAGAAAAACATTGACAGAAAGATTTGCATCACCAGAAGCAGCTTGGTATATGCTAATTATACTATATTTTAGGTACAAAGGACAAGAAATTTCAGAACCGAAGACGTAACTGCATATTGTTTTTACAATTCAATTTAATCCTACTTTATTGAAATTCATAACTGAATAAGGGATGCAGTGAACTTAAAAGTATTAAAATAGAAAGTTTGGTGTTAGAAAAATTACAGTATACCTTTACTTTTTCATTTAGTAAGATCAGTTAATCAGCATGACCAGTGCCACCAAGTACACATGCAATAGCTGTATGAAGACATTTAGATTTTAAATAGTACTGAATGCAGTGTGATTTTTCAGCTTGCATATTGACATTAATAGAATTCCTCCAAGCCATGCTAAATTATGTTTTATAAGCTATGGTGTAAGGAACCAAAAATAGGCTTGATAAGCAAATAGCAAAAGTGGAATATGGCATACTCAAAAGAAAAGGAGGAACTTCTGGTATTATATATCCTACATGGCCATGGAGCCCATGTGGACTGCTCCATCAGCTTGTTCACTGCTTCTTGAAATGGTAATTTTTAAAAATTTTCATATGGAAGAATTTATCTGGCCATATGTGGCTAGTACTAGGTCCCGGTGTGCAGTAGTAGTAGAGCTTGCCACCCACTTCTCCCTTTGTGGTCAACAGAGATCTAACCACTATAATTAATGGAGTCTTCAGTGAAACACCCTTCATCCTAAAGCAGATATTTTGCACAGATGCTCAAAGGCTGAATGTTTGTTAAAATGGGAAAAAAAAAAATATTTTGTTAGGTTCTTCTCACAGGACAATATTTACATGTGAAATCAAATTGCTCAGACTAGACTATTGGTTGCTGTCCTGTGGTCGCAGGGGTTTCTGTTGTTAGAAACCTTGCATCAGTACCTTCAACCGAATCTGGTGAGGCTTTCAAACCACTCTTCTATTCACTTATAATCTAGCTGTGGTCCTACGTGAACACTCCATCTTATCTACAATCCACCTTTATCGATAATAATAACCATGTACAAAACATCTCCTAAAATTCTTAGCCACGTGTAACAGACTGTCCTACATTATTTCTACTTCTACGGGAAGGTTTGTGTTGTTTGTTTACAAATAACTGTGTACAATTCAGTAACTTCTGCAGCAAGGAACTGCCTGGAAATCAATGAGTCACTTTACCCAGGATGTTAACACATTTAAGCATACAAATTGGACTGGGCTGAACAGACTATGCCTGGGGGAATCTCCAGAACTGCATGAAATTCCCACCTGGGGAGCTCCTGTAACACTCGGTTAAATGGTTGATTGTTCAGTCAGTCCCCTAGTTTCAGTTCTGTCCAATGCCTCAGATCAGTCCATTATCTCATCTATGCAGACAACTATTTGGGCACTCTGAAACACCAGAGAATTAATGGCTTAAATGCACTGTGCAAGAAGAAGCACAATCCTCATACCCAGCCACACTACAATTGTAGCTAAAGAACAAATCATATTTCCATACCTACGAGTCATTTATAACTGAAGTCCCATAGCCCTTGCCACATGACCAAAACCTGGGCAGCTGAATTGCATCCAGAAACTGCTTCTTTCTCACTACTTATCCTAGGGAGTCCAGAATAACTGCTCCAACTGTTTATGTCTCCACTTAAGTCTTGACTCTCAGACACTGTTACTTTCAGGCATGAGTCACTGTTATCTTATGACAACTCTGAACCATATGCTAACGTCAACTGGAAATTAAGATGGAAGTGTGAAAGTTTTGAACAAACACAGAAGGAAATGACTGGAACAGCTTTCTGATCAGAGCAGTGCAAGCTAAAAAGCTGACTGAATTATCATTCTTGTTCTGTGATGAACTTTTACTCATTTTTAAGGTATGGTTGCCTATGTAGTAGGAGTCAGAATATGATAATTACATCGCTCCAAGTAAAAGCTGTTTTGAGGTGCTGGGACATGATTATTATTGTTGCTAAACTGCTAGAGTGATCCTTGGCATACCTTCCTTCTGGGTTCAAGAGCACTCTCTCAAACAATTCCCTGGTACAAGAATCAAGAATCAATGTCTATATCAGCAAGTTGCTCAGCTCAGTAGAAGTGGTTATGTAAACAGAAATAGTTGTGATGGGAATTCAAAGGCTAAACTCTACACTGTGGGTGACACGCATGTAGCCTCAGATTGAGTCTGGTCTGGTCCCATGGATGGCATTGCCCTTTAGTGAAGGCAGCACATTAGTTGCGCTCTTGGAGTCTTCCAATTTAGCTCTATCTGCAAGGATCGCAGCTCACAGTGTTCAAGAGCACAATGTAAAACAAAGCAGAGGCAATGGGCACGATCAAGAGATTCACTTCTCAAGTAAAGGCCTGAGCAGGCTGTAGAGTTTGAGCGACTATTGCCAAAAAGCATTTTGGAAGAAATCATTCTGTTTTGGAAGCTAAGGGAATCAACCAGCATATATGCAAGCACTGCTGTGCAAGGTAGCCTTGATTCCCAAGGGCTTTTGTCAGGCACTTGCAGCGTACCAGCATAGACTCAGCCCATCCATGACAGTCCCTTCCAGTTTTCTATTGGTATAAACTGAAGACTTGTTCTTTAACTTCATGATTACTGTTACAGAAATTGAAAGTATCAGTTAAAATCTGAACTTCTGAATGGTCTCAAAGTGATCCAGGATAGATTTCTGGTTTAAATGCATGCTTAATTTTGGTTTATTTTGCTCATTTAGTTCTCTGGCAGGAAAAGAAAATAGTAAATTTTCATATGGTCTCCATTTGAGAAGACAGAATACCTCAGGGAGTATCATACTGGGGAAAAGAGAAGGAAGAAAAGGGGAGACAAAGTCTCTAATAGTCTTATTTGTTGTTCAGAAGTTCACTACAAGAAGCAGTTATAAAGACATTTGAAATACCTAGAGATGAAGCAGGTAGCACGAAAGAAGGCAGAGGCATGACTGAAGGTTTATAATTCAATATTTAGAACAATTTTACTAGTCCTAGACGGATAAACCCACAGAATTTATCCCCTTAAATTCTCTATTGTGCAAGTAGTGTTTTATCAAAAGTCTTCATAGGGTTCTGAAATATGTGTTCTCAGTTATTAGAAAATAGATTTAACATGATGAATGTTTGCTGCCTCTGATTCTGTCCAGGCATCCTTCCACCCCCCAGAGAGATCAATGATAAATAATTTTCTGCAATATAGTAGAAAGAAAACACGCTAGTTTTTCTCTCCCTTGTCAGTCATGTATTACATGACATCCAAGGAAAGATCTACTGTATTATTGTTTTTTGTTTCTTTTTTAATGATTTTCTTTTATTGTTTTGCTCTAAGGTTCCAACGGGAAAACAGAAGTATAGAAGAAAAAAGAGCATCAAAAGTTTGACAAAGACAAAGGATACATAAAAGCAGTGATCAAAGAAAGTCCAATCTTAGTCTATGACGATGGCAATGAAATACTAAGAGGATCTCATTCTCTCTCGGGTTACATTTATCATTTTAACTCATGTCAAGGGAAGAAATGTTAAGATGTACTATGTCTGGATTTGCCAATTCAGACCCCCAGTTGGCTAATCTACAATGCCAACACCTCTCTGAGACAGAGTCGATGTTTCTTGGTTTCAGCCAGGACACATTAGAGGAATATTTGAGCCATATTATGTGCAAGTGTTTCATATCCACTAGATTTGCATGTCCTGGTTTTAAGTATGACACCAAAATTCAAAGCAAACTCCAGTTGAAACTACCGAAGTTTACCTCCTTTCTAGTTCAAGCAGTAAAGAAGTCTTGGGATTCTCACCATTTAAAGATAAATCAATCTTTCTTCCTACTAAGATTAATTTTATAAGTCCTTTATTAGGCATGAATACATAATTTAATATATAATTCAGCATTTATAACACATAGCTGGCCAAAACTACCAAGAAAGGAAGATAACTGGAAACTCTCCAAGGATCCAAAAATAGTGACAGGTGCAGAGCACCTAAAATGGACTGCTTGCTACCTGGAAAATGTCACAAGTTCTCTAACCTCAAGAGCTTCTCCAAGTACATCAGAGAAGAATTTGTATCTATCAACAACACAACTATGGTAGCAGTCACTTACCTCAAAAGCAATTCAGGCAATTTAGGTGCAACACATTGAAAATAGGAAATGCAAGATCAAGTATATGTCATAAAGGACAGACAGCCACATATGCTGTACTTACATACGGGTTTTCAGCGTGTCATTGTCTGCAGGCTGAGTGTTTGTACACACGCTCTTTACCTGACATGAATTATGAGGTTTTTTCCCTCTTGGTCAAAGAGAGAAAAGCTACTTTCCAGTCCAACTGAAATACAATTAAAAGTAAACAGATCGCTGTTGCCGAGTAAGTAATGCACTCTAAATTTGCATCTGAGGTGGTTCAGTAGCAAATCATTGGAGGTCTGGGCTTCCATATCATTGATACAAAGTTTTTGGACCTTGCTGAGGAACCTCATTGGGTTTTGGCTTTGTTTATTTTTATTAGGGTATGAAAGAAGCTTGATAATTAGGAAAAGAGGGTGTTTCCAGACAACTACCCCTTACAGAAGGCCATGGGAAATGCATTTGAGGGTGACTATGTGTCCTCACTGTAGCCACTGCAGTCTGTCCAGATACTAACCTACATGGTAACTCTACTCCTGGATTTCCTTTCTTGTTTTTAACAAAAACATTACTCACGTATGAATGAGGTGACCTTCACGTGTGTGTTTGGTTGGTTGTTGTTTTTCAGATTTCTTCTTCTTTAGTTTGTTCCATCCATAAAGCCATCAAAAAAGATTCAAATTAGAAGAAAAATACGCAGAAGAGTTATTTCGTATCTGTGAATTACCAGAAAATTTTCTGAACCTTCTAGGAAAAGTGGCATTTGCAAGAAATGTAGAGCAGGTATTTCATGCATTCCTACCACTTTTGACTCAGAGCAACTGCAGGGTTTGTTTTTCCTTATCACCCAATTTTTGAAAAAAGGAAGAAAAAAGAGAAGACTTGAGAGTATTGCCTTTCACTGGATAATGATTCCTACAGAATCATGAGTAATGCTTGTGAAAAGAATAGAGCAGAAGAAGTGTCAACATCTTTAATGCCAGTATCATGGCAAACATTAGCACAGGGTGTTTTTTCTGCTTTTGTAGCAATATTTTTTAGTCTGAGATGATGTCAACATGCCAGTTGAGGTGAATTTTCCATGTCCCAGGTTATTACTTAGGTACTACATTATACATACTTGGGAAAACTTATGTTTTAAGCAGAAAACACAAGGTGAGCTACTTCTGTGAAGTGAATGACGTAAGACTTGCCTCCTCCATAACACGACTTAGCCTTTGCCTGCAAAGATGATGTATGTTGCGTCAGCGTGTTTTCATTTGGCATTCCATGGGGTGACAAAACTCATGTACTTGGTGTCACACTCATAATTTCTCTTCCAGTGCAAACACAAAGGTGCTGTAATAAAGACAAGTCATATTGTAGGAAAATCAGATCCTCTAAGTGTTAAATGAAGCTACTTCCAATCGTGCCCATCCCTTCTTTATGGATCTTATACCTACCCAGTCGTGGAACAGAGATATCAAGGGATTGGAGCTGGCTGAAAATCCTTCATTGAAATCATACTGTAGAAAATTGGGGTTTTTCCAGTGTTACAGTATCACTCAAAAAAAAGGAACATGTGTCTGCCTTCAGTAATAACACTTCACACTTCAGCCAAGAAGAATAAATTTGAAAACTACGGTATTTCTCATATGGTTTTGGTAGTTTCTGGGCAAAATAAAACAGTGAGGAGAAATTAGTTTTACTCTGAGGGAGCCTGACCTGATCCAGCTGTGGTCCTAAAGCCTTGTAGCCTTGTTAGCTGGGCTTCAGCTGAGCTAATATCTGCTGTCTCTCAGCAGTGCGTATAACGTCATTATAGTGAGACTCCTAGTCCTCTGATTTGTCATGGTCAGACAATCTTCATCCCCACTTTGTAAGAAGGTAGAATCATGGAAGATGTCACAGGTAGATTTTTCCTGCAGAATGCTAGAAGTGTGACTTTCAATGCTGGTTTAGTTCTTGCAAAATATTTTAATTCAATATTTGATTAAGAAGTCAGTGATTTCTCCCCCAAGGAAATTTCTTACTGGCTATTTCCATGACAAAGACAAAGACATGCAGAGTCACTGATGACTAAGGGATACGTTTAGCCAGTTCACTTCATTGTTTGAGCAAGTTGCTTTTTGGAAGGTGTTTAACTGTTTGTCAGAACTTTTTGAAAGAGGAATCAAACTGATCAGATGAGTCAGCATCATGTCCCAGAAAAAGGAAAAAAAGGAGGAAAGGAGAAGGTAAAGATCATGCTATTTTCTCATCTTCAGTAGTTCCTAAATTCTGAACAGAAAAGAAATATTAACAATCCTGGTTAATTTTCTCATTTTGCAAAACACCTACAAATTTATTCCCGGTGTCTGTAGAATAATTATGTGATGACCTTTACAATGGGTTTTTCCTGCTTATCATAATTTGATTGTAATATAACAGAATGACTTTCCCCCTCCTCCCTCAATTTGCTTTTCCTCTGCTCATCCACTGGCATTTCTCAATTTTCATTTCATTATCATATTGTCATCGAACTTCACAACCATCCTGCTTCATATATTATGTCTCAAGGAAAAGGCCTCAGGTTGTACCAGGGGAGGTTTAGATTGAATATTAGGAAAAAATTCTTAACCAGAAGGGTTATCAGGCATTGGAACAGGCTGCCCAGGGAAGTGATTGAGTCACCATCCCTGAAGGTATTTAAAAGATGTGTAGATGTGGAGCTTAGGGACATGGTTTGGTGGTGGACTTGGCAGTGCTAGGTTAACAGTTGGACTTGATGATCTCAAAGGTCTTTTCCAGCCCAAACAGTTCTATGATTCTATGTTTATTCCTTTTTGCTGATGTCCAGGTGTGCTCTCATCTTTGCCACAACTCACTCTAGCATTAAATTTATATACTCTATATTTCAGCAAATCAAAAAGCTTTTACTATTTTTTGTTATACCTGAAAAACTTGTCTTCCTGGGCTCTTTATTATTCATACTATTTATTCAGAACTGTGTTTCAAACTAGCTTATTTTTATCACACCACAGTATGTATGCATGCAAACTTTAAAAAAGAGCAATTACAGCTCAAGTTCAAGTCTCAAAAAAGTTTTGATTCAGACATTGCACAGTTCTGAAAGACTAGTTTTCTCTTTGCAAAATGCCACTCACATTAACAATTGATTTTGCTCATTTTTCTTTCTTTCATATCAATAAATGTCTATTCACTTTCATCAGAGATGAACCATCAAATGCACTGGTAATTCAGCTAATGTTTACATTGGTAATCTGTTGACTAGAAAACGATGATCTTTTAGTGAGTTCATTAGCAGAATAGGAACATAAACCTGCTAAATAAAATGGTATTACTTAATGTGATACAACCAGGATTTACTAAGATTCTTCAGGGCGGGGAAGGAGGGGAAAAAAAGAGTTATTCAAAACCCTATAATCTCCCTTAGGGGGTTTGTACTGGAAAAGAGACAACTGGTTTTGAAACCTCAGCAGGAATATGGTTTCTGTCCTGCAGACCTCCAAAATTCAAGTTGGACCACATACCTAACATTTTGTGGTGTCATAAATTCAAGCAGTATGCAGTGTCCTATAACATGGGAAAATATCCTTAAATAAATCACTTAGAAATCTGCACAAGAATATTATTTGTACTGTGCTGTGCATAACATGTTTTCATTCTCCTTTTCCAAGCTACTTAATCTAGGCTCAGGTAACACGCAGATAGAAGACTATCTCAGCATCTTGAATGCCACAGATACAGAACAAGAAATCCTGTCAAGTAATTGGCAAATATAAATTGAGGTAGTTCAATGAGTGTAAAAATTTAATTATGCTTTAACATGGTAATTCAGTTCAAAGAGAAAAACAAAAAATGTGGATTATGTAACAAAACTCGTCAGTCTTGGTTCCCATTACTATCACTCCATAGTGAGGCATATGGACCAATTACTCTTGTCCTAAAGCAGTGCCTAAAACTGTCCTGAAACCACCCTGAAAAAGACCGGTTTTGTCCATTAATTACAAAGGGACAGCTGAGCATCCAGGTGTGCAGACTGGGATTGTCTAGAACTGGATGAGAAAAATGTCACATGCAATTTAATAATGTAGTGACTCAATATGTAACTCTCACCTACATTCTAACCGTGCCCAGACTGGCTTGCTAAATAGTAATTTCTGGGGCCACAACTGTCATATATAAAATTAAACATCTTAACACTTTTTAATAGTTTGTTGCCTGCTCAGGACTAACACTCTCCACTTCTGGATGCCAGATAGCAATGGAAACAAGAAAAGATTTTTTATTTTTTTTTTTTTTTTTTAAAGAAGTATGCTACACTTTTTATTTATATACACTCATGGATTTGGCAGTGTTAGATTTATGGTTGGACTTGATGATCTATGATTCTATGATTATTTGCCTGTTGTTTACAAGTCCTATAATTATTACGTCTTCAGCATGGGTAGAAAATTCTTTATTGCCCATCAGTTGAACCCTAACATCTCGGCTTGAAATAATAATACTTTTTTCCCCACACCCTGGTAATTGTTTCAGCTCATGGGAGATAAATGAGCTTTTCTGTCTGACTTTCTCCCTCTTTTTTTCTATCTATCTCCTTTTTTCCACTATCTCTAAAATACAAACCATGTTGCTTATGCAGAACTGAGTCTGTTGAGAAGAAGAAATCATTCTTTCAGCAAATTGTGTTGGGTTGTTGCTGGGTTTTTTGGTTGGTTTGGTTTAAGAGGGGTGTTTTCCAGGTTTTATGTGCAGTTTTAGAAGCCAACAACAAAAAGTTTCCCCAATATCATCTTAATAGAAAGATTCTTTTGTGTAAACTAAACAGATCAAATGCCTAAGTAAAAAAGTCTTTTAGCACATGCCAGTATCGTATTTGCAGTAAGTAAACATGTCTCTTGGAATTACTATGGAAATAATACAGGTGTCCAGAAGACAAGTGGGACACATTTTGAGTTGCATTATCCTTGAATGCCTCTGCAACTGTGAATGCCAGTTCATGTCCCTGGATCTAAGATCTGAACAAATTATGGTGAAGTATCTCTTGGTTTGGCAGCATTTAGTGTCTTTTCCCTCATTAAAACCTTTTCACGTTGAGAATGGACCTGCCGTAACTTCGCCAAATAATTTCATGAAAATAACAAATCAATGGCAAATATACTTTTTTAACAATTGTTAATCTTTGTCACACATCAACTGTCAATCCAGACTCAATCCTTAAATCTAGCCCAGCATTCCTAGTGCATGATGATGAAAAGTAAACTCACAATTTAGAGCTAAATACACAACAAAATATAACCATTGCCATGAAATTCCAATAATCAGAGATATTTACTTGCTCTTCTGGACTTTTCAACGGAGCCTGAAGTTGCAGGCCAAGCTGGAACAAGCAATAGCTGAGATGTCCAGGTTAGTCAGGGGAATGGGAAGCTCTTCAGGAGTGAGAGAGCACGTAACAGCACGGTGCGTTCAGCCTTGCCAAGTGAAGACTGAGAGGGAGAAGGCTGGGTGAAAGCAGAGAGGAGAGTGATTTATCTGCAAAGCCAGCGAGGGTCAGGATAAAACAGGTAGAAATGAAATATTGAATGCATGTAAAATGGAAATTACAAGGTGTCCCGTCCCACTCAGGGGGTGAGGTTAACTTTTTAATTCTCTGCGCGGTAATGAGAAGTAACAACAATTACTTCAGACATTCAAACCAACTATAAATTTACTTAAAATTCAGTGGAACTACAAAAGATAGAGGTTTGCCAAAGGTCACAACAATGCTCAAAATTTAGCAGAACTATGAAAGGTAAGCATTTAGCAAAACGTGTGACAATATTACCCTAATGTGCCGAAAATTAAGGTTACAAAGAGAGTGATAGAGAGGAAAAGAAAGAGAGAAAGAAAGAGAGAGAGAGAAAAGATATCACCACCCTTGGATCCAGCGATGTTCTCTGCTCGTAGTTGTAGTCTTCAGGTGGTGGGCGCACACCGAAAACTTATATGTTTCCACTTTTTATAACCCGATGTGCCCGCCCCATAGGCGGGGGTCTGTCATCACTGAGCAGGCGCAGTATGTGCTCAGGAATGTTCAGAAATGTTCTAGAAATGAGTCGGTGGGTTGTGGGGGTCCGGGGGTCTCACTGCCCCCCCCCACTTCAGGGCTGACCAAGCGAGCGGTGATCTGTCACAGGCACATGGTGTACAGAGCACAGATGGTCATTGTTTACGTGTTTTAGGAATAGAGGAGTGGTCTCACAAGACGTTATCCTGCCTCCGCAGGCTCCATCCTTGTTCAACACTCCCTGGTCATCATCAGCCCATCCCTGTCCATGTCAAGATGGGTGTTTGCGACATTCACTTGTTATCAGAGCCTCACACAAGGTTTTCGGCTTTCAGGGCAATCAGGTTTTGTAACAGCTTCCCAAGAGGAGGAGGAGCAAAGGCCAACTATATTCAAATTGGAGCACAATAAGTTTTTGAAGGTATCAAGGCTCTGCCAGACAGGGCTTGAACTGGATTATTGAGTTATATTATATTATCTTTCCATATGTTAAAATCAGAGCATTCCAGAATCATTTAACTGGGAATAAGCCACTGGACTTCGGGGATAAACGTGTATATACAGAGTGTGCCTAGCGTATGTCTTGTTAAAAAAAAAGCAATGGAAAATGTCCTAACTGCTATGGAAATGTAAGCTGTTACTGAACCATGTTATATACCACAGCATTATGAATGTAAATATACAGTTAGTGAATGTAAGTATACAGTTAGTACTCACAGTATATCAAACGGAAAGATGACAGAGAGCAAAGGGCCTCAAGATTTCCCTGAAATTATCTCAGAAGATGAGGACTGTTATTTGCCACATTTCCACCCTATTTCTGCTGTGGTGATTTTTGAGGATCTATTATTCAGTTTTAAAGCAAATCGTTGGTACCTATAATAGGCGTTGAACTATGAAAATATAGAGAAACAGAGATTAATTAAAGACAAACAAGCTGATTTTAAGGTGAGAAAAGTTCCAAATGCAGCTCTCAATAAACCTTTGGAGAGGTATGTTTCGATGATCCCTTAGCACATTCCAGCCTGAAATTTCTAGTGAATATTAGCTGTCTGTTGCATGATGATGTTTGACAACATTGATGTGGTATGTAGGTGTAACACCTCTTATCTAACACCTGAAGAACATTTATAGGCAATTGATTGGGACTGATCATATGTCTTAGAGGTGGGGAAATATTTCTGTCCTGTTTATAAAATGTCAGATTTCATGTGTATGTCAGTGCTGTTTAAATACGAACCGAGTCACAAAAGCAACGAGACAAATTCAACCACAGCACTGTTCCCAGTCCAGCTTTAACCTCTGAGCAGCTAAAATCCCACTGATGCAAAACCCAACGTGAATATGTGCCCAGGAGAACATGCTCCAAGGTTCTTGATTCATACTTCACAAATGAGCAGCGTGTAAGATAGACCTGGCTTCCCGTAGCCAAATTGCAGTAGAAATACAATTATCAGAAACATCCTGCTGTTTTACAGGAAATGGAAATATTTCAGTTCAGAATAGTGTCTGCCAGGGTTTGCCGTCTCCCTATTCTTCTTGACAGACAAAAATTCACCTTCCTTTACCCAGTAAAGTCCTTAGCCTTGGAGAGGCCATAATCTAGGCACAGTCTTGGCAGCCAAGATGATACACTAAGGGAAGAAAAAAATGAGGAAAATAATAAGCTTTAGTGGAGAAAGGGATCTTGAAGTGATGAATCTAGAGCTTCAAAATTTGTTCAGTGCAAAGTAATGATTTAAAAAATATAAATAGTCTTTTTTTTTTTTAATTAGAAGCCTTTATTTTGTTTCTAGCACACAATTTCAATAGAGGATTCTTTTTTTATAGTCCTACAAATGAGTTTTCTTTGGGGTTCTGGGTGGAAGGCTCTTCTAAATACAGCAGAAAAGAGACAAATATTATAAATTATTCCAATACCACTTCTTGTTACATTTTCACCTTTCCCAATATAAATTAAGGGTTGTCACAATAAATGTACTCCATCTGAAAACAGCTCAGAGCAAATCTGGGTCACTGATTTGTGGAAGGATCTGTTCTCTGTCTGAAGGTTTTTGATATTTTTATAAATATGACCACAGTATTGAAATTGTATTTTTCGAGCTAATAGATGAAAGCTTCCGAAATTAGGAGTAGCCAGATGAAGAAAAACAGGAACATTTAAAATACAAGATCAATGCTATAGGTAGAACTGGGATCTGTAAAATGTAAAATATTCAGCTGTGGAGCAAACAGTGACAAAGAGCATATATTAAATGAAAGAAGACACTGAAAATTTGGAGAGCACTATAGAAAGAAAAGAAAATAACATAGAACAAAACAAAACAAGAAACTGCATGGATGACTGAAGAAAAATAGACTTTTGGATGGAAAGAACTGAGATGGAAAATTATAAAATTTGTTAGTACTAAATCTTACTTCCTTCAAAGTCAAGGTCAAACCTATTGTTGATCAGGACAAGAATGAACTATAAAAACCTCTAGCTATTTATAAAGAATAAATATATAGTAATTTCAAGAGGAGTTTTGATGGGAGATGAGGGAGTTGCATGGGGGTATATATTTTAATTAAATACGGTAACAATCCCTACTTTATCAATCACTTTTGCAAGAAAATGTTCTGCTTTCTTGCACTTTCAGCTATTTTAGTTTAGACTAAAAATATCACTGTAAAACAATACTCGTTATTGCTCTGATCCATGGAGTTTGAAGTTGTCAGACATTTGTTTTCTGTATATTAAACATCTGAAGTTGGTATGAACTCTGGAGAGCGAGGTGCTGTTTTACTTTGAGGCTGCTGCAGCCTTTCATAAGAGCAGACACACACACACACACACATGCTGTTTTGTTTTGGTTTTTTTCTTTTCTTACATTCCCCTCGTCAACCTTAAATCCCTTATTTAAAACTTAAAATGTATCATCCTCTGTTGCACTATCAGACCAAGGATATTCAGAGGTCTGGGTTTTTTCGGAGGGTCATCACCCACAACTCTTGTTCACACATTTTTATGGCTCAACTCCAAATATAGGTCATGACTCAAGTGAGTTTGCCATATAATGTACAAACAGATAAAACAGAGAATGTGGGAAGTTTCCTTTTTATCATCATAAATAATATCTTGGTGTTTAGCACCCTTTTTTAACTCTGTCATGGATTTTTTTTTCCCCAATCTGAATCAGGGCCTTGCACGCTCCTGAGAAATTAATATTCCACTCCCCATTTTGCATGTGGGTAAAGTGAGGCAGAGCCAAATCAGACGATTTATCTTTCTTTACAGAAGCAGTGCCTAAAGCTGAGGATCTCAAAAATGGTTCTTATCTCTTGGGTTCAGGTACATTCCTTGGCTGCGTTCTTTCTTCAAATTTGGGTCCTGGTTCCCACTGTAATCTTTCCTTCAGTCCCACTCCCTTATTATAAGAAGATAAAATAGATACAAAGACCAGAAGAAAATCATGCGATGCCAGAATCATGGTCACAGAAGAGCAAATACAGTTCTTCAAGGTTTTCTCTTTTTATTTCACATTTCTGTCACCATACTGCCTACCTTTCATAGTAGGCATTTAGGAATTGATGCATAAAGAAGACTGAATTTGTGGCAGCACAGTTTTGTTTCCTACCTGAGACCCAAACAGTAAATACACAGTTTACCAGTTTAAGTGCAGCGTAACTGCAAAGAAATTGGAGTTACTTTAGATTTGTAGAGTTTAAGGGGGTCAGGAGCTGACAAGAAATCTGGCAAAGCAAATCAAGTTTTTCTCTTCTGTGCATAAGAACTGAGAGGCTGCCTAAAGCAATATCCTGATCTGACAGAGATCGGGAAAAGATGCTTAATACATGAAGTAGGGCAGCTTGGATCAAAATATATTGGGAGGGGAAGGGGCAAGGTGTTTTCTCTTCTACATTTGTTCGCTTCACCTCCTGTGGAAAGAAAACTGTCCTCTCTCTTCTGTGTACATGCACAGATGCTGACAAACAGACATTGGCCTTGGGTGGTGCATTTCAAATTGCTAAGGATAGTAGACATGAATGTAGAACATATTCTGATGTTTTCAAGAATATATTGAGGGGGGCATTTTGTTGGTGATTGCTAACGAGGCCCTAAAAAGTGAGTCTGTTTTGGTATTAACTGTTATTTTGATTTCAACGGTGCCAGGTAGGCCTGGTATAGTCATGAAAATCTGTTTTGGCTTGGATCCTACATGAGAAGTCAGACTGACTTTAATACCAAAAGGCTTACTGGAGTAACAGGCTGTAAGTGCAAAATGGCAAATGAGTCTGAACCATTTGTGTTGTCTTGTGGTGACCAAAACTAAGGCGAAGCATACATGTGGTCAAAAAATAAACAGCATTTCCAGATAACAGGCACTAGCTTTAGACCCTAGTCTCACAGAAATGAACTTATCTGAGCAGTGCTTTACTAGACAAGGCAAGAAAACTTGCATTCAAAGATTGTACCAATTGCCTCTTTTCCCCTTCCCCTCCAATTATCTCTGCCCAGTTAAGTGGAGTCTTGTCCTACATGTTGGGGCATAGACACATCACTGACGTTGTTCTACTTTAGCACCTTAGCACCTACACAGCACCATCCTAGGAATGCCTGGTACAAGTTACTATTTTGATTTACATCTTTTTTATTCCTGGCTTGGCTTACAGCCATAAACTGGTTTAGGTTGAAAGGGACCTCTGAAGATCATTTCATCCAGCATCACACTCAAAGCATGGTGAAGTTCCAGCGCAGTCCTTTGCAGGGCCCTGGATGAAGGCTTCCTACAAAAAGTAGAAGAAAACAGTAAAAATAAACTAACTTACTAGATAAAGGTGCAATTTAGCCTGAAATGTGAAAAACATTTCCTTTACCTGTCTGCCGGACAGAGAGGTATGCACACTCATACATCAGTGAGGGGAATGTCATCAACTCCACACATGGATGAACACCTATCAGGTACAGCATTTCATGGCCACAGCTAATTGCCACTAAATGGGAATACACACAAATTGTCAGAGAAGAAAACTAGTCTCAAACAGTGGCAGATGAAGGATCTGTCCCTCAATCTAGCATGAACTTTTTAAGCTATCTGTCTGTCCAAATCCCGTCCGGTAGGATACGCTCTTGCACAGTTTCACAGGTCAAGACAACTTTGCATCTGCTCTCTTGGAGCAGAACCTCTTCTACAGAGAGTTCCTTTGGTTTCTGTGGGGTCACTCAAGGAGTAAGTTGTCACTCAGCTTCCCAAAGGTGTCAAATGCTGGCTCAGATTCTACAAAGAAAACACTTGAAAACAAGGAGAACCATTATCTGACAATCTCCATCCCAATCTTGTGCAATACCTTCTACCTTTATGCAACATTGGTGCATTATGTGCTGTTAGGAACAGTTCTCTGTTTTTCTTTGAATCAAGTGAGAGAAAATATGAAAGTTCATGCTGAAGGTGAAACTCATTCAAGCATGAAGAATAAAGAGGTGTGTGTCTGGGCTTTGAAAAGCAAAATGGTTTAAGCACACATGTGCTCATAAGGAATGAATCATTCTAATCAAAAAACTACCTTAGAAACAGAATAGCTCCTTCTGCTCAATGCACTGAGTCGTCTTGTAATTTCTTATAAGTTTAAGTCACTTTTTAAATGTTGCATTAAATAATGACGGCAATGGGAAGGGGACATTCACCAGCGCTTCATGTCCTTCCTTAGGTTTCAATTCAGTGATGATCCATTCAGTATGTGGACGGGAACAATTTTCTTCAAAGATTAAAAGAGCTTGAAGCAAATGGTACCATCTAAAATGTGTCTGATGTTCTGTAAAATGGACTGGATCAGGATGCTCTTAAGACTCAGGCAATTCTGAGAAACAGAAAAGAGATAATCTAGTCACTGTGGGGGTGATAAATAATCATTTTTTACCTTCATACATCTTGTCTCTGATTTCTAGCAGACCACTTAGTTGCAGTCGCTGAAAGGTGCGCAAGCACTTGCTTCCTGTTGGAATACATTAAAGCTAAAAGGAATTACATGCAGAGATGATCTTCAACACCTGGGTATTTTCTGCCCCTGTATAGAAGGATGATAACTGCCAGCCTCACTGAGGCATGCCAGAGACTATGATACTCTGGGGTCTCATGGGGAGCAGGGTTTTGCAGAATACCAGGTCAGTGGGCAGATGACATATAGGAAGATGAATGGATTGCACAAAACAAAGTTCAAGGGACAAAAGAATGTCCATCAAGGTATGTGTGTGAACAGTATTTTCTAGTTCAAGATTTTGCCTGGAGACAACAGTGAGGGCCCACCCTTTGCAAAGGTGTTACCTTCGTCTTCAGATAAGTCACAATTGTTTAAAAGAACGCTTATTTGAATAAAAGTCCTTATATAGCACTCATCTTTACAGATACGGCACCCTCAGATAATTGACAACAAAACTAATGTAGAGATGAGGTAAATCAGAAACAGAGAGCTGTTAAAAGAGAGAAGTGAAGCTTTGAGGAAACAGATGTAAGTTGCCAAGAAAAATTAGATCAGTATATTCATGTATATGTACACCTGTGTCTGTGTGTATACATATCTATATGTATGTGTATAAATTTTACATGTATTATATGTGTGTATGATTGTGTTCATATATATGAATGCAGTTATAGATATATAAACCACATTGCTGCTCAATTATAGTTTTTTCTTAAAAATGACTTTTGGGTTGTACGTACTTAAAATGTAGTAATTCCACCATTAAGAACTGTATGAATGTTAGTATTTAGAATGATAAAATAATCCATGGAAAGTCTCTAGTCCAACCTCTTGCTCAAGGTACTATCAACTACAGGGTCAGGTCAGACTGCTCAAGGTTTTATCCAGTCCAGTCCTGAAAACCTTCAAGGCTGGAGAGTGCAAAACATCTCTGGGCAACCTGTTCCCTTTCTTGACTGTCCTCATGAGGGAAAAGTTCCTTCCTATACACCATTTGAACTTCTCCCAGTTCAATGTATGTATTTTTGAATGTATTTTGTCCTTTTGAATTTCAGGAGGTTCCTGTCAATCAATTATCCTAGCTTGTCCGTATCCCTTTGATGGAGAGCCTTGCCCTTAAGCATCTTGACTGCACCCCTCGATTTGCTATCACCCACAAACGTGATTTCAGGTATTCAGTCTAAAAGTAAACAATGTCTATAGAAGGCCTGGGTCATGTCACCTGCAAAAGCACAGCCTTGCAGAATCACAGAATGGTTTGGGTTGGAAGGGACCTTAAAGGTCATCTAGTTCCTATCCCCCTGCCATGGGCAGGGACACCCTCCACTAGACCAGGTTGCTAGACCAGTAATCCTTTCATTCCACAAATTTTCTTCAGAGGAATTGGTTAAATTCTAAAAAGAGTGGAAAATGTTCATGTTTTTGCCGTTGGCAAGTCTACGTTTGCAACATCCTATTTCTCTGAATTTTAAACTTTGTTGATTTGGGTTTTGCGTTTTTGGTTTTGGGGTGTTTTTTGCTTTTGTGTTATTTTTGAGTAGGTGTCACACTACTCCTCGCTCCCAATTTTCTTAAACACCATAATCAGCATTTGCTGCATATCCTACTGGATAATTTATAACTCTTGATAAATGAAATCCTTGGCATGCCTGGAAGGGAGTAGAGGGAAGAACATTTCAGATATTTTACCATTTGATGCCATTTCCCTGGGTAAGGATGTGCCTCATTTTAAGGAACATAGGTGTTACAGAGACACTCTACATGGCTCAGAGCCAAACTGAGTTGTAGAGAACACAAAATAATAGATGTCACTTCTCTCCAACATAATTTTGTCAGCAAATTGAAACATGCCATTTTCCTAAGGGAAAAAAGAAAAAAGAAAAAAAAAAAGAAAAAAATAAGAAGAAAGAACAAGGCCTTTTTGGAGGCACTTCAACCTCTGTGAACACCTTGTCCTAAATATTTAGGAGCATCAGTTTTAAGGTGCTATGCAGGTACGTTGCCATGAGAGTGATTAATCTAACAGTGTTTTAAAATTCGAGCATTAGATCTAAGTGAGCTTTCTAGATTTCCTTTTAATCCTTGAAGAGAAATAACTCCATGCAGAAGGATGGGCCAGAGGACAACAGGGTGGAAAGCAGCTTGGCAGAAAAGTCCCTAGGAGTCCTGGTGGATGATGAGTTGACCATGAGCCTGCAATGTGCCCTCATGAGAAAAAAAGGCCAACAGCACCTTGGACTGCACTAGGAGAAGAGTGGCCAGCAGGTCAAGACAGGTGATCCTTCCCCTGAGCTTGGCTCTGGTGAGACACATCTGGAGTGCCGGGCCCAGTGCTGGGCACCCGGTACAAGAGAGACAGGGACATACTGGAGCAAGTCCAGCGAAGGACCACAAAGATGAAAAAGGGATGGGAACATCTGACCTACAGTGACAGGCTGAGAGAGCTGGAGAAGTTCAGCCTGGAGAAGAGAAGGCTCAGGGGGATTGATCAATGTGTATGAATACCTGATGGTGGGAATTAAGGACAAAGCAAGCATCTTCTCAGTGGTGCCCAGTGACAGGACAAGAGCTAATGGGCAGACACTGAAACACAGGAAATTCAGTTCAAGCATAAGAAAAATCTTCAGTAATGTGAAAGAGATTGAACAGTGGAACAGGTTGCCCAAGGATGTTGTGGCGTTTCCATCCTTGGAGATATTTAAAACCTAACTGGACATGGTTCTGCTGTACCTGACCCTCTGGTCAAAGCAGACCAAGGGGGCTAGGACCAAATGATCTCTGGAGATCTCTGCCAAACTCAGCAATTCTGTGTGATTCTATTTGAAATTACACTTGAATCACCTCTCTGGAAAAGCCCAACTTTTCAACACACCTAGACTTTCAATTCTCCATAGCTGAGTGAAATGAATCACACTCAATGATAATGAGAAGAATCCCCTGCAACAGGACCTGCTTTCTAAACAAATCATAAAATATAGTAGAGGGACAGTAACAAACAAAATTAATAGTGAGAGGGACATATCTAGTCTGGAACACAGTGCTAATCACATACCTATTTTTCAAGTATTATTAAGTATTTTTTGGTCACCTGTGACTGTATTCCAACAATGAATATGAGCTTTCTTTAAAATCACAAATTCATGAGCAGGTACTTGTTTTTATTACAATACAGCAAACATGTAGCATCCTCTCCATGAGGAAAACCATTCATAATGTGTTTAGTTATATTTCTGGCCAACGAAGTAACCAACAGTAATACAAAATGACTGAGACCATCTTAAAAGGCAACAAAGTATCTTACAAAATTATTGAAGATCCAGTGAGGGCAAATTCTTGTTGACAAAGTCGAATTCTTTAGATTTCCACTCTAATTTTGCAAAACTATACATAAAACCAGAAAAGAATAAAACAAAGTTCCTTTAACATAAATTTATTTAAAAATCTTACAAATTGGTCAAACCAAAGTTGCTGTAAATCCACACATCTGACATAATCTGGATCAGAGTGTGTTGACTCTCTCCAGTCCTCAGGATCACCCCTGCAGACACCTCAAGTTGGGGTAGGCACATGTCACCACCATGTGCCCTCATTCTTCAGGGACAGAGCCATGGCTGCTGACATAACCACTATTATTTCTCAGGACATCAGAAAAAGAAAGCCAGAAAGAGATATTCCAGGGAAAAACATATAAAGAAGCAGAGTGGAAAATTTTAAAGAACTCTTAGAAAGCTCAGCAGACACCATCTTCTTGGTGACTTGTGTTTTTCGGAGCAGATCAAGGTATTGTTTCCCTTCCGCTAAACTGGATTTCACCATTTGGTGTAGAATGAAAGCCATTCACTTTCTTTCCTTTGCTCTCAACAGCTCACGATATACTCTTTCAGCATAGAAAACTCACAGGAAATACTAAAATAAATCTTACTGATAACTTCAACAATCCAATATAAAACTGGGAAGTTAAGAAACAATCTTCTCTGCATTCCCCTTGGCTGTCTGTCAACACCACCACACCATTTTTCATGCAATATATTGGTTCATGAAGTTTTACTGTCCAGAAAAAGATGAATCTTTATAAGTGAAGAATAATTTCATCTTGCCTTTAAAAACAAAACAAAAAAAAAAAAAAAAGAGAGAAAAAAGAAAAAAGAAAAGAACTTAAAACCACACCCAAACAAACAAACAAGTTTCCACCCCCTCAAACAACTCACAATCAATACTGAAATTAGCACCCTTGCAGCAGCAGAAATACTTAGAAATTGAAGTGTAAGGATGAAATTGATTTCACCTTATTTCAGTCATCTGAAAATTACATGCCTTGGCCATTTTAAATCACCTATTCTTCCTGTGTAGACAGAGGAAAGAAGGACATCTCCCCTTGTAAAGGTAGGGTCATCCATTTTCAGGGATGAAACACGTTCTGTTACTTTTTTAGCCATTTTAGTTGTCATTAAAAATTTCTAATCAATGACAGAAAATTGAGCTTCATAAGGATTTGGGGGAAGAATAACAAAAGCTCTGAAACTATGATTTTTCTGACTTAGTCTGAAAAACTGTGATCTTCTGTACAGACCATCTACGGGGCAATGCATGATGTGAGAGAAGAGAGAGCAGATGGTGTGAGGGGCACAAAGGACACTGGCATCTCTGAGCAGGGACCAGGTGGAACTTTCTGCAGATACAGACCTGAATAAATAAATACTCGACTAATGGACAATCCTTACTTTTTCCATCAAAAGGGGATGCTGACATCCCTGGAAAGCATCCAGTAAAACACTTTTCATCAAAAGAGAAAGTTTGAATCAAATCCAAACATTTCATGGAACTACACAGACTTGACAAAAAGTGAAATGCAAGGAGAAAATGGTAAAGGCAATCATTTTGGATCAACTGTTTCTACAATGTCAAAATATTTATGTTTCATTTTAGCTGTTAACTTTTGGTTCTTTTTTTTTTTTTTTAAATATAAACTTATATACTGTATACATTTTATAGACATTGTATATTATTTTATGTCTTTTATCAATATAAATAATGTTTTGAACATTGCAATAGTTCTGGAAGAAAATGTTACCGAATTTTGTTGTATTTAAAATCTAAATTAGTTGTCTTTTTCTTGTTCAAAAAAACCATTTTGCTCATAGAAATTCCAGAGAAAAGAGGTTTCTGTTTTCACCTAGTTCTTATGTAAAACCTCAACTATGACTTAAGAGTGCTAAGTACAGAGCACTTCAAAACACAGACAAAAATGGATTACATGGCATTTCATTCCATTACTGCTGGAGTAGTCTTTATTTTTAGCAGCCACAGAGACATTCCCAAATCCCTAACAAGCACTAAAAGCAGCTGTGATAGAAGACAGTTAGGCTGAAGATGTTTTAACCTAAAAATATGTGTAGCTACATTACAATCTTATCTTTGTTTCTCTAAGATATCTGCTTTCTTTTTGTTCCTAAAAAAGAAGGGACTTTTTGCAGAGCTGAACAAAGTGTTGAAACTTCTTTTGGGGAAAGAAAAAAAAAAAAAAAAAGCCTATTTTTGACTCCTGTTTTTATCTGCTCTTGTTCAGTTGCCTATTTTGTTTTCCTTGTTTTGGGTAAAAAAATATGTCTCCCTTCAGTTTTGGTGAGAAGAGCATCAGGTGATCCATGATGGCCCTGGGCTACAGGCTGACTTTCTGCATCGTACTGTAGCACAGCCCAGGGGACAGCTCATGTACTAGGGTTGTCACAGATGACAAGGCAGAGTCATGCAGCGTTGGATGAAGGTATAAGCACTCATAAAGTATAACTTTCCAAGTAGAGAGACTTATGCTTGTTTAACCCCCAAAAAGCCATTTTGTCATTTTAGAATTTAAATGGACTTATTAAAAAAAAAAAAAAAGTCTAAAATGATTCTTCTGTTATTATTTCTAACCTACCTTTCCCTTCCCCTTCCTACCACCTAACACTTTAGCAGTTGAAACTCTTGCTTATTTAATATAAATTTTTAATAGCTTCCATTCCAGAATGTGGCAATTAAAAAAAAAAAAAAAAAAGAAAGAAAAAAAAAAGAAAAGCAATTCTACCTGCACTTTTTCAACAGTTGATGAAGAACAAAGAGTAAAATGTCTCTAAAAAACACAGCTTGCAATTACACAGACATAGGTTTCTTATTATCATGATTACATCTTCTAGGGTAAATATATCAAGTTTGCTTTATTAGTATAACTGCCACAAAGCAATGAATCAGTCTCAGACAAATTGCTCTTGTCAGTTTTGGTTTGCTACACAAAAGTTTTGAAGTGTGTGGTAGCAGAGTGAGGAATTTGTTGACTCTGGACTTGTATGTGTGCAGAAGAAATGACATCCTTGGGTTAAGTGGTTTCCACTTGCTTGTTTCTGACTGACAAGCTGTTGATATGGTCCCTTCAGGTCCAATATTGCTACCACATCTCATGCTGTTAGGCTGTGTGATGAAAGGCTCATCCCCATGATCACAGAGGAGCACAGAGGCCAACTGCAGGCAGAGGAGCATCAATCACCCAGCCAGAGCCAAGGGAGCCCCTGCCCAAGCTTTTACCAGGGCTGTTGGATGAAGGTCAGCCCATGGTCCAGGATAACATCCATCACCATAAGTCATCTGAGAGGCTCCGTGGAGCACCCCACAGACTGAGAGGGGATACTGGGGAGGGAGGTTTGGAGCTTGTTATGGGATACAGGGGAAGAGCATCAGCCTGGAGAAGAGATGTCTCCAGGGAGATCTAATTGTGACCTTCTAGTACCTAAAAGGGCTCCAGGAAAGATGGTGAGGGACTGTTTATCAGGGAGCGTAGTGACAGGACAAGGGGTAATGGGTTTAAACTAAAAGGGGGTAGATTTAGATTAGATATTAGGAAGAAATTCTTTACTGTGAGGGTGGTGAGGCACTGGAACAGGTTGCCCAGAGTAGCTGTGGATGTCCCATCCCTGGAAGTGTTCAAGGCCAGGTTGGATGGGGCTTTGAGCAGCCTGGTCTAGTGGAGGGTGTCCCTGCCCATGGCAGGGGGGTTGGAACTAGATGGGCTTTGAGGTCCCTTCCAACCCAAATCATTCTATGATTCTATTCTATGATTCTATCTTGGGAATGTGCAAGACATATTATCAGATGCTTAGGGGAGAAATAAAGGTGAGGAGAGTCAGGAATAGAGGTGGTTTGGGGAGATGCTGAGATGGAATTACTGGCGTTTTTGCAGGTGTTACTTTCATGTCATAGAATCATAGAATCATAGAATACCAGGTTGGAAGAGACCTCAAGGATCATCTGGTCCAATCTTTCTTGGCTAAAGCTCCTTCTAGACAAAAGCACCATCTAGACAAGATGGTCCAGCACCCTGTCCAGCTGAATCTTAAAAGTGTCCAATGTTGGGGAAGAGATGTCCAATGTTGGGGAAAACATTTTAGAGCACAGTGTTGTAACTCACCAGAGCTCTGTTTTTATAGCACAGCAATGAGGGTACATTTCACTCCTTGATTTAAGTCAGGTAGGTTTGTGGGTGAGAGAAGTGTTTCAATATATAAATCTTGCTGGGATAGTGTTGAAGGACTTCTTCAGATGAAAGGGAGCAAAATTAGATATGGTTCACATCCATAACTATTTGGAATCTAGAGTCAGGTTTATCTTGCCAACAGCTTCTGGATGTTTTCCTGAAAGGAATTTGGTAGCTTGTTCAGGCAGGGAGCCCAGGAGCCTGTGTGCAGCATAGATGAGCCTGTGACTTAGACCCACAAGGAAGAAGGCAAAAAGAGAGTGTCACCTGATCCACATAATTTCTTGTAGGTCCTCTAAAAAACAATCCTGAAAACGGAATTGAATGGGAAGGCTGCAGGATATATGCTGACATAATAACCACTGAAAAGCCTTATTATTTACTGTAGGTGTCTGAACTGATTCTAAATCACAGTTCTAATCACTGCACATATAAATGATTTACTGCAGTGTGACAGTGTTCTATATTAAGTCATGACAAGAGGATCCTTATTTCTCTTTGATTTTATTTACAAGGCACAGAAGTGCAGAACTCAAGATTTATTAGCAACTTACAGACAGCTTTCCTGTTTCCTGACTTTCCTGGAAACTCTGCATGGAACAGTCTCAGGAAATGCCTTTGGGGCTGTACTGGAGGTGCTGGATTTTTGAAAGGAAAGTCCTGGCACTTTTTGTCTGGAAAAGGAATATTCTTCTGAATGACTGTGCCTGCCTGGGAAATGATAAGGAATTAAGTTCTAGGAAAGAATTCAGGTCTGACCTAATGTGAATGACATATTTCCATAGCCACGATTTAATTGGGTGAATTCTGTGGAAAGAACCCATGAGGTCAGTGGAGACCTCTTCAATGACACACTGGGGAAAGACCCACGAAACACGAGAGGCCAAATTAATTTAACCCCATTACGATGATAGCTAATTTTTATTTTTGTCTCTCCCAATGGAGATGTTATGGAACCAAGACTTGTAGGGTACAAGCTACCCTTTCTCTCCCCTTCACGGTGAAAACCCCAGTAGAGGTGAATGTAGATATTTTCAGAGAACTGAAGGTCAGCCTCATAAATCAGAAGTCCAAGCACAAAGGCTCAAGCAACTCCTTGGGATAACAAATACAGTAAGTTTGGCAGCAAACAAGGGAGCTAAACCCACATCTCTCTGGATGAGACTCCAACACACAATGTCAACAGACTGCAGCACTGACTGTCTTATAAGAATGAATTGAAAGGGATGGTGGAAGGTAGTGAGGAAGAAAAGAAAATCTTTGCTGGAGTTTCTGGGACTGGACTCTGCAGATTTGAGAGAAGACAAATGATAAGGCAAACACATCACCATAAGAAGCTCTGGAGTTATGGAGGAAACAGGGACAAGAGACAGGTTTTGTGTTTTTTTTTTTTTTTTTTTTTCTGTAGAAGTCAAGGTTTGAAGTGCATCATCAAGTCTGTTTGAAGAGCACTTATAATACTCGCTGAAATTCTGGACTTGTGAAGTCATCAGTAATTTTTTTTTTTTTTTTTTTTTTTACTTTAATAGAAGAGGATGTCCTCCCAGCATTTATTTTTTTGAGGGCTTGTTGAAGGACTTTGAGTGTCAGGAGTCATCAATCTGCCAACATTATAATCAAATCATATTAAAAAACTGGCCATCATAATTTTGTTCTCTTTCTGCAAACAAAGTTAATAATAAACAGAAAACAAAAATAAAATAACATAAATAAAATAAAATAACAAAAATAAATAAACAGAATGTTGAAACATCAATAGGTGCTTGGGTCTTGTCTTCTGATTTCCTTTTTTTTTTTTTAATTAACTATATGAAAAGTTATTTTCATATCTGAAAAATACGAATACTCAAGAGGCCGCCTGGACTATATAATATGTTCCCAGTGCAAGGAGTGTTTGTTCCTTTCCTTAAAGACAAATGAACAAAGCAAACAAACAAGCAAGCAAACAAACAAAAAACTTGGGTTCTTTTGGGGGGAAAAAGTGTATGAGAAGTCGTAAGGAAATCTTGCTGTTTAATACACCTGTTTCACCATGGGTGGTAAACCTTGTGGTCATAAATTGAAATGCATTTCAGGAAAACGAGGTGAGCATAGCGAGCTTCTAATTAAAGCTCCAGAGTAGAAAGTTTATTTCTTGCCTTTGGATGTCACAATACTTATTTCTAATTATAAGTTCAAGGTAAGAGTATAGTGCTGGTAGATAAGTTCGTGGGAATTTGTAAAGCTTTGTATAGCTTTTAGGTGTTTATCGGATGTGAACCCCAACAAAGTAATAAAAAAATAAATTGGAGGGTGAAATGCAGGGGAAATAGGCTTAGTGGCATGAGCTGAGAGGACAGTGGGGTTGAGGGAAGAGAGAGAGGAAAAAAACATTGGAGCTACTGGAAGAGAATACATGAAGGATTTTGAAGTGAGAGAAATGACAATACAAATATGAAAGAAAAAAAGAAAAGGAAGCATTAGGGAAAAGGGTGGAAAACCTGGGTAAGGTAAGATGGGTCTGTTGAGAGAAGGATATCTCCGTAAAGACCATTCCCATCTAATATGTCAGGTTTGGATTAAAGCTGGAGAGAGGCACATGGTGGTAGAGTCGGTTAAAGCTCACTGATCCTTTGTATGTTCCTGAAGAGCTGGTAGTCCGTGCTGTGTCTGGATTTGAGCCGACCGTGAAGTACTAAACTACTTATTACGATGTCTAATCCATATTTCGATCACTTCTTTTGCTATCAATCAATCTTTATCAAGTCTGAGGCCTCTGCCAGTCTTCTTTGGAGAAGAATTCCAGAGCACTTGTGTCAATCTGGAGCTTGTTGTGGTCACCCTGGAGAGGACCCCAAGCAGATTTAGATCACCTCATGGCAGTGGCACTACTTTCAGTCCAAACCACATTTTCTTATGTCCTGCTAGAGCTCTAATGCTTTAACCTGATGAAATATAAATAGGTGTGTGAGGCAGAATTGTTATATGTGCCTAGGGCAGCTTTTCAGAGTTTTCATTTACCATTTGTATTCTTGCTGTTCAGCAAGTCGTATTGTTATAATTGCAGAGCCTCAGTAAATAAATAGAAAGAACTGGGGAATGGCAGGAAGCCTTGGTAAAGCCCTCTTCTTAAGAGACTATGAAGGGGAACTAATTTGTTTGTATCATGGAGGCGTGCAGACAATTTCGCTATGTCTTGATCCAATTATGAGAACTAAATCCACATTTACTCAGAATCAGAGATGTGTACTCTAATTCTGGCTAATTCTGTCAAGTGCCTTTTGACAGCTGGAGAAATTACTGCAGTTCGTTCACTTTTACACTGGATCACACTCAGTTCTTCTCTGGAAAAATGTTGTTGTGCTGTTTACTTGGCTAAAACTCTGCAGTTCTCAGGAAATGGAATAGTTCCTAGCTATTCAAACGAGGCCATGGCATAGGATCAAGAACTTGTGTGTGAAGCTCCACACTGTTTATACGCTATCATGCTCCTTGGAGTGATTTCTCCTCTGCTCCCACCAAATGGTCTGCTCCCAGACCAAATGGTCGGTTGGGTATCACCATCCTTTTCCTAGGGAGGTGGAGGGGAGGTAGTTATTTAGTCAAACAAGTGTCCAGGTGTCCACACATACTTGATTATACTCGACTGCAACCTGCAGACTAACTGTTTGCTTTTTTAACCTCACAGACTTCCCAGACACCCGAGTTCTTTTCCTGGTAAAGTCAAGCCAGTTTTTCTCCTGATTCTAGAAGCAACCAAAGAATTTATTTTCTCTCTGAGATCCAGAGATAAAGAGTAGGATATTCATCTAGTATATTTTGACTCTGCTTAATTGAAAAAGGAATCATTAGTATGCAAATGTCATTGTTTGACCTTCCTTAATAGGCGAAGTAGTAAGTATATTTTGCATACTAATGTGTTTAATTTTCTAAATTAATTTCACTTCTCTGTCTCAGAAGAGTATTTGTTCATTGCGTATTATTGCAATACCCCGAATTCATTTTACCTTTTTTTGGTCAAGAATACCACATTTACTAAAACTACTGTTGCTTTCATTATTCAAACTACTTCGGATGGTAAAGAAACATTAACAATAAATAAATATTGGGTTACACTAAGAGAAGCACTACAGAAGTTCCTGGGCAGGTTTTTGACACATCAAGCTACCAACTAGACAACCACAGGTAACAGAGAAATGACTGCAGAATACTTTGGTTTAGATCGCAAGGCTTGTAACAATAAACTCCTATTAATTTATCTTTAAGCAAGGGCATGGTGTTCTTTATAAAAAGAAGGAATACAAAGAAAAAAAAGAGAATATAATTGTCACCTTGAGCTAGATGGTATTAATATTAGTAATTCCTAGTTTCCTCTGCTTTACTTGAATGTGCATTTGCCTTTGGGACAGAGGGGAGATCAAACTTAAAATAGGTTATGAAGCAAAAAGGAAAATTGCTAGTTTATGTAGGAGTCAGAAAAACATCTTTGAAGAAGAGTTTGCAACTCAGTGTTAACTCAACTTAGCTGAACTTGCTGATATTGCAATCTTCATCCATCTAAGTCCTGGGGGGGAAACAAAACACTAAAAAAACCCTAATCGATGTTCTTTACAAGTGCTTTATTTTGTTTAGAAGTGACAACATTCATTACTGCTTCCCTTATAAATCACTTTACACATTAACATAGCATGACCAAATTGCTTCTCGTTCTGTCTGAGAATCATTAGTAACTCTCCAAATCTCAGATAATTATATCTTAGGTTTTATAAACAACACCTGTGTCACTTTTAAAACTTTCTAGAAACTGTTGTTGGGGGTGAGGGGTGGGGTGGGAATACAACTTTTCAAGTTATTTGCATATGATTCCCATAAGATAACTTGTTCTCCAAGAATTCAGTTGAAATACAGCAAGAAAATGCCTTAACTCTCAAAGATTTATTGGAATTCTCCTTCCAATTGTAGGACTAGTAACACTACCTGTATTACATTCCTGAATAATAAAGATTTCTTCCAGCCTTCTGCATTTTGTTTTGTTTTTAAGTTTTGCAGTGGAAAGAAATCTTTCTGCTTAAAGCTCTCTTGGTTTCTATACTTCTCTCTTTAAATCTGGCTTCTGTTTCTGAAAACTTGGAAAAATCCCTCTGGCTACCGAGCTCATACAACAAATTATAAATGTATAGCTAATTATGAGGATATGCAGATGGAATTAGGTCAGCTTCTAAGCTTCTGGTTGGTTTTGATTGACTGAATTGCAAACACGTAGTTTATTCTGAAGAGTACTGTACCTAGACACCCATCAGTGTAACCATTTGTGTAAACATGTTCAGCCCTCCACAATCAAAATGAATCAGGTTGGAAAAGAAATCTTCTGGAAAACTTTAATGCTAATGGCATTAATTCAAATAAAACTGGTTAAGGAACAATTTACACAAGCAGTGGAAAGGGCAAAAGCTTTTGACCACAGGGGCTGAGTGACAGCTGGAATCAGGATGGAGAAAGAACATGAATGAGCTTCATCATATCTGATTTCAGCATCATTTTATCTTCTGCTAATCCAAAGGCCTATAAAATAGACTTTAAATTAATATGAGTGAATCCCCAACAATTTTATTTCAAAGAGATCATATAAAAACTGTTCATTATAATTCCAAGAACTCTTTCTTTAGGTATCTCTAACCAAATACCCCCTTAAACACACACATAAACACAAAAGAACGTATTATTTCAAAAAATATTTAATTAAACTTTTATTTTTATTTCTCTTTTTCAGCAGTCAGAAACAAACTGCAGAAAGCACTCTTTCCATTCTAGCTGCTTTTCACCAATTACATTACAAAGGGAAAAGTGTACTGACGTGCTTTAGCTATAAAAAACATCTTAGAAAGCCTTGATCAATATCTATGAGATATTTCTGAAACACTTGGATGAAGGGTGCTACAAACCTAAAAAGTATTCTCCTTATTTGTAGTCCGACACTAATATTTACCTTTAAGCTTGGAGTTTTGGCAGAGTTTTCAATCTCTGTTCCCATTTAAGGAAAGCAATTATGCACAACTTTCTAGCTGGGAAGAAACAGAGCGAATGTTCTCCGTTTACTGTTCTTGTTAGTTATACATTATTCCCTATTATCATCTTGACCTTCTCAAGAGAGCCACAGAAACACAATGCATCAGAAAAATATTTTATATGCTACCATATAATTAAGCTCATTGTAAGGGGGGAATAAATTATACTTTTGAAAGAGAAAAAGCAGGTACTTAACTGTCCTGAAGAACACATCACTAAACATGCTAACAATTTCTCTTTGTCCCTTTCAACCGATCCGCAATAACAAAAAAATAAAAAATAAAAAATTTCATACACAGACACAACGTTCAAAGTAAAAATAAAACCAGGAGTATTTTACAATCTCAGTTCACTCTTGAGTATAAGGAAGAAACAGGTATAGTGACGAGAACAATAGTTCCGTGAGGCTTTCTGATTTCTGCCAGTGTTTTCTTACAGAATTATTTGCTTTTTCTGTCCTCCAGCTTCCCTATCTGAACAACAGGGGAATCAGTCTTCACCCTCCTGGCAACGGTTTTATGAGGCTGATTTGGCATTTGCAATATGCCCATCTATGGGAGGCTTTTAAAATGTAAAATATGTCTTCTCTTGTTTCTGACTCATTTTGTTAATGTATTAGTCTTTCACCTCTGAATTCTGTGATTTAACTAGAATAACCTTGCATCAATTTGCAATCCAATATGGTTTTAGTTACGCTAGTTTTCAAGCTGCTTGAAGTATGCACATGGGTTTATCAGGATTCAGAATTCATCTAGCAGAGACAAGCTGAATTCCTTCATGGTTTAGGATGACTGTCACAGTTAAACATAATCTTGTCTAAGCCCTCCTGGTTTTGTCCTCGACTTTGTCACACAGATTCTGCCAAGATCAACCTTTCCTCCACTAATCTGCCATTTCACAGGGACACTTGCCAAATCCAGTTGCTCTTCCTCACCTCAAAAATTTCTTGATTCCATTCATCTCTATAGCTCCATTAAGCCCAAATGTAGATGTTTGCTGTCTCTGCTGTTTCAAGCTTTAATGCTCTTTAATTTCATTAGCTGTCATAGCACTTTCAGAGAACTTTACTTCTAATAAAATATTGTAGTATCATTTCTCACCCCCTGGCTTGATGAGCCATTCAAGGGGTGATCAAACACCACTGTGATGGATTTCAAGCTTCTTTCTTTCACCTTTTGTTTTGAATTCAAAGCACACACCCAGCACCCCTCACCTGCCAGCCTTTCTCAGACTCCATTCTCACCATTTCTCCTCTTTCTCCCTCTCTTTGACCACACACCTCTCAAGGCATGGAGTGAAATGGGGCTGGAAAAGAAAAGAGAATTGGTGAGGAAAGAGATTGAGCAGTCAACTACAACTCAAGGGTACGAGTGTGCTGCACAATTCTTACACTCTTAAATCCACTGTTGGAGTAATGAACAATGATTGTTCCAGGTGATCAAAATCAAATCCATCTATTTCTCCATGTTGATCAGCTAGCCTCTCTGCAGGACTTTTTGCTAGCCCCAACAAACACTGCCCAGACTGAACTATTTTTTCTTCTCTACCCAGAGAGGGAAAGGAAATGCAGTTTTACATGCAGCAAAGGAAGGCAGAGAGGGGTAGTTTGAATCCTGGCTGCAAGGAACTGATAAAGCATTCATAAAAAAATTCAATGTTATAATCTAACTCCATACACATAATGTATACCAAAGAAATGATGAGGTTCATGGCAATCAGGTCAGACAAGATGAATGTCATGTTTCTTGGCTGGTTGTCACAGTGGTGAGAGTTTTTCAAAACTTTAAAGTGTGTGAGCAAATGTGACTTTTCTTCCCCTAATTGGAACCTAACAGCCAGGGATGGAGCTACGGGGGTGATCAGAGCAGTTGCTGTTCTAGGGAGAACTTCTGAGGGATGGTGAATATATGTTTAGGTATTTAAAAGACATAATGTAGAGGGGGCATCTCTCTAAGCAGGGCTTCTGGCAGTCATTTTACTGGGGAGAGCTTTTGAGGAAGAGCTGGCTTTCACTGTGAAACACAAAATCACAAATGCAAAGCCACTCCACTCTCGTTGCCAACTACTTCATTCTGGCACACTTATTTTACAGATTATATGAGATGCTCTTCATGATGCTGGCAAAAGCAACAGACCATGGCTGTGGACACTGCAGGAGATTATACTTTTTGGGGGTTTTATTCTGTTTGCTGTCTCATATGCCTGCAGCAAATAAGCTGTTCCTCCATTCACTGTCATACAAATCCACATCTTTAGTCTATGCGTCACGACAGGGCCAGGCTTCTTGAACACATGCCTCTTGGGCACCCTGGGGACATAACAAATATTCAGAATGCCTGCAAAGTTATAAAGGCCAAACACCCCACATCTTGTACTGAAGTTAATACATCTAGAGGAAGGGGTAGAAATAGCACGACTAAAATTTTGTGAGATTTAGTTGGCAAACCCATGATACTGACCTTGCAATAACACACCGAATCCCTCACAACTGGATGTGAGAGAAGGATCCAATAGACTATAACTACAGAAATAAAGAATAAAATAGGCCAGAGACCTTTCTCTGGCCTTGAAAATGAGTAGTATATCATAACTTGCATATCTATATATGACTAAACTCAGTTCTTCCCCTCAAATGACTGTGGTCACATCATCCCTCCTGCCCGCTGGGAGCAGCTCCAGGACTGTGCTGCTGAGATTGTGACTGGGCATAGCCTGGGAATAAGCTGGTTTGTACAGGACGCAGCCATTCCAGGAAAGGACATAAGAAATTAATAGCACTGCCTATCATATGGGCATGCTCAAGCCTAACTCTGAACCCAAATCCTAAAACCGAGCCCTATTTAGTTTGCTAGTTTAGCGTTAATAGAATAAATCAGTAAGTAAATAAATACATACATACATAACTTTCCATCAGTGTGCACCCTTCTGCCCATGTGTAAATATGATCAGACCAATCTTTTCCAGTGTGTCATACAGATGTTTCTCTTCTGCCTCCATCAATCATGTTACTTATCATTTATTTCCTAAGTGTTTATGCTAGCTCACAAATGTTTTTGTGCTGTATTTCTCAGTCATACTCGTTTTCACATGACAGAGAAGATTAATTCTGCCCACTCCAGGAGTTACTACATGAAATGTTTCAGTTTGGGCTCAGCCAGTGTTTAGACTGTGTGATTACAATGTTCCCTCATGGGCTTGCAAGTACAAAAAAATTGTCTTGAAGTATCTCTTGAAATGACCTTGCAGAGTTTTTTATTTTTTAGGATAAATTTCCTCTAAAATTATATATTGACAATATGGTATTTTTGAAGAACATCAGTAAAAATGTCCTTGAGTTAAATGAATACTTGTTTATTATCACCCAGTATATTTTCTTTTGACGTATTAGGATGTTGAACAGCATGATTTATAGCACATCTTCAGTAAGTACAGTAGATTATCTCAGCTTGGAAGAATAATAATAATAAATGAATAAATGCATGCAATATTTTGCAGTATAATAAGAACTACTATTTAAATAGCCTGATTTAATCAGGCACAGGCTATCCTGGTTTCAGATGAACACTATGTTCTTTCCTGAGGCATGTAAAAAAAGCCCTGTAATGTAAAAAAAAAATGAAGCAGTAAAAGCAAATATCTCCTTAAGCAAGCACTTTCAAGATTTCTGGACTACTTATGGCCAGCTTTATATTTAGAACTAAACTGAGCCATTTTATTTAAACAACAACAACAAAAAGTTGAAGTACAACACTGAAATTGTAAAAGAAAAATATTTAGGTTAATATGAATGTTTTTTTTAAGATTTCACAAATGAGAACCAGGAAAATGCCACCTTTTGGATCAGATTTGGGCTGAGAAATGTCTTTATGTCTAATTTTTTTTTTTTTTCCAGAAGGAAAGCTATTTTCCGTAAAATTAGCCTTGAGTGTTACACTTTATAGATGCAATAGAAACAGCACATTACCTATAGCAAAGGTAACCTCAGAAACCACAACAATTTGCAGCTATAGTAACAGAGCATATGTTCTTGAGGCATTAATTACAGTTAGTAAAGCATCTGAGGTGAAAAAGGGTCAGGTTTATCTCACTGAATTTTGTCACCTGAATCAGAGCTAATGACCCCAAAGGAGAGAATTAGTTATCTCCAGGTCTTCCACTCAGCCTCTCTTGGATGATCGTTTTAGGGTAATATGAGTTACCCCCTGGAGATGCCTTATTCTCTCCTTCAACAAAAAAGGGCATCAAGGGTGACAAGACAAGTTGGACAGCTAATTTTGGACACCTATTTTATGAATCCAAACCCTAAGGAAGAAGTAGAAACTTAAGTTAGAAGTAGAAATTTAATTTTTCTTCCTTCATGTTTCATAGCATATTTCACGCAAATACAATTGATGATGTGCAAGGAAAATAGTATGTGGGGGGAAAAAAGGCTATAATTCCAATATTTTTCTGCTATTAAGATTCTGAATATTGACCTGGAGGAAGCACGACTCCACTTTTTCCTTTACACATTTAAAACTGGACCACAAGTAAACGCAATCTTACTGGAAGAAACTGTTGAGGATCTGCAGTGTATACTGTTAGTAGATTATTTGGAGGTCAGAAGCAATCAATTTCAAAGTCAACGGTAGGACTGCTACGTTACATAAGATGCAAAATGCCTGAAATAGCACTATCACAAGACTCCGGGAAACAGTTGTATAGAAAAGGCTATATAAAGACAAAGCATTACTTATTTACTATGTTGATTCCGCTTGATTTTTCCTCAATTTCTTTTCAAAATTAGGACAAGAAGGTAAGTGCAAGAAAAAAAAAAAATAATAATCTAAGCCATCTACTCTGAACTCCTTCAGAGGAAGCTGTTTCTCTCCCTTGTCAAGAGCAGTGATTTATGTTTATATGGACATTATATGGACAATTTTAAGAAGATGAGACCTAACCCAGAGCTGTTAGAATACAGTGCTGAGATGGGTGTAGGTGTTCCTGAATGACCTTGCAAATGGTATAGCTTTCACTAAAAAGCAACAGATATTCTGCTTATAGCAAGCTGAAGATGAGCTACAATATCACACCTAGCAAACGTCTCATAAAACGGTACCCTGGGTGGGTCTGATCTGCTCTACAAGCCCAGGACATCTGCACAGTGCAGACACAGCAGGAGAGCTGGACAGAAGTATCACAAACAGCAAAACCACAGCAATTTGCTATGCCAAGTGACATTAATCAACATTCCTACTGGGAAGTAAGCCCCTTCTCCGCCTCACTAAGGATTAGACATTTAAATAACTTTATACTGTGCTTTTATCATTCCTCTTATTGTATTTTGGCCTCCCTAACAACATCACCACAAAATTCAGATTCCTGACTAGTGTACCTATAAAAACCTTATGTCTTTTAGAACTAGACCAAGACAATCTAAGGTAAAAGACATGGGAATCACAGCAAGATTTTTCACACTACACAGAAAGAAAAAGGGAGCTGCATTTCCCTTCTCAATTACTGACGCTGTCACTGGGTATGACCGAGATCTCTGCTTCCTCAATCTCTTCTGCTTCACCTGTGTGGGACCCGTGAGAAACTCAACCCAAACATGCAAAAGTGTGATTTAGTTCAAGGACTCCAGAATCTATGTTGTCTTTGAGTAAAACATGTTTAAGGGTTCATTTCTGCACAGCTGCTGGAGTGGTCAATGGAAAGGAGAAACTTATGTGGATAAAATGAGCTTAGTATCTTTCCAGTGCTCCCAGCAGGGTATAGGGGAAATAGCACAAAAGCAAGGTCAGTGCCTGTGACTCACGAGATTCAATTTTCTTCAAAGCAAGAAAAAAGCAGAAAATAAAATTAAAAAAAAAAAAAAAGAGAAGAAATTATACTTTTGCTATTAAAAATCATGGAAAAATACAAAGGCCATGATTAAAAAACAACAAACAAACAAACAAAAAAAACCCCAAACACACCAAAGATAGTTTAGAATAAAGTCATTCTAAGATCCTTAGGACTTGGAGATGTCTCATCTCCTTGTAGATGTGTGTGGTGGAGATAATTTCAGTAACCAAACCTGCAAGGTTGGCCAGTCTTTCCAGAATCGATAGGATGGAACAGGCACCTTAAAGATGCATTTCATTGAACATGTTTTGGATGTCTGCCTTAGGTCCAGCTAAATCTTTCTACATTTTACTAAATTAATTGCAATCTGCAAATCATTTGTGAAGGTTACAAGAAAAAATTTGGAATGAGAAAATGTATTGGGAGAACAGCCTTCCCCACAAAATACCATTGTTTTCTTTGTGTTGATTCCAAAAAAAAAAAAAAAAAAATCTTAGTAATGGACTGAATCATCCTCTGAGACAAGAAAGAGCATCAGTCAGAGCAGCCTCCCTGTTTGACAAATATGCACAGAGTGATGCAGTCAGCCCTGAAGGAAGGCAACTTGGGGGCAATATTTTGAGGGAATATTTGGCAAGCAATGCATCTTCTTCCTGTACAGAACCTGACATTAGTCTAATGTGAGTCATTTGGAAGAAATAACCTTGTGTGCAATATGATGAACTTCATATTGACTTGCTTATTGTGATATTTTCCTTATGACCATATTTGTTTGCTGATTTGAAGTTTTTCAGTCCTGAAATAGTGACAACATGATGTTCACAGAGCAGTGGTGTTGTGGATAGGGTAGGTAGCTGAACATGGTCACAGTTTGACAGGAGTATTTTCTGGGTATAGTACTGAAGATAGTCTTTTCTTTTTTTCTTTTTTCTTTTTTTTTTTAAGGCAGAGAGCAATCAGCATTTGTCAGGTCCAGTGGTGTTTGGGACACAAGGAAAAAGTCAGAGCTATGGACATTCAAAGGTTTGAAAAGAAGATTTAATGCTGTTGCCATAGGCTGAGATACCTAAAGCTACCTCTCCTTGATGCAATACTTCTCTCCAAGTCTCTCCTAAAGAATCGAAACTGTCAAGGTATATCACTGGGAAATCATTAGTAAAAAGGAGGGACTGGAGGCTTGCTTGAAAAGATTAACAGCATATCTCAGGGTGAGCCGATCAATCAAGGAGACAAGACTTCTAAGTGTTGAGGATGAACACAAGAGCCCTTAGATCCAAAAGCACTGTAGTTCACTATCAGGAAAAACAAAACACTTTAGTCTAAAGCAATGATCTGAATTTGAATTAAAATACATCCTTAAACTATTAGTTACTTTTTTTTCCCTTTTGTCTATGTACTAAAATGGAAATTAAAAAAATTTGGAAGGAAAAAGGCAAGGAAAAGAAAAAAGAAGGAAAGGAAAGGAAAGGAAAGGAAAGGAAAGGAAAGGAAAGGAAAGGAAAGGAAAGGAAAGGAAAGGAAAGGAAAGGAAAGGAAAGGAAAGGAAAGGAAAGGAAAGGAAAGGAAAGGAAAGGAAAGGGAAGGGAAGGGAAGGGAAGGGAAGGGAAGGGAAGGGAAGGGAAGGGAAGGGAAGGGAAGGGAAGGGAAGGGAAGGGAAGGGAAGGGAAGGGGAAAGGGAAAGGGAAAGGGAAAGGGAAAGGGAAAGGGAAAGGGAAAGGGAAAGGGAAAGGGAAAGGGAAAGGGAAAGGGAAAGGGAAAGGGAAAGGGAAAGGGAAAGGGAAAGGGAAAGGGAAAGGGAAAGGGAAAGGGAAAGGGAAAGGGAAAGAAAAGAAAAGAAAACCCTGCACTGAGAGATACTGAGAACAAGAGTTCAAGTAAATTGATAGGAATTATGTTCCATGGCATAAACATTATTGTTTTCTGCCTTCCACAATGAAAAAGGAAAAGAGTTGTTGGGTATCTAAGGTTTCTTAAGCCAAAAAATATCGGCTTCAGAGTGTGTGAGGGACATTGGAGTATTCAAATATAATGCAAATGCTCAGGCAAAAAATGAATCATATATACATTGGGATTGGAATTTCTATGGCACATCCTCCACAGCTGGGGTTACACTGGCTATTTTCTTGTTTAGCTCATTTCTAGCCACTAGAAATCTAGCCACTAGCCTCTTGATGACATCATTTTGCTGAGCTGAAGACCTACCCTGTCTATTCAACGTATTTTGCTGCTGCATAGTCTGGCAGCATAGGAATTCACAAGGATGGACAATTACTTTGACCTTACTGTGGTAATGGAAAATATGTCAAATGTATTGATTCGACTGCTTTCCTGTCATAGTTCCAGGGAACGAGCCAACTATGGCAAGTGTTTTTAACTCCACTAATAGACAGTACAATGTGTTCTAGTACTAGAGAAGAGCTTTACCTGTTGTCATACTTGAGTGCCCATCCTGCTAGATGCAATCAATAGTAGACTCATTCTCACTTTAAAAGAATCCACAAAGATTGTACCACATTCTGAGTGGTTTAAAACCATTAGCTAAGCAAGCCACAAAGCACTCCAAGGAGGAACTCTGTTGTACAAATGCACTTAGGAGAAAACGGAGGCACGAATCACTATGAGCGTTGACTACAGCAGTGCAAGGGTAAGGACAGATCACAAGAGGTGCTGGTACCTATGTGTGGATGCAGACCTCTGTTCTGAACCAGACTGCTCAGCCTGGTTACTGTGAATCTGAGATGGTCATCCATGAAGTTCCAGCTGCTCAGCTACCACAGTACTAGAATTCCTCCTGACATGTTCTTCCCAAAAGTCTGTTAGGTGCCAATGGAAACAGGCTGAAGATGTTATAAGGCATCCATGAGTGTCTTAATGCACTGTCTTGACCAGATTTCTCCCTTGTAGCTGGGATATATCCAGCACAGAATTCGACTGGATATTCTCAGCTGCAGAAGTTTGGTCAATGTGATGGTGTGGTCCATATAAAATGAGATGAAGATTTCTGTTCAGTTATTCGTGGACATGGAAGAAAATAGACAAGGAATTCTAGCTGGTATTTAAGCTTTTAAAATCCTAATCCTAAAATCTGAACAAAATGTTATTCAAATCCCACCAGAAAGTTTATTAATGTTTAGATGTCAAAATGGAAGGAAGGAGAGGATCTTGGAAGAATTATATGACAGATACAAATGTCATGTTAAGCTGCAGCAGAGTCAGAAAATAATGAAATTTCAGAAGGAACATAGTAGTGAAACAGGCTGCTTAATTTGGGAGAGACTCGTTATCATCACAATAAAATATCACATATGTTCTCCTTCAATTTACCTCAATTCATGGCATTTCAGGGGTACCATTAAAACCAATTTTACAATAATACTTCTGGCACTCTGAAGTACTGTAAGATATTAAAAAAAAAAAAAAAAAAGAGCACAGAAGTAGAAATATATATTGCTCCTTTGCTGTTCAGAATTAAGGGCTGTATCAGACCTTTCAAGAAGAAAAAAATGAACAGACATAGGTAAGACCTAAAGTAATGTTATGTGAGAGACATAACACCAGATTAAAAAGTCAAAAGTCCTCGTCAGTGCTGTTTGTTCAGGAGAAGGCACACCAGTTTCAGTAGTCAGCAGTACTCTAATGGTGTGAGGCAGCTAGTGTTATACTTAGCCACCTTTGCCCACTGCTCTACTTTAAATGAGCGAGTATCTACTCATAGTTTGGTTGACAGAAGTAGCCTTTGCCATAAATCAGTGATGCAAACTTGGCTCCCACTAACATTTTTTGCACAGTCAGACAGTTTAATCATCAGTCCCTCACCTTCCAGAGAAATTCAGAAAGGGAGGAATATTTTGTCAGACCATAATGAAGCAGATAGCAGATCGCATTGCCTCAGGAAACTGGGAAGTGGAAGTTTTAAAGAATCAAAAAATGAGCTGGATGTATACATGTATTTCAGAAATATTCAAGGTTCTCATCGTGTATGTTGAGTAATAATGTATTAATAATGAAGAATAGATTTAAGAATAATGATAAACTGCATGCTCAAGGCTCAGACTTCTACAGAGGCATCAAAAAGACCTATTTGCAGAGATCTCCAAAAGATCTTGTGCAAGGGGTATAATATACACCATGTTCCTGCCAAAGGGTGCTTGCCTTGTACAATGAAAGAGCCAAGATGTATATGCTGCTGTAGGAGACACTAACAGGGTCTCAAGCACCATTTCTCTTTACTGCAGGAGTTCAAAATGTTCCAACAGAGGTAGCAGGGCAAGAGTAGGAAGTTACCTCTTCCACTTGCACATCTTTTTGCAGGGTTCTGTCTACAGGTGGGAAATTGATTTCAGCTATTAGCAGGGGAATGTACATTCACATCCTTTTCAGCAGGCAATTAAGTGCATCTCCACTGCATTCCGGCTGCTCGTAACACTACTCTTCACCAAGAGTTACTTGGAAAAGCTAGAGGAAAACTAGCTTATTGAAGTAGCATTCAAAATCAGAAGACCATTAATTCAAAAATTAGAATGTTGGTTATGATCTGGTAAGTGTCAACTCTAAGTAAGATGCATATTCTGTGGAAAAAAACACCTCAAAACTCCCAGCCCAAAACTCAGAACTTACTGTAGAAGTTATATCAGCAAGAATCTGGTGTGATGTGGGAGAGGATTGCATGGTCTGAGATTATTCTTTCCCATCTTCAGCAGCTTGAAAAGCATTAATGTTTCCTGACACTGATAGAAACAGCTGAACAGTGAGTCACTGAGGCTGAATTTCATAGCATAAGTATCAGGGAACATAATATTATAGAATCATAGAATGGTTTCAGTTGGAAGGGACCTGAAAGATCATCTCTTTCCAAGCCCCTGCCGTGGGCAGAGACACCCTCCACTAGACCACGTTGCCCAAAGCCCCATCCAACCTGGCCTTGAACGCTCCCAGGGATGGGTCATCCACAGCTTTTCTGGGCAACCTCTTCCAGTTCCTCACCACTCTTAACAGTAAAGAATTTCTTCCTAACATCTAATCTAAATCTCCCTTTCTTCAGCTTAAGGTTATCATCTCTTGTCTTATCACTACATGCCCTTATAAAAAAATCCCTGTTACACTCAGAGCTCTCTTGCCTTCACAGAAAATAAATAAATAAATAAATAAATGACTTGCAAGTTATTTGAAGGGACACCACTCTCATTTGAAGGGGCACCACTAAATACCACTCTCACAGGGTGAAGAGATCTTGAGAAAACATTAATTACTTCTACATCAAAGTTAAGGCCTCTTTAGTTACAGAGAGTGTCATCACAGAGCTTCTTTGTGCCTGCAAATCATGCTGTATGGCTGCAAAGCATACTTCTCCTCCCACACTCTGGGACTTTAATCAAGAGGTCTTTTAGCCCAGCAGTGATGAGGGAGCATAGAGAAGCCCAGTTCCTTCAAGGGTGGGATAAAGTCATGGTCAACATTGTGATGAGTACCAACTTGGAGTGAAGACAAGAGACTTCACCATTGAAATTTAAAAGTGGGATGTTTGGACCGAAAGCTCAAAAAAATGGTTGCCCATCAACAGATTGGGGGCATACAGGGCCACTCAGAGAAGAGGTGCACACTATTTTGACCCACACCTCTGGTTTTAAGAAGTTAGAAAAACCCCATAAAAATATTCTGGATCAGTCATGGAATTCACCTCGATTCACTCTAAAGTTGTTATTCAGTTGCCTATAATAGGTATCTAAGCGCTACTGAAAATCTCCATGGATAAATTCAACATCTACATAGGGCTGACAGGTAGAAGGCAGGAGACCCTGGCGTCTTCTTGGCAAGCAGGTGGAGGGCCCAGAGGGATATACTAGGTTATCTCAGGTGGAAAAAGATGCCTATTTTAAGTAAATTAATCCATCCATAGGCGCATACAGTATAGGTATGCATCTCTGAATCAGTCCACTTACCTTGCTGTTAGGAACAAGGCAATGAACTAAATGCCTTTTGTTTTAACAAACAACATTTTTGTATTATGCTTCATTTCCCATGTTTTAGATGTCTACTTTAGGATGAGAAAAAAACATGCAATGAACTCAACCTGCCTCTGCATAGATTGAATTTCGAGGTCATTGGTTATGTGTCAAATGTATTGAACCAGATGCAGGAAGCTGATGGTATATTTCTTTGCAAAATAAACATGAATGGAGCTCTTACCAAGCCATTCTGTGATTGATTTTATCTGTTTTTCTTTTACTAGGTGATATTCATGTCTGTCCAAACAATAACTAGTAAATTCTTTCTACCAACATCTATCAAATTTCTGAGTAACAGAAGGTGACCTTTTATTTTGGATGAGAGCATATATTTGTGTTAGTTCAGAGACTACTATTTCAAAGTGGAACTTAAATCTTTATTAAAATGTCTTAAATAAATAAACTCTTCCAACAGCAACAAAAGCAAAGACATTTTGCTCATTATTTCACTGCTAAGGTACTGTTTTAAGAATTTCTTTGTGTATTGTTAAGACAGCATTTCTGGCACAAGGTATTCACATAACTCATTTAAAATAATGAGAATGGATTACATATGACATCTACCAAAATCAATGAAAAGTTCTTGGGTTTTAATTAAATAGTGTGGCCAGCAGGACCAGGGCAGTGACCGTCCCCCTGTACTCGTCTCTGGTGAGGCCGCACCTCTCGAGTGCTGGGTTCAGGTTTGGGCCCCTCACTACAAGAAGGATGTTGAGGTGCTGGAACGTGTCCAGAGAAGGGCAACAAAGTGGTGAAGCGTCTGGAGCAAAAGTCTTATGAGGAGCGGCTGAGGGACCTGAGGTTGTTTAGTCTGGAGAAAAGGAGGCTGAGGGGAGACCTGATCACTCCTTACAACTGCCTCAAAGGAGGGTGTAGCCAGGTGGGTGTTGGTCTCTTCTCCCAAGTAACAAGTGAAAGGACAAGAGGAAATGGCCTCAAGCTGTGCCAGGGGAGGTTTAGATTGGATATTAGGAAAAAATTCTTCACCGAAAAGGTTGTCCATCAATGGAACAGGCTGCCCAGGGAAGTGGTTGAGACACCATCCCTGGAGGTATTTAAGAGACGTGTAGATGTGGTGCTTAGGGACATGGTTTAGTGGTGGACTTGGCAGTATTAGGTTAATGGTTGGACTTGATCTTAAAGGTCTTTTCCAACCTAAATGGTTCTATGATTCTATGAATGAGGTATGCAACACACAGCCAACAGGTAAATGGATGTATTCAGTCAGCAAAAGGGAGAATTGACAGCTGTTGATGCACAGAGGTCTTGACAAAGCCCTCTTGTGTACTGGTAGTTTTGTATGTAAGCTGGAAGATTGGATGTTACTTCTCCCTTTGCCCAAGGTGATAAATGTGACTCTAGAGGAACAAACTTCTTGTAGTGATTTAGGAATTTGAGGAGCTAGGTGCCCTGCTCTGTGTTCCTGTCTCTGATCTCCTAAGCTCATGCTTTTCCAGTTTTCTCCCCAAAAATCTGAGTGATTGCTCAAGTAGGAGTCCTTCATCCACCATCTCAGGAAAGGATAAAAGAGAAATCATTTGTCACTTCTGCACTGTGATCTCAGTCTGCATCTCTCAGGTGCTAAACCATCCAGCTAAATCCCAAAAAAGCTTTTCCACAGGGAATTTTGTCAGCCCTGATTTCATTCATTCCTGGCTATTCCTCCTATAGAAGGGAAGGAGCTGAGATAGAAAGGTAGATTAAATAATCGGACTTGCTAGGTATAAGAAGAGTAGAGGCAGTGACTGGCTTTGGGTAGACTCCTTTAGGAGTAGCCACCACTAATCCTTCCTCGAGCAAAAGAAGCCGCAGCCAACTGGCTTTCTACAACTCTTCAATAAGCAAATGAGCAGAAGGACCATGTTATTTTGCCACAGCAATCCTCTACCCCTTTCCAGTTTGTGCCTCAAACCAGTTCTGCCCCAGAGTTTTCATAAGGCAAATGTTTTCTACTCGCTGCAGTCAATGTGTTTTCACTTTGTTCCTGACTTAGTAGGGACTATACAGATATTTGTAGGAATCACCATGTGGGCGGGTTTGTGGGTCTGGGGTCCCTCTCACTAATTTTTACTGACAATGTGTGAATGGGAATCATACTCTTCACCCCTGGGCTTAGGAGTTACATATAAGAAAGAAAGAATCCTGTTTTCCCTGGATCAAGGGCTGCATATAAGCTCAGTATGGAACAGTAGTTTGAAAGGGTGCAAAACAGTCATGAAGGAAGAGCTGGAACACAAGATTCACCCATCAGATCAGTTTCCTAATCCTTAGGCTAGAGCAAAAGTTGTCCATGTTTTTCAGTTTGCAAATCCCTAAAAAATATCCTTGTGGAAGAACAAAGTTGTGCCTGAGGAATTTAAGTAGGCTTGGATTTCTTAGCTGGCTGTTTCAGATCCCTGGGATACAGTAGCTGGGACCCAAAATAGATCACAGGTTGAAAAGTATTGACCTAGAGCATGGTCTTCACTCTCACTTGCTCATTCAGCAAATTAATCTGTCATGATTTTTCACGTGAAGGAATTTACATCACTATCAGGACTTGAGTGCAATTCCCCTTCCTAGGTTATTAAGTATTAGGAATATTTATATGAAAGGTGGGAGTTCATAAACCTATAGGCAGACGAAGAAACCAACTTCATCTCCCACCTCCTGCAACTGATGAAAATCAAATCAATATGTCACATCAGTGTCCTAGCCAAAATATTTCCTTTCTTCTCAGACTGAGATCTTTTATTGAAATTGTGTATTAACAGAGCTCTTTTCACTGAATTATTAACTAGAAGAGGAAGATTGTTTTGCTATGTTTTGTGCTGAGTTTCTTGGAGAACACATACTGGATGAATCACTCAAGAGAGATGTTTGGAGGAAAGCCCATTCTGCAGCCCTATTCTGGTTATAGGAGTGAGAAAAACAAATCCGCTTGAGTCTCACAAGAGTAGGACACTTGCAAGCCCACTAACTAGAAAAGATTAAACTTCTGTGAAAAAGTAGCACTAAAACACTTGGCTCCCTTGGACTTAAATGGGATGTTAAGAGCCTGAGTGGGAATTTTTGAGGGTTATTTGTACTTTTGCAAATATAAATCACACCTACATCTTACTTTAAAGAACCTACATGCTTTTGTGAATCCAGTCAAAAGAGAGGGATTTGAAAATCCTTTGTTACCTGTATCCTTAAACTTTTACAGGTTTACCAGTCTTGTCCAAAGACCTACCCTATTCCTCTGGATACATGTAATCTGTATTAAAAAAAAATAAAATAATGAAAAAAAAAAAGGTTTCAAGCAGACAATACCTTGTGCTTTCAACGAGCTCAGTTAACAATAGCCCGTAATGTAGCAATGTAATTTGGGGTGAGTTACCCTGCCACTAAGATACAATCAGCATAATAACCAACATAATACAATTTGATCAAACATGTATAATAATAATATTCAGAAGTCATACAGTAAAAAGTGAATCTGCAAAAGTAGGTAAAACACAAAAATAATTTTAAATCACCATTTCTTTGGTGTATTCATTTAAAAGCAAAAGACTGTCAAATCAACAATCCCTCTTCTCTCTTGGTGATACAAAAAGTACCTTTATGGGCAACCATTTTATCAGAATAAGGGAATGAGTAAGGGGGAAAGGGGGGGCGAAAGGCTACAACTAACAAGAATATCAAGGTTAAAGCAGCAACAGTATAGAAACTTGTTCTACAACGACTTTCTGAAGTCCACCTTTTTGGATGAAGGTGCCTTTTTTGCACAAAATGGATCTAGATATCAGTTGAAACAACTAATTTTGGGATGTAGGGGATTTTGGGCATACGAAGATTTTTTTTTTTTGTCATTAATTTTTTTCCCTTATAAACAAGTACTAATTGAACAGGAGTTAGTTTAAGAAACACCTATGGTATATGCCATGTAGAAAATTAGACAAGATGACTTCCATGGTTTTTTGATTTGATAATCTGTAAAGAAATTGTGCTGCATACACACAGTGTCTAAAATAGTCAAGGACATGAGATAACAGCAATTCAAAGAAACATTCCAGCATTCCTGAGGCTGGGAAATGAGAGATCGTAATAGCATATGTTATCTGTCACACTATCTGGCATGTCAGTTTCTACATCCACCACATGATCCAGTATGTTTGTGTTTGGGAGTAGAGGAAAAAGTCTGATGTCTCACAGAGTTACAAGCTTCTTCTCTTCCTCAAATGCATACGTGGTAATACAAAGTACAGATGCTGTGAAGGTAGTGGGAAACAGCTGGATTTATTGCCCAGCTCTGCTCAGAGTGCAGCTAAGAGGAATATTCAGATGCAGTAAAACATAAGAGAGGAGACCCATCCTGCAGACCCTATCAAAAAAAAAAAAAACAAAAAAAAGCTTAGTTGCATTTATCATGCCTTCTCTAGAAAGCAGCTGAGCACTCTCACCTATTGTCTCCCACTGCAGAAAAGAGAATCTCCAGATTTTCACAGCATCTGCATATACTAACAAAATGTTCTGTGATATCAACTGTGACACATGCTTCTTGTCTAACATGTGTGGTGCAGAGGCTGACCTTATTGCCCATACTACACTCAACCATCTGTCAGGTATCTTATGTAGAAAATGATATAGAAACTCTCCGTAGTGTCCATGTTAGTCTGAGTTTCTGTATGAACACTTTCACACAACCTGGCTCTGAAGGTTTAACAGCTTCTGCTTGGTGAAAAACCTTTCTGCTGGGACTGAGTCCAGGTGAAGCACTGGTTGAATTCCCACCCCACATTTGTTTGCCAGTTGGCAGTGCCTTGTTCCTCTTGGTTTATAATTATGCCATATCCTGGCATATCTGTCTCAGGGCTTTGTCCCTTCGCTCTCCTGCATCAGCTGAAGCTCTCTTGAAACTTGGAACATTTCTGCACCTACTCAGCACCCTCAGCAATTCTCCCATGCACAGGTGGATGCTGCTCATGGAAAGTTGTTCCTGACCTACTGTATAACTAAGAAAAAACACAGACACTTGCAGTCTTTCCTAGTAGACCCCCTCACCCACTACTCCTTAGCTCTTTTGATTTAAAGCTGGTTTAGATATTGAAATGAGTGACTTCAGAATAGCCGTGTGATGTCCAAACTGAAACCATTCTGATATGTTTTCCTGGGCTTTCATTGACTATTTGCTCAGCATGAGGCAATAATAGGGTATTTAATTCTCTGGTAAAAAGCCTGCCACATATATTGGTAATAACAATTAAGGTGGAGGCATAGCACGGGTCATAGCAAGTTCCTACATGCATATTCTCTGTCAATATTTGTCCATATGTAGAGACAAATAAGTCAATACTATAGACTAATAGCCCAGTTCTGGGAAAGTATTAAAATCATTAAGGTGATTTTAAGAAAAATAAAATCATTCAGAGGTTGAGAGAAAAATAAGAGGAAATTGGACATTTCATAGAAATTGGAAATGTCTTCTCAGTTTTTATTTGTTTTTATTTTTTCTTTTGAGCTCCTAGTGGCTTCCTTGTGTCCAGGGACAAATGCTATCAGGATGGGGAATGTTAACAACACCAACTGCAACACCTATTTTAGTGTCAATTAGTAGCTAATCCTCCAAATCGGCTCTTCCTGTTTGTGCTCCATATTGTTCAGTCCTTGATCTTTTCATACTAACAAAATAAGGACCATTAATTTTAAATTTATCAGTGTTGCTATAGCTACTAAATTGTGTATGCCAGTTAATATTTTGAAGATATAAATAACAAAGATATATTAAATACTTTACAGTGTTTGCCATTATCATGACAATAAATTCACATGCCATAGCAAATAGTCATACAGCAATTTGTAGATAGGAATGATTTAAATTAATGGTGCTTATTTTATCCTTTTGGGTGGGGAACAGCACTGGATGACTTTGTAGATGTTTTCTGTGGTGAAGGGTGAGAAATTATCATCTCTAGACAGTGGTTCACAGAACCTGAACGGCTAGGTGGGTAGAGAGAGCCAAGGAGGATTATTCTCCTAAATTGAGTGTGAAATGAGAGTAAAATTAGGTGATACCAATAGTCCCCATCCCCAAGTGTTAGACATGTGGATATAATGGATTTGAAACCTCAGGGAAACTGCTTGAGAAACCTAAGTGGACATTGAGCTGTTACACAGGAGATCATGTGAGAAACTTGAGTAAACAAAGGATGAAGATATTTTCTATACAGTGAAAACACAGACCTCTTAAAAGCTTTAAAACAGTTGGGAGCATGGGGACATGCCTGTCCTTCCGGACTGTGTTCTACCTCACGTTTCATAGTAGACACCCACATTCACGTCCTCTCTCTGTATATATCTATGCAACACACTTATATACATTTAACTAACTAAATGAATAAATAAATGAATAAATAAATGTCTGCTGGCACAGACCGACATATCATACCTGTCATTTTCTGATGGAACTCTTTAGAAACCGAACATTTTAGCAGGCTTTTTTCTGCATACCCCAGTGATTATATGCTACATGCTTTCATTTTGGTTTAAAAGAGTCTTTTTAACTATTCAGATGCATGGGCTTTCCTCACTGCATTCTGTCACAGACATTTCCACTTCTCACAGGTAGTGTGTTAGCTACTAATTATACTCCGCCTGCACTCCGGATGTTAGAGCGTTGCTAATTTGTTTGAAATGCTAACAAGCAGATCTCTATAGACTTCAGCTTGATAACTTCATCATTTTCCAAGACTTCAACAGAGTAGCTATTTATTGTGTTGGTTTTCTATAACAGCACTTATGACTTATGCAAACTTTATAGAGCAAAGTGTATGTTAGCTCTTTAGGAGCTGAGGCATGGTAAGATAAAGCTCAATCCTGTTGCTGGCTAGAGGTATTCCTTTTACACAAAATGTTTTTTAGAATTGGGGGAATTAAGAGATAACAACTTTTGATTACATAAAAATTACAATCATTGTGTGTGCATGTATGTAATTTTAATTGCTTTACATCATATATATACACTATTCTAATGCTTTATGAGTCTGGTGATAGAGGATGAAGGCTAATATTCCTCTCTTAGGAATTGAAATGACATCCGAGTGGTTTTCCTCAGAAAGTTTTAGATGTTGCTAGAGGGAATGGGAAGACTGGAAGAATTTCTGTGTTTCATTTCCGTGCCATACACCCAAATATCTTTGACACTTAACTGTTCCTTCACTAGAGGGAAATTGTACAGTCTGCTGCACAAAACAGGTAGTGTGCAGCTGCACAACCACCAGGCTGAAAAAGGTCTGGTTACCTGCAAAAAGTCTATTATCACTTTGCTTCCATCTAAGACACCATTGCCTAACAGGTGGCCCATGGGTTGCTTCTACCCAAGTTCTATTTTTTGGGTTTTGGGGGTTTTCTTTCTTTTTTTTTTTTTTTTTATTCTGGAGAACATGGGAAACAACTTTCAACGAAGGAAAAGCAGTCCGGAGAGCTGAATTTCTCCTCTCACCTGGCACAGAGGCACACTGCAGCTGCCACTACTACCACTCCCATAGCAGCTGATTTAGGAAGGACTGGAGGCACGCTTCATCATGAACATGATAAGGGCAGAAGGGAGATTTATTCCAAAACTGCTTTCTGGCTTCCACAGGTACCATAACCAGACCGGACCTGCAGCGAAAGAAGTTATTTCATTTGTAAATAGAGAAGCTTCCTCAGTTAGAGCAACATCACTTCAGTCCTACATACCCAGCAGGAAGCCCACAGCAGTCTATCATAAGGCTGGATGAAGAAAAGGTGAAAGAGAACCTCAGGAAAAAGAAGGATTCAAAAATATTCTTTAAAAGATGCCACATCATGATTTTAGAAGTTACACTTTATTGATTAGGAGTCAGAAATTTGCTTGTTCATTCCTCCCACATCTCACAGAACTTCTGCACAGATAATCATTAAATGTGGTGTTTAATATAATTAAAGTCAAATTAATGCTTCCATATAGAGCTACTCATCTTGTTTTGTTATTCACCTAGAGCATAAATAATCTAAGCAGATCTAGGACAGCCACCATAGTGAAATAGGGGCAGAGGGATTGGCTTCAGAAAAAGATATAATTTCTGTGCTTAATTATGAAAATAGATTAAGATTTAAATTTGAAGAAATGGAATCTCTTTCCTAAGGGTTAAAGAAGACATTTACACACCTCAGTGCTCTTCTAGTTCTCAGATATTTTTAATACTTGGCTTCAGATAAATTGCAAAAGGTGGGATTAGTCATAAGTGATTTCAGATATCTGCAGTGAGATATTTACTGCTGAACTACTCACATTGAGTTCCCTTTATAGGCTTATCGTTAAGGCGCAAATCAGCTAATATACATTGGCCATCTACCTCTCTATGAACTCTGCTCTTCAAGATCTTTTGCTGTGTGCTCACAGTAAGGAGATCCAAGTAACAGTCCCTTAAGAGTTGTCTATGTTGTAGACATCTGTATTTGGTCAGATGAATTTAATCCTTTTTAAAATTTGCCTCTTCAAAGGAGTTTTAATAAATATAATAAATATAATGACAATTAGTTGATGATATGTTCTGCTCATGCTCTTATTTCCTATGGTCTCTCACCTTGCTCTTTGCTGCTTTTTCTTTCATATGTCTCTTTAGGCGTGGAACAGCCTCTCTGAATTCATTTAACAGGCATTTCACCTTCAATATTTCTTTCCAGTATTTTGCTCTCAGGAAATCCACACAAAGATACTCTAAGTGCATCAAGTATGTTTACCTTAAGTGTTACACAAATTCCCACCTTCTAGAGGGATCATCAAGGTTTGTTACATTTCCCTGTAACTAAATCATGAGGATATTATATTCATATTCATTGTCCAGAACATGACATTTATTTTCTGTGTCTTGTTCCAGGCAAAGTCCTGATCCTGCTACCAGTTACACTTATGTTTAACTGTGCATAGCTGTGCAGTCCAACAACTGTCAACAACCTGGTTTGTATGTTGTGCTTCTTATTCCCTCTTCTGGTACACAGTACATATTTACATTCTTTCCATTTTAAAATTGGCAAGTGTTTTTCATTACCATCAAGGATAAGATGTATTGTAGGGTGTCATGTGCTGGATATACATGCAGAATTTCTGAGCACCCCACAACCAACTCAGGACAGGGTTGATGGTTGTTCAGGAAACCAGAACAGTTGAACAGACTCTTCGTATTTCTCTTACACAATATACTGAGAAGGCAAAACCAGCAACAACACACATTTCCCAAGAAATAACAACACATGAGATGATACAAATTCTGTTCCCCTATTTATTTATTGAGGTTTTCATTATGATCTCACTGCTGTGCCATGACCATTCATATCATTTACAGCAGATAACAGGCCTTGTAATATACGAGAAATCTGCATCACGTCTATGCTGGGCTGCCCTTGGCAGCAAAGGCAGCTGAGTGTTTCTGCCCTGTATTTCAGCCTTCTGCCCTGTAGACTTCATCTCACCCAAATTTAGATGTCTATGGTTTAGATGTCAAGAGCTGAGCAAATAACCTGATGCAATCTTCCTAGTCTTTGGAAAGACAGGTATTATTTTAAAATGTAGTCATGTGCCCTGTTCCAGATACCTGCTTTAGGATGAGAGGATTTTCATCTTGGACTCTATTGAATATATTAAGTAGACCTTCAGGAAAGAGAAATTAATATTACAGTAACGAGCTCAGGTGTAGTTCCCATGGACAGGAGATGCCTCGTACAAACAGAATCTTTCCTCCAAGAGACAATTCAGTACTGTCTTCCCACTTTATACTTCTTCCTTGTGCTGAAACAGAGGAAAAATGAGAGGTGTGGGAATGATGGTACATAAAGGCAGCATGCTGGTTGTAAATAACTACACAGATAATATAAGCATATAGAGTAACATGTAATCGTCTTGGCTGAATAGAGATGAATGGATCATTAAAATTTCATTAAATGCAACTGCTTGTAGCAATGAGATGGTCAATGTCAGATTTGCTGTAACGCAGATCCTCTTTCTCCCTCTTGAAGTGCATACACAGCTACAGTAAACCGAGACAAGAAGAGATTTGGGTTTGTTGTTTTGGGGGTGGTTTTTCTGGTATTCTTTTCATGGTCTTTGTGTTGATTATTGCTTCCTATCAGAACTATTGTATTGCCTCTCTTTAACTGCAATTGAAATAGCTTTTTAAAGACAAAAGTTGGGAAAAAACATAGTTTATTCAGTTTTGCTTACTCACTTTAAAAGGATGCTTAGCCTGGAAAGACAGACTTGCAAGAGGACAATGATAATAATAGTATACCCTTATGTACTTGTTTTATAAGGACGTTTACAACATCGTGTAGGGATGAAATGATTTGCACAAGTTCATCCTGTGGGCTGTCAGAACAACCAAAGATAGAAATCAGCTCTCCCGAGTCCTTGGCCTGCAATTCTTCATCCACTACACCATTCTGTACCTGTATGCTTTTAAGTAACATATAGCACCTCTGGATAGGTTCCCCTACACTTGTCATGTTGAGCTTTTGTTTTCAGCTAGTCTTCACCCATATAACACCACAGAACCAAAATTTATCTTATGATAATCTTCAGCCACCTTGCTGTGGACAGACCACATGCTTTCCTGGACAACATTTCATCATAAAAGTTTTAATTAGAGGCATAATTCCCTTCTACAAATTCTACAAATGGTACAGTCCTGATAGGGCAGGACATTAAATATGAAGAAGGCAGGTTATACCAGCTAGAGAAACTTCAGAGCTGCGAAGGGATAGGAACTTGCATGCAGGATCCCAGGGAGCAATTGTGGGAACAAACAGTGGCTAGCAAACACGTTGAGTACACTTCACTGAAATTTGTCCAAAAGCTTATATACCTGCAGCATTCAATATTCTACCTTCCTCCTGAAGGACTATCCAGCCTGAGAACAAAGCTCAGCTTATCTCAGTTTGGCTGTTCGGTAGTATAGACGGCAATCGAGTGAAGAGTAACACCGATGTAACCTGTGGAGTTGGCTTTCCTCTAGTGAGAAAGGCATCAGACTGCTCTGGATGAAACAGAAAAGTAGGGCACTCAGTGTCCTAAACTTTCCACAGAGGTTCCTTTATTATTAGAATCACCTGGCCAAGCCCCCGGGGAACTTCTTTAGCCTGAATTCAATTTTGCCACTGCTAGATGTGAAGACGAGGATAAGAAAAGAAAAACTTGAAGCACTCAACCACTCTGAAGAAAATTTTGACCAATGTTTAGTCTAAGTAAGGGACAAGAGTTCATATTTTCTCAATATAAGTAGCATTAAAAGAATAGTTGCTGTTTTCAGTGAGATCATCCATCCACCTAGGTATAACACAGCTTTGCTTTTAAAATCCAGACTGGAAGATAATTCATCTTCAAAGATAGTATGAACTGCAACATCTAAGAGAATCAGTCCTTTATATAAGGATTGAGCTTTTAAGCAACATCAAAAGATAACCTAAGCACACATTTTACAATAGAAATACCATTCCTCATATTCCTATTCATCAAATCTTTTCTGCTTATGTCTTGTTAACCACACAGCCATGCATGGAATAGTTTTGATCCACTAGGACTTTAGGGATAAGGACAGAGTCTGTACCCTTCTGACTGATCAGCAAGGGCATTCCCTATGCACAAAGATCTTTTTAAAATACCTAGGGGCTTCAGTAAGGCAAGGAATGTTAAAAAAACCCACAAAAGCATCCTTGTCTTCATTGGTAATTATTTGCATGAAGGAAAGAGTAAGAGGAATAAGGCAAAAAACAGCTGGCAGTGTAACAGTTAAAAAAAAAGGCAATAACTACATGCAAGAAGAAGGCTGAAAATGAAATCAACTTGTAAAAGTGGTGGGTTGTTTTGTTGGGTTTTTTTGTTTGGCTTTTTTTCAAGTAACTTTTAAAATATTCCAGATCTTCTTGGAATCCCGTGGGCTATAACCAGTGGATAAGTGTGTGTTTGGGAAAGTAAATGACTAATCCTCTGAAAACCTTAAGGCCTGTTGAAATGAGGACTTTTAAGAGACACATTCCTGAAGCAGAACATTTAATGGTGTATTTAAGCATGATTTTACTAGTGAAGGACATTTATTAGTCCTGAACCTTATCATCACAGGACTCTAGACATTGAGAATGGGATATCAGCATCAACTCTCAGAGCAATAATACTTTGTCATTCTGCTATGGTTATTGAACACCTGCAGCCAGATTCTCCACTAATTTTAAAGGACACTGGTCCATGTGCAGAAGTGGTAGTTCTAAAAGCAGATGAGAACTTTTATTTTTTCCACTGACATTTTTTGCCTTTTTTTTTTTTTTTTTTTCTTATGACAATTCTGCAGGTCTGTCCTGTTTAGGCACTCTGATTCTGGCACTTAAGACCTATAAATGCTCCAAATGCTCTTTGTTTTAAGATAACTTAATCTTGCACTTAAATCAAGGGGCAGGATAACCCGAACCAGTTTCTCTAGTTCTAAACAGAGTTGCAGTTTGCAAACAGCCACCCTGACAGCAGTGTTTGCCACTTCTGTGACCCTGCTGTTTCCTCAAGTCTGCCAGTGGAGCTCTGCATGTGACTGTTCCCTAACTCAGCTAAGCAAAAATGAGAAGAGAAAAATGCTGGTCTCTTCTGAATCATGTCTTCTTGACTGAAACGGGCTGAGGAGCACTCAGGGAACTAGACCTGCTAACAGATCTGAGGGTAACAAAACCTCCAGAAAAGGAGATGCCTGACCATGCATCACTGCTGTTAGAGGGAACATAGAGATCCTAATTCAGCTGTTTAAAATTGGAGGCGGGGAGAAGAAAGGAGAAAAGACAAGACATCAATCCATGCCATCTATATCACTACTGTATTTCCAAGCACATCTAGTCTCACACTATTTTGCATACAAAGTATTGAGTAATATTCCTAAATTCAGAGTACTGCATTTCCTTCCTTTACTTCCCTCCAAGTCTTGAGTTAAAGTATATGTTTTGTTATGTTTTCCAGGTTCTTGATCCTTTTCTCCAGAAATGTCTCCAGAAAACTTGCTCCAAGAGTTTGTGTTCTGAAGAAAAAAATGCCAGAGACTTGCAGTTCCCTAGCGTTTTGTGTCTCTTGGCTTGTAATTACTTTTAGTGTATAGTTCTTTCATACTCATTGATTATAGTCACTGTAATTGCTGGTATATGTGTACGTGACACAGCTTTTATAGTCAACCCATTATTTTTGCCTTCATGCAGCCTCTAGGATCAGAGAGTGGGGATTTCCCTACACAGATATTGGATAATTAAATAGATGATTTACTGTAAAAGTACTTAGAATGCTTCCACTGTTTTCTTTGTGGTTTGGGACCACAACGTTCCTAGTGATGTTGCATCGAAACCTCATTTTCTGAAAAGACTGCTTGCTTTTGCCTCTATACTCTACAACTCCTACTTGAGTACAACATGGGATATTCACCAGTATGTCTTCTTAACCATCCAACTCATCCTCATTACCCCATACAGTTTTAGTTAGTGTACATCATTCTTTTGTTCTCCCAGACCTAGGCATCTGCATCTGCACGCCATTTCTATCAACATGGCTTTGATTTTCTAATTTGCATTCTTCAGCTTCAGCTCTTTCCTGATATTTGGAAATTTATTGGGCAATGTAGAGAAGAATGAACGCTTCTAGACACATCCAGCAGCATGTTCAATTTACAGGCTGACTTAGCTCCTCATTCCCAGCAAACAGAGGAGATACCTGGCCAATGGAGACAGCAAGACAGCAATACAAACTGAACCCCTGTCAGGTACCAATTTGTCAGCCCAAAATAGGCAAAGGATTTTTTGGATCTGATAAAGATTCTAAGAAAGATTTTAGAGGTCTTCCTTATTGCCAAGTATGGTATCTGTCATGTTGATGGGCTACAGATATTCTCTTCTATTTTGTTTGTGTTACAGTTAGTTAGAAATGGGCAATATTTTTTTGGCAGATGATAGTAAAATGACTGAAAAATGCAGTTGGGAGAAGAGGGATAAGACTCAAACAATTTCCCTAATAGTCTAAAAAAGTGAAGGAAATGTGAAACATTTGTTAAAAGTAAAATATTTTGACATTTTGAGAGCAGAACAATTATCTTTGGTTTTAAAGCCACTATTTGTTTAGAAACACGTCTTCAAAAAAAAGGGTTAAATGGTGCCTTTTTAGCATTCCATTTTAAGCTGAGTGTTTCATTTTGGATGAACTTCAGCTGCAGTTTCATGGCTTTATTTATATTTTGTTGATTCCACAACAAAGCATAAAATAAGACTGTTCCTCTCTGCAGACAAGACAGATTAAGGGCTGGGAAAAAAATACTGCAACAATTTTGAGGAGATTTAGGAGGTAGAGCAGTGAACTAAGCAAGCTGAGATATGCCTGACTATATATAACATCTACAGTGTGGCTGTTTACTGAAATAGTCACTGTGGTGTCCCTTCACAGTCAATAGAGGTCAAATGATTATAAATAATGCTTTCTAGAGAGTAGTGTGTCTCTTCACCAGGCAGAGCTCTAACATAGGATGATCAGACCATCATCTTCCATTGCTCTTCAGTGACTACAGAGATGAGAGAGCACTGCTCAGATTGTAGAAGGGTACATTACCAAAGTTTGAAGGCGAGATGTTGCTTCCACACTTCTCTCCAGCTGCCAGACCAGCAGTGAGCAATATAATGAGGCAACTGATGAGGAATACCAAGTTGAATGCTAATCGGCAGGAGTAGGGTAGTTACTTTTTGTAAGGATACAGAAATAAGGACAGAAATAAGACATAAGCTAGTAAACACTGCATTGTGTGAGGACACAGTAAGGAGGAGGGTTACTGGCCATTGGAAACTCAAAAGCAATACTGAGAAACAGATTTTGTCTTTTCTGTATTTTGCGATCTGATTCCCTCAACTGGATCAGATGTGCCTTGCAAAATTGTATGGGAATCTGGCTCCATGGAGTAGAAATAATTAATTTAGGAAAAGAAAAATCCCCATTATTAATGGAGAAATAAATAATTTTTACGAGAAATCCTGCATCTTCTCCTGTGAAAGATTGTGTAATTGTAAACTGATCATTTTTTATAAGACATGTGTTATGGCTTATTGTGAGTTTAAAGACAAAACTTTGATTGCCTGTGATATAAATGTACTTTCAGGAACTGTTTGCATGCTGATATTTTATGGGCTAAATATGTTAGAATGACTCACTCTGAAGCTATTAGTTTGGGCAGACAGTAACTTTTGGAAACATTTAGTATTTCTTAGTGTGTAGTGAAAGTTGGCCCTGAAATGCCTCAGATGTGGAAATGGACTCATGTTTAGTAATTGATGGTAAATTCTAATAATTAAATATTAATTAAATTATTTTTCTGAGCAGTGTGTATATTATTGGACACCATATATATGTATGTTAAAATTTCAAAATGTATTAACTTCCTTCTTTTTAGACTACAATGTATTGCTACAGGAGTCTTTTCAATATTGTAATAAGAACAAATTAATGCATTTCTGTGCCAATGTATATTTGATATGAGAAATTATTCAGAAGAAAAGAAACTAGTGGATGAGACTCCCAAGTTACTTCATCACATCTAGACATGTTTCTTCCACCATGGCTAGTATTTCAAAGTTGTCTGGCCCAACCACGAATTTATGTCCCTCTCAAAATCAAGAGAGGTGATGTCACCCTCACCTTTAAGCATCTGAAAACTGCACTTCTATTTAACCTTAAATCTGGCATTCTTCTGATTTTATATCCCTCCACTTAAAAAATAATTTATTTCATTTTCATTTTTAGACCCTAATCTGCATATACCTATTTTGCAGGTAATGTTACTCCACATGAAATTCCCTTGGGTTTCCACTGGACACTTAAAAAAGTTCAGCTCGTGCATACCCATTCACAGGAATAGCATGTGGGGTCTGAGTGGTGTATGGGTCAGCAAATCTTCATTTCACTCCGTTCAAGAAAATGGCTGCATTAATTTGAAATTTTTTATAGAATGTACCTGATCGCCTTTTCCTAGAGGAATTTTGTATATTCATATGTGTTTTTATTATTTTGGGCATCAGCACCAAAATGCCTTCCAGAGAAGAAATCTGCATTTAGTTGAAATGCCAGAATGTAAGTTTGTTTTCTGTGTGTGGAGAGGTGCATTTTGGGCAGTCTGTGCCTCCTGGCAAGCAAAACAGGCCTCCAGAGGCAGTCCTGGATAATTGCCGATCCCAGGCCTTCAAAACGCTCTTTCTTGGACATGCCCAATAGGCCACCCTTTCTCTTTCTCCCCATACTACCAAGAAGCTTCTCATGTGCGTCTTTTCTCCCCACCATGGTCTGTCATGGCCGGATACTGGGCCCAGACCCAACTGCCCATGTGCTGTGGATAGCTGGCTACAGACACACTCTTGTTCTTCTCAGTCCCCATGGCACTGTGTTTGTGTATATCCTGATCTTGAAAGCAGCCAAACAAAATGCAGAGCACGAGGCATTGGAGCAAATCACGCTTTTGTTATCCTTTCATCATCCCTTTACAGCCAATATACATCTAGCCCATGTAGTCAATCTTATCAACAGGTAAAGATTAGCACTGATTTACATACACCCTTTCCAAATACTTTCTTGACTTAATTCTTATAATTTCAGAACAAAAACTAGGGGAGGTTGCATTATTATTTAGTTTAGTACTGTCACCTAGGTAAAATACATTAGCAATAGAATATAAATTCCTGATGGAGTGATGCTCTGAAGAACAGCTGAGTTTTGAATCTTTTATATTAGTAAAACTTCCTGTTGTAGTCATTGAATACTGTAGATAATAAACAGCGGAAAATGGAAAGTCAGCAATATAAACAGAATACTTAATATATAAGAGAGCAGAGTAACATATTCCAAAGAATTCCATTTTTTTCCCTCAATATTCTTGGTACTATTTGCATTTCAATTACACCTATTATTCTAATGTGTTACATTCCTAAATCATGGGGATTTAGCAAATCATGTTTGCCCAGTTAAACTTCTTGACAGCTGTGGATATTTCACCTGAACAAAAGGATTATTGCACAAAGGTATAGGGAAATATTCCTGTAGGTACATATGCCATCTCTCATGATGGTTATCCTAGTTTCAGCTGAGATATAGAGTTAATTTTCTTTCTAGTAGACGGTATAGTGCTGTGTTTTGGATTTAGTATGAGAATGATGTTGATAACGCCCGGATGTTTTTAGTTGTTGCTAGGTAGTTGTAGTGCTTACACTTGGTCAAGGGCTTTTCTTCTTCTCACGCCCTGCCAGGTGCACAAGAAGCTGGAGAGCACAGCCAGGACAGCTGACCCGGACTGGCCAGAGGGATATTCCCTGCCATAGAACAACATGCTCGTGACAGAACTGGGGAAGCTAGCTGGGAGGAGGGATTGCTGCTCGGAAACAAACTGGGCATTGAGGTTTTTTTTTTTTTTCTTCCACCTGTGGTGAGCAATTGTATTTGTGCGTCACTTCTTGTATACATTGTTATAGTTGTTATATTCCTTTGTTATCCTATTAAACTGTCTTTATCTCAACCCATGAATTGTTTGGGGTTTTTTTTTTTCATTGTCCTCCCCATCCCCTTGCAGGGGGGAGAGGGGAGAGCGAGCAGCTGCGTGGTGCTTAGTTTATCTGCTGGGGTTAAACCATGACAATGGTATATGCCATTTATTATGAGCTGTGAAGCTGTTCTGGTTCTGCATTGCTTTAAGACTGATTAGAATGCTATGCCTCAGTGGCTCGGTGACTCCTGTCTTAATGTTGGAAAGGAAAAGTAGTTTTAAAAATTAGTTTAATGGCTGCACAAAGCCAAGGAAGGTCACAAGTTACTCTGCTTGACAGTCAAATGAATTCACACACGAGGTGTTTCAGATATCAGTGGAGCTAAAAAAAACCCACGTGAAACTCCAGTGCAGGTATAACTGATGTGGCATGAATTAATTCTGTTGTAAGAAAAAGGTATCTGTGACCCCGTGTGCCCTCACTCCCATTAGCATCGTGGGACATTTTCCCAATGAGGACAGGCAAGGATACCACCTGTCACCGGACATGTATCTCATTAGGTTTCAGACTGATCTCTTAGGTTAACAGTTTATTGTCACTAAAAAAAAAGAAACTAAGAGACTCAAGTCTAAGTTCTTGTCATAAACAGAGGTGAAATTTTTCTGTATTTCATTTTTAAAAACGTGATTCCTTCCTTTTTTAATTTTTTTTTATTTTATATCCCAACCACTAGATTTCAGCCACTGAGAATCACTGTGTTTATAATTAAAGCAAAATTACTACATCACAGACAAAAAAAAGTTTCTTTTCTCAAAAACATTTGAAATATTTTTGCTGAAATGTCATTTTTGATATTTTAAAGTCATTCCATTATATGCTGTTTCAAAGAGAAGTAGCAGAAAATAATGATTCCAGCAAAACCTGAAACCAGAAGGGTGTTTGATTTTTTGGGTCTTTGCATTCTTTGAAATATTAAGGGAAACATAAATAACTGAGCAAGAAGTTTCCTATGTAGTCGACAGAAGCAGCCAGCTGCCATCAAATCCTACTTTAAGCTTTCTCAAATTCTCAGATTTCCTAACACAGGCTGCATTTTCAGAGTTGCTGTGGCATCACTGCTTACACCTATGATGCAAGCAAGAACTTGTGCATGTCCCAGCAGTATTGTCATGGTTTAACCCAGCTGGCAGCTGAAATAACCACACAGCAATTTGCTCACTCCCCCCAGCACAGTGTGATGGGGGAGAAAATAGAAAAGGAAAAAAAAAAAAAAAAAACAAACAAAACTCAGGGGTTGAGATAAATACAGTTTATTAGCACAGAAAAGGAAGAAGAAGAAGAAGAAGAAGAAGAAGAAGAAGAAGAAGAAGAAGAAGAAGAAGAAGAAGAAGAAGAAGAAGAAGAAGAAAATAATAATAATAATAATAATAATAATAATAAAAGATACAAAACAAGTGATGCACAGCACAATTGCTCACCACCTGAATCTGATGCTCGGCTAGTTCCCAAGCTGCTTCCCAGCCAACCCACAGTTATATAGTGAGTATGATGTCATAAGGTATGGAATATCCCTTTGGTCAGTTTGGGGCAGCTGTCCTGTCTGTGTCCCCTCCCAGCTTCTTGGGCGCCTGCCCCTTCTTCTTGTCAGGGGAGTTTGAGAAGCTGAAAAGTCCTTGGCTGCTTGGCAACAACCAAGTGTGTTATCAACATTATTCTCATCCTAAATCCAAAACACAGCACTGTACCAGCTGCTAGGAAGAAAATTAACTCTGTCCCTGCTGAAATCAGGACAAGTATGTTTTTTGTATGCGAACAGCAATTGGTGGGCGTCAGCACAAACAGCTCTCCTTCAGCACGCAAAGCAAACACCCTACAAATACTCCCTACATCACTGGAGTTTGTCTCTCTACCATCATTTTGTCAGACAGAAAACTCTGATGGAAGCCATTCAGGAATAGGTACATGAATTAGATCAGTCTTACCTAATTTGTTCCAGTGTTTGAGAGCATATGGTATTTCAATGATCAGAGCTCAGCAATACGCCAGCAGAAATTGCCAGTGACACTACAGTGAACTTGTCCTAATGACAAGCAAGCACAACTTCAGATAATTCATCATCTCACTTGCAATAATTTGTTTCCAAGATGATGAAGGCATTTGATGTGGCATCTGGACTGCTAAAGATGTGTAAAATGTGGATTGTTATTTCCACAATGCAAGTCCTTTATCCAATATCAGCTGCACACCTCCAGTTCTGAAGTCATTTACCTGATTGTCTTTCTACTCACAGGAAATAAAAATAAGCTGAAGTGTTTTACCACTGCATGTGGTATCTGTAGATAAGAGGGATATTAGGGAAAAACAAACAAACAAACAAACAAACCCCACTATCTCCATAGCTGACTGTACCTCTTCTTTGAGAATTAAAAAAATAAAAATATGCTGAACAGAAATAGAACTCAATAGTTTGCCAGATTGAAATATTGAGTCTTGGAATTCTCCAAATATCATGAATTACCCTTACAGACGCCCATCAGGAATTTTGTTCTCAGACCCAAAGACCCATACCTTGACTAACATATCTGAAAGCTAAGCATTTATTCAGATCTCCTTTTCTAAATTCCCTGCATCATCAATAGAGCTTTAGTAACATTTTCAGACAGAAATTTAACTCCTCCTAACACAGCATCCAGAACAGCCTAAAATCACTTTCTAGAACTGCCTCACTCTCTTATCTATCCAAACAACCTAGACAGATAATTTATACTAACCACCTGGCTTTTCTATGATTTTTTTCCTGTTGGGCTAATAAATTAATACAAAACTTACTGCAAATCTTAAAGTCAGAACATTCCTACTATCCTGTGGGAAATCTGGTTTGCAACATTTTCTAGACCTCCTAACATGTTGTGTTGTGTTCCACTATCCACAGTTTATAAGATAACTGCTGAAAACTTCAACAGTTTAAAATCCTGTAACAATGCTTACTGGATAGTCTGGTTATTATTTTACTTGGAAGCTTATCCTGATAGAGAAGCCCATATGCAATTAAAATTAAAAATGAGACAATAGTTAGTAAGAATGTTTAGTCACTTAAATGAATTACCAAGTGATGGATTTTGTTTCCCTTGGAGACTTATGCCTTCACTTGAAATTTTATGACCGCAGAATTATATTGTAACTACACTCATATCAGCTGGCCAAATAGAAATTTATGGAATTTCCTTGCCTGTGTTATCCAAAGGACTAGACAAGACATTTCAGTGTCTTCCTCTAATTTCACATGTGATGTCTCTACAAACAATTTATGGATGAAAAAAGCACACTGCTGTGTCTAGTACAAAAGGTAGAGGAGAACTTTGTAACAAGTAGACTCAATCTGGCATAATACCTGCTACCAGGCAACAGGTAAAACCACCACTAGAAATTACAGGAATAATGTCATATAGAAAATCTGAACAGTTCAAAAATGTCACAGAATTTAACGACAGCTAAAGGTGGTTAGCTTGGACTATGTAGGGGAGGTGAATTTGAGCAGTACTTTTGATCACAGTTCTATATTTCATTCACTCGACACCTTCCCAGATTCATAGAATCATAGAATGATTTGGATTGTAAGGGACCTTAAAGATCATCTAGTTCCAACCCCTTGCCATGGGCAGGGACACCCTCCACTAGCCCAGGTTGCCCAAAGCCCCATCCAACCTGGCCTTGAACACTGCCAGGGATGGGGCATCTACAACTTCTCTGGGCAACCTGTTCCAGTGCCTCACCACACTCACAGTAAAGAATTTATTCCTAACATCTAATCTAAATCGACCCTCCTTCAGCTTAAACCCATTACCCCTAGTCCTGTCACTACACTCCCTGATAAACAGTCCCTCTCCAGCTTTCCTGTAGCCCCTTTAGGTACTGAAAGGCCACAATAAGGTCTCCCTGGAGCCTTCTCTTCTCCAGGCTGAACAATCCCAACTCTCTCAGCCTGTCCTCATAGGAGAGGTGCTCCAGCCCTCTGATCAGCTTCATGGCCTCCTCTGGACATTCAGGTGTCCCTGAACTGTACTCAGGATCCAGACATGTAGATGTATTTTGTAGGAGTTTTCTAAGGTTCTACGTGGAAAGCTTAATTGAATGCCAAAAGCTGGGCAAAGGCTCATCAAGCACAGAGCCGATTCTGGCAACAAGAGACATGTTTTCTGGTTGAAAGTGCCACAGAAAGATTTCAGATCAGGAAAGAAAGGAGCCCAAACAAATAAATCCATTTTTTCACTTGAGTGTTGCCTTAGATTTAACATTAGAATGGTCAGATCAGGGACATTTCAGAGCATGTCCTGGCTACTCTTGGTTTCTTCCTCCAGGAATCAAGAACCAATGGAGTGAGAACATTGATGTCTGCCCTCGTACTAGCAAAATATCAAAAAGTCAGCGCCAAAGAAAATTAGGACAAAGGCAGAGAGGAATTTCTGAATGAAAACTCCTCTGCTTGAATAGCTGTACAGGAGGATAGAAACAGGACAGATTAAAAATGATCTGGGAGGGAAGGAGGGATTGCCTGAGGAATCCAGAAGAGAAGAAACCTTGTTGGGGGACACTGGGTGGGACAGTTAGAAGTTGCGAGTTTGAAAGGAAAGTATTCTGTCTGGAGTGTATCAGAGCTCAGGTAAATTAATGCACAAAACTGTGAGGGATTGTGGTCTGTATGTGCAGGCAGCAGCAGATCCAGTAAATCTGATGTTCCAGGAAGCATTTGAATCCAAGTACATGGGCTCTGTACCAATTTTTCATACCTCTGTAGTGATTCCAACCCTTTTTCCAATTCTTTAAGAAAGCAGCATTTTCAGCATGTTTCACAATGCTTGTGGGTTGAGTAGGAGGAGGTAGCTGGAGTTCAAGTCCCAGATTATGACATCTTTTTGCAGGGTCTACATGTGAACTGTTTACCTTTACTCAACGGAGCTTTAGGGCACCTAGAACCAGCAGAGAAGACTGTTACAGGTATCTGCAGGGGGCTGGCAGATATGAGGCCAGACATTTGAAAGACCTTTGTTGTTTGAATACTGCAGCTGAGGGCACCCACCTTTATGGTATTTCAGATGACATTAGACATCTTTGTGTCAGCAGAAAAAGCAGGATGTTTACTGTCAGGTGGTATACTGGGTGCTTAAACAGTCAGCTAACATCTAGACACCGCCATCCAGACACTCAACTCCAGGCAACTTATTCTATAGGCAAAATCCCTTGCTAAGCATTTTGTCATTTTGTCCTATGGCAAGGAAAATATAAGAGTCTGAGCATAAAGAACTGATTTCAATGTCTTTGATTTTGATATCTCCCACCACTGCCAGAAGCTTTACCAATCTCCTACAAAGCAAAATCAAAGTTTTAGCAAGCAGTAGCCCTTTTGCAGAGTGGTGGACACCTGCGAGACTGTCAGAGCAGGTTGACTGACTGTTCTCATCCCAACAGAGACTTCTGCTGCTGTATAAATACACTCACAGCAGAGAGGCACAAAATCATTTATAGTGCTAAAGTGAGACCGCATCTCCAGTATCATTACATTACTTGTCAGAAAAAGAAGTTTCTTGGCACCTGTGTTGGGCCATCAGTCATTTTGACTGACATGCTTTTATACATGTTCAGCAGTCCAGGTGAAGACTGAACAAAATAATTTTTCAACATGTTTCTGCTCAATCAGTATAGAAAGATAGCTGCAGGCTAAAGAGTGAGACCTTGACCCTGAATAATACACTACAAAGACATTGATCACCATTTCCAGCCCTTCCCTTCCCACATGCACTAGAGTCAATAGGATTGATTCTTGTTCCTGAGCTCTCTATGTCTGCATTATACATTTTGAAGTCATGTTTATTATGCTGCTCCCTATCTTCAGAGTCAATGTGTGGTATCTCAGAGATAGACATCTCCAAGAATGGTTTTGAGTTCTCTGACATAAGCCCATCTACCTTCTTGGACAGAAACTGATAAAAGTAGATTGTTTTTTTCCCAGAATTCTTGTATCTACCATCTTAGCCTCATTATTTCTTCTTCTTGCCATGCACACCATCTTGATAGTCAGAACTGACAATGCCATAAAGACTCCTTAGACCATTATTATTATTGTTATTATGATCTTTGAGACTACCTATCATCTTTGGACCTTGTTTTGGGTTGTTTGGTCTCAAAGACAGGGATTGTTATTGCAGTTCTTGTATTTGGATGAGCATTTAAGTAGTAGCACCACTTATTTAAGACATAATTGATGCTGCTTTAGTACTTTCAACCATAAAATCTCTGAAAAGAGGTTCCAAATTGCCACATGAGGCTGGCCACAGAAAAGGGACAAAATTTTATCTAAAATACTACTGAATGTTTTAGCATGACCAGAATCCTTCTGACATATAAATTATGTCTCTACTGACAGATCAAGGTGCAGTGTCAGGTAAAAAACACCAAATAAGAAAAAATAGTTCAATGTCAGTGCCACAGCTTGTTCCTTTCTCACCCCGTCCCACCCAAGTGCAACTCAATGAGTGGCACCACTGGAAGTTCATTCCTGTATGTTTAATGATGTGAACAAGAGGAGTAAATCATACAGCTTTGAGCAATCTCCTGTCCCACTAATGCTTTGACCTGTCATAACTAGCACAGGTCCCAAACAAAGCATGGGCCAGGCTGAGGAGCAAACGTACACCAAAGACCATTCCCAAGATGGTGTTGTGGAGGAGGATGGGCAAAAGGATTGGAGGCACATTGATGCCACCATTCCTGTGTTACTTCACCTTAGGTCACAGAGCAATACCTGAGCCAGGGTCTGGAACACACTACCTCCATCCTAAGAGAACTACTGATTGTGCTCAAGGCCAGCTCTCTGGTAGGAGAGAGCTGTTTGACAAACTTTGGCCAGCACTGGAGTTGTTAGAGAAAAAGCTGGAAGAAGTCTTAACATTGACTCCCAGTGAAAGCTAAGAACAGCTTTTAAGCTGCTGTGTAGCAAGAGACACACAGATGGAGAAAGCAAGGTTCATACTTAGTCCAGCACTTGCGGTTAGTCTTTAAAGACCAGCCAAAACAGGGTGAGGTAAGTCTCTTATTCAAGAGTGTACAAGCCATCCAATAGCACCTGGTCGGCCCTAGGGCCCACATATTTAATTATGGACGGAAAGGTAAAAGATATCATATGTCATTCATATAGTTTTATTTAAGCCAAAATTTAGTTCACCTCAGCTATCTAACGATTAGGTTTTTCTTATATGCTCAAGTATTTAGACTGACTCTATGCTGACTGTGGAAATATAAGCATTTCCTAAAACGGAATCATTGCAACATAGACAGGTGCTGGAAACGCATGGGTTGTCTCTCATGGCTGACGCTAAAGACTGGACAGTTTAAGTTCGATGCAGTGAATTTCGCCTTTATGATTTCATCCTTTTCTATTGCAGCCAAAGGGCCATTTGCTGCGAGAGTAGAACTTCTATTGTCTTAAAGATCTTCGCTCTTTTTGCTCTCTACTAATGTCTTTGGGGGGTTGTTCCGTTTGTCTTTCTAGGTTTTTAATTGTATTTCTTTTCATTTGCTTCTGTTTTTGCTTTCTGTGAGTAAAATATCAGGTTTCTTCCTTACATGGAAAATAACTGCTGAAAAAGTAGAAGAAAATGCCAGCTGCAAACCCCCAGATCTCCAACAGTCACGCAGGCTATGCAGCCCTCCTATTATTCCTTAAATGAAAGGAGATAACATTTTCAAAAAGAGATAGCATAGTAGGCAGGCTTCTTTAGCTAGTACCTAAGAAAACATTCTGAAAGTGAAGTGACAAAAAAAAAAGCTTTTTTTTTAAAATATTATTATTAACACTGTGATAAACATTGCTTTTGTTCCACTTGGAACCCACTGGGCTTAATCCAAACAGTCACTGTCAACAGGAGCCCAACTAGGCAAACAGCATTGTAGCAGCGGTTTGCTTTTTCTTTCTTTCTTTCTCTTTTTTTTTTTTTTTCATTCAAAGAAATGGCTGTACCTGTGTGAGTCTGTGCATGTGTGAAAGATTTTTCCATTGTCTTACAACCTTATCTTTTCCAGTGGTTAAAAAACTTACAGGAACTGTGCTATTTTTAGTTCAGTATTTTGAAACATTTAGGAGTCTTGAGGATTAACTCTTAGTGGAGCTGAAGAGGAGACTTTTTTTTTTTTCATTTGTATTATTATCATAGGTGGGGCTGGTCACAGTGTTCATGATTACAACTACCTAATACTTCCATTTATATAGGCCCAGATTTCATAGCTTATAGCTTTGAGCGACTAACCATTGCGTGCTGAAACAGTCCAGTCCAGGTTTCTGTCTCATTATGATTTCTCTCTTTTCAAATTATTTACAAAAAAAAAAAAAAAAAAAAAAAAAAAAAGAAAGAAAGAAAGAATCCACCTCTTAGAACAACAGTAAAAGAAAATTAATTGCTTTGCTCATGTAAAAAAATAATAAAATCTTTTATATTTTTTCTCTTGCCTTTCTGCTGCAAAAGATGGTATTGAAAACTGGAGGGCAGAAAGACCAACTTTGCTGTAAGACATGGCTTTTTGTCATTCTTCTGAGTAATGCCCCAGTTTGAGTAAGATAAAAAGCTCTGAAATATCACCATCTGCACATAGACAGAAGAAAGCATTCAGCAATCTGCTTGGATGCCTTAAATGCTACAGCAAGGGATCTAAGGACCCTAAATTCAGGAAGATAGTTCAATGAATGCTCACCCGAACTCATTTAGCATCCAAGGCATTCCAGACACCAAAGGAGGAGGCAGCTCTTCTCCAGTTTCATCTGTCTCGAGCTTTTCTACTTTTTCTGTCCTAGCCTATGGGTTAGACCTCAGTAAGAGGCCAACCTCAGTATGCAGGATTCAAATGTGCATCTGAGGAGCAGACTTCAGGGACAGCCGTAGGTGAGTGCATGCCCCAGCCCTGTTGACAGCCCCTAGGAGACAGTTATGGGGCTGCAGTTCCTGCTGTCTTCATTATTTCACCATCATTTGCAAAATTCCTAAGAAATCCTCACAAAAAGTGGTGCTCCCATCTCCTGAGTGCAGGAAACACTTCCGTTCTCTGAATGCTACTTTCCAAGGGGCCCTGGAAAAGAGACCGAAACTCATGAGAGACACAGGATGAGGTCATGCTTGCCCTTGATTTAGGGCAAAAGCCTGGACTCCCGGCGTTGGATCTGGAAAGAAAAAACACTTTATGGCATTGGTTTAGGGAAAAATGTCCCTCAGGTTCTGTGAACTGTCTTCTGGATGGGCCTATAATGCCTCTTTAATTAACAAGATGTCCCTAGTTGGTTGCCTGAAGCTAGACAATATGGATATCCTTCAGGGATTCAGCTTCATTCCACCTTCTGGCCATGGCCCTGGGGTGGCTTAGCCCCATGCTAAAGCCAGCTGAGAAGCCAACAATTCTCCATGCTGAGTGTAGGGTGTTTGACTGCAATTTTCCACAGAGGTATGCTGTGGACAATTGTCTTTTGTCTTGTTAGATCTTAAGTCCTTTGAGCAGCACATTGTCAACATCCTTTTCCAACACAGGTGAGTTTCTTTTTCACTATCTCTGTCAGTTCCTGACCTGACCTGAGTTAGCTTACAAAAGCTGAAAACTGTCTCCTTTTGTATGTCTTCTGAAATTGAGAATGTATTTGTCTTGAAGCAGACCATGTTTTTCTCTCAGTTTTGGGCAGGGGTCCATCTACTGACACTGAACTACCAGTAACCCAGCAGCTGTCTAAGACGGCAGAGCTCACGTGCTACAACGCAAGAGTATTTAAACTGTAGCTCGGTTAAAGAGAGGATAGTCAGAGTTTTAGTATAGTTTTCTGCCAGGAAAAAAAAATACATGCACATAAGTTTGGACTTTTCTGAAAAACTTTCTTTTTCACAGTTAATCTTATTATATCTCTAGCTGAAAGTTTACAGAAGGGTTATTATACATGTTATTGGAAACAAAGCATCAGCCTTCCTACTTCTCAGGGTTCTTTTAAGAAGCCTTGCTTATTCTATTATTATAATGATATATATGTATGACAAGCAGTATTTTAATACTGTTCGATATGAAATTCAAAAGAACACAGTGCCAAAAAACCCCAAAAAAATCATCAGAAGTTAAATTTTTATGCATGGTCTCATTTAGAAAAAAAAAATAGAATGGTCTTGTGGTTGATTTGTGACACTGGATTAAATAATTAAAAGACATTTATATAGTTTTCTAATTAAAAAAAGAACAACCAAACCAAACCAAAAAAACCCCAAACCAACATATTCATTTCAGCACTTTTCACACTGCTAAACATCAGGGTTCAAGCACAAGGGTTTTTTTTCCTGGTCTCTCTAGCCAAGAGAGACAGAGGCTCCTCCAGGTGAGCCAGAGTTAGATTAGGTGTCTCTTCTCATTTGATCTCTGAAGGAGCTCCTCATGTTCTGCACAGACCAGGCAGTTTAGCCATCCGCCTTGGGCTGCAAAGATAGCTGGGATGAACATTCCCAGCTGCCGCTCCACAGGAGGACTAGATTATTGTATAGGAAAAATTAAAATATCATGAAGTGCTGAGAGCATGAAAGAGGATGGAATACAAACTGCAAACCCATGCACACTGGAGAGGATTCTAGTACCCTAACTGGAGCCATTGAAAATTCTCATGTTTGATGTAAGCTGGACGTCTACGTGCAGCTCACAGTCAACATAGACAGACAGCATCTCCAAAGGAGGAGCCATCTCCTCTATTATAGACACTCATATTAGAACGGGGTAAATAGTCTTGGTTTCATCAGCTCCAGAAAAGATCAAGGGTCAGTACTCAGGCTTGAATAGTGATCCCAAACTGCCCGTGTCACGAATGTGCTGGACAGGCTTTGGTACAGATCTGATCCTTGCTTTCTCTCCTGCTCTCATGCACTACCTACACATAGTTCGGAGCCAACAGGCAGTAGGAACAAAGCGGCAGATACGGGGGAAGCTATGGGGATGCAAACTGCACCATTGCAGCCCTCCACAGGTATGCAGAAAGGGCACTGGTTCGGTTTATGGGCTTGCATAGGACAGCTGTTCTGAATATGGCAATAAAAGAACAATAAAATCTAAATTTATATGAGACTCAGAACTAATCATTAACCCACTTTGCAGATTTGTATCTGTTTCCCTATAGAAATTGTGCCTTGAAGGCAACATGAGGAAGCAATAAGTTACACTTTAAATTACATAATAATTGTCAATAATTAATCAAACTAACAAACCATTGTTCCAGGCTCCCCTGGACAAATATTTAATCCCTATTGGCCTCATTTCTCCTCCTTAAACTGGAAATAGAAAAGTTTGTTTCTATTTTGTTTTTCATTTCTAAGAATGATCTTTTCTTCGGGTAACGAGCATATGGCACCTGGCACAACAGGGACCTGGCAGTTGATTAAGTTTTCTGACTACTGCTGCAGTATACATGAAGAAGCAATACTAATCATGGTGTTAGTAGAGGTGATAGCCCCTGCAAAGCTGGATTACTTATTTTCCAGATGAGGCAGATTTATTCCATTTGCCTCATTGATTTGTTAAGCCTTGTACCAGGAATGCAGATAATAAGAATCTGATTTATAATTTAACAGGACATGGAGAAGTCTTTACCAACATACATGTTTAAGACGACCCCTAGCAGGAAATTTATGGCTTAAATACACTCTGATTGCATAATTGCCCAAAATCCCAGAAAGCAATGATATCTGATTACACCTCTTCTAGCCTGTCCTAGTAAAATAAGCAAGACCAGGGCCTGTTTTCTTGTTCTTAGTCCAAGCATCATGCAGAAGCCCTTGTCTTTACAACTGAACTCCTTCAACAATCAAGACAACGATGCCAAATGCAAGCTGCCTGTTGGGAATGGCCCCTGTAGTGCTGTAACTTCTGAACCACCGCCAGGAGTTGTTTTGGAGGCTGCTGGCCCAGAAGAACTGTTGCTCACACTGGGACAATCTTAAAAGTTTACAAAGATACCAATAAAGTTACAGTCCCCTGCAATATTCCTTGTGTCTGTTTAATTCTGCAGTATAGACATAACTCCATGAGATGGCATTTATTGCAATAGAGAAAGCAAAATTGTGTTACCTGATACATGGGATAAGTATTACAGATCCATTAATAGTTTTGATCCATTAATATGTAATTGGATTAGTTCTTGGTTTTTTATCAGAAAAATTACGATAAAATTAATGGCAAATGTTTTGCAGGAATATGCTAGTTCACATACTCAAATATTAAGCCATAGCAGCTGAGGACTTTGATGAAAAACAGAATTCTCAGCGGCACCAGACTGATGTTAGATTTTATGCCAAGCAAAAGCAAAACTGCAGAGCTTGCACTTCACAAAGTTTGAAAGAGCATAAAGCACATAAACTTGGAGGCAGAAATTGAAAAGAAAGAGTAAAATGGAGGATTCCTGTACTGCTTGCCATATTTCAAACAGGTTTCTCTTTAAAAATATAAACTCCACTTCAGCCCTAAGTGAGTGAATGCAGTCTGCTCTGGATCAACATGGATGATTGTGATGATATTTTCTGGCTTAACATCAACAAATCCTTGAAATAAATGCAGATTTCCATGCAGAGGTTTTGCAGCTCTCTCTTTCTCTCTGTATACGTAATGGCTGGTTACAGGTTTAGCCATTGAATAGTTATTCCATATAATGAATTTCCTATGGTGATGTTTAAAATCATAGAATTTAAACATACCTGGACTTGTGCAAAGCATTTGACGCTGTCCTGCATGACATCCTTGTCTCTAAATTAGAGAGACATGGATCTGATGGATGGACCACTGGGTGAATAAGGAATTGGCTGGATGGTTGCACTCAAAGAGTTGCAGTCATCCAAGTGGAAATCAGTGACGAGTGGTGTTCCTCAGGGATCAGTATTGGGACTGGCGCTGCTTAACATCTTTGTAGGCGATGTGGACAGTGGGATCGAGTGCACCCTCAGCACGTTTGCAGATGACACCAAGCTGTGTGGTGTGGTCAACACACTGAAGGGAAGGGATGCCATCCAGAGGCTTGACAGGCTTGAGAGATGGGCCTTTGCAAAGCTCATGAAGTTCAACAAGGCCAAGTGCAAGGTGCTGCACGTGGCTTGGGGCAATCCCAAGCACAACTACAGGCTGGGTGGAGAATGGATTGAAAGCAGCCCTGAGGAGGAGGTGGGGTGTTGGTGGTGTTGGTGGATGAGAAGCTCAACATGAGCTGGCAGTGTGCGCTTTCAGCCCAGAAAGCCAACCATGTCCTGGGCTGCAGTGCCAGCAGCGTGAGCAGCAGGTCGAGGGAGGTGATCCTGCCCCTCTACTCCGCTCTTGTGAGACCCCACCTGCAGTACTGCATCCAGCTCTGGGGTCTCCAGTACAAGAAAGACATGGAGCTGTTGGAGAGAGTCCAGAGGAGGCCAAGATGTTCAAAGGGCTGGAGCTCTGCTCCTATGAAGACAAGCTGAGAGAGTTGGGGTTGTTCAGCCTGGAGAAAGGAAGGCACTGGGGAGATCTTAAAGCACCTCCCAGTACCTAAAGAGGCCTACAGAAAAGCTGGAGAGGGACTCTTTATCAGGGAGTGTAATGATAGGACAAGGGGGGAATGGCATGAAGATGAAGGAGGGGAGATTTTGATTAGATATTACGAAGAAATCCTTCACTATGAGGCACTGGAGCAGGTTGCCCAGAGAAGTTGTGGATGCCCCATCCCTGGAAGTGTTTAAGGTCAGGTTGGATGGGGCTTTGAGCAACCTGGTGTAGTGGAAGGTGTCCAGCTAGATGTTTAACGTCCCTTCCAACCCAAACCATTCTGTGATTCTATGATTCTATGATACTACACTATGGCACTTCTTTACACTTCCCAAAAGAGATCTAACAAGTCATTGTGTGAAGAGGTTGGTGAGTTTTGTTTGCTTGTTTTTGGTTTTTTTTTCCTTACAGTCACACTGTTTTTCACCTGACTGCAATTCCTCAGTTATATTGCATTAAAAGTATCTGGTCTTGTCTAGTTTTGAAAGCTAAACCACCCTGGATGTACCTTATTCCTGCATAACAGTCTACAGGAGAATGCAAGGCTCAAGGTGTAGAGCCGTGTCTGAACAATAAGGGTGGGATTCCTCTCACCTAACCTTATGTATCTAAACTTAAGATAGGTACAGGTTTTCTTTTCATGGTCATGTTACCTCATAAAGAGATTCAACCCATTTTGCCTGTTATCCATTTTCTAAGAGGGTACCTTTGGTGACTGCTTATATTTGCATATGTAGTTTTCAGATGCCTAAATTAGAACAAATAAATCCCACCTACAGAGAACTAGAAACCTCAGAAACTGGTTGAGTTTGAAGATTACATTTTATAACTGCTAAACTGAGACACAATGAGGAGAGAAAGGAAAGAAGAGAACTGCTCTCTGACTGCCTCTAAATAAGGCTTTACCCTTTATTTTTAATGTTTACATTTTCCAAATTATTTCAAACCTTTTTATGGATTCTGTTCTCATTCAACCCAGTCATGATTGTGCTGCTTGAGAAAAGAGGCAGAAACACAAATTTCTGAACTTCCAAGATGTATTTTTTCTCTGAAAAACCTAAGCTCAGAACAGTAGACTTAGCTCAAAATTATTTCTCTGCTTTTGCCTTTTCTCATATACTTCATATGTCCACCATTTTAATGCAAGCTTCTCTAGACAAGAACACCTATTCTATAGGCTGCTTTGAAGACCATACAGTATCCAAGAAGATGACTGAGTCTTTCATGGGATCGCAACAGGTAGAAAGTTGTGAAGGAAACAGAAGATAGTAAATCCACCTTGCCAGGTGTCTGAAAGTAAACACAAGGGATTATTTTTTTATTCCTACAAAAGAGTGAATGATTAGGAAAGTCTAGAACTGTTGAAGATGTGAAAGTAGCAGACAATGAAATTATCCAGTGCTGTTTTTTTCTATTGATTTGATTTACGCAAGACTGTAATCCTAGGAGAGACGGGAAAGGAAGAAAGAAGAGAGTCAGGAGAAACCCAGGAGCTTGTACAATGAGTTACAAATCCTTGACTTGAGATAACTTGCAACTGGATATTGACCCAAGATGGACAAGCTGTATAATTTTTCCTGAATTTTTCTTGGAGGCTAAGGGGAGTATTCAAACCCGAATGCTCAGAGGTATATTACAGACAAAAAAACCCCAAATAAACAACAAAAAAACCCTTCTTCTATTGCAAATGGAAATATCCTGTATTTCATGCAGAAGTAGTTATTGTCAGGTGTGAGAATCACTGCAGCCCAGAAGCATACGGCCAAGAGCTATTAATGGAATAAAAGCCAAATGTGTCAATGCTAAAATAAATTGACCAGCTGTGTCAATGCTAAAATATTTTATTGTACATGAACTAGCAAGTGGGGGGAACAAAGACAGGCATGATATCTTTGCTTTGTCTCTAGTGTAAATGTGAAACTATGTACCCCAAAGGGGGAACCTAATAGGCTCAATTAAGATCTAATTGAGCCTTTTTATGAATTTTAAAGAAATAATCTTTTGCCACTTGCCCGCAGAAAACTCACGGACCATAAACAGCTGATGCCATCATTAAAATGTGCTGAGAGGCATCTGCTTTCTCTAGGTGGCATTTTTATTGTGCTTTACATGCTATTAAGCATACAAAGGGCTGTGTATTTTAAATGATTAAGAAATGATATTTAGAAGTTAACACATTTATTTTTAAAATAGAAGTGAGATCTTTATGCGTCAACTTGTCGGCAGCCCTACTACCTCAATCCATCATGGGAAAGTATTCTTACCCTATAATAGCTTCTAATTAAATTTCTTTTTAGTGCCAAAATCTTCAAACCCATGCTTGTGCTTAACCATGTCAGACCTGTCAAAATACATGAAGGTTTGATGGGAATAAATCCAAAGCAGCATTGCACAGAAGGATGTGTCACAGCTAGAAATTTATTTCTTCTTTGTGATATGGACAGAAACAGAAATTTCTTTTTATGGTAGCACCCTGCATACAAAGCTCACTCAAAACACTGCTATGTCCAGCAATTTCATAACGTTAATGATTTTTTTGACTGAGTGATCATTTCCTTAATATAAATATAATTATAGACACCTGCTATTCCATTGTGTTCTTTTTATGATGCCACAGAAATGACTTTGAAAATAAAATGAAATAAAAAAAAAAATATGTTAACAGGAAGAAATTGGAGACTGAGAATTCCAGAAGACACAAGCAAAGTGCATCCCTAGGTCTAAAGTAGAGAGGTGGAAAAGACTCGTTAAATCATCTGTTTTGTCTCGCTACAAAGCGTAGATATACTAATGCAAAAGTGGAGGAATGAGGTTGTTTAATTCAAAGGTTGCAAAAGTAGGACAAAGTGAAGATGATTTATACAAGGCAGGTTAATCAAGTGGAATATCTTCTAGATGGGAAAATCTCATAAGGGTCTACAACCGGCTTTGAGACGGAGCCATTGAAGGAATTCAGATATTTAAATGCAAAAGTCTGCATGTGGGTTTTTACAGGTGAACCTGGTCAGCAATGTCCCATTACAGACAGTGGAGCTCTAACTGCTGCCATCAGTGAGATGGAAAGAACCATTCAGTTCAACCTACTGCAAAGACCCACATTTGGTCAGTCAGTAATTCTCTCCATTGACTGTATGGCCTTGATCGTCATTGACAGTAGTGACCACTTGGGTATTTAACTCCAACACAGAGACTAAGCTGAATCATATCTTTAAAGATAAGTGGTTGAATCTAGATCCAGGCAACCTTGCTTCACCTTTCCTATCAACCTCATCTCGTTTTGCCTCACCCACTGGCATCAAAAGGTCCTGAGGGCAGGCTTGCCCTTGCTCTGTTTATTGAAGGCCTTGTTTAGGGCCAAGCTCACCAGCTCTGGCCGGGCTGTTCAGCTGCTCTGAGATCGTAAAAAATCGTTTAGTCTAATTTTTAAGAAAAATAAGTACCTAGTGATATTTTTCTCAAAAATAAAATTTGTTACATTTCCTTGAAACTGATCTCAAATTAGGAAAAAGAAAATTTCTTGCAAAGGTGAGTCACACTCTAACGGTGAGTAAGTTGTTGTACCTGTTAGAAATGGAGAGGCTTGCGGAATTATTTGGAAAAACTTATCAGCTGAATGGATAGCTTTATTAATACAGTGGATGCTTTATTAATACAAGCAGCACATAATGCTCCTTCATCTCTTCATCACACAGAGAACCTCAGGACATGGATTGAACGTAGGTCAAGAATGACTTTGTAATCCAGATGCCTTAAGCAGCTGCTTACAGCATGCTTGTCATCAGATATTCTGTTATTCAATATTCTATTGAATGCTTTTGTTATTTATTTTGAAGCTAATGTGAAGGGCAGACACCTGAATGATTGCTCTGAACTGTTTATAGGAACAGTCCAAAAATATATCCTGACCAACGTCCATGTTAGAAACCTGGGAACAACTCTCTTTTTTCATCCTTATGCAGTCACCTCTGAGCCAATGTGCATTTTCCCTGTACTGAGGCTATGTCCCATTATCATTTATTAGCTGTACTGCAGAAACTCCTTGAAACTCCAGACTGAAGTCACTTGTATTAAGTGCTATATAACCATAAATTAAGAAAAATTTCTTGTCCCACAGAATGAGTTGTCCAAAAATTAGATATTCTGAGAAAAAGTGTATGAAGATGAAGGGTGACAATGCAATTAATTCTGCTTCTAAAGGTGACCCAACAAGTGAAAAGTAAAAGCAAACAGAACCCAGATTTCCATCCCTGAAACAGTTCTAGACCTGTATTTAACACAATATTTATCAGTGTGCATCCCTGTGGATCAAACCACTTGAGATTTTCATGGCTTCTGTGTATAATTAATAAAATAAAATAAATGCTAGTATTTTTCTTTTGTTCTGTAACATCAGAAGAAACTATTCTCACACTAAAATGGAAAAAAAACCACAAACAACCCCACCTGACTCAGGGATATTTTCTGAAGTTAAATAGCATCAGATAAACAATTCATTAACCAATATTTTGATTGATAATGCTAATAAATAATATCAAAATAAGCAATGAAATAGCATTTAATTTATTAATTACATTCTATTTCAGGGGTATAACTGAAAATTATGAAAAACAAGAACAAACTTATTTGAAGAACAAATTATTTTTATTTGTATGTAATTACATGAATAACATATACTGAGAGAACTATCAGTAAATAGTTATATACAGAATATATATTACAAAACTAAATTCATGTAAATATATAAAGAAAATAGATAAAAATAAACCTAAAACTTAGGGTTTTCTCTTCTTTTCTTGCAAAGGTTAGTGTTTTTTTAATAGTTTTTATTTAAGAAGAAAGGGTCAAAATATTTTTTTAAATCACATTTAACTTTTTTTCCCAGTTCTTTTGCAAACAAGAGGAAAGAGAAGCCTTCTTAATCATGGATTTACAGTTGTAATTTTAACCCGAAATGTGTAGCAACAGGTTTTAATTGGGTTTGGCTGGTGGCACTTTTCATAAGCCTGCTGAATGTTTTCAATCAGATGAGGTCAATTGCTTTGATAACAAGGACTCAGAGAGGCATGAAATGGCCTTTGGGGATTTAAAAATAGCATCAGTGCTCTTGTTTTCCAGTTTCACTGTTTACTATCAAATCCAGGCAATTCTCAAATGTAAACAATGCTACAAAAATCAAACATTCATAAAGCATTTTCCAAGCAGAAACAAAAATGATAGCTATTGTCCTCTGTGAGTCTTGTGTAAAATGAGCTGAATTTGCCCCTGTATTTTCAATGCTGTATACAAATTTGTAATTAGGCTATGATATTTAATCAATCAGTAGAACAGCACAGATGTCAGGACATAAAAACTCAGGGTTGTGAGTTATGTCCCAGAAGCCTTTAAACCAATTTGGTTTTTATTGGTGAAAGAGAAAAATCAAGACTTAATTCATTGGGTTGGTGAGTTACGGTGGTGTTGAACTGATTTGGGGCAAAGTAAAATCAGGTACATAAAATCAATCAAGCAGAATAAAGACTCAGCCTCTGGCTAAACTTACTCCTATTATATCCAGTCCATTAAAAATGGGATAACAATGATATAATAAGGTTAGAAGAAATATGATCATTGGGGTGAAGAAAATATTGACTCTTCTTAAGCATTCTCTTCCTGGTTTGGAAAGAAGGCAATTTAGAGATATTACAATTACTAAAGTCAACTATGCAGCCCTAAAAGTGTAATGAAAACATTTTTTTAAACTGTAAAAAAATGATGTACATTACATTTTCCTTTTCCAGTAGAGATGGTAAATTAGAAAGCCTTTAATGCAGGATAGAACAAAAAAGCAAGCAGAAACCTAATCAGGCAGGCATGCCGAGAGCACACTGGTCTTATTCCTTCTAGGTTACCATCATCTTTGTGAAGAAAGGAACAACAAAAATGTTACACATGGGGAAAAGGAAAGTTTTATACAGCACTGTGACTACATGGATGAACGGAGTCCACATTACTCCTGCGATTCATGTCAGAGCGATATTTAGGAAAAAGAAGTTTGTGTCATTGCATTAGGCAACCAAGACCATGTTAGTCAGAGGAGGTTGGATATAAAATTAGTCACGGAAACAACACACATTTTTCAGAAGGCTGAATTTAACAGAACTAAAGCTATATAATATTTGCATTTTATTTTATTTTACTTAATATGTCCTCTAAAGAAACCTGCATAAGACTAGTTAAGGAGACTATGGGCTTTTTTATAATTTTTCTTCTTCCTTTTCTTCTTTTTTTTAAAGCTAGTCTAGCTGGAAAAAATAGGTTTGCTCTGGAAATTGACTAAGTAGTTCATTTAAGGATAAGGTTTTTCTCATGTCCAGTAATATAGAAATACAGAAAATTAAATACAAAATAAAAAATATAAATGTGGTTATACAACATAGCTAGAATATAGAATTTAAATACAAATATAAAATTATATAGGACAACCATGGATATTTGGAAAGAGAACTCTGGTATACAGAACAGAGGAAAAAAAAAAAAAAGAAAATTTCAAAATATGGAGTAAGAAAATTTTAAGACGTCTTTTTGACTACTGAGCTATTTAAGATAGCAATCAGTGGTTTTACCTTCAAAGACCTAAAAATTTGATGTCTGAATCTGAGCTAGCATCTTTAATAGTGACTGGAAAACAGACAATGCATTTAGATGAAATCCACCCCAAATGTCCATGTTTCAGCTCAGAAAAGCTCAGCTGTGCTTTTCTGCAATTAGGAAGATAGCATCACTTGCCTCAGAGCCTGGCCTGCAGATTGTACCTGAGAACCAGCTTCAAACATTTATTTGTTAATCTCTGTTGTTTTAAAACCAGGCAAAGTGCTGACGTGCAGCTGGGATTGATTGCCAGACTCTCACACAAGATCATTAAGAGAAATTAAGATTCCTCAATTTGCTCACTGCTGCCCTTTCATTCACTATATTTAACTCATCAACCGCTGCTTGTCATAAAAACATCCCCCCCAAAAGCAGCATGACTCTTGCCTTCTCTTTACGCAAAGGAAGGAGTACAGAAACGTGTCTAAACACTCATTTTCAGCAGGCAGCTCTGTTGGGCCACGGTTTCTCAGAGCAAGGAAAGCGTTTGCATTTTGAATAGAAACCCTTTGCAGGTGTGGGAAGGCCACCACATCATCCTCAGGAAGGTGTCACTCCAATGAACGTGGTTAAAGTACCTTCCTCTTGCTACAAAGCCAGGAGATGAGGACTCCCTAAGGACTCCTGACACAACTTTACACCCAGTATGTATGCTACTGAGACAACTGGGGAGCGTTTGGTACCTTTACCAGGCTTTGAATTACCAACTTAAATAGTAGGCTGTAACTCTCATCCACTAAATGTTTAGTCTGGTCCAAATATTCCATCTGCCTTCTCTGAATTTTGGCTGGATGCTAATCATTTTAATTGAAAACTTACTTACAGGCTTTAATTATTTACTCTGAATCCCCAAAGAAAAAGACAATTTAATCCTGAAGAGTCTCTGTGGACAGTTAGTATGTCCAGAAAAATTGATAAAACCTAATCAGCAAGAAGTGTGCTGCAGATAATTGGGTGGTTTTATGGATGTTTTTTAATATCTCTATAAAATGTACAAATAGTGAATTACTTTATTTTGCTTTAATTTGGCAGTCAGTATTATAATGCAAAAACTTTTAGTTTTGGTCACTCAATTCAATGTGAGCAAAGGCAGTGGTGAAAAAGTTTTATCCTGTCTTGGATGTGAAATCAATCAACAGTTCAATTCTGCACCAGCTGGACATGACATTCTGTAAATCTTGTGACTGGAAGACATGAAAAATGAAATTTCTCTCCCAGGACTAATGTTGACTATACTACATTTCTTTATCTGCTAATTATTTATTAGTATTATTATGTATTTTTCTAAAATTGATGTTTTTCTAAAAGAGAATACATACCATTATTAATGCCCATGAACTCACAAGAAATTTTTCATTCTTTTTCTTTAAACAAGCTATTCATGGAGTATTTTTTGATTTTTTGTTCATAAGATCCTACTAGTAATCATCAGTACATTTCTACTCTCATTCAAAATGGCAAAGACAGGCAACTTTAGACATTGACTCCTGGACATCTATCTTGCAGCAGGATGAATTGCTCCCACTGATTAGAGAGGTAATTGTTAGAGGTTTAACCTTACATGACAGAAAATGCGTAGAGCCAGTGCCCACAGATAAGATAAGCCAGTTAAAATCAGTGTTTTCCACAGAAAAAGTGCTAGAACATAATCCCACAGTCAAGATTTCAAAGCAGCCTATCAGTATTTTTATTAATCGCAGAGGTTCCCAAAACAGTCATCTTTGGAACTGAAATTACTTCCACATGGTATCTCTCTGAAAGAGATTCGACTTTATTTTTTTCTGTCTGGAACAAAATCTGAAGTTGAGGATAGGTGACAAACAAATACAATTTTGCCATTCTCATGTTAAAAAAACCACCAAACCCAAGCAAACAAAAAAAACCCTAACAGAGCACTTTTTCCTTCACTTCTTCAAATATAATGGATCTTCTGGACTTAGAGAGCTGCAAGTGCCTGAGATCACAGTGCATTGCTCTGCTTTTGAGCTAGGGTGTTGATGCAGAGGTGAAGGCCATGCAACAACAATATCACTTAAAAAGAGACTGCGTTTAAGATATCACACTGGTATCAGCCCTCTTTGGATTTTGGACAAGTAAGTGAATCTGTGCTTCATGCCACTTAAGTCAAACCATCTAAAAGTTGGTATTTGGGATGTGCCTTCCAGGAGAGAAGTATAGTAGCCTGAAGAAGATACTCCATCTCATCTGATGGAGATGACTCATGCCCTCCCCTCTGACTAGAGTAATATCTTAGACTGCTTACCAACTATATGGTGGCCAGAGCTATCTGAGATGAATCTCACCCTATGGGTGGGAGTGAGTCAAGTCCTGAGCTGGCCTCACCTGTGCTTATTTGAAGCTTAGGGAAAGCAGAGTGCAGAGAACAGGTACATCAGGACACGAACCTCCTTGGATGTAGAAGTAATCCACTGGGTTCAGATATCTCCCTTGTCTGTGGGGAAGAGCCTGTGTGTACGCACAGCCATGTCCTGAAGTGTGCAACTACAGAGGAAACACAAATAACAAAGAAATGTGAACCTCTATAAAGATTTATGGCTAATACTTATGAGGCTGCTAAAAGGATAATAAATAGATAATAATAAAAGTGGAATAAACAATGCCAAACCAGCAGATTTTACTATGTGTTCCCAAAAAAAAGTGTATTGAAAATAACAGGTTTTCAAAGACCTCCACTGCTTCTGGTTGTTCTCTTCTCCCTCTCTTTTTCATGGGTCTTCTGGCCAAGAGAAGCACTAAAGGTGCCCTTTTCAAAGCCTCCAATTATTTTATATAGTTTTTCTTTTACTCTGGCGTCTTGCTTAGGCAGTTGTAATCTTCCTCTAAAAGTTATTGTATGTATATGAGCAGGGAAAAGCTCATTATTAAATCAGCACAGGGAAACTGGCAGGTGTTACGTCCCTGTTCTTTTTGGACAGAGCTCAATTCTTACCTACTCTTATTTATGGTATGCACATAACCAGGTGCAATTTATTTCTTTCTGAGCGATGCCATATCTTGAAGCACAGTTGTTCTCCACATTGACAGACTACTGACATCCCTTAGTGCTCTGATAAATCCACAGAGCTTTATGCAGTACTACCATTGCCCAAGCCAGCACACCTGATCTGTCTCCCTGTCTTTCTAGCCTATTATTTGTGCCAGATCTACTTTTTTCTCTTCTTTTTTTTCCCCATTAGACTATTGCATTTAGGGATTGCTGGAACGGAGATTTTGTTGATTCTTCCTCTAGGGAAATATAGTTTGTTTGTTTGTTTGTTTGTTTGTTTGTTTCTCCTGGGGCTCAGCTTGGGATTTGGTAATATTCTATGTGTTTAAAACAAATAAACTAATGAAAAAAAGAATCCCTTAGAAAGATGTTCAAATAACCAGTTTGATTCCACCATTTCTCAAGGTTGCCCTGGCTCAGTTGTCATTTTGAAAGTTCTCATATGTCAGCCTTTCCAGTTGACATGTCTGGGGTTCATTAAATGATGAGACTTGGTAAATATGTCAACAGCCCTAAAACTGTGTCTCCTATTCTCATGGCAAATGAAGGAAAGATCTGGAAATGGCTATTTGGAAATGTACTACTTTCCTCCTTTCAGTTCACATTTCTTTCTCTTGTGTTCCCCAAATGGTTCATGTGGGATCTGGACATATCCATACACTGTAGACAGATTCAGGTAGTATTTTAAGGAATGTGCAAATCTATATATACAGAATTTGCTTCAAAGGGATCAACAGGGCTATCGCTACAAGTTTAAAGACGTGAAAGGGGAATTTGGGAAAAACATAGCTGAGTTATGTAAGAGCATTAACCATTGCATGTGCAGGTAGGAGACAAGCAATTCCACACTTTAGCTCTGGAGACAAGCGTTTCTACGTGTTAGGTCTGGCATATGTGATCTACAGCACTTGTCCAGCTGTGATGCTGTGATTGTGCATGTAGGGATGGGAACCTGCCCAGAGTGGTGGTTACTCCTACCCTTGGTGGCATCACCTAGACCAGTGCTAAAGATTAGTGTGCACTTTCCGGGTGTGAGCTCGAGAAACTCCATTGAGTCTTTCTAGTTTAGTCTCCTCCTCTCCCTAGTTGCTACCCTCTTCTAGGAGGAAGAGCCATTGCCCTGGAATGAATTGTACGACTGATATTTTCATGGAAGGTTAATATTCTCTCTTCATACAACATTGAAATGATGGTAGTCTCTTATATAAAGTGCCATGTACTTGGGTACCAGAGGTACCAAGTCAATTGTCCCCAAAAATAAACAAATATGTGCAAACATCTTATTCTTTTCCATGAGCTATCCCACATTTTAGAGCTGTATAGCTGTAGAGAGCACATGAGGGTATTAATACAACAATATTTCTTTTAAAGTCCCTCAGGATAAGAACTGATTGAGTAGCATTTGTCTGAAGCCAAAAGCTAAAAAAAAACCCAAAAAACCACTAGATGAGTCATGGACAAATCTGTAAACTAGACTGGATAAATCTAATGTTAATCTTATAATTTAGGCGTTGATGTTATGAGCCTTGCTCTTTCTTACCAACCCCCAAGACTGGAATTCCAATAAATTTGGGACATAAGTAGTTCTCCCTCTTTCATCTCTCATTCATTCCTCCATCTCCATTTCTCTCCCTCAAGCTCTGCAGCTCCAAATCCTCGCTGTAACTTGATTAGAAACTTTACTGAGTTAGAAATATTAAGACCAAATCCATCATCCTCAAAAAAAAAACCCTTGCAGGATCAGGAAACTTTTATTATTATTATTATTATTCCTAGGAGTTAAAATTCTCTTTAGATCTTTGTTTATAACCTTCTGAGTCAAACAACAAATAATAAGGCAGAGGAATAAACTGTAAAAGTGAAAAAATAAAAGATATCCTTGTTTTTTGTCTGACACGGTTTTAAGCTTTTAGGAGAGGCACAGGAAATTCTGTTTATTTAGGTTTATTTCTTAAATAAAAGAAAAAGTCATATCAGAGCTGTTTGATATAAGCTCAGGTCTCTGGAAGGACATTCACTTTTTGAGAAATTTTATAAAGCTGAAGGAGTAAACAAAATTGACAGGCTGTTTTTAGTTTTGTTTGGTTTGGGGTTTTTTATTAGAGTATGTTATGCTCACACACTACAAAAAAATGTATATGATTTCTGGTCTGTTTTGTCTTATGCCAACTTTTAGGTTTGGGATTTGATTTTTGCCATTCTTGTGGACACTAGAATACCATATTTGTGTAATATTTTCTGGTACTTATTTTAGTTATAAAAACAGAACATAATGTTTATGTCTTCCTCTTCATAACTGCAGGATGCTGACAGTAGTTACCCATTGTCTCCCCCCTAACATGCTAATTGCCTTGAAAAGCAATTTGGATGGATACAGTATGATAATACTCACACATTTTGTCCTTTGCAAAACTGAGGCAGATCTCAGTTGATAGTAAAATGAAAAATGTTCAGATTTTACACATTTCAATGGCTTGAAATTTTTATGCCCCTCTCTCGTTAGAAATGCAAGAGAAGACAAGTGAATTTCATAAAATTTCTGAAATACATCATAAAAGAATTAATTAATTGTTTTCCTCGTCCCTGGATGACCAGAGAAACAGATTCTGTTTTGCCTGCAGTGATGAAGTGAGTCAATTGCTTTGTCCATAAGCTAGCTCAGAAAAGTGACATTTTGATATATTTTTAGAGCATCATCGTCATATGAATAAGGAAACTATGATAATCCAATGCATTTTTCATTCTCTGACATTTAATAGGGAATAGCATTAAGGTGGATCATCAGCATTTGCATACTGTAATTGTTTTTGCATAGGTTTGGGAGAGCTGACTTAACAAGGACCTGTCACTTATATCAGCTTTTTAATTAGTTTATTTCACTACTGTTCTCGAGTGTCTAAGCAAGTGAACTTTAAAGTAACTTCAGAATAGATTGGTGCCTTAAACTAAAATATGAACACAATAAGCTATATATTAGCAAAATAAACTGTTTGCATTTCTTAACTCTGACAGCACTGTTCGCCTCTCCTTATCTGTTCAGATTTCATAGACTGTTTAATTGAGAATAATAGAAGCCTACTCGTTCATATTAATTCAAATAAATATGAACCAGGGCAACTAAGGAGGAATAAGTCCTTCCAGACTGTAGTCCATTAAAAGTTTAGGCTTAAAATTTAGGCTAGTCATCTAAAATTACCCACTTCTCTCTGAAAATGGAAGATTAGTGGTCAGGCAGTTGGACTAGATGATCCTTGTAGGTCCCTTCCATCTGAACTCTTCATAGAATCATAGAATCATTTAGGTTGGAAAAGACCTTTAAGATCATTGAGTCCAACCGTAAACCTAACACTGCCAAGGCCACCACTAACGATGTCCCTGTTAGCGTGCATGTTTCAGATATCTAGTGAGATAAATCCCACCTTGTAAATCAATGATTGGAGGAAGGGTGAGAGAGAGAGAGATAACTAATGAGTGTGATTTATAGCATCCATCTTCTATCCCCTTTTTGGATGCAGAATGACCTTTTGGAAGGACCCATATCTATGACCAACTGTAGGAGAAACTCAGCAACGAATTTATGTCAAACACCAGCTCTTAGACAACAGACATTGTCTGAGATGAATCCCAGTTTGATCACATTGTTTGTGCCTTAACCTTGAAATGTATTTCTTCCATCTTCCCTAAAAGACTGCCCTTGAGGGAAGAATCTAAACAACAGCACTGGTCATGGGCAATATTGGAAGCATATTTAACTGGAAAAGGGAGAAGCAGCATGTATCATGTTTGGGCTTGAGATATTAACAGTAGTAGGAAAGGTTTATTTTAAAAATGGAAAGATCAATTATTTAAAAATCAAAGAAAGTACCGGGGAGGGGCGGGGGGGGGGGGGGGGGGGGGGGGGGGGGGAATTCAAAGTAAAGGGATACACTATTAAATATGACAAAGAGAAGGATTATCAGGCTAGACTAGAGGTAGATGTGGTATTGTATGATGCCCCTGGTAATGCAATTGCACTCAAGAAGATGTGAAGAGGCAAACCATTATATCCTTATTGTTAACATCATGTTCTAACTCTACATTTCCATGAGCAGAAGGAAGCCCAAGATGTCCATGTCCACCCTACCCTTCTTCTGAAGCCTTCAGAGAGATGTGGCAGAGTCTGTTCTGTTAGCCACTGCATTTCATAGTCCAGCTCATAAACAGAAACCCTAAGAAATGCTAGAGATATATCCCATCCTGCTGCTTCCACCATGGGGACAAAAACATCTGCTAAAGGCCTGAAGCAGACACCTGGGACCTGGAGTATCTTAAATCAAATTAGAATGAACCTCATTATTTTGTAAGATGAAGCTTCCTTCAAGAGATGTGTATCATATTTCCAAGCACTGCTTTAAACCAGAGAACAATAGCTGTCTGTGTAAGAAGATGGACATGTCTGTTGTGACAAGACACCTATTGTGCTACAACAGCAGCAAATGCATCTACTCCACTTAATATTCACAGCTCTGTCATTTGTATGCTGCAGTTTCACTGTTCTGGTTGAGTCTCATCTAACAATCATTCATGCCTGCAATACAACTAGACAGCTCTCTGCCTGTAACTCTGTCTAAATATTCACAGCATTAGCCAGCCTCCTAAAGGTCCAGTTCTTAATTGCTTGCCTAGGACTGTACTTCTTCCCTCTAGATCATTATACAAGATGAAGCTAAATTAATTTGGCATCCACAAGAAACCTTGAAGACTGCCAAGAGTTCAGAAGACAGATTTTAATAAATGGGAGGGGATTTTAGGTGTTCATTTGTTTGTTTCCCAGAAAGGTGTAGTTATCTATTTTTATTGTCTGGTGATTTTCCAACTCATTCTTTTATTTCCTGCTTGTGACCTGCTCTTCCAAAAGTAATGAGTGATCTGGTCTCCTGCAAGAGCTGCTTTTATTGATAGTCTGGAGGTTTGCACAGAATGTTATTTCATTATTTCTGTGCAGTCTCATTCCCTCTATCTCCCTCCTGCTTTGCTAAGCCTTACAGTACCTAAAGTGTGTAGCTGTTGTCCTGTTAAGTTTATCCTGCCATGAGTTTCCACCCACTTTGGTTTCATTTGTTTGTTATTAGCACCTTTTCTGAAGGTCTTTAACTAAACTTCAGTGCCCTTCTGTTTTCCTCCAAAATGGGTGTTGTCAGAAATTGAGGGAAGCTGCTTGCTGGAGTGGAGGGGAGAGCAAAGGACTATAAACGTGATGCACAGAGTCCTGATGAGATTTTTTTTTCCTCTTGATAAGAGTCATCTATGCATCATGGCAATGGACATAGGAGAAAATGCTGATACATGTTCAATCCTTGAGCACAGCTCAAGGCTTACACAGCTTTATTGCTTCTGGGACACAAAGCGTTCCTGAAAAGCACTGTTCTGCACTGCATAGAGATGTGGGCTTGGTAAGGGAGCTCAGTACACAAACATGGACCCTTGCTCATAGAGCTGAATGGATACATGGATACATGTCCCATATTTCTACTATCTCTAAGCCAAAACTATTATTAAAGCAATATATATAAAACTGTGGTCATGATGATCTTGCTAACTTCCATCCCAGTATGACAATAATAAAGATTGTCTGAATTTTTTTATTATTACCGTTGGAAGCGTCTACCACAAAGCTTCTACCACAAATATATGGCAAACTCAATAGACAAGGGAGTCATATGATGAAAGAGGTCCCATGACAACACCATGAGAAGAGGAGCAGAACCCAGATGACCTTGATTCTGTTGCAGGAAGTCAGCAGTGGTGGAATTAACCTGCTCCAATAAGTTATGTACAAGCTAGCCATTCAAGCTCTGTAAAGGGCCAGGGGGAGAGAGCGATGTCCTATAGGGTACCTGAAAGTAAATTACCCCCATGTTAGAAGTGTGATTTAAGCCAGGCTGAAATGTCCCGTGGAAGTTCACATCTCCTTTCTTTCATTACAGAAGACTTAGTGCTCAATTCAGGTGCCTCATATAGGTGTTTAGTGTCCTCTGAAATGCCATAGGTATCCCTCTTGGTTTCCAGCTGCTGCACAGGTCTCCTACAGGTTCTGTGCCAAATCTTCATGCACTAAGAATGACATTCAGCTCAAGACTAAGGCATCCAAATCTAGGACTCTAAATGCAGGTTTCTCCATGTGAGATGGGTATGTGTCTATGTGTAGAGTCAGTGGACATCTACTCAACCTGGTCAGTGGAGATGATCAGTCAGCAGGGACGGGCTTCAGTTGCCAAAGAGAAGCATACGATGTAATTTTAGACACTGTGGAGTACCCACCTGGCCTCCACCCACACCACCAGATGGTGGGCAAACATTGCATTTATCTCATGTAATATCTGCTAGCACCATGCAGATGTGTTAGCTTAGATTTACTATAATGGGAGAATGGTCACATAATTCACAAGTAGACATCTACATGTAGTTGCTCAAATACAAAAGTTTTAATCTCAGACTGAACTCTGCCCTAAAAACTGTCTTATACTAAATATTCGGCTTTCAGAGGGCTGCCTTTAGGTTGGAGGAATTCTGCTGCTAATCACAAAATCATGCAGTTTCATCTTAGAACCATTATTCCATAATTTATGCCTCAATTCCCTTCTTTTTCTTTTTCTTTTTCTTTTTCTTTTTTTTTTTTTTTTTTTTTTGCCAGACCCACCAGAATGTCACCTTAGAGAAGATTAAGTTTATGCTATATAACATTGCAACGATAATGCTCAATTAGACTTTTTTCAGGTCAGATCTGCAAAGGCCGGTGCCTGAAGTTAAATCACTTCAATGGAACAATCAGTTAGGAACAAGGCTGCAAGCATGATTCCCCCCCCGCAATGGGCACAGTTAGAAGTATTGAAGGCACACTCTGCACAAATAACTCTAGTTGTTGCCTCCTGCCCCTTTTGACAGAGGAGAAACCTGGCCTAGCAGATGTGTGCTTCATCTCTAACACTTTAAATTAAAAGTGCATTTAAACTTTTGAGGGCTTTCTGAAGTTTTATTTTTCTCTGAGCCAAATTCAATGAGAATGATGTTCTTGAGTTTCTTCCTCTCTTGAAGAATTTTTATTTATTTATTTATTCATTCATTTCACCCTTAAGGAATATGAAACCTGGCATGTAGGAAGTACTAGCTGCAATGCAAAGGAAAATACCAACATAATGATAAATTTTAAGTGGGAACATGGCGTATTGAAGGGGGAAAGGAACAAGGAGAGAAAGAGAAGAAAAGAAATTAGAGGAAATTAAAGGTGAGAGGCAGAAAATTCTCCATTTCCCTCTAGATTTATCACATCTGTCTTTTTATTTTGAATGTACAGAAGAAAACTTTTATAATCCCCTGGAGAACAACTGAGCAAATATGGAGAGTTGTGTAGCGGTAGGCATTTTGAAAGACCCCTCCCAACAAAGAAAAAGCTCTGCAGAGAGTGGCTCAGGATCCTTTTATTTAGTTCTAATCTTCAAATTAAAATTGCATGTTATTGCTAGATCTAAGCACTGAAGTCAGGTCTTCAAAACTATGAAGCTGGATTAAGGTTAAAGAGATTTTAAACCAGGAATATTTTAATCAATTTGACTCACATTCTCGTATTCCGGACTTGCAGGGCATCCCTGTTGCCTTTTTGGCTGTGATCACAGGGACTTTCTTTAGACAAAAACAAGCGAGACCACAAGATGAATTTCTCACATGTTTGTGTGACTTAAAATAATACAGATCCTTGCAAGATGAGCATTAAAACCTAAGTGTTCAAAGGCTTTAATGTCTTCAAACTTTTTGTCTTTGACTGACTGATTGATCAATTTTTATTTACAGCTCATTCAGAAGACAAATAACAAGAATAAAAGCTGGTATTGTCAAGACTGGAAATGAAAATGCTAAGGAACATTTTATTGGAAAGCGACTCTTTCATAAGCCTACACATTTCCTTTATCAGGTTGAGATGTGATGGGGATGATTAGATATTTGTCCTATTGTGAGTGACTGCCAGATGATGGGTTATTCAATATAGATCACCAATGCTCTGAGCTCATCAGGCTCTTGCTGCAGTTGGTTAAGGTGCAATGATCGAATTCACCTGTCATGTTCAAGAGAAGTTCATTGCCGCTTGCGAAATAAGGTCAAGATTCCCTCCACGGCAGCATCAACCTTTGAGCCTGCCGATTACGATATAAAAACCCCACGTATTAATTGCTAATATTATTATAAGCAATCTAAATGCTTTGATCTCATTTTCAGCATTAGCTTACGTAACCAGGCCACAGGTTTAATGCATACACATTTTGGCAGAAGCTGGCAATGCTAAGAAAGGATAAGATGAAGCCTGAAAGTATTTTTTTTTTAAATTACCAACCACCAGCAACTCAAGTCAAGTTTGTCAGAGAAGGACTTAAGGGATAGTAGGGACCATGCCCAGGAAATCTCATGCTATCACAAAACAAATCATTGTCTTTGAGAAGTTAAGTGTTGAGTGGCTAGCTCAGAGCAATTTTCTTACACGATGAGCAGAGAGGAAGAGATAGCTATCTGTTGAAGGCCTGAATCCACTTGCCATGAAGGTTAATACGATTTTTTCCACTAACTGATGCAACTGGAGAAACTGTAATTGGTACAGATTGCCTAATGGAATTATGGTAGATAATTCCTCTTACCTTAGTGGAAACAGGAAGATAAGTATTGGATTGTCCCAGGTGTTAACTATTACAGCAAACTTAACAAGTAAGAAAAATAAGAATAAGGCAGAAGAATAAGCCTTATTAATTGCTTCATAAAAGTATGGTTGCACAGAGCCCTGGAGGGGTGTTTAGTATGAAAACAACATACTGAAAACAAGCAGGCTTTTGTATTTCTTTAAGGACATTCAGGATATTCCTTGCAGGCACACATAAATAATGGATTGCCTAAGCTTTATTGCTTTTTTTGGCGTGATTTGTCCTTCTGTCAGGTTTGCAGTTCTTAAAATGACATTTGCAATTTTACCATTTTCCATGGCGGTGCTGGTTCCCTCCTCCCAGCAGCTGGTGTTTGCTTATAATAATGTTTATTGCACAGTCCTCTGGGCCTATTTTCTTAGGGTCCCCGCAGTCTAATGAATGGTCCGTTACATTATTACAGGCTCACTAACTCCCAACCAGCTCTTGTTCCACGGATCTGTGCTTTCAATGTGATGACTCAGCAAGCGGTTCCTCAGTCCTCAAAATCTTGGTTTTGATAACGATTTCAATCCAGTTCAGCATTTCAGCATTTAAGGTGCCTTCCAACCCAAGCCATTCTGGTTCTAGGATTTCAGGAAGGCTGCTGTGCTGCTGAGTCAGAACAGATGGGGAGATATCCTAATCGATCTAAAAGAAGCACGGAAAGAGAAAGAAAAAAAAAAGTACAAAGAAATAAATTGAAAAATCATCATGAATGTTGCAAGGGGAAAGGGATGATGGTGGCATAATGAAGCAGAGCAACCCTGAGATACTTAAGGGACAAGAATGTCCGTGCCGATTACACTGTTATGGCTCCATCTTCATCTCAGTCACCAGCCAGCCTCTGTAAAAGCAAATGCCTTTCTTCTAGCTTTCTGCATTTTAAAGAGCTTTCTGGCAAGACTTGTAAATCTCATCATCATGGTCTGTCTTCCTCACTACTGCACAGCTACCTGTTTTAGTATCCGTGGAGGGACCTGTGAATCTCTTCCAAAAGAAATGTAAATGCAAAGCCAAAATAACAGACCTAATCCCACACACTCTTCAAGCAAGGCAAAGTATAGACTTGGCTGCAAGCTTTCAATACTTAATTTGAGTCCTGATTATAAAATGAAATGAGGTATATAAACCAGGAACATTTTATTTACTCGTGTTAATGTTAAGTAAGTTCACCTCCCCCACTTTCAGTTTCCTTGCACAAACACATTCAATCACCAAGGCATAGAAAATTGTCCCTGGCTTCTCTTGGTCAGAGGTTAGGTGTTCTTTCAATGAGATACAATTAAGAAATGCAGTCAAGTATCGTAACATGCTCCTAAGGAAATGGCATGTCTTTATTTGACTATGCTTATTGAAAATAGCATTTGTTTTTTCACTGCAGCCAATATATAAACTATTCCTTTCCTGCATTATAATTAATTGCTGAATGTCAGTAATTAATTTCTTTGTTTTGCAGGATAGGCTGAACTTAACTGCACTGAGACATAGTGGCAGAGGGGACTGCATACAGTAAGGTTTTCTCTGGCACTGTGTGCAGAAGGAATTTTGCAACGCATGGGTGGTACCCAGCTGCTAATGAGACCCAACTGCCTCATTTAAATAGTTCCTCTGGAAACCTTTGAGCAGACTATCATATTTTCACAGACCTCCACCAGCCTTGAAAAGACATCTTTTCTTGAATTGGCTTTTCAGGAGCAGGTCACAATTCACAACCTGGTACCATTGTGTTTCTTTCTATTGTCCTCGGATGGTGCCAGCCCATGTACTCAAAATCTTTTTCTCCATTTCTCAGACACTTACTAACTGCTGATGTGGGAAAAATATTAACCCAGTAAGCAGTGTGAAATATGAATTCACTCGCTCAGAAAAAAAAAAAAAAAAAAAAAAAGAGTTGGGATTTTAATCTCATCCTGGAAGTAATATCTGCTTGAAATACCTTTATCTTTACAATGAAATAATATTGAGAGCTTCTGCATTTCTGAGAGCAAAAATGTTCAGCTTGCTTTTTGCATGAATAAGAACAGGAACTGAAGGACTCTGACTCTAAAATAGATGACTATAAGTTGCTTTCCTAATTCCTAGATTTTTTTCAAGCTGATACATGTTTGCTATGTAAATATGAAATAATTAGGACACTTACAGTGTTCTCCCCAAGAAAAGCTGAAAGCTGTTGCCTACTTCTGTGGTTATGAATGTCCAATATAGTGCTTGTTTTTAACTCCAAAGGTTGTCACCCCCTTAACTGGGGTTGTAAATTTTAATGCTTGTTTCTAGCATACAGAAAGCTTCATCAGTTTCTATTTTGCAAGGTGTGCTCTGGAATGTAAAAAAAAAAACCAAAACCAGCCAACAACAAAAGTCACACACTCCACCACTCGTGCAAATACTGCAAGAGGTGTGGATTAAGCAATGCCTTTTGTTTAGAAATACAAAGTCAATGAAACCATGCATTGTAGTGCTGCCAAAAAAGATGTTGACAATACAAACAGAGCAGAATTCACCATAGCCAGCAGCGCATAACTGCACCTCCTCAGCACAATTTCACGAACCTGCAAGGACTGATTCAGCTTTCAGGACAGACGGGAATTAGAGCTTTTGATCTCATACAGGACTTTTCCAAGGGGACTAACCAAGCCGCATTACTTCCTAAGACCTTGTGAGTGTCCATGGAAACTAATTAAGGGTGAGAAGTTTGCAGTCCCTGCTGTTTGGTCCAGGTGTATGCCCAACGTAGACCATCCTCCAGATATCTACTAGGAGATACGCCATTAAAGCCCTTTCAGAGCAATGTCCCTAAGAGGCAACATATTCGGATAAATACACACACTCAAATATTTCAATCAAAATGAGGAGGGAAATCAAATAATGAATGGTAAGTGTGATCGAGATTTACTCCATGAGTAATCATCTTGTGAAAACACACGCCTGGGTAACTAGCCAACTGAACAGATGATTGTGGCCTCTTTTCTCCTGCTGTGTTAAATATTTGCCTCTCCTCAACTTCTATTAGGAAAAAAAAAATCACGTGTGCTTATGTTTCCATTCTCTTATGGGTTTTCTCCTCCCTTTTTTTTTCCTCCCTTGGCACATTTTTAGCTCCCAGTTACATTATGAAAAAGTAAATAGACCCCACCCCAACAAAATCATTCTGCCTTGAAATGGCTTTTGTGTTAGTGTTCCAAGCAATTATGTTTCAGAAACAAATGTTCTTTATGATTTTAAACATAGAGTGATAAACAAGATGATTCTCTACTAAAAAACATGGATATATTCCCCATAAAGGGAATAGGAAGAAGAAGTCTCAGAAGAAATATTCCTCCAGCAAATGCTTCTGCTCTCTGAAATGTGTCACTTCTATAATTCATTCTGTGCTCTGGGTAATACACATGACTGTACTGGAAATGAGCATTTAATTAGTGCTCTAGTACAAATACCAACCACCCCCTGTGTTAATAACTAACGTTTGGGGCTGTAAATGTTTATCAGGTAAATATCATGTAATTATAAGGATCCATCTAACCTCAGGCATGGAAAATGAGCATGATGAATTTGCTGGCTCCATCACCCAGTGAGCCAGCGAGATCAATTGGTGGCATAACATTGTGCTAGCAGAAGATGCCAGAGGTCAAGGAAAGGCCATAAAACTGGTTCATAGGGGAATGAGCCTCAGGCATGACAGTGACAAAGCACAACAGTGATTTTTATGCAGTTAAAAGTCACAAAAAAATGTTTCACATAACCACACAGTGAATTTTATTGGAAACATAGTGGTGGCTAACTTCTGTGAAATAGCCTAGGCTCAGTGCTCTCCACCAGGAATTTGGAGACTTGTCCTCCCAGAGGGGTTCAGGGCAGTGTTTCTGGAACCACCAGTTTTTAAGTGTGGTGTGCCCATGCAGGCAGGAGTGCAAGGTTCAGGAGCCCAGAGAGATACTGTGTTAGGAAGAGCTTGATTCTGTACCAAGCAGTAAAGACAGTAGCTCTGGAGGCCAATAAATTTATATGTGTTTTCAGATGGATTTTTAGCATGCACTAAAAAGAAATTGCTGGAGCTAAATCTCCCTCTTTGAGGGGAGATATGTTACCAGAATTCATTAACCAGAAGGTTGCTATACCACTGGTGGTAATGGATCTCTACAATTATTTATACAAATAAACGGAATTTGTACAAACTGCTCAAATAAACTTAAGCATAGTCTCAAGCCTCAATTTACACATCATTTACACTGTAATTGCATATCACTCACTTTTGGTAGCCATCCATGGCCGCATCTGAGCCTGAGGGACTCCACCACTGCAAAACCCCATCAGCAATCGCACAGTTCCCCATTCCTGACTTCCAGTTCTTCTTCAGATTACTGTCCATCTCAGCTACCCATAGGCAGAGGCAAATTTGGAAGGACGGACAAGGCAGATATCCAGAAGATGTTTTTCACCACCATGGGATTGGCACTCTGAAGTAAAGTGAAGTTGAAGGTAAAAACAGCACTGGTGATGAGGAATGGTTGAGCATGACTCCTAGCATGAACCCTAAATATTGCTGTAGACCCAGTTTAAGGCCACCAAATATGAAAAGCTTATTTCTGCTTCAGAGATATCCTTTCAGGACACCTGTTTTAGGATGCATATTAGCACCGACCTGTAGGAACGTCTGCCCTTTCCTATGCCCTTGTTGGCTGGATGAACTGCTCAAATAAATGAGTAATGTGGATCTCAATAGGAAATACCAAACTTGATTCCCGGGAAAGCCACGTGAACTTGGGCTGGGCACTTTATGCTGATCATCTTCATCAGGTCTAAAACCAAGGACAGAATTAATAGGAAAGACAGGGAGGCTAAATCCTTAGCATTGCTGGCTGCAGAGGCAACATTTCAACCACTGCAACTAGATCCTCTCTTGCCTAAATCTCTGTACAGACCTGAGCTACAGCTTCCTATAACACAGTCCCAGATTTGCTGTTGGACATGAAAACTCCATATATACTACATAGGGAAAATCTGGCATCTCAGAATGGAGACTAAAATATCTCTATGTACTTTAAGAGCTGTAGTGAGCCAGCTAATAGGACAAAGTAGACTGACTGGAGGTGGGAGAGAGACATAGTTTAAACTCTTGCTCCTCTCCAGACATCAGCACTTCACACAATGCTGTAAGGAAGCAATTTTGACACTGTGGTCTCCAGAGCTGGGAATCCTTTTCTCAGAAGAGGCAGTGACAACCACACTTTCCACACAGCCAGGAAAGATCAAGCCAACCACGCTGGAGCCGACCTCATATACAATAGCGTCATATACAGACCATGTATTTACAAAATAAGGCATTGACGTCCAAAGTCCCTCTCATTTCCATGGCCTCAAACACACGTCTTCTGAAAAAGTGTTCTGGGCACCCAACTGTAATTAGTGTCTGGATTAGGGAACCACAGTCTTCCCCCTTCATCAAAGACTTTAAATTAATCTGGAGAAGAAAATAGAACGATAAGACAGTCTGACTCAACTGAATGCTAAGCTGAGGAGCTGGGTTTGAACAGTCTTAGGCTCTGGGTTTGAACATATTCAGTGCCCGCAGTGGACCACCATACAATCCAAACAGGATTGTATAGGCATGTAAACTGTTCTCTGGGATGATTTTTCATTCACTGAGCTGGATTCATCTGAACAGATGTTGCATCTTCTCTATAAATCTGCATATCTGAAAAAGGTGAACATAAAAAAATTATTTTTAGAGTCAATGGAGATGTACAGCATAGAGACCCAGAGGAATATATTGCAAGTCAGGGTGCCTAAAAGTCAACATCTAAAATATGTCAGGAGAGTCATCTTCTAAAACGTCTTTTTCTCTCCAAGGAGAGAAAGAGGTCAAGGGTGACCAGCTCAGCTAATGATGTCTCTAGCATCTCTGGTTACAGCTACCAGTAGTCATCTAACATTTTGCTTATCAGATCAAGCACTGAATTCACTTACCTTTTATTAATCTTAAATTCTCCGTGTCTCAGTTTCCTACCTGAAAGTGGAGATCAGTGCAGCACCTCATCTCACCATGGCTATGAAAATAATTCCTTTCATGATTGTGCAGTTCTCAGTTACTGTGGTGGCAAGAACCTGGAAGAAGTTAATAAACTTCTGTCTTCAGACCTTGGAGGGTTTGAGAATTGTTCGATAAATAACACAGGGAGCTATGGCAAAAGTAAGATAAAACCAAATGTTGATGAGCTGTGCATTTGAAAGAGTAGCAGTACACTGAATAAGAACACTGTCCTACAGAGAAAAGTACTAATGCAGTCAAAAAAATCTGGTTGAAATTTAGTTCACCAGATAGATAGAAAGGGAAACTAAGGTTACACAGGCAAATAAGTACAGTTTTTTCAGACTTCTGAATGATTTTAACTGCAGCTTCAATGTTTGTTATTTTAAATGTTTTTCTTCAGATGCAACCTGCACAACAACATATTTAGCGCTATGTATTTCAAACAAAGGCATCGCTATGTTACCAGATGAAAAACAGATTCTGTTGCTACATTGAAGATTTTGAGAACTGTTTTCTGATTTCAAGTTAGAACACAAATTTTCACCATCTGCAGTGAATCAGAAATTGTGAAAAACAGCTCTATTTCAGCATTCAAGTATGTAGTTTTAACTCCAGCTTCCTAAAAAAATAAAAATTAAAATTAACTTTTTAGAAATTAAATGGAATTTTGGGGAAAAACAAAAAGAATACCTATAACTCTAGTTAATATTTTTTTAAAAAAATTAATAAAACTAACCATTAGAATTTTTTATTCCTCAAAGACAAATGCTGGAAAAAATATCTTTTTCAGGGTCACTGATGTTGATCTTTATTTAGTAGTGAAGTAAATTTTTTTATGAGTTCAAGCTTTTTCATCTCCCTTTGAAGGGTATTGGAAACATGCTTGTTGATTAAGTTGGATCAAAATATATCCCAACATATTTGGGATATATATGGCCAAATAGGCTTTGCGTCATATTGCTAAAATATTTCTGTTGACTGAACATATGCTCCTGAACAAATACTACACAAAATATACTCCTGACAGGATACAGCTAGCAGTGAAAATACAGCTGAATCATAACAGGAGAGAAAGATTTTGTACAGTGATTTTGAGCCCAATCTGCCACACTGAATCTTGGCAGGAAACCTGAAAAGTTTGTCAGGTTCTATGCTCTTGGTGGACAGAAAAGAAACACAGTTATCACATGAAATGTTTATTCCGAAAGGTGCTATTTTAAAGGTCAAAGCAAGACCCTAAAGGTTGGCGATGGCTGGGAGCTAACTATGACATGTAGCAGATAGAGGCTTCATTGGTAGTTTATGGGATGCAACCCCAGTCCGCAGCCGGCTCCATCCATCTGAGCGATTGGTGTTGGCAGAAGCAGCAGGTAACTTGGAAACCGGGTATCCCATGCATCTCAGGATGCTCACAGGTGTGCAGGTCCAGGACCACTTTCAGACACCTCCTGCCAGATTAGCTGCTGCTGTTCAAGTCCTGCCCTGGGAGATATTCCTCCCCTGAGTGTGAGAAATGTGTCCTTTGACATAGAGCCGCTCTGTACACAAGAGCTGACAATCAAAATTATCCTTCCAGTTTCTATACCTGGCAACCTTCTCTGTGATATGGAGAGAATATTTATTTTTATGGGATACGTGAGGTGCCTTCTGGCCTTGTTTCTGATAATTATGCTGCATGGGACAAATTGTCCCTGTTACTAATTAACCAAATGGCATTAAAGGAATGTTTTCCTTCATTAAAACCAGGTTGGGGGAATTATTTTTTTTCCCCTCCATCTCCACACACTGTGCCTCTGTCATTTCAACAGGCTCTCTTCCTGTCAGATAGGACTTATTCAAGATGTTAGGTAATTAAAAAAAAAAAAAAAAGACAATAGAGAGGGAAAGCAGACTGTTTAATTAAAAACAATCTCTGAGGAGTACCCGTTCCTCAATTTAATATTTGTTCTGAAATAGGAAAGTTCTTACTTAAAAGTTGAATTACTCTTTTTTTTTCTCTTGACTATGAAGAAGGGCCCAGGCTGTTCATGGCCTTTGACTGAGCACGTGACTGTCCAATTTGATTGATCAGTCATTCACATTACCAAGAAGTTACAAAGAGTATGTATTTTTATGTGGTTCTGCAGTATAAATTTGTTTTCAGGATCATGTACCTTCAGTAATTTCTCGTGAACTTCAGTCACAGAGCCATAGCTCATAACAATATTCTCTACAAGACTCCTTTTCCCCAGTAAACTTACACTGTCCAAACTAAAGTAAATTTTCTGCTTCTTGTTGTCAGATCAACAGTCAGTAATCACACTTCTTACTGTGATACCCAAGAGGTATTCACGCACTTGTAGTGACATCAGAGTTCAAGACAACAACAAGTGTTTTAACCTGTCTGCTATCCATGCTTCTCAGAGCCTGGTTTTCATGTGCACCGAATGGAAGGAAGTAAAGGTCATATCCAGATAATTTATTCAGATGACATGCTTATTCGTCTCCTTTCATTACTTAAAACATCCTTGACTAGAGTGGTTAAATTCAAGTCATGTATCATTTACCAGTTGTAACAGACATTTACCCATGAAGCACTCACTCCAGTCTCCCCTGTGGTCGGTCAGTGGAAAGGACTATAAACCTCTAGGGTGCAGCTCAGTGGGTCTGGTTTGGATGTCCATTTCAGGATGGGATGAATTGTGCTCTAGACCCCATTCACAGCACTAGGGAGCCCCAAAGGAGCCCCAAACAGCTGAGATATACCACCTCTATCACAGACGTCTATGTTTTCATAGTTGACTCATACCCCAGATATTTCAATCATTCATCCCTTTCTTTATTTCACATACTCCAGCAGCTCCTAACTTTCTTTGAGGCACCATGTTAGGAGGGCTGAGTATGACCAACTTGGACTTACACCTGCTAGTGCCTCTTGTTACTGAAAGCTTTAAACATGGATGTCGGCAAAGTCTGATGTGAAACATGCTGCCTCAAACAAATGATCCACCATCTAAGAAACCCAGGGCAGCCATTTCCTTTAAATAAGCCCATGAGTGGGTCTTATCTGTACGGTATTTCTGGAGACCTCAAAACTAAGCCCTTCTCTCATTTCATCAGATGAACACACAGCCTGTAAAACCTCTGTTTTGAGAAACCATTCTTCAGCAGAGCAGCCTCATCTCCATTTCATCATCTGCTGAATGTCATTAGCTCGTTGTCTCCTGCCCTGTCCCTAGTCACCATTCTGGTAGCATCGGGATTAAGCAAACACGGGCCCAACAGGTTCAGCTTGATTTGCAACCTCAAAATAGAAACCTCCCACTGGAAAACTGTTGACCTGTGACATTACATTAAAGGTTATTTCCCATCCTGGGATCTGCCTGGTGTATTAAACCCTTCCCTTGCAAGAGGTGTGAGCTAGAGTAGCAACTGTTTTAATTGCCCAGGAAAGAGGGCAGTGAGAACCCAGACACAGTAAAATGTAGTGAGCTTTTTTCTTTCCTTACAAGCATTAGGACTATGCTGAATACAAACAAGGTTTCATGTTCTGGTCAATGCAGCTACATAAGTGAACTCTAACAAAGACTAATAGAAAGTGTTACTCTCTTCTCATTTCACCATTTTTGCTAAAGGAACCATTGCCTGCCACCTTATCCTTAACCACTCTTTTAATGCTTTAGGTTTGCAGCTGCTTGAAAGCAATTCAGTGGAGCGGCCTTTGGTGGGGACATAGAGTCAAAACAAATGGTGATCACTCTCAGAGGTGCCCTTGTAGGTGAACAAGAGATATGGCAGCTGGTTGGGGAGCATAATCTTCCTGCCCACCCCCCCGTTCTGTCCTACACACTTGCAACCCACACAAAACTCCTCAACATTTCACAGTTGCCAAAGGATTTGTGCTTGTGCTGGCAGCAAGTACCATTATCCTATTTTTTCTGATTTTACAGGTTAACATGAACATGCCTGTGAAAGTCTGGGGTAATCGTGCTCTTAGCTCATTAGAAACACAGAGCAGAGGTGTAAAAGTACAAGAAAGAGGAGGCTTTTTGCCCCACAGCAAGGAAAAGATGATGAACCTGCCGAAGTAGCAGATCAGCTTACAAGTAAAATTGTGCAATATGATGTTTTGCCACAACAGATCTCAGCAGTTTTTGAAAAATTCTATCTTCTGTCTACTCCTTTCTTCTCGTCTTCAAGGCCTATGGATTCGTGACAAGGACATGATGAAAACTAAGACATGGGTTTGCTAGTTCCTAGGGTTCTTTCAAAACACAGGGCACCTTTATGTCAGGTGCTGTGCACAGTCAAATCTACAAAACAGTTTGGGGAATGAATCTTTAAGTGAGTTTTTCAATGCCACATAGCCAGTATGTTGCATAAACGAGATTTAAATGTTAAGTTCCAACCCCATGCCCTGACTTTGCTGCCAACAGCCAGCTGAACTCTCCATAGACTACAGTCAAATAAATTCAGCCCCTTACCCAGTTAGCTTTTTAACTGTCAGGAAAGGTGCAGTCATACTCAGAAGTAAGTGTGACAATGCATAAGAAGGGAAATTCCTTTTTTTCCAGTGATTTCATGTTTCAAAGAAAACTTGTATTCTTGGACTGGAAATAACCCAACAGTCCAAGAATACAAGATTTTTCAGGGAAAAAACCCCTATCTCAGCCATCTTCTGAACCTTTTCCCCCACTTTAGTCTTTCCCAAACACCTTAATATCTCTTTTTATATGCGTCACTCAAAGGGGGAGCATGAAAATGCCTGGTCATTGTAGAACTGCAATAGTTTGCTTTATTTTGTTTTGGGTTTTTTTTCTGAAACTGTTTTAAATACAGATATAAGTAAAAACTGCTGCGTTATCTTTTACTGGAATATATTGTGATAGCAGAGCAGTGCCATTGCTTCACAGGGAGAAACTGTGTGACAGTCCTAAAAAAACGTGATAGCTTGTGTAAGACTCTCCCCTGTGTCACCTAGAGGGCACATTTTTATGCAATGCAGACATGGAAAAATTGTATCCCAGCTTCTTTTGTGGCTCCCTTCCCCTTAATCTTGTCTGACCTGCCTTTCAAACCAAGAGATCTGTACAAATCATCAATGAAGGGAGCAAAAAATGGGAAAGATCGAAAAACAAAAGATGTAAAGGATCAGAAGGGAATGTTATGTCGGAGATATGTGGCAAATGTCATTTTTCCTGCTCAGCAGGGTTTTCAAGTGCAGCATTAACCTTGAAATTTTACTTTGCTGGTGAGGAATGAAAGATGCATATTTTTTAAAATTTTTTTCCCCCTTTCTCTCTGAAAACTTCTCCCAGAGACAAGATTATAAAAACACAGAAAAGGGTCAGCCATTCTGAGATTTGAGGTCACTTCTCACAAGAACTTCTACCATAATAATTTTTTTAAACATTAGCAGTCTGTCAGGTTGAAGTCTCTTTCACAACACCACTTCCAATTCGTATATGGTACAAGGTGTAAGACAGAGAAGAAATGAGTTACTACTAAGATGGCCAGTAAGGTCATACAGGTGCATCAAAGTAGATTTTATGACCACATAAAGGGCTTTTTGTCTCTAAGTCCTACCTCATGTTGTAGGCTTTCAATTAAAAATGGAGACATGACTCGAATTGTCATTCAAAACTTGGACATCTCATGATACTACCAGATATGTCTGGGCAATCCAAAATGAAATTCATGGCTAGACAAGCTATACTCTGTACAGCCTCTTTAAATCTGCAATGATTGTTAAGACAGACTTAAAACACAAATGTTCTATTTCTTGACAAAATAAAATAAAATTTAAAAAAAACCGAAATATTTCCTGATCACAGTGCCTTCAGTGGGCTTGCCTATCTTGGGATGCCTCTTCCAGTCCATGTCTAGTCCAGGTGAAATTAGATAGAACAAAAGGGTTCTGCACAGTGCTTACCAGTCTTTCATATCTGGAATTAGGAAATCTAGAAAACTGGGATGCTTTGTGTCCATCACCATATGTAATACAGATTTTGATGCAACTAGCTCAAGCACCGCAAGTAAGTTAATCTAAGAAACACTGACTTCCATGTGAAAGAACCTGTATCCCAAACTGTTAATTTTGCAGTTCTGTTTTGGTAGACACTGAAGAGCCAATAAGCAGATGTCTGCAAGCTGTTATTCCATTTTTGACCCTGTATGTTAAGAAACCTCCATGGATTTATTGAGAAAGCTGGGAAGTTCTTAATCTTTTTTCCTCTGACCAGTTTTTCACTCTGATAAATAAAGGAAACGGGACTTTACAGAAGCAGCATCTCATCCCTCTTGCTATGAAAGAATGCAGAACACAGTCTGGGTTGAACTTCTTATCTAGGTACCTGCAAAGTTTTACAGGTGTCAGGTGCCATAAATGCAGAGAAGCCAAGCTGACCCTGGCAACCTGGTCTCTTGGGTTTGCAGCAGAAGAAGCCCTCAGTAATGTGTCTTGAACCAAAAATATAGCATTGTACTATGGCAAGCAAATAAACCAAACCAAACCAAACAAATACACAAAAAGGCTTGTAATCTATTCATTTTATTTAGTATATCTCGGTATTATCCTGCATGTTCTGGTTACTCCTCTCTATATCAGTTTGTGTTGTAATTTGAGTTTTAGAGGAAAAGCTATTACCACCCTATCCATTAATCTCAGTGATTATGAGGCACATTCTTCAGTGTTATTTCATTGTATTGCACTGATTAATATGATTTTTTAGTCTTAATTGATTATTTTTTCATCTCAAAGTATCCAATTTAATACTTGCCAAAGTAAATATTTGCTGTGACTCTTACAGAACACTGGCCTTTACAGGCCCCTTGGATAAAAGACACAGACAAAAGCCATCGTGCTCTGAATGTCTAGTGATTCACAGGGCAAACAGAAGTTGGTTACATGTTGTATTTTCTTAAACAATGATTTCTGAAGTCACTTTGCTTCTTACAATGCAAAGAAATTTTTGAAGCTTGCTCGGTTGCTGCCCAGTATGTTTTGCTTTTAAGTTCCTTACCATTCCCGGCAACATCTTGTTACCCTCTCCTACCTCAAGGGAGACCTGACTGGAGCTGTTGGCACTATCCGAATACAAACAATAATTTAGCATAAAGATGGAGGGAATTGCAGTTACTGCCCCCCTTTCCACCCCTGGAGATCTTTAGGTGAGGTTTCTTTGCTATGAAAGGGAGGTAGAAGTCAGTGAGCCAGTGAAAAGAGGAAGGTAGGTGATGGATGGATGGAATTGCACGCTCAGTGGAAGATGGTGGACCTGTTACAGAAACTAGTGTAGATCCCTTGAGATCTTCTGGCTGCTCAGACCAGCTTTGTTTCATCTGGGTCCAGAACTACTGGATGAATGTCAGATTTTCTTTATATGTGGGACAAGTATCAAGGAACTCTGGAATATAAGTGTTGGCTGGCACTCCACCAGATTTAGCAAATCTTGCTATAGGTCTATGTATTAGTTTCTGAGCTTGTAATTTAGGGATATTAAGGCCTACCCACAGCTTCAAAATACTTTTGGATTTAGAAAAAAATGGTAGATGTGTAATTCTAATTTAAACCAAACAGATTTTTGATTGACTAGTACTCACCTGCAGACACATGCTAATTACTGCCTTCTAATGTAAGACTAATTAAGGAAGCTCTTAAAATTCAGTAGTACTAGCCTGACATCTGAATTTTCTGGATTTTCAACAAGAGACAGGTGCTTTGGTTTTTCCTATGTCTCTTCTTCAATTCCGCTTCCCCAACTTTTTTAGGAGTAATAAGCAAATGAGATATAGAAAGTGTTACTGAGTCCTCCTAGCTTGCAAGATTTCTTGCTTGTATTTCAGTTCAAGTTGAAAATATGTTTGATATAGATAGTTTCTTGTAGATTGAGTGTTTAAGGTTGTATGTTCAGTAAAGATCTAGGCAGTGCAGCGTAGAGATGTATTTTGTTGACAAAATGCAGGGATGGGATTCAATTAACAAACACAGATTTATAGTACCATCTGAAATCTCTAAGATACCCAAGACATCTGCCCAAGGTTGGCAGAGGTGACCCAAGATTTAAGGGGTTCCCCTCTTCTGCAGCAGCTGGAGGCAAAGCAAAATAGCCTCAAGCTCCCCAAATGTCACCAAATGTTTATCTTCAGGCAACTCAATCAAGCCCTAGGAATCTACTCAGGATGAGCTAAATTATACTCTGGGATCCACTAACTGCACTGACTAGCTTTCAGTAGACTATAATGGGAGATTATACATCTGGTCATCTGGAAGCATCTATTGGATTATAGTAGGGTTATGCATCTGTCTCACATGCCAACACCAAAATTTCAGCATCTTAATCCACGAGCTGAATCATAGATTAAAACAAGGTCTCATCTCCCCAAGCATTAGTGACCACATCTGTCCAACTTTCATCTTCTATTAAGTTACAGCATTTGGTGCAAAGTGAAGAGCTTGCACACAGCCAATTATTTTACAATTGCTTGGTAATGCCATGTAAAATAATAGCTCATATCTATGGGACTGAGATCAATGTTATATGCTAAAGCTGTCAGGACCAGCCCTTCTGAAGGAGTAGAAGAGTTACGGGGTGCAGGCAGGAATGAGGTAAAGAAATTTAAAGGATCTCAGCCTCGAAAATTCTTTAGACAAACTCAGATCTTATGTGCAAATTTTGCTAAGAATTGTAAGAAACACCCTGGTTTTCTCTAATGTCTTTCTATTGCACTAATTGCTTCTCTAAATCCTCCTCTTTCAACTCCTGTTTGTACTGAGTAGTGCTGAGAGCCAGAATTATTTCACTATACAGCACAAAAAGGATGCCTGTCAGACACAGGAGCAAAGTAGGATGCTCTCAGTTGACAATTACTGGTCCAAGAGTGATAAACAACTGGTGTGTTGATATCCATCTCATAAGGGCCATTGCTGTAACAGACTAATTTACTTGTCGTGTGGCACCTTCAATGCTTGCATGTTGGCAGGAAAAATCTTATAAATTGGAGATGATAGATTCTAAATAGGTTGACTTATATTATCTGCTTAATTATTAGCAGTGGTTTTTGCCACTGTCCAAAGAGACTAATGATTAAATTTCCTGGATTCTTAAATTAGCTTTATTATTAGGGTATGCTAGACTTGCTTCCAGGAGAAGCTGGTAGCATAGGTCAGCATACAAGTAAAAAACCTGTAAAAAACGACTATTTCTATTGGCTTGTACTGAATTTTTGATGTTAGGAGTAAAAGGGTTTTTTTCTCAGTCACCAAAGATTTCCATTTAAAAAAAAGCCAATGATGTAAAGGTATTACTACATAAATTTTTAAGTGAACAGTCAGGCAAAGGGAATGCTGACTCACTCTCCACAAACCAGCTTCTGACAAATCCATAGGTGTTTCCACAGACTGAACACCCAGAGGTGACATGAAATTGTTCAAGCTTTTGGGAAATTAGGACATTTTCCTTGCAAATAAGGGATTTAAAGGTGCAAAGAAAATATTCTAGCTCCCTGCAGACCTCTGTGGGAGGCTACTGAGAACAATAGATGTGTCTACAATTTGGCCCATTGCATCTCTTGGCATAAACACCCAAGCACTAATGCCTGTGTCTGACTTGCAACAGTGCCAAGGAAATCATGTTGATGGATTTTTCGTTCTGTAAAAGCTCAGGAAGGAAAGGTCTTGAGCTTTCTGTGCATGTGAGGTCCAATACAAGACAAAACTAGTTACAGCATGGAGAGTTCTAGGCCCACCTACAGTATTTTGAACTACGATAAGACTGAAGGATCAGAGTTCAATCTGCTATCTACTCTGAGCCCCTTAGGTGCTGCACCTTCTTCTTAGGTGCTATTCCTTTCTTCAAATTTTTCAAAATTTTAATCTTCAGTTTTAAAACCTTCAGAAGGATAACGGGGTTGAATGAGTGATTCAGCATGCACACTAACGGCATGTACTTTTTATTCTTCCCCCACATTTAGTTTTCATGATAACTTGTTAATATGAAGCAGGTGTGCCCTGATCTTAATGACATGTTACATTTGCCCCTTGATAAAGCAATCATATTTATTAATTTTTCAATGGGTATGAAACAGCGTTACACTTTTTCTGTAACAGTAGCTGGGGAACAGTTAAATCCAATACTTTGCTAATATCTCATGCATCAATCTTTTAAATCCTTATCAATAGCTGGATCAATTCTTATTAGTAAACTTTGTAGGGCAGGTCTCCCTGGCAATTGAGTCCAATCAGAAGATTAGTGTCTAACATTCAAGGAGAGCTCTTTGCTTACTCAGTAAATTGAACTATCCATCATGTTGCTGAACTCAGGCCCAATGGGTATTAGAAATTCACCATGGCAATTTACACAAAGTTCAGTGAGACATGTCTACATTCTCTCTAAATAAATGGAACTTCAGCATGCAATTAAATATTTCAGATGCTTGCCTGTGATTATCCTCTTCTTTGTTATTCATTTGACCCTGATGTTTTAAAGCTCTTTATCCTTTACTCCAGCTGTGCTCAACAAAGGTCTTCACATCGCTTCCAGGGTCACCCAGGAGCTCTGTGTTTCCTGCTCTACAGAAAATGACTCTCTGAAATAGGGTAATTAAATGTTGTTTAGTTCAAAGAACAGGTAAAATTCACTGTGGTATGTTGAACATTCCATAGTTCCCAGTGGTTTTCATAAAATCATAGAATCACTTAGGTTGGAAAAGACCTTTAAGATCATGAAGTCTAACCATTAACCTAACACTGCCAAGCCCACCACTAAACCATGTCCCTAAGCTCCACATCTACACATCTTTTAAATACCTCCAGGGATGGTGTCTCAACCGCTTCCCTGGGCAGCCTGTTCCAATGATTGACAACCCTTTTGGTGAAGAAATTTTTCCTAATATCCAATCTAAACCTCCCCTGGCTCAGCTGGAGGCCATTTCCTCTTGTCCTATCACTTGTTACTTGGGAGAAGAGATCAACACCCACCTGGCTATCACCTCCTTTAAGGTAGTTGTAGGGAGCGATCAGGTCTCCCCTCAGCCTCCTTTTCTCCAGACTAAACAACCCCAGGTCCCTCAGCCGCTCCTCGTAAGACTTATTCTCCAGACCCTTCACCAGCTCCATTGCCCTTCTCTGGACACACTCCAGCACCTCAATGTCCTTCTTGTAGTGAGCGGCCCAAAACTGAACACAGAACTTGAGGTGCGGCCTCACCAGAGCCAAGTACAAGGGGATGATCACTGCCCTGGTCCTGCTGACCACACTATTCCTGATACAAGCCAGGATGCTGTTGGCCTTCTCGGCCACCTGGGCACACTGATGGTTCACATTCAGCCGGCTGTTGACCAATACCCCAGGTCCTTCTCTGCCAGGCAGCTTTCCAGCCACTCTGCCCCCAGCCTGTAGCGTTGCCTGGGGTTGTTGTGACCCAAGGGCAGGACCCGGCACTGAGCCTTGTTGAACCTCATACAGTTGGCCTTGGCCCATCAATCCAGCCTGTCCACATCCCTCTGTAGAGCCTTCCTGCCCTCCAGCAGATCAACATTCCCACCCAACTTGGTGTTGTCTGCAAACTTACTGAGGGTGCACTCAATCTCCTCGTCCAGATTGTTGACAAAGATATTAAAGGGAACTGGCCCCACTACTGAGCCCTGGGGAACACCACTTGTGACCAGCCACCAACTGGATTTCACTCCATTCACCACAACTCTTTGGACCTGGCCATCCAGCCAGTTTTTTACTCAGCAAAGCGTACACCCATCCAAGCCATAAGCAGCCAGTTTCTCCAGTACAATGCTCTTCCCTTCCCTTCCCACGGTGGTCTTTCCGTGTCTGACTGCTTAACCGAACTCTCAAGTACTGCCCTGTTTCTCTGGTTAAAGAACTACCTGTCTCTTTCTTTTTGAAATTGCTTTACAAGGTAAAATCACAAGAATGGCTTCCCCTTTAAGAGCATCTCAATGAACAAACATTACTCAAACTCAAATAAGCACAAGAAGTTTAATATATCGAGTTTTTGCTGTATGGGAGGCAAGATCATTATTAGGTATTTTGAGACCATTTGAGATTGTTGGCTGGAATATGTGCATGGACACACTGAGCCTTGCTAGGCTGCTGTCTCTGGTAGGTGATGGCTACCAACTACGGCCATAGTGTATAAACAGAAATGTAATCAAGACCAGAGCAGAAGGAGAGTCAGTAGTATAACAGGATTAATGAGAGAGAAGCACATGATCTCATATGTGTTTTCAAAAGTAGCCACACTTTCTAGATGATAAAGCACCACCAAATGTCAAATGCTTCTCCTCAACAAAGTGACTCATCTGCTCTTTTTCCTGCATCCTACACAGCTGCCATGTGTTTATGATTAGCTATGAACTGCCATTTGGGTACTTATCTCTGCTATGTCTTTCAACACACGCATCTGAAGTGTTCAATCAAAGAGAATCATAGAAGAACTGATTAAAAACTCTATTAACAAGCAAAGGACAAAGTCCTAGACTTGTCCTCCCACAGCAGCCTCTCAGGTGTGACAGCTTCCACATCCACCCACCCACCAGGACTTACTGCCCAGCCAGCTCTCCACATGGACTCAGGATCTGAGAGGATCTGGCTCTTCAAGGTGTGCTGGGTTTGTCTGGGATAGAGCTAATTTTCTTCATAGTAGCTAGCATGGGGCTGTGTTTTGTGTTTGTGCTGAAAACAGTGTTGATAATAACACTGTTTTCATTATTGTTGAGCACTGTTCGCACAGAGTCAAGGCCTTTGCTGCTCCTCATACAGCCCCACCAATGAGTAGGCTGGAGGTACACGAGAAGTTGAGAGGGGACAGAGCCAGGTCAGCTGACACCAACCGACCAAAGGGATATTCCATACCATATGACATCATACTCAGCAATAAAACTAGAGGAAGGTTAGTAGGGTGGGCTGCTGCTTGGGGACTGGCTGAGCATTGGGTGATTGGCAGTAAGCAATTATGTTCATTTGCATCACTCGTCTTGGGTTTCATTCCTCTCTCTTTGTTATTTTTCTTTTCATTACAATTTTATTATTGTTATTAGTATTTTTTTTCTTTTATGTTATTTCAATTCTTAAATTGTTTTTGTGTTAACCCACGAGTTTTCTCACTTTTATCCTTCCAATTCTCTTCCCCCTATCACACTGCGTGGGGACAGAACGAGCAGTTGTGTGGTGTTCAGTTCCCAGCTGGGGTTAAACCACAACAGAAGGCTATCAAAAAGTTCTGAAAACAGAAAAGAAAACAAGAAAGTGAGTGGCAGTTTTCTTGTTTTCTTTCCCTTTCTCACCTCCCAGGAGATCTCTTGGTAACCTCTTTAAAAAACTCCATGAGAACAGATCCTTTGGGAACTCCAGCTTTCCGCTTGGGCCTCAGGTGCTCCAACTGGGCTTGGGATCTTCACTTTTAAAACCATTCCTAGAGCCTCAGGGATCCACACCAGTACTGCTTCTCACTCTTTTCAGTATAGTGCAGTGGTCAGGTACTTTGTGATAGTCAACGATTTGGGTGTAAAGTGGGGGAGAATTCCATTGTTAAAAGATAGGCATGCAGTGCTATTTTAATGTGGCTGAGTACTGGGCATGTGCAGAGAATATGCAAATGTGAAATGACCTATAGCAGCCCAGGCACTTCTAGAGGCCAAGTGGGATATATTCTTTGGGAAGTCATACTGCCTCTCCGCTCATTTCATTGCCATTGCTATAGCTGATACATCTAACAATTTCATCACAGCATCCTTTTCCTGCCAACTCAAAACAATGTGCTCCAAGTCATTGTGTCCCTCTTTTGCTCTAATTGCACTTTCCTCTAGGGAATTTTTCCAAAGCTTATTGTAATGAAAGGTGTCGCTGCTGAAGCCTTTTGTGCTAAATATGACATGAACAAAGAACAAAAGACAAACACTTCTTTTGGAAACTTAACTCTTCCAGGGGACACAAGAGAAAGAGAGATAGAAAAGAAACAGAAGAGGCCACACTAGACATAATGATGCACAGACATCTTAGTACCTCCTTCACATTGCTAACCTTTTGGAGACATGTAAGAAAAGGATACTTGCTGAGCAGGATTCAAATCTATTAGGAAGGTCAGAAGAATAGAGTGGTTTTACGATATCTATCTTTTCACTATGTTCTGGAATAAACCCATCAGTTTTATGTTCAAATTCATACAGTAAATGTGAACACTGATTCTATTGCTAGTGATTTTCTACTATCTTTAATCACAAAAAATCTGTAATTCAAAAAAATTATAAAATTCCTACCTAGAGACACCGCAAAGATCTTCTTTTATTCATGTGCAGTGGAACTAATATTTCTTGTTGAAAGCTTTGATGTAATAGGTTGACTTGAGTTTCGTAGATTTGCATGAATTCAAAGAGGTCAAAGCTTTCAGTCCTTAAAAATATTTGTCAATAATAATACATGAAGAAGTTACTATAGATTGATCTTTGGAGTTGAATGCCTAGGTTACATTAATGTATTTATGGCTTCCAATTGTTACTATATTCATAAATGAAACAGAAATAAAACACCAAAATGCTAATGGGCAATATATATTTTACAGTATAAACAGGAAAGGCTAGAGCAAATGCCTAGAAGTGTAATCTCTTTTTATTGTTATTGACAGTGCACAAACAGGTCATTTACCTCTCACTTATTAAGGTAATTTAAGTAACTCATATACTCAAAACAGGTTTTTAAGACTTTTAGGAACTCCACAGAAAAAATAATGCTATGAATTTGAATTATATTAACCTGTGGTGTGTTTGAAGAAACTAACATCAGGCCTTTAACCAGTGACTAGCTGGCCTGGTATGGCAAACCTTGACCTAGATTAGCTTTGGTCTGCAAAGTCCATCTGGGACTTAGTAGTTTGCACTACAGTGGTCACTAAAAACCTGTTGTAGGCCGTGCTGGGAAATAAGGGAAATAACTACTGGCCAGAGGTGGCCCAGCATCCTGTGACAGAGATGGGATATGAACATCTGGATGAGGGTGCAAGTATAGTCTAACACAGAGGTGTTCTGACATCTGTATAAAAAAGCAGTGAGAAACCATGTGCTTTGATTTAACTTGGAGGAACTGGGACCATGTTGTACCAGTACCATGTCATAGATACAGATGTGTTAACTCCTCATGTAGTAGACACTACATATAGCTATTTACTATAGAAAACAAATCCTTCTTCTGGAGACAAAAAAATGTTTTTGGTGTCCCTCACCAGAGGGTTTGGTAGCCCAGACATTTCTGAGATTATCAGTTTGCTCTACAAGTATTGTAAACACAAAGACCCAGAAAAAAAAAAAAAAAAAAATAATCTTCTGCTTATTTCTTAGGATCTCCATTACCTGCAGCCTCAGATTGATCTATGAAAAATCTTTGACTCATTGTCTTTCTTCATATTCATGCTACTTCTTACAAAGAAGTTATTCCTCTAAAACAAATTAACCTGGAAGCAAGGGTGGAAACAAAGTTAGGGAGGAGAAAATTTCTAGGCATTTCTGTCATTGTCAGTCATGTCTAGTCCAATTGGACTTTGACAACAAGTTCCTCCCATACTTCTGAAGGAATATTACGTGGCTGACAATAAAATTAAAAGCACAAAACAAAGATCCTGATTAAATCAGCAGAAGTATCACAGGTCAAAGTCATTCGGCCCTACTCAGTTCTTCAGAGGTAATGTTGTGTTGGTACTAACGGGCTTGTCACAAAATAATCGCATTGTTTTTTTCCATCTGCATAACTACACTAAGCACAAAAAGCAGGTGCCTAGGAGGTAAAAACTCACAGAAGAATCTAGACTTTTCTTACCTGTGACACATGCATGTCCCTCTATTAGTAGAAAGAAGAGAGGTTACAAAAGATAACCTTGATGAAGGGTTACCATAACACGAGGATCACAGCATGTACCCAGATCTCCAGTACCACACGTTTGCAATCATGTTATCACTGAGGTTAATATTTTGACAGCAATTCAGAGGCAACCAAGCCATTCTGAAACTCAGTGGGCTACAGCCATTTTCCTTGAAAATCGTGCAGTTGTTCTTCAAACCTACTTAACTGAGGTTTGAGGTAATCAAGGTTTCCAGAAATATATGACCGGTACACAAAGTAAGCAGAGAACTACTTCACGGTTGGAACATGGGGCTTACTGATTAAAAATATCTTTCCCCAGGTGTTATGCATAACCTTGTGAGTAAAAGCCATCACCCCATTCACACTGAGTCACTTTCAAGTAAAACAGTAGTGTAGCAGAATAGAGGCAGCAGATTCAAGGCTAACTCCTTAGCTACTGCAAATTAGTGCAGCTCTTCCAACAGTGCATTATATTGAATGTTTTCCCTTTGAGTGATTGAAAATGCAGGCATGGAAACACAACCTTTCGGTGGAAGCCACTGAACTCTCTCTGAAATGGTGGCAACATGTGCACTGGTGACTATTATGTGCCGTCCTTGTTGATGCGGGAGCAAATTAAAATCTCCAGCTGCTGTGATTAGATCAACTAACTATTGGTGAAAGTATGGTCCAAAAAATCACATTAATCTGGACTCACTATTTGTTTTATAAATAATTAATTCCTCTTGCTGAGAGTCGAAAATCTACTTGTTCCAAGATATAAGTGTCTTGTGAGCACTGCAGACCTCAGTGTTCCTATTCACGACTGACATGTATTAGGTGACATTCCAATGAAACAAAGGTGACTTATAAGTAAAATTAGGTTGCTTAGTCTGTCCTGTGCCAACTACAACAATTCTTTTTGCCTTAGCAATGTGTAATAGACACACTTCTAGTTGAGGTTGGCTTAAAAATGCTTTAAAATTGTTCTAATAGCACAGAGTTTTGAATAGACACTGATTTGATACTCCATTCAGGTCCATCACACCATCTGACTGTTGGTAAAACTAAGAAAATGAAACATTGAAGAGGCAATTTTGAGCTCAAGAAATGCAAGAAAACTGTCTTGGACTAGAAGCATCCTAAACAATATAAATGCATAGAGTCCTGTATGCATCGAGGACACCATACTTTAGTCTCCCCTGGATTGCCCCAATTATATTTGGATCCTTGACAGCAAAGGGAAGGAGAAGACGAGAGAAGAGGAGAGGAGAGGAGAGGAGAGGAGAGGAGAGGAGAGGAGAGGAGAGGAGAGGAGAGGAGAGGAGAGGAGAGGAGAGGAGGAGAGGAGAGGAGAGGAGAGAAGAGAAGAGAAGAGAAGAGAAGAGAAGAGAAGAGAAGAGAAGAGAAGAGAAGAGAAGAGAAGAGAAGAGAAGAGAAGAGAAGAGAAGAGAAGAGAAGAGAAGAGAAGAGAAGAGAAGAGAAGAGAAGAGAAGAGGACAATTACTGACAGAGCAAGCAATTCTTATCTCTGGCAATGTTCATCCCTCCCTGACAATGAAACCATTTCTTTCTTTGCTGTCCCATATTATGTCTCCAAATTTGTTTTGTAGGGCTTCCTAAGGTAAAGATTGGTGTTTTCCATACAGCATTTTAAATAAAAACAGCTATCAATACTATCAATGTAATAATATCATGGTTGTAATAAACCAAAACCTACTTAATTTTATTTGTTGCTTATGAATTTTCCAAAGTTTTTTGTTTCAATTATTTTTGTAGAGGTCATAATAAATACTGATATGACACATATTTCAACATGAGCTCTCTCAGATAAAAGCAGAATGATTCACTGGATGATCAGTTGTGTAATGATTTAGATGGGGGATTCATTATTTATTTAGTATTTTGAAACATTTTGAGCAAGGTTCCTGGAGTGCTTTGGAAACAAAAGGCCAATGTTTCCCTGGAGTGAAGTCATGGTGAATTGCAGTTGATGACTACACAGAACCAATCGAAGGAGCTTCAAAATACCCCCATGAAATAATTGGGAGGTAGTTCAAAGATAGAAAAGGGATGAAATAATTTGTTTGTCAGTACAAAAAGAATCTGTGTCCAGCAGGAGTTTGGGAACAAATTCCCTTGATTGCCAGCAACAGTTTCACCCATTTGAACAAGTCAACTGTTCTACCCGTCTAAACGAGCAGCCTGGACACAAAATATGGACACTGAATTATTTTGTGCATCTTAGTCTTCAGAGATGTAATTTCCACCCACCTGGATCCCATGTTTCAGGGCTGTCAGGCTGCCGTTTGTCTGGAATGGGCTGACAGTTGTGCCTCAGAAGGTGAAATTTGCTATTCTCACTCTCCTGAGTCCCTGAATGTGTTCTGACTGCTGCCCTCAAAATGTCTTCAGGCATTAGGAAAGGACGCCGTTTAAACAAGGCAAAGTGTCTCTACCTACTCTCCGTGTAAGCAGGATGCAAACATGAAATCAAAAGATGCTGAGAAAGCAAAAAAACCCCAACTGTATGCACTTGTAGTGACTTCCATCCAAATCCAGAGAGGGTTTTCTGGGTGCAACAGTTCAGCAGTGCACTACACATGTTTTAGTTATGCAAAATAAAAAAATGGGTTGAGGATATAGTTAAAGACTTAGAAGATCAGCACCCTCCGGAAGAGATGCAGGAACTGACCCTGAGAACACTCAAGGACCATTCCAATGAGAAGTAAAGCAGACTGGCTGAAGCTTTGATACACTCAAGCACAGGCAGATTTGGGCCTGACTAAAAACAAATGCTCTTTGTCTGCCATAGAGGACTGTATCAGATTCTGCTCTTCTCATTTGGGTTGCAACTGTGTTTTGTTTTTTGGTTCCTTGTTATTTGGAGGGAAGGGTTTCTGGAAATCGTAGAAGCATAAAATCGTAGAGTCACAGAATACCAGGTTGGAAGGGACCTCGAGGATCATCTGGTCCAACCTTTCTTGGCAAAAGCTCCATTTAGACAAAAGCACCACTTAGACAAATGAATAAATTTGTTTCTTAGCCTACTTCTTTCCGTGAGTATTATTAACCATGAAGCTGGGACTAGATACTTGCAGCACACTCATTCCTTAGAGACAGGCATCCACTTATTGCCATGACATATGGAGCGTTGACTAAAGCCTGATCTTGACCACTGTGCTCCACAAATTTATGAAGATCTAGTGTCAGACCTGAATACTGAATGAATAAACCAAATTTGGGATTCTCTGTGCAAAGGGAGGTATTTAAATTAAGTTGCATCTATCATCTGAGCTGGTTTAAGCTTGCATTATATCCGTTGGAGTAGTCAATACAGGCAGCGCAGCCCAGGCAGCAATTCAGCTAATTCTAAGGAATGCACACATAATGTGGCTTGAGATGACCTGAGGTATTCAGGACAAGCAGATGGGACATAAGGGAGACCTAAATCCACTTTAATGTAAGATGGAGGCCAGAAAAGTTATTCCAGGGCATCTCAAATAAGCTGTTACATTCATCTGCTATATCTGGAGGCTCCTCTCACTTCACCGGCTAGACTTCCACTAGCTGTACTGAGATCTGAGACACCCAGCTCGCAGGCAGAGCCTCACAATCTATGACTTGAAACACATCTTGTATAGTTACACTGTGCATGAATCTTATATTTTTCAACCCCATAACATTGAATTTCATGGCACTAGTATTTCCTGGTACCACTTTTCATGGTATGGTAGATAAGCTGTGTTCTTACAAAGAGTACTCAAAATTGATCCAGGGACAATGTTTCATGTTGTGTATACGCAGAACCTCATAGAGCGTGGCCCTTGTGCACGACAGCTCTGCAGGTTGTGAAAAGATCAATAAAAGTTTTCTTTTGAAAATAGCGGATTGCCTGTGGAAGGGAAATTAACACTTCTCAGTTTCAATTTCTTCTTCATCTACCTGGAAGATAAAATATTCTGTGCAGATATTGGCCTGGTTTTACCCCTGAAGCACCTATCAGAAATATTTAATTAAGAAATCTATTGGTCTGCCCCTATACATTTACTGCTTGTAAGTGCTGCTCAGGAGCTCACAACCATGTCTTCCAATGTAATCTCCGAGCACACACCTAAGGAAAATAGCACACATATATGTCCAACTGAAAGAAGCATTTGATTGTCCATATAATTGGAGAGGGACAATTTGGGGAGCAGGCTGCTAGCTTAGCCATTTCAGTTATGCCACCAATTTTACCTCGCATAGATCTGGATCCATTTTCTCAGAAGAAAAAACAGATTATTCTCAGCCAAAATATTTGCACGGTACAAACATGCAAAAGTAAAGACTTAATAGTTACTTCCAATATGCAGCCTTATTTGAATTTCTCCTGTGAAACAAAAAATAAATCTTAGATTAAAAAAATTATTTCTAAGAAAAAATCCAGATGTTAGTTTATGGAAGTGGCAGTCACCAGAGTAACCTGAACTCTGCTCTTTATTTCTACACAGAGCAAGAATGTAATTACAGCTGAAGACAGCTTGATGTATGGGGTCCAGAAAATGGAGGAAACAGTCATTTTAGGATTTTCTGTAAAAAAAGGTGCATATTTAAGTGCTTCAACTATATGTTTCCCTACCAGACATATTTTCAATTTACAGCTACAGAAAAAGAAACTCAGAAGGAGTATTATCACAAATGGCAACAAATTCCTGGAACACATGCTATTGCACGTCAGTACTTATTTCTAAGTTTAAAGGATAGTTTTTTCCAGTATATTTGAACAATATAAAGGAACAAAAGAATCTCAGTTATTTAAACAGGTTTACTACTCTTCAGTGATATGAGTTTTTTATCAGCACTTCTGGCCTTTTGCTTGTAATCCTCAAATAGTTTTCAAGATCTCTCTAAGAAAGCTCAAACATTTTATAAAAACCTTTGCTCTTCTGCCTCAGTTTCCCCTGGAACACTGCCTTGTTTCCATGTGCTGCAAGGCACAGAGAGTCTTTCAAGCACCATGTATTTTACTACGCAGTTTCACTTAGAGAATCTGCTATAAGCACCCTTCACACCTCCTCACATCAACCTTCGCTCAGGAAAACTTATTCCTGCATTACTAAGATAAAGACAGGGAATTAATACCATTACCATGGCACCTTGCAAAAATACCTTGCAAAAGTGAATTTGTTACATTGCAAAACTACCCTGGGAGCTGCTATTTGGGACCCTTTTTGTAGAGGATGACAGGTTATACATGGAGTTATTCACTCCTGTTACCCAGGTAGGACCTACCTCATGTCACCCCCTCTAAAAGTTATCTGAAATAGTTGAAATCACTAAGAACTCTGCTGATTTATTCCAGCTGAGGTTCTCCAACAAGGATGGCTGCATACATGAACAATTACTGTGATTACGCACGTAATGCTCCCTCCCTTTGCGAGTTGGACAGTCTTAACCCAGTTTTCAATTATTTTTTATTCCTGGAACTGTGGGGTTTTTTAAACACAATGAGGGTGAAATGTTATGAGACTGCTCACCTGTTTTTGCCTTAATATAGCAGAATTTAATTTTATTGAACTACTTGTGTGATGTGTGAATCCATTTTAAAACTGGAGAGATTTAAATGATCAGAAGACCCTGAAAGTAAGTTAGTCCCTGAATGGGGTTGTGTCACCTTCCCAATATTGTGCCAAAACCCACGGAAGATGATTAGAAAACTTCCAATAGATTGCAAATAACATTTAAGTACATATCCTGAACAAGACAGAAGGAAAAAAAATAAAGATCAAAACAGGTAATCTGTTTTGTATAGTACTATAAATCTGAAAACATTGCATATTTTCCCTTCAGAGTTGTATTTAACCCAATTTATTGCTCAATAAACTCACACTCCATTCAAGGCAGATAAACATTTATGGAACTTTGAAGAAAAATTTCCATTATAACTTTGAATTTTTAGTTATTCCTAACTTTGTCAAATTTTGCTCCTGATTCAGACTCAATCCAAACTTGATTTTGCTTTTTGTTACTTTCTTACTCCCTTTTGTTCATTTGTTTGTTTCATGTAAGCTTGAGCAAAATTAAGCCTTTTCCTTTATTTTGTCAGCTTTTTATGCTCTTTTGCAGAGCATAAGAACCAAACCCAAATCACATTCATTGTGCCCTTTTGGAGACTCAAATTCTAACACAGGTAGATGCTGAAAGATGAAAATTTGGGCTTAGGAGTAGCCTTTGTAAAACACACCCCTTGTTCCGAAGGAAACAGATTCCGATTTCATTCAACTAGGTGATTTTGACATTTTCATGCTGTTCACAATCAGGCTTTTTTTTTTTTTTTTTTTTTTTTTGGAGAGGGGGGTTATTTGCAGAACAGCCTAAACCATAATTCAGGGCTGTAAAGAGGCCGCTTGTAAGTGCTGCTCAGGAGCCCACAGCCATGATTTCCCCTGTAATCTCAGAGCGCACACCTAAGGAAAAGAGTTTTGTGCACAAAAGTAAATTCATTACATACCAAAACCATACTGGGAGCAGCTATCCTGGGCTTTTTGTAAAGGGTTACAGGTTGTAGGTGAAGTAATACTTGCATGTCACTGTTCCCTATAGCCTAAATTCACTCATATATTGCATCCCCTCATAGGGTGGGAATGTGTCCCTTCTTTTTTTTTCATGCACAACCATGCCCCTGGGTGGTCACACAGCCAGCAGTTAGTCCTGCGGAAAGCAGTCCAGAGGCGAAACACATCCCTGGGATCTGAGGGGCGCAGAGGACTCCTGTTCTTTTGGGAGGAGAACCTTTCAGTGGGAGAAAAAGGAAGTTTAGCAATTGCCAGTTGCCTCTGTGCCAAGCATAAATGAGTGTGTTCCCACAAAGGTTTTGTTGTGGGTGTCCTTGATCTTTGAAAAGCTGAGGTAAGCTGCATTCAGCTCATTTCAGAGTTTGAGAAAGGAGAAGTTCAAACACAACATGTGATAAAACAGCTGCAATAATATTGTACCATGCTTTAGCTGCTGTCATCTGTCGCTCCATGGAGATCAGGCTCCCCACCTCTCCTACCTGCTCAAGGTTTTCCAAGCTTCATGATTTAAGAAGCTTTAATGATAGAAACATTTTTTACTTGAGTTTTAAGAACAGGGAGAACTGTATTTTCTGAGCATTGACCTTGCAAGTATTTCAGTGTGTGGGCTGCAGGATTTAGCATCCTTCCCATCTATCTCAGCTCCTTCTAATCCTAGCAGAGTGCACTCTCCTCATTTGTACCCAGCTGTGGGCAGGAGGCATGGCTGCGGAATAGGAAATACATCACTGGGCTGACTCTGCTCCAGACTACAAAATTTACTTTCTGAGAAAAATTATTTGTCCTATTTGAAAATTACGTAAGGAGGGTAAACATTGAATACTAGTGCTCACTCTTGGCTGTAATGATTGCCTGGTGTCTGCAGTTCCCTGGGACTGTGAAAGGGTCAGGACCAGATCAGATCATTGCTCAAGAAAACCTGTCGATGGGCATCCAGCTGTGAACACACCAGTGCAGAGGTGAAACTCTTTAAAATGCCCCAATCTGTTTTTGTAAAGATGCTGAGAAATATTTATGCGTTGAAATACACCTTTCAGCTCATCCTCAAATGCCACCAATGCATTGCACGTTCCCAGGTGGGTTGAAGTGCTCTGACCCTCGAGGCAGGAGCAGGAGCTGCTCCTTTAAAGGCAGAAGTCCAGTCGCTCTCCAGCCACTGAAATGAGACAGTAACACTTTGACTAAAGTCTACTTCGTGTTTGACTAAATGATAACTCCTAGGAGCATTCCTTATCTTGTTTTTATAAATATCACAGGGTGGTAAATGCACCTTATGCTCCAGCAGTTTGTACTAATAATCCTCAGATACAACTACTTAGGGGAGTGGTAAGTCTTTGGGTTCTGGATTTTTTTTTTTTTAAATTTTTTTTTTTTTTTAACTCAGAGCCACTTGTTGCTGCATATGTCTCCCCACTTCTATGAAAAGGATTTTGGTACCCAGTATCTTCTACCTATGAAGGCGGACAACCCCCATTCATCATCAGAAGTATGTGTGTCAGGTTGCAGGGGCAAAATGATCCATTTGTAATAACTTTCTTTATCCTCTTCCTAGCGAAATACTCTTTTCATGCTGTTTCTGAATCAGTGCTCTGCAGGAGAAATGGTGTTTAAGTTTGAAGTTCTTCTGGGTAACTGCTTCCTTCTGTTCTAGCCCATATAATTTCTATGCTACTGTAAATGAAATTCACATAAATCAGTGTGTGACTCTATTTCTAAAGTGCTTGGCTAGACCTTACCATCTAAGTGCTGCTTTCAGTCTTGGGCATGGAGACAAGAAAAGTAGTGGCACTTCAATTCCGAGTCCCAGCTCAAAACATACTCAGGAAAATTTTTGCCCAAAACTACTACTAATCTAAAGAAAGTGATTAATAGTTGAAAGAAACAAAGGAGAGAAGTGGGGGGGGGGGGGGGGAAGTGACAATATTAAATATAATTCAAACTCTAAGGCACATGACACTAAATCCTGATGTATATAGCAAGTTTAATAATTTATGATAAAAGAAATCTCACAGCTATCACTGAAACTGCTGATACACTAAAACAATGTATTTTTTTTATGCTCTGAAGAATTGAAGATGAGATTGAAGGCAACACTTCAGAAATGCTTTACAGTGCCTTCAGATCCAGGTATCTGACATGTCTGAAGATAGGTTAAGACAGGTCTTGGAGATGTCTAAAGTCCTCTCATTGCCAGTGGAGATCTCAGACGGGATTGCTTAAATATAGACACAAGGTTTTATTCTGCAAATAATGGTGAATTTTACCTGACTTCCAGCTTCCTCCCCAAAAGAGTGCAGATCTCCTGTAGGTCCTGTATGATACTTGCCATCCCCATGTATACATCTTGAATACCCAAGAACAAATAACACCAGTCATATACATATGAGTAACTAATTTGTCTCAAGGTGTCTATCGGCACTTTAGAATACAGAGCAAAGAGTAGCTGCTTTCTATAGAAGAATCCAAAGCCTATCACTAGGTGACATTTGTACCACGTGAGACACAAACCTCCTCAGGCTCAGGTTTAAAGATGCCTACATATTGAGTAGGGAGGGTCCCAGGGCCAATTGAAAGTGCAATGCCCAGATCTATATCTGTCTGAAGTCTTCCTCCTTTGCATTTTGGAAAACCCAAAGTCTACATAGTCACTTAGACACATGAGTGAGTTCCACTAAGGCCCTAACATGCTAACGGTCTGCACAGGTCATGAATCACTACCCGAGTCATCATGAAACACTGCCTTTCATGTTCTGGAAGTGACAGAAGTCCTTTCATGTCCACTCCTACATCCTTCGTGTTGCTTTACCATACAGTTATGAACAGGGATTCAAAACAGAAATGGCTACAGCTGTTCAGGATGTCTCTGCCCTCCTTTGCCCAAGCGTTTGTGACATGGGAACTGTAACCAAGCTTACTGCTCCTCTATCAGTAGATAGCCGAAACTCAGGAGATGATTAGTTTTAAGGCTGATGACGAAGGCGGATCGGAGCTAAGCTGCAGGACTTTGTCCTGACTCGAATTCAGAGTGTTCATGTTTTTACTTTGCTGACTCTGTTACAGGAGTTTACATAGGAGGATTGTAACTTCCTAAGATCCTCTAAATTAGATCCTGAAGAGTTCACCGTAGCCTCACACCTCTCTTGTACCCCAAAGAGGAGCACTCTGTATCAGCCCAATCATATTCACTACATGTTTTAGTGCTCTGAGAATACTATTAAGATCTATTGTGATGGTTTAGGACTCACAAACCACTATGTTAAGGAGTATACAAAAAAAACCCTTTTTTTTTTTTTTTTACCTACAGGGGTATTACCTGTAAGAATCCACAGCTACACACAGCTTTATTTTATTTCAGACCTATTTGAAGACCTACTTGTCCATAAAGCCTGCAAACTGCTAGGAAATAATCCATCTATTTGTCTGCAAAAACTGGAGTTACGGATTAAATAACTTCTTCCAGTCCATTTGGAACAAAAAATGCCTTTACATTTTCAAACCAACTGAAAACCTGTGAAAGCTCTTGAAACTGAACAAAATGTTTTGTTTGAACTGAAAAAAAAAAAAAAAATTCCTTTTTTTTTTTTTGTAGTCTTTTGTAGTTTTATAAAACTACATTAAATTCCAAAAAGAAAAGCCTTTTTTGCAATAAGCAGTGAATATGGCTTTGTTTTGCACAAACACTTCAAGTTCTGTAGGTTTCAGGGTGGTTTTTTTCTTCTTTTTTTTCCCCTGGTGAACTCAGTAAATGTGAAAAGAAATTCAAAACACTTCTTGGACCATCTGAATGTATTTTTGGAGGAGAGAAGCTGGTGCTAAAGCCTAGTCTAAATAGCTGCTACCAAGAGTTTCACCAACTTCTGCCTGCAACTACTCCACTCTTACAGTCACCATAATGTCTTAAAGAGCAGATTAAATGGGGAGAGGAGGAAAGCTGAAGTTGCTACAACACCACTGCTACCAGCACATAGTTAATGAAGCACGGCAAGCATGGGAGAGGCTGGCCAACTAGACGGCTAGACTTTACACATACTTGGAGCAAAATTATACTCTGATGAGCTGTAGATATTAATGAAAATTATTGATCGCTTCTGGGAGAATGAATTTGGACCATTTCAAGTAATAACTTACCTTTTTTCTCTCAATAATAAGAATTTTTCTATTTCCTCTATATTGGCCATCTGATACTCCCTCTGTATCCCCTTCAGTGACATCCATATGGAAGTAATTTCATTTTATGTTTGGGAAAACAGTCTGGAAAAGAGGGAACTACTTTAACTAGCAGTAGAAAAACCCACTCATCTATGTTATTCCTGTTGGTTCTGCAAAATCCTACTACCTCTAATTGCTTTCTTTGGAACTCCATTTGGACTACTGTTTGAAATAATCCAAACTACTACTTGTCTGCCCTGCAAACTGCATCCCCATATGCCCTACACCATTGCAAAGTACAAAGCAATTAAATGTACGGGATTAAAATGATGAGAATAGGTGTTGTCCATTCAGTGCAAATCTTGAAGTCGTTTGGAAAAGACACTGGAAACAACAAGTGAGAGAAATTTTTTTTGAAGGAAAAGATCTGTTGTCAAGTATTGAGATGGGTTTTCTCGTTTAACCACCTGTCAGTGAAAATAAAAAAAAATAAAAATCTGTTCAATTCTCACTATGTACACAGATGCCTCAAGATAGCATGATTTTGTTTACTTCTGCCTCCGAGAGATGACTCTGTCTCCAGCTTTTCAGTGTCACACAAAGATTTTACAAGCTATTGTAAACATGCATGAGAACATCTTTAAGGTTTTCATCAAGCAACTTCCTTTTGTGTCAGTGAGGACAAGCTGAAAGAAGAGGATCTGTGACCAAGAGGAAAGTAGGTCTATGTAAAAGCCACTCCACATGAAAGGAAGCAGAGGGTTGACACAAACCCCTGTTGTTATTTGTATTTGTTAACTTTTTGCATTTAGAAGCTAATCCTATACAATTGTGATTCATCATATAGGTAGGTAAGGATTTCCTGGACTTCAGTGAGTTGAGCATGTCATAGGGACTAGGCACGGACAGATCCTCTTCCTCCACCACGATTACACTCTTCTGAAAGTATTTAACAATTTAAAGGTTACTTTGTCAAATGAAAAGTAGCATATACAAATTGTGAGAAGGCATAAAGATATGAATTTGTTAAGCTTTAACAGGAGTGCTAAGTCTTTCCTGCAGATACAAACCTGTACCTAGTCTCTTACTACAGCTCATCCAACCAAAAGTAACTAGTTAAGCAATAGTAAAGTAATTGTCAGTCTGAATCATTCCATCAAACTCTCATCTTGAAAACCAAAGAAGAGACTGCTGTTAAATGTCAAGGACTCCTTGCCTGGCAATAGACTGAAATTTGGAGTTTTATGATAAACTTTAAGAATTCATTTTCCTGATACAAAAAATTATTCAACTGCAGTCCATAGCTAGCCCCTGTGGTAGGAATGAAGTGACATTAATTTTGTGATGAAAGTGAATTGAAGCTGTAAAGACTGTTTATAGACTTTATAAACTCTCATTCTTTAAATAAACATGCATAACTCTCACCTCCAAATAACTGTGTATTGTTTATTCTTTAGCAACTGTTTTATGTTGAGAAAAAGTCTGTGGTGGGTCTCTATCTTACTTTATATTCTTTTTATTCCTCTAACTTCTTCTACCCAGTCTGCACAGTAGATGTGTAACATGATATTGTTCATAGAATCAGAGTGGTTGAGGTTGGAAGGGACCTTTGGAGATCATCTATTCCAACCCCACTGCTCAAGCAGGACCACCTAGAGCCAGTTGCCCAGGACCGTGTCCAGATGGCTTTTGAATATCTCAAGGAGTGAGACTCCACAACTTCCCTGGGCAACTTGTTCCACTGTTCAGTCACCCTTACAGTGAAGAAGTGTTTCCTGATGTTCAGACAGAACCTGTTGCATTTCAGTTTGTGTCCATTGCCTCTGGTCCTGTCACTGGGCACCACTGAAAAGAGACTGGCTCTGTCCTCTTTGCATTCTCCCTTCAGGTGTTTAAATACATTAATAAAATCCCCCCTGAGCCTTCTCTTCTCCAGGCTAAACAGTCCCAGCTCTCTCAGTCTTTCCTCATAAGAGAGACGCTCCAGTCCCTTAATCACCTTCATGGTCCTTCGCTGGATTCTCTCCAGTATTTCCATGTTTCTCTTATACTGAGGAGCTCAGAACTGAACACAGTAATCCAGTTGTCATTCCATTGCTGAGCCTTGACCTCACACATCTTGTGTTGGTTTTGCGTGGCAAGGTTTTGGTAGCGGGGGGGCTACAGGGGTGGCTTCTGTGAGAAGCTGCTAGAAGCTTCCCCTGTGTCTGACAGAGCCAATGCCAGCCGGCTCCAAGACGGACCCGCCGCTGGCCAAGGCCAAGCCAATCAGCGCCTCTGTGATAACATATTTAAGAAAGAGAAAAACAGTTAGAGAGGGCTTTTGCAGCCAGAGAGAGGAGTGAGAAGATGTAAGAACATCTGCAGACACCAAGGTCAGTGAAGAAGGAGGGGGAGGAGGTGCTCCAGGCGCCGGAGCAAGATTCCCCTGCAGCCCGTGGTGAGGACCATGGTGAAGCAGGCTGTCCCCCTGCAGCCCATGGAGGGAGGATGAGGGGGTGTAGCGATTCCCCCTGCAGCCCGTGGAGGACCCCACGCCGGAGCAGGTGGAGACACCTGAAGGAGGCTGTGGCCCCGTGGGAAGCCCACGCTGGAGCAAGCTCCTGGCAGGACCTGTGGATCCGTGGAGAGAGGAGCCCACGCCAGAGCAGGTTTGCTGACAGGACTTGTGACCCCGTGGGGGACCCACGCTGGAGCAGTTTGCTCCCGAAGGTCTGCACCCCGTGGAGGAGACTCACGCTGGAGAAGGCCGTGAAGGACTGTCTCCCGTGAGAGGGACCCCACGCTGGAGCGGGGGAACAATGAGTCCTCCCCCTGAGGATGAAGAAGCGGCAGAAACACCGCGTGATGAACTGACCGTAACCCCCACTCCCTGTCCCCCTGTGCCGCTGGGGGGAGCGGAGGTTGAAGCCGGGAGTGAAGTTGAGCCCGGGAAGATGGGAGGGGTGGGGGGAGGTGTTTTAAGATTTTGGTTTTATTTCTCATTCCTCTACTCTGTTTTGCTTAGTAATAAATAAGATGAATTCCCTCTCTAAGTTCGGTCTGTTTTGCTCGTGATGATAATTAGAGAATGATCTCTCCCTGTCCTTATCTCGACCCGTAAGTTTTCTTTTATTGTAGCTTTTCTCCCCTGTCTAATGAAAGAGGGGAGTGATAGAGCGGCTCTGGTGGGCACCTGGCCCTCAGCCAGGGTCAACCCACCACACATCTTCATGTGAGAATGAAGACTTACACATGAAGACAGGTTCAGTCTCTCAAAAAAAGAAACACCCCTGAGGTACTAAGGAGGCCTTCTGGTTGGTGAGCTCACGTTGGAGCACTAATTGCTCAACGTGAAGAGCCATTCTGGATCCTGCTGAGGCTGCACTTTTTGAGTGAGAAAAATTCCAAAAGTTGTTGGACTACCAAGGGTCATTTAGCAGCAGAATGATGTTTTTTCTTTATGGTTAAGGGTCAGCTCCCCAGGAATCAGTTGCTTCTCCAACATACATCTTGCATACTCTGATGTGAGCAGGGCTGGAAACTTGGGACCATTTCAACAGGAAAGGTGAAGGCTGTCCAGATTAATTCTTTTTTTCTCATACCCTTCTCCTGGGAGCAGATAACGTTATTTCCCCATATCCTTGTTGAGCAAGTGTATATAAAACAGGTGAGTAGTACCACTGAAGCCACATTACCTGTTACTCAAAGGAAAGACACGGCCTCTTTCCACTGCAATTCTCTAACTTATTTTGAACACGACAAGTATAATTTCTCCTTTAATGATCTGGATACATTGAGTAGGTCTCTGTTGACTGGAAAGAAAGACCAAGATGATGACCCTAAATGTAAAGCTCCTCAGTTCTTCAGATGAATCCCACTCCAAAAGCTTAGGTGAGGTGATCAGTGTGCATCTTCTTTGAAAGGTAAACTGTGTACTAATGACATTTTTTTCTCCATCAAGACTCACAGAAGTACTCATACCTGAAAACTCCACAGTCATCAGCCAATAGTTGTACATGTCGAGTAGCTGCAAAAGCAGATTTTACTCATTGGTTGCTAAGTCTTGCAAAAGAATGGGTAAGTGGGCAAATGTCAGCCTCTTCATGGAATTTCTGTGTTCTGGGCCATCTGTTTTTAATGTCTTCATTTAATGAGAAGCCATCATATTCCAAACACATTATAGGAAATGCTGAAACCAATTTAGAGCTTTTTTTTTGGCATTATGGTCTTTCTGTGTAAATCCTCTTATAGTTTATTTAATAAATGATACTTTATTTTTCCCGTTTTTATAGTGATTTTGAAATATTTAAACAGGAGCATGCAAAAATGTGAGATATTTTCCCGATTTTATCCTACTATGATTACAGGAGTGTGTAGTACCTTTCAGAGCACAAGGCAATGCTACTATTACTCACACAATGAAAATCATCATTAACTGGGGTGTCAGTGGCCAGCACCACATCTTTAGAGATGAAGAATGTTCACAGTCCCAGCTATACACAGTAACAGAAAATTAAAAAGTGATGATCGTTTGAGATCAAGGTGAAGGTAAAGACCTTGAGCTGAGTAGAAAATGAAAAAATGAGGCATCCTATTAAAAGATCTTGCGGTCATAGCACAAAATGTCAAGTTCAAAGACTATTGTTCATCTTGGAGATTAAAAATCTGACAGAAAAGGAAGCAAAAAGAAAAAAAATCATAAAAATTATGTGCAAAATCTCTTGAAAGCACATGTTACTGGGAAGTGGTTAGGGGGACTGCTGAAAACCATTCAGTGATTTTTTTTTTTTCTGTTGTTAGGCTTGTTTTTTTTTTTTCCCCAAAACAACTTTTGTGTGTGGATGCTTTGATCCTAATATGTAGCTCATTCATAGCTGTGAGTGAAATCCTGCCAAGTAAGAGAATATTTCATCAAATTTTGTTATAAATGAATAATACGATGATACATCACTAGTAATGACATAACGTGAGGTCCTTACAGAAATAAGAGACTCATTAGTGTAGAAGCAGGTAGTAAGATAGATACCATCTTCTCCTTGAAAGCTTATAGTCCAAAGAATGAGAGTAGGAAGGGAAATAGGAAGGAAGAGAAATGTCATTTATAGTCACGCCTGAAAACATAACAAAGAAGAGAATAAATATTCCTCCAGCTTTTCAGTGTTCAGTTCATGCAAACTACCCATTTTGCCAGCCTGACTGCCAGATGTGGTATCTTTAAATATATCTCCTTTTCTATGGCCGTGCTTGTATTTTTAAAGGTAGGGACACAGTTCCTCACCAAGGATATTCAGTACCTTAGGAGGGGGAATAGAGTATAATGAAAGATTTGCCGCTATAGTATGTTTCCCAGAAACTAATGTGATTTATTGCATGAGTATAAGAACAGAACCCTTTGGGGCCCTTTAGGCAAAACAAAACATAACAAAACAAACCAAACTAACTAACAAACAAAAACCCACAAACAAACAAACAAACAAACAAACAATCTGCAAAAAACCATCACAACTTCATGGGTTCAGATTTCCATGTTTTTCTTGTCTCTTAGATGTTTTAATTTAAATGTCATACAACCAGTATCTCCTGCCCACTCCAAAAATCATTAGTTCTCTACCAATCACAGAATTTTCTTCTTAATATTTTTAGTATCAAAAGTTCCAACATTTAAAACATTTTGAACTTTATAGCTGTAAGTAAAAAATAATTTCAAATCAAATGAAGACACTTTTTGTTTTCCTGCTGGAAAATATCAGGCAGTACATTTGAAGAATTTCAGAAGTGTGAAACTTGACACATTGTTTGGAACAATTTCCCTTTTTTGGAGAGGGACCATTTACAAGGGCATGTAGTTATAGGACAAGGGGTAATGGCCTTAAGCTGAAGGAGGGTCGATTTAGATTAGATATTAGGAAGAAATTCTTCACTCTGAGGGTGCTGAGGCCCTGGCACAGGTTGCCCAGAGAAGCTGTGGCTGCCCCTGGCTCCCTGGCAGTGTTCAAGGCCAGGTTGGATGGGGCTTTGGGCAACCTGGGCTAGTGGAGGGTGTCCCTGCCCATGGCAGGGGGTTGGAACCAGGTGATCTTTGAGGTCCCTTCCAACCCAAACCATTCTATGATTCTATGAAATCCACATTGCTTTTAAACCAAACTGACTGTGTTGACTAACTTTCACAAGGTTCTAATTAAAACTGTTCCACATTACTTAGTACAACCAACCATTGTTTTCTTGTATTGACACCAAGGAGGCAACACTGGTTAGAGCACACACCACATAGATCATCCCAGCATCTCATGAACAAAGCATGCTCTGTTGCCTAAACACATGACCAGTTCTACTGATAATTAAGGTCTCCTGAAAACAAGCACATACCACATTTGAATTAGACAACCAATACTGAGACCTGGACAGCATTTTGCCTTTAGCAGGAAAATTCACATGTGTATTCAATGCCCTCAAAGATCTGGTGATGAAGTCACTGCCTCAGACTTCCCGTGGAATTTAGGACATCTAAATTCTCTGCGTATGGACAGGTATCTCAAATATTATTAATATCTCCAAAACTTTAACATATTCAAAGGCTGCATAAGTACCTTCATTAGAAATAAATCTAATATTATCAAATATAACCCTACTTTACATAACAGGCAGGTTTTATTATTACTTTTTCTTTTAATTTAGCAGTGCATACATCAACTGGAAGTGGCTTAATTCATTGGGGTTTTGTTATAGTCTAAGCCTAAAACAATCCCTACTGGTCCGTTCCTCAGGTTGCTGCTGCTCAAAAGTGGTGAACTATAGACCCTGTGGGGTAAGTTTGCCAGTAGCTAGGGAGAAAGGGCACAACATAGTTCCTGATAGTAGCAAATTACCCATATGCCTGATTACACAGACACAATCTTTCGTATTCCTTATGCTGCCATTTAAACTGCTACCAAATTTTCCCCTTAATAGTTTGAAAAAGCAATTAGGGGTGGGGAAAAAAAAAAAAAGTTAAGATTTATGGACTGAGACTAGCAATCATTATTTTTGCTTCTGTGAGGAAAAACACTTTCTAGTTGTTCTTTTATCTGCTTTTTCACAGCGTGGAAGTCTGCCAAATTAGGGGTCATTAGCCCAAATAGCTGCTCTGCTCCCACCTACTTATCTGTCAGATGCGATAGGGAGGAATTACACAGGATCTCTAAGGAGATTCATCTACGTCATAGAGTTCTAAGCTGCACGATCTGAGACGTTTACAGCATGGTACAAAGATTAGTCGAACAAATGTTGAACAACTATTTGTTGATAATGTTTTCTGGAGGAAACAGTCTCCCTAGTCTTGTATTTGTACTGGTGTGGCCTGACAGGTGACCTTGCCTTAGTACTAGAAATTAAAGCAATTAGTAAGGTACATTGAGTTCACGAGTGGCCATGTAGCATCAGTGTGAGAGTGTCACTGTGTATCCTTTTATATAGCTTTTTTTTTTTTAGACACTTGTGTAAATTTCACAAAGGGCCCACTTCCTGGTGTAAGTAGAAGAAGATACACATGTCAAAAGAGAGCGTGCATCCTTAAAAGCACAAGTGGTTACCACTGAAAGAGTTCACTATTCTGAATTTACTTGACTGAATAATTTCTTTGTTCAGCTAAGAAATACAGGAAAAGCAGCTTTAATCCTATGACTAAACATTCAGTTTTGCCAATAAAAAAACCAAACAACACAATATTATTTTGCCTCAGGAGCATCGGCCTGGAGCATAGGCATGGGCTCTTTGGCATCTCAGTGCTCAGCATCAGGACCCACCTTGCAGTGTAATTGTCCTCACGTATCTTCCTTCTTCAAAGCAACACAACATTTTTTTTACTTGCGAGGCTCCCATATGAGTCTTTTTAGGAAAACAGTGTTTTGATGACTAGAAATTTTCTTCTAAGTTGCAGTTCATGTTCATGTGTTTCTCTGCCTTTATTCCCTCTGGCCAGAGCAGTCTTCTCCTTCCTGGTATTTACCTTGCGATCTTCAGGGCTGCCAGCCTGTCTGCCCCCTGCCTTCCTTCGCTACAATAAACAAGTCAGATCTTTTTTGCATATTTTTTTTTCTTTTAAGGTGCTTCCTGATCACGTTTTCAAGCTTTTCATGATATCCAGGAGAGCTAAAAATGGTTTAACCTTTTTTTCTTTTCTTTTGCATTCTCTTTCACTCTTTCTACTGTAAACTGGGAGCCATGACACCGAAAATCTGCTGAGATTTATTCCTTTTCAGCAGCTAAGATATTTTTTAAAACAATCACCAAATATTAAGAGTATGCAACATCAGTAAAAATCTGTCATAATTGTTAGGGACTGGCTGTGACTCTAAAAAGCTACAGGAGGCAAACAACAAAATTGTATCTTTTTTTTTCCTCTCTTCTTATGTCACATTAATAAAACATGATTTTTTTATATTATTTGCATGAGTTAACTCAGGTTCATTCTGCTAGCATATGAAGTCTATTCAATTTCCAGGCCTTGATAGTAGTAGAGACAGATAAACACATATCTTAGTTCAAAGCCAACTGGAGCCTTTGGGAGAAAAAAAATACAGGCAATTCTAACCAAATTACAAGCTTTTAATCTTAACTAGTCTTCTGCTCATGAGATCTGGGTCCTCACTTTTAATATAGATTGCATTTTTCCAATAAGAATATCATAGATTTTCCAATCATAAATTGCCATGTAGAGGAGTGTACAAGAAAGCCAGTTTTGCTGGAATGCCAAAAAGATGATGTGCTGATTGTATTTGTTTTTAATGAAAGGCAGCCTGTAGCGATTACACCAGAAACGGATTATTAATCCAAGTGTGACAAAAATTTCATTATCAAAATCTGGACTGTGTTTCAAAATCTAAACGGGCCTCTCTCTTACATGCCTTCAGAAGTCTTTAGATCTACTATTAATAGAGACAGATCAGTTTGCTGAAGAAATAGATAGATATTGGATTGAGGAGAAATTAATAGGAAAAAGGGGAGAACACTACTATCTCCAAGAGTCCTGGATACTTCATGTCAGGTTCCCAATCCTTGTTTTAAAGTTTTGGGAAGTTCACAACTAAATTTGCATTGGTCTTAAGAAATTCCCCCAGAAATAGCCGATCAGTGATCTCACAGTTCTTCAGTGACAGCATGGGGAACAAAAGCTTTGACTACACCACAACATAATACAAGGTTTTCTAAAACTCATATTTTGCAAACCTTTTACACCATTCTGTAGTAAGCACTTATCACTGTTTGAAACAATGATTTTTGTGAACCTAGAGAAAAACAAGCAATCACTGGCACATATGTATCAATGATCATATGTAGGCATACTTCGGTTAATATCCTACAAAGCATTTTGCACACATGCAGGAGAGAAGTCGTAATTCTCTTTTCTTAGGCCAGCCAATTTCCTCTTACCTGGCTTTCCTTCTGCCTAAATCCACAAACTGAAATTGTTTACTACATCCTTGCCCTTGTTGCTGACACTTGACCTTTTAATGCTTTTCCATCTAAAGCATTAAAGTGATGAGAAATAAAAATGAAAAACAAAAGAGAAAACTACGTGTCGTGGTTCTACTCCAGCCAGCAACTCAGCATCGCACAACTGGTCACTTAGTCCCCTCCGGTGGGATGGGGGAGAGAATCAGAATGGCAAAAGTGAGGAAACTCATGGGTTGGGATAAAGACAGTTTAATAAGTAAAGCAAAAGCTGTGCACAAAGCCAAACAAGAAATTCATTCCCCACTTCCCATCAGCAGTCAGATGTTCAGCCATCTCCAGGAAAACAAGGCTCCATCACACATAACGGTGACTTGGGAAAACAAATGCCATCCGAGCATGACATCATATGGTATGGAATATCCCTTTGGTCATTGGGGTCAGCTGTCCCAGCTGTGTCCCCTCTCAACTCCTTGTGCACCCCCAGCCTACTCGCTGGTGGGGTGGGGTGTTGAACAGAAAAGGCCTTGGCTCTGTGTAAGCACTGCTCAGCAATAACAAAAAACATCTCTGTATTATCAATGCTGTTTTCAGCACAAACCCAAACCACAGCCCCATACCAGCTACTGTGAAGTAAAAAACTCTGTCCCAGTCAAAACCAGCACACTGCGGTTGACTTTTCCCTTAAAATTTGTCTTGGTTTCTCCTTGCTCTACATCTAACTGTTCATTTTATGTTTTCTGGGTTGTTCCTTTCTCTGTAGAGGACAATAAAAAGGCTGAATCAAATATTCCTCTCCGAGGAAGATAGTCTTACCTGGTTACCCATGTGTCCACATTTTAAATAATAGAGTGTGGAGGTCTTCTTTTCCTCCTTGCTCTGTTCCATCCTATGTGTTGCTTTCTTTGTAGTAGTTTGTTTGCTGTGGTGGATATGAGTCATTCTGATAGGATGTGATCTTATTTCTTTCCAAAAAACATGTTATGATATGGTGCATGATGAGATTTTTGTCCAGACTAGCTGTTTCAAAGTTAAGCCCAGGCCAAACTTAAAAACAGGTGGGGTTTTCTGGATTTTTTTTACTTGAGGATATGAGAGGAGAGCTAAATGACAATGGCTGAATACACCTAACTCTCCCTAATAACCACAGAGAAAGTCAAAGAAAGCCTAGATCACAAGGGTTAGGCGAAACGCATTTCTTTTTAAGAAAGTGGTTTTGCAACTCAGATCATGTCTTCAAGCAAAGTCATAAGTGGAAAAAATCTGAGATGATAAAGATATAAAATTTGCGAAAACAAATTCAGGGACAGAGAATATTTCTACAGCATTTTCGTGGCTTAGCCCCAGCTGGCAGCTGAGCACCACACAGCCGTTCGCTCACCCCTCCCTCTCCAGTGCGACAGGGAGGAGAATCGGAAGAAAAAGGTAAAACTTGTGAGTTGGGATAAGGACAGTTTACCGGGGCAGCAAAGGAAGAGGAAAATAAAAACAACAGTACTTAGAATACACAAAGTGGGTGATAAACAACACAATTTGCTCACCCGACCGATGCTCAGCCCATCCCCAAGCAGCTGCCCCTCTTCCCCAACTATCCAACTATTATATGCTGAGCATGACATCATACGGTACAGAATACCCCTTTGGCCAGTTTGGGTCAGCTGCCCTGGCTGTGTCCCCTTCCAGCTTCTTGTGAAAATTAACTGTATCCCAGCCGAAAACCAGGACAAGCACATACCATGAAGGGTCATGGAAATCTTTATTACAGTAATTTTAACAGCCTTTCTTTACACACGCTACCCATTTTGGCTTCAACGATACTCTGCTTTGGACATGTCAAAGTGTTCAGTTTCCTTCTTGATGTTGTTACCATTTTCTTTTTCTGTTGATTACTTTTTCCTCCCATGTTACCCAAGAATGAACTGTTGCAGCTGTGGTAAATACTGAAAATTCTGTGCCTAAAGGTAAAAAGAGCTGTTGACATGTTCAAATTAGCTGACACTAAACAATAGCAAATGCTCCCTTATAATCCTTGTGGCAAAGACAATAAAATAAGGAAATTACTGGGCATAAATAAAACTGTAAATAAAATTAGAGCTTCATCTAGCCCTCTGAAAAAAATATAAAGAAGGAAAGGGAAGGAAAGAACCAAGGAAATTCAGGGGGAAAAAAAGAATGAAATTATATGAAATCGCATTATCAAGCCCTAAGTGCAATTGGCTTTTGAGACAGCTTTGAAAAGTGTATGTGGGAAAAAGCAAGAGAACAAAGAGAGAAACAGCAGAAGATATTCAAGAGGATGCTGAGGAGAGGATGCTGACTCCTTTTCTAGTGTGTTTCAGATTTTTTTGTGTGTGGAGTTTTACAGATATGTTTTTTCAGTCTTCCTACTGGCTCCACAGTGAAACCTGCAAGGGTCTTTCTACGTAACTATCACAGCAAAAGAAAAGGATTGTGAGGGCAGTGACACAGCAACATGAACCACAAATGCCTCCTGTTTATGAATGAAAAAACAGAAAGGGAGGTGAACCTCTCCAAAATTAGGCTTCTAGGAAAGCACCGCAAGGAGAATCAGCAACCAAGAAATAGAAGACCTGGTTTATGGGGGTTTTTTAAGGCCTTATTTTGAACAGTAGTGGATATAATTTTATGGAGCTGTTGCAATAAACAACTAGAATTTAGTGGAAATAATACTTCTGGGCACCCATGACATTTCTTGTTGCAGTGTATTTATGTTTTACTCATAGTGCGGTCAATCTATACAAGGAATGAGACTTAACAAACAAAAATTATATATGTTATTTTAGCAGTGAGACCAGCTCTCCTTTAGGGAAGCAAGCTTAATTTTGGTGGTCTGATCAATCAATAACTTACTAATGTAGTAACATCACTTTTGAAATAAGTAATAAGATATAACTATTAACTATAATAAAATCATCCTTTTCCCAGTTCATGAAATTACAGTCTTTCATCACATCTTTCTTTTCCCATTACATTCCACTAGCATAATTTATTTTTCCCTCATCTCTTTGTGGTATAGGCATGTTAGAGCTCTACAAACACAGTGTAAATCATCTACCAGGATCTGGGATAATTCTTGCTCCTACTGAGGTCAAAGGACAAAATCCTGCTGAGATCACCTGAAAGCCAAATTGCATCTTTTGCCACACTTCTGATCTCTTCAGGTTCTTTTACCTCCTTATTAACTACTACAACCACTTTTGGCTTCCTGGGCAGTTTTGTAGACCATAACTGGAAAGCCTGGACTTGCAGTAGAGACACAGCAGATGATAGGTCATTGTGCTTCGGCTCAAGGAGACTTCAGGTTGATTCCCAGAGTAGCTTGTAATATAGAGGTTTTGACTTCTTCACTTCATACATAGTTCAGCACATGTGTCTCTCATTTCTCTCTCTTGCTTCTCCTAATTACCTGTGGTGCAAGCTTGCTCACTCAGGAGCTATCTCTCACTGTGATCAGAGAATTTCTGTGATTTTTTTTTCCCCCTTAAAATATGATCAACATCCTCATTGTGCAGTTAGATGCTCTGTTTATCGAGGAAAATAAACACCAATGCCAGAGAAATGTTCTCTGTGGCTAAGCCTGAAGGATTGTAACATAAATTAACAACTAATAGGTATGAGTACCTGCTCTTTCTGTTATACTCTCTTGCCTGCATCCACAATTCGTATAAATTGGTCTCAGCTGTACCTGGTGTGTGGCTTGAGCAAGTCACATTGATACCTGCTCATGTTTCATTGGAGCTTAAATTAGAAGTGTGTGTTCATTGCATTTTTTTAACGTGCAAATACTGAAAACATGAAATACTTTTACACAGGAAGGCTCTTTTTCCAAGCTATGCCTTTACAGAAGCATATCTGTACCTTATTCGTCACGAATATTTATTCTACTGTAGTTTTCACACTTCATGGTAATCCCAGTTAACATCTCTTCCCACAAGAGTCCTTCATTATTTCAAACTTCAGATGCGCTCACGTGTGGCATTGGTGTATGTTTTATATTTGCATAGGGTTCATCTGCCCTAGTCACCACACGTTTTTGCTTCAACGCAAAACCCATGACCAAGTGGCAGCAGTGTAATGACTGATCATCTGTCAGCTGAAGCGTATTAGCTAACAGCAGGAGCCCTCCTTGAGTGTTGACCTGCGTGACTTCAGGTCGGGACATTTCCAGGTGTTGATCCACTTCTGCCATCACTGCTGCAGAGCAGTTGGGGAAAAGGAACATGTAAACTGATGAAAGAGAACAAAAAAAGCTGCATTAGACCTTGCAGTTGAGCAGATGAGGTATTGTGGTCTGGTGATGCTTCATGGGATTGGTGTTCCTCACCAACTGTACGGAGAAATCAGCTGAAAGCAGTAACATTTTGAATTGAATGCATTCAGCTATACTCACTCAGCTGATAAATGTAATTGAGTGGCTCATGCATCCTTTCCCTGTAACCACAACACAGAGTTTTACCTGACTTGACTTAGACATATTTTACATGCTTTGATTACTCTGCTGTAAACTGACATTGAGATAGCGCAGAAATCAAGGCGATGGGAGACAAAACAGATAGGAGCAGAGCAGTGAAAAACATTCATTCTGTCTTCTGTGCCAAGTGATTGCAAGGATTTTTTCATAAAGATTTCCCAACTAAGATTTCAGAGGGTTCATATTTGGGCATAACAGCTGCTCTCTAGAAAAGTGACACCCCTCAGCAGCATGTGCTTGGGAAGTGCAGCATTGTTGTTTTCGAGACTTGTAATGATACATATCCTGATGTGTGGGAGGATAATGTTGTCCTTAGGGTCTAGGTAGAGAGGATTCTTTTTATTAACCGGTACCATTTCATTATCTTGGAGGGAAAAGAGAATCAGAGATTCATTTTTCATAAGGACCAAATTTTAGAAGATTGACATTTTTCTGCATAATAAATACAACTTGGGGGTATGCTCACATATTATTATAAATTTAATCCACCTTCTAAAAGCACTTTTTGGAGTCTTTGATTACTTGCTGTAACTTTAACACCTCTTCTGGTTCTATCTTTCTGGTTTCACAATGGAAAATAAGGGGAAAAAAAAAATTCATTATATAAATTCTACAAAATTAGGGTATCTGTACTGGTGTTTCCAAGGCAGCAATAACAAATAATTTGCAGAAGTTGTTGTTGGGAGGTTTCAATTTTTATTTTTTTTTTTTTAATGACTTAACAAAAATGACTAATGCTAAGAAACCAAGTTGAGAATAGTTCAGTCTAACAATGGATTAATTTCACATTTAAGCCTTTCAAAATGACCCTTCTTCCCAGTCATGGGGCTTGTTTATATTCCATTCCATAGACAAATAAACTTTCTTGCTATAAATTCATTACCTGGTCCTTCTGCTCATTTATTTTTTTCTGTTCATTAGCTGCTAAATAATTTGACTTCAACTCAAATGTAGGTTACAAAAGTTCTGATACCTCCTAAATTATGCCTTTTGGGCAAACCTGCAGATGCTCTGATGTCAGATAAGTATCTGCGGTTAATTATGTTGCATCTCTAAACACAGTGTAAAAAAGGGTAGAAAATAAAGATTAGAAAGAATATAGATTACATGTGAACAAGCCAATTCGAGCACAGGAAATGGTATAATCAGATTAAAGCTACCTGATCCATACGAGCCCTCCTAGAACAGCTAATTGAATGGGTCACTCTCAGTTAGCTTATATGTCTAAAAAATATTCAAACAGACATTTTGGAATATTTAAGACTTCTTAAGCGACTCATCCCAAATATGCTATGTGTAAGAATCATACCCTTCAGTTTTGTTGTGTAGAAGCAGAGAGGATGATTGTGGTACAGAATATTTATCTAAGGATCAAACAATACTTTTGTGGAGTCCATATTTTGTATGCCTTCTCTCAGCAAGAATGAATTTCCAGTATGATGAGCAGCTAGTTTTAGATTTACTCATGGAAGTGTAATCTATTTCTCTACAGTCAGGCCTCAACAAGTATGAGTTATCTAGAAATAGTCTGTTACTAAGTGTTTTTTTCCTATTACCTGACAACTGTAAAACCTGATTTTCTGGACTCTCCCAAAAGACAAGTTCATGAGATGATTGACAAAAAGATGTGCACCTTTTGGGAATGTAGATTTGTACACTTTCTATTCTTGATGCTGGATGTGCAGGACTGTACCAATAAGGGGAAATATTTCCATCATTTCTTCAGGGGGTCCATGACCTGAGATACTAATATCCCAGCAGAGCTGTGGTTACTGTCCTTTCCATCCATGGCCAGCACATATACGTGTGAAGCAAAACTGTGCTAAGAAAACTGACTGACCATCCTTGGCTGGCATTTGCTCTAGTACTTCTTTTGAAACACAACCAATGCCATAAGTGAATAAATAATTCGTGCTTTTCAGTCTTTTTAATCTGTATGCCAGGAATATTTGTATGCTTTTCCAGGACTGTTCTAAGTCAGAACTTTAGTGGTATTTTTGTGATTCTTAACTCGTGCCTCATATGCACCAGCCATCAGAGTGCAAAGCCCCTCATAAGGTGAGCCTGGCAAGACAAATCCTACATGAGGCCCCATTGCAATCTGAATTTAATCAAGTAGCTGCCAAGGCTCACGTTATTCCAGGAAGGGAATATCCTTGGTGGAGATTCAGCTCAAGATCCAGGTATCTAAAGTTAGGCAGTAGAGGCAGATATCTACACATAAGTTAGGCATTTAGATTACCATGACAGTCATTAAAAGCCCAGTCAATATAATCAGTGGAGCTTACAGCATGATGCAATTCACAAACAAGTTGATACTTTCAGATGAGCTGAACAACTTTCCAGGATCTATTGATGATACTGACTTTCTGTATTGACCATTTATTATATAGTCCATTGGTATTAACATGATTTTATATACCTATCTTGTATAAAGACAATCAGAGTTAAAAAGAATAAATGAAGCAATTCAATTTAGTTGTCTATAATACAAAGTTTCACAGGGTCATTTAAAATGCTGTAGGGTTTCTGAAGCATCCAAAAGAGCTGACAGATGTAACACAGGACTTGCAAACTTTTAAACTGACATCATGAGCCAGATGGGAAGCTCAGGGATATCTATAATGGCACTGGATGCCTATACAGGGCAATTGAATCAAGTCATAAATGTTTGAAAATCTTGCTTTCTCTGTTCTTCATCCTCTCCATTCCTTGTATTTATAATATGGCAGAGTTTCAAACTAATGCTTGCTGCCAGGAAGAGAGGACTTTGGTGCAGGGGTTCAGTTGGAGGTGTTAGTTCCCACCTCCCAGTGCCTCTGGATGTGAATGTAACAGTGACTGGCCAGTTCATCTGCTAAGTCAAAGCCTAAAGGCTCAAACCCAACTGTCATATCCCATGGGAAGATATCTGTAGAGGGCAGGAGTGGCCCATTCGGGTCAACCTTGGCTGATGCTCATCACTAAGCATTTGCTCTGTGTACTACAAATATACCATCTCATTAAGGCAGAGTGCCTCATGGGTCATAGAAGTAATCAAACCGTGAAAATCACAGGCTTTTCACAACTAAAATTAACTTAACATTTTTCAGTTAGGATATATTTGCTTTTTTTTTTTTTTTTTTTAAAGAAACACTGCAGTACCACGGTGCAGAAACACTGTCTTTGGTATCATTTTGCTCCTGCACATTTCATAGAATAAGATGTGTGTCGTCGTCGTCGTCCCCCCCCCCCCCCCCCCAAAAAAAAAAAAAGGGGGGGGGGGAAAATGTGGCCAAAGCAGCCATTTCCAGACAAAAAGCATACTTACTATTCAGTAGATGCTTCATGCCCAGAATCTCTTTCTCAGGAAGTTTACAAATGCACCCTGCTCTACTGAAATGACCTTTACATGGCATCGGAAAAGAGTGACTGCAAAGAATACATGACACCAAACATATCTCCCAAAAGCAAATGCCACCTCATCACATAAATGTCAGCAGGCAAATCTTTTGGAAGGAATGCTGATGGGCAAAGTCAAGTACTGTTGCATCAGCACAAGACATGCTTCAAGAGTGGAAGCCATGTACACTTATTTTTGAAAGACTCCAACTATTTCTTTTGTCTTGTTTGGATTCTTCCAGGAGTCTAAATGATTGACAATCCCTAATTAGTGTCTGATAAAAACTTTGAAAATAACAAGCTCCAAAGGAAAGACAAAGTTTAACAGGTTATATTTAAGGATAAATTAAATAATCTAAAATGATGGGGTACCATTTTCCCTGTCTAATATACATTGCAATTTTTTTTTCCAGTGGTCAGCTTAGAAGAGGTTTCTGTCTGTAAATTATGAAATACGCCAATCATGGAGTAAATCTTACTTCAGAATAAATGTGACTTCTATGAAAATCAGGTCTTAAATATTTAATTTACACACTGGCTTTTTCTCCCCTACACCCTAATACATATAAGGAATTAGGATGTTTCAATATAATCTCAGCACATTACTCTGAAAATGGAGAATAATGGAGAAGGAGATTTTCCATGACTCCTCGATATTGATATCAAATGTTATAATTCTTTGCACATATATTTTATTCTTTTCTCATGGACAGTAATTACTGTACATTCTGTAACAAGTTGAAAGGCAGATTCTGTCCCTAGAGTCCTGCTGACCCACATTATCATATCTCCTTGTTCAAGAGAGTTACAACAATTTAAATCAGCTAAAAATCTAGTCCCATAAATTGTTCACTGCAGCAAGATGTGAGATACACTGACATTCCTCATCTTTAATTAACTTTCTTTCTCACCACATTAATGTGGAAGAATCAGAATAAGCAAAGAAAAAGACACTTGCTTTGTTGTATCTTTCTAACAGATTTCTGTAAGCGGTGTTAAGGTAACCACTACGAAACTGTGTAATTCATAGAAGAAACTATTCCATGTGTGGAATGACAAACATTCAAATATCAGCTAACAGAATAAAACAAAGTCATGGTCTCTGAAAAGCTTCCCAAGAGAAAGGAAAAGGTAACCTAAAGATACAATTTCAAAGGAGCAGGGAAGATTAGCTCTGCCTTTCATGATCTTATTATTGACTTCAGCATAACAAAAGAAAATCTCAAGGCAAAAAATTGACTTTCCTAGCACACACTCCATTCAGTGATTTCTTTGTGCTTTTATGTTGTCCCATTTCTCAGCTTGAGAATGATTGACTGTGTTTGTAATTTTTCCTAATTATTGGGAAAAGACAAGAATGACATTTCTGGTACAAGAACAAATGGATTTAAACTGGTCTCCAATAAATTTAGGCTACACTTTGTTAGGTATTTTTAACCAAAGAACAGATTTCAGACTAGCCTTTTACTAGGTTGGAGAGGGCAACTAGTCTACTTAATTTTAGGATAGAGTTTGATTAGCTGATAAAAGCAATTAGTTCAGTAGTAGAACACTAGATGTGGAATGCAATTCCCTCAATAATCACGAGCGAGAAATACATTAGATCCTATATAGAATAGTGTGAACTGCCCTCTATAAGTACCCAGTTCTATTGTTCGACATGAGGCAGGGAAGGCTGCCTTCAGCTAGATGTTAAACTTGTGAATAGCCAAAATCTGGCATGTGACTACACTGGCATCACAATAGATCTTCCATCCTCCAGCATGGTGCCCAACTTCACCTTGGTTACTCAGTCCTGGATGGGAAATTCACCTGGTCCTTTTACTCTCATTGGGTACTTGGTCCATCATGATTCCAGAGGGTATTTAGGGATTTTGCACAAGATTTCCCAAGGTTAGCTGCTTTGTTCCCAATTCAAACTTTCCTTTTTTTCAGGCTGCAGAGATATAACAGAAGAGAAAAAAATAAAACCAACAACGCTCCCCCCCAAAAAAAACCAAACAAAAACCCCCACGGAAAACAAGTATACAATATTTTCTTGAAAGAGAAGATCAGGACAACTCCTCTGGAGACCTATAGCCATTTTATCCAACGATGGGTATCTTTTCTCTAGCTGTATTTATCTGCAAGGAATCATTTTGTCTGATTACAGTGACAGGCACCTGACACTGCTTTTCTCAGTACAGAATATTCAGTGGTAAGACAAATAAGAAAAAAGACCAAATAACAGTAGTGTCCATAAGTAAGAACCTGACAAAATCTGCAGGCTAGATAGCCTACCCTGACAAAAGCATGAAAGTAGAACCAGAAATCTTGTGTACATTTATACTGAAGCTTCTCATTCTTTTGTCCAAGGTAATGAAGCAGTGGTCAGCTTTCATGTACCGTGTAAGGCTATCTCCCCACATCTTTAGTCCTCTCCTTTGGCTGACTTAACAACCTAGACTGGCAATTGATGTTGTCATGACCAGTAGTTAGAGCAGAAAAACCTAGATAGGACTGCAGTAATGACTGCAAGTGCTGAAATTAGGCAGGAGAACTGAGTCAAGACATTCCTGAGCCAAGAAGCCAACGTGAAGCTGAGCTTGGAGAAGATGGAGTAAAGGCAGAAAAGATTGGAGGTCAGTTATTTTGTTATAATTGGTCTGGGTTTAAATAGCCCTCAGGCTGGCCTGCCATGCCATCTTTAGGGCAAGACAAGGGAATTGGGATGTAACTGCAGACTTCTATGGTGTATCTGAGAAAGTATGGAGGGAGAACACTTGGTCTTTCTCTGTACATTAAGAAGGACAGAAGTGAAGAGTGATGATTTGGGTTATTTCTACACCACAGTCCAAAGGCGTGATAATAGCTCCTGTAAACATATCCAGTGTAATATTAAAGCAGTTTTTTCCAATAGCAGTCTCTCTCACGCCTCAAGGTCAATAGTTTTCATTAAAACTTTCAAAACCCACCCAAAAGTCCTGAGTACTACAGATCTCAGCTTCTGCACTAATACCCCAGCCAGCTATTTTAATTCTGCCTTGGAAGTATATACACACACTGCAAAGTCACCTTTGAATTGCACCATCACATAGCTGTAGTCTTGTTTTCCAGGAGAGTTGGGCATGTAAAATTATTAATGCCCAGGAAACAAAATAGTGCAGCAGGACCTCTGTGGCTCCCTATGCCAAGACTGAAATGTTCGCCCGATACCAAGGCATAAGATTGCCCCCACGCCCATATGCTTCCCACGTCTTCCCATTACCGATGTGTGTTCAGAATTCATCTGTACGGCACTTTCATCATGGGGCACATGTCTCACTGAAAGTCAAAAGAATTTCCATTCTTCAGTGACTAAGTAGCTTTCAAAAATACAATGTGTGTTCCTTAGGGACTTGGATCCCTTTGGAATAAAACATAACAATTAAACCTCTCTCATCATAATTGCAAAAAGATGAGTAACAGACAAGTGTGTATTTGTCAAGCGGAAATCATGTTAGCAAAGTCTAATTTTTCTTGTACACTTTGTGAAGGGGAAAGGAAAAAATTAATGAGAGATACTATGGCATTGGTAGGGTTTCTAACACTATTTCTCATGCAGTTTCATGAGAAAGTAAGGAAAATCTGGTCTTGGTGCAATTGTTACAGATTGGGAATAATGCCTTGGGAACTCTATATCATTCCAAAGGAGTAGTTATCGCAAGTGTAATGTCAAAATGCAAATATGCATCACACAGATTCTATAAGGTTCTATTCTGCATTTGATGCTTTTGCAATGACCTGAATGATCAAAAAGAGAGTATGCTCATTAAGCTGACAAACACAAAGTAGGCAGGCACTGCAAGAAGACTGGAGGACGTGATTCATGTTCATAAATATCACAACAGAGAAAAAAGGTCATCTGAAAGAAAGGAAAAATGCAACAGGAACAAGTGTAATATAGTCCCCTTTGTCAGTAATAACTGACTTTACATGGACAGGATGGGAATTACAAGTGAGACAACTTTTCAAGAAAAGGAGTTAAATTGGATGAACAAGAGTCAGTGGCGGCTTGTGCTTGCTAAAAAGGCAGTTACCATAAGGAGATGTATGGTCTGAAGACAGGGCACATTGTTGGTCAGGTTATGTGTATGTGTACTGTGAGAGTGGTGAGGCACTGGAACAGGTTGCCCAGAGAAGCTGTGGCTGCCCCATCCCTGGCAGTGTTCAAGGTCAGGTTGGATGGGGCTTTGGGCAACGTGATCTAGTGGAGGGTGTCCCTCCCCATGGCAGGGGGTTGGAACTAGATGATCCCTAAAGTCCCTTCCAACCCAAACCATTCGATGATTCTATGTGTAATCTGCAATCCAAAGACATGATGTTAGTGTAAATACACTCATGTAAACATAATTATATGGTTATATACCATTAAACTGAATAGTGAGCTTCCTTCAATAGTATCACCATGACCCAGAGATGATCACAAAGGAGAACTTGTGTTGGTACTCCAAAGACAGGGCCTGCCAAATGGAACTCAAGACCAGACCTGGATGTAAGAAAAATAGCCTGAATTACCTTGCCAAACTATTCACCAGTGCTAAGAACTTGGCAAGAGTGTGATGTGAACTATTGGACTCCAGCAAAAAGGAAGAGGGAGTGGAGTCCAAAAGACATGAATTTAAACAGCCAGGGCTCAGGAAAATTGAGGGAAAAGAGATGGCAGGAGTTGTGGTTGTTTAGCCTAAGGAAGAGGAAAGTCGGAAGGAATATACTAGAAAGTCTGAAAGTCTCTTGCAAGGAGAAAGTGCGTAGTCTGCTCTGTATCCCTGATGGACAGGACAAGAGGACACGGGCTTAAATCACAGTATGGAAGATTCAGAATTTAGGAATTTTCCTATAATGAGAATATTGAGACACAGACTAGGAGAGGTGTGCAGTGTCTGTCAATATAGTGTTTTAAAGACAGGTTAGATAAATATTTTTAGGAATCATATGGGTCATCATATGGGAAATATCCTACTTTGAGCCTGCTAAGGTTTAGATGCATTTTGCAGTTTACGTTCTGATTATTCTACAGCCTGGGTTACTGTAGTTTTATATTTTCATATGTGGAAAATACAGAATCAGAACTGCTGGCCTCATTAATTTGCTTAGTCTCTATTGAATTGTTCATCTTAAAAATATGGAAAAAAATGAAACTATGTAATAGTTGAGTTTCACTTATTTTTAAGCAAATCATTCTGATGTTATGTTTTGAAATTCATTAATCATAACACCCAAGTAATCCAAACTGTTTTTCTGTGTTTCTGTAGTGCCAATAGAAGAAAGAAAGACCCCAGGTTGCCTTTATTGTAAACAAATGCAACTTGGATAGATGCATACAGTGAACATCCTGTAGAAAAAAATTGTTCATTGTACACTGGGTTTCAAAGCAGATGTGCCATTTCAATGCAAATACCCCTGGAAGAAAAAAATTCTGATGCACTTCCATATGTATTACCTATGTCTGTGTGTTTGTGTGTGTGTTTCACTTCGATAAAGCAAATTAAGCTGAGAGAAAACATTCCTGAAAGCAGAAATGTGCAGGAAGGCAGATACAGCTTTCCATTGGGAATTTAAATATATTGAGCAGCTTAGAAACCTGATTAAGACAAAACACTGTACCTCCTTGAGAGTTGGTGTGCTGTCCTGGTAGTGACAGGCATTCATGTGGATTTGAGCCTTAGGGGGTGACATACCCCAGTACCCATCAGAAGTCATGCTCATCCCCTTCAAATTTCTACTCTCAAAGATGTGTCTCTTTGTTCTTGGCTATTAGTCTCTGTCAGAAAGACCCCACCTCATCCCATTGGTCATGTTAACTCCCAGACCAGTACCACAGCAGATTCTTCCTGAGTTTGGGAGGGTACGGACAACACTCCCCATCACTGAAAAAACAAGTTTGATTAAATTAACCCCAGGGAGTCGTTAAAGCAGATCACACTCTTTTTCTGCCCACGGAATGGAAAGAGGAGCAGAAAGCTGATGCTCAGCCTTGCAAAGAAAGACTATTTATCAGCCAGGTTTGTTGCAACATTGTGGTGTCAAAGCTCATGCTGTAAGAGAGGTGATACCAGCTCTAAATTGGCTTCACTGGCAAATGAAATGGAGGAAGCTATTGATCATCCTTCTCTGCTAGATTTTAGTGTGTGTGATGGGACCCAAGGCTGGGAAGCCACACCTGTTTGTGACCTTTTTTCCTCTCTGAGAGAAAATGGAGAGAACTATAGAAGTGATATACGCACAGCCACGTTTCTCCTCACCATCATCCCTCCCACACTCACTATAGGAAAAAGGTTGGAGTCAACCAACTCTTCTGGCTTGCAAGAACACATCATCTGCAGATTTGAATTCCCATGGTGCAGGCTGAGGATGGTGCCCAGGTCTTCAGACACTGTGTTTCTTCCTGTTCAGATTGTATTTGGCCGTCACTCCAAATGCCTTCCTTCTCCTCATGTAAACACCTGTATAATCGCTGCTTAATCTTTCCTGCCAAGCATTTTTGGATTGGAGCTTATGCAAAGAAAAATGCATAAGCGATTCTCAACAGGTTTCAAACTTTTTGGGCATGTATAAGTGTATTAAAGCTGATCTTTTTCCTGTATTATCAGAGGTCCTTGTAGCAGAACTAGTTTCACTCAGAAAGCATGGGAGAAAAATAAAACTTAGACCACTTTTTGGGACAGAAATACCTTATCTATACAGCTTAAAACAGCTGAAAGCAACAGAGATCGAGCAGATTGTGTGCGATAGCCATTTTGTCAGGCTCACATCAGCCTTGGTAGCTTTAAGAATCAACGAAGTGCCAATAACATATATGCTAACAGTAGACAGAAGTAGCTGATGAGCAGCCCTGGAGATCCCAATGACAGTAGGCTGATCACTGATGGAGGATGAAGAATGCAATAAGCATAAGGGACTTAGTTCTCAAATTAGGGATCACCTGAATTGTGATCCTAGAAATGAGTAACTAGGAAAAGAAACCTTGCCAATCCTTGGTTTAAAAATTATCTTCCTATTTCCATGTGCCTATTCAATGAGTTAAAATAGAATTCGATTTTAATGGTGGTGATATAACTGCTGCCTTTTTTAATAGATTTGGTGCGTGCAGCCTTTCCATAGTTTACCAATTCTCTGGCCTCCTTTTCTGCTACATAAATTTGGAACATAACACCATCACTTCAATATGATTCATGCAACCTGACTTCAAAATCTAATTTTTAAATGCCTAAATCTGAACTGGTCAGTATGGATTCCCTTTAGCAACAGTGGAGAGAAATCAACAGCTCCAGAGGGCAATTCATCTCCACCTAACACAGTTGTAAAATGGTCACCAAATGAATCAATTTCTGGAGGCAATTTTTTCTATTTGTTCTCTATTTTCTGTAAAGAGAGATTTCCTAAGCTTAGATCAGCCTAGAGTTACACACTTAACATTTAGACATCAAAAATCATGAGAAATGAATCACCACTTGAGTTGCCCAAACCCCACTCTTCTGGTTTTGTGAAGTGAAAGACTGGGCACAGGTTATAAATATGCTGTAGTAATCTAATAATGTTGTTCTAAATGTTACATCTCATAGACAGCAATTCCTCCTTTAAAGGAATTAAGTCTTTTTTTTTTTTTTCCTTAACCGTTCATCAACCAGGAGGCTAGCATGCAATAAAGGAGACAACAAGAAACACCTTTTAGAGACAGTCCATTTGAATTATGATCTTAATCTTCTATCATTACAAGTCACCAACTTCTCCGAGGTACAATTTATGGTGGTTTCCACACCTGTTTAGTTCTTCTGATGTGTTCTTCTTTATTTATAGAGCTGTTTAGCAGTGCCTGTATTTCTAAGTTTCATCTTTCATTTTTTTCTCATAAATATTATTTCCACCCTAGAGACCCATGAACCTTTTTCTCTTACTCTATTACATTAGGTAATGTGATAGTTACCCTGCTCACATTCGGAATGTAATTCGTCTTTCAGATGTCAGCCTGATTCTGTAGTAAATTTTCAATGTTTTAAGGAGAATGGAGGAATGTTTTAAAGAAAAACCTAAGGATGTTTATGGCCCAATATAAAGGGAAGCTAGATCAAGTGGACCATGGGTAAAATATCGATAAAATCTACCCTCAGTGTCCTTGAGCTTTGAATAGGCAAAGCTTTACATTCAGTCCTAAAGTCCTTATTTTAGGCAAAATAAATGGGATCTGAGGACTACAAGCTGGAGAAGCAACCTGTCTTAGCTATGTACAACCAAACACTGACCTTTGCATGATATTTCAAAGATTTTGAAGATTTGACAGAGACTTTCAAAGATTTCAAGTTAAAGTAGGTCAGATCTATTTCCCTTTCTAATAGCTCCTGGTTCAACTAAATTTTCCACTAATCTAAGGAAGGTTTTTGCATTGTTTTGTTTTATGTTCTCTAGAATAACTGTTAGGTAAGGAGTTCAGAATTTAACCAAGTACAAAGGGAAATAAATTTCTTTCTGACATGGCACATTAGATAGTGTCCAATTTCTTTGTTTTAATTAAACTGGGATTTGCAAGTGCTCGGTTTTACCTTGTGTTCTACATTCCTGTGAATCCCACATTTTGCATGATCCACCAAAACAGGAAACAATGGGTTGGTTAAACCTGGTACAAATCCAACAAAGCCAAATGAGGTAAGCAAAGAAACATGCCAGCAAGATTTTTTTCAATATCTTTGTATATAAGAGCAGGGTAGGAATTTTATTATTATTATTCTGAGGAGCTGATTGTGCATGCTGTTCAGAGCAGACTAACCTCTTCCCCAAGAATCTCTCGATGTGGAAATGAGGAATCATGATATGTAGACAAAATATAGACATGTGTGATATAGATATCCAAATCTGAACTATTTGCCTTCCGTCAATGGAAAGAAACAAACTCCTTTAAAGAGTAATTCCTTCTCAAATAGACTTCAGCGTATCTCAGACAAATCCTGGCCCAAATTCTCCTTTTTCTCTCCACTGATTATTACAAAGGTCTGCTCCATGACTAACTCAGTTGTAGTCAGCTAAAGCCCAATGAAATTACTGTCGCTTGGTAGAACTGATTTTTCTATTCCATTCTTTGCTTGGGAAAACAAATGAGCAAGTCTCTCATTCTCCAAACTAACCCAAAATATAGATGTGAGCTGCCTGCCAACTAAAGAATTACAGAAGCTCAACAAGTAATAGTACCTTGTAAGCCTACTGTTTGAGAAATGTCCAAGTGATAGCAAGAGAATTTAGCCTGTGAACATATTTGGATTTAAAGTAGGTCTGTAACACGTCAGACTATTCTGAAGCAAATGTTAGAAATAACCAGCTGGTGAACTCTCACAGCTCTTAAGTGCCTTAGGATACAGTCTAGGAAGCATTAAGCCATATTTGCACTGCAGGATGCACCCACTGCAAGATTTCCCTAGTCCCAGCCCAAATGATAAACTGTAGCTCACGTCCATCCTGTTTAAGTTTAGCCGTCTCTACAGCACGGTGTTGTATGTATCCACCTGACTTAGTATTTCATCCATGTCTTCTCTGGGCTATGTAGAGTGTTATTTTGGACCTAGGAAATAATTATAATATTTAAAAGCATTTGAATATTTTTCCAATTAAAAGTGTCTGATATAAAGTGAAAGTTGTGTTACAGCCCACAAGGCAAATATTTTTATAAAAACATAGAACTAAGGAAATGCACTGCATGTACAGAATTGAGATGGGGGAAGATGTGGTCATTGTAATGATCATAGTTATGTCTGATGTTTAGCAGAAATAGATCTTCCATTGGCTCTTCACTGTGACTTTGTGCCAATGAAATCACTAAGGTGAAATAACAATAGCAAGAAGGTTTCCCACACTGGGAACAGCTGAAGTCTGTTCCTTTGGTTTTTCATAGCAAAAAAAAAAGATGCAGAAATGTGTTTTTGCAGTGCAGGTGGAAAGATAATAACCTCATTTAGAAAGCTAATAATTCTTATTTAAAACAAAACAAAACAAAAAGTGTCTCTTTTATACAAACAGAAACCGAGTGTGGGGATTTGGGCAGTGGAATAGTTTTGCATAAGGTCTTTTGCACAAAGGTGCCTTCTACCAGTTACTTAAACACCATTTCTATTTGGCCAAGACACGGGATGTTAAAAAATAAAAGGTAGAAACACCATTGCTTGTCAGTGTTTCACACAGCGTGGTTTATTTTTGGCTTGCTGCTAGGCTACAAAGTGTTGCCTGCCTTACAGGGTTCAATGGCTTCAAATAAACAACCGGCAGTTCATCTCTAACAGGGATTGGATGTTGAGTAATGTTTGCAAATAGTGAATACTAAAGGGCACAAACATGGCTGAACTTTAGAATTCAGCTTGATGTTTGTCATTTATTTTGTATTTGGTTTGGAGGAGGAATTCAACCAAATACTAATGATGATTGATGATATACTGAAGTTTAAGAATGACAACTTTAGCTCACAGATGTATGTACCAGAGACCAAATATAAAACACCATTGTACGCAAACATTCAGAAATTCCCCTTTCAAAGGCAATTCTTTGTGTTTTCTGTAGGTGTTTACCGATCCCATAGCTATGGCTTAACTTTGACTCCCTGGAGGTTAGGCAATTGGAACCTTTTTGGAAACTGTATTACAGCTGATTGAATAGCTGGATATTTTCTCGTTCTACGGTCATATGGTTATCATTGGCTGAAACCAGTGGCCAAAAGTTTTGCCTTTTGCAAGAGTCATAATACCAATTTCCACAATAATTTTTACTCAGAGAATAGATAAGAGCAAGACAATGGAGCTAAAGATGGGGCTGATCCCAAAACTTCACTTACTCAACAGGCACTACAGCACTAAATCAAACATATTGGACATTCTTCAAATCTGGTGCTCCCACAGTCATGTGTATCATGCCCTTTTGAATATTAATCAGTAATGAAAAGACTCGTAACTTGGCCATGATCCAGGGATGGTGGTGGTCAAAAGAATTTTGAGGGTTTCATAACTGAGCAAACCCTTCACATGGCTCATGTTCTCGGCAGTGACAGCTCTCCAGTGTCTGCCTTTCTATGCCACCCTGGTCTTGGATCATGTCTGGTCCCACCACCCAGTCCCACCACTGTGTGGGATGCCAAGGGTGGTGTTAGCCAGTAGATGTCACTGGTGGAGCATGGGGTTATGAGACACACACAACGGACTGTCCAGAAGACAAGCTGTAGACCTGCCAGCACATAAAATGGCTAATGATCTTCTGATTCTACACGGAGCAAATGCAAACACATAGACAAAAAGATCCTGAGCTTCAGGATTTTTCTTTTTTATTATTATTTTTATTTATTGCTTTGTCATCAATATGTTGCACCTGGGAGAGAGAATTTTCAGACTAACATCTATCCAGAAAATGATGCAGCAATTTTCTTCTCTGACACAATTCTGTGGCTATTCTATGCAAGAAAGAACTTGCAGGACAGCAGGTACAGCCTTCCCTGTTCATTTTGCGTTCTGCTCTTCTTACTGTGAGAGCGCATTTTACACTGTGCAAAAGGCAGAGTGAAAAAAGAGGTTTAATGAAACGTGCTATGGGTAAATGATGCCCAGTGCAGGTTCCTCTCTTTACTTCCACCTGAATGCCGAGAGGCCAGTCTCTCCACCAAGAAGTGCCTCCTGTTGAAAGATTTATCTACAAGGCTGTCCAAGATATAAGACGACACCAGTGAACGACACAACCTCAGCAGGAGTCCGTGTGACCTTTAGTTAAAGCTTTCACTGAGGCGTTACCGAAATAAAGCAGGATGAGACTTTACCCTCAATTAATCAGTCTGATTCCAAAGAAGCAAACTGCCTCCAAACTATGGACTCCAGAACCCAAAGGTTTGTTTCCACCTCACAACTTATAAAAAAATAGAATTACATAACAATTAATAACAAATAAAAGAGTACCAAAAAAAAAAAAAAGAAAGAAGCAACAACAACATGGGATTGATCGGACTAAAAATAAATGTGCATTGTCTCCTAGGCTGCCTTTCTGGTAGAAGAAATCTAATCAGGATATTCAGAGGAGTGCAGGATATTATAGGTCCTAAAATAAGTGTCTAAAATAGACTGAGCAAATTGTGCCATGGAAGGCAGGGGTTTTATTCAATCCATTTTTGAGCCCTCCAGCTCAAACAGACACATCTGCACAGAAAGTGTCTGAACCCAGACGTCTCCCACCAAGAAAAGTACAAACAAAAGGCTGGCCCTGAAAAATTGTGGGGAAAAAAAAAGTAATTTCCACAATAAACAATTCCAAAAGTGTCTACACTCAAATTCTCTCATACAAGATATTAATATCTGTGGCTAAGGTGAGCATGACCTGTTCCCAACCATAATTCTAACACGTTAATTCAAAGTTGAGATCCTGACAAATCCTCCCAGGAAACAGTTTAATTTCATTGATAACTTTTTAATATTCAGATTAGGTATTTCTTTTTGCAGTGTCATCGGATATCTAGCTCTGTAGTTTAACTTTGATTTTCATTTGCATTAACTTTGGTTTAACTTTACGGGGGGTATGGCGGGGAGACAATTGGTTTGGAGAGTGAAATAAAAATACCTCATTTGGACCTGAGCACCTCATGCCGTGCGCTGTTTCCGAGACTTTTTGATAACCTTTTTCACACATTAAGTACCCTCGCTTTAAGGACTGATGCTTGTCTTATTGCTACTTTGTCTAGATTCACCTTCCCAGCTGGCAATCAGGCTATGTTTCTGATTCTTTTCCCCTATTTAATAAGAAATTCAAATCTAAGTAATTTGTTTCCATTAAAACTTCGCAATTTATGTCTATATAGCTAATAGAAGCCATCTGATTCATCAGTGCTGTTCCATAGATCAGAATAATTGCTTGGAGGTGGAAAGACATAGAAATATGCTGACTCATCAAGACAGGGGTTTTAGTAAACTATGAGCCAGGATTTTTCCCTCATTTATACTAATACAGTACCTTTTAAAGTGCCTTGCACGCAGCAGGACACAAAACAATTATGAAATGGATCTGATGTCCGCATCCTTAGGAACACTCATAAAAAAAACACTGCTTCAAAAATAACAACCCAGGCTCATGTTTTTTCATCTCTGGCAGGATATTACCTGTTCCTAAAAACTCCTCCAGAATGTATTCCCACAATGTAGGCTACAAATGTAACAGCCGTGTGCCTCACAAGCCTGTAACACAGGAGAGGAAACCCAGCCTTTCCACTACAAACATACTAGAAGTAAAATAATTGCAAAACCCATTACATGCCATTAATCACAATAAATGGAGAAATTTAATTACACTTTAGTAGCTGGTCTGAAAACCTCCAAGGAGAGATAGGCTGCTCCTGAAAGCGATGCTGTGTTAAAGACTGTAACATGTTACAGGACGAGCACCTGGTTAGCAAATCACAGAATTTTTAAGCTTACCAGCAACCCCAAATTTTGAATGCAGTAAGAGGAGGAGAAGGAAATTTAGATTACGTTTCTGAGTCTGCATGCAAGCTCTGCAGCTTGCAAATCCTCCCTATAATGCTTCCAATTACGACTTTGGATGCCATGACTCCATAATTTTTAGCGTTTGAATCAGGCTCTGCAGTTTACTATTCAGACAAATCACATAAATAAAATATACAGTGGAATCATTTGCTTTCTTATTATAGCTACAAACAGACTAATAAGCAAATAAATGAACGCAATCAAACCAAATGTTCTCTTAGTTATTTCGTGGGAGGTAAAAATCAGCTGCAACAAAATCAGATATGTTTTCTGAGTTTGAAATACACAAGTATTTTGAAAGGATAAACAAGGTAATGAAACCTGGCTAGTATGAAACTCATTTTAATTCAGAGAAGGAAAAAGAACAGTGTATATGGGAGCTCTGTAAAGCAGACAACAGCTTAGGCAGAAGTGTGTTGAGAATTTTGAGTGATGTAGCATCACAGTCATTTGGGGAATGATTTCTTCTATATGCCTCAGTTCACCGCCTTGAAAGTGGGCAACGGTCTACAAATGGCACAGACCTTCCAGTCAACGAGGCTACAGAAATTCCTGTGACACACAGTCATTTTTTCTGACAAGTCATAAGGGGTGTCGTAACACACTGTTCAGTGTGTGCGCACTGTTGCGTGCTGCACAATAGCTCAATACAATCAATAAGGTTTTATAAACAATGAACAATCCAAACAACAGAAAAACAGAAATAAAGGTGATGGTAAGAAAAACACCCCAGATCTGCACAGATTGCTTAGATAGCATCTACGAAGAGCTGCTTCATAAGAAACACTTGGTCATCACACCTCTCAGTCATTCAGACGTAGTGCTGGATATTCACCACCATCGATCTGAACCCAGGTTTTGCTACACAAGGTCTGGACAGAATTAGGTCCTTGAGAAGGAATTCTAAAAGAGTCAATAAATCTATTTAACCATTCACTTCAAATAAATCCCCTGGTAGAGCAGAGCCCTACAATGTTGGGATCTTTTCTGCTCCCTTTCTGTTGCTCACTGCAGTTGTGACCTTTGGTCTTTTCATTACAGGTCTTAGGGCTATAACAGTGTGAGGAGCTTCTTGTAACCTTGAGGGGGTAGAGAAGGGAGGGAGGTGTGTGGAGTGGATCAAACATGACCTGATTCATTTCATGCAGTTGCACTGTGAATCCAGTAACACTGAAAAAAACCATTAGGACATGGTCCAGGTTATTCTGTTGCTCTGGACGTAAAGGACATACCTGGAGATAGCTCTGTGAGAGAAGGGTCTCAAGACTCTTTTCCAACCCAAACAGCTGCCTGCTTTGCTTCTCCATACTCCTCAGGCAGGGAAGCCAAGCTTGTAGGAGATGGGAAGTACTAGAGTTTTAGTGTTTGCATCCATAAATAGTCTATTTTTGTTATCTTTTGTATGGAAACACTAAAGACACTTATAATTACTAGTCTTTAACTTAACAGGTAAGTTAACAGCTATGCAAGTGAACAGATCAGGGAGCAAAAAAGGCAAGACAACCAGCATATCTGTCATTTCTGGCTTTCATTTAGCAATTTCCCAGCTAATAAACAAGACTGACTGAATCAGCATGCTCTAGTAGTACCACATTTCAGTCTGAGCCTTAAGAGGCCAGATACCTGTAATAGACACCAGCAGAAATACTTTAAGATGTTTACCATTGGGATCTTTAGGCACTGATAGTGTTAGCTGGCAGCTCAGCAGAAGTCTCAGGAATGTCAATAATTCCTGAAAAGTGAGCTTGGAGCCCAAGAAAACACTGTTAAGGGTCTAACACCTTTTCCTATTAGGGGTTTGGTGTGTAGTAAAGAAAGCTGAAAACTCATGCGCACTCGTTATTTTGGAGCAGTCCCTGCAAGCATACATTTATTTCACATTAAAAGAGACTGCAAAGCAAGTTGCTTCACTTTGAGAAGAAATAAATTATGCACTGCATAGCCAAATTAATCGAAGCTTCCTCCAAGTGATATTAAGTTAAACACTGGACCTAAGAGAATTCGCAGGTGAAGAAAATATGTTTGTCTTGCTGAGCTCAAAACCTCACACACACATGAGCTCTAAGCCCATGTGAATGACTCTAACGCTGAGTCTTCCTGTTAATATGATTCCTCGAAGTTAAAGACACCAATGAGCATCTGAGACACCAATTCAACAGGCTCAACTTAGAGACCTGGAGCCAAACTCTGTTCTAAGGGTCCTGAGTCACAATGGGGATGGGAAAGCTTGGCAAAGTGGTCACCACCTCCAGAGGTCTGCATGGACCCTCATTCACAGCTGGCTACATCCCCTGAACATCAGCATCTGAACCATGGAAGTCTGTAGTGCTGTCTTAAAAGAAAACTAAATCTGGTGACGATTTTCTTTAGAAAGGCTTTTATGCACTATGCGTGGAATAGAATAGCAAGAAGTGCTTTCTAATCTGCTGTCTCAAGTGGAGCAAAGTCTTTGCATGGATCCAAGGTCTCCACTGCACACGTGCTAATCTGAAGTGAATGGATAGAGGCCAATAGAGTTGTTCCAGATTTTGGAGTGTAACAGAGAAGAATGTTGCCCAGAAGCTCATTGCAGGCTTTGAGCCGCAGGGCTGCCTTGGTGGCAGTCTGTTTGCATTTTTTTTCACTGACTACAACAGTGAAGCCACCACTGTGACTGCTTGGTGACTGCATTAATAATAAATCCTGATTGATTAAACCCAATAGATTTGTATAGCTCGGAGCTGGAACAGGGATTTTGCATGATGCAAGGGCAACAAGATTTAATGGCAATGGCATTAGTGGTGTCCTTTCGCCCGATGCACATATCATACGTGTAATCACATCAAGGGGTATAAACTCAATCAAAATAAATGCTGTCAAAGATAATTAGCTTTAGGAAAAATCATCTACAAATAAAACCATCACAGGCCTTCAAGTCTCATCCATGCGTCTGTGTGGTTGCAATAAATGAAGGCCTCAAATCTTGTTAGCATTAAACCGATTTTCATTCAAAGCATAATGGATGGCTCTTCCAGGGAGACACATCACTAGTGCATGTTCCCATCACCTCCTTCTTCAAACAAAACCTATGCCAATGTAAAGGAAAATCAAATCAGTTGTGCTAAAAGGGTTTGGCTAGTCTTATCTTCATTTTTACTCATTCTCAATCATATTCTTCTTTCTCATCTCAGCATTTTCATTCTTCATGGAGACCTACAAGGTCATACCACTTGCCAGACAGGATCAAATATCTACTTCACTGAGAGATTAACCTTAGCCAGATGCTAGGCAAAGATGTTAAGAAATGCCACTCTAGCTGCAATTTATTCCAACGTGAGATTTCCTCCTCCTGTCTGATCATTATGAACAGCTGTAAACTCTAAAGCAGGAGACATCCTGTCATTAATGTGATTTTTATCTCATTCTTGACATCATATAGCTGTTAAGTCCTTTTAGGAAACTTGTTAAATACTTAACCTTGAAAACTCCCTGCCAACGTAGCTACATCTATATGAGGATGTTGAATCATAGAGTAATTTGTATAGTTTGGGATGGAAGGGACCTTTAAAGGTCATCTAGTTCAACGTCCCCTACAATGAGCAGGGACATCTTCAACTAGATCAGGTTGGTCAGAGCTCTGTCTAACCTGACCTTGAATGTTTCCAGGGAATGGGGCATCTACCACCTCCCTGGGCAACCTGTGCCAGTGTTTCACCACCCTCATAGTAAAAAATGTCTTCTTTATATCTAGTCTGAATCTACCCTCTTTTAGTTTAAAACCATTATTCCTTTCCTATTGCTACAGGCTCTGTTAAAATGTCTCTCTATACCTTTCTTGTAAGCCCCCTTTGAGTACTGGGAGGCCACAGTAAGATCTCACCAGAGCCTTCCACAGGTTCAACAACCCCAACTCTCTCAGCCTGTCTTCTTAGCAGAGGTGCTCCAGCCCTCGGATCATCTTTGTGGCCTCCTCTGGACTCGCTCCAACAGCTCCATGTCTTTCCTGTGCTGAGGACCCCAGAGCTGGACGCAGTACTGCAGGTGGGGTCTCACCAGAGTGGAGTAGAGGGGCAGGATCGCCTCCCTCAACCTGCTGGTCATGCTTCTTCAATGTTCCAAGTTGCTGATGAATCATCCATGTGTAATACGGAACTCTCTCAGCCACCAATATAATGTGATGACCTATGAAATGATTATTACTGGCTTGTAATAGGTCTTCAGCTGGGCTACAGAGGGCTATCGGGACCAAAATTTAACCCTACAGAAGATTGTATTCCAGTGCCACCAACCAAAGTTTTTAAGGTGACATTTAATCTACCAGTATGATGTAGCTAGTGAGGTCAATAGTCTAATAATGTGCTGAATGGGAAAAAAAAACAACCAAACCATGATTTCTTTAATTTTGTTCTGTTCCCTTCTGTCCCTGGCTTTATGAGAAAGAAAACACTATTTATTGCATTCTCTATCCCGTCACTTTGTCTTTACTGGATTATTCTCTTTCTCTTTGTGAAGCTACCAGTCTTTTCCTGGAATTTTGCTTTTTTTATTAGATTCCTCTCATAGTCCCTCTACCAATATTTGAGTTTTACTTGTATCCTTCTCTGATTCATTTATGTTCTGCAAATCATTTTCAGGACAGAGTAACTAGTACTGTCAAATGCATCCAGAAGAGACCAATCTGTAGGTCCTTCTGGGTAGAATGAAGCAGCACAGAAGAATAAAGTCACAGTTGCTCATGACAACAGGAATGAAGAGAAAGGAGATGTATACAGTAACACAGACCAATTGTATAACAGAAGAAGAGTGCCCTTGCTTTAGAGACTTGTTTTCTTTGAACTCATTTCTTCTCCATCCCTTCTTCAGAGTACTGTATCATGAGTTTTGTGTATGTCCACTTGACAGAAATCCTTGTCTGGTTGGAGGTGCCTGGTGTGGTCCCAGAATCATGTGTGGTTGTGCTGGAAGAAGCCATTAGTGCATGGCGATCATTCCATCCTCAGCCCAGGGATCTGCTGTGGAAATATGGCCACAGGTTGTCCAGCCTCCCCATACTCAAATTTCTAAGCTGGTTCAGATATTATTCAAGGGATTACATATGGTTTATACAGACAACGTTGCTCCTGACCCTGAAAAGCAGTTTCTTCTGGGCTGTGTTCAGTTTTACGCCAAATGCCACAGAACAGGAAAGGCAAAAGGGCCACACATGTCTCCCTTGGCTATGTTTGCCCACATCCTAATATTTATCGACCTTAGCTAGGTTCAGATAATGAACAGCAATACAGAGAAATGAAGCTTGACAGAAAAGCAGTTTTAGCTGATTTTTATCCTAACATTCAGGATGACATTTGTGGTCAGATGGAGTTCTTGTGAAAAATGTTACCTTGTGGATATCGCTAGATTTAAAATTTCCTTTTCCGTAGTGGAGGTTAATGACTTAGATTCAGCTGAGTCAGGCAAGAAGATAGTAAGGAAGTAACAAAAAGGAGAGGAAAAAATAAAAAAGAGGTAACAAAATGGGGCCAGCCAGCTGGAAAGCAATTTAGCCAAAAAAGACCTGGGGGTCCTGGTGGACAAAAAATTGAACATGAGCCAACAAGGTGCCCTTGCTGAAAAGAAGGTGAATGGTATCCAGGGCTACATTAGACAAAATATTGCCAGCAGGTCAAGGGAGGTGATCCCTTCCCTTTATTCAGTCCTGGTGAGGCCACATCTGGAGTACTGTGTCCAGTTCTGGGCTGCTCAGTACAAGAGAGACAGGGAACTACTGGAGACAGTCCAGTGAGGAGTCACGAAGGTGATTAAAGGACTAGAGCATCCCTCCTATGAGGAAAGGCTGAGAGAGATGGGACTCCCTAAAAGAAGGAAGGCGCAGAGGGGATGTCATCAATATCTATAAACACCTGAAGGGAGGGTGCAAAGAAGACAGAGCCAGGCTCTTTTCAGTAGTGCCCAGTGACAGAACCAGAGGAAATGGACAAAAACTGAAACACAGTTTCCTGAAACTGATCATCGGAAAAAAATTTTTCTTCTTTCCTTTTTCTTTGCAATTCAGCTCTTTGTGAATCGCTTTCACCACATGCTTGGGTACAACAAATTGGACACCCAGTTCCAATTTTTAGCTAACTAAATCACAGCACACTGAGTTCAAGATCTGCTGGGAACTTGATGCTCCCAGACATTTGTGGTATAAGTGCCCACATATGAATCTAGATGCCCAATGACAATTCTAAGCATTGTGGCATAGGTGTGCTCCAGATGACATCTAGGAAGAAAGTTGCAGAGGTGGTAACAAGCCTTTAGATCATTGAACTCCAAAGCTAATAGTTCTTTGCTATATTTCTGCAAAATGGAGTTAAATATTGCATCTTTGATTTCACCTGAAGAGGTACTATGCATATAGGTGCAAATGTGACCTCAGATTTAATTCCTATAACTCCAAGATAATTTCTCCTCTCTCATTTTTCTCCTGGCATCCTGATCAAAATCATCAGGGAAATAAAAGTCAACAGCAAAGCTCAGCTATGCTAACTAGTTTCAGCTGTATGAGCTAAAGCCTCAGCCATAAATGAGATCCAACAGGAAACAAACTCTTCACAAATGCTTCAGGAAGACTCCAAGCAGCCTTTTATAACTTAATTCTGTATTCACTGGATTTTATTTAGAGAAAGAGAAGAGGAAATTCTGGAAAGACAGCAAAGACCACAGCACTTAGAAAGTGGAAAAGAAGATGATAATATGATATACTCAGGGCAACTGGAAATGTTTTCGTGTATATCCACATACATTCAACTAGAAAATCAGGCCACATTCGAACCGGCAGAGCCCTGTGAGTGTTGCATTCCTCAAAATTACACGGGGGAAACTGTTGGGATTTTTTATCACACAGAAAGCAGGCTAAGGCTTAAGGGACACATTATGAGGGCATTGATTACTGGCTCGAAGGATGCCAGGGTTCTTAGTGCTGCCTTTGAGCAGTGGGACTAGTTCCAGTATTGCTGCTTGACCCTGCAGACAGACACAGATGGGCTCGGTGGTATTGGTCCTGTGTCTCCTCTTTGCAGGCTCTGTACTTTCTGATGCCAGGATGCCTTCCACAGATTAGGCAGAGAAGTCTGACAGCCTCCTTTCCTTTGCTTTGGAAAGAATACTTTCATAAATACTGAACTATAACCCATCAAACTTAGTTCCTTTGCATATCTCTGAGTTTTAGCTGGATGGTTTTATACAGAAAGCGGATGAAGGTTCTTCCATTCCTTTTTCTATTCATTGTCTGGCTTGTATGTTTAGTGCTCAACAAAGATAATTTTAGCCTTCAGTTTTAATATGCCAGGTGCACTACACTTATAAAAGGCATGAACACGATTTATGATGTACTCACAATGTTCATATTACAATAAAAATACTGAGGTGCTATTGTGAAACATTTCATTCTAAAAGTTCACAGTCCTAAGGAACAAAAGTAAGATGATGACCTATAGGATACGTCAGCAAGTTAAAATCAAGTGAAGTGCTGTGATTTGAATGGGGTTTTGCATTACAGCTCTCCACCCTTGAATTAATGTACCCTCCATGGGAAAGTCTAAGCTAAAATGTGCAGTCTGCTCCATCATTTCCCTCTTCCTTAGAAAAATGAGCAAAACAGAAAGAAAAAGCTGTGACGTATAAATAATGCTTTCTTACAAAAGGAGAGAAACAACTCCAACACATTTAAATCCTTAGGAAATAAGATGGATTTCAACACAGCCCTTTCAATCTCTTGAAGCAAAGGACAGCCACTACTCCAAACTGAGTAACCACTACAACACGCATTTAGGTTGCTGCTTCAGATCCACTATTCTTCCAACAAGAATGAACTTTACTGGTTTTTCTACTTTTTGTCTGTTATTCAGCCAAACTGATCTTAAGCATCTGGAAGTGATGAAGTTCAGGGACAGAACACTGATAAAAGTAGTAAAGTTTCAGGGGATGTGTAAGCTACTTTCAGAATGGAGCTTGATCAGCTTATAAAAGGGCTGTAGTCGTGTGTGATAACAGGAGACTGGAATCATTATCTGAACAGGTCTCCACCACTTCCTTCTCTTCTCTCTAATCTCACTCTGCACAGAAACATGCTTATTCTTCCTACAGAATGATTAGCAACTGTACAGGTGGTTGGATGGACCCCAGTGGCACTCAGCAAGGCTAGACCACTTCTAGCCTTGTTCCCATCAACTTGATGAATTCCTTTTACATTTCCACTTGTCTCCTGCAACACACCTGGGGACATTGCACATTTGCTGGAATATTTTGTTCTCTGAAATCTTGAACTTCTCTGTATTTCAGGGTGTACAGAAGTCTGAGCCCATTACTTATACATAGAAAGGCCTCATTTCATTGTTGTTGGAAAGGCATTACCCTTGTGTACACAGGTCCCACGTTTCTCTTTTGTTCTCCACTCTGGGGAACTCACCATGTGAGTTTTGTCCCATTAGGATGACTCCGCACCTTATATTGAGATGTGAGAAAAAAGCACAAAACATTATAAATTTTGAATTTCAGGAATTAGCATATGAACAAGTTTAGGATGGGACATATGGAAGGATGGGTTGTAGGAACCAAGAGCTACGACTAAACAGGAAAAAACGAGGGGAACACCACACTTTGCTCTTGCCAACTGATAACAACTGCTCAAACAGCTCTCTGTACCTGTCAGTTGTGATATCCCCAGCCAGATTCACTGGCTACTCCTTCCTCAGTTCATCAAGCACTACAATCCTAATGTCCGGGATGGATGACAGAACAACTGCTGCCAGATTACCATTTGCAGAATTTAGTCATCCAGATGAAGCTTAATGGAGGTCAACAGAATGGGAATCTTGGGTGGAAAATCCAGCTACATTGCCTGGTTTCGAGGAATCATCTTCACCGGTGTTAGCTGCAGATATAACCTGCCTGGAAGCCATCTCTTGTCAAGAGATAATTTGGGCTGGAAGGGATCTCTGGATGTAATTTGGTGCAACCCCCTTGAGTAATGGGTCGAGCACTTTGTGAAAGGAACAGAGTGGCAGCTCTGACCTCCCGGTCCTATGAGCATATACTAGTTTTATAGCACAATTACTCTCAGGTTAAATCAGAAGTTGTCAGTATGATTATAACAAATTTATGTTAATGCCTCTGAACACAAGGGCCTATTTCCAAAGTCCATTTGCATCTGTGTGATTTCTTTTTTTCTCATTTCTACATTGTTCTGCTGCTCCTTTTCTCTCCTTTTCTGTCATTCACATGCCATATCATGTTGTGCTCAGCAATAAAAGCTTGGGGAAAGGAGAAGGAAGAGGGATGTTCATGGTTATGGTACTTACCTTCTCAAGTAACTGTTGCACATGCAGAGACCCTGCTCTCCAGGAAGACACTGGAATCTGCCTGCTGATGGGAAGTACTGAAAAATTTCCCCTTCTTCTTCTGCTTGTTTGTGCAGCTTTTATTTTCCCTATTAAACTGTCATTATCTTGATCCATGAGTCTTCTCATCTTCCTTCTGTTTTTCTTCCCATCCTGCAGGAGTTCCACATAGATACCTAAATTTACATGTCTTAACTGACAAGCTCAAATCCATCCTGCGAAAGGACAGGGTTCAGTTGCCTAAACATAGCTGCCTAGTGCCTTTTGTGGTCACAGCACACCTGAGTCTCCTGAACCAGCCTCACAGATATGATGTGGAACCCACAGAAGACCAGTGCTCATCTGGTTTGACAGCTGGTGTCTGGGAGATATCCGATAGCCTCTCACATGGCATTAGATGACCGTTTAGGCAACCAAATCCTGTCCTAGCCTTTTACAATTGCAATTTTAAAACCAGCTTTGTAGATGTATCAGACTTGCTCAGTCTTTACATGGGAAAACCAGATATATAACAGCTGGCCAGTAACAGCACCATGAAATAAAAGCTAAGAGAGCCTTGTGAGACAGGGTGGGGATAATGTGGTTTGACATGAAATGTACCTTGCAGTAAGAGTAAACAAGATTCTACTTAGGCTCTATTTTTTTTTTTTTTTTTCCTTTGTTTCAAGTTGGGAACTCTTGAAATAGAGGAAAACAGTAAGGGAAACAAGGCAGTCAGCATTGCTGAGCAGTTTGGTGAGCATGTGGGTTTTGTCTTTCTTTAAGAATCAGCATGTAAAATTTCCTGGTCTTTGTTATACAGAAACCTGTGGAAAAAATGTCTTGGTCATAAATATATATATATATACACCACTCAACAGGGAACCACCTAATGCCCATAGTCTCTTCTGTATTTGGGAGTTTAGTCACAGAAGCATAACCTATTATCTTAGCAAATTTTTTTACCTGCTTTGGTTTGTTGTTTTTTGGTTTTGGTTTGGTTTTTTGTGTTTGTTTGTGGTTTTTTTTTTTTCCTGTCTGAATTTCCATGAATGACTATTAAGAAGGAATATTGTTTTATTGCAACTCTCAATGACACTAGAAATATTTGAGGGTTATGTATTAAGAGCAGGGATTGAGCTCAGAATTATTGTTTGCTTCCTGCTATGGAAAAAGTCTATATGAGTATTTATTTTTCCTGCTCATACAATTTTCTGTAACTGCTGGTATGATGTATTTTAAACACATCCTTGTATTCTTCCTCCTGATTATTATCTGTATTCCAGATCCAAAAGCTACTCCAGTCCCATTATCACAACTTATGTCTGCACCCAGTAGTAAAAACAGGTGTAAAATCGAGCGAGGGGTTTCTCATCTCTGGAAAGGCTACGGTATTCAAAGCTTCCTGACTCGCATGGCTTCAGCTGTTTGCGAAACACGGCATCGATGCAATTCAGAAGCGTTGCAGTTGGAGAGTGAGAGAGAAATTTTTCAAAAAAACCGTGATGCGCTGTGTGACGCCAAAGAAACTGTTTCTCCTTTGACTGCCTTTGCGTTGCTACCTATAAAATAGCAATAAGGGCACTCCTCTTAGCAGTAATAACCCGGCTGAGTCTCTGAGCCTTTTGAAGATGTATCTGTGAAGCAGGAAGAGAAGAAAAAAGAAAATACTGAATGGAACGTGCAGCAGAGGTAAAATGTTCCTGTTTAAACTGGACACTCTAATATATACTGCAGGCTATATAGCAGAAAATAACACCATTAGGAAATGAAAACTCATTCTAGCAATATATGATCAGTTCTTTCAGCAGCTTAAGAGTTAGTATTAAGAAGGAAGCCTTCATCTTTAGTGGGTTTTTATTAATGCTGCTGTTAAAGTGGCTGCTATGTCAAATTGTTTGCATAAAAACCTTTAAAAATTGTAAACAAAAAAAATTATGGGCTTGTGCCTGTAACAATTGTACTGGCACACACAAAAAGGAGCCATGTTCTAGCCAACACTGTGGCACAAATAATAAACTTAGGCCATCACAGGTTCAAGTCAAAGCCCATTACATTCCTTCCATCCTCTTCAGAAGAACGTGGGCCAGGCTATGGGTCATCTGCTCTGCTGTTCAATGTTACTCTTCGGCATTGGATTTGGGGTTGACTTTGGTGATATGAGTGAGTTGGGCAGTACCTTTACAAAGCCAAAAGGGTTTTACAGAGCCAAAAAACATTAAATATATACATACACATACATAAAAACCCCATACATATATACATGTATATACATATATTTATACACATATGTATGTACTCCAGTGGTAGTGTGGTAAAGTACAGAATCTGCTTAGCTGTCTGTAAATTTTCTCTCTCTTTCCTACCTCCTCCCTGATACTCCTATGCTTCTGGGGAAAGAAAAAAAAAAAAAAAAAATTGGGATGAAAGATGCAGTGAGAGTACCAGGCAGCTCTGTACGTTTGCATCTGGAAAGGTGAAAGGCCATTTTATTGGCAGACATTTTTGAAAATGTGATAATTTGGGGAAATATATTCCAGCAAACAAGCTCCCTTTCTCACACACTGACTCACGTACAGAGTTCTTTACCCAACAGTGGTGTGTGCCCAGCATCTCTGCTTCCTGCTACTGCCCATTTTGAGCACATTCACAGTGAAAAATGCCTGACTCTGCAAGAAGCTTGGATTTCTTTACTATTGGATAAATGGGTGAGGGTTTTTTGGCTATATCAGAGATATTTTTGGTTGCAGAACATTGGTTTTGGTGGGGCCTTTAATTTGATTTTTTAATCCTTCTTCTTATTTTTCTTCCCACCTGCAAAGTGGGAATTTAATGCCTTGTTCTGTTTCTATAATACCTGGCTATATTTTGTTACTCTTTGTTATGCAGAGGAAAAAGGGATCCAGCTAAAAAGTTGAACGGTTGAATTTAATGTCAACTGAGTCAATAAGAAGATGACTTTGAGCTTTATTAGGGAAAAAAAAAAAAAAAAAAAAAAAAAAAAAAAGGTCAATTGCTTTAGCTTTGCAGCTTAGTTCTGAGTCTGACCCATGACCTCACTGGTAATTAATGTCACAGATGCAGTATACAAGAAGACAAATGTGCTGTTATTAGCAATTAATATCACAGCTGACCTGAGCTCTGAAGGTTCACATGTGCCCTAAAGGGACTTTTAAATGCTTTGTGCTAGCAGCTGGAAGTTTTATATATGCCATTGTGTAAAGTCAGAACATTGTGAAGACCCTTAAGGCGCTCAGAAACAGGACAATAACATTTGAATCTGAGCCTCAGCATCTCATGCAAAATATGAAGTAATGTCTCCACATCTTGGAAGGAAGCTAAAAGACAGGCAATGCAATGACAAGCTGCTCATTGTTCTATAAAAAACCCCAACCAAACAGGTAAAAGAAGTAAAATGGTACCAAATACTTCCCTCATGGCCTCCTTTCTTTCAAAACTGCTCTTGGCACAAAGAGATACTGAGCCCTTTTACATGAACCAATTTGCATTTCAAATGAGAATCCAAACGGGTACCAATACTGACACCTGACATAACTCTCTCAGGAGTCATCTAAACCCGAAGACACTTAAACTCCCACAGTACCATTCCTTTTCCCCTGAAAGCTTTCTAGGCACCTGCAGTGCTTCTCATGTCTTCAACTGGACTGGTTTGATTAATTGAGACAAACGCACATGCTTGTACACAACTGGAGTCCTAATGCTAGCTGGAGCTGCAGGTTGAGCCCAATCTGTAGGCTAGTTCGGAGCCAGACTAACCTATGTAGACCCCTGACTGGCACCTTGTAACAAGCAAAGGTAATTACTTTCCTTCTGACCACAGTAGGGGTGTTAGACCTGGTTTTGATGTAATACCCTGCTGCCGAACACAGTCTAAGACATTTTAAGCCTGTAGCACCCACCTGACAAGAGACTGCTCTAACAATCAAAGCACAGGTGAGGAAAAAGAGGGAGAAAATATGTGCCTGAAGATGCTATCTTTCCACAATAATGATGCCACGTTCATGGGGTTAGAGGAGAGGAATCCAGACATCAACGGGTCAATAGCAGTCCAGCAGTCCATAAACTTGCATTATAAAACAACACAATCTAAGTATAAAAGCACTACCATGCAGACCTCTGTATCTTTTTATTACAGACATGTTTTAATTTCTCTATGCAAAACCTGTACAGTTATATTAGCTCTGCCAGTTTGGAGACAAACTAATTCACTGCTAGCCCTCCAAGAGCACCACGGAAGGTGGATGGCCTCAAACTCCAGGTCTCCCCGCTCTCTCCAGCTGTGGCCAGTTATCTCCCTGTTCATATTGCTACATCTCAGTGTCCCACCACAAGATCTACTAAGCACTGGGCTGCTAACCAGCTCTTCTGCCACCATATCTGCTGTCTACTGGGGTCTCCTGGAGCACCACCTGCCCAATAGGAGAGTGATGATGTGTTGCAAGGTTTCTCTCATCAGGCAGGTGGTCTTGATGGTCCTGCACTTCCATGGAAAGGGGGTGGTAATTAAGCTGTAGTAATGGCCCATGTGCTGACTCTGGCCTGGGGAGCAACACATAACTCAAGAATTCAACATGAAAAGGGATGCCATGCCTCTATTGGTCTAATAAAACAACCCTTGTTTAAGTGGTGGTGCTTTTATCACAGATATTTCTCCTGGAATTACATCCATAACCTGAGGATTCAGAAAGTGAGGGAGAAACCTTGTTATTCTTTCCACACCCCAAAAGATGCACTGCATCCTCCACAGCCTGAGGATGGTGGAAAGGAGCAGTAGAGGCTGAAGCATTTGGGCGTATGTATACAGCACGTGTCCCTGCAAGGTGGGTAGGCATGTCTGTTTTCACCCACTGTCCTTCTGTCAGGGATGTTAGACCCAGTACTAGGTGAAAGCAGCACTGATTGCCCTGTTACTCTGGGGAAATGGCTCCCTTCTTGCCTTGCAGAGGTTGTGGGGATTTGTAGAACCAATATTTTATTTCATGTATGCCATAGGCAATCTATGGTGACTCAGGAAATCTTGGAAATGTAATCACCTGCGAAAGCTCTGAGAGTACCCTCTAAAATTCATCCCTTTTCTCTTAAAATGTCAGGAGAAAATGCAAAGGCAATAAACTTTGCAGTAATAAGGAAACTTTATCATCTAGCAGGCCTATGAAACCTACATTATCTTAAATAGCCTAAAGTTATTTAGGCTAGTCACCACATAATGAATGTCATTAGCATTGAGAGAAGTGAATTTGTGCGTGCAGATCATTGTAAAGAATTTGGATGCATTATGAGTTATAAAAACAATAAAAACCAAAAACCACTGGGCTGAAGATAAGGCACTCATTGTCCTGGTAGTGTTCTGAGGTGCAGAGGTACAGAACTTATTTCCTTTGTTCAGAAAACAGAAGTAGGCAGACATCTCCATTTGCTTGTCACTGTTTCTTAGCAAAATGTGGTTGCTCTTATGTAGAAATTAAAGTTGAACAAATTGATGATTAATAGCATGGAGAGGAAAAAACCTTATAATAACCTAGCAGTCAAGATGGAGATAGGCGGTTCTGAAAATAAGCAGGTGACAATGGCATTTTCTCATTTTCTCTGTAAATACTATATGAGTCCTGAGGCATTTGTTAATCAAAATAATGAAACAATTCAGTTAGCAGTTTTCAAGTCACTTGAATTTTCTCATGTGGCTAGCTTTCATCTCCTGCTATGACCTTGTGTCTTTATGGGGTCATGATGTGAACAGCAGCCTAAGAATTGCCCCAAAATTCTATTTTCTGACACTGCTTATATCATAACAGCAACAAGATAAGGCAAAAAATGGTATAACTTAGAGGATAAAATATATGAAGCAACACTTTTTCTATTTTTCCTGTGTGATACTGATTAATTATGCCCTATTATAATTAGCTTTTCAAAAAAGTCAGCCTTTGTATGCCTTTTTCTTCTTGTGCAAAACAGAAGAAGTTTTCCTGGTAAGAAAAAACGTATGTCACAACCAATATTTCTAATTTCCATTCAGATCTTCCAATTTTTTTTTATTTTTTTTTTTTTTTTTAAAAAAAAACCAGACGTGAAATAAATGCAAAGGACCCCTTGAATCTGAAGTCAGGCAGCATTTGCATCTTCATGGGAGGTGGAAGCTGGCAGGGACGGGCAGGAACGGAGCAGCTGCCTCTGTCCATGGTGCTAGTTCCTGCCTGAGGAGCTGCCCGACTTCCCTCGCTACCTCTGGCTCCTCTCTGCCAACAAACTGGGGGGAAAAAAGGGTGTTTCGGCAGATTTCTGATGATTTTTATTAAATTCAGTGCCGATAAAAGTGATTATTAATTGCTTTTTTCTTTGGCAAGCACTCCTCTCTAAAGGGCTTTTATACAGCAATATCCTGGCCATCCTGTGTGGCTGTGAGTGTGAGAGTCACTGTAATCACCCCAGGGAGGAGTTTTTCTGATCTGACCTTAATGTCTAGAGTGATGGTTTTACAGCCAGTAGACCTCTAGTCGGTGGAGTCCAGGACAGAATTAATTCAGTGCTAAACAAGATGTCTGAATAGGTCAGACAGCGACTTCAAAATAACTGTTTCTTTCTTTTGTTTATAAAACAAGCTCTCTTGCACTGGTGCAGCTGTTTGCACTGAAGTAATCTAAAGTTTCATGAAGATAATTCCACAGCATTCAAAATCAGTCCACATTAAAACAATACAAATTACAATCATCTCTGCCACTCAAAATGCGATTCATCTTCTCCAGTACTGAATCTGTAAATCAAATACCTATTCAAATCTGCATTATTTCAGGCTCCTTCTGAAGTCAATGAAGAGAGATCAGAGGATGATCCTAAAATAGTTGCCTAATGTAAGTGAGAGGAACCACCCCCACCCTTACAAAAGGCAAAAAGTCAGTTAGCTAACCAGTAAGGGAGAAGCCTGCTGCTTTTGTTAGCATTGCTGTTGCTTGCCAAATATGTCTTCTGTGAATGACTCTGGATGACTTCATCTTGCTGGTGTTTTCTTTTTAAACATTAGTTTGCTTCGCTTCCTATATCTCCCTAGGAATGTCTCTTGTTGCTTTCTAATGACACTGAAGCAATTTCCCAGATATTGTGTTGTCAAATGCAAATCCTAAAATCATATTACAACCAGGGCTAAATTTTTTCTCCTCCTCTGGCTCTCAACAAAGCATACATTTGCCACTCCTGCTACTTTATTGTCTCAGTAATACACACCCAACCATGAAGAATTCTAGCAAATTCCCTTTAAAAGTATACAGATTAATTAAAGGTCTGCTGCATGTTCCTCCCCTAAGCCTCTAGGCTGTTAATAAACAGAAGAAAATCTTATTTCAATAACCTCTCTTCTAATTAACTTTGTTCTCTGCTTTTCCCTGGGTATCTTAAACATCTAGTGCCACACTGGGACTCAGTTGGATAGTGTCTTCCTGCAGACAGTGCATAACCCTCTACGATGACATTAGAAGTTGAATAACTAGTAATGTTCAATTTATGTTAAGAATTAAACATGCATGGAAAGTCAATGTCTAAAATTACTCACTCCCTTCCTTCCCTTTCCCTTTGGCTTTGGCTGTATTTATGGTTCATTTGTTTGATCGGATTATCTCAGGCACCTCAGTTTAGCTGCCTGATAATCTCCTGCCTGAGTGCATGCATTGGTTCTACCAGAGGAGATCATTAGGACCAAACAAGCACACAGTAAAGCAAAGAAGCCTAATAATTTACCCCCTCTATTTAAGAAATGCAATGCTGAACATATTCAAAACGAGTTTTAAATATGACTCAAAGAAATCTGTGCATACGCTGTCTATTCCACAGGTCTCACATCCCGTAACTTAAGACAAAAGTGGTCCCAGGTTTCTGAAACTTCTGTAGTAAATAAACGTCTGCATCGCTGTTTTAGCTTATGCCTATCTGCAAGCACTATTGGCAGCTGTGCAAAAGATAGTCATCTCAGTTCTCGGTCTCATGTAGTCATCTTATTCCAGTTTATGATATTTAGCTTTTACAAGATAATTAATTCTTATGTATGCATATATCCTGACAAGTATAGTGGATGCAAATCAGCTGCCAAATGACCAGAGTCAAGTAGATAAAGAGTAAGGTAGGTATATAACAAATCTCATAAAGATTGAAGCCTGGAAGAGAAATTGAAAATTCCTTGATTGTGATTTAGTGATATTCCAGTGGGGGCTGTTTGTTTATTTACTTTTGTGTAAGGTGTTTTGGTTTGCACCTAAAAACTGCTGTGCTAGTTGAGGGATGGAATTAGTACAATTAGAGATGGTCACAGCTGTATTTTAAACTTAACAATAATATCTAAAAATATCTAATTTTTATTTAATAAATTAAATTTAATTTAATAATTATTTATTTAATAATTTAATATTCCACACACCCAAAAGGAAAAGACCAAGAGAAGAAAAAGAAATGTTGAAATAAAAAGAAAAAGGAATGTTGAAATAAAAAGAATAAGGAGGGGAACAACCCTCTTTCTTCCACATGGTTCTTGGCCACTCCAAATTATTTTGATCAAACCATAATAAAACACTCTGTTTCATTTAGCTTTTATTCAATGCTTTTGTATTAATTTAAATTTATTTGGAAAAATGAAAACTGCAACAATTAGATCAGCTACTACTTCACTAACAGTTATATAAGCATAACCATTTTCAAACACTTCTCCCAGTTTAACTTCATGCTTTTTTCTACTACAAGCACAACAGTATAGTATGGTCAAAAAGTTCAAGCTGGAACATTGTTTACGAGCGACGAGGGGTTGCCTCTGATTATGGGATACATGCGGATTTGTTTAAAGATGACTGACTGAAGATTATTTGTTTTTCCCCCTTTGATTTGATCTCTTTGAAAAGGGAACTAATTTTCATTGAAAAGCCATTGAAGGCTCTTCAGTAACAAATTTACAAGGCTTATGTGTCACAGCACATTACTGTTCAACCCTTGAGAAAATAACCACAATTGTTAGGTTATTTTAGGACCTTCCATTAAATTTGAGAGTACAAATGAAAATACATTAGTCAAATGAATTCACCTCGCTTTGGAGAGAGAATATTTTCAATAGGTGTTCTGATGAAAGCATCTGGCTGTGTTCCTTCATGTATGTACAAGCATTTGTAATGTAATGTCGTGTAGTCTTCTGTGATGTTTTGCACTTCACCCCTAAAGAACCTGTCTTTGGCTGGAATTACACTTCATTCTTTTACCAGACTATTTTTATGCAACTACTTATGCACTAGGCTTATTTATTGAAATAGTAGTTTAATCTGGGTCCCAGAGATTGTCTTGCATCTCAAAATGCTATTTCAGACCTTGTCAATCCTGATCCATTCCTGTGGATCTGTTCTTACAATTCCTTTTTTTTCTTTCTGTGTATTTTGCGTTCACTTCTTGTTAACCCTGTGAGTCTTCCAACTACAAATTACTCTGACAATCCCAGAATGTGAATGTATCATTTTCTGTCCTGTGAGGTTCAATTAATTGCATTCACTTGGTTGTAGATTTGCCATTATCTCTGAAAATGATTCCACATTATTTGTGGGTTTCACAACTTGAGATGAACACAGGCTCATACTCATGGACAACTTTCCTCATAGTTTTTTTATATTCAGAAGATTTTCAATATCAGTAATCAACATCCATAGTCATTCAGAATCTGGGGAATTAATATGAACTTATGGTCTTTGTGAAAGCAAACCTTGCATCTTCTGAAAGTCATCAATGTTTCATTGTTCTGCTCCATCTTAGCAGCTAATGGATTCTGTTTAGACATTTCATATTTTCTGTCAATGGTGACAGCACAGGCTGCTTCTTTTTTTTTTCTCCCCCCCCCCCCCCGAAACAAGAATGTGTATTTGAATTGCCCTCAATTTCTTTCCCTTTTTCCCCCCTATTTTTCCGCCTAGATCTACACATCAACAATACAGATTATTTTAAGTTGTCCTGTGAAATTACACTCAAATGTTGTATATCTACCTGTTGTAAATTATCACTGTTCTACCACATGAAAACACATTATAGAAATTAACTTCAAACAAAACTAGAACAATGATTGTTTGAAGCCTCTGCTTTCTTCCATGCAAAGAAAAATTCCACCAGATTCAATTTCACATCCAGGAAAACCTTGAAAATCCTTTTTTTTTCTTTATACACTATTTAGAGTGATTTATGACTTTTGGAATAATATAGTTTGGGTACTACGGAAATTCAGTAACTCTCAAAATAGGGCCGACATTTTAATGTTGGCCTGAAAGATCGTATGAACATGAATGTAAGATCTGGATAACCCCTCTTAAATCTGTTTCCAGTTTAATATTTAGATTGATGATGCTGATTTTTTTTTTTTTTTCTCCATTTTTCCCTATTTATCAGTATGTCCTGTAATAGCAAAAGCTTTCATAAAGACTGGGAGACTTTGGTGCAAGGGAAGGTTGGTGTCACCTCAATCCGTTCACTATCTGTCTCAACCATATAATGACCGGGGTGCTATACTTTTCCAATGATAGATTTGAGTTTTAGCTATAAGGACCGCTGATTAGGACTGGAAACAGTCTGAGACAAGTGACCCTGTCTGCACCAGGACTTTTTCTGCCAGGATTCTTTATGTTCACACATTCTGTGAACATATTTTCAGCTGATTTAGAGGCTTCCTGAGAGAGCTGGGCTCGGGAGTGAAGAGGGTTGTCTAAGTGGAAATTTTGAGGATGTCAGAAGAACCTACACACCTGGTGATGTGGTCTGACACAGCTTCCCCAAAACAGTACTGGAAGTTTGTAGTGAAAAAAGGAACTGAAGGCAGGTCTCTCCCACCTCTTTCTACTCCTAGATCTGCAAGGCCATCCCTTTTTATTTGTCAGTTCCACTGATTTTCTCCACAGTACATCAAATAACATTGTTGTTACTTAGAACAAAGAATAAATCCACACACGGAACTTCATCACATTTATCCATTCTCCGACAAAAAGTTAGGCTGATGCCTCTTCAGAGAAGAAGATATTGGGGTGGGATTCAGTTCACAGAGGGATACCAACATTTTAGGGTGTATCTGTACATAAATTGAAATGCTATAATAATTCCCACACCCACTTCTGATCAATCAGGAACCAAGAAGGGAGGGAACATGGAACACTCAGCTGTGGACAATATCAATGTAATACAATTAACCATCACAACAGGAATCCAGTTATTATATCTTCTTTCTTCAGCTAATCTATCTGACTTAAGGTACAGTGGGTAAAGTTTCTGACTTCCTTAAAGCATCAACATTTTTTCTTTCCTTCTCTCATCTCTGAAGCTGGCAGATAGGTAGAGCTGCTCAAAACTCTATTAATCCTGTTTCTCAATCTTCATTTATTCTGTCTCGGACAGCCACTAATGGTGGAGGGTTAAAGGGGAGGTATGATTGTGCTGTTAATGTCTTCATACTAAATTTGTTGGATTGAATGATGGATTTAAGAATTGCATTGTAATCTCAAATTTGTTGGCTTTGCTGGGGAAAAGAAAGGCTGTTACTAACATGCTTGATATTGGATAAAATTGATCCTGGCATCATTAAAATGGGTGTTTTACCTCTTATTCACCTGCCCTACTGACTGAGCCATTGAAGTCTTCATCCTGCAATGTGTCTGTTCTGCTCTTCTAGCTCTGATTCTCAAATGAGACAGTGAATTCACTTGAATTGTGAACTTCAATATCTCTTTTACTCTATTGTCAGGTGCCTAGCAGCTCTGTCACTGCCCATCCATCCTAAGCTAAGTCTTTTTCCTCTCTGAAGTGTGTGCTGAAGTCTTTAGCACTGTTGCCATTTGACCAGATTAATGAATAAGGGAGTTGAAATCACCACTTCTGGGTAGGATTCAAAGCCCACTCCACAGCGAGAGTCTCCATTACCATGGGTTGGGCTTCAGGTCATATTCCCTATGATGTACTGGAGGCTTTGAAGCTTGTCCTCTGAGGGTAAACCCCTAATGCCTACCAGATCATTAGACTATCCATCTGTTTAATAAAAACAAATGGACCTATAATGAAAAGTACTGAGGCCAGACCCATGGCTGGAAGTAATCAGCATTCCTCCATTGACTTCTGTGATGATTTAAGAATATTAACTGGCCATCAACTCAGTGGAGCATTAAATCAGTGTTACACAGGAGAAAAGTAATTCCCCATACAACATTAATTTTGAATAGGTCTATACAGCACAGTGTGTATGATGTTCATTTTGGTAATGCAGCCTCAATTCTATTTCACAATAGGATTGGGGTTTTTTTCCCAGCACGGAGTCATTCAGTAGCCTCTGTGTTCAACAAAGGCACCGCCTGCATTCCAGCCTCTTGCCAACAAGCCCATGATTTGTTTTTGTCTTGGTGTTTATTGTTGAGGTATTGTTTATGTGATTTAGTGATATAAACAATGCTGATTGCATGGACGGAAATTTAATAACTGCATTGCACAAGTCTTAGGTTTGCATGTATTTTTAGCATATGCCACGTTTTTGGTTTTTTTTTGTTTGGTTTGGTTTTGCAATTAGGTTATAAGTATTTAGTTTATGAAATACAAAACACTGACTTTCCAGAATTTGGGATTAAACTTGGGACTCCTGGAATTAAAATCTAAGCATTTACTGCTGGACTTCATAGTTCCACCCCTTCTGTCTGTGCTAGCGCTCCAGCTGGGTTTGCAAATGTATTTGAACTAACCAGAAACTGGGGCTTTTCTAAGTCCTCATCTATCCCAGGAATCTGGTAAAAACTCTGGCCCTTGCCCATATGGAGTATGTGTCCTCTGCAACACCACCACCATCAATAATTCTACTCAGCTGTCCCTGCTGAGATTGTCCCTCACGTCCCTAAATCTGAGCCACTGGCAGGCAAGAGAGCGGTCTCGTGTAACATCTTTGACATAAATTGACTGAAGAAGGAAGAAAGGAGATTTCCACTGAATTCTGACTTTACTCCTTCTTAGTGCAAGTTTTGAATTCGAATCAAATCAGAGGTTTTCCTCTTAGCTTCATTTCTTCCAGTGTAGACAAGATGAGTGAAGCTTATTTATAAAAAATAAAAATCTAAGGACAATTCAAGGCATTTTATCACAATATGTCTTATTTTTAATGAGAACATATTTTTAAACCATCATGTTCTTCAACCAACAGTGGATTCCACATAAGAAAACAACTGTTATTGACTCTACCGAATAATAGAGTTATATTTTTAAGGTGTGTGGGTGAAATGTGTATTTTTTATACTGAAGGTCTGCTTATTCTGCTCTTGGTTTAAATTATGATTTTTCTTTTCAAAACCCATAGCAGCCTTCCTCCACCCCGTACTGTGACAAATGTATAGAAAAATCATATGGGAGAAACAATTCCAAGCAGTAATCATATTTACCAATGCAGCAACTTTGGTCTCCTAAACAAACATCCTTCACCTCCAAAGAAATATTCTCATGCACCCTGTGCACTTAGTAGGGTTGTACCACACGTGCCCCACACACTCACCTACCCAACCCACCTAATATGACAGAAATGCAGAAACTGTGTTTTAAGTTGTAAAAGTGTGTCTACACAGCACATAGCATAGGAGGTCCCGATATAAATTCGTGGCTCCTGGGACCTGTATTCACACAAATGCATTCGTAGCATTAATCATGGCTGGAGATTACAAGAACAGCTTTGAACTTCCACACCATCTGCATGGTACTGGTGGTTCAAAGACAATAGCTCAGAGAATGAGGTAATGTTACTCCCTGTCTCTGTCACATACTACATACCTGGTTAAACAGGCATGATGGAAGTCGCAGTGATTTTCACTTATTTCGAGGCCTCAGCAGGAAGGGCCAGACTACAATTTGAAGACAGAGGTCTTTCTTGCATGGTGGCAGGCTCTGATACAACTGTTACCATCCAAGAATGAGGCCTTGGGGTAGCAACGCCTTTATGGAAATGTCACTTCAGCAGCAAGGAGCAGTCAAAAAAGTCGATGAAATTTTAGGAATCCTGAGGGAAGAAATAAAGGAAAAAATAAAAAGCATTGCTATGACATCATGGGTGATGTGCTTGCATCTTGAAAATTGTGTCAGTTCTGGTCACCTTATAGTAATTCTAGAAAAGCTACAGGGAAGATGCGTCACTAGAGGGGTGATCCATCACTGACGGATGGCATCTGAATGAGGAGCAACTGAATAGCCTGGCAGTGGGATGACTGCAGAGGGTATGATGGATACTTAGGAAATCAAGAGTGATGTGAGCAGTGGCAGAGAAGATGAAAAGGTGACAAATATTCCCTGCTTTTCTTGTGTAGTAATTATTCCACATCAAATCGAACTAGCAAGTGGCCAGATCAAAACAAACAGAAGTAGATGTTAAATAAAAGGGATGTTGAACTGTGAAGTTGTCTGAAGCAGGTTGCAGCTAAAAATTGCAAGAGCTCAAAAAGCAATTGGGGATATTCAGAAAAGGAAAACTCATAAACCACAAAACCACACCACTTCATCTCAGGAGGTTCTCCAAGCACCTCACATCTCCACCTCACATCCAAATCTCATAGCGTGGGAGACTGAGAGAATATACTGTGGAAACTTGTCCTATTCCTATATCCATCCCTGGGCAACTGCTTGGGACGTATTGAAAGGATACTGAGAGAGATGGATTTGGGGACTGATCCCATAAGGACATTTGTACAGGTTTTACCTTCTCAGTGCACTTATTTTTAGTGTTTGTTTGCTGCACAGAGCAGCACTAGAGTGAGAAGTGAGTACACAAACATGTTTGGTAGGTTAAACATATAAAATTGAAGTGTGGGGGAAAACAGCTTATTAATATTCCTTGAATGAGGGTGTGCTATCTGACCATAGATGGTTTGTGAGAACACCACCTAAGAGCTGTGTCATTCCAAACAAGCAATCACAGGGGAAAAAAAAAATTACCAGAGGTGGTTTTCATTTACATTCTCCCTCAGATTGGAAACTGAAATGAAAAATATAAGCTTCATATTTACATGAAACAGGATAATACACTTGGTGAGCTGCAAAGTTTTTGCAGTAATGGTTCTATTACCTAAAGAAATAAAATAATAAAATAAGATAAGATAAAATAGTATAAGATGAAAAGGGAAGGGAAGGGAAGGGAAGGGAAGGGAAGGGAAGGGAAGGGAAGGGAAGGGAAGGGAAGGGAAGGGAAGGGAAGGGAAGGGAAGGGAAGGGAAGGGAAGGGAAGGGAAGGGAAGGGAAGGGAAGGGAAGGGAAGGGAAGGGAAGGGAAGGGAAGGGAAGGGAAGGGAAGGGAAGGGAAGGGAAGGGAAGGGAAGGGAAGGGAAGGGAAGGGAAGGGAAGGGAAGGGAAGGGAAGGGAAGGAAGGAGAAAGGGAAGGGAAGGGAAGGGAAGGGAAGGGAAGGGAAGGGAAGGGAAGGGAAGGGAAGGGAAGGGAAGGGAAGGGAAGGGAAGGGAAGGGAAGGGAAGGGAAGGGAAGGGAAGGGAAGGGAAGGGAAGGGAAGGGAAGGAAAGGAAAGGAAAGGAAAGGAAAGGAAAGGAAAGGAAAGGAAAGGAAAGGAAAGGAAAGGAAAGGAAAGGAAAGGAAAGGAAAGGAAAGGAAAGGAAAGGAAAGGAAAGGAAAGGAAAGGAAAGGAAAGGAAAGGAAAGGAAAGGAAAGGAAAGGAAAGGAAAGGAAAGGAAAGGAAAGGAAATATTATATTGATGGAAAGATATCTGTCTTTCAATCCACAGACATATTTATTAGAGTGTGCAAGAAATCTCATGGAGGCAGAGCAAGCTAGTGGGTAGATAACATGGCTGGAAGCCACCAGGGTCCTGTCTTCTCCTCTAGCTACTGAGGGTTTTCCTGTCAGTTCCTTTGTTGATACAATCTCTCTTGTCTGCAGCTGAGAAAGTGAATTTTCAGGTTTTTGCAGTGCTGAGAAAAAAAAAAAAGAAAAAAAAATATGGAGAGGAAATATTTTGGGTTAGCCTCAAAAACTTTAATTTCTTAATGAAATAAAAAGAGGAAAATAATTTTGTGGTAACCAAACTACTAATCCAAAATGATCCTTTTATTTTAGCTTTTATGGAGAATAATTTTTAAAGGATATCATGTTCAGAATTATAAATAAAACAGTTATTTTAAGAAAACATTATTCAAAGATACCACCTTTTTTTGTTGTTGTAGTTTTTTTGTTAACTGGACATGAACACCATCAGAGCTTTAATGGGTAGATTATTTATTAAAAAAAAAAATTCTTTGCAAAACAAGATTTGTGTAAGAAGAAATTTTTCAGCTCTATTGCAAACAATGTAAAACAGGATTATCTCCCATAATGAGTTTGTGCAACACTTAGCATAATTGTATGCTTGTAACCAGTGCTAATTCTAGAATAATAATAACTAAAATTTTAAGTGCATATCTGAATTCTACCTAAATGTTCTAATTACATTGAGATTATCCACAGAAATGATACGTTAAATGAAATTCTGATTCAACAGCTGCGGAGATAAAAATAACTTAAAAACTACCCATCTTTTAATATTTTTCTGCTTGCCCCAACAGCTGGTGCCAGACTCAGAAAGTACAGAAAATGCAAGAAAATGAAGGTAGGTTGGACTGAAAGCCAGCAGAGTATTTTGACCTCCTCCATGGGCTGGATTCTAACATGGGGTAAGACTTTTGAAACAGCGCAGCTGAAAGAAGCCAGCTTGAGATTTCACATCTCACTTTCCAATATTGTTAATTTATATCAGATTTGAGCCCAATCCAAAAAACCTAGATCTCACACTCCAGACATTAAAAAAATGAGGAAAAACATTCAGCCTTTTAACCTCACCCTGCTGACCTTTACACAGAGGATAACCACTAAAAAGGTTCCTTCTCTATTTTCCAGGTTTTCTGCCCTCAGAGTGCTAAACCATTTTTTCCAGCTATCCTGGATTTGTGTTTATAAGTTTCCTCCACTCTTTGTATGTTTTGGGATTGCAAACTTTCTTAGACAAATATAATTTGATGGGAAAAGCAGCTGTACAGCAGGAAAGCTTTCATGCAGCTATGTTCCATTTTCCCCTCTGCTGTTCACCAAGGCTGATGTCCTCCTCAGATTTCTTTGCAACAAATGCAGACTTTTCATAGCTGGGGATGATAATCCAAAAATATGACTCTCATAAGTAAGAAGCATATGTGTGTTGCATGCTAGCAACCATAGTTATGCTTGCTGGATTAAATATGCCATTTTAGTGTGAGCTGGAAGAACTACATATCTTCACCCATGGTGTCTACATGTCCTTTCAGAGTTTCCATAGCTGATTAGTAGATAATTTCTTTCACACACCTAGTTTCAGGAGGCAAATAAAAAAATCCATCTCCCTCTAAATTTGATGTCATCCTTCTGCTGAACAGCATCAAGGTCTACTGTGGGTTATGCCCAGCATTAGATGAAATCATATGTAAATTGGCTCATGTCCAAATTCAGTACATTTCAGCATGTGCAAAGCCAAAGGTATTTAAAAAATTTAGAGCTTGAAGCAGCATTCCAGCCAAAAAGCTGCAGCCCTCAGAATAAGAGAGGACTGAGTATAAAGAAGAGTCTTCTTCTTTCATGTAGTCAACGTCCTGTAATATTCCAGGTAGACAGTAAGTGGGACTTCTCTGACTTCCTAAAACCCAAGAATCTCATCCCAGAAGGCAAGCATGTCAAGGGTACTGAAGTGACTAGTTTGAATGAGAATGGTGTTTCTTATAGCCCTTTAGAAACACTAGCCTAGACATGCTGCTTTAGATTTTATGAGTAAACCCAGTTGACTTCTAAAAGAGCCCCATTACAATCCCAAGACCTATCTGCTCCCCCTAAAGACACAGGAGTCTTTTCTTTGGGATGCATCTCACCTAAGGTTATATATCCCCAATAAGAGCACATTCTGCAGGAGTCATCCTGCTTCCCTTTACAGTCATGGAGAGAAATAGGCACTTTGAGGTATTGTCCATCTGCCCAGATTTAGACAGCTACTTAAGAGAGAAACAGATCATTCACTGCACTCCACAGATCGTACTCACTAGATCTCCCCTGTCCATAAAGGGAGCTGAGGTTTGTCAGCTCAGCGGCAGACGTCTGATGAATGTCACTCCCTTTAGCCTAAATAGTTGCTATTCCCAATGTGTATCTCAAAGACTCTCATCCTTTCACCATCCAACCCTTCCTGGTCCTGGTTTGCTCATCTGGATGCATGCTCTACCAGGGTGTGGTGGGTTGGCCCAGGATGGACACCTGGTGCCCCCTCCCAAAGCCGCTCTATCACTGCCCTGCTCAACTGCACAGGGGAGAGGAAATATAACAAAAAGCTCATGGGTCCAGATAAGGACAGGGAGATCACACACTAATTACCATCACGGGCAAAACAGACTCAACACAGGAAAATTAATTCAATTTATTACCAATCAAATCAGAGTTGAGTAATGAGAATTAAACTCAAATCTTAAAACACCTCCCCCCACTCCTCCCTTCTTCCCCGACTCAACTTCACTCCCAAATTTTCTTCCTCCTCTCCCCCAGTGGCACAGGGGGATGGGGAATGGGGGTTGTGGTCAGTTCATCACACCTTGTCTCTGCCGCTCCTTCATCCTCAGGGGGAGGACTCCTCATGCTCTGCCCCTGCTCCAGCCTGGGGTCCCTCCCACGGGAGACAGTCCTCCATGAACTTCTCCGACGTGAGTCCTTCCCACGAGCTACAGTTCTTCACAAACTGCTCCAGCGTGGGTCCCCCATGGGGTGCAGACCTTCAGGAGCAAACTGCTCCAGCGTGGGTCCCCCACAGGGTCACAAGTCCTGCCAGCAAACCTGCTCTGGCGTGGGCTCCTCTCTCCACGGATCCACAGGTCCTGCCAGGAGCTTGCTCCAGCGCGGGCTTCTCATGGGGCCACAGCCTCCTTTGGGCATCCACCTGCTCCTATGTGGGGTCCTCCACGGGCTGCAGGTGGAATCTCTACACCCCCTCATCCTCCCTCCATGGGCTGCAGGGGGACAGCCTGCTTCACCATGGTCTTCTCCATGGGCTGCAGGGGGATCTCTGCTCTGTGCCTGGAGCACCACCTGCCCCTCCTTCTGCACTGACCTGGGTGTCTGCAGGGCTGTTCCTCTCACATCTTCTCACTCCTCTGTCTGGCTGCAATTGCTCCTGGTGTTTTGGGGTTTTTTTTCCCCCTTCTTAACTATGTTATCCCAGAAGCACTACCACCGTCGCTGGTGGGCTCAGCCTGGCCAGCGGTGGGTCCATCTTGGAGCCGGCTGGCATTGGCTATATCAGACATGGGGGAAGCTTCTAGCAGCTTCTCACAGAAGCCACCCCTGTAGCCCCGCCACTACCAAAACCTTGCCACACAAACCCAATACAGAGGGCTAGCTTCGAGGTTTTTATCTTTTTCAGCAACTACAGAAACTATTCTCTCCTGTCATCCAAAAATCTCTAATCCAGCAGCTCCCAAGCTTTTCTCACCTCTTCTCTCTTCCATAATCATAATACTACTTACATTTACACTTTCTGACTGGTGACTCTACTTGGTCTCCTGGTAATAGCAAAATATAATATATGCTATTTAGAGTAAGGATTACAATAATCATGCCCATCTGCTAAATATCTTCAGCTGAGCCTTGAGCTTCCTCCTCCAGGGTAGTCCTTTTCATGACCAGGTCCCTTATTAAAGCTCATTGATATTGTGTCCCTGCAATTACATTGCCTAGAATTCTCGGAGGGTGTTAAATTTCCATTCAAGCTGAGAACACACTGGAGCTAATAAAACGCGGGTGGGTCTCTGCCACAGCTCACTGGTGTCCTAGTTGTGTTTGCTGCTATATATGTTTCTCCAAATGGTTATTAAGCATATTGCTTTCCCTTCCAGCTAGCTGAGAATGTGAATTTCTTCTGCTGGTAGTGTGTCCTTCCACCCTGTGGACTTCTCTTTTTGAAGTAATTTCTCTGTAAAAATGGCACTCACTGATGTGCATTGTCCTCCTTCTCCTTCCCAGAGGGGAGCTGGCACAGACTTCAAACAGCATCTCTAACTGCATTTTGCAACAAGCCGGCCCTCACTACTGATACTAATATGTGTCTTCAAAACATCTCGCCCAGGTCATCGTTACCATTAGCTCCTACCTTGTGCTTTCCCCTGGAGAACACAAAATCCTTTGCAAAAGAGAGAAGACGATCAGCACTGCTCTGCGGATGGGAAAATCTGAGTTGCTAGTTCAGCCAAGTTCTAACCTGAGGTTCAAGCAGCTACCAGCCAGACTGCCTCCTCTCTCACTCTGCTGGGGATTATCTTCACAGCAGAGCTGGTAGAAATGAGTGTATGAACTCTCATAAATCACTTCAGGGTGAAGTTCGGGAGCTGAGCTTAAGCCCTTTCCAATACCTGAGCACCTTGGGCACGTGCAAATATCCGTTCTGTAAGTGCCACCAAGGCAGCAGGGACAGACCTGGCCCTGGATGTGGAGTAATCAAGAGAGATTGAAGTGCTGCTCCTTGCCCATTTCATGCCATCCTGGAAAGCCGCATGGACTCAACAAGGCTACATCCTGCACCTGTTGCATCTATCCCGCAACTATTGCATCGATCCTATCCCATATATATCTATTCACCATACAGAGGACCTCGCTATGTAAATACAGCACTGCACTGTCTGCCTTCCAAAACATACACTGTGGTGGGTGCTGCTGAAAACTCTGCAGGTCATTCAAAGGGAAAAACTCAGGTTTTTTACTGTGGCTCTAAATCATAAATTGTTTAGACGCCATGTCCCATTCACTTCTTTATCCAAAACCATCATCAGGAGAAATCCTTCATGCCAGATAAGGTGTGACGTTACTAGAGTGTGACTCATCTGGCATATTTCAGGATTAATTGAACCACAGCCTAAGGGGTCCCTAGGGAAACCAAGTCAGACGTTGGTGTCTAGAGCTATGTGGAATGTACGTCGTCTTTACGCTGACTGTTTCCACATTTTAACATCTCTGTGGCACCACTGATGCTTCACCAACCCTCCATTCTCACTCTGAGGAGCGTAAAAATGCCTGTTTACATCTTGATCGTGTGTGCATCTATGTGCCAACTATGCAGAGGAGTCAACTCTCATGTACACCTGATGGTCTGGGAGCATAACCCCATATGGCTTTGTGCTTGTAACACCTTCAATCACATTTGAACATTTTTCCCCAAAACAAATAATACCTCAGTCCTGGGGAGAGTGTAACTAAAGCACATTTGAGGGAGATCACAAGCAGGTCACAATGCACAGAATAAGAAAGCAAGCGATTCATCACTGCAAAAGCAGCTGTGGACACAGAAAGGACTTAGCGACTTCTTACAACCACTGTCCAGGAAAAGAGCAGAAAGAGGCATTTAAATAAAGATACCAGTTCTCTCCATAAACCCTTTAGCAATTCCCTTTGGTTAAATTCGGTCCAAAGTTTCTCACTGGAACCATTGGCATTGGCTGCCAATTAAATGCATCCAAACGGATGCATTTAATTTACCTTTTTGTCATGTTGCAGTGCTAAAAGAGATCTAAGGCAGACAACATCAGAGGATTACTCATGTATCCAGAAGCCAATACATTCCTTAAAAAGGAATAAAAAATCTCTTTGTTACTACCTTTTAGAAAATTCCTGGGAGGATATTCAAGGGATCATAAGACACCAGAACACTATTACAAATAATCAGAATATGTTTGGGGTTTTTGTAAATCTGAGTCAGAGCATATGAGGAATGACCCAAAGCTAGAAGCCGTACTTTTAAGAAAGGGACTGAAGGAATCCTGTATCTTTTAACCTCCTTCCTGGGTGTTTGACCCATCAATACTTCTACTTTAAAGCTTCATTACAGTCATTGAATTCACCTGTGTCAAATTATCATCCCAGAATGATGAAGCAAATGCTGAATTCCCAAGGAATCAGACATCAGTGCTGAGCATCGATTTTGTGCACTCGTCGTTTCTTCTCTTGCCACTCAACAGGTGAATCCATGAATGCGAACAAGACCCTAAAGAGGTTGTAGAGCATCACTTTGAAAACATATTGAGTCCACAGGCAGAAATGGTCACTCTTAATGAATCTTCATGTTTCAATTGTATTTACTTTAGCGTAATAAATCAATAGCGCATGCTGTGACAGCTGGAGAATTGCTGCCTATATACCCAAGCTAAATCAAAAATGTCAAGGCAAGTGCTCAGGATGCACAGAATCATACAAACAAGCCCAGAAGGGACCTCAAGAAGTGATTTAATCTATTCCATCTCCATGCTATGCTAGCCAAGACCAGGCCTGAGAAATGTTTCTTTAACCTATGCAGAGATCATCATTCCACACTCTAAGGGTACTGAGAATGACTCACGTCACTCAATATAACCATACAACCAATGCAATCTGATTGGGAATATAACCACAATCTCTTTCCTCCCCCCCTCCGCTCGTGCCTCCTCCATAGAGGGTGAGTCAACATGGGGAAGTACAGAGATCTACGAGTGGGTGTGGGAAAGTCCCATGGATCAGTACAGGCTGGGAACTGGCTGGCTGGTAGCTGCCCTGCTGAACGGGGCTTGGTGTTATGCTGTGTCCCTCACCATGTTTGCATGAGACATATGCTCTGGGCCCCTGGCAATTGTGGTAGCACTCTTCTCAATCCCTTTCAGTTTCTTCTACCTTACTCCCAGCTGGAGCACACCGTTGGGTTACATTCAGTCTGATGTCCACCGTTACATCCATACGCTGTTAGCAGGGCAGCTGCTCAGATATAGGCAGGGACATATCAACATCGGAGTTAATTGAAGCATACTTGTAGGAGTTATCAGGCTGCACTGGGTATTATATCTCATTCCATATCCAAAAAGGCAGCTTGGACTAGTGATTAGGGCTAGGAAACAGGACTTAAATGTATCATCCTTTACAAACTACTTGGATAATTTCAGACAAATCCTTAAAGGCTTTAATCAGACCATCTGTTACAGGTACTCAGCAACCTAATTACAAATCCCACAGCCTTTTTGTTCAAGAGACTAAAACAAATGACTCAAAGTTTAGGGTTCCTATTTCCATTTAACTGTATAGTCATTAAAAAGTTAGACATGGTATCTGAATTAATCTATATCAGGACATATGAGTGTATGCCTTATCTTTTCCATGGCTTTTCTCTGTTCATGTAACTATTTCCTAGTCCAAAAAGGTGTCATAAAAACCCCTTCATTCACACTGTAATGTCCTCAGGTAATGTGGCAGAGAAGAATATCAGTTTCACAGGCAGGTTTGTCTCAAGTGCCTACCAATACTATATATTTCAGAGGAAGCTGCCAGTAGAAGTACAGATCCTGCTACCTTTTTGTTGGTTTTTACCCTGTCATTGCTATTAGTTTGCACTCTGAAGCATGAGTTATTTGTTCTGTTTAACGCTGTTGCAGATATATCCTATTATCCACTGATTTTCAGAGGAACATGATCATCCCTAAATGCCAACCAACAGATATGTGCACTCCATCTTAACTTTGCATTTGGCTTTAAATTTATCTGGTGGCAATTAATTCCTCAGGTTATTTATTGTCTCTGTAATTAAACAAGCTTCCTTTTACTAATTTTAAATTATTTGCCATTCACTTTTATCATTCTTCTTGTTTTAGTAACAAAGTGTGCCTGATTTTTCTCGACACACATTTTTCTCAATACTCATTTTGTATTCTTCTATCACATCCCTTCACATTCATCTCCTCGGTCCCTGCCTTCCCTCTGCCTCTTGTGGAAACCTTTCCCTGCCAACAGTCCTTACTATCACCTACCTCTGAAAATCTCTCACTGTCTACTCAATCTTTTGGGAGATGAGGCAGCCAGAAACAGGGAATGGGGATGGATTTATTATACTAGAAGGCAGGTATTTCCCTTGAGCTACTTACACAAGGTTCCCTTTATAGTCAATGTCAATCCAGTCAATAATACCTTTGGAGTTTGGTTTCTAAACACAAGAGTGAGAGATCAGTAGCATAAGAAAAGTTGTGGATTCTCCATCTCTTGACACTTTCAGGCACAAACTGCTTACCTTCCTTGGAGCTGTGCCTCAGCCAAAGACCATTTAGGGAACTCGCTGTAAGAAGTCCACAGTCCCAGTAATTTATGCATCCTAGACACAAAATCTATTATAGAGAAGAATGAAGTACCTTATGCAGGGAATAATCCTTTCCCATTGACTGTAAAAGGAGCAAAGGGAAACCAGCTCATTTTAGAGCAGGTAGTCTATCTCTAACTTCACTGTTTAAATAATGGTGAGGTGAATCCCATCCCATGTACTATGTAAGAGATCAGGGTGGATGAACTAATGATCCCATCTGGCCTTTAAATCCCTGAAAACATCTGAAATATGAGCTGATTCAAAGGACAACTTTCCCACACAGTCAGCCAACGTAACCAATTTCTGCAAGATAGAAATGAAGCCAGCCAAGATTTTAAAAAGCATATGCAGAGTTAAATACTATGATTTAAAAATACTGGAGAGTTTTGGGAGAAGGATTTACATTCTCTGCTTCAGAGCTAAAACAATCAAGAAACAGGGATTAGGAAGAAACTGCTCGTGTGGCTAAATTTTCTCAGAGCTGACTGCTCCATGACTCCTTTCTACCTGCAACCAAACCAGACCTGTCTCATTTTACTCTGTAATCACAAGGGACACTTTTTAGATGTCCTGTGTTTGATCCACTCACCTTTGCCCAGGATGTCATGGGTTTGTGGTGCAGTAACGCTGCTCTGCTCCCACTGAAGGATCCCACGCATCCATCACAGGTATCAGCAGATCAGCCAACTGGTCCTGGCGTATTTGCTACATGGCAAGAAATGTGACATTAAAAAGCTCATTCCCCAATAGCCGCCTGCTAGTATGTGTTTTATCCTCATTGTGTGATCTGAGACCATGTCCATCGCATGGCTTCATAGAGAAAGCGTGCAGTCATGACATGAACAGCCGACTGTCTCCATGACACAGCCCAGCATATATCTTGCCTCAGGTTGCCAGTAACTTGACAGGTCTGCCACATGTTTGTCACTGTCAAAGACAGGCTACAGGACCAGATAGACCATGATTTGATCCAGTACAGTAACGTCTTATTTAAATTTTCCTTAGACAGCTATAATTGAAATGGAGCTTTCTTCACAAGGCAAATTTCCATGTTGGATATTTTTTAAAGTCCGGCATCAAAAGAGAATGTTCAATACAAAGACTACTAAATTAGCCTGAAAAATGAATCTAGGGATACAGTCTTACATTTCTCCTCCCAAATGAGCATCTAATTAAACATTCTTTTTGCATTTGAGTAATTTCAGTGAGCTTCAAGCCTTTGGGCTACATTCTGAAGTGGAAGATTGATTTTATAGAGGTTTTGATGAAAAACTGGCTATATTTTTGAAATTGATTCCATTTCTGTGCCACGTCTGAGTGAGATTCATCCTCCTTATGATTCCAATGATTTCACTGGAGATTGATGTTAATTAAATATGACTGGTGGTGCCTCATAAATTTTCAGATACCCGTATGGTAAATGGTTCTGCACAGATACAGGACCTGTGGCTTTGGATGTATCTACAACTAAAGATATTGCAGCATGCCAGATTGCTATTAGAGGGTATTGTCGCTGACATACTATTAGAGTGTGACTTTGCGGATGGCCTCCTCTGCTCCTCACTGCTATGAGGCAGCAATCATAGCTATTTTGAAATGGTAATAAAACACACCTCAAACCTGAGCAGAGATATTCTAAACATTGGCAGACCAGCCACGTATGGTATAAGAGGTAAACTAATCACATCATTATGGTGATGTGCCCAAGTTAATCAGCCAATTAGTTTATTAATTAACTAGTTGTCAGGAGCATCATGCTTCTCTCATGTTTTCATTTCACTGTAAAGGCCTGATCTACTGTTGTGGTTTAACCCGGCAGGCAGCTAAAACAACCACAGAGCTGTTCACTCACTCACCCCTACACAGTGGGATGGGGGAGAGAATTGAACAAAAGTAAAACTTGTGGGTTGGGATAAAACCTGTTTAATAGGACAGAAAAGGAAGATGATGATAATATTAATATTAACATTAATAGTAATAATAATGATAATATACAGAACAAGCGATGCACAGCACAATTGCTCACCACCTGCTAACTGATGTCCAAATAGTTCCGGAGCCACATGCTCCCTGCCCAACTCCCCCCTGCTTATACACTGTGATATCATATCCCTCTGGCCAGTCTGGGTCAGCTGTTCTGGCTGTGCCCCCTCCCAGCTTCTTGTGCACCTCCTGTGGAAGGCTCATGCCTCCTCACTGGCAGGGCCTGAGAAGCTGAAAAGTCTTTGACTTAATTGTGAACAATGCTTAGCAACAACTAAAACATCAGTATGTTATCAACATTATTCTCATGCTAAATACAAAACACAGCACTAGACCAGCTACTAGGAAGAAAATTAACTCTGTCCTAGCTGAAAGCAGGACATCTACTTACCACCTCCCAAAGTAGCTTTGGAGAGTGTACATAATACTGCAATACCTAGGAGAGACCCACCTTGCGGGTATTTGTCAGTCGAGGGAGATCATGGCCCACCATGTTCGGATCAAAACAGGATCATCCTCCAGGAGCTGATTTGGCTCATTGTGGAAAAATACATCCACATCTTGAGGACACAATCTGTGTTCCCTTAAGTCTGGCCAGAAGGTTGGGTTCTGCTTTGGATTAATTTCTCATCATGCTGGTGTAAGGTTTCCCTGGTACCTCTACCGTAATCAATCTTTTTGTCTGTTGATCTAGCTTATCAATATGGCATATTCATGAATAATTGCCTGAGGAAATAAATAGTATGCTGATTAGACCCAGCATTTGAATGCTGGCTGTGTCTGCACGGCAGCCTAGCCACCTCTTGAACTGCAGATAGTGCTTTCCTTAAACCACCTTCTGTACAAATACAAAGGACTTGAAACTTTTCTGCAGTGCTGGAGCCCGGCCCGGTGGGATTGCCTGGCCAGCGTGGGAGAGCAGAGTCCTGGCACTCCCTGCCATGCCACGTGAACCCACCCAGCAGCCAGAAATCGAGCCCTGAGCAGACACACCTTGTGACGATGTTCAGCAGCAGACCTGGAAGTCACACGGGCACAGTCAAAGTATTTTGCCACACAGAGCTCACTGCAGTGCATGCAAAGTTCATATGCCTGAAAATAAAAGCTGTCTCAAGATCTCCATGGCATATCTATGCAAATATTATCACTGTTACAAGATACATGTGAAAGAGGATCATAAGTACATAGTATGTCAAGGTTTTATGGCTTAGCCTCTATAAATATTCTTCAGATTGCATCCACAAGGTGATTATTAATCCATCCTTGGCTAGGTAAGAAAAGAAATTTTTTAAAAATCATTCTAATGAAAATAATGGATTTTTTTAGCTATCTGCCTCTATTTTTCCTTCTCTTTAAACAATACAGGAATGGAGAAGTCTTCATAGGCTTTGGAAATGAACGGAATACAAAAGGTTACAATAACGTATTTACAGATTTTAAAGATAATTTATCTTGTTTAATTATGTACCAAAAAAAGTATCATGTTTGTAGAAGTAGATTTCAAGCTGATGGCCATCCTTTGAAGGAGCCCACAGGTAACTCTTTCCCTGTTTCCCAAGTCAAAGCAGAAGTGAATGCAAGCAAATAATTTCAGCTCAGATTGTTATTGTTTGTATATCATTGCAGTTATCGGCTTTATGGATTGGACAAATAAGCCTAAAATCTAAGGCAAATTGAAGGGATAAAAAGGAGAAGTGTCAGCTTGCTGAAATAGCTGGAGTGAAGAACTATGCCAGATTTGAATTGAGGGTCCTGGTTCACAGGCTGTGCTGTCTCTCTGAATTAAACTCTCAACAACACAGTGTATGGGAGCATTTCAGCATCAATATTTCCATTCGGACCATAATTTTAATGCCTGAAGTGACCTACTACATGGACAAAACCAGAGCACAAGGCACATGTGGAGGAGATATCACTAGTCATCACCAAGCACTCCTAGATGAGAGCATTGCCCAGGAGAAAGGTATAGACTCTGGTCAGGATGAGTGGGTCCCACACGTACTTTCTGTTAAGCTAGTCACAGCTAGAGACAACAAAATCCTGACTCCCAGTGAAATCTATGTTGCCCAGCTTTTGATATCTACGGTCTAGGATTCTAACCTGAACTAGTCAACCCTGAGCTGCATAGGCTTTTTTCTACGGGGATTCATCTGACCTGTTTCAGTTGTCTACATCGCGATGAGCTACATCATCCCCTGGATTCAAGTGATTAAGCTCCCAATGATTTTTAAAAGCCTGCGGAGACATATGAACACCTGTAACATTATGCCCCATAGCTCAAAAGCCATGACAACAGTTTGAAAGACCAACACTTCTTCCAACACAGTACCCGTATCTTGCCCAGCCTTAGTTGCCTGTCCAGAAAAGGACAGATGTATTGCAAATCCTGTAGATCCTGTATGGTGTTTACCACTCTCACACGGCTATGGTGGAGCATCTCAAATGACATTGTTGGCCTATGTTTAAGCAAATAAATTCCACCCAGAAAGCTCAACAAAGAGGTTGTATAAAGGAGCAATGCTCTTTTCTATGTACAAAAGACACAGTGGCTCCAGTAAAGGCGGAAGATTATCTAAAGATGTGGTGCACTGTGATAACACTTCAGTCTGGCTATTCACAGGCTAGCTCTTGACAGGGAGTGTGCTTGCTTTTGTGGCCACATTTAAAGACACACATGTAAATACTGGCTTTTATTACAGGGCCCTTTTTGCTATCCAGGAATAGACCAAGACTTGCACAACATGAAAAACACAGAGATTTCCTTACTGTGAAACTCATCCTGCTGGGGACTGCCTCAGCAAAGGCTCAAGCTCTATGGCCTTGACAAAGACAGTCCCTGCAGGGAGGAGAGGAGGTTATCAGGAGGTATTAATGCCATCACTGCTCCTTAAGCTGAAACAGGTTTCACCCTGCTTGCACTGAAGAGTTATACCAGCCATCTTCCTTGCAGAGTCTATTTTGCAGCCTGTGGTTTGCAAGTGTGGCATGCACTGGTAGCAGAGAGAACACAGGAGACAGCCATCGCTGATATCTAACTCTTTATACGATGCTTGACCCTTGTCTGGGCCTGACTGGTTCCTCTGATACAGAGTACTATTTATCTGATCTGGGACACTTTTAACTCAGCTCAGGAAAGCCCTGAGTAAGTCCCCAAACAGGAAGCAGTTTGCATAGACGTTTAGCTTTAAGCACTTACTATAACCCCGCCAGCTTCAATAGGATTTGAGTGACTGAAATTTAAACCAAGTCTACGGTTTTTCCCTGACTGTGGATAATTTCTTAAAATGAAGACTGAGCTGATTATAACCCTCAATTAAGAGATTCCTTGTTAGCTTTACATTGTTTAAGATTATTATTTTCTCACTTGTAAGCAAATTAGAAGACTGGATTTCGGTTTGGGAGTTGATTACAGTCTCACGGTTTACAGGGTAGTCGAGAACCTTAGTTTGACCTAGGCGTGGATAAATGGGTAAATCAGAAAATCTTTAGATCTGCAAATTGTATCTGCGTATCTGATGCAGCGTCCTGTGGTCTCCACCCATACTGCTGAAAAACTTTGATGGAAAGTATGGAGACTTGATGCAGTAAGTTTCCAGAGCCGCATGCATCATCGATCAGATATGCCTGGAACACACACATAAACAAACGAAAATTGGTAAGCTGCAGTTAAACAAGATGGGGATGACTCACTGCAGAGCGAGTACAACCCACTCACCTCCCCAAACAGTATGAGATATGGTACAGCTGCCTTTGAATTCACCCTCAGAGAACTAGTGGCATTAAAGAGGGAAAAGATATTGTAAGTTTTCAAGCCCAGCTGCTCTTGTCAATGGGTTGTTTTATGTGCAAAACACATCCATCACCCCCAGTTTCTCCTGGGAATCTTGCCTGCTGTGAATGCCTGAAGATAGCAGGATCTCAGTGGGGTCAGCAGAGGGATTTGGTTAAAAAAAGGTAGGTCTCCTGTCTTACCTGTGACCAAAAACTTGGGTACCTGAGAATAAAATTGCCCATAAGCATATCCATGAATGCTTGATGCTGTCCTCAATGTTTGCCTTAGAATGTTTGTTCCTTTGACAACTGCATACAGCCCAGTTTTCAGGCTATCTCCAGCCCAGGATGAACCCGCACATAGATGCCTCTCCCACCCTACATGGAATTGGGGAGCATGAGTGATTGCTCTTTGCTATTCCCAGCCTTATACCTGTTTGCTGACCAAAATATGCGTGACGCAGCATGCAACACAAGTATGAAAAACTGCTCTGCTCTGAAGGGTTTACAATCCAAGAGGTGGACACAGAAAAGAAGACACTAAAAACACAGAGGGCTGAGTGTAAATAGGGAGATAAGGTAGCGTTTAGGGAGAGGATTGATGTTATAAATGCCAAGGATCATATTTTTTGTTGAAGCAAATAAAATTTCGTTGAACCCTAGTGAACCTCACTGGGGCTATGCCAAGCCTTTAATACACGAGGAGCAAGTCCAAGGCACGGCACCTTGGAGGCAAAATCCAGTACCATGCTCTCTGCCCTTCAGAAAGGTCAGTCACCTCTCTGTGAAATCCCTTTCAGAGTCACCAGGTAATACAGCAGACATCTGCACAGAGCCTACACATCAGGAAATCTTAATAAATTCAATGCCATTATCTTAACTCAAAAGCACTGGAGCCTGATGTTTCACTTCCCTCGGCATATATTATGCCATCTTCTTAGACAATGTTTAGCTCTCCACAGGAAGCATGTCTTTATATGCTTGATATTTTGTAGATGGCTACAGCAGCATCCACAGTTTAAAAATCTTTTTTCCCTGAAAAAGCCAGTGCCAAACCTCCTGGAAGATGGTTGCAACTCACAGGCATCAAAGTAATGCCATACATACTCCTTCGCTGTCATTCATCTCTTGATACAGGAAATGAGAACGGGGCCTCTCTGGGGAAATGATTGCTTCTGGAATATCATTATGTCATTGGCATTCACACTGTCAAAAAATGACAGGAACTGTGGAAATTCTGTTGTTGTCAATCTGGTTAAATCTAATGTGATTTAGTCTGCAAATACCCCCTGGATTAGAAGAGGGTTTCCCTGTTTTGTATAGTCAGTCTGGCAGGTTTGGGGCATGAAACTATTTTCTGCTTACAAGGAAAGAAGACTTGTCTGGAAATAAAAAAAAAACACCAAAATGGTCTGGAAAATTACATTTATGTCACGCAAATTCTTCCTAGAGAGCATTTATTCAAGAGAATGAACTGTCATTTCTTATTCCCCCCAGAAACTGTTTCATTTTTTGTATGCATTGAAGGGGCTTAAAACATAACACCTCTCTCCATCAGTAGATGTAATGTTTTGCTAACGTATAGTAAGGATGCTTAATTTGCTTGCACAAATATATCCTGGAGGCAGCAGATATATAAGGAATGTATCAGACAAGGGAATCAAGCAAGCAGCATAAACCCTTAACTGTGGTATTCAGCAGCTCAACCAAGAGACCTGAACTGCAGCACACACTAAATCTTTAAGATCCAATTCATAGTAAGAAGGGATGGAGGAAGAGCTCCAAACCATAATACCTGGTTGGACTCTTCCTCTCCAAGAGATTGTAACTGAGCGAAAAGGGACAAGCAGAGCTGTTCTCACGTTTTCGCTGCAAGAAGGATTTCAATAGCAGGTTTGAGTTGGAAGCAGGGGATATTCCAGCTAAAAAAGCAGAAGAAAAATCAATAGTCTTACAAGGGTGTTCACTGACTGCCAGAAGAATCACCAGGGGGCTGCAGAAATTCATTCCTCACTGATATGACAGCGGCATTGGTTTGTTTGGGGCTTGAGACAGGGAGCTCACGGGAGAGTCCTCCAAGCAGGCAGATACCTTCACACTAACCTCTCAGATACTCTCTGATTTAAATTTTTTCTTCAGAAATAACCAGATTTCTGAGATGTATGATAGACAATCAGCAAGTTTCAGACTGAGGTGGTTTCCTACTGACCTGCAAAAAAAAAAAAAAAAAAGCTCAGTTTGGGGGGAAAAGAGGGTGCATTCCCCCTCTCCCTATTCTCAATTACCGTGCACAAGCCCCCGGCTCCAGTGAGACCCTGTGATGCCCAACCGATGCTTGCAGGGAGCTCAGCGCTGCTGGGGAAAAAGCCTGCATGGTCCAGGCGTACAGCACGGCTGGCCAGCCGCCAACCAAGCGTACCGCTCTTGTGCAAGGAATTGACTTGAACGCAGCTGAAAAGACCAAGGTCGTTGTCTGCTGAGATGAAAGAGCTCCCTCTTCGCATGCAAAAGAAGGGAATGAAGGCAGGCTGAGTTTGCTGTTCATTTTGGAAGAGGTATGGAAAATAAAATAAAATAAAAAAATGCAGGAGCTCTTGTGATGGATAAATCACAGTGAGTGGTCCTGGTGTGTGTTGGGTGCTTTGGATGTCAGCTGGACCTTCCTCTATGCTGGGGTTGGACTTGCAAAAGAGAAGAAGGTAACTCAGCCCAGCAGGTGTAAAAAAATGTGATACTGCTCTGCAGTGTGGCCACAAATGCTCTGCTGGGTCCTGACTCCCATGCTCCACCTCCTTCCCAGGGTCTGGTTAACCATAGATCAGAGTGCCCTGCCCTCAGAGCTCCAGCACCCATAGTGCCCAGACCAGCTGGATGAACCACGCATATCTTCATTAATAGCATGAAGGCAATGAACAATGTTGACTTGAAATGTCAGCTTTTCCCACTTTACTTCTTACAGAGACGAACGTGGCAGTTCAGACTTCTCAAAACTGGTTTCAGGCTCCCAGTAAACTCAGGCACATCCAGTCTCAGAGGTTTTGGCGATTTTGTCCACAGCTAGTAAAGCCAGAGGTGGATGAAAGCTAGGATCTTGGAGAACCAGTACAAGCTGACAGCTTGGGAAGAGCCCTGAATCTATTATTCACTATGTATTGCGCTTCTCAGTTTACACCATGACTTACAACATTTACCTACAACATAAACCAACATTTACCACAGAAATTAGTTACAGTGTAGAAATTCCCGCTTTCAGATGGTAAGGTCTTAAACGCAGTTCATGATATTAGCTACAGAGGTTCTCATCACCCAGTCAGAAACTGTTTGAGGCTTGATCCATGGACATCAGCATCAAATACTCTCTGTACAGAGCAGCTCTGTGATTCATTTGACCCCGCTGTGGAAAATGTTCCATTTCCTGCCTCCTCCACAAAAACATCAGCTGTGTCACATCCTCTAATGATAAGGTGGAGCCTTTATCTCAGTCTCTAGAGCGTCGTGTTTTAGCCCAAGCTTATAGCTTGCATAATCTCTGGTGTCAGTCAAGAAGTCGGTTGCCCTGCTTCATGTGGCTTCTGCTGCCAGACTCCTCTTTGTGAGGGCAAAATGTTGCTTCCTGGTGGCCCCAACCTGGAAGGAACCCTACTTTCCCTGGACACAGTTTATCTTAAGAAATATGGTTGTAGTGATTCTAGGTATTCTGCTTCTCGGCTTTCTGCACACATAACGCTGCCATTAGTGCCTTCTCTTTCTTCCTTCGCTCTGCAAAGCTCTAAGGAGAAAGTAGAGAGGGAGAAGCAGGCACTCTGTTTCCTCTGTGTCTTTAACACGTCACATACCCTGGAGCAGTTTTATCATGTTCCCAGTGTAAATAGCACTGTTTTAATAATGGATGGTTTTCTACTCACCTTAATTCATTCTATTTCCAGCAGACTGCCATCTTGAGTTTAGAGGAAGTTGTTACTTGTTTGTTTGTGTAGGTTTGTTTTTTTTTTTTTAATTTGTTCTTTCTGAGCCTGAAGAGTTTCTCTTTTTCTGCCCAAACATAAATAAGATTGGTTTTTTTAATTATTTTTAGGAAGGCTGTTTTAACTAGTACTTCATGAGTGAACAGTCCCCTGTGGATATGTAATAGTAATTGCAAAGCTTATTTTTATGCTCCCAGTGGCATTGATTGTGTGAAAATAAATGTTGAGTACTATGAAGCAATTAATTCTTAACTCTCTCAGGAGTTGGGTAGGTAATTGTTACTAACTTTAGCTTATAGAGTGAGGTGAGCAACAAGAGCTGGATAATTTGCCCTGACCCCAGAGACCAACGACAAGATTGTAGTCTGCTTGTACGATCAAGTAGATCCTTTTAATTGAAATATTCCACTCATGCTCTTCAGATGTTTCACGTTCTGTTCTGGTGTATCCACTTCTGCTGCTGTCATAGCTTTGTGAAGAGACATCATTGGACAGGTTGAGATTTCAAGAGCTTCTCCACTAGGTAGGTGTTGGGGACAGAAAGGGAAGAAGGTCTGGTCTTTTAGCCCTGCTGGATGGTGGTCAACTTGCTTTAGATTTCTCCTAGGGCCACACTAGTATCTGCACAGAAGGCCACACCACACTGAACTGTGCTGCTGTGCCAACCAGGTAGCTAGCTCAGAAGTCTCTGTGCTTCACTGAACAGCAGAGACATAGCTAGGAGATGAACAGGAACCACCAAGAGCTGCTCCTCTGAATCTCAGAATGACCGGAGTCACTAAACTCCTTGGGTGGGATTCAATCCCAGATCCAGACACCTGAATCTCAGTGTTGACACATAGCTGTCTGAAGTCCCGTAGCAGTCAGTGGGGAGCTGGTCAGTCCAGTCAGTGGAGCCTGGAAAGCAATCCAGCTCATCATGCAGAGACATTTGGTTTGCTGAATCTCTCCTGAGGCTCCCTTGACTTGAGGCTCCATTCACCTGCTAGATATAAAACCAAGCAGATGGAGCTCTTCATTCATCACAAGAGGGAAGGAGCCTTCCAATACTGCCTTGCTCTCATGGCTCTTATCTGAACCATTTACAATGACATAGCAGTGCTCTGGATAGTTGGCCTCACAGCCAGGAATAATGTTTCTGTTCCAAGGGCAGTGGTCTTCATGGCTGAAGGTTTGCCTTTAAGGAACCTTGGTGGATGACATCTACCTATGGAGCAAGGTGTTGATACTTGGAGAGAATTCAAAGCAGATGGTAAGTGGAGGAAAGATGAGGTATTTAGAATTAGGAACACAATTAAGGTTGGAGAATGGAGAGTACGCATTTTCAAAAACCACAGCTTTTTCTGGTAGTTGAACTCAGGCATTGCAAATTATAGTTGTTGGATCTGTGCATCAGCTAAACATAGTGTGATGATTAGATTCCTCTGTCTTAATCAAAGCTTGTAATTTTTCTCTGTGTCCCTTTCCTTAAGGGTTATCTCTTTTGCTTTACTTACAAAAAATGTTAATAAATCTCAGTGTCGTGTTGAAGACCTCAATAAACATTTACACAGCAGACTAGAGGACTTAACTGCACCTATACTTATGTCCAGAGTGCTTCTAAACAAAATGTGGTTAGTACCACCCAAAGCTCATAACTTTTTAAAGGACAATAGCCTGTTTCTATATTATTCAGCCAAAAAAAAAAAAAAAAAAAAAAAAGAGAACAGTCCAAGAAACAGTGCTGTAACCTATATCACACTGACAGCACTGCCTCACTGAGTCTGTGTCCACCTTCTGAATCTTGCATTTTAGTAGTAACATAAGCTTGAAAGAATAAAACCTTTTTCTTCAACATTAGTACAGCACAGTGTAATCCAGACCCACAACTGGAGGCTGCAAGCACTAAAAAAATACAGATATAAAAATTAATAATAATTGTCAATAACCTCAGAGATCAATACTTCTTGAGTAAAAGGTAAGTATGATCTGTATTCAGAAGACTAGACCTCCAGATGGTAAAAAACCCAAGAAAATCCCATGGATATGATATGATATGGCTGATTTATACCAGCTGAAAATCTGACACTTCCCAGTATTTTTGGCTTGTGCAATTGCTGTTGTGGAATCATCAAATCAAATGGGGTTTTCCTATATTCAGTCTCATCATCATTCACTCAAACAACTGGTTAGTGTTTCAGTTGTTTTAACTTCTCTGGTTTTGATAGTTATATGTAAGCTATAAAAGGGGCTCACAATATGTATTTTATGGACTGTTCATGAAGCTGACAAGTGTATACGAATAGATTAGACAGCTTGTTTCAGTTTTAGCACCTTGTTTATCTTTCTTTACTTTTGAATGCTTTTTCACCATAACACAATATCTCTCCCTGTACACACATGAAATATTTTTTATTGAAGTGTCGTGGCCTTGATTCTTACCTCTTTTTGCTGGGCTTGGTATAGAGTAATCTGAATTGTGAATGGTGAATACAGAGATAATTCATGTTTGGTTGGATGTTTGAAGCCCAAGCTACACTGGATGACACCTCATCAGCTGTTTACATCTGCCAAGAAAATCATTCAGCAAAGAGGTTTTAGAGATATAGGCTGACTTCAGGTGGTGACTATAGATGTCTACCTGCGAACACCTACATTTCATGCTTGTCATAAGAAATCCATTTAGTCAATAGAGATCTAGTCAATGTAATCAATAGAGTCCAAGGCACAAGTCACTTCATCCCAAAGGATGCAAAATACATTAGATAAAATGTGCTCAGGTGGCAATATTTAAATTATAAACATCCATAATTAAATAAACTGCATCCATCTATTAAGCTTAGAAGGGACCGATAAATTCCATACTGGTACACTTCTCAGGTCATCATGCCTTGTTCAGCTCCCTGTCCTGAGCCCATCTTCCTTGAAAAGCATCCAGTCATTATGCAAAAACAGAGATGGAGAACACTAAACTCAGTGGAGTTTTCTAGGATCATTAATCACCTCCATTAATTTGAGGAGGTGGGAGCTCTCATTCCTCTTTCAATTTTTGCTGTTTTCAACTAACAGCCATTAGCTTATGCAATCTTCTTTTTATTTTTTTCCTACTGAAGTGTCATTTTGCACCTAACATCTTCTCATGAAGCTGCTTAAATTTAAATAACTCACCCGCCAAATTTCATTAATAAATTGGAGAACTAAATATTTCACATTCTCCATTCCTGGTGTTGCTCTGTGGACTGAACTTTGCTCTGAATTAAGAAAGGCATTAAGATCTCTCTTGTTGCAGTTAAAGACTTGGAAAGTAACTTTGGCTAAAGTGTCCCATCAGGTTTACAGACAAGATCTCCTACTGGATCTGATCAGCTGGTCAGATCTGTGGACACCTGTACTTCTTGGCAGAAATGGATGCACAGATCAACATAACTACATTTGGGAAAACAGGCTGCTAAATGAATATATTCATTATGACATTGGATTAGGGGACTACACTGGATAAATATCTGGAGTAATTAAGAGCTCTCTCTGCATAGCAGCGGAGTGATGCTGGTTAAACTAGCTCAAGGCTTGGTCCAATGCATTGATAATAAATTAAGGGAGACCTACAAAAAGAAATCCAGAGGGAGTGCTGGAATAAAAAAACCACCTTAGACCCACCAAACCTGAAAGTCTTCCTCTACTGATTGATATATAAGGAGACTTAAAACACAGGAAACAACCGTTTATGCTACATTTTGCAAATAATGAAGTCCTGTAGGTGGATGTAATTGTTGTGTTTGCAAAACAACACAGTAAATGTTTTGTTGACTCTAAACCCAGTGCACATAATACGTAGAAATACATTTCACAGTTTGTTTATGGACTGTGATGCTATTGCTTTATTTAAATAAAGTCACACAGCAGAAAGCAGAACAGATGCACTGTGTTGGGTTTGGAGGGAAAGCTAAATGGGGAACATAACCCCAACGGCACAGAACAGCAAATCCAACCTTCAGCGAGCCGCTGCATGAATCAGCTCTCAAATATTGTCCTTCTAGACACTACTGTTAATAGTTTTTAATGTCTGATTGCCAGAGTCGGAAAAGAAAAAAATCACAGACAGGAAACACCTCAGCTGCTTTTATTTACTGCTATTAGTCTGCACCAAAATTTCCTATATTCACATGATATTACCCCAAGTAATGTCCAGAAAGATGAGCCATGTTATGATGGATGCCTCAGCTCAGACATTAATTACCTTTAAGGAAGAGGGTTAAACAATGGAAATGAGTTAAGGCAGTCACAGAGAAGATGCACTAGTCCAGTGATGACTGAAATAACTGTGCTGCTACTGATGTGAAAAGGAATTAGATCTTGAATTGTTCATGGCTCAGGTGAGAAAACAACGCCTTCTAATCTGCTACATCAATCTATTGGCAAAGAGCCTGTTCAACACCGAGCAGCTACTACCCTCCCAACCTCACATCACGGTCCTGAAGCCCAGTAAAACCTCCCGTGGAGATATGGCAAATGGAAACACTGTGAGGTGAGTACCAACAGCACAGCAAAATGGAAGCTGAACTTCAGTGTAGTGAAGCTAATGAGCAAAACCTCCTACAATGTCTCTGATTTACAGAGAGATAGGCTCAAAACTGAGCTATCCTTTGGGGGAAATATATCTTGGTATTATGATATTATATATAATGTTATAATACTGATAATACCTCAGTAAGTCAGCTTAATACTTAGAAATGCTCCTGTTCCCACCCACCTAAGGCAAAAAATAAAGGTTTAAACCGTGACCATCACTATATCACTCCACAAAACCACAGTGCACCAACATTTTTAATCCTTCTGGCTCCCATCCCTGTTCCAAAGAGGATACATAGGGAAAAGAACAGGTACAGAGGAGAGTTAAAAGGATGCCAGAGGTATGGCACAGGTTCCAGGCCAGAAAACGTGGGGCTTTTCAGGCTGCAAAAGAGAGACAGATACAAACCCTTAAGCCACATGACTCTGTGTTCACTGGCAGCATAAGATTTGGGGGCATGGGATGAAATGAGCAGGAGGTGGGTTCCAATCAAACGCGAGGGCTGCTCCTGGCACCGTGGAGTTCACCTGATGCCTACAGTACATCCGACTAGCTGGACCTCCATCCAGCCCAGTCCAGAGGAACAAAGGTACCACTGTCGAGTGGTTGAGACTTTTCCTGTAAAATCACTGTCACAAGACACAAAACCTTCAGATTCACTCTCTGCAAAGAAACTAAAAAGCAACTTCTGCCAATACCTTTGCCTCTCCCCCCGAGGGAAATCTGTCTTTAACAGGCTACTTGAAAGCATTCAGGCTGCATGAATAAATGAAATAAGCAAACATAAAGTGGCTATTATTAGTGCCGAGATGCAGTGACCAGCTACTCGGCCGTTCCCCTGTCATTTTATGATCCAAACTGAGCTTTATATAGCTTTGTTGCATGTTCAAATCATTGTACAACTAATTGATGTAATTAACATCTTGTCCTTCTTTTTATACTGGCAATTATAAGCCACCATCAGGCCTACGATGAGAAACAAGAGTTTTTCATATCAAATGGAAAAGAAAAGGGGGAAAAAGTCCTTCAGATACCCACAGAAGGACAGGTCTTTCCATAAAGAGTGAAGAGGGAGAAGATACTAAACTGTTTTTTCTCGCCCTGTGCACGTTCTCTTTAAAAAGTGAATGGTTTAGTGGTTTGTTAACAAGAGCTACACACCGGATGTAACTTTAGGATTTTAACACATTAAGCTCTTTCCCTAAAAATGGCAGGTTTCCTGGTAGTGCCAGTAAGTTGGAATTAGGCAGCTGTCTCCAGGGCTTCCCAAATACGAGGATTTTGTTTTGTCTCCTTGGCAGGTGGTTTAAAAGACAACAAATCCGTCCATCTGTTTGAGCTTGAAAATCTAGCAGGATTACGGAGAAAAGAACAGCAAGGAGGATATTATTTTTCTTATTGTTACCTTTATTTATGGGACTTGTTTGGGTTTTCATGCTAAAGCAAGCCAACATCAGTGGTTTCTCTTGAGTTGAAAAGAGCATTGCCCTTAATATTACATGAAACGCTCCACACTCTGCTGGAGAGGGAACGGATTTCCACATTTGCATCAAAAATGCAGGTCAATTTGGTCTCGAGCTGTTCTTCCAAAATGAATAATCCAGAAATGTCATGTCATTGACATGGAACTTTTCTCTCCCTTTCTGGAAAGGACAGAGAGAGGACATACAGATTCACTCAAGTGGGCTTGGATTTGGTCCACCTAACCCCTTCCGACCAAGGAGCTATTTCAGAGGAAGCTGAATACTCCAACCAACCATTCCTCTCCTTTCCCAGCAGCGCTAGATCGCTTCCTCAGCACAACTCAACTCACGGAGTTCAACAGCGGAGCTCACGGCAATGGCTGGGCCATCTCCTGTGCCTCTTACTACTACCCCTACTAACAAGACCATTTCCCTCCTCAGTAGCTCTCAGGGCTGAACCCAGCAGGGAGCACCAGGCTCTGCAAAGAGGTGAGATGCTTTTGCGCTGCGGGTTGTGGCTCTGCAAGCTTCTAGCTCTAGAGCTGGAGGAACCCCACCGTGACTACATCGGCTGGTGGGTGAAAACTGAAAATCAAGCTTTGCTGCTTTCCTCAGCCTCGGTTTCTTTCCAGCCCATTGCAATGATTTTAAAAAAAAAAAAAAAAAAAAAGGAAAAAAAGAAGGGGGGAGGAGAAAAGAAAGGTGAAAAGGAGAGAAACTAATGAAGTGAAAAGGAAAGGAAAGAAAAGAAATAAGGAAAATGAAAAAGGGGGAAGGGGGAAGTAGAAAAGAGGTGAAGGGTGAAAAGGTGTAGAAAGTAGGCAAGGGGTAAAAAGGGGAAAATAGGGAAAAGGAAGGAAAGGGAGAAAAATAAAAAGGGGGAAAGGGATAGAAAGGGAAAAGAAGAAAGATGGAAAAAGGAAACAAGGAAAAAAAGGAAGATGGAGGAAGATGGGGGAAAACAATGAAAAGGAAAAATGGGAAATAGGAGAGCAAGGTGGAAGAAAGGGGGAAGGGGAAAAAGAGGAAAAGCAAAAGAATGAAAAAGGATAAAGAATAGGGGAAAAAGGAAGGGAAAATGAAAAGGAAAAAAGGGGGAAGAAAAGAGTGGAAAAGGAGAAAGGAAGGGGAAAGAAGGAAAAACAGGAGAAAAAAAAGAGTAAGAGGGGAAGTAAGTGAAAATGAATAAAGGGGAAAGAAGAAGGGGTAAAATGAAGGAGGAGAAAGAGCGTGGGGGCAAAGAGAGAAGAAAGGGGGTCAGGGGAAGAACGAAGGGACACCCCGGGAAGCGCAGGGCTGCCCCCGGGCCCGGCGGCACCTGGGGGGCGGGGGGGGGGGCGGGGGGGGGCGGGGGGGGCGGGGCGGCCCCGCCCCGTGCAGGGAGGGGGCGGGGGCGCGGCGGGCTCCGGCGGAGCGGAGCGGAGCGGTGCGGTGCGGAGCGGCGGTGTGGCCTTCCTCCCTCCCTCCCTCCCTCTCTCTCCCTCCGTCCCTCCCCTCTCCCTCCGTCCCTCCCTCGCTGGATGCGCTCAGGCCGGCGCCGGGAGCGGAGCGCTGCGCTGCCGGCAGCCGTCGGGACATCGCGGTGCTGAGTGTCCTCTGCTCCGGAGCGGGCAGCATGGAGTACGCGGTCCTGGGCGTCCTGGTGCAGCTGCTCGGCTGCCTGCTCTCCGCGGTGAGTGCTGCTCCCGGTGGGACGCTGCGGGGCTGAGCTCCGCGTCCGCGGGGCCGGTTCTGCCTTGGTGCCCCGCTCCGTCCCCGCGGGGGGTATCGGTTTGGCCTCGGGCAAACTTTGGGCAACTTTGAAAGTGCTGTTGGTTAAAGGCAGGTGTATCGTTGTTGGCTTTCCTTTCCTCCCGATCGTCTAGAAAATAGCAATCGCTTAATTTTCTTATTGTTCAAGGTATGCTGCTTCTTCAAGAGTGAGAGGATCTCTTGAGCTAGATGAATTCACTTTGGGGATTTAGCGTTTTATTTCAGGACCGGCTCTTGGTTTCGTTGTTACTCAGGTTTGCAGCCTGGCTTTCGGTTTGGTTTCTGTTCAGGAGCTTGATCGTTTCGTGCAAAGCTCCCCCCCACCCCCCAAAAAAACCTGGGGATAACGGGATGAAACGTCCCAGAGGCAATTAAGTGGCAGGGCAGGGGGCTCTCGGATGGGACCTTCATCTGGCTGAAGAACAGCCACCCGTGAGAAGTTCATCAAAGCGCCGCTCTCTGACACTAAAACCTCACGTGGATGCACTGTTTGAGGAAAGAGCAGAAGCCGGGAGCAAAGGATGTGTTTTCTGGCTGCTGGGTTCCCTCTGCTTATGATTTCTGTGCTTGCAGGTCCCTGATTGGGGCAGTGCTGTTTCCTCCCCCACCGCAGATGGCTCGTAGCACAGGGCAGAATTAGCAAACGGGATTGTTTCTGCTGGCGATGTGTCCGTGTGCGCGCGCGCACACACACACGTGCATGCAAAAGCTAATTCGCTGTGCAAAACGGCGCAGGCACGGGGTTCCGCACATTTCACTGAAGCTTTGCGCTTACGCCTTGTTTCTTTGCAGCGTGTGATTTCCAGTGAGACCGTTTTTATTCAGCAGGCTGGGATGGGGGGGAGATCGGGTGCTGGCTGTGCCTGTTTCCCTCTTATCTCCAATCTTCTCCCCCACTTGTTTTCTCTCTTCGCAAGGTTGCCTCACCAGTATCCTGTTGGGTTGGGTGAGGTTACCTGCAGGAACTAGGTTGTGCCATCAGTACTTGGTTGCAAGTTGCTTCTGTTTGCGTGGCTTAGCTGGCGATAGTGGTTCGCTTGAAGCTGCTCTGATCCTCAGCAAACAGAGTCAGATCAACCAAGCCGAGCCTCAGAGAGAGTGGAGGGTAACCCAGATTGGGCACTGCATCACACATCTCTCCTTTCCTCTCCCCTTGTCCCTTAAGAAATGAGGCAAATGGACTTTTTTTTTTTTTTTTTTTTTTTGGCTGTCACCATGAGCCACCCAAACATCTGCATCGCCAAAGACTTTCTTTGAGGAAAAACGGGCTGGGAAAATGGATTAAAGTATTTAAAAAATGACCAGGCAATTAGTTCCTGGAATTCTACAGACTTTGCTTTAGGGAAAATCTAAAATAGCTCATGTCCGGAGCTGGAGAAATGAGAAGGGGGCAGCACTCCTCCCATCGGCTGCTGGAGCTGCTCCAACTCTCGCTTCCAGTGAAGCCCGTGGCAAAAATCTCATTTCTTTAAACATTGTTGGCATGAAGAGATCCTCTGGGGCCAAATCCTGCGGAGTTAAGTCACGTAGTCTGCTGAAGTTCAACGTGCAAGTGATGGCAGGATCGGGCCCTTATGGCTGGTGCCCTTGAGTCGATGGTTGCTGTCAATAGGCACGAACCCCTAAAGCTTTGGGACAGCGACAAGTCACAGCCTAGGTGCAGTTCCATACTGGTTCCTTTTCAACCCTTTTATTATCTTGTTGTTTCATGCTTTATCTCACTTCCTCGCCCTCGTTTTAGTGGAACCGTTGGTTGCTCTCATTCTTTCGTTGTGTTAATGTCGCCGGGACCTGGCTCGTACTAGTGGATTAAAGAGATTCGCATGCTCCTTATCAGGGCTGATCTGCAAGGTGACTAATACTGGTTTCTTTTTTTTTAGAGAAAATCCCTGTTGTTTTTGATTCTCAGTTTAAACCTGGCATTCGGTGCTCGTTTTTAAAGCAAAAGTAACTCTGCAATTTTAACAACCTGGCTCTGGGACCTACGATGGCTCAGCAGAGTGGTGGGTTTTTTTCTTATAATTTATTGTGATAATTTTTATTGGTATGTCCTTGGAAAAACTTTGAACGAGGATGATTGTCAGATCGAGAAGTTCAGTGCTATAAAACTGTTGCAGCCATGTGGTTTCTAATTGCTGTTATAAACTTTCACCTCGGGCTCTCATGATCTACAAACGTAGGAAGAAGGGAAATTGGGCAAATCTCATTTGCTGTCACTCCTCAGACCATTCTCACAAGAGACCTGTCTCCTGCAATGGTCAGCTTTCAACATTTTGAAGAAAAGTGCTGAAGGTGGTGGTGATGGGGACATGGTGTAAATCCAGAATAATCCCTATTAGGTTCTAGTGGGTCGGTTTACCTTATTGGGGTGTAACTAAGATAATCTGGCCCGGAGAGCTACAAATTGGACTTCTTTTTTTTTTTTTTTTTTTTTTTTTTTCTCAGCATGTGTCTAGTAAATGAGATGTGGATAATTTGAAGCAGTTGGTGGATTCCACATGCCTTCAGACTGCAAGCTCGTTGCATTAGCCAAATCTGTCCAGCTGGTGTAATTTGTGCTTTTCTTCAGAATTTTATTCTGTTCCATCAATGAAGTAGACACATGATGGAATAAAAAACTCCTATCTGATCCTTTAGTAATCCAAGTGTAAATACTGGAAACAGAATAATTCTTAAAAAATCAGTTTAAATTTAAGCTCATGGGACAACCGCTTCAGCTGTATCTGCATCTTTTTCATCCTGTTACGGATTGAGAATCTGAAAAGTGAGACAAATACACTTAAACCAAACAATGTTTCTGGGGAAGAGGCAAGGTACACACTAGGATCCAGCACAAAGGTGCTTTAGCAAGAGCAACATGTGTTTAACAAAGGCCTTGCCACAAAACCTCAATGTATTACTGGGTGTACGGTTTATTAAATTTTACATGTATAAATGCATGACTGACTTTATTTAAAGCCATCTAGGAGAAACCAGTTGCCCAACCCCATATCTGGGTAGCTCTGAAAGTCTCATTGCCTCTCTATAACGCTGCAAATTTTCAGAATACATATTTTCAGCAGTACCTGTATTTTAGAAACTCTTATTTAGGGCATAACAAGGCAAAAGAGCAAAATAGGCAAAACCACAGTATCTGAAGCATAAAAAATCCTATGTGGAATATTTAAGGCTGTTTCCAACAGCGTGTTACTCCAGCCCACTGGTATCAGCAGGGGGATTTACACCGTAATTATCACACCCTCCCTGCAGCCGAGAGGTCTGTCTCCAGCAGAGAACCAGACAGGAGGGAAATCATGATGTATCATAAACGGGGATGAGTTCACCAGAGTGGGTTCTTTTGGTTGGTTTTTGTTGGTTTTTTTTTTTAAAGAGGGATAGTTGCTAAATATTCAGCATCAGGAGGCAGATGGGACCATGGACAGAGAAAGCTGCCTAGTTTGTGAATTTGGGTGTGCACGTGTATTTCCCCCTTTTTACAGCGCTTTAAAAATACTCTGGTTCAAACTCCTTCCCGTTGTAGTATCAGCAGTGGTATGACAGCCGGAGGGCTGCACCAGATAAAAATGCAAAGTAGAGAGTGCTGTGTTTTGTGCTAACTCCATCCAGTGCTGACTTGTGAGGCTGCCGTGACGTTTTGTTCTTGTTTTCATTGTTTCATAGCGACGTGACTTTGCTGAGTGACATTTGTCTCTCCTCACTTGAATATCCAAGGAGGGGACACGGCGGATGCAAAGCAGGGAGGTGCTTTGCACGTTTTGCAAATGGGCAACTGGGGCATGAGTAAATGATGGGACTGGTGTCGTGAAAGAGGTGTTTCACAGCTCACCGACTGTGAGGCTGCCTTGGAAATGGCAAACGTACAGAGTTTCTATTATTTTTCAGGGACAGTTTTTTCCCTTTATTGGATGGTCTCCAGCAGAAACGACTGGAAAAACTGGTATCTTGTATGCTGACTTAGTCTGGTAGGACTGGGAAGTTACCTGGTATTTGAGCTAGCTTGTAGACACAAGTCTTTGGAGATGGAGAAGAGAAGGAAGAGGGGCAGGAAGAATATCTCCCTGTTCAGCATTAAGTGTCCCATTTATTGGCAGTCTGAGGAAGGGCACCAGACACTGTAGATCAATGAGACTCAAGACGAGCCCATTTGGAGGAGATTTGTCACACTGTGCATGGCATCTGTGGCTCAAATTCAGGAGTGGAGTCAAATTATCTGTGCGAAATAAAAACTCTTACTCAAGTTTTGATGAGGAGCGGGACTTTGCTTGGGTTTATGTACATGGTAGGTCATGTCCAGCTCTCAGCCCAAGTCAGCACAAGTGTGTCATTTCACTGCTGCGAGTGGGATCACGCTGGCTCAGTGGAAATGGATATGTGGCTTTCCAATGCCTGGGAAAAGTTGTGTGGTTAAATACAGCTCCATTGTCTGATCTCATCAATTTTCTCTCTTCTGTATTGGAAAGATGAGGAAAGTCCTCTGTAAGAGCTAAAATCTAGGAAATGCAGCCAAAGAAAATCCTCAGTCATGGGCCAAAAACATAGACAAACTGGGTCAGAAATGCTTGGAGACCCCAGAGCAGGAGGGGGCTGGAGTTCTGGCCCAGCAGGTGGTATGGAGAGCATGGATGGACAGACGGGCAGGTCAGAAGCTCCCTCTTCCTCCGTGAGACTTGCCGAGCCTGCCTGTGCTGTGGCACTGATTTGTCGTCCTGCCCCGTGCAGCTGGGCAGGGGTTCCCTCAGCGAGTGCTGACCACTTGCCGTTTCAGTGCTCCCTCCCCTCCAGATTTTCCCTCTCACACGTCCTCCAGAAGTCACGAGCTCTCACAGCTTCCTTTGGGTGGGAACCGAGCCAGGAGGGGAGATGTCTTTCTCTCTAAAAATGAGATCCCAGAGGACTGCAGTGGAAGAAAAATCAGACCCTTAGTCTTGAGGTATGAGAGGGAAGGGATGCCAGCCATCAGACTGGCCTCCATTGCTAACGCCATGGTAAGGAGATCTGGTGCATGGCTGGAGAAGCCTGTTCACCAACTGAGTGGTCATCTTGTCACCTTTTGGTCGCCTTTTGGAGCAACCTGCAGCTTGCTTGGCTTCATGCCTGCCCCCCAGGGATTTCTCTGGGATGATTCATCTCTCTGGGCATGAGCTTCACCTTTCACATTACAAGACAGGTAGAGCAGGGAGAGTTTATTCATTAGTACTCAGAAAGTGCTTGGGGGAAGATCTGAGAAGATGAGCTCCCTGAAGCCACTGTTCGCTGGATGCTCCTTGCATCGTTATACAGCCCTTTTATTTGTTGAATGGGGTGACACCAGACTTCTTCAGCATTGGGTTTTTAGAAAAACTTAAAGGCTTCTGGAGATGTAAATAAAAGTGCAAAGTTTTCTTCTGATAAATATGTTGTTAATAAAGTACCAAGATTTTTTTTGTCCTGAAACTTCAGCTTTATTAGAAGCATCTACTGGCTATTAGCTTTGCTACAAATCACGTCTAAACTGCTTGGCCTCATGCATAAACCCTAATGAGCTATAATAGCGAGAGCACTTACGTTTAATAATTGCCAATCTACACAAAAATAAATAGCCTATGTGAACGTGGCTTGACCCGCTGGAAGCGAGCAGGTAAGGTTAAGAGGCGGAAGCAGGTGCGATATTTCTTTGCGGTTATGGTTCTTGCCTCTGATATTCTTTCCCCCGCTCATCCATCAGTCATGCGGATGCAAGGCAGATGCGATGCCCTGAAGTCAGTGCAGCCCTGGTATGAAGTTAGCGTAGGTGACATCAGAACTCAGTGCAGTAATTTTTTAGATGGTTGGATTATAAAGTGAATTTAGTGACGTTTTTGTGCACGGGGATATGTGTTGTGGGTTGCTTAAGGCTGGAAAAAACACATTAGTGCTGCTTTACTGCCAGATTTTATCTACAGCACTAACTTATATAGATACAGTATTTCCAGGATTTAGAGACCTGCTTTAGCTTCTGAGCTATACATGAATTTTAGAGACCCTGATGTACTTTACATTAACAAAGTCACTTTTCCGGTCAGCTGAAACAGTGTTTGTTAGCAGCCCTACACTCCTCCCTTAGTCACATTAGCTGGATTTCCCACCCCCAGGGCAGTCCCTAACCATCCATTTCACTGTTTGCACTGCTGGCATATGAATCATTTAAATTCAAGCGTTAGAACTGAATTGGGATTATTTCCTAACTCAGAACCAAATCGGGATTATTTTCTGATGCATTTCGCTAGTGGGCCGGACAGCAGACTTGGTGATGCTGTTGTGATCAACTCTTCTGGATGTCATGCCTTGGCTTACTTGATTTGCATTGCTGTAAAGCAGAGGAGAGACCAGCAGAACTGAATACGGAGATCCCAACTCTGTTTGCTGAGCCACCATCCCCCTGATCCCCTTCTTGCTTTTGCAGCAGGCTCAGGGATGTTCCTGCTCCTGACAGTTGGGAAGCTGAGTATGAGCTCCGCATTTTTTTAATCTTCATCCCGGTGAAACTGCATCTCATCAAGAGGGAAAGGGGAAAAAAGACAAATCTATTTAAATACAATTCTTGTCTGGAGGGGAAGATATCAATACTTTGTGTCTCCTTTGTAAAGCTGAAATCTATTGGGTGTCTTAAAAAGAAGTTTCTTCAGAGCTCCAACCTTGATATGGTGTTTAACAGATGTTTCAATTAATACCTGGTGATTTGTAACATCACAACCAACATCTGAGCAGCGAGCATCTCCAGGGCCCTTATAAATGTCACTGTCTATCACAGCTAATCGGTCCGTGAGCTTCCTTGCAGGTGACCTTGGGGTGGGATTCACCTTGCGGATTAGGACACCTACGTTTCGGCATTTCTGTGTAGGTGTCTACGCGTGACGCAGACGGTGTCGGCTCCCGTCGGGGTCAGCAGTGTGGTCAGGTCCATGTCAGCTGCCCGCTCTCAGGCCATTTGAGATGCAGGAAAATACCTGGTTGTCCCACACCATCCCTTGCTGGAGAGCGAAGCCCCTGTAGATGCCGTGTTATCTGCCAGCCCCGCGTGGATGCTGTGAACACAGAAAACAAAGTTATCACGAATGGCACCACATGCCTCCATCGTGCATTTTTTTGAACCCTCGTTGACTACAGTGGTAGTTCAGTCACCCTCAGGTAGACACCTACGCTTAGAGATCTTAAGCTGCAAGCTGAATCCCTCCCCAGGTTTCTCTTATGTTGTGTAAGAATGAAAAAAGAAGAAAACCTGCTCACGCTGAGCTTTTCCCCGCAGCCTGCTTTATTCATTACTGAAAAGCAGCTTTTATTTCATCTTTCCTAAGTGGCCAGAGTGCTGCAGTTTGAACTTGAAGGAAGTTATCCCTTTGCAAGGCAAAGGGGAGACAAAATTTAATGCACTGAATGTGAACTCACCCCCACAAAAAAAAAAAAAAAAAATTTCTTTAACAACTCCGTGCATTTGCAACAAAATGAAAACCTGCTGCAACGCTGACACTCAGCGTTTTTATGCACTCAGCTTGGAAACAGCCAGAAACCAAATCCTACTGGAGACTCTACCTCTTCCACCTTTATTTTGCTGTAGCCAAATCCAGCTCTTATTTTAAGTGAATGTAGTGATTATTTTTCATAGCTTCTTTCCCATTACAGACCCCTAGCCATTTATCAGGTGAACCCCTTTAGAAAGTTCATTTGTGGCTATGTGGGACTTATGTGGTTCTTTTTGGGGGGTTTTTTGTTGGTTTGGTTTTTTTTTTTTTTAAGTCACCTTTCGCAGCCCTCAGGAGTTAGCAGAGCAGAGATTAAACCCCACTGCCCTGGCAGCTGTGCTTTCTTGCAGAGGATGAGATATTCCCCAGGACCGCTCAGCCGTGGAGCTGCAGCAGCACTCGCTGATGTGCTCGCACGTGTCCTGCTGCTAAAGCCACTCCATCCTCCTTGCCATCAGTGGCTGGGCTCAATCCTGAGCTGTGCCCAGTATTTCTTGGCTGGTTTTCCCCTGTAATTTGGGGCTAAGTAATTTGGGATAATTCAGCAAGGAATGCAAAGGGATGGGGCTGCTTTCTTCCCCTCGCTGAGTCCTGCCACATGCTGGGAGCTATGTGGACGGGTGGCAGAGCCCCTCTGCCACCCTTGCCTGGCTGGGAACCCCTTTGGGACTCGCTCTGAGTTTTTGGTTTTGGGTTTTTTTTATTGCTCCAGGGGCATTTCAAAGCAGGGTGTACGTGCAAAAGAGCCAACATCGAAACAAGCCGCTTGTTTCCTGCCACATCTGCATCCCTCTATTTGGTTATCTTTTTATTTTCACCCTGGCTCCTAAGCGTAATTGGGCTTTTCCAGCGTTTTTTCACCACAGAACCAGGTTTTCTTTTTGCTTGACATACTCAAAGGCAGAAGAAAAACGCTGCTGCTGAGACGGTTCCCAGCTTCACAGGGCACCGAAAGGAGGCCAAACACTACGTGAAGAATTACTGACATGCTCAAGTGTCGACTGGTAGGCTGCTCGCATTTTTTGGGGGGGGGGGGGGAAATGACATTAAACACGGCTGCAGAGCCCTGTGGGTCTCAGCTGTGCCATGTGCTTAATTCCAGTGCTGCAATGATTACTCTCACAGAATTTTCCCACCCCTTCTGTTTTGCTCTACTCACTGACTCTTGTACAGTTCCCTTTTCGCAGTTTCTCTGTGCAAAGCTTTTTTTTTTTTTTTAATTTTTATTTTTTGCCTTGGGGAGCCGGTGCTTTGCAGTGGGGGCACGGGCTGTGTTTTTGGGTGCAGCAATTCTTGTTCTTTCATCCCCTATACACAGTTTCTTTTGCAGTACCATTTTTGGCAAAACTAAACTTTGTTTCTCCTTGTCCCGCTCTCTCCTCCCTCCCCGTGGAAGTCATACACGTTTCAGCAAACAGTATGTCAAAGGCTTATCTTCAGGCTGTGTGTGTACAATGCAGATGAGGCAAGGTTTGTCAAGGGAAATAACAGCTGATATCGGAACGACTGAAAAAATATATTTTTATAAATCTTTATAAATATCAAATAAAAATACTTCCTTTCAGGCATAGCAATACTTCCTGCAGTCTGAAAGAGAAACAAAGCTGAGCAGCAATTGTTCTGGGTTTAGCCTGACGATGCTTATCAGTGGGACAACACGAAAGAAAAGTTGCTGGTTGGAGAGCGTGGTTTATTGCAAAACCATCGCTACCATCCATCTGTCTTACAGACCTACAATGTATCTCCGAACGCCAAGCCCACAAATTAACACTCAAGGTTCTGCTGGGTGTTAGAAACCTCAAACTCAGTGGAGACATTGATTTTTATGATATGACGCAGTTTTCTTCATGTCTGACCACCTGCTAGTTTCTTGCTGTTGCAGGAATGATAACTCACCCACCCCTGAAGTCCTACAAGGGCTGATGGTCCTACCAGCTCCTCCCTGGATAAGTGATTCTTCTGCTCTGCAGGTGCTAATTACTCTTTTTTTGTCCTGTAATTAATTAACTTGACTAAAATCAGCACAGTTATTTCAGATCTATGCATATCATGAAGTTTCCTGAGTGTGCTTCAAAGAGCTCTTTTTTTTTTTTTTAATCCTCTAGCTGTACTAGTCCGTCTAATAAAAAACATATGTCCTATATATCAGTAGTCCATGATGGCTGTAATAGTGCTTAACAAAACTGTGGTGTGAGATGTTACTTTTAGAAATCCATTCGTTTTGGTACCTAGTCCTTTTGGAGAGGGTTGGTTGGATGTCTGTCAGTGGCTGAAGTTGCACCAGAAATCCGTGATCTACACTGCAATTAAATTTACACACCATGAGGAAGAGGCTTATAATATCGGGGTGTGTATTTGTGCCTTCTACCTTGGCTGTTGTTTTCATTTGGATCTTACAAGCTTGGGGAATATAAGGCAGGAACAACTTTTCTGCCTCCTTGAGGTCTCAGCCAACACAGGACTCCTATTGTATTTCTACAGTTATTTACCTTCCACTTGAAGTTCACTTTTTTGCTGTTCTCCTTTGACTGGGAAGCTGTTGCCAGAGCCAGACAGCTCTGGTGGTTAAACTGTGTTGGCTAAGCCCTGATGGTGGTGTAGATGGAAAGGAAATTAAAAATTGGAGCTTGCTGCCTTGGGTCTACTTGACCTGAGCCTCAGAAATGTCTTAAGGGACCAATAAGCATCTGGAAATATTTTTAAACCTAGCTATAAAGCTGAAGCTTTGGTTGTCTGTTCAAATTTTTTCTGCTACATGTTGTTGTTACAGGGAGATAAAACGAAGCAAGGATTTATTGAAGGGGCATCTTCCAGAAACACTACATTCAGTTGTGGAAGAATAGCTCAGTCAAGGGCTGAGTAAAGGTTGTGATTTTCTGAAGGAAAGACACCTAGTGTGCTCGACAGCATGGTATTTACTCTTTGGAAAAAGAGATGCGGAAGGGAAAAGAGTCCAAGCTGCTGTTGCAAGCTGTGATGGAGGCCCCGGGGACCAGCAGGACCTGTGGTCCCAGCGTGGTGTTTGCCTGGGGATATGGTGAGGGCAGGGTATGGAAGGGCAGCTGGAGGCAACAGGAAAGAGAAACACGAAGGCAGCAGTTGTGAACTCCAGCTGCAAAGACGTTAGGAACCGCAGCCTTTAGGTAGATCAGTTGTGGAACAATCCCACGTTTGAGCTGAATCTGTTGTGCAGGTTGATCACTGGGTCTGCTGAGCCCACTTGGATCGCCGCTGTCTGGACGCATCGCAGAGCTGTAGCACTCCTAGGGACTGCCCGTGCTGGGAACGCTGAGCAGCCTCAGTGCAGTTGTCTCCTCTATTGCCTTTTCCCAGTACGTTTTTTCTCTGCATATTGCTCTCATAGTATTTCTCCTCCTGTTCCTCTCTCCTGCAGATCTGACAGGATTTGTTATTGCACAAATCATCATCATAATAAAACAGCAACTGTGTCTTTGATTCAGGCTTGCTTTCTTCCCGACTACGGGACTGCTGAAAAGTCAAGTCTTTGTTTCTGGAAGGGGTATTAAAATGCTTGGCAGGTTGGTGCCCCTCTACTTCGTAATTATTTCTTCTCTGCCAGTTCACCGCTCAAGCTTCCTGGGTTGTCAGCTCTGGAAACAAGTATTAAATATATATTGCAGCCCTGGGAGGAGAGCCCAACCAGTCAGAGTACAATGCGCCTAAAAATGAATGCGTATTTCCTTGCAGAGTAGCCTGGGGAGGAGCGTCCACTGGGGTAACCATGAGTAGAAGGAGATGAACCGATGAATTCAGCTGCAGCTGGAGAGGAGCAACAGGATGAAGCTGAGGAGCTCTTAGTTCAGTTCCAGGCTCTGTAAATGAACTTTCTGCTAGGGGTGGTCTTGCAGCTGAATGCCTAAAACCCACTCTGGAACTGAGAAAAAATATACTTCCTTTACTTGCCCTTCACTTATTTCCTTTCACTGTTGTCTGCCTACATCATAAAGACGTTGTAATTAGTGTTTGGGTAGATTAGCCTTGAAAATTCATGTCATGGGGATGACGCAGTTACCCTCTATATGTGCACTCATGATAATGTCAGGGAGCGGAAGCGTCTCGTAAAATAAAGAGCTAGTGCTGGTGCCAGGAGTGTTTGTACGCTCGATGGGATTGAATTTGGCTGGGTGTGGGAAGGTTTGTAGCAGTGAGGGGAGCTAGATGTGAGAAAAGTGTGCCAAGAGCAGCACTGAGAGCCAGAAAGCCAACTTCTTTTGCGATGGAGGCTGGCCCGATTCTGAAAGGGATGCGTTGTCTGTCACAGGGACTGCCTCAGAAGGAGCCTTCCTATAGGATGTGTGTGATGTTCAGCTGCTGTGCAGGGAGAACAATTGGTGTGATGCCGTTCACAATGCAGCGCTGGCCCCTCCTGCTTAAGGAAAGACCTAAGGCAAAACCACCTTTAGCAGGAGCGAGGCATTTTCACAGTGTGGATCTACCTGTCAGTGCAGGAATGGGAGGCTGGCCAGGCTTGGAGACACATCCATGTTTGGCTTTGAGACCGGTGAGAGTAGGAGATGGAAACAGATCATCTTGGAAAGCTATTGGTTTGTTGAGAGATGGGCAGGATCTCTCCAGGGTTTCCTATAGTCCCTCAGTATTGCAGCTTTGCCAGTTCTCCGGTGGGAAGGTCCCACCAATGATACCTCTCTTGGCAATCTTGCCCTTGGTCTCTTCTTTTTGAAGGTGTGTGTGAGTGCATTTGGGCACGCTGCAGGACATGTTCCTGTTGCAGGGAACTTCAAGCCAACTGGAGGACTTCGCCCTGCACGTGACGAGACACTGCTCTCTCCCACTGTTACACCTTGCATGGAGGGATCCATCCACAGTGGACTTGGGCCTTCCTGTGCCAGCCAACAGTGTCATCATTCGGGCTGTCATGAAGGTCATGGCCGTGAGGGGAAGGAAGCGTTTTGTTAGGGAGCAGAGACAGGGAAGGGTTTTTATCAGGATGACTCTGGCTATATGCTCAGTGTTCAGCCAGGGGTTGGGTTGACAGTCCCAGCATGGTGTTTCACAGAGTGGAGGTGATCTGTTTGGTCTATTTATTGTAAATCTTTTGTTTCAAAGGTGACGGAGAGAGGGATTAATATTTTTTTATTGTTCTCACATGAGCAATAGGGAGTTCCCGGATCCTTCACACCATGCTAAAATAACAACAGCAAGTTTAAAAATGGTGCTTCTCTCCAGAAAAGATGTGGTCAACCATCTCCAACTGCACCTGCACAGGGACATGAGCTGCTTGTGAGGGGTGAGAGGGAGAAAGTTTAAAATCGATATTGAGGTCTACAGTGGGGAAACCATTGTTCTTCTGCACGTTTCACCCAGTTAGTGGCTGCAGCTGACCTCTGAGTGTGGGGTGCATGGTTGCTGTGAAATGAGATTTAATGAATCTTAAGGCAAGATATAAAGAACCTTGACTGATTTCTTCACATTAGAGCTTACTGACAATTTTACTTCCAAGTGTATTTTCCTTAACAAAACCCTAAACTTGAGCAATATTTTCAGGAAGGTGCTTTTTTTGCTTCTAAATTTGCAGGGAGTGAGAGAGTTATTTAACCTTGAGGATTTTAATTCTTGATTGATGGGGGAGAAAAAATAGTGTAGCTTTTCTTTTTTTTTTCTTCTCATCAAGAAACTGGAAAAGTTCACAAGATCTGAGTTATTTTTTGTGACAGAAAACTGAGTAAAGAACCACCTTTACTTTTTATGGATTGTTTTTAAACTTTCTTTTTCAGGCCAGAAAATGGCCAGAATGTGCCACACCTTTAAATGATGACACAGCCATTTCTGGGAGGGGGGGGAAATATCACTTTCCTGATTTGCATGTTGGAAGTCTGACACACTCGGAGAAGGGATAATGACCTCTATTTTAGATCATAGATGAGATACTGTTAGTGGAAGAGTTTCATGTTTGAAAGTTGCTCAGTTGCAACTATTAGTTTGAAGCATATTCAGTCTTAGAGTCTGGAGATCTCTAACTCACTTGAACAGCAGAAGATTTAATCAGGGAAGAAAATTTCCAGGCCTGGAAATAGAATATTGGAGGAAGTCTAGCGTTTAAAGGTATTTAAGAATCTAAGAAACTCCTGACCAATGAGATTAGGGTTTTGGTGTTTCCCGTGGAGTATATCAGGGGTACCCCCAGGTCGTCATCCTATAGGATGAGAGGAAATGGCCTCAAGTTGCATCAGGGGAGGTTTACATTGCATGTTAGGAAGAATTTCTTCACCAAAAGAGTGGTCAAGCATTGGAACAGGCTGCCCAGAGAGGTGGTGGAGTCACCATCCCTGGAGGTGTTCAAAAAACGTGTAGACATGGCACTTCGGGACATGGTCTAGTGGGCATGGTGGTGTTGGGTTAACAGTTGGACTTGATGATCTGAGAGATCTTTTCCAACCTTAATGATTCTATGGGTGTCAGGAGGGAAGGAGGGCAGGAGGAACTGCAAGAGTAAAATTTCATTTTCTTCATTATGTCAGAGACATTTGGAGAACAACATGTCTGTTCTTGGTTTTATCCGAGATGGTTATTTCAGCCTCTGGAATCCAGCACCTTGTGGCTGCAGTGGTCTTACTGGAGCTAAAAATAGAGTAACTTTCCCAATTGAAGCAGTATCTGATCTTCTTTCTGTCTGCAAGGAAAATGACGCTGAGTTTCTGTGACAGCGCTGTTCTGATGGAAAGTCCCATAGGATCGTTGCAAACAGGATGAGTTCAAGACCTCAGTTCTAGCATCTGCCTCAACGTCCCTTTCCCTGTCAGGAGCCGGCACTGAAAACAGAAAGATAAAAGCGTGCAGGGACTCAGTCACATACTCTTTCGGCCCTAGGAATTTAACTAATAGTTGTGCTTGGGAAAATCCTACCCTGCAGTTACCATCCTCAGCCAGAATAAATCAGCTTAGCTTCGCTGACATTAACATTGCTGTGCTATGCTGTCTGAGGATCCGACTGTGAGTTTAATGCTCATGAAAATTCTTACGGGAGCAACCCTGGCAGGCTGAAACCCAAATGTAGCACAGGCAACAGCAGTATTCCCGGTGGCCCAGAAGCCTGTGGCACATGAGATGTTCCGCAGGGGACACCTTAAGGTGGGTGGGTGGCGTAGCTTGTGGGACCCAACCTTGCCCGTATCGTGACCATGTATGTTGTTGTCACCATACAGAGAGGCCTCCAGCAAAATAACCTGACTCTGGCAACAAGCCTGGATGGTAGTGCTTGTGGACAAAAGAGGTCCTTAACCACTGGAGTGGGATGCTGGGGTATATCAGCTAGGAATGGGTCAGGTGTATGGTTTAAACCAGCCTTTGGCCTGAGGGTGCTTTCGAGACAGTGGGAAACCTTCTAGTTGTCTATGAAGATAAATAACAGCACAGCCAAGGAGCAGAAATTAAATGTATAGAGATTCTGTGCTTCCATAGGGCATTTCTAGGAGTCAGCAAATTAAAACAAGAGTGAACTCCAGCAGGTTCAGCCAGAGAGAGGGAGCTTTTTTATATAACTTTTTGTATAGACTCTATATGGCTTTTTATGGTCCATACATTCAGTGAGGAGAGCTCATGTGGGGTGGTCTCCAAAGGGTTACACATGGTTTAGCAGAGTGAGTTTGCTGCACAGCCTGGCTGGAGAATGGGGAACAGGATGCCAGTGGTTTGCACGTTTCCTTTGTAATCAGTTAAGTGTTCTCACTCTGATAAGCAAAATATGTTTTTAATTAAAAAGCCATTCCAGCTGGATTTAATTTTTATGCCATTGAATTACTGTGGATATAAAGAGGAAGAAAAAAAAAAAAAAAAGATAGTCTTCTCGTTCCGAAGAGGTTTAATCCACAGTGGCTTGGATCCCAGGTCAGCAGTAATTTCCCTACTCCTTGGAAGGAGTGTTGAGATTTTTTTTCTCACACCTCCTCAGTAGAAGGACCAGTAAGATACCCCTGCTCTGACTCCATGTATTTTTAAGTTAAGGAGTTAATTGTGCCATCCAGAGGGCTGCTACACTTAGGGAGCCAACCTTGACCTTTGTCACCTGTTAAACAAGGGTTTTTCAGAGAAGAGCTTGAAGTTTTGATGTAGTCTAATGCTGAGGAAAGCACTTCCATTTATTTTCTATCCCTTTCATATGCTGCATTTAGTTTTGTGGAGCAAAGCCTGGAGCTGGGCTAAATCTAGGGGACATTTAGATATGATTACAAAAAATGGGTGTAAACTTAAAAGAAAATAAAAATGTTCTTCTGTTCACTTATATTGTTTGGTCTTATCTGGTCATGCTGCTTAGCTGTAGCATGAGATGCTGTTGTCAAATAACTCCAGTAACAGCTGCCTGATAGCAGCTTGTATCACTGAGGCTATGAATAACACTTATCTTTCCCAAAGGCTGATGTACAAAAAGAGCAGCTGGACCAGAAATGCAGCAAGGTGATAGTTATAAATACCATCCAGAACTCTCAAAGGTCTTGCAGATATTTTTTTTAAAGTTTGGTGGGTGGTTTTTTACTTCATTTGGTCACTCACAAGAGTAGTTCTGGTCCATATAATCACAATTATAGTCTGGAGTGTCGCTGTAAAGAAACGGGGCAGGATCATAGACTCACAGAATGGTTTGGAATGGAAGGGACCTCAAAGTCTATCTAGTTCCAACCCCCTGCCATGAACAGGGACACCCTCCACTAGACCAGGTTGCCCGAATCCCCATCCAACCTGGCCTGGAACCGTTCCAGGGATGGAGCAGCCACAATTGTTGAGTTTCATTTTTCTAAAGCACTTTGCAAGACTCAGTTCTGGATGTGTAGCTGGACAGGCGTGCTGGGAGTGCGCAGCAGTGGATGGCTCCTTGCCCAAGTTGGGAAAGCTGTGGAGGAAGAGTGCTCCCTCTTCGCCTGCAGTCTTGTGAGCATGTAAAGCACACCAGTTACAAGTGACAGTAAATCCAGCTATGATTGCTGAAATAATAGGCTCTATATTAAAATATATGCCTTGTAATAAGGTATTGAGATTTGATTTTAGGCTTTGTCACTTCTTCTCTCTCCTCACCCTGTGCCACTGCAGTGTCTTCTGTGTGAATCCCTTGATCCTCAGCCTGGGAATTGAGGAGTGAAATGAAGATACAAAGCCACATTTCCACACTTAGAGAAGCCGCTTTCTCTCAGAAATACAGATAGCTTGATAAAACTATGAGCGACACACGAGGCACAGCCATATCACAGTGTCAGCTTTGCTGTGATTTAAAAGCATTCCCACTTTTGTTCTATGTCAAAGTGCCATAAATTCTCATCTACAAATAGCAGTCCTGGGTAATGTGTGCAGGGCTGGGAATGGGATGTTCTGGACAGGAAGCAACCCCTTGAGGCAGGAAACCCAGTTAAGGGAAGTTAATGGCGAGAACCAGATGATGGTGAACACAATTTTTCATTGTGGTGGGCAGGCACAGGCTGTTGGGCAGAATATCCTCATTTTTCATTTGTCTAACTGGTAGGCTGTGGAGCTGGGAAGAGCTTCTTAAGGTTTCCTGTCCTTCTCAAACATGACGCCTGTTGCCAGTAGCCTGCACTACCTTGTCTGGAAGATCTTCCCTAGCTGGAGCAACCTCTGCCATGACAGTATGAGCTTGTGCCACTGAGATGCATTTTTGTCTCTGACTATAGGTAAGCCTCAGGGAAAAGATTACACTATTCATAGGAAAAGTACTTGGATTGTGAAATCCCAGTGCTGCAGATGTGTTCTGGGTCCGTGTTCCCAGATTAACACCCAGATGAGTCTGATAAGCCATTTACAGTGCAACCCTCCTTGATACAGATGGGGCACCTGAGAGAGCACGAGTGGGTTGAAATGCTGTCCCACAGCACATCTGCAGTCCCAGGAATTGCACAATCCATTTGTTTTCATTAGGTGAAGTACATCCAAATAGTTCGTAATTGGCAGATTCAGAGTTCACTGTGTCCCTGGCTCCGTACTCCAAACCTGGGCTTGTAGGGTCCAGCAAACCCAGAAGTGATGACATGGATGTTCTTGCTTTGAAGAACAGAAGACAGCAAAGAAGAGAATAGTGTCTTTTCCCTGGAACAGCAGGACAGCTCCTTCATTCAAGATGGATTTCTTTCTCCTGTACACGGGAGCAGAGGAAGATGTTATGCAAAGGAGAGCTGGATTCCCAGCATCCTTTATCGATTATTAAAAACTGGATGCAGACCCTCCTTTTGTCCTATAAAAACGTCCCCAAGGTGGGACTCGTTTGCAGATTAAGGCATCTAACTCTACTCGTTTCATTATGGTCACTGGAGCTCTGAGGTTTGATTTACCTGCCCACGGGTAGGGCCTTGCACCATTCCCAATAGCTTAGGGCTCCTGGGTGTTTGTGCAGAGGGCACAGGTCTCCCATACGCCCTTTCTCATACCAGCTAGCCCACATGCTGTCCCAGCTCTGCTTGAGTATTTCATGTGGAACTGGGCAGCAAACTTCAGACAAATGAATTCTGCCTTGAGTCGGGATATGTCTCTGTCTATTTGTGTTTGTACAGAGACCAGCTCGATGTCACCAGTTTGCAATGGTGAAATACCAATAGCTGCTAGTTACTTTTGGCAATGCCAAAAGCTAAAGAAGCAAAACCAGCAGCAAAAACCATGAAACAATTCTGAAAAAGTACCAGGAGTTTAATTTCTCCTTTAGTTGTCTCCTGGATTACCGATGCTTGGTATCTTTCTTTTTCTGTGCAGTCAAGATGACTAGAAGCCTACTGCTGCTGCTGGTCTGTTGTCTGGGACTTTGCTGTGTCTCTTCTTGTTTCATGACGTGGATATTTAGACCTTGATCAGGCTTTTTCTAACCAAAAAAAAGGCAGTAATCAAACAGGAGTGCCCCTAAAGTGGAGTTTCTAAGGACTTCTGTGCAGCATTTCCCCCCTCTTAAGTTCAGAACCTTATTGAAACTCCATTATTTGAATGTGTTTGTTTCCAAACATACAGCAGCAAGAGCAAGTAGACTTCCATGATTAGAAGCCAGCAGCTATTTGAGAAAATCCAACTGGAATGTAAAGTCTCAGTGCCTGGGCCAAGATCTGACATCAGAAACCCAGGAAGCCTGTGCAGTTGTAGCTATATTAAGATTAGAGTAATCCCTGATGGGAAGGGTAGATTATTTTATTTGGCTAGTTATTGAAAGCAACTAATTTTCACCAGTTACCTCCAGTAAGTTGAGTCCAACAACCTGTTTCTGATGAAAAATAACTTGTACTTTGATGAACTTTACAGAAGCTGAGATGGACAATTCAGCACATCCGTTGCCCCTTTGCCCAAGCTATTAAGCTAGACACCCTGGAGAGAGTGATGAATCTGAATAGGTTTCCACTTCACATCCCATTGTGCCTTTCTCTGCCTTATAGCAGAGTACCTCTGAAGACTCTTCATTCAGTTGCCTAAACATAGGTGCCCAGTGTCTACTGAGACAACCTTGTAGTGAGGGCATCCAGGTCTTGCTCCAGAAGGATGTGGAGCTTCACTAATTGCTTTTGTGTTTCCTTTTCACACTCTCCCTTGGTCTTTATTGCCCTTCTAAAAAGCCTGACATTAGTGTCTTCCCAATACCATGTAGAAAAAAAGAGTATTATCTTCTTGTTCTTCCTTGCAGTTCAGTTTATACAGCAAACAGTTGTGTTAGCCTTTTCTCAGCAGCATGTACTGGGAGTTCACATTGAATTATTTACCTCTTTTAATCCCCAAATCCTCCACCACATTACTTCTTTTCCAGAATTCAGGCTGCCATACAGGAGGTCTGTGCTGAATCTGTTCTTTCTTAAGCGCAGTTTTTGCATTTGGCTGTATTCAAATAGACCTTCTCAGCCAGCTATTGTCAGTGCTCTTAGGTGCAAGTTATCCAGGCCTGCTGATTTTCAATGTTTATCTCTCATAGATGTTGTTTAACATCTGCCTTTGTTACTAATGGACTGGAAAAAGCTTCTTCATCATCATCAGAGACACGCACATTGCCCTGCTACTTTCCAAATACAGATCAAAATCACACGTTGAACTTTCCTCTACTGGACTGTACCATCTGTAAGATTTTGTTTGTTGTAATACTTTTGTTTAAAAAAAACCCCACACTACCCCCCCCCCTCAAAAAAAAAAAAAACCCACCAACAAAACAAAACCCAAACCCAAACAAACAAACCAAAAACCCCTGAAAATAATAACTTCTTATTAATCTCTTATGCTTACCCGCTGCAGATTTTTCCTGATCTCTTGAGGTTCCCATATAATGCTTCTAAGCTTCATGATATATCATTTATATTTCTTCATCTATAATTCTCTTCTATTTAGTAAATATTGCTGGGGTTAAGTTGTTGGTTCATATCTTTATTTTCACTTCCGATTCCCCCTTTCAATTCATAGTTGAACTGAGATTGGGTTTTACTCCAAGTTAATCATTGGGATTGGGAAATCATGCTTGACTTGATTCGTTATCTTTTTGGCCACATGGCCCATCCTTCCAGAAGAACCGTGACCCATCTCACATCACTGTGTGCAAATAGGGCAACCAGGGGCTGGCGGTGAAGGAGATGATACCCATCATTGGGCCGGTGCCTGGCCATCAGGAGGAGAAGGTTATGTGGCAGGTAGGACGCACGGATGACAAGAGGAGTGAAGACAAGTTTTATTACAGAAGCACAATTTGGATGACAATGGGGATATTTTAATAGAGTACCACAACATGTTGGAGTTGCTCTCTGGAAGACAGAGATCACAAGTTGGAGGTGGGAAAAAAATAGCATCTTAATGACATCATTCTGAAAGTGTAGGCATACCCTGAAAAGGTATGAAGGATCAAGAGAGAAGAGCGTACAAGTGTAGCAATCAATTCGCTACAATTGTTTACTCAAAAATCAACTTTTAATAAACATTATAATTAGTGCAGTGAAATCTCCCACAGTTCACAGACAGGATCTGAGAGGGGAACTTCATTAATTTCTCGGGGAGATAGTTTTAACATTGTTATGAACAATTTAAGTGCTGCTTCATTAACAATTTTATGGTTAGTACAATTAATCATACCAGAGAAGAAAAAGAAACATGCCTTATATTAAACTCTGTTGTCAGTAAGTAGAATACATGCAAATGGGGATCTCCTGTTTGGTATCGTCGTTTCTAGAGATATGTCTGTGTTTATAGAATATATTCTTATTCATGTGACTTGCATGGCAAGCTTAAAAACTTGGCTGGGTTTTGTCAGTCAATGTTTTTAGAAAATTCTTGGAATACGTTTGTTATGTGTCCGTGCTTGAATTGTTACTGTGGTGAATGCCTTCTGTGGGAAACCTGTGACTTCCAGGAGTTTGTAATGTGGCCAAGAAACCTCTGCTCAAGATAAAAATGAGGCACTGGCCTTTTTAAAAATTATTATTTTTATTTTTTAATGATGTCCCTTAATTGCTTTAAGATGCTTTGGGTTTTGTGGTTATTTCCCCTAAGGCATTTTGTGTCTAGAAACTTTGGTGGCAGCTTAAGCTATTGCTGGAGGGATTTTTAACGGGGTTTTAAATCTGCTTGTACAGTTTCATCTCTACATACATCCAGAGCTTCTTGAAGCCATGAGATTTATCCTCCTTGGATGGATACACTTGGCTGGATTTGTTAGAGAAACAGAAAGTGCATATGGATGGCTTAGCAGGTGACATCTTATTTCCAGTTGCATCCCCAATTAATACCCTAACAAGACAGCCGTGTCGGCTGGGGATTGCAGGCGAAGGTCTTGCACCAATTGCTGTTAAAGTACCAGCAAGACGTCGCTAGCACGTAAAGTTGTTCACAAACGAAAAGGTGAGGGAATATTATGGATCACAAATGAACTGAAGGGGCTCAGGCAGCCAAGCAGGAGGGACACAGCGTGAGGAGATACAGCCATCTTAGATGGAGTGGGATGCTTGGACCAGCTATTGGCAATCTGGGAAGAAGAGCAAACGTTGCAGCTGCACAAGTGGTGGCCAGAGCTAACACCTACCCGGTGAACGCCTGTGCTTGAACAGGGGGTGCAATGTCTTGGGGTGGTAGGGGCACGGTGGCTGCTCCGAGGAGATCTCACAGAGCTTCGCTCATGGCTCCCTGGAGACCCGCTCCACTCACATCGATGCTCAGCAATGTTGAAATCTCAGAGACAGCTCGGGGTGGAAACCAGCATTTTCAAGAGCAGTAATGTAAAGTGTTAACAGTGTTCCCCTCAGACAGATGCTGTGTTCAGGTCTGCCCACCCCAAGGGACAGAGCGGTTCAGACGTTGAGGGTGACTGTTTAGGGGATGATGTCAAGGTCTGTTGGCTGACTGGTCCTGGTCAGCTGTACAAACCCTGGGAAGAAAGTAAAACCACAGCAGATGGAGATGCCTTCTCTGCAGAATAATTTCCCTGGTTACCTCCATTCCTTCAACGTTAGTTTAAGCTTCCTGATGTTCGAAGTCATTCAATCCTTCTTTATAATAAGGAAAATCCCAGGTATGCTGTGAAGCCTGCCTGCCTGGGGAACGCCCGGTGAGGTTCACATGTGTGCGTGTGAGCTGCTGGGCTTTATAAATGGAGAGCAACTAAAATGAGGAAATACTGGGGTTTTTTAAGAAGCTTTTTTTATCAATTGCCGTTGCTTTTGCAAGGAAAAAGCTGTATTTTTTACCCTTCTATTTCAAAGTGAAGATATATGTCCAGGTGATATTGGAACCTGTTGTGGCACTTAGGGAGTTGAAAGGTGCAAAGGGGGACGCCCTTTTCAGATAGCTTTTCTGCTTCTCCTCGGGGATGATGTTATTGCTTGCAGTTGATTTTTTCCCATTCAGCTGTGACTCTGCAGCACAAAGTTCATCAGAGTGTGGCATTCACCTGCTGCACTGATATTACTGGAATTTGCTGAAAGGCGATTTTGTTACTAGGACTTAGATAAGGGATCTGGAAGAGTTACTCTTGGTTCCTGCTCCTGATCTTGTCCTCCTCAACTTTGTGAGCTTCTCTCCTCTGCCTGCAAAATCAGAATTTCTCAGTCTTTTTTGACTGTGGTAGTCTATTTTCCATGTCAAGGGTTCAGAGGAGGGGCTGAACACATAGACAACCCCTCTTAGGTTAGGCTGAAAGTAACATAAACAGTAAACTGGAACTAAACTTTTGTTTTGGTTAAAGAGGCAAGTGATCCCTGATAGACTTAACTGGAGCAGATGTGTCCATTTTGGGGTAGAAGCCCTTGAAGAAGCTGGAGAGAGTCCAGGCAGGGCCAGAAGAATGACGAAAGGTCTGAAAAATGCTGTGTGGGGAGGGGAAATTGAAAGAACTGGGGATGTTTATTCTGAAAAAAACCCCCAAAACACCAAAGGAAGAAAACACAACTTGTCTTTAAGTATGTGAAAAGACTACTGCAAGAAGGAAGTGAAGGGAAAAAAAATCATAACCAGTCTGGGTGGAACTAGAAATTTGGGTCTCAAATTGAAGCCACAGAAATTTAGTGTTTCACAAAATGCACAAAATCTTTCTGGTAGTCAGTAGAGAGAAGTCAAGGAATCAATCAGAGATTACAAGGATACTGTGAAGTCTCTGTCACGGGGGATACTTGAGAAAGAATGGGACAAAAGCTTGTCAGAAACCATCACTGGGACTTCTTAGATATCACATGGGCACAGAATAGTTGGTCCCTTATGGACCCTCCTAATCTTTGTTGGTTTTTCTTTGCCCTCGATCTGTGAACATGATAGCTAGGCCGTTAAAAGAGGGATCCTAAGAATTGCACCTGCGCCCTTTTCTCTTGGCCAACTTGAAATCATTTTCATGCAGAATCACAGGCTGGCTGAGGTTGGAAGGGACCTGTGGAGGTCATTGTGTGAAATTCAGTCTGACCATGTGCATTAGGTTCTGCTTTGGACCTGCAGTGCAAACAGACCCAAATGATTTGGTAAGTCATGCCAGTCAGCGTTAAACCATTCCCAAGCAGTGATTTACTTCTAATCCACAATTGTCTCGTTAGAGGATTCAGTCACAGGAATTTGTTAAGCCTTTTTTTTCACATTAAATAGTTATCCTTGGTAGGAAATCTTCTTATGATTTCGGAACTTGCTGGTTGTGATTGATGAGACTCTTTTTTTTTTTTTTCTCTCTCTGTAAGTTTAGCTGAGGTGTTTTGTTTTGGCACTAGCAGGTTTTCCAGTCCTTTAATCATTCTTATAATGCCATTCTCAATGTTTTCCAAGTCAGTTAGCCAGGGTGTATATTGTGCCAGCTACCTGGAAACTAGGTGAAATCCTGGCTGTTTCCAAGTCAATAGAAATCTCCTTGACTGAAGTTTGTGTCTTACAATTTACCCTGCAAAAAGGCTACCACCTCCCAATGCAAACTTACTGGTTATTATTTTTAAAGGTGAAAAAGTGGACACTTAACTATGTAGATAAGCTTTTGCTGTATAAGAGGTGGTGGTATGGCTCTTCTTTGAGCTCAAGTTACGTTGTCCCCAAGGTTGTATTAGAAAAGTATTTGAAGAGCACTTACAAATGAGACAGATTTCTATGCTGTGAGGGTCTTGCAGCAACAAAACAGTCACCCAAGAAAGGTTGTGCAGTCTCCATGCTGGGAGGATTTTAAGACTAGGCTAGAGAAATTTGTGGCTGAGCAAGAGTAGTGTTGGTGCTAGTCTGGCTTCAAGCTGAAGGCTGGCTCAGGGTGCTCCAGAGGTTCCTTCCAGCCAACATTTGTGTGATTTGATGATGTAACACTAGGCACTACCTGATCTCCTGTAGTCATCAGGATGCCTCTGCTGAATCCCTGCATTACCAGTATTGGGACATTCCTTTTGGCCAAATTCACTACTGAACAGGCTGTTAAAACAATAATTATAAGGGATAACTCACACCTGTGTTACTTTGATATTATGTTGGATGAACTTCCACCAGTTTACAAGTGGAGAGAATTAGTTAATTAGGCCATGATTATGTTATTAGCTGCAGGCATGATACCAGTGTCACTAATAGGACAGGACTGAGCTTTTTGTGGTGCTCAGGCTCTAGCATTCAACTTGCCAGAGCATCCGACTCTCTCAGATTTGTTCTGTCAAAGCCAGAAATCATTGCTCAGTACCACTGAGAGAGTATCAGTAGATTCCTAGACTATATTAGCAAAAATGACTGCTCTTGTTATCGGCTTTTTGCAGAGCTGTGTTTCTTTATGTGTGCACAGAAAAGCTGAGCGTCACTCTGCAATCACCCCACTTGATAAGGTCATCTGAGAACCTAAATCCTAGTGAAATCAAAGGGACGCATGGAAACCTCCTCTTCTGTTATCCCATGTTATAGTCAGTGTTTGAAAGGCATACAAGACAAAGGAGGAATAAGCAACAGGAAGGGTTGATTTCTTAACAGCAGCTTTCCTTTTCTCCCCTCTTTCACCCTTCTGGAGGTAAATGCTGGGGAAGTAGATGTTCCCCCTCCGGATCTTGTTTTTTCCCCCTCCTTCCTACATATAAAAAAGCATTACATTTGTTGACTTTCAGCCAGATGGTACCACTCCTACCATCCAATCTGAGCACGTTGTTCTCTTTTGAGTGGCTTTCACCTTATATACAACAGTTTCTGTACCCTTGTTTGCCTTCACAGTCAGCTCTGTTGTTGTTCTCAGTTATTCAAGCTAAGTCATTTGCACCACGTGTAACTATTTCACTTTGAGTTAGTAGAATTATATTTTTACCTCCAAATAGTTGGAGAAGCCTGTGAACAGAAGTGAGGGGTGGGGCTGCATGTTACTTCTCTTTTTTGGGGGATATGTTTAGTTTTTGTCTTGAATTTCAGCACTTTGCGTAGCAATCTCACTTTTTTTTTTTCCTGTTGTTGTTCTCTTTTTATTCATATCACTGAAAGACATTTTCTGAGTTGGCCTTGACAGCAAAGGCTAGACTTCTAGCAGTGCTCAGAGGTTTTCTGCTCCTTGTACTGCTCTAAACATCATCCGCACTCTGCCCAGCTGTTCTGATCACTCCTAAGGTCCATCTCAGGTTTTATCTTCCTAATTATCTGGTCTGTTCTTTTCCTTATATTCAGTATTTGTAAAGTGAGATTTGAAGTCTTTCTCTTGGTCCTGTGGAACAAGGGCTGACTTCTTTCCCACTCTTTTTTCCACCTAAATTCTCTTTTTCTCTGTTGGCTTTTTGCAGGCTGACCCAGGGTATTTTGAGGAGAGCATTTAAATATTTCACAGAAGCAGGACATCTCTGACAGAGGTGGACATCAGCATATGCTGGTATATGGAAAGGTCTTTTAGAGAAATGCAAATGCTGGTAATACAGAGTGTGAAGTATTTACGGGGGTTTTTTTGTGACTGCTTTTGTTTATCTTCAGTATAAGAAAATAGTTTTGGGAGGCAGCCAGACCAAGCCAACATTTTTGTTGTGAGTTTTTGGGGGTTATTTTTGTGCATTGTGGTCTTTGGGTGGTTGGGGTTTTTTTCTTTCTTTCTCTTTTTTTTTTTTTTTTTTCAGCTACTAACTTGCTGGATGATCTTGGGCTTTCTGCCTTGGTTTCTCCATCTGTCAAAAGAGCCTTTTTAAAATGTTTTGAGACCTACAGCCAGTGGCATCATCTGAGAGATGTCTGGTGATACTGTACCACTATGATTTGGTTTTGCCACCTAAGCATTCATTTCCTGCATCATTTGTGCCCTTGTATTTTTTCCCTTTTAAATAGACAAAGCAGAAACATCTTCCCTCTGAGCTTTTTTTCCCCCATCCGTGTTGTTAGCAGGTAAAAAATAACCGAAGAAAATACCCAGTGCAATAAAGTAGAATTAATTATCTGCCCGAGTAGCCGGTTCATCACAGTCTAGTTGCACAGTGGAAAGCAGCTGCAAGTTGGCTTTGCTTCAGGGACTGATGGAAGCAAATCTGTAGCTAACAGCCCAGCTGGGACGGTGAGATCCTTGCTTCCTTAAAGCCGTTGGTAAACTCCTGGCCAAGCCTCGCCATGTTCAAACCACGAAAATTGCCAGCGGGTTGCTTTGATTTGTAAGGCAGATGTTTCTAGCGTCCGACACTTTGCCTTGATCATCGGTTTCACTTGACACTCAGTTGTGTGCTCAGCAGAAGTGACGATATTTGAGATGCAGCCGTGTCACGGCATCCTTGCATTCTGGGATCTTGAGCCTTTTCTGAGTATTACTAAGAGGAAGGTGGTTGGGGTTGTCAGTGATATTAGCTGTTGCCCTCAGGCTCCTGAGAAGACATCAATACTCTCTTCAAGTGGAAGTGTTGCATGCATTCCTGGTTTAGACAGCATGTGTGAATGCATGTCACATCACATTTGTTAAATTTTCATGTATGTCTAAGTCTCTTAGGCTCATGCTACAACCTGTTTAACCTGTAGCTTTCAGTCCTTCTTTTCAGTGAGGAAGACTTGAGCCATGTTTTTATTTATTCCGTGTTTTCATAGTGATTCTTCACACAGATCACTCAAAATTGTGCAGGGTGAATGCTGATAGTTTTCGCTCTCATTTACTCTCTCCTCCAGAAAGGTAAGTCCCTCCTAAAATCTCCATCTTTAGTCAGTTTGTTAAGTCCTGCTGAGAACATGCTCCTCTTTATCAATTGCTCAGCTGTGCTATGTTCTCAGTATAGACTAGCCATTGGGCACAGTGAGGGGTATCAAAAACAACAGCTGAATCCAAAGGTCCCAAACATAAATGTAATTAGCAGCTGTCCTCTAGGCGAGCTCTGGACCACCGGACAGTGAACTCCAGTATGTTGTGTTCTTCTAAATCAAGGGTGTCTCTGTGTCCATCCTGCACTCTCCTAGGTAAGGATGTCCTCAGTTGCCCTCCGCGTGGTTTCCCCCATTCTTGTGCATCTTTGTTCTTCGCTGCAGCAATGCTCCCTGTGGTTGTCCTAACCTTGCTCTCCCTCACACATTTTAGCAAGTGACATGCCCTTTTGCTTCCTTCTATCCTCAGTCAAAGAAGGGAAGAATGACCCTGTCCTGATTTGTTGAAGATGTCAGCTCTCCTGCTTGGCATGGCTCCAAATCACTGGGGTACTCTTGACTCCCTCATTATTAAGAACAGTGATGTGATCCTTTGTTCTGAAACACAGCCTAGGAAGGGAGCTCATCCCAGTAGGCTCTTCTTCCTGGAAGACACACCTGGATGCTTCAGACTGTCCATGAAGAATCTTTCTATAGCGAGCTCTGATGCTTTATAAAGGATGCTTTATAAATTCATAAGTAACATCCTCACCCAGAGCCTTGTTGACTGAATCACTTCTGCTTCATTTGACAGAGGGAAGATTAATTTTCTCCTAATCTCTGAATGAACCAAACTCATATTTGCCAACATCTTTGTATTTTTTGTACTCTGTCTTGTAGGTAATCAGTCTTTTGAAGTGAACTCTTTGAAATGAGATGCATTTATAGATTGTTCCAGGCATGTACCTGGATTTCAATAGAAAGCTTTAGACACAAACAAGCCTGGTTAGGGGCACTTTTTCAGGATGAGAAGTGATGTATGAATAGTAAAATCATCCTGGAATTGGTCCTAATTTGGTTTAATAAAACACATGGAAGGTATTGTAGCCAAGAAGGTTAAAACATTATCACCAACTGTATTATAGAAAGACTCTGTGGTGACTGCTGGAAGATGTACACCATAGGAAGGATTTAATATGCACGTCTTTTTTTTTTTTTTTTTTAATGTTTTCTATGTTTCTTGTTCCTTTGTCTCCTACTGGTTACTCTTGGGAAGGTGGTACTGACCTTAATAAACCTGTGCTCTGACCCAATTTGCTTTTTCTTGTGGTTGCTGGGCCACAAGATTGGAAGATCCATGTCATAAAGAAGTTGTTTACAGTTTGTACTGCTTCCACCCCTCAGCCAGTTGCCTAAGGCTCCCTGGTTGATGCAGTATAGGGTAAGTTTCCTCTAACCTATTTTAGACAGTTCCTTTAGTTAGAAGTGACTTATGTCCTAAAGTGCCTGCTTTTCTCTTCAGGTGAGGAAGGATGACCGATGGGCAGTAGGCAGATGTACATGTATACATTATAGACACATTATAGACATGTACTTTTGGCTCAGTGGATCCCCAGATCATGTTTCTGAGTCCTGGGGGTCAAGCAGTTCTGGATTTGCGTATCCTTTGTATTTTTGCCGTTCCTGTAATTGGCTGAGCAGAAGCTTTGGAGGGAAATTTCCTCCAGAAGGTTTGATCAGTTTAGGCATCAAGGTTCTGGACAATCTGTAAGGAAAGGAGCAGAATTTTCCTCAACCAGGCTCTGCTCCTTAGACCTGAGGGTAAAAGGAAATTAAAAGCAGTCGATGACCAGTAGTTCAGGGAAAACTACAAGTTACTTTGCTGCTCTCCAGTTTCTACAGAAGTCAGGTAGTGGAGTCCTCTTTTTTTCCTTCCTCTGCTGCCCCTGTGTGCTCTTGGGATAATCACTATCATTCCTTGCTTATTTTTTCTCAACCATAACAAAGATACTATAACACTTGGCTCTTTACTCTGAATTGTAGATCTAAACACGATGATCTCAGTGTTGCAGCATCCTTCTATTTCTGCAATAGCCTGAATTCAAATCCTTCGTCCAAGCTTCCTGGAAAGGAAATTCATACTTACCTACTCCAGATGATAATTTAAAACAAGGAGCTAAATGTGCTTACCCAGCCATCAGAGCTCTCTCCTACTTAGTTGTGAGAATTCACTCAAGTGCTGCCTCTCTTTTAATCGCTTTGTGTCATTAGCCCAGTGCCAGGGCATGACTTCTTCCTTAAGACTGTAATTCAGCTCTGCTTTCCAAGACAGGCACATAGAAGCTTGTCGCTAAGGAGTTAAGCAACACAGCTGCTCAGCTTCCTTTTCCTGCTGGTTCTCCGAGCTCTTTGCAAAACACTCTGCACATGTTTCCTTCATCTTCCAACCCCTCACACAGAAAGGGGACAATCCGAACAAATGAAGTCTCCGTGCCTCCAAGCTGCTGGATTGATTTGGCCAAGTTGCCTTTGTTTAACAGGGCCTGCTTAGATGAGCTAGAAAAAAAACATCTGCTTTCCTTGTCAAATGATAGATCTGTTATTGGCATGATTATATTTGGCAGAAGCATAAAATGGAGTGGTTTGAACAGCAAAGTGAGAGTCAGGATACTTGGGTATTTGCCTGGACCTCTTTTATTTGGAAGAGTCTCCTAGGGACACATGCTGCTCTGAGAGTCCCTTACTGATGGCTGGTTGCAGAGTAGAGGTCACAGGACGATATAGCTTGCCTCTGCTTAAAAAACACTGGTTTCGCAAGTCCTTCTCTATTGATCCTACAAAGGCCACACAGGATGTTTTGGTGTGTTTTGAACTTGGTCTTATCTCTCAGTTTGCGTCTGTTACTGGTATCTAACATTTGTTTTCCTATGCTGTCATGGCATATTTGTAACATGGTTTTGGATTCTTAGACAAAGGTACTTTAGAAGACCAAATAATTATAATACTCCATAAATACTTCCTTTTTTTTTTTTTTCTTTTCTCAAGACCACCAGAGCTTTTGCAGCTTTTAAGTTTGACAGTATTATTGTTGGAAATTGTGCTACCAATCAATATAGATAAAAATTCTGTGTCTGTGCCTTCCTTTAGTCCACTCTCTTTGCTCATTCTTGCAGTTGTACACAGTATTTTTTTGGCTCAGATGTTTTTTAGGAATAAAACTGCATTTTCCTGAGGATGTTCAAAAGGAAGAAACTAAAAAGAAACTGAAAATCTAGTGTTAAGACAGAGCTGAATGAACTTATAGAAGAAATCAAAGCCAAGATTGTTGTGTAAGAAGTTCCTTCAGTCCTGTGTTCCTACAAATAATGACTATGAATGAGTGTCCCTGGACTGAAATTAATGGTGAGCTCTTGTGGCAACTAACCAGAAGTAGCTCCTTCAGGTTATGCTACTAAGGGTTGAAATAAGACCTGCTTGCTAAAATCTTTTATTTCCTTTGCTTTCCACATGAAAAAAGGTTGAGAAACTCCCATCTCCACCTAGAGCTGTGACTGAAGTCATATAGAAACTGCAGGAAGGCAACTGATGCTCTTGTCTTATACCATTACTACCTTCACAGAGGCTATGGGAAGGTAGTAATGGTATAAGAAATTTTCATTCAGATAAGTAGAAGTGTACCCACGTGTCACTATTTTGTAGGCTCTGGCAGCTGAACAGAAACAGTTGAGGGACATGATTTCATCATCTGTAGGCTTTTCAATTGGACTCCTTCCTTGTTTGACTCCAAATCCCGTTATCACTGTGGTCACCCTAGTCCTCATTTCTGCTGGACTCTCCATATGGTGAGCTCCAGGTGAGCCCAGGAACACTCTGAGATCATTAGAAAGGGAGGTACTGAGGCTTACATCACTTCCTGTGGGCCCATACTCCTGCTTACCTGCAGCTGTGTCTTCGTTGTGAATCCCACCTGCCTTTGAGGAGTTGCCATGTGAGCAGAAGAGATGTCCCGTGGTTAGCCTGGCCCTGCTAATGGCAAACAGCATAGATGAGACTAAACATTTCTGTGGCTCCTTCAGTCTGTGACAATCCTTTGAATTGTATTTAATTAAAAGTGTGTACACAATGGCTTTCTTTGCAGTAGCAGACTGTGCGGTAATCCTCTAACAACTGTTGAGATCCGGTGGGAAGGAAAACTCTCATTAATAAAGACTTTGGGGATAATTCCACATGAGAGTTGCTGCAGAATTCAGAGCTGCAGGAAATCACATCCAGAAAAACATTCCCTTCGTCTTTCTGCTCAGGGCTTGAGTGTGTGCAGGAGAAACGACCCCTAAAAAACCCAGCACAATTTTTAGGTGGTATCTTGGGCATGCCAGGAGGGCTTAGCAGAGGAGGGTTTTACTGAGTTTTAGCTTCACCCATAATGGATATGCCCAGGAAACTGGATTACTGTTCACTAGCTGATTTTAGTGTGAGCTAACCAAAGTTGGTCATGCTTTTCCTTTATCTACAGTTTTTGGATAGGAAATGGGAATTACTGTAGTCCTCAGCCCCATGTCTACATGGCCAATTGCCTGCTGCAGTGAAAGATGCCAAAGCCCAAATCTCTCCCTTTTCCACAGGAAAAAACAACCAACCAACCACAAAAAAACCCCAGCACAGCAAAAAACAGAGCTGGGGAAGAAGTGAAGTGAGTTTTTACCAAGCTGTCTATAAAGTCTGCTTAAAGCTTTTCTAGGAGAAATGCACCAAGGAAGGAGTTATTTAGCCTCTCATCCCAGGGAAGACCCGCCTTGGCAGGCAAGACTCCTAGCTCCTGAGGGGTCTTTTCAGACATGAGCATTTTGTCAACTGGAATAAGGCAGCTGAACTTGTTGCCCTGCTCACCATCATGCCAGCTGAACTGATGACCTACCAACAAAAAAAAAAAAAAAGACACACTTCCCAATAATACCCAAAACTGATTTTTTTTGTGTGTGTATGATTTTTTTTTTTTTCATTCCAGCTGCCTTTGTTAGCATATAGCAACGATGTCTGTGATATGTGAGGATTATTAGTGTTATCACTAGGGAGGTAGAAGGAGGTTGGTGTGATTCTTTGGGTTATTTATTTACTTATTTAGTTAATGTGGAAAATGAGCCATAAACTAGGCCTCCAATGTGAGTCTGTTTGTTGACCTTGATGATTCAGTTAAAGATCTTTAAACGTTAAATTCACACATCACTGACCTTCTCCAGCTAAAAAGTAGGTATTTTAGTTTGAACTGGTCCAACTACAGTCAGTGAAGTGGGATGAAAGGCTTCAGGGCTGATGCTTGCTAGCTCTCTGTGGACTAGAAGGAATGCTAAAAATCAGTTCAGACTAAACATATAGCTTTTACCCAGGTAAAATGAAGATGTGTCCCACTGAGAGAGAAGGTGAGATACATCTTAATCTTTCTTTGTGTATAGACTCATAGAACCACTTAGATTAGAAAGGACCTTTAAGAACATAAAGTCCAACCGTTAACCTAGCACTGCCAAGCCCACCACTAAACCATGTCCCTAAGCTCCACATCTACACATCTTTTAAATACCTCCAGGGATGGTGTCTCAACCGCTTCCCTGGGCAGCCTGTTCCAATGATTGACAACCCTTTTGGTGAAGAAATTTTTCCTAATATCCAATCTAAACCTCTCCTGGCTCAGCTGGAGGCCATTTCCTCTTGTCCTTTCACTTGTTACTTGGGAGAAGAGACCAACACCCACCTGGCTACCACCTCCTTTGAGGTAGTTGTAGGGAGTGATCAGGTCTCCCCTCAGCCTCCTTTTCTCCAGACTAAACAACCCCAGGTCCCTGAGCCGCTCCTCATAAGACTTATTCTCCAGACCCTTCACCAGTTTCGTTGCCCTTCTTTGGACACACTCCAGCACCTCAATGTCTTTCCTGGAGTGAGGGGCCCAAAACTGAACACAGAACTCGAGGTGCCGCCTCACCAGAGCCAAGTACAAGGGAATGATCACTGCCCTGGTCCTGCTGGCCACATATTGCTGGTACAAGCCAGGATGCTGTTGGCCCCCTTGGCCACCTGGGCACACTGCTGTCTCACATTCAGCCGGCTGTCGACCAACACCCCCAGGTCCTTCTCTGCCAGGCAGCTTTTCAGCCACTCTTCCCCAGCCTGTAGCATTGCCTGGGGTTGTTGTGATGCAAGTGTAGGACCCGGCACTGAGCCTTGTTGAACCTCATACAGTTGGCCTTGACCCATTGATCCAGCCTGGCCAGATCCCTCTGCAGAGCGTTCCTACCCTCAAGCAGATCAACACTCCTGCCCAACTTGGTGTCCTCTGCAAACCTACTGTTTGTTTGCTTTTATGTATCTAGTACTGTTTTAGAGAGCTTAATATATACAAGGTAGCCATTTTGGGGTTGGCACATCCAAGATAGGATTCACACAGGCCTGTGTCCCCTGGAATGAAAGCTGTTGGCCAAGAGGGATACCCTAGGACATCTCAACTGAGGCTAGATATCTCTATTCAGGAGACTAAATCCCACCTCAGTGTCTGGCTTTGCTTGAAATCAGTGGAGATCTGGCACCTAAATCCTCCCTCAGTCAATGGAGCCACCCACCTTGCTTAAAGCTCACAGCAAGTCAGCACCAGCTCTGCAAAAACCAAGATCACTTATATTTTGGTGTTTTAGCTATTGGACACTCTTTTTTCCAGTGGTTTGCCTAACATAGATGTCTTTCCTCTTGAACTGGATTAAAAAAAGATGAGAATTTTAAAATTACATCTGTAAACAAGTTTACCTGAATCTATCATGAGCCCACTTTTCAGAATACTAATGATGAATTGGCCTCATTTTTTTTGAAAGATGATAAAACATTTACTCAAAAGTAAATATCGGGCCATTGAGGTAAATATGCAATCAACCAATTTAGGCATGCATTTTTAGTGAAGGGAAGATGCAGCAGTGAAGTACTTGCTAATGGGCTTGGTAGAAAATTTACTGCATAAAGAAAAAAATAAAATATGTTGTAGAAGTACACAGTGTTTTGCCAAGCCTGATCAAAGTTAGAGCTGTATGAATTAATTTATAGAGTGAAAACTTTAGTTATTTATAGATGTAAGATGAATTTGGCAATAGTTTAAGTCCAGAGAGTTAAAACTTTCCTTTGAAAAAGTCAGAATGTTTTGAAAACATTTCAATCTTTATTTTTACAGCAAGTGTTCTGCAAATCTCTCACGCTTCCCCTCACACTTTTTTAAGGTTAAAATAAAAGGGCAAGAAGTACTGTAAATCAAAACAAAATGAATCTATGGTATTTTAGATGAGCCAAGATAAAATTTCCTAAGATCTATTTCCCTTTGGGAAAAAGAAAAATCTGAGTACCAAGACAATTCCAAATAATTTCCTCCTCCTCCCCGCCCTCCATTCTCATGTTTGTTTTTTTATATTTAATTTGACTAGAAAACCACATAATTAATTGTGTATATACTACTAAGCAAGGCCTATTTCCAACCTAAAGGAAATTACAGTCTGAACAAGACGTGGGGTGAAAGAGGGAAGAGAGCAGGTTGGATTAATAAGAAATGGTGAGAATAAATTTAATGTGCTAAATTATTTTATAATTTTAATCCAAAGGGCAATTTACATCAAACAGTTGTTCCTTCAAAGGATTTCTGGGCCTTCTGTCTTACAAAGTTGTCTGGCAAATATACGGATAGAGAAAGAGCTCACACGTTTTGAAACGAGACATGAAAAGATCTTTTTTTTTTTTTTTTTTCCATTTCTCTGCCTATTTCTGATGAAAATACATGCTTTTTCCAAAATACAGCAAGAGTGAATACTGAATCAATGACTTCTTACAGGCAAAGGCTCATCCCCTGTCCTCAAAAATCTGTCCCTGAAGCTCACTGACTCATGATTTTTTGTGCATCGCATTTAACAGTGATGGTCTAAACTCAAGCCGAGACTTCTGCTCTCCTCACATCGTTCCCCTCTCGCCATCTCTTTGCAGCTGAGTTTCCGAATAGGTTTCTCCCTGCTGAATGTCGTTTCCAGTCTCTTTGAAAGAGAAGGAGTTTTGCGCAGCGCCGTGCATAATGGGACCTCAATTTCTGCTTGCAATTGCCATAGCAATGAAGCAAGGTGTTCCCTCCAAGTTGAGAGCTTGTTGGTGACAAGGGGACACTCTGTTATGTGACCTGTTGTCCTGCGCCTTGTTCATTTTTTGAAGAGCAAATTGCCATTTGCACATTTTATGATTGAGGCAGTTCATGAATTACATGTTTGAAGGAGTCCACGATTAATTACCTGAACATTTATAGCCACTGTTGTATTACAACCACAATATAATTAGGTCTGAATGAGGAGAAACCACGTGGGGGAAAAAGTCTTGTCGTTGGGAATTTCCTGATTTTTTAGCTCCTTGATCTCCTAATCTGCATCAGAGATTTCATTCCTATTTGATTTGGGTTTTGTTTTGCTTTGAATTAGCATGAGCCAGGAGGCAGGCCATGTGAGAACGGAGGGAATAAACCATGTAAACACAGATCCCACTGCTCTTGGCATGAATATTAAAACTGCTATCTTCCTGCCCTAGATAGCTGTTGGTGTTAGGTTAGTCAAGTGGGGTTCCTGGAGCAGAATTGCTCCTGATCATCAGAAAAAAAAAAAAATAGGGTGGTTTTTTTTGTTGGTTTTTTGGTTTTTTAAGGAAGGCATGGAGGTAAATGTTTTTTCAGCAGGCCTTGGGTTACACTCCTCTCAAGCAAACATAAGATAAGGCTGGATGTATATCCCCATTGCGCAGTGGCCCAGGAGACCTCAGATGCCCCAGGAACACGTCTCTGAGGACAGATGGGTTTTGCTCACTCTCTTCTTCGCCCTTTCTGCAGGCATCCAGCACACGTCCGGAGTGCAGCATCATGCAGGAGATTGAAGAGGAGCGCAGCCAGTGCTTGGCAGAGCTTACTGGGGACAACCAGACGTCAGGTATGGGGATGCTCTCTTCTCTCCCTGGCCTGCAAGCCAACATCACCCAGCCTCCCATCTGCCTCGCCCATGCCATTTCTCACCCCTTGTGCTGCTGGAGCAGGGCAGTCACTCTCGCTGATGTTGAGCTGCTACCTTAGGAGGGAGAGAAATAGGTACTTCCAAAGTACAATTCAATCAACCAAGAGTTTGAGTAGCTCGTTGGGGATCACTCACTGCCTCCCAGCTGGGTAAGCCTAGTTTAGGTGTCTCAGTGTGTTTAATCACAGTCAAACATCTGTCTCTCTGAACTGGAAGTGTCTTAACCAACTTTTCCCTGGGATCTGAAAGCCTGAAGTTCTTGTAGGCCTTGGTTTCCTTCACGGGAAGTCATGGTGACCTTCTCCTTCTGTTGAACTGCCCTCTTATCCCCGTGGCAAAATTGCTCCTGTCCTGGTGGCAAAGCAGAGGAAGGAAGGCTGTGCTCCAATGCTGCAAGGTATCTATGAAGTTGGGCCAGGTGGCTGAGATCATCTCCTTGTTCATGAGACATGGAGCACACACCACACTGGGAAGCCCTCCTGGAAGGCTCTCCAGTCCCCTTAATCCACTCCCTGCTTCAATGATCATGTGAGGAGGACCAGGTCAATGATGCCACCTTTGCTCTCCAGCCTCCCAAGGTTTCTCCATCCCAGCCTCAGGCAGCAGCCATGGAGCTGTGTCTCCCTCGAGGAGCTGACATGGCACACTGCGCATTGAGCACGTGGTGTCTCAGAGCAGCAGAGAGTCTGCAGGATGTTGCTGTGAGCAGAAGAGCTGCAGACCAACCTGCAAACCAGGACATGAGTGGGTGATCTTGAAAGGGTCGATGCTAACACAGTTCCCCAGTGGGCAGCCTGCAGGGAGGTTGGGAAATTTTGACACAGCCACCCATGCTCAGTCTCACATTGTAGAGATTGGTGTGGCAGAGAGAGAAAGCTTTTGGTGTTGGTGCTGTCCCATCCCACAGCAGTGCTGTCAAAGCCCCAAGAGTGAGCCATCGAGTTGGACCTCTCGCCCTCCAAGTGCCTCTCTCAAGTTACAGGTCCTGGTTTTGTGAGTAAAGGAGGTATAGGGACCAGTGGTAGGCTGTCAGGCTCTGAAAACAAGGGATCACATCACTGGGGGAAGGGGTGGGAAGGTGCGTATCCTGCTTGATATTTGCATCCCACCTCCTAAAGAGGAAAAAGTGGAAGAGAATGCCTTCTCTTCCTCTCTCCCTTGGCATTGCTTGCAGTTAGCCTGCAGACCGAAGGACTGTTCTGCACAATGCTACTTAATGATAGAATAGCATCCTGGGGACACGCTGATCCCCGGAGGAGCTTTGCTGAATGCAAGGATGGCTTTTGGCCCCTGCTTTTATCTACTAAGATATGGTTTTCTTTGATTCAGAAACTATTTCAAGTGTCCCTGTACAGTTAAATGGAGCCGTTTGAAGAAATGTTCTCCTGCAATCCAGTAAAGGGAAAAGTCAGGGTAGTTAAAAACATTCATCTGAAAGCCAACTAAATGTTTCATTTCATTTTCATGGATATTTAAAGAAATTCAGTTAAATACAGTACATTCAAAATAGAACAATAAATACTTGAAGTGTTAAGATTTTTTTTTTTTTCTGCTTTTTCAGAATGATTTTTCTCATTGGAAGGTTTAATCCAAAACAGCTTGTTTTTTTCTCTACTCTGAATTAAACCACTGACAATATTTTTCCCAATTCTGATGTAAAAACACACTCAGTCATGTTGCAAGCCCTTAATGCCCAAGCACTAGCAAGTATGTAAAAATCATTTGGAATTTGTTTTTCATAATGGAATGCTGAAATACTGGTTGGGGATAATTCTGCATTTCCACCAGTCACTACCCAAAGTCATTAGATGGGACTGATGCAGAAATTGCAGTTGTGAGCACTATAAAATGTTTTTTGTCCATGGAGATGGTAACTACTATTCCTGAGTTAATGTACGTCTGCATGTCCTGGGTAGAAATGTTCATTGATGACATCAGTGTGGAACAAGTGTGTGCAAGGGACACAGCATGTGTCCGACCAAATTTTACAGTGCAAACGGTGTTGAAAGCAGTTGTCATCCATTTGCCCCAAAACATCAGCAGGTATTTAAGAGCTCAATACGTGACTCTTATCTAGACACTCGTGGCTGCCCTTGCCGTGAACAGAAAGAAGCCAGCATCTCTAAAGTGTTCGCTCTCACATGGGTGACTACGGGTGAGTCGTCTTACGGAGAAGTCTCCTTTGAAAGTGGTGTGGTCAGGTAACTTCAAAGTGTTTGAATGGGATGGAGTTGCCCCTTGAAGTGTTCAAGGCAAAGCATGTGAGCACAAGTAGGTTGAAAAAGATGTTTCTCTGGAGTTGGGCTCCATAACTTGATAAATGTGGCTGAGCATAGCTGCAAAATAAAACTTTAAACTTTGATGGTTGGGGGTGAGGGGGAAGTTTGTTGGGGAGAAATCTTATGAAGGTGATGATATGAGATCATATGAAGGTGATGACTGTTAAATATCAGTGTTGCTGGAAAGAAAAAAATCCTATTAAAACTCCCAGGAAAAATATAATTTTAATACAATTCAGTCCCCCAGAGAAGGAGAATGGAAAGCAATTGAGATTCCCTGCCATCTGTAATGTAATACCTTGATTTATGGCCAGGTGGGTGTATTGCCTTCTGCACATTCCACATCCTTTCAGCGAAAAGAAAATCACTTGGTGTTTAACAACCGATTTGTTATCCTTTCTAATTAAACAAGTAGAAATAAGGAAACACACCATTTCGGTACAATCTGAAAATAAAGCTTTGTTTAGAAGCCGTTATCAATTGTATTGATCAGAGGGGCTTAATCACAGATGTAATTTGATGTGTCAGATAGATTAGTCACTTATTAAGAACACCTGATGGTAGCGCTGAGATCGATCACTGGCTCAGGATAAGCAGGTAGATTTCCACTGATAAAGAATAACGTCTGTCTTAACGCTATTTTTTCTTCAAACACCCATTCTTTTTAGTGGCTGTATATGCATGAGTGAAATGGGTGCTTTCTTTTCAGATTAAATCTCTGTGTTTTCAGTGCTGGTAGCAGGTACCAATTGCTGATCCTGGTCTCACCAGCGCTGGACCACAGGACTGCTGTTTATTATTAGCAGGATGGGAGTCTCTCTGTTCCCTATTAGGAATGTGATTCAGTATCAGTCAAGTTACCCACATTTGAGGAGACTTTAGCAGGGTCACAGGAGAGACGCAGGGGTCACAAAAGCCTGACCACCTCTGATGGGAAGAGGTTAGCTGTTCAGCACAGGAAGGGCTGCAGAAGATGCAGCTGGGGAGAAAACAGCAGGGAAGACCAGTTTAAGCTGGCTGTGTACACAGGAGAATAAAACGGCTGTGAGATCAAAGTCTGCACTTTAAAGGAAGTTTGTAACCATCGGAGGATACTGAACAGCCTTTCTGGAGGTCTGCAGGAAGGAGTGTTTTATTGACTTCATGGCAGAACTTGCCCAGTTTATGAAAGGGTGTGTAGGATGCAGTTGCGTATTGCAGCACGAGATTGGATTTCATAAGCAGGACTGCCCTTGCTGTCCTCTGCCTTGTTATGCTTTTACCTCCACGCTGAAATAAGTAGTAAAGATGTAAAGTTAAAATTGTGATTCAATGCAGAAGTGGATTCTTTACCATTAAAATTTAGACTAAATAGACTGACACCAGTTTGTTTCACACGGGCAAATAGCCATTGCATGGGAATGACTTTTGGTGAGTGATTTCTTTCACTTGATTTTATGTAGCTCTAGTGTATTCTGGCCAAGTGTAGGCATCTCTTTTAGGATGTGATGAATCATGCTCAGATTATCTTGCCTGTTGACGAGATCTTCGTTTACTATGACGAGACTCTTAGTGAGCAGCTCAGCTGTGTTGGAAATAACTACACTTTGCAGATGATTCCTGTCCTGGTGTTCCAAGCAAATCCCCTCTTGCTTGGAGGGGATTTGGCCAAATGAGGTGAAGTCCCAACTCCATCATCAGGAGTGATGAATCTGTTCATTCACATACAGAATTGCATTTCAGGAAGCTAAACGTTCACTTGGGTATTTGTTAGATGATCTTTCAAGCCCTTTGGCCCCCAAAGAGTGCTCACAATATAATTTGAGGCATTACTAAAAAAAAGTTCTGAAAAGCCTGTTCCTGTGCCAGTGGCAGGATTCTTCCCTGCTCAGTGCAGGAGATGAGGTACAAAATGCCTTATCTCAATCTTGGTGTAGTCTCTGTTCCTAAAGGACCTAAAACTCAGCTCGGTGAGGCTGCTTGCACCATTCCTATGAAGTGACGTAGAAGACTGGGTTTTGACATTTTGGAAAATGAGGTTTGGTTATTCCTCCCCTTATCATGCAGCCAAGGAGAAAGTGTTGCTGGATTGCATCACACACAGATGTACCCGAGTGTTGGACTAGGAAAATTTGTGGGTTTGTTATGGGTAAGGTGTCTGGCTTTCCTTGCAGAAAATGGGCCATTCTCATGGCAGGCATGGCTGGGATGCACTAGATAAAATACCATGAAGACACAGATCATGTCTGCTTGTAATGAAATCATGCAAGTATGAATCATTAACTGTGGATGCCTTAATTTCCCACCCTAAATTTATTTTAATCCCACTCCATGCTGGTTTCCCTACGAACTTTGCCTTGCTTGATATCCTTAGATTATTGCAACTACAGCAGCACTGTTGCCGCAGTTAAGGTGGCTCCTGGATCTCTTGGACTTAGTTTTCCTATTTAAATTAGAAATAATACTATTTTCCTATCTAGCAGGGGTGAGGTAAGAACAAACACATTGAAAAGTGTCCAGCTGTTTTATGATTTGATCTTACAAAAGTACTGTGAGTAGACAGGGGAATGGGAAATGCAGTATTTTGGCTGCACATAGAATTTAAAATTAGAGGAAGCTACTATGTGTCTGGAAAGAAATAACACCCCAAAAGAGAAAATTCATGGTTAGATTGCCTCTTCTCGTTCTCCACCTCTCTTCTCCCAAATAAATCTGTACATACTATCGTACATCAATCTGCAATGGCTGCGGGTGCAGGTTTTTGTGGATGATGTTTTCCCAGGAGCTGCTTAGGGAGTTCCTTGGGGATGCTCGAGTTATATCTAACATATACAAAGCTGTGCTGCCCTATATGCCAGTGCCAAGCAATGCGGTGGTATAACATCCATTTAGCTCAGCAGCATCTGGGTGCAGTTACACCACCAGCGACTCTGCAGCACTGCTCTCTGCAACCAGTAGCAGGTCAGGTTTGGGGGTTCAGCTGCATTGTTCAAAGGATCTCCAGGTCATCCCAAATTTTCAGCAGCCAGTGGCTGTTAGAGTCCTGCTTGGGCAACTCCAGGATGAGTTCAGCCAAGTCAGTCCCAGGACCTGAATGCCTTCAGTGGGAGCTCTCTCTGCTGCCCTGCTGGTCCAGCACGATGAGGTTTTTAAGAATTGCTTTGTAGACAGGCGTTTGCGCGCTGCCAGCAGCTGCTGTGATAGCAGGCTGCGAGCTGCCCAGTAGCTGCTTGGGCTGTCTTCTTTCCCTTTCTCTTTGCTCTCTGGCTGTACAGGGCTGCTTATTGGGTGGCATCTCCCACCACCGCAATGTGAAACAAATAAATAAGGCAATTCCACAGCTTGGGGTTCTCCAAGGCTCTGAGTAGTTTTAGGAGCTTATAATAAATAGAGTTCTTCAGTCCTCTGCATTACTTTGAAAATGCTTACAAACATATTTCAAAAGTGCAGGCAGCAATTCCAGCCCCACTTAAACCCAGGCTTTTACTCCAGATGATACTTTTTCAGCCAGGACATCTGCATGCAAGATGGACTGCTTAGCTGGTAGTTCAGTTAGTAGCAGCAGAGAAGCTCTCCCAAGGGTTAGGCTGAAAGGGATCTTGCTTTTTTCTTTTAAAAGCCAAGAAAAGCAAGCAGGTCTAGGTTGGTTGGCTCAGCTCATTATCTGTTTATCCCATTATTGCTAATCACTTCCCTCTGCAATCAGGTATTCTTTAAGAAGCGGGAGAGTAATTTAGGGATGGGAGTTGAATGAAGTACTGTGACTCGTGTTTGAGTGGGATGAGCAGCTCTGGAGACGATGCCGCTGTGCAGGAAGCATGGCATCATACGGTAAACAGCCTTCATGGAGGGTGGTGGGAATAGGAGGCAGCACTTGGGCGCAGGAATCCTGACCCAGTTTTGGAGTTTAATGTCATGGAAGTTTGAATATGAGGGAAGATATTTAAGAGCAGAGAGGAGAGCTTTAAACCACAGAAGACTCGTGACACCAGAGCCTGATGACCCGAGGAGATGGGATGCAGTTTTCCGCATTAACATAGTTCCTTGGCTTAATATCACAAAATCACTGAGTTTGGTAGGGACCTCCTGATATCTTCTACTCCAAACCCCTGATTAAAGCATGGTCAACCAAATCGGGTTGCTTAGGGTCATGTCCAGTTGGATTTTGAATATCCAGGAATAGAGACTCCACAAACCCTACGACTTGTTCCAGTGTTTAAGTATTTTAACAGGGGGAAAAAAAATCTTATGTTTAAATGGAATTTCCTGTTTTCCAGTTTGTGCCCATTGCCTCTCTGTTTTCTTTGCTTTCTCCTGAACACCATCGGATATTTATACACATTGATAAGATCCCCCCCAAGTCTTCTCTAGGCCAAACAGTCCCAACTCTCTTAGCCTTTCCCTCATATGTGAGATGCTCCAGGCTCTTAATCTGCTTTGCAGCACTTTACTGGATTCTCTCCAGTATGTCCATGTCTCTCATGTATTGGGGAGCCCAGACATGGACCCAGCACCCCAGATGAGTCTCACCAGTGCTGAGCAGAGGGGAAGGATCACCTCCCTCAACTTACTGGCAACACTCCTCCTAATTCAGCCCAGGATACCATTCACCTTCTTTGTGGCAAGGCCACATTGCTGGCTCATGTTCAACTTGATGTCCTCCAGGACCTCCAGGTCCTTCTCTGCAAAGCTGCTCTCAAGCCTTTATGGGTGCATGGCACTATTGCTTCCCAAGTATAGGACTTTGCAAAAGGGAGAACATTCAGCTTTATGTGGATTCTAAATTCTTGCAGAAATGTAAGTGAAACAAGCTCAGAACTTTACAGCTGGAGGCTGTCAGCATCTCACAGAGTCAGACCAGAATTTAGTCCATCTTTTCCCCACAGTTCAGTAGAGATAGCTAAGATGATTTTCTAAGTGTCAATGAAAATTGCCAATAGCCATCAAGGAGCTGCTACAGTCAAGCTGCTTCTGATACCTAAAGTACTTCAGCACTGCACTTTATATTTGCAATCTAGACCTGTCTGTCTTGCAAGCAGAATTTGAAACCTGATGAAAAAGTCAGAAGAATGGAAAACATGGGAAAAAATAGTGCCAATCCCCCTCCCAATGCCTGTTCATATCTGCTTAACTTGTACATGCTTCACACTTGTGGGCAGTAGAGCTGAGTCCTGCAAGCTCATCACCAGCATTGTCCCATGCAAACAAATCCAGGTGGGAAATGGCCCGTGTTGTTTATTCTCTGTAAACTGCTTTTCCTGAACCACAGGCCTAGAGCGGAGGCTGGCTTGAAAAGCCAAATTTGGAGCTTTGGGTTCTGTGTCAGTCTCCCTTGAAGAAGTCAAGGCGTGTTTGATGGGAGAAGAAGCAGTGAACATATGGAAATTAAAAGTCAAGCTGGAAAAACGTTAATGAAGTTTAAATGAGGAGTTTGTTTATTCATCACCATCTGTTTATAGTGCAGTAAGATAAGAAATAATTTAATAGTTCCTTGCTTGCAAAAGTTCAAGTGAATTCTCACCTTCCAGTTGCATAAGACCTCCTGGGATAGATGATGTGTCAGTTGGATTTGTATGATGGTCCGGTTATCAGCAGCTCTCCAGGTGTTCCATCACTAGCGCAGGCACTACATGGCTGATTGCAGCTCAAGCACTTGAGGCAGTACACACAGCAGGGTGGAGAAGGAGGGCGGATGGACCACACGCCCAAGGCTGGGAAGGTGCTGTGTTTTCTGGCTGCATCAGGGTTGTACGTCTCTGAGACTTGTGAAGTCCTCATGTGGGTGTTCCTTACACCTTCGCATACATGAGGTTGGATGTTTTCGTTAGCAAAAGGCCACTGGTTTAAACTTATTAGCAAAGGGAGCGTCTGGATGAGCCACTGAACTGGCAGACTTGAAGGGTGGTAGCTTCCAGGGGAAATACACTTCTTGGCAGATGTCCGAGGGGGACTCTGGGTAATAATGTAAGGTGGCACTGGTGTAGCCGGAGGAGAGACCTGTCTCCAGGCTGAGAAGGTCTGCAGAGAGGCCTTGCTTCTGGGCAAGCAGACAGGGTTGTCCCCATGGTTCAGAGCAGTCAAAGAAAAAAGTCGAGAAAAATAGTCAGACCCTTGGACAGGGGTTGTCTCTTGTGAGCCCTTAGAGCTACACGTCAAAGTTCTTATCAGATGCTCTTGGATAATCAGTGTGGCCTCCAGTTATTTAAGAATTTTGTAGGGCTCTCATAAGTCTTGTACCATATCCACCAGCCCCTCCAAGAATCTCATATATCCTGGGACATCAGAAATGGCATTAAAAGGCTACTGCTGGTCAGCTAAATCAAGCCCTGAGGATCCAGTCAACTTATTCAATGAAGCCTGGAGAAGAATTTAGTTCAGTCTAAAATAAATACCTACATTTGATCTCCTTAAAGGCAAAGAGAACCTCTTGGTTTCAGACTTGCTGTGACGAGCAGCATCAGGCAACTTCCAGACATCAGTCCTCCCCATTCCTGGACAATGTGCCCCCTCCTACAACAGCAAAAAATTCAGCTGTGTGACATCAAGTCCTTAAACCCCAGACTCTTGTTTATCTCTCTTAGAGGATCAGTACCAGAGTCAAGGTGCCTTTTATTTAACAGAAATTTTTCTTCTGGTTATTGGGCAGTGGCCATGATACTCACTTGGGACAGGCCACTGCATGGTACCTCCAAATGGTCATCCTTCATTAACGCTTTCCTCATTTGCTCTGGGACTCTTCCCAGCCACCAACACTTTATGCTGCAGCTCTTACAGAGGTGGAGCCTGCTCTCTTGAATTTCAAAAGAAAGAAATCTGCCCTGTAGTTTTCAGAGGGTAACCTTCCCTTCACCACACGAGGAAAGTTTGCGTCTGAAACATGAGAAGGAAACATGTGTTGCCATGGTGGTAAACGCAGCTTCAACCCTTAGATGTGAGCAACCCCCAGAGTTTTTTGTTGACTGCTCCAATGAAGTCCAAAGCCAATGGCCATTCTTCCAGGCCATGACTCTCTTTCTGAGGTAATAGTACCCAGAGATGTCTTCCCTACAAAGCTGTTACCTGACTGTCCATCCTTGCTTGGTAACCCGCTGCTCGAGGAGGGTGCACCTCTCCACTGAGGACTGCTAATTCTCAGGTACCTCCTCAGTTGCTTGTCACTGTCTGTACCTACCCTGTCACTTGAAATCCAGACACCTACCAGCGACGGGATGGAATTTAAACACAGATCTACACCGCACCTCATTATTCTCTGTAGAGCTAAGCACTGATTTTTGCCTTGACCTCACCTTTCTACAGACACAATCATATGACATTACAACATCTGTTTTATGCCTTTATATGCTGTCGGGGTGGAGGCTTTGCTTTTGTTTTGCCTGTTGCTGACATGTCCTGGCTGCAAGCTTTCTAACAGTGTTTATCTGACTTGGGAACAGCTGTCTTGTGGCTTGTCAGGATTAACAGCCATTTAGTGGACATAAGTCTTCTACTGAAAAAAGGCATTTTAGTTTGGAGAATATGTAACATTTTTAAATGCCATCAGACTTTTCGGTTGCTTCTTTTTTAGCATGGGATAATGTATAAATGCACACAGCCTTAGTTACGCAAAGGTTATAAAAATAAGGAGAAATGCCATTGCTACAGGCCAATGGAAAGCAAATTCTAAGCATTTTCAAAGCTCTGGATAATTGCTCAGATGAAATCCATCTATGCAGAGCTTTTGTTTCTGACAACGGCTTGTATTTGTCCCACTCACGTCCTGTCAGATTTCTGGTTAAGAAATCTCTCCTAACTCATCTTTTTTTTATTTTTGTTTTCCCACTGACTGTATCAGAACATTTTCATGATGGTATCCAATCTTTTTATGTAGGATAAATACATTGGAAAATGTTGCATATGCCATAAGTTTTGTCGAACTCCCGTTACAATATATGGCCGAGATCCAAAACCTGCTGCAGCCGGTGGAGATTTTTCCACTGATTTTACTATGCACTGGACTTTTTGTAGTTTAGGTGCTTTTATTTCTTGATACCCAGACCTTTTAACATAGGAAGGTGAAATTGTGGAGAACATGAGAAGCTGAGATCAGAGGTACCATGCTTTACATCCACCAGGCCTATATAGGCTTTCTATTATGGAAATCTTCTAAATTATCGATGACATTTCTACAGAGCTAAGGTACAGGGCTTCCACACAGCCTTTCCGGCTTCTGCAGATGCCCCTCTAGATTTAGCACATTCCCAGCACAAACTCCAGCACATTTAATATCAAGAGACGGATCATGAAGATTTTACATGGTGAAGCTCTTTCCAGCTTTGTGTAAGGACTGCAGTATCTTCCTAGTAGCAGGGCAGGCAGTCTGTGGCTTACAGTTTGTAGAGGAAACTTCCATTTTACTCTTCCTTTTTTCAGTGGGGTGTCATATCTTAGCCCAGTATTTACCGTGAAGAGCAACACAACATTGGCTGAAAATCTCCTCCATTGCAAAGCACGTCATTTGGTCTTGAAGTTATAGGATGATCTTTTAAAGTAGCAACAGGGTAAGATTCCTCTTAATCGTGCCATAATTGCTATAGGAGACCTCTCCACGTCTTACTCCAGATTGGTAAGTCATGAGCACATTGCCAAGGGGGCTGTCACTTGCCTGTTTGCCTTCAATGAGCAAGTCAAACCAGTTGGTCAGTGGGAGGATTTGCACTTCATTAGAGCGACCAGGTCCCCTGAGCTCTCATCTTGATGCTACCATTCAAGTTGCCATATACATTTAAGCAAGTCAAGGGATTCATGCAGATTGGACTAAATGTTGGAAAGTTGAGGAAAAGTCTCCTGACTCTCAGAGCACTCAAACCATCAGTGAGATGCATCCTGTCCTTGCTTCACCTGTTTTATTAGGAAGACCCACAAAATCTATAATACTTTCCTCCTTGCAACATCCCTGTCTCCTTCTGGTAGGCAAGACAGTGAGGTGCGGAGGAGCTGCAGCCTGGGTGAGTCCCGTTTTAGATTTACCTTATGGTGGTAGTCACCTTCGCCTCCCTAACAGTCAAAAAAGCGTTGATGGAGGTTGAGCCTAGTCATCTTAACTACGAATTGCTGTCTGGAGGTGCCAACATGGGAAAAGCCATATAGGAAGGGAAGGCACCTAAATTCAAAGTCTGGTTCTCTATCAATCCAGTTCTCTATAAATCCAGTTCTCTATAACTTCTGGAAGAGCAAGGGGGTTTGAGTGAGGAATGAGGAAGCCCTGGAATAATCCTTTAAGCATGCTCCATGTCAGAGCACTAGAGATCTCTCTCTTGTTTAGGTGCTGGTGATCTAAACCAGTAGAGATCTCTCTAAACTGGAGATAAGTTCTTTTTGACAACTCACTTTTTGTAAATCTTTGTCTTAAATCTTGGATCTTTTGTTTCAGTTTACATGTTCTGGAAGTAGGCAGAAGGGCTCAGCTCACAAGTTTGATTTATAAAAAGAGTGATCTGGAAGGATGAAAAAAGTCAAGTATTTATTTAGTTTGTTGGTTAAATAAAGGCTGAAAGATTGGAAACTTTTTATTTTTTTTTTAACTTGTTTCCTAGTAGAAGTTGATGATGGAAAAACTCGTAGGATTTTCATGCTTAAAAATAATCCTCCAGAAATAGTCTCTGGTGATTTCTTTCACGCTGTTTAGAATGACTCAGTCTGGGGGCTTAAGGTGAGGTTTCCTTCATATGTCTTTGAGTCAAATTTCTGCAAACATTTAGGAAGAAAGATATCTTTTCATATTTCCTGTTGAGTGCTTGGACAGCTTTCTCTTGAAGTCACTGCAGAAGTGCAAACCAGTTTTTATAGCGAGTAATGGTGTTCTTGTTACTCTCTGGCTTGTACACAGAGTGGGGAAAATTAAGTCGATATCTTTGTCTTGCCATGGATATTGAGACAAAGTCCAAGGTAAATTCTTTTCACTTACCTTTAACCTGGGGATCCTTTTTCTGCTGAATTGGGACTGCAGATCCCTCACTGGGGGATGAATAAAGGAGCATCAGTGTGCCACAAAGAGCACATCAGTGGTGGGAAGGAAATGCTACAGAGTCAGGGTTTTGCACGTCCTGGCAGGATTGTGGTTTTCCTTTGGTGAAGTGGTTTCTCTGTCACATGCTGCCTACAGTGCTGGAGTGATAGCAGGCAGCATGACAGGCAAAAAATATCCAAATTAAATGCAAAGCTGTGGAAAGTTGAAAGGAGAGCTCTGGTGGGGGGATGGGTTTGCTTCCAAGCAGACTGTCAGTGTGGATAAAAATAAAAAGGTGATGAGACGGAGCTGGGGGAGAAGAGATGCCCGCAGGATGCTTGAGTGTATGAGTGGGGCTGCGGGGAGGAGGGCACAGCAGTGACAACGGGAGGGAAAGGGTTGAATTTTGCAGGGAAGCGTGGGAGGATTCGTGTAGTGAAACTTTGGAGCCAAGCTAGCCCTGGTCAAACCCAATCTGTCACAGAATAATAAGGTAAAACCCTATTCTGCAAGTCCATGGCAGGGCAGGATGGGGTAGAGTTAAAAACAGAAAAGATACAAGGCAGAAATGATAGGGAACTGCTTCCATGCTAGAAGCACCTAAATAGGCTAGGACACTTCAGCTTGAAAAAGAGATGCCTGAGGAGGGATATGAAAGAGGATTTTATGTTTTTACTCTCCAGGGAAAGGCATATTGTGGTTAGGTTATGAATATTTCTGTCTTTGTAAAAGAACTAGGCAATTCCTAATGAAACCAGCAATGAGCAGGTTCAAAGCGAATTCAGAAGAGGATGTATTTTTTTCTTTCAGTGGACACTTTAGCTGTGAAACTCCTTGGTTGTGAATTTTAAAAATTTCCATGGGTTGAAAAGCAAAATGAAATTGCATTTAACTTAAAAACTTTATGGAAGAAAAAGAATCTATTTAAGGTATTTTTTCTTATTACATACAACCTTTAAGATGTAAATATATCATCCCTGATTCAGGAAGTCTCTGCTCATTGGAGTCTGGGGCAGTAGTAGTAACCCAAGGCTGGTGATGGGTTTTCCTAGCCTCTACTGTGACAGAATTCAAGCTGCTTGTCTGGAAATGACTTAGTAGATTATTACAGGGACTGTCTTTTGGGGTCTGTTTTCTTCAGTCAGCCAAAAGCTTGGTGCTTGAGTGGGTCAAGAAGGTCAATGCAATAACAACTGGTTGTAGTGAGACCAAACTGAGCAAACCAGGAGAGAGCACCAAGGCTGCACTTCTGCATGAGCTGTCAGTGGGAGAATAAACGTCACCCGATAGCTATTTACAGTCCTAGCTCCAGAGACGTTGGAAACTGCCTGCTGATGTCAAATTGGAGCGAAAGTGAGTTTCCATTGCAAGCAGACCAGCCTGCGATGGCACCTTGTGATATCTCAGCTTGGCTTAATCAAACTGCACCTTTGCCTTGTTGTTATCTGCCTGTGGGTGGTGAGAGGTATGCAGAGATCCCGAGATACCCCAGGAGTCAAGCGAGTATCTTTGCAACTGAACGTGGATTCAAAGAGCAAAAGTCTTGTGTGTGAATGTCCTTCAGAAGACACCAGGAGTAACCCCATTCATTAGGGAGGATTTGGTGCGAATGAGAGATGTGCTGAAAGGTCTTTTTTTCTGAATTGGCAGTTCACCTGGGTTAAGAGCGTGTCTGGCACCAGCCTACATTCATTTCCTTCCTCAGCCAAACCTAGTCACATCTCAGAGCCGTGCCAGAGCTCTGGAAGTCATGTCTATTCATGAAGGAAAGTTATCCTCTGATCCTTCCTAGATAAGCTTTGACCGTATATTTTCTGTAAGTGTAGACGTGACCCAAATAAATGTTTGTTGCATTCTATTCTGCTGCTTCTGCAGACCACTGTATACCTGTGCCTCATGACAACTGGCCTGTTTTCTGTTTATTAACCTTTTAAAGGGAGAGGAAATGAGGGCCCGAGCTCTGATTCACATTTAGAGAAGACAGTGGAAAAGATTATCACCTTCTGCAGCTGTGGTGGGGTTTCTTAACCCACTGCAGCCAGGACTGTGTCAGTGGTCTTCAACCACTTCTGCTTCAGAGCCTCTTAGAGGAAGGCTCTCCAAAGCCTAGCTGAGGCTGATGCAGCCGTTGGCTTGCACTTGGGGCACTTGACTGGCAAAGAGGGAGGCTGAGCTGCTGAATGTAAAGATCTGAGCTCCAGCATGTGGCCGCCCATTCATTTGTGGTCCTACTTGAGCAAGACTTCAGGACCCCATTTCAGGAGGGAGAGAGGTGGCTGCTAGTAATTACACTAGCTGCACAGCTTACAGTGCGATGATGAGCAGTTTGATCTGTTTATCTGAAGTAAGGTTAAAAGGCAGCTTCCTTAGAGTGAACAATTTCTCCGTGCAGCCCTCCAGAAGAAGGTATATGGCTCCAGAGAGCACTTCACGTTCTACCAGGCAAAAGCAGGACAAAACCGAGTGTCTGACTGGAAATCACAGTTAAAATAATTGAAAAGGAAAAGACTCTTTCATATATTTTTTTTATATATATATATATATATTTGTAATGACAAGAGTTTAAAGAGTGTACCTGATTATGCAAGGACACGGTAAATGCTACCATCTTGAAAAAGTCACACGCTTGTTTTTACACAGTGTTTCTCCAGACTCACTTGTGATCCTTTTTGAAGCAAAACACAGCCCTTGGCAGTGTGTATCCCTTGGCTTTTGATAACAAGCAAATGAGCAGAGCGGTTCTTTGGATTGAAATGGAGTTGAAGGGGAGGTGTGTTCATGGCTCATTTCCACCTGCTGCCTTGATAAACACCTTTGTATTCTTCCTGCAGTGCAAGGAAGAAGACAACATCTGTAATTAATTAATGGAGAAGCACTTAGTAATCACCAAATGTGATTTAATCAGGCAAAACAAATCGTCATCTTTATTGCATCCATGAAGGCCAAGAGATGCCACAGGGAAGACAGAGATTTCCCTTTTCCAAGGCACATTGCAGCTGTTTCTGCCCTCAAATCATTTTCTCAGGTATTGATCTGTCACAGTGACATGAGTGAATATTGCCAGCCAACCCCCTGATCCCAGCAGTGTGCCAGCTAAGGTCTGTCAGTTTTGGAGAAAGACAACCGTTTTCTGGAAGGTATTTGATATAGGCTGTCTGTATCCTGGTTTGGATGGACAGGCGAGCAGTAAGCGTTGGACTGCAAATGCAAACAAAGCATCTTGCAGGTGTCAATCTTCATGTTGTTCCAATTCATTAAACTGGAGTTACTCATGGAGGCCCTCTTCTAGTCCTTGGAGAGAAGAGGACACCTCCAAAGGATGATTCATTTCCTGAACTTTAGATAACCATCCTACGGTGACGCGAACTGCCAGCCACAGCTCTGGTTTCCATTGCTTTCTTCAGATTTACATGTCTGACTTTTAGATGCATAAATTTAGGGATATGAATCCCTCCTTTAAAACCTGGACCCTTCCTGGCAGCTGCCCAAATCGTGTCAGTGCATCTTGGGGGGGCAGTAGGGAAGAATGGTGTTGGAAGAGCTAATATGCAGATATGAGAGGTCTTTACAGAAGCAATAATTTTTAAAGATCCACTTTGTTTGTTTTGCAAGACCAGTCTTGTGCGTCTTTATTTTAATGAAAAAGAGCTTTTGTTACAAAAGTGAATACCTAAAAGACTTTCTCATGCATCACAGGTGGTAGTGAAAAATGCTAACACAGAAAAAGATACGGATCACAAAAATTCTAAAAGACCGTAATTCAGGACATTTAAAAATCCATCTGATACTACCACCTTGTATTTTATTTTGCATTATAACCTGTCCTGAGGTAATAGGTGCACTATAATTTGTTGAGGTTGATGGAGGGAAAGATTGTAGAACATCAAAGATCCTGTCATTAAATCATCTATTTTCCATGGGCAGAATATCTAATATCTTAATACTTTTGGAGCTGCTGGCTGTTTGGTGGCAGATAAGTATGCCGCTGTGGAAACTGAGCTTTGCACCAGATAGTAGAAACCTGAAAACTGAATTTTAATGAACGCTGCAGAAGAGCATGCATGAAGAAGATACCGTCAGTCATTCCGCTTTTCAGGCTCCGATAAACTCACCTCAGGACTTCATTTCAAAAGTTCTGTTTGCTCATGAAAGAAGGAAGGAAAAACCTGTAAAATAACTTTGAAAGAGAGCTGAGGGTTCTTTTTCAGCTTCAAAGCATTTTCGTGTGCTCTCTTTATTGATCTGAGACAGCACGCTGCCTCAGTCTGGACAGACTGATGATGACACCAGCCTTTTTCTTAGCTCAAGTAGTAAAGATGATTTAAAGGAGGAATTTCAGATCGGGATATAATTACCACGAAATGCAGCTTGACAGTGGTTTTCATAGTTCCCTTTCCTTACGTGTGAAAAGTATTTTCTCAAAGCTTTCTTCTTCATATTCTAGTTTCCCTTGTTAGGCTGTTGACCTTAACAGCAACACGTTAGTCACATTTGAGGAAGTGTTGCAATCTAATGGGGCATGACAAATAACCGAGACCAGAGGTGCTATAAAAAAGCGAGGTCTGTTGACAACCCATCTATCCAACCCGGGGAGTGACTGAAGCGCCTGTCTGTTGGAAATTTAAAGGGAAGGAAATGTTTTCAACATTCTAGTTAGAACTGTAATATATGTAACATGTTGAGACAAAAACACATCTGAATTTTTTTTTAATTGAAGTCTGCCAACTCCTTTTGGCGTCGGTGCTAATGTTACATTATTCAACAGTGCAGCACGGATGTGATACCTTTTGAGAAAGCAGAAATAAAAGGACAAAATCAGAACCACATATTATAACTCTCTAGGAAGGACATGCCTGATGATTTTTTTCTCCCAGAAAGTTTTTATTCAATTCAAATAATCTTCAGAAATACTTAATTTTAACAAAATCCAATGTTTTCTCCCTGAAGTTAGCTCCATTGGTTGTATTTTCATTCCTAGATTGGGTAGCTAGGAGTGGACTACCCTTCCATAGAGAGCATCTCCTGGTGACAGCACGGTGCCCCCTCAGCCTCCCAGAGTGTTTTGTGCCTTCACTCTTTTTAAGGAGGAAAACTGCTTCTGGGGAAGGGATTTGGCTCCTGATCCCTTGATTGTCATAGTGTCCCCTTCCTGCTGAGCACATCCCCTGTGCAATCATCTCATTTCAAGGGGAAGAAAAAGCTAGTCACAGAAGTTTGGGGGAAGCAGAGAAGAAGGGGAGAATGTCTCACATGTTCAGACTAGGTGTTTTAATGCAACGGGGAGAGATAAGGGCAAGGAAGAGTGATATTTAATTAGGCATTTCTGCCTTTTTTATGTAAAAAAGGCACTGTTCTCTGTTAACTCTGATTTGCCTGGTTCTTGCACCCATCTGCTGTTCTTTCTCTGCTAATTTCTGGAAAATTACAGACACCACCAGTGCTGAATTTCATGGACTGAGGTAGCTGAAAGCCACATGTTTAAATAAAATATTTCTGTGCCTTTCTTTCCAAAAGGTGCCTGCACCGAGGTGGGAGGCTCCACGTGCCTTTGCTCAGCTGTTCTGCACTGTCCCGGTTCCTCTGCTCCATCCAGCAGATACCACTCGTGCTTGTTCTACCATCTGCTTTTCTCTGTTCCCCAGGTTGCAGAAGGCAATGGGACAATATCACGTGCTGGCCTGAAGCGGAGGTGGGAGAAGTTGTGGTACGGCCATGCCCAAAGTACTTCAGATTCCTCACCACTTTTCTCGGTAAGCAAAACCAGACAGCTAATCTCATTGAAAGGGGTTTATGGTTTCACTGCCTGTAGGGTTTCACACCGAACCACAGAGGAAGCTTCTTGGTATAATCAGAGAGAGAAACAAGTTCTTTACACAAAGTAAAGGAGGTTTCCAAGCCATACATGAATGCCCAAACCATTAGAGCATCCTCCCTATCCTTCTTGCAGTGTCGCATGCTACTCTGGATCATAGGGATGCAAAAATGACTCCTGGGAAAATCCAATAATATGGATGTCATGCAGTGAGAATTAAATCAACCTGTGTAATAGTATGTTTGTTGTATGAAATGAACAGTTTAGCACTATAATTAATTAAGTCTCTGACATAAAATAAACAAGCTGAAACTGTGTGTAATAAAGTATTTTTCTGCTGAAATGACAAATTGGGCCACAGGCCAAGAAGTTAACCTGACAAATAATGGGCAGGGAAGGTTAATGGACAAAGTAGCTTAACTCACTGTTCAGCATGTTCTAGGAAGCTTTAATTTAAAACTCAGATCTCCAGGGCCATGTGGCAACAGGACTCTTTGTCTCCTGCTAGTTTATAGTTGTTATTTACTATTTTTATTATAGTAGCCCTGCAGACCTCCACAGATAATTAAGCTCTTTTGCACTGGAGATTATGCAACAAGCTGAGAACTCTCCACTTTTACAGCCTTACAGTCCAAACACATATGATGGGTTATGAATGGGAGTAAGAATACAGTGTCGTCCCTGTTTAACAGACCAGGACACTACACTGACTAACCAGCACACGCTGAGTACATGACTTGACCAAGGGCACACCAAAAGTCTTTGTAGACCCAGAAAGGAAACACAAAATCCTCAGAGTTGTCTTCTAGTGCTGTAACCTCCCTTTTCCCAAAACTTCCCAGTAGTTCATTGCTGTTGCATCAACACCCAGGGAAAGCAGGCAGAAGCTGCTGTAACGTCACATCTTGAGGAACAAGACCCCTGCGTGTTGGTCCAGCCATGTGGAATAATTGCCTGCTGTTGATGCTTTGTGCCCTCTCCTCCCCTGAGCACAGCATTCGCTCACTGGGTTTTAGAGATGCAGCAGAGTTAGATAAACAGGAAGAAAAAAACCCTCTAAGAAGATTTTCTAATACTTATCCCACCAGAGCAGAGCAGTGATGGAAGTAAAATATATGTATTATATTGTGTGTGTGTATATATATGGTCATATATATGTATCATTGTGGCTGTGTTGAACTTAAGCTAATGAAACTGGGATGCCTTCAATTGTGCTCTAGGACAGGCTTATGAGACTTAATAAAGCTGCCCACTCGAGCATCTTCTGCTCTCTTAGATGTCCTAGGACATCTCAGATGGTCTCCAGGTTCTCCTGCGGAAAGCAGGAGATGTACATCTCCCATAGTTCACGTGTCATTGGATGTCTCAGGTACTTAAGAGCATTTCAAAAGACCTATGCTTAGGTAAGTGAATGGTTCCTCTTCTGGGAGACTCCACCAAGAGCAGTCAGGGCATCACTTGGGCTCTCTGTGCACTTAACGTGCCAGGCCAAGAAAGACCCTCAAGCACAAGCCAACACATGACCCTTCCCTACATACCCATGTTATAGTGTGGCTGCTGGCATTTGTGATGCTCTGTGAGCAGTGAGCTCAGCAAATGTCATCTAGCTTTGCAGCTGGCAATATGCCAGCAGCCTTCTAGGGGGGTTTCACATTGCTTTGGATGAGTTTCTTCTGATTAAATGTAGTTTTCTGCATCTGACTGTCACCCAGGATTTCCAGTCATTGGAGAGCTGGCTGGTTTGGTCAGTGACGGCTAGGGCGTGATTCATCTCATCGTAAATGAACAGCACCATGAAAATATTTCTTCTCATTTAGTATGATGAAACACAGGGTGACTTGCTTTGTTAGATAAAGGGGATTCAGCACTCTTAAATTTTCCTGTTCCTAATGCAGGTGTGTCTGTGTGAGATAGGTGTCTAGGATCCCATTAATCTCAACAGTAATGTAGCCAGTGCAGCCAACAGACAACTGTATGTAGGAACCTGAACAGCTCTTTCGATGTCGTTCGCTGTAGTGATAGATTTTCTATGGCGTGTAGTAGAAGTGCAGACACTAAGCTCGCAGGTAAGTACCTACACTGTGGACAGTGAGGGCCCCGTTCAGCTTCCTAAACATAAGCATCTGGTGCAATCTGAGGTACCCTGGGGGATCTAAGAAATCCATGAGGATGCCTCAACTTGCACTAGGATACCTGTGTTTGGGGAATTGATTTTTAACCCGGAATGGTGTTCATATCAACGGATTTTAGAGTTTTCCATACATAAACCTATGTCTGAGCTTGTTTTGCAGTCAGTGGTGAGAAATAGACTCTTCAGAGGTGCAGTTCAGCTGACTTTTGGACTTTAACTTCAGGATGAGTTGGATAGCACCATTAAACTGCTTGTTTCTCTCCATTTACAATCGTATGATTGTAGAATGGCTCTGGCAGATGTGGATGTCTTAAAATACGGGTGAATCCCACCTTTGCAGAGCACACATGCTAGCATCTCCTTCTGTAAACAGAGGAACTGATGCCATTTCCAAAGCAGAAACAACAGCTTTGATTTTCTCTGAGCTGTGCACTTTGTACAATCTTAAACAAAAGTGGAAAGCAAAAATGGTCTTAAATAAAGGGAGAGTAAGATTGCCTCTTGTTTTATAGGATTTGTTGCAAAATTAATGCCATTAAAGTTTGTGAAGCAGTTCTTCCTTTGTAGTAGTGAGTATCATTGAATAGCTTTCAAGGAAATCAATCGTCTGGTTAATGGTTATGTCTTACTCTTTGATCCCTTTGGAGGAACATAAAAGCTTATACCAAAGTTGTGACCAAGAGAAAACCTTGTTTATATTTATAGCAGGAAAAGGGTGAAATACTAGGAAACAAAGAGTTAATGTGATTTTCCTGCCTAATGGAGAATGTGCTCTTCGATGACTAATATCCTATCTCATGGTAAGTAAAGGATAAAATATCTCGTGGCATTTAGAAACCTTGAAATGCCTAGCATAGTCCTGATGTCATTTGACATTAAATTTTTATGCCATTCACAAATCCAGAAGATTTTCATTATTTCATGACATTCGTCAGTACCATGTGAAGGAGATGCATGGAAATATTTTTGGCAGCTTTCGTTATTAAAGTGCATTACTTGCTATTGCTTGACCAGAGCGTTCCAGCTTTCTTTCAATACATAGCAGATGACATTTGTAATAGGGATTTGTTTCCCACAGTTTCTACAAGAGCAAATTGTCCATCGTGCACAAGTTAAACAGTAAAAATTAGCACTGACATTTTTTAAGCTTCAGCTATGACGTTAATTAACTTAAGGGGGCAGGGATGGGAATAACCAAGTTCTGGAATCCCATTCAATGAGGGTGAGATCCTTCTGGGTTTTGGGATTGCCAAATTCCTTTTTTCCTCTGGTGCTCTAAATTTACACATTATGAATGTGCTTTACTTCTCTTTCCAGTTCTACTTCCCTTCCTTATGCTTAGTGGGACTAGTGACTGCAAGGACTGCAATTCATCATTAATTCTGGTATATTCCTATTTTCAAGTGATCTAGAACCGAGCTGTCTGGACCCTGCCTCTCTGCAGGCAGGTGATGCCACTTCTACGGTCACCCAGGCATGGCAGCTTCCCTGTGTGGAGCTAAGCACCCCGACATACATGCATTTGCATGGTTCAATTAAAAATCCTTCAATGTCCTTTCAATGTCGGTGCATTGAAATCATAGCAGCACTGTTACCAGGTATCACTGCAGCTTCAGCCATATCTTCCCTCCCCTGCTCCACGAGTTCCTGATTTCCTCCTGTTCTCTAATACATAATGTCTTCATCCCCTTACTTGTTTTATTTGTCTTTATCATTTTCTCACCAAACACCAACTCTTTCCTGGTGTTAGAAATACACTGCCAAACACTGAGCATGAGTGATACAAGGAAATAGAACTTGTCAGCATTGATGAATCCCACACCATGAATTTGTACTTTTGCCAGACTAATGGAGAGTGCACAACTTCACAGGTGTAGCCAAACTCTGGCAGTGCTGTCTGGAACAGACGTTTTCATCAGTCCATTTTCATGTCGGTAGGAAGCCATCACAGTCTAGCTGGCATTGCCAGCCAACAGTGGTTCATGTCCCCCCTATTGCATTTAGATATAACCTGCTCCAACAGACTGAAATTCTAAAATCATGTCACAGGAAGACAACAGAAATTCTCAGAGAACTACCGTAACATTCATGCATAAATAAAGAAAAAAGAGATAATGCAAGGAAGCAGTCAGGAAAATGATAATGGAAATTTACCCAATACATCATAGATCACAGGTTATAAAAATACCACTTTGATTGACCACCTGAAGCATCTATTAAATTTCACATGTCCTCTTGAATACTGGGCATTATCATTCCTCAATCCTTGGGCCAGGGTTAGTACTTAGGATGCTCCTGAGATAAACTATGAGCCACTGGAGTAAGGTGGCTTCTTCAAGGCTACTCTTGTTCCTCCACAATACAAGAGGGAGATGATTTGCCTTATCCCACAGTGTTTTCCAAAAATGTTGCCACTGCTTTTTAGACTCCCCCTCTTCCATGTAAATGACAAAGATAAACTGAAGCTGTGGAAGATAAATATTCTGGTAAATAAAAAGCCCATCACACTCAAAGGAACTGGAAGAGCGTGGCTTAGTGATGCTTGCTTTGTTTAGTAAAACAAAAGGTAAGAGTCCCCATTGCAAGGGTGAAATCAAGGAAGGGAAAGAACAGTTTAAGCTGAAATCTAACAAAAGCAGAATATGCAAACTGCCATGAATAGAGTCACGGTAGAAACTGGAGGAAGGGTCCAGTGGGGATTAATGTGGGAAGTAAAGACTAACTTTGGAGATCGCTTTCATGAGCTTTTAAGGTGATTAGATGATGTTACAGATCCAGGACATCTCCAGGACTGCTTCTACGTGTTCTTCTGACGGACGCACAGCATTTCATGTGCAGTGAGCCAAAGATACAGAAAGGGGAAGAGGCCGGACCATGTCACTCACTAAGGGTGGGGGACTCAGTTCTGCACCTGTTCACTGAATATTCAGATATGATTTGTGCATTTTGAGCTATAAAGGCAGGCCAAGACTGTGTTGGTCTCAGGTGAATCTTGAGTTGTCTCAGCAAAATTATGTCCCCTCCTTTGAATGTCATTGCTAAGAATGCTGTCCACCTGGCTCGGGATATTTCCTGGCTTCAAGCTGCTGCTCTTTGTCCTGTTTAGCAGTCCCAAACCCTACGTGCTGAGAAGCAAATCCTCCAAATCGTATCTGGCTTTAGATTTCCATAGAAGCGATGCATTTACTGGCTACCTGGAGTCTTAGAAAATGCATGAAACTGTGCTTATTGTTGACAGCTTTTAGGTGCACTCAGAGTTTGTTAGACTGATTTCCATGGGGCTTATTCAGAAGGTTTCATGCAGTTCTTCAGGCAAGAACTAGGGTGGGATGAGAGTCATGTAACCAGACTCCCGTGGCTAACACCAGCTACAAAAATTGGCTGTTGTGTTGTGTGTCACCTCTAAGGTAGGTGTTTGTGCAGAGCAGCACTAAGTGTTTAGGATTGCGATCTTTTCTCTTAAATAGGAATTTTGGAATGACAAAGATATTGATCAGCATTGATTCATGAAAACAGCAAGCTTTTCTTCTGCATGGCAACTGGAATCTAAAAGGTCTAGGCTGCATGAAAAAGATGATTTGGTCCAGTCAAGGGATTTATAAACTCCTGAATTCTTGTTATATTTTTGTGGATGTTTTAAATCATAATTCATCATGAAGATTACATCCTTTTAATTATTACTTATGTATGTATGTATTTATTTATTTATTTTACATCCTCTTGCACATTCATACACTTCTGTCAGATGGCTTTGTCATATGAATTTAAAAGGTATCTTTTTCTCTGTGGTACATTTCAATTCAACAAGTATAGATGTCATGGTTTTGCCCCAGCCAGCAGCTCAGCCCCACACAGCCTCTCACTCACTTCCCTTCGGTGGGATAGGGGGGAGAATCAGAAGAGTAAAAGTGAGAAAACTCCTGGGTTGGGATAAAGACAGTTTAATAGGTAAAGCAAAAGCTGTGCACAAGCAAAGCAAAACAAGGAATTCATTCCCCACTTCCCATGGCAAGCGGGTGTTCAGCCATCTCCAGGAAAGCAGGGCTCCATCACGTGTAACTGTGACTTGGGAAGACAAATGCCATCATTCCGAACGCCTCCCCTTCCTTCTTCTCCCCTCCTCCCCCCAGCTTTATACACTGAGCATGATGTCATACAGTATGGAATATCCCTTCGGTCATTGGGGTCAGCTGTCCTGGCTGTGTCCCTCCCAACTCCTTGTGCACCCGCAGCCGCTCGCTGGTGGGGAGGTGTGAGAAGCAGAAAAGGCCTTGGCTCTGTGTAAGCACTGCTCAGCAATAACAAAAACACCCCTCTGTTATCAGCGCTGTTTTCAGCACAAACCCAAACCACAGCCCCACACCAGCTACTATGAAGAAAAATAACTCTATCCCAGCCCAACAAATCAATAGCTTTTTTGTTGTCTTTTGTCCTTCTCTTTTTGGATATTATGCCCAAAGTTATTTTAACTACCATTTGATCCTATGTACACCTCAGTTGTTGTGAGCGCTTACACAGAAAACATCATTTGTATCATTCCTGGCTGCTGACTGATGGGCTTTTGGCAAATTCAGTGTGATGGACAGCAAAGCTCTAATTCTGTCATCTCATTGTTTCTCCCAATTCATCTGTAGAGAGATTTTGAAATGATACTCTCTCTCCCTACCTTCACTTTGAAAGACATTGACTAATCCTTTGTAGCATTATTCAACTTCATTAGGACAGAGGCAGTCAAGGAAAATTCATGGGATGTATGTCATTCACTGTTAACATCCAGGTCCTAATGGTCCAGGCTGAAGCAATACCCAGCTATCACCGCTCCCCACCCCTTCCAGTCCTGGCACACACACACAGCCCTGCACAACTGCACAGAGCAAAGGGAAGAGCTCCCCATGAAATAACATCAGAATGAGCGCCTCATTGAGGGTTATATAGACTACTATATAGACTATAAGTAGACTACTGCAGGTAGCTCCACTGATGCCACCTGCAAGCTTTCAGGGTCCTCACGTGGTCTGTGTGGAGTCCTTCAAACACTTGAGTCCCTGTTGGCTCAGAGTGAGTCTTGGAGCAGAGTATAGCCATGTCCAGGGATAGTCAAATGAAATTAGGGCACGGATAGGGACTCCAGGGAGCTGGTATTCTGCTGCCTTTCTTTTTGGTTAGTTAAACATATGGATGAGACTCCTTTTACTGAACCATGGTGCCTAACATTAAGCATCTAATCTAAACTCCTTGTCTAGTTTCTCCCTCCAGCACTTTCAGGACATGGGTTATCCCATACCATTTCTTAGGAAGGGATGAGATGACCTTTGGATGTCTGAAATGGCCTCTGCAGGGAATCTGATTGTCTACTCCTACATGTCCGTGGCAAAAGTTTGGTGAGATAAATCCCAACCTTTTGTTCATGCAAAGGAGAGCTGTAGTGAGTAGATGAAAACAAACAAAAATGCAGAATCACATTCATTTTGCATCCTCCAAAAATTATTCTCATTTACTTGAAAAACATCTTAATCTGTCTCTCATGAGCCAGCATTCTTTTCCTCAATTTCTTTTCTCCTTTTTTTCTACATTGCTTTTGAAGCTGGAACAAAAACAGAATAAAGTGAGGAGAGGGATGAGCAGATGGCAGCAGATAAGCAGAAGACATTATCACTACCATCGAGAACCCAAAAATGGATCAGACCTGCTATTTATTTACTGCAATGCTCATTTGAAAAGAAACAAGCAGTTGAGTGCATCTGCTACGGAGGTTTGTTCACTGAGGGCCCTCAACCTGCTCAGGTGCTCAGTCCGAATGTGCCTTTGTATCAGAAAGGCAGAATTTCCAGGAAACCTTCTCATTTATGTGGAATTGTGCCAATTATTTGCACAGCCCACCCTGAAGTCACAGAAAAGGAGAGCGGTCAGACAACGCTCCTGCTCCCTGTGCCCATCAGGGCACCCTCTGGCCCTGTTTGAAGTTCATTTTTCTCATTTGTCCTGAACAACAGAAGGTCCAAGGCAGGAACCAGTGCTGGATCATCCCATTTCCACAGATCAATGTTGATTTTACATTAGTATTTAAGAGTGCACCCTTCCTTTGCTGGCTCTGGCAATGTGCAGGGGTATAATTGACTGAAGAAACAGGTGGCTTTCTGGATATATGGCTTATTTAAAGCTTGGTTTTGCTTTAGATCTTTGAGATTTGATTGCAACTGTGGTGTCATGATGCATTTACCCTGCTGCTCTGAAGGACTGGTGCTGAGAGGTTTTGTAAGCAGTAGCTGAACCTCCCCACCACACTATGGGGCACCCCAAGTCATGTATGTCCAGTGATACCAGTGCACACTGTGTTGAAGTCCTTAGGTTGAAAGCCCACTGCCAGCCCATGGCTTGTGGAATTGCTATATCTTCACTTACCCAGAAATGTGCATCTTTCTTTTTCTTGTAAATATTTCCTAGTATATGATTGCAATATCAAACATCTAATGAGAAATTTGTCCTAGAGTTTGACAGCTCTGCTTTTTAGTGTGAGACAACAGAGTTTACAAAAGATGCCTAATTAAGGGAACATGTGATGTTAAGAAGGAAGGAATTATCTGTATTTGTTAAGGATCAAGATGTTTGCACCTAGAAATGTAATGTGCAGGAAAGGAAAATGGGGGATTTCCCAAAATCCAGGGTGCAGTAAGCTTCAGGACACCAGAGATGTGGCAGTAATAACTGCGGGCTAAGTGATGTGAAAAAAAACAAATGAAGAAACCGAAGGCCATGCCTGTTGTGTGACATGTTGACATATGGTCATACTGTGGCATGAAATTATGAAATACAGAAAATATGAAATAGCATGAAGCACTTTGCAGAAATTGTACTGAAAGAATGATCTTGTGAGATCATGACTGAGGCAGATAAAGCAAGTTTGGAAAATATCCTGTCATGACTTACCCCACAAGTTTCTCTCAGGTCTAACCACTTCAGCATCCAGTTTAGTGTAAGCTATAGTTGTCTGAAAGTCTCAAGTGTTTCCCAGTAACAGTAGGACAGATCAATAATAAAAATGGAACTAGAAATGTTCCAGTGGGCTCAGCAGCATGTCCAGAAGAGTAAATGGTAAGAACTGCTATTGCTTTAATAGCTTTGTCTTGAAAAAATCAATTTCTGACCATGGAATATGATGACAGAGAAGCAGGGCAGATTGCTACTCAGAGCAGACCTTCCCCTCTTCTTTAGAAGCTATTAGAGGAAAGGGCAAGAGAAGCAAGAGGGAGACAAAAGTGAACATCCCTTAAAAATGACTGACCTTATATGTCTTTGTATGAATTCAGCCTCCCATTAAAAGCCAATAAGAGGTTTTCTTCCACTACAATCAAAGAGCTAAAACCTCACCTATGACACAAACTTTAAGATACATTTCTGAGCCTGAAGTGTGTATTTGAAACATATGAGAGGCAAAAAGAAATTAAGAAAGAGAAAAACCTTATGGAAGCTAGGCATAGGCAACAAATTACCTGGAATACAGTTATCTCTCTGCGTTTATTCAGTTCACCTGTTCAGTGTTTAACTCCTACCCAGATCAAACACTTTTATGAAGAAAATGTTCTGGTTTTATCTTGGTTCCACCAACTCCTTACTTCTCTTCCTCTAATCCATGAACATTTCATGTCATTCCTCTACCAGGCCCTTTACTGATTGGTATACCCCAGTCTGCAAAGTCATTTTGATTCATAGTCTTCCATATCATTCCCAAATACTTTCATAAATCAGGAAATTGAATTAGAAATTTTCTATGTGTTTGTTCCTGTTCCAGAAAGTCTATCCCAATTAATAAATTGTGTGCGCAGTGTTTTGCTGTAGAACTTCTCTCCATTTTACCCAAGGACCAGTGATGAACATAAATATTCACTGCAGAGCAGATTTAGACCCCTTGTGTAGGGGGCTATGAGGAACCTGGAGGCAAAGGAACAAGACTTGGAGTCAACCCTTTGGGCTGTTTGTGTGGGCAGTGGAGGGACCAAGATCAAGGCCGAAAGACCTCATGGAAGGTGCAGCTGAGCAGGTCCATCAGGTGATAATGGGACGTTCATGCCCAAAGGAGAACAGGGCCACCACTACTGAAGCAATGTATGAGTAGAGGTATAGACAGACACTGTACAAGTAGAGTCGCTAGACTCTTCCATCTAGAAAAATGTGGATTGAAAGGGTGTAAGTCAGAGGTAAATACAGTCATGAATGTTGTGGAGAAAGTAGGTGGGGAATGGTTGTTTCATGGTGTATGAGAGAAGGGGTACTAAATGAAATTGTCCATCAGCAGGTCTATAATAAGCATATGCAGGTATGTTTTCACATAACATACAAAGAAATGGTAGGAGTGATGGACCTGGAAGGTACAAGTGAAAGGCAAAAGTATAAAGAGCTATCAGAATTATTAGAAAGAGGTAAGAAAAATTCAGAGTATAGGAATAAGATAAATTCAGTGGTTAGGTGTGTGGAACACTGGCTCATGCAACAACCTCCATTTGAGAGAGCTGAGAAGATATCTCCTTCATCACCAGGATGTGCAAGATGCAAAACCATAAAGTCATTTAGCTGCTTAACCTGCCCTGCTTCCTAGGAAGCTTCAACAGTTCTTCACCCAATTAGGGGAACAAAAATGTAGGGGATAAAGACAAAAAATCCTCCTTGTCTCCTCATCAGTATCAGTACTGTCGATTCATTGTTATTTGTCAATCCAACTAAAACAGGTAAGAGTGGTGTGAGGGAGGAAGAGAAGAGGAGAATGCTTCTTTTCTCAAAAGAAGTTGAATTAAAACAATTAGTAAAATCTGAATATCCAAAAACTGAATTAAAACCAGGAATACTTGGACATTTCGATCATGAGTTTACAGGTTTTGTTTGGGTTTTTGTTTTATTTTACTGAGGGGTTTTAATGCTAAAAAGAAACATGTGGGGTTTCTTAACTAAAAATTGTCTTAGAACTTAGCCAGTCCTGCTTGTTTTCGTTGGGAGGGATGTCCTTCCCTCTGTCTTTACTACCCAGAGCAGAGAGTTTCTGAATCACCCTGCAAGTGAGAAAAAGCTGCTTAGGATAGGTGTGAGCCATGTACTAGAGTTTGTACAACTAATCGGAAGGAAAGACTGATGCTTACAACCATCCATTCCATTTCCATAATAGGCATGCCATCAAACCATGCAGATTAGAAAATTAGAGAGGGCTTTGTGAGCTTTGAAGAAGCATTTTCTTAAACCAGAAGCAGCTCCTGGGCCAGATGATGAAGTCCTGTCCTACAGCAGACACGGTACTAGAATGATGCAAAAGTGTACAGAGGAAGTGCAATCTCTCCTTGTGCTTCATGCACATGGTCATTTATTGCCGTGGCACACTGCAAGCAGATTTTCAAGGAATACAGGCAGAGGTAGTGCACAAGAAAGAGCTGTGTTCTATTATACATACATATATTATACATACAGCAGTTTACATATTGACTTGTATGGCCCATCCTGGCTGCTTAACTTTGCAGCTGGGTAGCGTTTAGCGTGCTGCAGACCGGCTGGTGTTGATGTGGGGAGAGACCCTGCTGATCTCGCTGGGGCTTGACCTGAAGCCACCAACACGTTTGCACGTCCGTGGTTAAGACATCTGCAAAGAGGCAGAGCTCATACCTCTGGCTGGACCAAGAAATGTGGTGATACGATTAAACAATTATGGCCCGTCATGCTACGAGTGAACCTTTAAGGTGCTGTTGCAGTAAAACTTACCAAAAACTGGTTATTCAGGCCTGCTGCTTCACTCCTTGACTTACAATAGTGTTTTATGCACTGTCATAAACACTGATATGAATGAGCCAAAGGTCTAGCCTCATATTTACACTTGTAATTCCCTTCTGTAAGCAGTGGCTTTTACACCACAGCGTACTTTTGGAAAGCTGACTGGTTAGTTTCCCATCCTGGTTCTCCGGCAATAGCTATAGTTCCTGTAGCTTGTATAAGGATTGCCTCTGCAATTTATATTTGCCAGCTCTAGAGAACTTTTTTTTTTTTCCTCTTTCATTTCTGCGCTGTTATTTTGCTCCCTTTGTACATCCATCCCCTCCTACCTGGCAGGGAGCCTTATGAAAAGGTCATCACCTTGTTCCCTTTAAATCCTCATCTCTAAACTCCTTTGTCCTGATATCTGTAAAGAGAGAAGACAGCAGTGAAAGAGCTGGGGTGCTGAGATCTCTCTAATTGTCTCCCTGTGATGCTTTGCTCAGGACTCAGATAGACAATCAAGTTACTGCATCTTAGCAATTATTGCGTGTCTGCTGAGCCACAGTAGCTCCCAACATGCATCATTTACACTTTTGGCAGCCCTGGGGACATTCCATTTAATTTACACTACAATGAAAACAGTGTAGCCTAGTTGCCTCACCTCCTTTTTGGCACACACAAAGTCTCCATGGACGAGCTGGAGAGCAGTATATCACTGCAGCATCAGTAGCAGCATCTCATAAACAATATCGAATTCTCATGGGACCATACACCTGGTGCTTCTGCAGACACTGTGCAACCCTGAAATGGGAACCAGGGGTTTTGTTCTGTGCTCCTGACAGCACCCAGAAGAGGACTTATGTTACACACAAGGCTCCCATTCTCAGATGCGCTTCTGAAGTAGTGAAACCCTCTTGCACTTTCTAATTGCCTTTGCATTTTCTAACCATGGCCAAACTGAAACACAGGAGGCTCCGTCTGAACATAAGGAAATACATTTTTACTGTGAGGGTGACAAAGAACTACAACAGGTTGCCCAGAGAGGTTGTGGAGTCTCCATCCTTGGAGATTTCCAAGGATATCCAAAAGCCATCTGGACATGCTCCTGAGCAATCAGCTCTAGGTGGCTCTGCTTGACCAGGAGGGTTGGACCAGATGGCCTCCAGAGGTCCCTTCCAACCTCAACCATTCTGTGCTTCTGTGAAGGCAGGAAGCTGAGTTCTGGTAAGACATCTTATGAGGTTATTGTTATCATAGATGAGAGTTAGTTGTGGCTTTTTCAAATGAAACTTTTTACGTTTTTTTAAAGTGGAAAACTTCATCTCATCAAAATGGATGTGGCTTTTAGGAGTAGATGCACCAGGTTGACATTTGTAATATTTCTGACTGAAATGAAATACAAACCCCAGAAAGGCAGATTATGTCATTGGTGGTTAACCAATACCACCCTACCGAGGGGACTCCGTTCACACCAGGGACTTTAACCTCCTTTTTCCACAACGTAGAGGAGAGCCTGGAGCACAAATCTGCTGACGGTGGGACGCTTTCCAGTTCTCACTGTGAATCTCCTCCACCATGCACTGCTAATTATGTGTTACTGAGTTGTAAACCCCTGGTCTTCTTTCTCATTAATTCTCCAGGAATATAATTTGAAAAGATTTAGCTTCAGTCTGATAGGAAGTGAGAAAGTTTCAGAAACCTTGTGAACTTTCAAAGGCTGGAGGTGCCATTTCCAAGTCCTGGAGTTTTGTCTTTTCTAGTACTGCCACTGACATTTTGAGACTTCAATGTACTTTCTTAGTGCAACTTTCTGGGGAGGATTTGTGTTACACCGAGTAGTGAGAAACACAAGTTAATGAGAAATGGTTCTGGAAAACAGCATATAAAACTTCTGGTGCTTTGAACACTTTTCCTTCCCATTGACAAAAGATCAGGCTTTATTACCAAAGCCCTACTATTGGTGCGGAAACTGAGACCCGGGGAGATCACAGGAACTGGCTGCAGTTTCACTGGAGGTCTGTGGCAGAGCTGGGGTTTGACCCTATATCATAAAAATCTAAGTTTAATACTTCAGACTAAAGTTTGCTGCCTGTCCACTAGATATCCTCAGAGTGAGAACTAAGTTTGTGAGGCACTTTTCCAAATACTTTTATGTTCATCTTCAGCATATAAAGTATTCTGGTAAGTAGTAGTAATTAGAAATGGTTTTTGCTCTGAGAGGAGACATCATCCATCACTTGAGTCAAAATTGAAGTGTTAAAATCTGTATCTTCTAACCTTGTACTCTTTGCACCTCCCAGGCATCTAGTAGAGAACCAGGAGTGTCACTTGAAAGATTTGTTGACCATGTGTGTGAAATTGTGCATCAAAAAGTGACATGAGTAGCAAGGGTGGTAGAAAAACTTCTCTGGGAAGCAAGTTTCCTAAAATCAGTGACAGTATGCTATTTTTTTTTTTCATCTCAGTGATGCTGTATCATTGTGCTTCACTCTACCTTAGTTTCCACATCTGTTAAAGCATTAAGACTACTTTGAAAAGTACTCTCGGGAGCAGTGAGTGGAAGAATTACAAAAGAATCAAACAATTGTGGGGAAGTGCACTTGAAAAGAAGAAATAGGAGAAATATGAGGAAATTAAGCTGAAAGAAACATCCCTTAGTTCACTGAGAATAAGAGGCAAAGAATCAAAATCACTGTGAAAGCTAAAGGCATCCCCAAACAGAGGGGAGGAGTCTTGAGCAGGACATAGGAAGCAGAAAAGTTCAGATAATGGGATCCATTGTAATGAAGAAGAAATAAGAGAAATTACATAACACTAAAAAAAAAAAAAAAAAAGTACTAACCAATCATGTCCTTGATTTGTTTGCACAAGATCTCTTATGATCCTGATATGAACCCTGGTAAAAAGAAATGCAAACAATGACCGTGCAGAAAAAGTCTGGGGAACAGGAACCCAACACGTTGTGCTAAAGTTAACTACTTTTGGAGCAGCTGTTAAAATGAACAAGAGCACCAGAAGTTTAGACCTGTTGTAAGGACAAATTACAGGGGCATGTTTTAGTGTCAAAAATCCACCTGTCACAGGGATTCAAGAAGTGAATTCAGCCAGGGGATAGGCTGCTGCTGATTTCAGTGCAAGACAGGTCTATGGTTATGAAGATGTTGAGATGACTCAATTGTCAGAAATTCCTGGAGGTGATGCTTGAATATTTTCATGACTCATAGCTGCATAATTGATTTGCTCCTGTTTGCAGCAGTTTTATTATTCCTGTGTGCAAAGAACCCCATTGTGGGAAATGTTTGCAAAGCTCTTGAGTTTCACTGATGTCATTCTTCATCTAAGAAGCGAGTTTTGACTAGTGTTTGTTCATTCTGGTTTATTATACCAGCTTCCCAGTCAGGGATGGCAGGCAATTTTCTGTGATAAATGACACCAAAGGAATGCCACATGAGATGGAGAGGGCAGGGGCCGGTGGTCAGAGTGGGTGCTGGGGGAATTTGCAATGTACTGTTGGATGTATCGCTGCTTTGCTGTTTCTGTCTGACAAACATTTATCTTGGCCTTTCAGACTATGAACCTTCTAGAGTAAGTCCTATCCTGGTCAGATTGTTGGTCTCTCTTTCTTTTGCTTGATTAACGTCTGTACAGCGCCTAGCCAATGTGGCTTTGAGGTCCAGCTGGGACAGGAAGCAGAGGTGTCTTACAAAGTGAGAAATGCTTTGCACTGGACAAGCCCCTTACAATCCCAGATGGACCAGGGAGTGCAGAGTACCAGAAAGGCATGTAAACTTCACGGTTTTGTCAGTTTTGACTGAAGGAGAGAGACATCCTTATGTTAATTAAGGTTCTCTTTAGGCAGTTGGAGGCCCTGAGCACTCAACTTGCTTAAGAGTCCAGGAAATCTTCCTGCCTTTGAGTATACATGTTAAAACAGGCAGTACAGGTTGTCAGTATCTGGTTTTTCTCCCCTCATAGCCAAATTTTGAAGTGTTTGCTTCTCAGAGTGCAGTAGGTTTCCCAGGAATCACGTTTGATCAGGGCTCATCTTGGTCTGGGTTTGAGGACTGCATTCAGTTCCCAGACTCCAACCTTACCTGCATAATGTGAAATGAGCACTTTATCTCTCCCTGTCTGGGCTTCTCACAAGCAAAGTAAAAGACATAAATATTTCACTGCTCTGTTTAGATGAAAATTTTTCCAGGAACAAAGGCAATATGATAATAACGGTCCCAAATAATATGGGTGCAGTGCCAACAACCAAAGGTCCGGGTACAACTGGCATTATGGTACCACTGGAAGAGATGATTTGTGGGCACCTCAGTATGAAAATGTACTTGTTTTTTAGGTCTGAACTTTATGACCCAATGGATCCCTCCCATTTATGTGTTCACTTGGTAACAGAGAAAAAGTATGAGAATTTTACTCTAAGTGTTACAAGAAATGTGCTCTGGCATTTGAAGCAACAAAAGGCAGACATTTGTTTAACAGCAAACTGAATGTTTCTTTTTAAATCATCCTTTTTCATTTTCTGCCAGGGAACGTGACCAGGAATTGTACAAGCCAGGGCTGGACGGATGTGTACCCTGCGCCGTATACCATAGCTTGTGGATATGATTCCAACAGCACTCCAGTGGAAGAGGTTTGTAAACCTGGATAAGTAGACATCGAGATTTACCAGGGATTGATATGAGTATCACATGATCTTCCCATGCCCAATTTTTTCCATTCCCACTCTGATTCCTCAAGAAGAAAGGATCCTCTTGAGGATCCCTGGTAGCAGAGATGAAGTGTCTGGTCAAAGAGCCGATCCCCTCTTTGATTTCCAGGGGGGTGGCAGGAAATCAGCATCTGAGAAGATCAGACCAGTGTCTATGTGATGCCCACGCATAACTTCAGGTGCTTGATTTTCCATGTTCAAACTTGAAACAAGCCCTCCACATCTGTATTTATCCTTGAGTAGGTATTGTGATTCCGGTATTTCTAGGCCAACATAAGCATCAAAAGATCAAAAGGGATAAAAGGACATAACCCACTTGCCATCAGTGCTGCTCTGCTGATCTCAACCAGCTAAAGATCTAGAAAACTTCAGGGAACACACAAATTTTCATGCAATGTTAACTAATTTTGTAAGGAAATCCGCAAACTCTTTGGGATACTGCCTGTATGTAAATTAGTAATCGCTGACCTAGGTATAATTAGCTTTCTAGAGTATTGTCATTACACAAGGAGTTTGGTGTTGGTTTGCTGCATGCTGACACATGAAGAGTAAAGTCTAAAGATAACAAAAGTTGCTAGAAGCGAGATTCACCTCACCTTACCACAAGTTCCACATCTAATCTAAACTAGTCACCTATAGTCAACAAGAAAAAGCTTATGCTACTGCAACCGTATGTTTATATTAAACCTACGCCCACGCTTTTTTCTGCTGTATGACATATGTCAGTGTTTGTGAATGTTGGACGTAGGAATCTCAATAATGAATAAATATATATGGTGAGAGTTCTTTGTGTATGCTCACACATTACCAAGGCACTCAAAGAGTTAACAGAGATTCTGAGGAGAACTGAGCCAACCTCAAGAGGGACAGAATACAGAAAATAGCAAAGGGAAAGTTGCACAAAGCATTTCAGGGCTCTACTGTAGAGAGCCTTAGTCTGCCTTCGAGGTCAGCCACCACTTCATGTCCTCAAGTGTCCCATTCCTCAGATCGAGCTGTGTGGCACCAGTTGCACATTGCGAAAGCCATTGTCACGGGTCTGCTCCGGGAAGGTCCTCCATTGAGAGCTCTGGTTTATGTTCCAGCTGCAAAGGGGATTTGGGAATTCCTGGGACATGCTTTGGCGACCCAATGGACTGCAGCATTGCCAGAGTGCTGTGTTACCAAGAGAACACGTATTGTGTTCTTTTAATTCTTTCTTAATTATTTTCTCTCAATTTCTGCGGTTTTGTCATGCTGTTTAAGTCTAATTTGTGTGAAAGGTGGCTGAGGGGGGTGAACATACAGTACTAGCCTGTGAAGAAGAATAGATTTCTGTTGTTGTTAAATTGGCTGTCAGTTTAGGGAGGAAGAAGTAAAGGGAATAGGAAAAAAAGGAGAACAGCAGGCTGTATGGGACATGAGGTCCAGAACAGACTGATAACCTTCCATGCTTAAAACACTTCATGCACTTTTAACGCCTACTGGTCTCATGTCAGAAACAACAAGAAAAATATGAAAAATAAATAAGGGCTGTGTGTAAAATTTTAGTTGTGAATTCTGGCAGTCCCTAAGAAGCAGATGATGTAGGCACCAAAGTAGTGCACTTATGATCTTTGTAGTGATCACGATTCCTTCTCCAACTTGACCTTGAAAACCCACATATTAACAAATGGGAGGATTGTTTTGCTGTCCTATTGTCAGATGTGATGCACAGCTGCTCCCTTGCGTGTGGTCAGAGAGGGGCCACCCTAGGTGTCCCTGCAGCTCTATTGGAAGATGGTGAAGAAAATAGATACCTCCAGAGGTCAGTTCACCCCACATTTATCTCCAAAGGGACCTCTTTGCATTTACGCTAGAGGGAACCCAGATGACATTAGGCTAGGTGATATGAACCCAAAACATGTTTGGGAGCAGGGCTACTGAAAGACTTGATATCAGTATATCTGGTTTTTTTCTCTTACAAATGTAAATGTTTCACATTCTAATCTCAGTTACCAAGAGACGAATGTAGAGGTTGCTGAACAGAAACCAAGGAAGCTAATTCTCAGTTAATCTCAATTTAGCATCTACCTTAACTAATTGTTCTTATCAGGTTCCTGTGAAATTAAGCAGAGGCTTTTAGAAGTCAGAGAGAATGATTAAATTGCCTAATTTCATTCTGTAAATCAGTCTAGGCTACAGCTAGAACTCAGGCATCCTGGCATGCATTTCCTTCACTTCTCTAAATCCCTCTTTTTTTCTAATAATATTTTAGTAATACGAGCTCTGAGTGAAATTTCATTCCATTCCTGATCTTAGGTTGAATTCTCTGCTTTGTTATCTGTAAAACAGAAAGTGATTGTCATTAGCAAATGCAAATGAAGAGTGAGAAGTCATTTGTGCTGTTTCCAGAACAGAGATGACCCCACTTGCTACATTAAAGCTGAATGCAGAGCCATATCTCTGTACACAGGAAGGATTGCTCATCATAAAATATAAGGGCAAGGAATTGCTTGTTGAATAACACCAAGATCTTTCTATGCATAACTTGCTCCTGTGAATAATTCTAAGAAGCAAAAGGCCTATTGTGCTGATTTCAGCTGAGATAATTTTCTTTCTAGTAGCCAGTATAGTGCTGTGTTTTGGATTCAGTATGAGAATAATGTTGATAACACCCAGATGTTTTTAGTTGTTGCTAGGTAGTTGTAGTGCTTACACAAAGTCAAGGACTTCTCAGCTTCTCACGCCCTGCCAGGTGCACAAGGAGCTGGAGAGCACAGCCAGGACAGCTGACCCGGACTGGCCAGAGGGATATTCCCTGCCATAGAACAACATGCTCATGATAGAACTGGGGAAGCTAGCTGGGAGGCGGGATCGCTGCTCGGAAACAGACTGGGCATTGAGTTTTGTTGGTTTTTCCCTTCGACATGTGGTGAGCAATTGCATTTGTGCATCACATTATTATTATTATTATTTATTATTATCATCATCATCATTATTATCATTATTTTCCTTTGTTATCCTATTAAACTGTCTTTATCTAAACCCATGAGTTGTTTTTTTTTTCCCCTTCTCCTCCCCATCCCACTGTGAGGGGAGGGGTAAGCGAGCTCCTGCATGGTGCTTAGTTACCAGCTGGGGTTAAACCATGACATAGAATCATAGGATCATTTTGGACAGAAAAGACCTTTACGATCATCAAGTCCAACTATTAACCCAGCACTGCCAAGTCCAACTGCTAAACCATGTCCCTCAGCACCACATCTATGCACAACCTGGGGCCTGAAGGGTTGAGATAACAGATATGAATAGAGCATCTTAAAACAAATTTATTATATTAGTTTAATCATCACTGGTCCTCTGGTCACAATGTTGTTCTATTTGTTCACAGATTTGTTCTCAGAGTTGCATCATATAACACCTTACTTGCCATAGGCGCTGGTTATCAGTGTTTATGTATGGTTTGTCACTTCTGGGGATTGGATTAAGGTTATCGCTCTGCTGTTCGGTGTACTACTGGCTTAAGGTATGATAAAATCATTGATAGTCAGACCAGTTTTCTATTTGTATTCAGCAGCGGCAGAGCAACAGCGACAGTTTCATCTCCATACTTCAGGAGCCATCTGTCAGAAGCTATTAATAATTACACTTTTTACTTTTTCTCCTCGGAGAGCCAATGTGTGGGGGAGATTCCTTCCTTCACCTTCCCCTTCTTCTCCAGGCTAATTACAATAGCTCTTGAGAACATCATTGAATATCCCTGGGATGTTCAGACCAGCATGCTTCTATTGCTATGTCTTCTGAATGTGGTTCAGGTCTTGTTTAGGGTTAAACAACTATTTAAGAATATCACCCCAAGATCAACCCCAGTGACGTGCACTGAGGCTACTCAAACTCTGGTGATAAGCACTGCAGCTGGACCAGAGAACCAACCCATACCGATATCAGTCAGCCCTACACTTAAGAAGAAATGGACATGAAAGTCAACTCGTTTAGTAAAGGATGACGAAACAGGGCCATCACAAGGACAGGAGGAAAAGACAGAACTAGACACTGTCCCACACGGCATCCATGTCTCTAAATTGGAGAGACATGGATTTGATGGATGGACCACTCAATGGATAAGGAGTTGACTGGATGATTGCGCGTCATGACGAGATGTGGTTAACAGCTTGATATCCAAGTGGAGATCGGTGACGAGTGGCGTTCCTCGGGGGTTGGTACTGGGACCGGCGCTGTTTAACGTCTTTGTCAGTGACATGGACAGTGAGATCGAGTGCACCCTCAGCAAGTTTGCAGATGACACCAAGCTGTGTGGTGTGGTTTACATGCTGGAGGGAAGGGATGCCATCCAGAGGGACCTTGACAGACTTGAGAGGTGGGCCCGTGCGAACCTCATGAAGTTCATCAAGGCCAAGTGCAAGATCTTGCATATGGGTCAGGGCAAGCCCAAGCACAACTACAGGCTGGGCAGAGAATGGATTGAGAGCAGCCCTGAGGAGAAGGTGGGATGCTGGTGGTGTTGGTGGACGAGAAGCTCAACATGACCTGGCAATGTGCGCTTGCAGCCCAGAAAGCCAACTGTATCCTAGGCTGCATCACCAGCAGCGTGAGCAGCAGGTCGAGGGAGGGGATTCTGCCCCTCTACTCCGCTCTGGTGAGACCCCATCTGGAGTGCTGCATCCAGCTCTGGGGTCTCCAGTACAAGAAAGACATGGAGCTGTTGGAGAGAGTCCAGAGGAGGCCACAAAGATGATGAGAGGGCTGAAGCACCTCTCCTATGCTGACAGGCTGAGAGAGTTGGGCTTGTTTCACCTGGAGAAGGGAAGGCTCCGGGGAGACCTTAGAGCACCTTCCAGTACCTAAAGGGGCCTACAAGAAATCTGGAGAGGGACTGTTTACAAGGGCATGGAGTGATAGGACAAGGTCTTAGGCTGAAGGAGGGGAGATTTAGATGAGATATTAGGAAGAAATTCTTTACTGTGACAGTGGTGAGGCACCGGAACAAATTGTGCAGAGAAGTTGTGGATGCCCCATCCCTGGAAGTGTTCAAGGCCAGGTTGGATGAGGCTTTGGGCAATGTGGTCTAATGGAGGGTGTCCCTGCCCATGGCAGGGGGTTTGGAACTAGATGATCTTTGAAGTCCCTTCCAACCCAAACCATTCTAACAAATACTGTGACCAGGACTAGAGGGGCCCTGCCTCCAGCCAGGTGGAGAAGAGGAACAACCAGGTTTACTGGACTGTGTGGATTCAATGGCCTGGCACATCAGGCTCACAAGAGTATAAAACTCTAGTGGACACCGGTGCGCAGTGTGCTGTAACACCATCAAGCTATGAAAGGGCAGAACCCATATGTATTTCTGGAGTGACAGAGGGATCCCAACTGTATTGGAAGCTGAAGTAAGCCTAACTGGGAATGAGTGGCAAAATGCCATTGTGACTGACCCAGAGGCTCCGTGCGTCCTTGGCATAGACTACCTCAGGAGAGGGTATTTCAAGGATCCAAAAGGGTACTGGTCGGCTTTTGGCATAGCTGCCTTGGAGTCAGAGGAAATTAAACAGCTGTCTACCTTGCCCCGTCTCTCAGAGGACCTTTCTGTTGTGGGGTTTCTGAGGGTCAAAGAACAACAGGTGTCAGTCGCTACCAGAATGGCGCACCGGCAGCAATACCGCACCAACAGAGACTCCCTGGTTCCTATCCATAAGCTGATTTGTCAACTGGAGAGCCAAGGAGTGATCAGCAGAACCCGCTCACCCTTTAACAGTCCCATATGGCCAGTGTGGAAGTCCAATGGAGAGTGGAGGCTGACAGTAGACTATTGTGGCCTGAATGAAGTCACGCCTCCAATGAGTGCTGCCGTGCCAGATATACTGGAACTTCAATATGAACTGGAGTCAAAGGCAGCCAAGTGATACACCACAACTGATAAAGCCAATGCATTTTTCTCGATCTCTTCGGCAGCAGAGTGCAGGCCTCAGTTTGCTTTCCTTTGGTAGGGTGCCCAGTACACCTGGAATCGACTGCCCCAGGGGTGGAAACACAGCCCCACCATTTGCCATGGGCTAATCCAGGCTGCATTGGAACAGGGTGAAGCTCCAGAGCACCTGTAATGCATTGATGACATCATTGTATGGGGCAACACAGCAGAAGAAGTTTTTGAGAAAGGGAAGAAAATAGTCCAAATTCTTCTGAAAGCCTGTTTTGCCATAAAACAAAGTAAGGTCAAGGAACCTGCACAGGAGATCCAGTTTTTAGGAATAAAACAGCAAGATGGGCATCGTCAGATCCCAGCGGATGTGATCAACAAAATAGCAGCCATGTCTCCACTGACCAACAAAAAGGAAACACAGGCTTTCTTAGACGTTGTGAGTTTCTGGAGGATGCACATTCCAAATTACACTCTGATTGTAAGCCCTCTCTGTCACATCACCTGGAAGAAGAACAATTTCAAATGGGGCCCTGAGCAACAACAAGGCTTTGAACAAATTAAACAGGAAATAGTCCACGTGGTGGCCCTTGGGCCAGTCTGGACAGGACCAGATGTAAAGAATGTGCTGTACACCACAGCTGGGGAGAACGGCCCTACCTGGAGTCTCTGGCAGAAAGCACCAGGGGAGACTCGAGGTCGACCCCTGGGGTTTTGGAGTCAGGGATACCAAGGATCTGAGGCCTGCTACACCCCGGCTGAAAAGGAGATATTGGAAGCATATGAAGGGGTTCGATCTGCTTCAGAGGTGTTTGGTACTGAAGCACAACTTCTTCTGGCACCCCGACTGCCAGTGCTGGGCTGGATGTTCAAAGAGAGGGTCCCCTCTTCTACACACCATGCAACTGATGCTACGTGGAGTAAGTGGGTCGCACTGATCATACAGGGGGTCTTGAAAGATTTTGGAATGTCACCAGAGGAGGAGGTAACATGCGCTGAAGAAACCCCAGCATATAATAAACTGCCAGAAAATGAAAAGCAAGATGCCCTGTTCACTGATGGGTCCTGTCGCATCACGGGAAAGCATCAGAGGTGGAAGGCTGCTGTAGGGAGTCCTACGCGATAAGTTGCAGAAGCTGCTGAAGGAGGTGAATCAAGGCAGTGTGCAGAGCTGGCTTTAGACACTGCTGAACAAGAAAAGTGGCTGGTGCTCTATCTCTATGCCAATTCATGGATGGTGGCCAATGCCCTGTGGGGGTGGTTACAGCAATGGCAGCAGAGCAGCTGGCAGCACAGAGGCAAGCCTGGGCTGCCCCATTGTGGCAAGACATTGCTGCCCGGCTAGAGATGCTGGTTGTAAAATTACATCACGTAGATGCCTAGATATCCAAGACTTGGGTCACTGAAGAACATCCAAACAACCAGCAGGTGGGTCAGGCTGCTGAGATTGAAGTGGCTCAGGTGGATTTGGACTGGCATCATAAGGGTGAATTATTTATAGCTTGCTGGGCCTGTGACACCTCAGACCATCCAGAAAGGGATGCGACATATAGATGGACGCATGATTGAGGAGTGGACTTGACCATGGACGCTATCTCACAGCTTATCCATGAATGTGAAACATGCAGTGTGATTAAACAAGCCAAACAGTTAAAGCCTCTCTAATATGGTGGATGATGGCTGAAATATAAATATGAGGAAGCCTAGCAGATTGATTATATCACACTCCCACAAACCCACCAAAGCAAGCGTTATGTACTTACAATGGTCAAAGTAACTACTGGGTGGCTGGAAACATATTTAATATACGGGTTAAACCACAACACCCATACCTTGTCAAGCTTTAAAGTTGCCATCCACCACCCCACTACTGACATCTCCTATGATATCTCTTAATTTCCTTTCCTCTCCATTTCTGTACTCTCTTAAGTATAGTGTGGGACAACCTCTTCCTCAAATTCAGTCCGCTACCACAAGCTCCCTCCTTCTGCTGGTCAGGTCTTTCCTGGAATGCTTCTGCTGTGGTGCTATCAAGTAAGAAACCAAATAATGAAAGAAGGATGAAATCAACACGAAGGAAATTGACTGTTTTTATTGGAAAAGTCTCAGCTGCTTTTGGGACAGAGGTCTGAGCCCAAACTCAAACAAGACTATAGTTAGCTTTGGGTGGGATCTGCAGGACAATGGGGTAGAAAGGTGGAACCTCCTCTGTTCCTTACTATAGTGCAAGTCCCTTCATGCAGTGCAGATGAGTGCTGCTTAGGTATGGCCATACCATACTGGGTGACTCTGTCACCATAGCAGCCTCCTGGCATCATAGGGTGAGATCTGGTACATAAATTGGCCTGAAACCCTTGCTATGAATTATGTATTCAGAGTTTCTGACCCAAAGCTCTTGGTGATGTGGATTCATTGAATGGGGCTGTAACGACACTATGCTTTTAGCCATCTCTGAGATCCATGGTCTAAGCAGCAATATAGATATGACCAGTGTAACCTTTGCACACTCTGAAAGCTCTGTCTTAACATCCCTCCAAGCTGACTTGTGCAAATGCTAGAGGATTACTCCTCATCTCAGCCTCACTGGTTCTGTAAAGTACCTAGTGCTTGTGAAGGCCTATGAAAATAGCATATAAAAATGTCAAACCTCACTGTTATAAAAGAGTGTTTTCCCAAACAAGGTTGGGTTTTGATTTTCTGTCTAAACTGCTCTTTGCGGTTTTGTTTTTTTTGGTTTTTTTAATAGAAAATGGTGGCAAGGAGGGCAGAGGAGGGTCAATCAAGGGCTGGAAGAATAAGATTTTGCACAAACTGAGTTAGATTCTCATAAGAACTTGTATTTTTCATTGATAAAACAAATACCAAGTACCAACTGATCTTTTGTCCTTTTTTTAAAGCTGAAAATCAAGATATATTGGTTTAGACTGTTGCTGGAGAGCCTTAGGAGAGATGGAGTTTTGTTGCCTTCCCCATTTTTTTATTTAGACCAGGATTCCCTGGTGGATTTAAGTCCTGTGGTGCTCCATGCTCAGAGATTCCTACTGTGTGCTGTCAAAGAGAAAAGTCATGCACTAATTTCCAACTTAAAATATATTTCTGAATTAACAAAGCTGTCATTCCAATGAGAACATTTTTAGTTTTTACTCACAAAAAGACAATATCTAGCTTCCACAAAAGCAAACCAATTTCCAAACCAGTTCTGTCCTCAAACTTCCGTAATAAAATGAAGCTGATCATGCTCACCACCTCCAAGCTGATGTGTCAGTGCACTGTTAGCTGAACATTAGTCATTCTTGTTCCACAAGATTATAACCATGTAGCTGTCTCTGCAAGTGTCAAATCAGACTCATTCCTGCACAAACTTTTCCCTTCTGTTACTGTAACCTAGTTTTGGTGTGATCCAAGCTCTACTGCAACCGGACACGTTCTTATTCACAACAGTGATATTTGAGTCATGCACTCTACTGGATGTGATTTTAAAGGGTCAAGGAGCTGAAGATCTTCTAAGAGAATGGAGTAGGATGGTTTCCTTGTCTCACCAAGAAAGTCAGTAAAAGCTCAGTGATGGTGTATTTAGGAATACATGTTGGCAGCTTTTTTAAAGACCTGTTTTGTTTCTTTCCTTTACATTAGCAAACAACATTCTATGGCACAGTCAAGACCGGCTACACCATTGGACATACCTTATCGCTCATTGCTCTCACGGCTGCTATGATCATTTTATGTCTCTTCAGGTAAGACTATGAACAAAAAAGATATAGGAAAAGGGATGACTCAAAGGACATCGTGGCTGTTTAAGTTATAGACTATGAGTGTTACAGATGGATGCAAAAGACTTCTGTCAAGTCTCAGTTGGGCAGGGAAGAAAAGCTCATCTATCTTTTGTTATCTTTTGTGTGAGAGTTATAACCCAAATCCAGTTATTTAGGGTGGAATATATCTCACTGAATGTAGATTCTTACATGATGGTTCTCTGTATTAGAAGCCGTTATCCTACAATCTTACTATAGTCCACAGAGACCTAGTCAATCTGGTATATATGGATACTATGGAATGATGTATTTCCACTAAAGTAGGTATTCAAAAGGGAACAGGTGAATTACACCCCAAAACTGCCTCCCAAAGTCTATTTCAGAAGCGCTTCCTACTATAGCCCATGCAGCTTGATGGCAAGACATAGACAACCAGAGCTGTTTTAGACATGCTGGAGCCTCTGAGATGTGCACAAGCTTAGCAGATATGGCGCAGGACCTTCAGGACACCCAGGCCCTCATGGATTGATGGGCATATACTCTACAGCATATCAAAGGTTATTAGATGCCTAGGTTGCAGCAAAGGGATTAATCCTCAGTCTCTAGTGTTTATAATAGATTCAGGCATCTAAATTTGGGTGCCTCCAATGAAGAAGTTATAATATTGTTTATGTATAGGGAGAAGAACAACAAAAGAGCAGACCTCCAGGAGATGGAAGAACCTTCTAGATATGATTCCATCTCCTCATGCGACTCTCTAGTGACTTCCCTGAAATGCGTTAGGTGGTTGTCCAATTTATGACAGCCTGGTCCAGACATCAGCCCCAAAGAAAGCTGTAGGAAACAGCATACGTTCTAGGGTAACTCTTACACTTAAACCAAGACTAGCCTCACCCTCCACGATCTTTGCACTTCTCAGCAAACATGCTCTCTCCACTCCTCTTACAAGGGAAGAGTCAATCATCAGACACACATGCACATTATCTCGTCTCAACAAGGTACAAGGTGCCACCCAAGCTGGTGAAACTGTCAGGGTTCAGGCTCTTCAGTTGTGGAAAAATGGTGTAATTTGACTTGCCTTCACCTGCAAGTACAGAGGACTCAGCTTGGTCACATTATCTTGCCGTCATCAGAGATTAAGAGCATAAACTCTGCCAATGCACAGTGACTCATTAAGAGGTGGTAATTTGATCATGTTGCTGAGTGAGGTCTGTTGTGGTTCTGATGACTATACAAAGTACCCATTTCCAGAGTATTAGGCTTTTCGCTTCAGCTGATGTAAAGTCTCCCTTGAAAAAAAGACCTACTTGATCAGAATTCATCTTCAAAATATTTATGGGCAAGGGACAGAAAAACCTTGGTGTTGTTCTCAGTATCATTACTAACTAGTCATTTCTAAGTGAAAATATAGTGCATATTGTTCCAGAAAGCCTGCAATATGTGTTAATTTTGGCAGCAGCTGCTAAGAATGTATTTCTCTTTCTGAAGAAACATTTCTCTCTGAAAAGAATTATTGCAGTACAAACATTCTGCAGAAAACAGACCTTTATCGTGAGCACAGTTTGCTCAGTCAAAAACATTTCTTTTCCAGTGGAGAGCAGTGTGATGGACCTGTTTTCTGTCATTCTGTATTTTGATTTTTTTTCCTGAGAATTGGAAAAGCAGCAACACTGCTGCAGATGTATGGATTGCCACATGTTTTGTGGATTTAAAAAGGCTTAAGTGGATTTGCGGTGATTTACATCACAACATAGTCTGTCTCAGGGTTTCTAATGTTTAATTGTAAGTCTATATCTTGGCAGAAGAAACATGTAAATAGATAAACAATGCTTTTGAGAAAGCTTTCTATTCAGAAATGTTGTTTCATCTCTTCCCAACAGAAAACTGCACTGTACTCGAAATTATATTCATATGCACCTCTTCATGTCCTTCATAATGAGAGCCATCGCAGTCTTCATAAAAGATGTCATCCTGTTTGAAAGCGAATCTGAACACTGCTTTGTGAGTTCAGTAAGTAGCCGTGCGCATCGAAGTTTCCACCTTATTCTGTTGCCCCTCTTAAAAAAAGGCACCAAAAATTACCTTGCAAATGCGTGTGAGACAGATTTCAATTTTTTTCTTATTTGAAAGAAACAAAAAAATGATTGCTGCAGTTTAATTTGTATGGAAGAGGCATAAAATAAATTAGCAGGGTCAAAAGTTTATAGGCATCTGGTCCCTTCTGAAGTCAAATCCACAACTGGGGCTCTACGAGATTTTGGGGCTCCTGTCAGTCATGTGTCCATCTCCCAGTCCCATGCTAATTTGTTGGATATCCTGGTAAAAGGAGACCTTAGTCCTGTGTTTAGGGATTCAACAAAACCTTTCCCTTCAGTGAGAGTGGGAGTCAGATCCACATTACTAACTTTAGGTACCTAGAGCCTGTAGTACCTGTAGCTGAGCTGCATGTGTAAAGTGCAACCCTGGTCAGTTGAGCTCTAATCAATATACTCACTGGAGCCTGGAGAGCTGTTCACCTTGCTTTGTAGAAGGCACTTGCATTTGGATGGATCTCTGAGCTCCACTGATTGCATTGACCAGATCTCTGCAGGAGTTGAGGCAGGAAATCTATTAACAGCATTGTCTATTTTTCATCTGGATCCGTATCCCATGCTCACTCTCTGCAACTGTGAGATTTCCCCACTGGGATGATAAATGAGGGGAATGAAGGGATATTTTGGGATATTTTTTTCACTTTTAAACTCAATATTATCAGCTGGATTAAACATTAAGGAGGGAGAAGAGCTGTTTATCTAAATGCCATATTGACGCAAGAGGACACTAGTCATGAATAAATTTAGGCAGGAAATTGAAATCATGAAAATAAAGGGATGTGATCAGAAGTCATCAAAAAAAAAAAAAAAAAGGAACCCTCCATAATAAATTCATAAAGTTAGATGAGCTACTTGCTGGTAATAGCAGGGAACTGGGCACAGCAGTCCAGCAGATCCCTTCTGGACCTGTTTTTTTATGTTATACAGCGCAAGAAAAAGACTCTCTTTTCCCTTCCATCCACCCAATTTCTGCCTTGCCTTCTGGCTTTTCTGTATCCTTACTCTGAGTCCTGTCCCTGCTGTTATAATGATCTTTCTGCCTGAGCACCTCTCAGTTGATACCAAAGAGCAGCCAGCTCCCAGCTTTTCCCCAAGAACCATCTGCAGCACGACACGTTCCCATTGCACTGACCCTCTGGTCTTTTTTCCCCTCTGTGTTTCACTGGGATCTGTATTCCTTAGCAATGGGGTTTTATTGTGAAGGTCCGTGAATGGTTAGAATATAAACTGGAATAAACAATTGCTTGGTGTCTGTGCCACAGATAACTGCCAATGCTAATTGGCAGAGGAGCCGAGAACCCAATGAGCCATGGAGTTTGAACTAACCTCTCACCCCTGCGGGAGTTTGCACTGGGTTGTGACTCAGGCACGACTGCAGAAATCTGTGTGAGAAGTGTTTGTTTCAGCTGTCCATCCAGAAACACTTCTGTGTATAAATACAGGACTTTGTCCTGCAGAATCCACAGCTCCTGGAAGCCCGTGTGCTTTCAGGCGGACCCATGGCTACCACCATTGTGTGTGTTTCTCCCCATCAGAGGATTTTCATGTTAAATGCCAGCTCAGGGTGAATGGCTGGATGATACACAAGGGTTATAAAAATATGTGGAACAGTCTGTCTCTGCCACAGTAGGCTAGGCATATCCCCTGTAGAATCTGCACCCTCCTGGACCCTACGTTTTGGACAACCTTTTAGGTCATAGGGGAAAAAATGCCTACATGATATGCAGTCAAAATGCCTCTCCTAATATGAGTCTGTTTGCAGAAATAGTTACCAAATCCATTGTGTTGATGTGGGTTTGGTTAGGTTAGGTTGGCTTGAGTTAGGTTAAATGATCGGTTTGTGCTTTGAACTTGCAGGATAAACTGTGAGACTTGTGAGACTGTGAGACTTGGCTTGTGAGACCTGGGTACTAGTTCATATAACCAGGGCCTAATACAGAATTTCCTGAAGGTTTTGTGTATAATGGCTAGATATGGCCTTGAGCTCATTCAGTCTGAGGAGAAATTTGAACAAACAGTTCAATTTTCTGAATGCTCTCACCACTATGCTGCTTTAGAAGAGGGCAAAACCAAAGCAATAACAGTGTTTTATTAGAAGAGAAAGTGCTGCGCTTAGTTCCTTTGAGGAAAAACGGATAAAGGCATTCCCTCTTCCAGAACAGATTCAGGGCTATAAAAATCCAAATAAACAGAGACCTCTCCCAGCATTCCTGATGGGGGGACCAAATTCCTGAATTTGGCATTACCTGTTGCAGTAAGAAGATTTAAAATGATATTTCATACACCAGTCACACAAAAATATTTTAAGCTCTCCACCAAGATATGTGTCAATGCTCCAATCACGTAGGAGCTCTGCTACATGTAGGTGTGTGTGTAATTGAAAAAAACTTGTTCATAGGCTTTGCCGCAATAGCATTTTTACCTCATTTTACCTAATGTGGGAAATCTCAGGTACAGTGTTAACTCTATGGCATTTTAAACTCAAATAGTTTTGGATTACTGTTGAGTTCAACATGAACACCTTGAAAAATTAAGTTTATTGAGCCTTTCTATGGGCCACAGAGCCTAAGAATGTGGCAATAAGCATTTCAGGGCCGATGCCACCAAAATACACGTGATGAGTATCACCGAGCCACCATGTGAGCCAGAACATGCACCATGCACTGGGTGGTGCTTACAGAGTGATGTGTGGCACCTGTAGCCTGAGCCTGTTTTCATGGGGCAAAGACTTTGAGTTGACAAGCAAGGTTTGTTTTCATAACTAAAGGTAGCAGGCTTAAAACTAAAGGTAGCAGGCTTAAACGATCATTGATCCTAGAACCTCCATAAGGTGGCCCAGGCCCTTTGTCCCAGACCAAGGAAACTCAGCAGCAGTAGCTTTACGAATGGTCCTCACTCCTTCTCCTTTCCCCAGCTGTTCAAATCAATTAGGCTTGTTCTTAGGTACAATGGGGATCCCTTGGCTCATGTAGAAGCATGTAGACCGACCTTCAAAGAAGGCTGGCTCTCCAAAAACCCACTGTGAAATTTTCCAGTGGGAAACAAAGTACTGCCAGGGACCTTGAATTTTCTAGAGGGTTAGAAACAGCAGAGTCTGATGGCCACATATAAACACAGCACATTGCCCAAGGTACCAGCAGTCATTAGTAGACCAAAACCACTTTCTCTCTCTGTCACCTTCAGTCGTAAAGTATGTCTGTAATTATGTGTAACTGAATCATCCTGTTGGCTTAAATTGCTTAAAAATAGGCATATACTCAAGTGTGTTAGTCAATCTGGGCTTAAGCACTCAACTGTAGAGATCATCAGGCTAGGAGGGGTGTGTGAAATCACCCACTCCAACTTCTTCAATAACTATTTGTTTCGATTCGTTCAGAATGCGTTCAGTCTCAGTAATCAGTCATTTCTGATAGAAAACTCGCCACACGTGGCTTCATTGCATCCAGCAATTACTCACACTGCATGGAAAATTGCAGAACTTTCCAACCTGTATTTGCCTACATTCTTCTGGGGGTTTTTTCACTGCCAGACTCAAGAGGCCTCCTTACAACTTTTAGTTTTTCACATTAGTTTTCTTAGGCCTAGTGACCTTCTGTCTTGGCATTCCCATACTTTGTCTTTTGGTCTTCCTCTTTCCTTCTCTCTCTGGAGAACACCCTGTGAAACACAGTCACCAAAACAGAAAACCTGGTAGGAAGATTGAACAGAACACTTCAATTGTTGTTTCATTTGATTTTTTGTAAGTTTATGGATAGGTTTTGATATAGTTTCATTACTGTAATGTCTGGATAGCATGATGATGAACCACTTACATTTCCAGCCTAGCTGAAGACAAAGAAGCCGACAGTTTGATATAAACAAAGATCAGGTTCTTCAGACTGAATTCAGGGTGACTTTTTCTGAGCTCTGCAAATTTGCCTTTGCTGAGGATTCAGCCAAGGGAGACTACGTCATTTATCTTTTTCCTTTTGCATTCCAGTAAGACAATCAAATTCCAACAAAAATTTCTTCTTTGCAAAGGAGGGTGGGACTTTTAGCAGTTGTACACATATACACATCTCTCAGATTTTCAGTGTGAAAAATTGGTCTTTTTCAGATGGGCTTCCTCAGGCCAAATTGATAACAGTTACAGGCCCCTAAATGAACTTTATATATGGAAGTTGAAGACAGACACATTTTCTTTTCCAGTGCACATCCATCTGAGGCTACTCAGATCCATATTCTCTGCCTCATGTGGGACTGCCCCGATACACAGGCTATTGGAGAGATGGAAGAGTATAAGCCTTTTTATGCACTTGTGTAAAAATGAAACAAATATTAGAGACTCAGCCCTTTCATTGGGTTATGTCCTCTAGAAGGACATCTACTCCCATCTATACAGAGAAGGGTGAGCTCTTCTTAGCAGCACAGATGGGCATCTGCTGAACTTTGGCTGACTGGCTTGGGGGAAGAGCCTGGCAGAACTCTGTCTGAAGACAATGGGAATCTTTCCCTTGACTTTAATTGGAGTTGGGTCAGTCCCCAAAATGTGTAAATACATCAGCTGACACTTTTTCAGTAGCTCAGCCCATTGCTCCAGTATTGCACCCCATCCACTGAGTTCAATGGGACCATCCAGGCGCAAAGGTGCTGCCTGAGATAAGGAAGTGCTTTACAGTCTGTCTTGCCATGGAAATGAGGCCCAATGTGAAATGAGGTCCACCTTGTTTTGTTCATCTGTGTCGACTGAAGGACACCCTTGTTCTTTCCACCTAATAGGTAGCAGCTGCACTTGGTTTTCATCCCAAGGAGCAGCGCAAGGAGCAAAGGAAAAATCACTGCTCTTTTGAAGTAGAAGTTTCTCACTGTATTCTTTCACTGATGTCTGACCTGAACCACCTCACCCTGTCCAAAAATTCCTGTGAAACCCAGCCAAATTGTTCCTATTGGCTTCAGGAAATGGGTGTTGCAATGGACTGGCTTTAGTTCTTCTTTCTGAGCTCTTTGACAGCGTTTGGTTTCTATTTAGGATTCTGCTGAAGATCTCTATGATGTTGCTGTAACAATACAAACCTAACAACACACCCATCTCCTTGGTCTACATTTTTACCATCAGGTTAGATAAAGACATTTGCATCTGCCAAACAACTTCTGTGAAATGTTTTCCCTGTATCTGCTGATATCTCCATATCTGCTGATCACTGCCACAATCTAAGTTTTACAGCAAAGCAAATGACCGAGTGGAAAGGAAAAAAAACCACAAAACAAAAAACCACCAACACCCTAGAGAAAGCTCCTGTAAATGATACACAGAAGTGAAAACCAACAGAAAGCAAGCAGGGGAGAGGCATGGAGGCCCTAATGGTGAAAATATTACCCCAAAATAAAAAAAAAAAAAAAAAAAATTACTCAAATGCACTTTCAAAAGTCAGTGCCAGAGTTAAATTTAGGATTTAGCAACAAGTTCAGTGAATGAAGGGTGTATGAAGTAACAAGAAGCTATGAATAATAGGTTTGGGATTTTAACTGCCCATGGCCAGTAGCAGCCATGAGCATGGGAGATGGACTAACCATTCACCTAGACTGTTTTAATGTTCTTGTTTGGATTTTGAAATTGTCCAGAGATACCCCATCCAGGAACGTGTTGTCTCATCATCTCTTCTAGAACAGAAGAGATCTCTATCTGCCTAAACCCTCACTGACATTTATGAAGTAGGCCTAAGTTATCTCATACATGCCATAAAGAGAGGGCCTGAACACAGGTCATTGCTATGGAGCTGATGACAAACAGTAACATCCTTCCGTATTGGTGAGAGAGTAATTTATGACTGCCATACTTGAACCTTTGGTTGCTGCACCGTACCCTTCACAGGGACTCAGCCACAGGGCTGGCAGTAGCAAGTAAAGTATAAGAGAGACTGGGAAGAAGGGTTGTGGTGTTGGCAGCTGAAGCTCTGCTAAAAGTATGTGGCAGAAGAAGGAAACATGGGCTTCAGGTCTGGGTTTGGGAAGAAGGGAACATGCAGTGATGGAGAGTGAAGGGAACCTTGAGTGTCAGAGAAACTAAAGGTGAAACATCACCATTTTGAGACAGGGAGGCAATGAATGGCAGTAGGGGATGAAGCTCGGCACTTGACATGTGGTGCCAGGCTAGCAAGTGAGGAAGGTCCATGCCATGGGATTGGGATTCTGCTTTGGAGACATGGGGTTTGCAGTAGAAGGTGGGAGGAGCAGTGGGAAGAGGCTGGATTTCAGCTATAAATTGGCCAACACAGGCATCCCTACACCGAAGAGAAACAGGATGTTCAACAACTAAACCCTCAACAGAATCAACAGGAAGCGACAGAGGGAGAGCTTGATGGGAGCTCTGGCTGGGCTCCCTCCCTGGTGGCCACAGGCCAGGCCCACTGAGGATGGATAAAGTGATCCGTTCCTCCCAGGAGAAAGTATCAGATTCTGGATTATGCCCCTTCTGCTCCTTGGACTGTTCATATCAGGCAGCCTTTGAGAGGATCTGAACCATGGAGACCAAGTTCTAACATGGTTTTACACTGTTTTGCTTGGATGAGTTATCCCCTTGCTTTCTCCTTTGCTCCTGGAAATAACGCAGGAGTGAAGGCAGAAAGTTAGGCTGTAGAAGAGCTCTGGAGCAGGAACTTTCTTTGCATAAGTGACTCTATTGTGCCTGACACAGCAGTGCCCCAGTCATGGGCTGGCACCTTGAAGCAACACAGTATTGCCAATCATGAGAGAAAACATGAAAGTGCAGAGAAGGGTATTATTAAAACTCTGATCACCTTCTCTCTTTAGCTGCTGCGTTGATTTGCCTTATTGCTGATGTGTTCAGAAGTGCCATTATTCCACGACTGATGAGCACAAAATAGGGACAGTTACCCCATTTACCAAGATAATTCTATTTTTACGTCTAAACTCAACTCTGAGTCATCTGACGCAGAGGCTAGACCAACTAGAGCTAATCACCAGCTTAGAAATACTCACAAGACTGCTCCCAAAAATCAGACGAGTATTTCTAAGAGACAAAATAGAAAGGCCAAATCCCTCAAAGACTGACAGTTACATAACCCCTGTTAAAATCAGAGGAAGAGAAGTGCTTAAATAGCATGGTCACGGGGTTTAAACTTGCTTCTTCTGTAAGGAAAAGCAGACATAAGAGCTTCCCACTGAATTCAACAGATAGTGTTGTATTTGAGGAAGCCTGCGTGGGAAGCGGGCAAGGCATAAAGTGCAGTCATGTGGGCTACTGGTGCAGTTCCATTATTTTAATGGAGTTCACAAGGTTTCTGCAAGTGCTGGATCTGACCCTGCCATGCTTTGTTGTGTTGCAAGCACATAAAACAGAGGTTGTTTCATGTAACATCCATATTAGCAGAGACAGACTTTTAAATGCCTTGCCATTTTCAACTGGCTTTCAGCTGGCATTAAACAGGTGAAAGCACAAAGAAAGGCCGAGGTTATCTCATGGGACTTTGGGGTCCATACAGGTTGAGTTATTGCTAGAGAAATGGTACTCTAACCAGAGAAATAATACTCTATCCAGGTTTGGTAGTGGTCCAGTCTTGGTGCAAGAGGAAGTGGTGACACAGGAAAGAGACATGGAGATTGAGCCCAATAGTTTCTCCCTAATGTCGCTATCCTTTCACAGTTATGAGGGAAGCAGGCAAGGCTTAGCTTGCTGAAGTAGTGTGTGTGTGCATGTGAATAGCTGTGCAGCACAGTTCATCACTCTAGAAATAGCATTTCTGCTTTATGAAAGCGGTAACAAATCAACAAGCTCAGACACAGATCCAGGTTATAATGGCTTAATAAATTGCCCGGTGACAGCTGACATGGAGTAAGTATTCCAGTGTGTGCTCTTAGGCAATGATGGGCGCATGAAAATGTAATGCATTGTGACCTAGAGGAATGCAGGTTAAGATAAATTGAATTAATTTGCTATTGCCAAGGCTTAAGAGCACTCTTGCATAATGTTTCTGGGGCACCATTGATGCAGAGCAGCATGTTAACAGGGAAAATGTATGTTTGAGACCTCTTATCCCTGTGCCTGAGATAGATGGTAACTGTGAATTCAGTTACGTTGATCCATCTGCCGTACTTTTTATAAGGTTGACTTACAGCTGAAGCCACTAAGGGCTGCAGGAGCTGAAGGGTCCGTCATCAAGACATAAGATTATTATTCCCATGAAGGTCTTTAAAGACTTTTTTTTTTCTTTGTTATAATTCCTGATAGATGAGAAATTGCTTTAACCGGGGCTTTCAACTTGACAACTTAGGCCCTCACGAACTGAAGGCTATGTGCCTCAGAAGCCACTTTGTTTCTATCAGGACAGCATTTTAAGAATTTAGTCAAATTTCTTTATTCATAGATAATATTAAGTCTTCGACACCCAAAATTTCCATGTTTCTTCCAGGAAAATTTGCAGAGCCACCCACTAGTATAGCAATTTATCACTTAAAATTACTTATTTGTCAGAATCCATGATAGAGAAGGAAGTAGTCAACTGCACCCAATTGATTTAGGAGGAGATTTCTTGTTTGAATAGACCTCAATTCCCTTTCATGGTAGAACATAAAGATTGTGGGGCTTTTTTATTGCTAACCTGTTTGAATCTAGTTTACAACTGCAATTAAAATGAGGGAAGAAATAAAAGTGATGGCTTTTTGCCAGGCAGTCTTGTTTGTTTGTTTTTAATTTGTTTTTTTCTGTTGTTACACAAAAGGTTGAGTGTGCTAAGGGTAAGTTAACACTTTTTCATTTTCTTTTCTTTTTTTTTTTTTTTTTTTTTGCTTGATGGCTCAGCAAATTAGTTTGACCTAAGGGCTCATTTTTGGAGGAACGGAATCAACCAGTAAGAAGCTGTTTTATTTCTGTCAACAATTTCCATTGACATCGTGCCAAATTTCTGCAGATTAGGCCTCCAGCATGAAGGCCTGTTGAAGTCAGCTGGGCCTTTGCCATTGTCCTCTGTAGGGTCAAACCATGACCCTGCCTAATTAAATTGTCTCTGCAGAAGACTAGGCATGGTAGCAGAAGGCTGAGATAAAAAATTGATATTCACATTTTCAATTTGCCAAGTCAACCTCTGGAAATGTCTTCTCTACTGCAGTTACTCTTGCAGGAACGTGGATGTGGCATGCTTTTCCGTCAAAAGCAACTAAATAGTGAAAAGATGATATGTAAAAGCCAATAGCCTTGAGCATGGGAATGAGACAAGAAATAGCCTGAGGCTATAAAAATACAACATTATACCTTAGCCCACTCCTCAGGAGAGGTCCAAGCCAGGATCAACACTCACTACTGAAAAACAACCTCTGTTCCCTCTATGAAGGTGACTTGAAAAGGAAAGTTGCTCTAGCCTCTAGTTGGAACAAAAATCCTCACTTGAGTGGGGAAGAGAAATTTTCTTTTTGTTTCCAGTAAAAAGTACTGGCTTGGGCAACATCTTCCTAGGGCCAAGCTCACTGAATACCCTCACCCTTCCTTTCTTAACAGAGGCAGTAATACCTAGGCCAGTACAGTATATCCACTCCTCCCATCAACAGTTTGTTCTCTCAGAGAGTAGCCAACCTTATAAGAAATAAGTTTTATTCCTTGTAAGAAAGTCTTAAGACAGACATTGAGGTGCCGGAGTGTGTCCAAAGAAGAACAATGAAGCTGGTGAAGGGTGTAGAGAACAAATCCTGTCAGGAGCAGCTGAGGGAACTGGAGTTGTTTAGTCTGGAGAAAAGGAGGCTGAGGGGAGACCTGATTGCTCTCTACAACTACGTGAAAGGAGGGTGTAGCCAGGTGGGTGTTGGTCTCTTCTCCCAAGTAACAAGCGATAGGACGAGAGGAAATGGCCTCAAGCTGTGCCAGGGGAGGTTTAGATTGGATATTAGGAAAAATTTCTTCACTGAAAGGGTTGTCAATCACTGGAACAGGCTGCCCAGAGAAGTGGTTGAGACACCATCCCTGGTGGTATTTAAAAGGCATGTAGATGTGGTGCTTAGGGACATGGTTTAGTGGTGGACTTGGCAGTGTTAGGTTGACAGTTGGACTTGATGATCTTAAAGGTCTTTTCCAACCTAAATGATTTTATGATTCTTTAAAATAAAAGTTAAAATCGAAGAGAAATAGCCCATGAAAAACAAAAATATTTGTTTGGAAAGTAAGTCTATCCTGACATCTGCACGCAACATGCACAGAAATTAATGGATGATGCATGGCTATGAGCAATGCTGTAGAATATTTAGGTTATAAAATGATTGGGAATTTGTCAGTTGTATGAATTCCAGTGCCGTGATAGTGACATGGTGAACTAATCATACCGTGTAATCTTACAAGCAGAGTAATTATTTGGTTATTGCATCATCATTACAGACTACATTATACTTTGGCTATGGTGGACATCTCAACAGAAGAAGAGCTGGGATGGGATTCAATCTGATTTAGGCATGTGGGGTGGGAATTAGCTCAAGATTTAGAGTTCTGAATTTAGTTATGATTATAAGTGTCTAAAATGGCACTATGGTAATGGAGATGTAGGGTTAGGCCAGTCCCTGTGCTTGAAGACCTTAATTTCAGCATCTCCAAAGCAGGTGGTACTTGATCAGTGCTACCCTGTCTTCCAGGTGTGCCCCAGCAACAGGGTCATGAGTGAGATCTATAAAAAGCTTTTAAATAAGATCAAGGAAGCCTCCTTGACCAGGTTGGGGAGAAGAGCAGCTGTTGCTCTGGGCAAATTCAGCATGAGTCACTCAGCAGCTAGCCCTTCAGATAGGTCATGTCTTCTGGGCAAAATAAAAGAAAAGTGCTGGATAAATCTGTCACTGAGAAAATGAGTTTTCATCTGTCTTCTGTTGAAGAGGCCTGCAGAAATCTCTGTGTAAATCTCTTCCTCCTGCATCAGTGGTAGTAGCCCAGGTAAAAGGACCTGAGTACCTTAAAGGGGATTTTAAGGCCTCCAGGTTTCATGATTGAGCGAGGCAAATCTGAGCCCACACTTTTGCTGAAGGCACTGGGGACTGGGCTGAAGGCACTGTCCCAGCTTCATAAATAATGCCAGGAGCTGTAGCATTGCATGTGATGTCTGAAATATATCCTTAAGCTGACTTAAGTATGTCTTGGTGCCCTGCCACAAACCTTCCACACCACAGGAAGCCACAGAGTTTCAGGGCACGAGGGGGGAACATGGGGTCTACACAGGGGTCACATCCATGTTCAGGAGAGGTCATACACATGGAGGGACGGGTCAGGTCTCATGATGGGGATTCCCGTGACTGAGGCCATGAGACTCAGGCAGACTGTTTACATCACAATGTATTCCCAGGCCAGCTATGATGGGTTGGATGGGAGTATGATCAATGACTTATGTGCCCCTTTATACTTCTTTGATCTAAAACCTTCTTTGACCCAAGTCCTAAACCTGTTACACACCATATCCCCAGTAAAGAAGGCAAGGGAGGCTCTGTCATACATCACAGCATTTCTGTGGAGCTGATTGACCTTTTTTTGTACAGTTTTGTTGCATCCAAGGAGGCTGATGTATGCACATGATGGTTGTGTGTGTGTACGTCCCTGAAAACCTCAGACCAACTCCTGTCCAGCTAAGCTGCTTATATTGAGGTAGAGAAATTCAGCAGCTGGTCAATACTGACAGTCCTTAGCAGTTATTAATGAGCTGGGATTCCTCAAGCAGAGTTATTATCACTGAGGAGTATGACGTGTGTATTTAATGCAATGACAGATCCAGCTCTGAGTTAATTATTGTCTCCAGCATCTGAACTGCATTTTTCTAGGCAAGTCAGCTGATAACTATGTCAGTTTTATGAGAAAGATGTTTTTCTTAGGGCTGGCATTATTTGAAAGTATAAAGTGGTACTAGGCACAGGGAAGAAGCCTGGTAGGGTCATTGCTCAGTGTTCTTTTTCCCACCCTTATGTCCCTTCTCTTCTTTCTCAGAAAGTCTGGTTGCATCTTGAGTGCATTCTTCCTCTGATCTGACAAAGTGGGCTGTGTATTTCACAGCAGATGTGGCACATGTATGTGTGCTGCATGCTGGCTGTGGGGAGCTCTGTTGCTTTCCCCACCATTCCATAAAGCTCTGAACTTGACCCAAATATTGACACCCTAAAATTTTTGCCCAGCTTCTCAACTAAGCACATTTCAACATCACATCAGCTTTCTGACCAACCACGTGCTTTGTCCTTACTGATCCATCTCCTTATTGAAAGGACAGCATACATTCCTAGGTATCAATGGCTCATTAAATATTTGTCCTAAAATTACTGCAAGTCCCCTTCTCTTTCAAAGCAGATGTGGTCTCTTCTGCCTTCTCCATTGCCTTGTTAGGCCATAAATAGGTGTATGCTTAGGGCAGCTCTGTCCCAGAGGGCAATGAATGCCCTTCATTTTGAAATGAAATCATTTCTTTGAGAGCCATGGTCGTAGTTCCTATACAAAAGGTAGATGCTCACACCTGTCTTCAGGGAATGCTAAACACCCCATGACCAGCAAAACAGTATTTTGCATCTGCTTTGTACAGGTGTGAATATCCATCTAGAGTACAAAATAATAGATATTATTTCAAGGATTTGTCTACATTTGAGGAAACCAGCCTTTCAGGACAGTAGTACAGTGCAATATGTATACTTTTTCCTGTCTTGCTGTCTCAGCAAAAATTCTCCATAAAGGGCAGATTTCTGCCATCTGAGCATGGACATCTCATACCCTTTAAAATGCCTGTGAATATCCCAAAGGTCTGCAGAGGAAGTCCCCATCCTTCTGGAGCAACAGCTCAATGCAGTAGCTGACAGTGCCTAAAATGACACTAGCAGTCTACTTTTAAGCAGCTGACTCTTGCACATTACCTCCTTTTCAGATAGCCCTCAGTTAAACAGTCGTAAATGTAGATGCTTACAGCATAGATGGTTGGGCACGTGAAGACATGCCTCGTCTCATCCTCAAGTAAACTTCTACAATAATCAAGATTAAGTTTTCTTACTGACTATGAGAAATTTAAAGAGAAGCTCAAAAGTGTTTGTTGGGGTCAAAGAGATTTCTATGCTTAGTTGGCTGGAGGCAGAATCCTTCTCAGAGGTTAGGCACCAACAGCGCATGTGGAAAGGGAGGGGAGCTTCATGGAAAAAGCAAATGGCCTGTCTAATGCAGTACCGAAGGAGGGAAGCAGAGAGGAGCCACTTGGGTAGATGTGCCATCCACAAAGCCAAGGAAGACTATCTCACTGCAACATCTTGTGTGGACATGAGCAGGGCAAGATCTGTGAAGAAGGACAGGGAAATAGGCTGTTATAAATGAGGTAGTGGAAGGGGAGAGAACAGAAGCAGCAGTGCTGTAATGCTGCTTTTCCTGCTAAAAATGCCTTTTCTAAACATAGCCTATATTAGTCTTTCAACACTGACACATCATGAGGTCTGCTCTTTATGAAAAAAAAGTCTTCTGTGAGATGTAATAGCTCATCTCTGCTTAGTGTCTGTCATCTAAAGGGTAAAGCATCTTATATAAATGTGGATTTTATTTCCCAGCATTATAACAGCCATTCTGAAGCTGAATCTGATCGATCAGGAAGGTAGAGACCCATTACCAAGTGCTGCATGTAATAAGGTCTCTCAAAAGCCAGGAAGGGCTGTTTTCCAAATGTGTCGCTGAGTTGGCTGTCAAAGAGAATTCAATGGAAGAACAACACTGCAGTCAACAGTGAAACTACATCTGTCTTAGACATATCCGATCTGGTTTAAACTTACCAATCTTAGGCAACAGTAGCAAGAAGCCCAGGCAGCAAGAAAGCACCATGAGTTCAGGGCAGTGCATCCAAATCTGTTGCAGTGCAGGACATCCCCGTGCCACAGGGCATCCGTGGCTGCAATACGTTATTGCCATGTCCTCAAAGTGATGCATAAAAATATCTTTTCTCCACTTAATGCCTGGGGTGGTAGCAACTGCTCAAATAGCCAAATATCGCTCAACATGGAGCAAAGAATTCATCAGCTACAGGTCCCTCAGAGAAGAAGTTGCCAAAACCCAGCTGCTGCCCATGTGCATGTTCCACCTTGGGGCACCACGTTAAGGAAGGAGGTAGGGCCAGAGACTAGAACAAAACCAAGAGCTGCCACTACTGGGAGAAAAGTTGATGGACCCAGACCTGGGGCTTCTGCTACCGCAGCCTTAGTTCAACACAGCTTCCTCGCTGTGACAGCAGCAGCTCTGTGAACTCAGGCTGGGGATCCCCACCTGAGAGCCTCTCTTAGGCAGAAATCACGTGCACTTTTTGTGAGCAGCCTTTCCTGGTCCCGTAAAATATTGCAGTTCCTTGTGACCTGCTCCAGCCTCATGCCTCTGCCGTAGCTTCAGTGCAACCATCCAGAAATGACTCCCTAGTGTTCAGTCCCCAAAGCAAATCCACGTTTGAGGAGCATGTGTTTGAGATGCATCAAAACTGTTCCCTTGAACCTCGTGTCTCACCTGTGAGCTGCTGAATTAGGGCCAAATACTGTCAGAGTGAAACCAGAAAAGAATTCAGTAGCACCAGTAAGGCTGAGTACACTCACACCAGCAAATCCCCACTGACTGCAGACACACCGAGCAGGCACTCAGGCTTTGAGCAAAAGAAATGAGGCGTGTCAATGCCACACAGCCATATGCACACAATAGCAGGGAGAAACAAAGAGCAGAGGGATGCCATAGGGAGGAGGATGCTGCATCCCCAGCCCCTGTCAGCTCAGCTCTGTGTCACCTTCCCTCCCTGGGAGTTAACTGCCTGCTCTGCCTCCACCTTCCCCCATCACCACCCTGCAGCAAGTCTCTGCTTATGCCATCTGCCTCACAGGAGGGAGCTGATGTGCATATAAATTGATTAGCAGGAGCCCATGAGGGTCCCCAGTGTGACATACTGGCGGGTGCTAGGGGAGTGTTGAATTAATTTTGAGTGATCAGTGGGGACAAGTCCCTCTCCAAAACATTTGGCATCGAGAAACCACTTTCCACACTTCTCTTTTTAACCAGTGTGTTTCATAGCAACTGTTTTCAGCAGGGGGGGAGCAGGGGGAAAGTGTGAGTTTGTCACTGGTGCAAATCAACTATTGCTTTAAATTCAATGTATTTTACGTGCAGAGCACCAAGGAAGAACCACTAACCAAAGGGTGCTAGAAGCCAGATTCTTGTGCCCTTGCCCCAGTAAGTGGAGGGTACTATCCAGGCAGACTCACTGAAGGCATCGAGGCTATTGCATCTCAAGGATGCTTGGACAGCCTGGATGTGGGTATTGATGCAAACAATGATCTCCTGTAAAGCTGCAGCTGGATCTGATACATCACATGCTGGGTCAATGGTCAGGGCTGACGTACTTCTTTGGGCAGCTGATTTCTACCTTCAGGTGTTTTGCAGTGACCTTGGCCCCTGAGTCTCAGAGAGAAATTTCCCAGTTGGTTTTTTTTCTTTTCTAAGGTGGCTGTTCCCATTACCTGTGCTGCAGAAATCTTCACAGAGCAAGTTACTGTGTTTAATTATTCATTTCCAGACGAAAAACAATCCTTCTTCCCTTTTCAAATCTCTCCCCTTCCAATGCAATCAAATCTGTCCATGCATGTTAGTGTTTACCTGCTTCTCCTCCTTATCCTTTTCTTTATTTTAAAAATATATATCCCAGTCCTTCTTTTCTTAACTGAGTATTCATAATCATCTGTAAACTTGGCTTTCTTCAAACCCCTGTCTCAAGCTCCTTCAGTTCTGCAGTATCCACCAGGCAGTGGAGTGATTACAATCAGACTTTGCTTTCAAGGGCTAATTCGCACAATTTTTTTTTTTTTAATTATTTTTTTTACCCCGAAGAGTCAATTTGTTCAAGTCAGAGGCTTCATTTCTTTGGGTTCAGGGAGGCAAGCAATACGATGACATCAGTGCCAAATATAGCATAAGAAATTCCCACCCATTCTCATTTACTCCCTGGTGCAGATCACTTCCATCATGCTGAACCAACGGTTTGTGGGCTGCACCGTAAACCAGTCACTGAGTTGGTCTCAGTTCAACGTAGCCCCTTTTTGGAGGATTCTTCTGAACCAGTGCAATGGTTTCCTTCAGAGCTCAGCCACACGACCCCTCCTTAGCAGAGCGGAGAGGCTGGTTGACTGCACATCAGGGCAGGACCTTCTGGCATCCTCTCTGCCACTAAGCCAACTTCCCACAGAGATACATCCAAAACCCACAGAGAGCAGCACCATGCTGGTAGGGATCATGGTCCAGCGTATTAGCTCGTCGCTGCCCGGTAGGGTTTCCAAGCTTGGGTACATCTCCAGGCTCACACAGTCAAACGGCATCCAGATCCGACCTGGCTCTCTCAAGGATGCACACTGCACTCCATGCGGGTGTTAACACATGTCGAGAATGTCCACCTGAAGCAAGCTTGGTAGGGCTTTCGGCTTTTTACCCTAGAGCTTATTCCATAAGGGCTTCAGGTGCTGGAAAAAGCAATCCCAAAGATACACGCAGAGCAAGGTTTACTGGTAATTCGGTGTGTTTACTATGGAAACATGCTGCAGTTCACCACTGTTCATTTCTTCTCTTCCAGGTAGGCTGCAAAGCCATGATGGTTTTCTTCCAGTACTGCATCATGGCCAACTTCTTCTGGCTCCTGGTGGAGGGGTTGTATCTTCACACCCTGTTGGTCATCTCCTTCTTTTCGGAGAGGAAGTACTTTTGGTGGTACATCTTGATTGGCTGGGGTATGCATCTTCTCAAAACTGAATGCCAGGAGGTGATCCTGACAGGCATTTTTAACAGTAATTTAATCCACAAACCTGGGGGTATACATGTTACCTCGCCACCAAGAATTGTTAGTGCAACCAGGAGTAAGACCAAGTGATGGCCAGAGGAATTTAACAGCATTAGCCTAAATCTTCAAAGGTATTTAAGAACTTTGTTTGTGATGATAGGTTAATTGATAGTTGAGCACCTCAGTGTCTTTAGGGACTGTGGGTCTAAAACTTCTCATTGCCTTTATAGTAATTTAGTTCTCTGATCCTGACTGGGATCCAAAAGTTCATATCATGCATTGACCTTAAATTGTAAGGCTGGATCCCCACAAAGCAGAACTCCTGGACTGAACCAGACACTGCAGTCTGTCACTCTCTCCTTGTCTAACTGAATTCAGGCTAGCTAACAATCCTGGGATCCCAGCGCCTGTGTGCTAATGCTGATAACCTTCTGCTTACTGCATTTGTGATTTCTCCAGCTTTGATGTGAATTCAGTCTCACAGACATAAAATAAAATAGAATAAAATAGAATAATATAAAACAAAACAACAAAACAAAACAAAACAAACCAAAATAAAATAAAATGAGAAAATGCCAAGGAAGACAGAATTAAACTCTTCACAAAGTTGCTCAGACTTGAATTGCTAACGTATGCAAATCAATCCTACCAAATCAACTTCTCTTCTTTCTCCAAAGAGGAAACAGGGATTTCTTTTCCCCTTTAAGCCATTTAGCTGAAGATATATGTGTAAGTAAGCAAAATAGCTTTCTATTGCATGCTCTCGATAGCTGAAACTGAGAAATAATTAGAGCAGGGAAGAATCTTGAAAAGAAAAGAAAAAATGAAATTGTGTCATGTGCAAGGGTATGCCTGGACTCGGGATTTGATCAGTTAGCCGTAAAGTAACTTCCATCAAAAGTGACAGGAGTTACGCTTGGGTTCACACTGCGGAAGAGAGACAATTCTCCGTGCTATAAACATAAGAAGAGATGATGTTAGCAGGCCTTGTTTCAGATGCAGTTAATCAGGTCAGACCCTCTTTAAACCTGCCTTGTGCATAGATACCCTTTCTTTCAGCACAGTGGAGCTGGCAGATTTTAAAGAAAAAATGTATGAAGCTAATGATTTTAAATCAAAGGAAGTCTTTTGCACTCATAATGTATTCTGAGGTTTCTTGGGTGAGGAAGGGCAAATTCAAGAAAATGACAGGTGCTTGAAGGATCTCTTGGCCTTTCAGTCATCTGTCATTTGCAAGAGCATCAGTGATGGATCTGAAATGGATCATGCAGGAATTAATAATTTGGACACACTCATTGAAGTTCTTACTGTTTTTATTACCACTGCACTCGGAAATCACTGGTGAGATACAATACACAATACTGTGACTAACGCAGAACAAAGCGACATGTCCTTCCCGGAGTACTTCCAATCTAAATCTAATCAAAGACAAGAGACAGAGAAAAGAGGCACCACAAGGATGGAACAAGACCACCCCAGTCAAGTAGAAGAAATTTGGGGTGAGGAATAGAGGTAAGGTCATCTGGCCAACTACAGACATCTACATTTGAACTTGTCACTCCAGGCTCAGTGGAGATCCAGACAATACAGTCAGGGGAATCCAAGGGCATATTTCTTGTCCTAAAGCAAATATCTAAAGTAGCTCAGATGACCTATGTGTTATGAGTACCTATTTCTCCCCCTTGATGCTAAAGAGACCCTGTGGGGACTGGCTTAGATGCAGGTGTCCACACTGTAGATGTCTAAAGCGATTCCTATTCCTTGCATTTCACCATCAGAAGGGGTTTTTTTGTAAGCACTGCAACAGGAAGATAAATCTGCTAGGGAGCACTTACAGGAAACTCATCTTACATGGCCAGTGGAAGAGAAAGGCAACATGTTGCTTGTTTGGGATGTGAGCATTGAAAATGTGAAGCATTTGCCCACTCTTGAGGGAAGGCATCACCTCAGTCACTCCAGAGAGGTGGAGAGTGGTGGGGGGAACAGCCCTGAAAGCATTGATAATGATTTCTGACAGTAACACCATCTCTTCTCTTGTCAGGTGCCCCCTCTGTGTTCATCACTGCTTGGACTATTGTCAGGATTTACTTTTTCAATGTTGGGTAAGCCTATGGACCTAATTCTCTTTCCTTTGTAATTCCTTCTTCCTTTATCTCCAAGGAAGGCCAAGGAAAGCCCTGCAGTTTCAGTAACCCAGCCATCCTGCCCTAACTCCAACGACAGTCAGAGCAGAGCAGAGGCTTTCCCCTGACACCATCAACCGGGAAACGCTCCAACCTGAAGACACATGGCTGATGTCAACTTAGGCCAGTCACTCACCCTCTTTGTTTCCCAATCCCTTGGTCAGGATATTTGCAGGGAATTTGTGAACAGACCCTGATGGTCGCATTTGGCCCCGTGATCCTGTGTATAACAAAGATACCAGCTGAGCAGCTGCCCCGTGCTCAGAGCAGAGCTTTGCATCCTGCAGAATTGACCCTAAACATGCTCGTGCAGCAGATACTTAATAAACACACCCATTAGGTCTCCCATGGAAAAACTCTAATAACTCATTTTTTTCTCCCCCAGGCACATATTAGGATTATTTTTTTCATCCTCTTTAACCTAACAGCTGCCTTTGATACTTTATATAAGAAACAGATATAATACAGCTAAGTAAATGAGGCAGATATTAGAGCTATCCAAGGATACATGCAAGTAAATAGGATCTGATCCTGCCATCCTCCTGCATGCTTTTACTCAAGCAGTCAGACTATAGTAATTGGAAAAGGTTTTATGAGGAAACACTCCAGAGAGTTACAGAATCAGGTGTTTATTATGTACTCACGGTGCATGCCTTCGCTGCTTGCATTTACAGCATATGGTTAACTCCATTTTCTCCCATGCATTCTCTCTCTCCAAATATGTCCTGATTTGTCCTTATTTCGGTAAGAGAAGCAGCTCAGATTTCTCGTTGCATTTTTGATGTCATGCTATCACATTTCCTGAGGGCTACTGACTTCTTTTATGGTTTCACTCTATCTGCATAAAACTGACCTTATTTACTCTATTAATAAATAGCCTCTACAATGAGATAGAGACCAAAGGATTTAACCAGTCTGGATACCAATTTTCTTACTATATATTCCCACTCATCTCCAGCAAGTCTTAATAAAAATACCAGCTTCTTTGCATTTTCTGGAGGCTTTAAAGCTCTACATTTTTGTGCCAAGTAAAACAGGGTGTGAATTTACAGGATATGCTAATACCTAACATAGATGTTTTTGGCATACTAAAATTACCTACAGAGAAAAATTACAGGAAATTAATCCAGATTAACTAAAACCTAATTATGTAAGATTGGTTAAACAACATTAAGCCTCTGTTTAAACATTCTAACTCCAAATTAAAATGACCTTCATTCAGACTGCCTGAATGTATTCTAAAAATGAAGTGCACTAGACATAATTAGGGCCATTTTAATTCCAAATGAAAGGGCAACGTGCACCTGACTAAGTATAAGCATCTGTATCTGAGCAATTCACTCTAGTCTCCTTTTATAGCTAGCAGAGATTTAGTCAGTGTTGTCTATGGAATGCAATCCTTTTCATCTTAAAGTTGATGCCTTAAACAGGTCTCAGGATCTGTGCCTTAAAAGTGCCTCTCTTCATCTACCATTTCTTGCGTTGTCACCATTTTGAATTGGATGAGCTGAATCCGGGTGAAATTGTCTACAGTGGGTTCCACTAATCTATTTCAAACATGAATGCAGATGGTTTTTCATGAATGCTGTCCCAAAAATGCACCTTTGATCACCTGACTCTTGTGACATCTGCAGATAAATGTCTCCCAAGCAGTATTAGTCATTTCCACGTCATTCCTATTCTGTCATTTCCTTGTTAGCTTTAAAATATGATTCCAGATGACCTGAGTGGTGTGGTTTGCAGACAGTTATCATAGAATCATAGAATCACAGAATCCTAGAATGGTTTGGGTTGGAAGGGACCTCAAAGATCACCCAGTTCCAACCTCCTGCTATGGGCAGGGAAACCCTCCACTAGCCCAGGTTGCCCAAAGCCCCATCCAACCTGGCCTTGGAACATTGCCAGGGATGGGGCATCCACAGCTTCTCTGGGCAACCTCTTCCAGTGCCTCACCACCCTCACGGTGAAGAAATTTTCCTTACATCTAATCTAAATCTACCCTCTTTTAGTTTAAATTCTGACTTCAGGATGAAATAAATCACACCCTGGACACTATGGACTTCTTTGACTAGATCCATAGCTCAGATGCAGCTAGCTAGATTTAGTTGGACTAATCCCACCATAGGCCTTTTGTCTTGTTTTTCAGAAGGGCATGGTTGGTTTTGTTTCTGCTGGTGCAAATTGCTCTGTGCTTAACAAAACCCCCATCCATTATGGTAGATAGCGTCAGAGGCCTCATGGATCTGTGATTTTGATAACATTTCCTTGCAGCAGACCTCAGTGTAGGAGAAACAAAGTGAATCACTGTCCTCCCCCACATTCACCCTGACATAATATCCTCTAGCCCATTCCATTTCCAACAGGAAAAGAGCTCACAGCATCATATCTGGGGCAGCTGGCACCTACCAGTACTCAAAGCCACTGCAAAGCAAGTTTTCAGCCCTTCTCAGTGCATGCACACCAGGTTTAGTCCTCTTCACATAACCTAGCATAGCCATCTTTAGCATTTAGGGAAACCAAGTTCCTGAGAAGGTTACATAGCTGCTTCCTTGCTGTGCTTAATGTTTTAAGTCTGGTTTTGTTTCTTTTTAGGTGCTGGGAAGAAATAATGGAATCCCCATTCTGGTGGATCATTAAAACTCCTATTTTGGTGTCTATTTTGGTAAAGTATCAGCACATTCTGCTGGCTGCAAAGCCATCTTTAATACTAAGTGTGGGTGGTGAAGGGGTGTTGAGAAGTAATCTGTAAATGTCCATGGAAAATACATTGACAGATAAAATCCTGCTGTATATTGAATGTCTGTCTTAGGATGAGGAAGTTCACCCTCCAGATAAACATCTTTGCCTTTAAGCATTGACCATGGGAAGAGCTTGACTAAGCAACCAAGGTGGAGCTCATTTGATTTAACTCTGACCACCTCCATCTACACAAGTCATCCTTGGCACTCTGATTTGGTAGCCATGGATGTCTGTAGCCAGAGGAGGTTGAGGAACATGGTTAGAGATCCAGGAAAGGCCCATCGTGTCTAATGAATCAATGGATGTCTAAATTAGATCAGATTAATTGTGCCATGAAGGTTTTTGTTTCGCTGTTCTGACCATATGCAGAGCCCAGGATGACTTGCTTGGTTGTAGGTGTCAACACTGTAAAGTAAAATGGGATGACTCCTACCGTAAATTTCTACCTAGCTAAAAAGAGGTTAGATGAATTGCATCAGATATTTGCCTCTTCTTATAGCATTCAGTACAAATTTGGATTCCAGCTATATGTTTTTAAAGTTCTTGAGAAGCTTGGCTAATTCCCAGATAAATCAATAATTCTGATCACAGAAACCATGATACTTCTGATGAGCTCTGAGTACTTCTATCCTTGTTAAATATGACATGTTTCCTCTGTCAGGTATCAAGTCAAAACTTAAAATCAAATGAACTTGAGTTAAACTTAACTTTGAATTTTCTTAAATGAAGACAAGTATGTGGGAAGGGAAGAAAAAGAGTGCAACAGAAATCAAACCAAATATATCTCTTTTTAAACAGAAGTCTTCTCTTAGACATACATTCTTCTTACTCCATGTGCATTATGACCTTTACAAGTAGACTTTTTTTCCTGCAGCATTTGTCGTACAGGAATTCCAAACTGAAACAGTTTGAATAATTAGATCTTACTCTATTCACCTCTCTGAAAAGAAATACAACACTTAGATGACACATCTCAAAATATTTATACCATCATACAAAGCTATAGATAGTATTTCCCTTTCCCAAGATAATCTCTTGGTAAAGAAATATACCTGTTCTCCTCGAATCAATGAGTCTGTATTTTCTTCTAGCCAATAAATCATTTCCTTATTACCAAACAAAATTTACCCAGCAATTTGTGATTTTCCTTCTGCAGATATCATATAAATCTGTCACAAAGAAAGGGCAGGATAACCACTATCTGATGAACAGCAAGTTTCTTCAGGGAGGAATGCAACATTTTCGCCATATCCATGGGAATAAAGCATAGATCTCAATGGAAGGAAGAAATACATATGCAAGATATATAAGATACTAAGCACTGGGAACAGATCAAATGCCTTTTTGATTATACTCTAGGTTAAAAAATAAACTAAACAACTTCTCCAGTAGCCTCATAGCCGTATCTTCTACCATGCAATGCTAAGGCTGTACGAAGCCTATAAATCACACTCCACCTGACTTATCACCACCCTGTGTCCATGTTTGCTTTTGACAACAACAAGCCAACACAGTCAGTATTTAACACATGGCAGAAGAGTGAAAAGCAGCTCCAATCTTACCTTCAGTGCTGCAGTTTGTGTGCTATCAATGCTCATTAGAATAATTGATCTAGATAATACTGTTTTGAACTGATAAATTTTACGTGCCACCAAGTCGGACACAAGCCATTTTTATAAGCAAATAAATATGAATAGAAGCTATGATAAATGGCATGGGATAGATAAAAACTGATTAAGCAATACATCATAACCAAGAAATACAATTAATTTCCAATCGCTCATAGCCTTTGAAAAAAGAGTGAGTGTCTAAATGAAAGATGTGCTTCAGTCTCCTTCATTCACCTGCTGTTGAGATAAAATGTAGGAATGGCTGGAGGAAATTTTACAATCTGTTTTTTGCAGAAAATCAGATCGGTTGGTTAACACAATTCCTTCCAGCCTTTCAGTCTCCAAAAATCAGAATCATTTGTGCATTTTCTAACTATGAAAGGATAAAGAAAGAGGTTGTATGCCAAACTAAAACTAAACTAAGTCCATGGAAATCTGTCATCACTTTTCTGTTGTAAATGCTGCATGAATAACAGCATGATTCAATGGAAAGGACCTTAAGAGCAAGTAGATTTGCATTCAATTCATGCCATCTTCTTATGTGCCTTTAGGAAATTGCCATTCCTAGCTCTATACCTTTGCTATTAAATAAGGTTAACATTGCTCAGATATGTTGGTGGAGCACTTTGAGATTTTTTTTGAGTGAAAAACACCATTGAAAATCTAGGTAATAGCTAGACGCCTCTGGTCTAACCTTGTAAGAGAGAATGTTTTCTGCTGTTTTGGTGAGGTCTGTCGCTTGCTGTACAAGGTCTTCAGCTTCTCTCCAGAGAAGACATGCCCAACAGCATTGAGTAGAGGCCAGCTTGAGCGGATACTGCTTTGTGTTTTGTTTTGGTTTCCTTGGCTCACCGCCTCAGTCTTTGACATGCTCAGCAGCCGGTCCCATGTCACCGTCTCCCAAGGGCTTTGACGTCCGTCGCTCTGCTAACTCCCAAGGCTCTTTTCCCACCCTGTCGTCGGCACTCCCCCACGCAGCAGGACGTCGTGCATAGCTGTGCTCTATGGGTTTGACATCATCATACTTGGGATGTATGACAGAAAGTCCCAAGCAGGCTGATGTCAGGCCCAAGATGGCTGCCATCCTGTGTCGGTTTACTATGTGCTCCCAGAGTGGGGTTCTCTGCTCATGGCTTTTTAACAACAGCTTGCTCCATGGCAAAAATATTACAGTGAAAGGAATTCCCCTCTAATGATCATCTCTTTTCACTGGAGAAAAATACTAATTTTTTATTTCTCTCTCTGTTTCCTTTCTCTCCAACCTGACAGGTGAACTTCATTCTCTTCATTTGCATTATCCGTATCTTAGTCCAGAAGTTGCATTCCCCAGACGTTGGACACAATGAAACCAGCCAATATTCGTAAGTCCTAGACTTTTTCAACCGTATTGTATGTTTTTTGGGAAACCTGTTCGGCTGTTAGTTTGTTATTGCATCTGTCTGCACTGATCAGAATCAAGTATTTGTTAATTAATCAAAGCTGATCAGAAATCAGGAAATGGGGCATTTGCTAAAATGGCTGGGCATGTTTTATGCCAGTTTAGACAGGCAAGAAGGTTTTCTTCTGGGTTTAATGATGAAGAAGTGAGAGCAACAGTAATGATCATGAAACAAAATAGGCTTTTTCATTGTATATTCAAATATTTATTGGATTCTGAAGGCAGAGGAACCTTGTTGGAGAACAAAGATCAGCTGTCCACAGTATACGGCCTTTTTTTTTTTTTTCTGAACTAATTACCCTCAGCTCCCTTTTTCAAAGGAGAGATCTAGAAAATTAGTATCTTCACTAGAATCTTTGGCAAATTTTCCTTATCCTAAAGCAGACACCTAAACTAGATTGGATTAATTCAATGCATTTGTCTTCACTGTTAAGAAGTAGCACTGTCTCAGAAGTTTTGCTTGACATAATGCTTTTATCCCAGGGATATAAGGTTGACCTTATTGGGGCTTTTTATAATGAACAGCATGCAAGTGAGATCAGCATCTGTCTCAGTGGCCAAGACTGGTCTTAGTTGCAGTATTTAAACAGTGCAAGAAATCTGTCTAACTCCATGGATTTATTTTGGCTTCAACGCAAATAAAATAAAAAGTTCAGACCGGCTTATTTTTGAATCTTGCCACTGTCCTGGCTCAGCATTTCAACTATCTGGGATATTTATTAAATTATTCCTAGAAAAGAACTGAAAAGGAGAAAGTCCAGTGTCTACATGGTCACTGCTCATAAATCTTCTTTTTCTTTGGAGGGAGCTGTGCACTTTGGTACCCTGAAGAATCTGAGCTCAGTTCATCTTTCTGCAAGATGGAAGACAATATCAATATGGTCCTTAAATACTGACCAGCCATGACACTGAGTCTTTCTCTCTACTGATGGTAAATTATGCATTTCATCTGCCTCGAGAGATTCTCAGATTTGTGAAAGGAAATTCCAGTATTTGACCTTAACTTCTCCCTGCAGCAGCCAAAGCCAATTACCTCTTTTTCTGTCAATATAACATGCCAACGTTACCAGACCCCGTGCTTTCTATCACCTCCCTTTATGTACTTCCAACTGGACATTGTGTCTTTGTACCCCCGGTATTGCAACAGCTTTGGCCAGGTACATAGATTAAATCAGCATATTGAAATATGTTCTCGTACTAAGCGGCAGCCTGGAGCAGTTGGCTCCATTCATCTCAGTAGAAGTGCTGCCAACACACATCGGAAGGGTTATGCCCAGATTAACTCGGAGATCATGCTGAGCTTTGGGTTCAGGGCTTTTTACTTTTTTTTTTACTTCCACATTTTCCAGTGAAGTGGGAGCTGCCAGGAAAGCTCTCTGCCTTGTAAACAAACATAGCACAGCAGGGCAGTAAGGGACATGGACTTCCCTCTGCTGGCCTGCCAAACAGGAGGCATTGATGAAGTACAAATGATCTTTACATCTTCAGTTCCTCACCTTCCTCCTCTACCTGGAAAAACATCTCAGTTCCGTTAGGGCATGAATCAGTTGCTCACTTATAGGTGTCGAAGCCATATGAGACACCTCAGGACATTTGAGATACTTGCCTGGACCTGGCATATAGAACCAGGACCTATGGGAGACTTGTACCCTTATACAGTGGCAGCTGGCCACTAGCCAGATTCTCTGGGGCATCTGGAAGTCTCCGTTGACTATATTGACTGCAGTGGGACATGAGACACAACTTTTTCCTATGGAAATGAATATTAAGTGTCCCAATCTGAAGGCTGGATCTCACCAAGGGGAGTTTTCAGTGTGGTCCTAAAAGTTTTTAAGGTTTAGACAGCTAGCTGTAAGAGACGTCTGGGGTCCAGACTCTTTTATAAATGCCATTACGCATGTGATCTGTAATTGTAGATACCTGGATCCTTTTACATGTCATTCTCTTATTACCTGAAATGCTGCTGCTAGCTTCAGGGGTTTTGCCTGCAGGACCTAAGAGATCTTAGCAAAAAACTGCTGCTAACGATATGTGTGGGTTCCTCCTGCCAAATCTCAGATAAATATATTTTAAACTAACAACAGCGAGGATCTCTCATTTGCATTTCTCCCTCCTTCTCTTGTTTATTTTATATTGTTTATTTTATAAAAAAAAAAATAATATTGACATGTTGACAGTATTGTTCAATTCCAACCTGTTTCAGTTTAGCTGCAGGCTGGAAGTTCAGGTGTGCTGCTGACTCACTCATTAATGCTACAGACAGTGAACTGGCCTTTAATGTATTGGAAACTGTGAAAACAAGTCTCCCAAAATAGTTTTCTGGAAATGACAGAGACATGTGCAAGAATGGGACAGCAATCTCTCAGGCAAATAGAAGGCTTTTTCTACAGAGAAATCTTGAGCAAAATTCATCTCTTTCTATTCTGTACATGTTCATAGATCAATATTATCATCAAAGTTTTCTGGGTAACTTTTCCATTATGCGTTCAAGGAGCATGACTAAAACGTTGGTTCACTGTTATCCACTCCCAAGGAGAGGAGTAGGTTCAGTGCAGGTTAGTGGAGATGTGTTTTCCCTAAATTACCTGTCACCATGTATATCTGTCAGAGAGGGTCGGTCTAAGCAGTTCACCCTGTGCTGGGAGTGGAAGTAATGAGGTTTTTGAGAAGCCACAGCTGCCAGCAGGTAGCTTTAACCAGCTTTGGACAATTGCCCAAGCAGTTCTGCCTCCTGCACAGCCGGGCTTTAGCTTCCTGGGAGAAATTATACCATGACTGGGGACGATGATTTTCTTCATGGCGGTGTTTAGGGAGTGGTCTTTTAAATATCACAGAGCTAGACCATAAGGTCCTTGCCCTGAAGCCAAATTGAGATCTAAAACATTACTCAATATTCTGGGGCAGTTCAGTGCTGGGAACAAGAGATTGGTTTGGGGTGTTGTGCAAACTGGAGGAGGGAGCTCCTAAGGTTTGACATTTATGTCCTTTTCATTGCCACAGTCCAGCCAGGAGGAGAAAATGCTATAACTGAGGCCTCAATGTTGTCTGCAATGATAACAGAAAATTTTCTAATCCACTGGAGGTTGCAAACAGTGTCTCTATGAATATAGTACATGAAAGTAGCATCGCATCAATCTCCTCTAGGTTGACCGTTCCTGAAAGACTGGGGAGAGAGGACAGATCTCTGCAAAGCCAGCATTGATATTCACTGAACTGTGGTCTGGTTAGAAAATAAGCTGCTTTCTCGTGTGTTGGGAGCTGGGGGAATTAGGGATGGGTCATACTAGTGTGGGTGACACTGGCCAGAGCTGCTTTTAAGAGTGAGGAACATGGTACCCTGATGGTCACCAATGACGCAGTCCTCTGGCAGAGCAAGACATCCGAGACGACTCAGATTTTGGATCTACGCGAGGGATGTGGTGGGAAAGTTCCTCAGGTCCCTACAGGCACTCATTTTGCCTTGAATGGGTTGCACCCAGCTGCCTTTGTGCCAGCAAGTATTTCCTGGGGAATTAGAGCCTCCAACCACAGCCTTAATGTCAAGCTGTCTTTGGGCCATTCTGAGGGAAAGCTGGAAGGTTCCGCTGAGAGATACAGTGATGAGCATGATCTACATAAAACTGGCACATCAGCCTTCCCAGTGGGATTATGCAGATGGCAAATAAATGAAGATGATCTGAGGGGACTGAGCCTGATGAGACTTTGGAGGTGAAGGATTTGCAGATGGATGAACAAATATTTCCAACATCCCAGCTGTAGCTTCAGTTCCTCCAGAGGCCTCTGGGAGAGGGGGACACTGGATGGTGTGGGTGACCAAGGGAGCCAAAACCCCCTAAACATCCTTAGGCCCTTGATTTCATTTTATTTCTGTCAGCTATATTTTAATAATGATTATATTTAATAAATTATCATCTCTTCATAATTAGACCTCTGATTACCCAGCCTGATGCCATTAAGCACTAATACTGTTCATCCTCCTCCTTTGGAGACAGTCATTGTGCGATAGCCTGTCATTATTCTGAGCTAAACATACCATTTCTCTCCCAGAAGCTGTAATTTTCAGAAATCCCAAGCAAACAAAGACAGTGCTAGATGATGATTTAGCTTGTAGAGATGAAAAAATATCTCCGGTGGGAGGGGAAGAAGAGAGAAGGGAGAAAGAAATACCTCCATTGAAGTTACTAGGAATAAAGATGTCACATTTTATGTTGCCACCACATCTGAAATCACCAGCTATCTGCAGTCTGCGGGCCAAGGAGAAATAATCTAGGGCTGATCACTAGCTGGAGGCATGTATATATTTATATGAGAGCTGTTAATGAGGAGCAAAGCAAGCCTGTGGAAATGGTCCCAGCATGGTCCTTGGTTAGTTTGAACTCCCATACAGTGACTGCGCCCAGCTGAGGGTCCACCTCCCTGTGTCATTGCATCCCAGCCCAGGTTGTCAGACCCACCTGGGTCATCAGTCTGGGGGGGTGGGACTGTGAGGAGCTATCTCAACGCCCTCCATTTCACTGTACCCCAGACTCTTCTTCCCTCTGGGCAAGGGCAGCCTCCTGATGCTGCCTCGCTCAAGGCTGCTGTTGAAAGGCTGGATGTTCCCAGGACCTCAGGGTAAGTGGCCCATATCACATCTCCTAAGGGCAAACAAAGGAACTTAATATGCATGATACAGGCTACACCATCGTGATCCAGCTAATGAGCAAATATGTACTGCAGCAAATTAAAGTTTTGGGGTTGCATAGGGCTCAGCTGCAGGATTTCTCATCAGCTTACCCTTTAGCTTCTCTTCCCTCTCCCCTTATGAGTCATGTTTGTCTTTCCAACAGGAGGCTGGCCAAGTCCACCTTGTTGCTGATCCCTCTCTTTGGCATTCACTACATCATGTTTGCTTTCTTCCCTGACAATTTCAAAGCAGAAGTTAAGCTGGTCTTTGAGCTCGTGGTTGGGTCATTCCAGGTAAGCCACCCTTTGGGCCAGCAGTCACCAGGTCTGTCAGCAGGAAGAAGTATAACAAGCTTGACAAGGGAATAAGCAAACATGTGAGCTGGGTTTTTCCTGGACATGCCCAATACTGCTCTTATATCTTTGGGGAAAAAGTTACTCACTCCAGCTTGGCCAGGGTGGAAGACAATTTTATATTTTCCTCCTAGAATTCCAGAAGGAGATTCTCTCCCCTCATTTTAGGCACCTGAAAAGAAAATGTACCTCTATAAGTTAGTCACCCTGGGGTGCTTTTGTACTTAAGGGAGAAAAATGAGCACCTCAGTTCAGTTTATATATTATTGACATGGTGTAAGATGAGATATATCACCTTTGGGAGGAGTGTCTTTCTGGCCATTAACAGGAGCCTAGTCTGTCTTCAACCAGTTGACTTGCATGATCTTTCTTCTCTACTAATAAACCAAGTCCTGCCTGTAGATCCTGCTCAAGCAGGATTCCAGTTCATTAGCATAAGAAGCGGGTTCCCAATGAGGGTGGATAATGGGGCTATCCTCCACATTAATCTTTAGGAAGCCCTGATGAAGTTTGCTTCTTAGACCCTCCCAGACTCCACTTCAGTCAGTCCCAGTGTTGGGCTGTTAACCTTGGCCCTGCTTTGCATGAAAAGAAGCACTTATGTATTCCATCCCATTACATCCATCCATTAATCAGCTCTAGCCATTTTGTGTTCTCACAGCCTGCAAGCAGGATCTGTCTGTCACCATGTACCATACACATCAGTGGCATGCTTTGCTCAGTGAGGAATGAGTTAACGTCCCTGTCCACATCATCATCACTTCACATCTGGCATCTCTCTTTTGAGGGATAAATGGATCTACGCTCACTCCTTGTCTTTAATGTTTTCAACCATAAGGGCTAGAGATAAGTTTGTTTTATTTTTTTCAGTGAAAGATGAGATTCTCAAAAATGAGGTGTCACTGCAGGGGAGGTGGGGAAGGAACAGGTCAGCCCTATACCATGTCTAAGATCATTCTGACCTTGATGAGGTACTAATGAACATGTTTATATCTCCCCAGTTTCAGCTTCAAGACTAAGCAGGAACTTTAGGTCTAGTATCCCATCCAGTTGCCTCTAATGATCCAGTTTGCATGACCAAGTGTCCCTCTTAGAGCTGAACTGACTGCTGCTGGCTTTAAACACCGGTCTGGAGCAATCTTTGAACTCTCACCCATACATCTCCTGCAAGCTACCTTAACTAATCTTTCCCTGCTCTTTTTATTGGGAAAATGCAATAAAGTGGTTTCTAAGGGGCACCTGAGCAGTCCCCCAGCAGTGTGTCCTTTCTCCAAGGCTGCAGTGAATTTGAGAGGTGCTAAAAGCCTGTTCTCTCCTTTCCCTAGGGATTTGTGGTGGCTGTTCTGTACTGTTTTCTCAATGGAGAGGTAAGATTAACAATATTGTTTGGTTAATGTTTGCAGCTGAGGTAAATTGAATGCTTGTGGAGGGTGGATTGAGAAGTGTCCCATGCCTCATGTTATCATACTGGGGGGAAGCTTCCATGTCAAATTACTCCAGAAAAACAACTCAACCATTTGCCTGACAGTGTCCAGCACAATTAATAAACATATTAGGACTTTCATGTGGACCTTAATATTTCTGCTGCTGAGTCCTTCCTTTACTCATGAGACAGCATCAGCAGAATTCCCATATGACCTTGCATAAACCCTGATCTGAAGGAACCACCTTCAGCAGGGAAGGGTAGAGCCCATCTCCTAAGCCCTGCTCATGCTGAGCACCTCAATGAATCCTCCACAGAATCAGGCCCACTGCCAAGATGGAGGCTCATTAGTGCAGTGATATTTTTGTACCACGCTCCATCTGCCCGTAAGAAATTCAGCAGAGACTGATTAAACTCGTGTCGCAAAGGCTACCAAGTAGGTGTGAGCAGCTGAAAACTTGGAGCTGCTGTCAGCTGGAGCACTTTCAGCTCAATAAACTAAACATGGACAAGAAAGAAGCAGCTGTGATCTGGGTTTGTATTCCAGCTTCCTGGGGAGAGGAAGAGTGTCCAGAATCACAATTTGCTCTCTTACAGCTCTGATGCTGCTTTCGGCCATGCTGATGCCATGTGTACATCACGCAGTAGCATGCAGGGCAGATAGCCCAGCTCCAGCAGAGACCTTTGCCAGTAAGCCTGCGCAGAGCAGGACAGAACCACACAAACTTATTAATGATCCAAAACCGATTGAGGCATTGACGTGACTTGTTAGGCACAGACCAGTGCCAAATAAACATGTTTCTACCTTACAGGCATTGTTCTTGCCTTTCCCACATTTCCAGTCCTGGGGTTTGTATCCTGGTGTTGTACTGTTCCTGTGCTTGCTGATCCCAGAAACCCTCAGACACAGCTGTTTCATCTAATTCTTACTGTTATCTAAAAATTTGCACTGGAAAACTGCAGGAGGGGACAGGGACGGTGGCCAGATTTGTTCAGGATTTGAATCTGGACAGTGTAAACCAGATGATGTATGTAAACTCCCTGAGCAGGAACGAGTAGCTTCTATCAAAAAAGCACAGCTGTATTGACAGCTTCACAAACAAGCCATAGTTAAATCATTTGTATTTGGACAGAAACAGGGCAGTGAAAAAAAAAAAATCTTAATTATATTCACAAAGCGTAGACTATGTTGCCATTAAAGTTGTGTGGTACCTTAACTGTGTCAGATAAGCGATTCCCTGTGCTCACCTTTCTGCTGAAGCTCAGGGATTTCTGCTCTAGTAGTTCACTGGCTGGAGTGTGACCTCTGTTCTGTGTGGCTAAAAGTTCTGTCCAAGCTGAGTTTAGTGACCTTTATAAAATAGTTCTTGGCCCCTTGGTGGGTGAGTTACCCATTGCTACTCACACAGTCAAGTCAGAGCAATGGAAAATACTCCCCTCTGCTGACTTGCTTGTCTTTCCACCACCTAGGTCCAAGCTGAGCTCAAGCGAAAGTGGCGGAGGTGGCATCTGGAGCGGTTCCTGGGCTCGGACATGAAGTATCACCACCCTTCCTTAGGCAGCAACGGTACCAACTTCAGCACTCAGATCTCCATGCTGACCAAGTGCTCACCAAAGACACGACGGTGCTCTGGCTTCCAGGCCGAATTCTCTCTGGTGTGATGGGGAGAGGCTCTCCAAGCACTGAGCATCCAAGAGAGAAAATGAGAGACAGAAGGATCCCCAGGAATCAGCGACACAATGACAAATCCTTGTGAAATGACATGCTCCGCATGAGCCAACAGAGGACACAAAACTGGAAAAGCCACCGGCATCCAGAACAAGATCAGACAAGCCAAGAGGCAGAGAAATAATTTTCCTCTCCCTCTTTTCAGACCTTTCACTCTTAAGTTGCAAGCCCTCAGGGGTTGATAACAATGAGTAAAGGTCCTAGTCACCTGGGAGATCCTGATGTGTCATAAACAATGAAGTACAGGGGGTAAGGGAGGGGAGAGCCTGAGTCCTTGGTGGCTTTACCAGAACCGGCATCTCTGAAACAGATAAATTGCACTTTCTTAAAAAATGAGCCAGTAAGGGAGAGAGGGAGGCAAGAAGCAGGAGAAAAAAAAAAAAAAATGCCAAACATGAATGTGCCAAAAGTCCCGTTGGTAAGAGGTGGTGATAAGGCACCGAAGACAGACTCGGGGACACGGGGAGAAGGGACAGGAGGAACATGAGCAGGAAGGGGAGAGGCCAGTGCACGGCCCCTGCCTTTGTGTTTCACACGAGTGAAGATGAAGCTGCAGCACCGGGAAAGCCCCTCGGAGGATGCCCCAGTGCTGCAGTGTGTTCTGCTAATTGCCCACCATCCTTATCAGCAAAAGCATTCCAAGCACCCTTGGGTGCCCTCTGGAAAAGCAGGTCACTGAGAAGGAACAGCGTGAATGCCCTTCTCTGCAGTATGTTCATGACATCGTGTTTTGTTTGGTTGTTTTCAATGAACAGGAAACTCAGTTTGCATGTATAAAAACCAGGTACAGATGCCAAAAGCAGAGCACAGCTGTGTTTTTCATTCTTTTTAAGTTTGCCCATAGGTCTTGGTGCATTAACGCACCCAGGATCATTAGGGATCAGGGGAAAACAATTGATGTGTAATTCGTTTGCACTTGCTTCGCACACACTGCCAGGAAAGGGAGATGTAGAACCCTGTAATCCTTAATTGAATCAGACCCGCCATAAGGAGCGACTCTCCAGATGAAAAAAATTAGCGTCACAGCAGCAAGGAAAATTGCTTTCATCAGAACAAGGTTGTCTCAGCACGTAACTGGCGCTCCAGGAAGGAGTGAAGGAGCTATTAAATAGATTACTTCTTCAGTTTTTGCAGGGAGCTTTCATCCTATGATGAAGGCATTGTTAGATCTTTAAGATGTGCATGTGTATTTTACCTCTTTTCTGAAGGCCTATTAGTTTCCATGTGGGACAATCCCTATGTGAAGAACGCACATAGATCCTGTCCCACTCAACTGCGTCAAATGGGGTTGCACCAGTTTTACAGCTTAGGTACACACTTAGTAATTGGGTTGCTGTCATCATAACATGTCATAGCGCTGTTCTCCTGAAGGAGAGTCTCGGTCAGCAATGCACGTATATGGCAAGGAAGGTGGGCTACTCTTTCAGAGTTCAGAGATCTCAACTTATCCACCAAGTACTAACAGCTCCTGGACTTCCTTTTCTTCGTGGTGAAATGTAGTTCATTGAAGGGAAGCGCCTTGAACTTGGTGGGTTTGGGGTTTGTTTAGCTTGCTTGTTTGTTTGCCTTAAGCGTCTGTGATTCACTGCCAACAAACCACACTGAGCCCAGGAGAGTTGCAGATCTGGACATCCAGTTCCTTTCTCAGTTCTGAGAGGGTGGTTGTTCCATGCTGTAACCCTCCCCAGAGCTATACCTGTTATCATCTGAGCTCGATGCTTCCAAAGTATTTCTCCTCTTGTGGGACTGAGAACAGCGTAGAGGGCTGAAGTCAGTAAAGGGCATGAGATACTCTGATATGACTGCCGTGAAGGGTAGACATGCAGTCATGAGTTTTCAGTGAGCTAGCTCAGATGCTGTCACGGTGTAGCCATGGATACCCAGCCTGCAAAACCTAAGAGGATAGGTAGATATTGTGAAGATAGTTATAATGAGATCCATGGTTCTGGAATTAAAGTGCTGACGAGACCCCAGGGTAGCCAGGTGCAAGCCATCTTTGTTATGGCTGCGTTACACCGAAACCGTATCATTGGCAGTTAGAATCCAATACTGACATGCCGTAAGATCATAAAAATCCTCTCTTAGCAGCGCTCTCATCCCCAAAATCCAGAGAAACCACGAGGATGCTTAAAATTTCCCCATGTTGCTTGCACTGAAGCCCTGATACCCCAGGAACAAGGCTCCCACTGACATCTCCATGAGGTTCTCAGGGCCAAGGACCCTCTTTGTGTTTGGTGCTGGTGCTGCTCTGGTGAGTGCTTTCAGACCTGGATTAGGACTCACACAGAAGATGCTGGAGAAGTCACACCAGTACCACTAATTCTTCTGTTGTGCCTGGTTCAAAGCAAGGATTTGACCTAGCTCTGCATTTCACCAGGTGAATGGCTAGCTGCAAGGAAGCCGAGAAGCAGCAAGAGAAAGCTCTCTCTCAGCTTCCAAGTTGTTCCACTTGGTGTAAAATGCTTCCTCTCACTGATTCAGAGTTTGGAAACAACATCAGTCTGGGAAAGATTTGATTCATCAGGCTGTAGTCACTTGCCCTCTATCTATCGTGGTAGCTATTTATGCCCAAGAAGATTGATAGGCTGCAGAGGAGCACTGCCCAATCTTGTTAACGCATCCACAGAGGTGCCTAAGGTGTTGAACTGAATCCCAGGTCCCAGACAAGCAGAGGAGGAGTTTGAGCACAAAGCCGTTGAGCATAAGAGACGCACCATTGCCAGCAACCTCCTTTGCGAGATGTGAGGGAAACCCTTCCCATCTCTTTTAGGCAGCCTTACAGGGGTAGAAGGTCCATGTCTGTGAGCCGTGAGCAGTGAGACACATAGTGCATTTTCCCTCTGTCCTTCACCTTCCTGTTCCTCTCCCTGTGCTTGTAACTCCATTTGCAGGAGGACCTTCTGCTTTGTATTTACAGCTTCTCTTCCATTTCAGTCCTGTGCTAACCTGTGCCAGCATCAACCATATGCCAAAGGCAGCAGGAATGGACTTGCCTTTTTAGAGACATGACAGGGAAAAATTCAGCTGGTTATTTACCCGTGCCACAGGGCCTTCTGCAGCCCATGAGATTAACCACCAGGCTATTCTGAATGGGATTCTGGAGATAGGATGTGACCTAAACTGAGGGGCTCCTTCAAAAAATGTTGACTACATTAGCATGCCAGGAACAGTGCCCCCAAGCATCCTGCTTGCAATTATTTCATCACTGAGCATCCAGCCGCATCGCCATTATGCTGTCAAGGGTGTTTGAGAGATTAAATGAATGTGTTGAATATACCTGCTGTGACAGGCATGGCAATATCAGTGATGCAGGCAGTGCAGAGCTGCCAGCCCAGCTGTGTTGGCCTCATATTTCAGGAGAACAGAGGAGTCAGTGGTGAAATCAGAGCCTTTCACTCTGGGGATATGAGCAATCAAGTGAACAATGACATTTGGATCAGGCCCTCATTTAAGTGGCTTAGTGCAGGAATTTGGCCTGATAACTTGGCCTCCTCTAATCAGTTTTTCATCCAACTCATCAATAAAATGGAGTTCAAGGACCTCACTTGCAACCCCAAACGTCAACCCAGACTGCGTTGTCCTGAACCCGTGCAGAACACATGATGAAGTGCTCAGATCTGCTGCTGGTGCTCACAAAGTCTGACCCCCTTTAACTCTGGGATAAGACAGGAATGACTCCAGTGAGGGCAACCTCATTAATTTGCCACAAAATAATATGAAGAAGCATACCTGCATGTGACAGGCTTTTAGATATGTTCAAGGATCATGAATTTGGACTCCAAAACTCTTTAAAGAAATCAGGCCAAACTCTGATACCACTTGCACCAATCAGTTCACTTCAGTGACTCCTGAGTTACACCAGTATTAAACTGGAATTTGCCTTTAGAATAATTCCTTTATCTTCAGCCTGGAACTGTTTATTCCCTTTTTATACCAGTGAGAGCTCAAACCCCTCCTATTAATTAGTCACTTTGTATTTCAGTGATTAAACTATTAAACAATTTTGAATAAGTATGGAAGAATTAAAATATAAAAAATTATTGTCTCAAGGTCTAGAGGTACAAGGTTCAATGCTAACATTAGACTGTAGATATTTCTATTCGGCTGGGACCTATATTGCTCTGTGGCCCTCTCATAAGCTGCAAGAAATGAGAATATGGCCATGTTTAGGGTTTAAAAAGAGCAGTAAAGAAATTCTAGGCTGTTGCAGAATTTCAGGGCATTAACTTGAAACTAGTTTTTAAAATCTGAGGTATATATGCAGCAGCATCATTACTGTAGTTATGGAATGAAAAAGGGATCCCAAAAAATCCCAGGAGAAAAAACATCTGAATTTTTTTTGTTGTTGTTGGTTGGGTTTTTTAATATTTTTTTTCCCTAGGAAGCAGTTGTATTTTTCTCAAGGAGGCCTTACTGGTGAACAAATGTTTTGTACATTAACTAATCAGGAGATTTACCTTCTTTCTCAATATCCTGTTCAACCCAGAAACAATGAGGCAGGATGGTGTCTGTGTCACGGGGCTACGGGAGCAAAGGGATTAAAACCAAATCTCTGCTTCAATCTGATGGAAATACTTTCAGAGAGAGATGCACCTGCTGATTAATGCAAGTCTGCCTGGTGGTTTTTAAAAAGCAAAATGAAGTTGCAAAGAAAGCTCAGGAGTGAACATTGCTTGACTCCATGGGGTCAAAGGGGTTTGGTGGGATTATTTTGTTTCCACACCTTCCACCTTCATCACAGTATTTAAACAAGCTGAAACCCAGTGGGTTTCTGCAGGAAATATGAAATATTTTCATACTAAAAGGGAATCTCTCAAACTTGGAAATGCCAGTATGTGTCTTTGTGAAGCTTATTTAATTCTGTCTGCACAAGTTCTACTTGGTTTGATAAATGTCCTATGGAAATCCACGTGGTGTCAGAAGCAAGAAGACTGAGAAGCAATGTTTCTTCTCCAGTTTAACACCAAAGCCCATATAAAACATGCTTCCTCCCCACTGTGTCCCAGCCCCTCTGCTCTCAGGGAGGGCGTTTAGCTGAAGAAAAGGATCTTGACCAGGGTGTTGACCCAGCCCAGGCACAGCCCTGTGCTTCCTCCCAAGGCAACTCTGCACCAGTGAATGTGCCAAACTCTTGGAGACAAGGACCGCAGTCCTGAGCTCCCTGACTCGCAATGCAACTTTGCACTTTTCGCACACTGATGCTTATGGTGGCAACGACCATAATGCTTCTTGATTGTAGATGACCCTCAAAGAGCAGGAGGTCAAGCCTTTGGCCTCATATATACCCATATCAATCTGTAATGAATCTGCTGGCATCATTCTGGAACTAAACTGGTGTCATAAGGAAAAGAATTAAGTCCCAGACTAGTATGTGGAGTCAGATGTCCCAAAATCCAGAGATTTCAATCCATTTCCTTTCAGTCAATTTTTCCCCCCCTCTCCAAACCCAGTATTTACATACCAGTCTGATGAGGTATAGTTACAGTGACTGATCTTACTATTTCCCCTGGAGATCTGTACAGTTGTAAACTACAGCTTTTAGGAATTAGGAGTTTCCTGGGCCCATGGACCGTCTCTTCCACCTCCTACTGTCTGAACTTCCTAACTCCTTGTTTGCTTGCATGGTGTTGTGCTATATTCTGAAGAGCCTTGGGTTGGAAACCCTGTTTATTTCTAGCATACTGTGAAATCACAGGGAAGAAGACAAACATTGGGACTGGAAACTACGTTAACAGGTCTGTAAGGGAAATAATGCCCATTTGGGTTCTGAGGGCCAGGCCTTTAGGACACGCTAACTGGCATCAGCAGAGCACTAGTGTTTTATACTCCAGTTTTGTGGATATTGTAAATTTGTACATAGAGGAAATCTGGATAGCACATTTAAAAAAAAAAAAAAAAAAAAAAACCAAAAAAACCATACCACCACATTTTTGATACTCTAATGATGATAAATTAAGTTTGAAAAGGCACTTTTGAATTCAAAGGTTCCTTTTTCAGACTGTTTCAAACACCTCAAGCTGTTGTTCAGTAGCTGGTGCCAACTGACTCTTCTCACTCAAACTGTAAGCACCTCTGCTCTGCCCTCCTGTAAATAGGCTTTGACAGCAAAGAGTGATGAAAACTGGCTGTGAACAGAGAATCACTGTCTCTGTGGACTTTTATGTACCTAGGTGCTTGTGATGTATTCTTCATGCCAGTGAGAACAGGCCTGCTTGCTCAGCACAGGTGAAATCTCCACCTTGTTTCATGGCCTTTTGCCTGATGTTATTTATTTTGTTCTGACTCTGTACATATGCGATGAATTGGCTATTTTTTTCCTTTGTATTTGGTTCATCTCCTTGCTTCAGAGGAGGTTCTTCTCTGTGGTTGACACTGCTGAAAACAAGCAATAAAACCATCGTGAAGGCATTGTGTCTAATATGTTCCACCTGATATTTTGTTTTTCTCAGTCCTGAAGAAGACACAGTCAGAGAGGAAAGGCTAACAAGGAGGTAGTGCGCTGGTAAGGTGGTTGCCTACAGTTAGGCATAATAATCTCATACTTTGCAAGGTTAGTCAGATAGACCAAATCTCTCTCAAAATGGGAAACCTTCTTTGAGACCATCTGTGCCAGCAGAAGAATCAGTACCAGCCCCAGCGTGAGTGGTCCCCGAAACCACCACAATGAAGGCAACACCACTGCATGAGCTAGGTGGCTGGATGCAATGTCTTTTGGAGGCAGGACTCGTGCATGGGGATAATAATCATGCAATTACAAACACACTATGGTTCTTTTGCCACGATCAAGAGATGTTAAATGATTCCTGTATTTTTAGGTATGTACGCCCACGCACACACATATACATGTATTGATTGTTACAAGTCTAGGGTTGAATGCTAGAATAGCCTCCAATTGTCTCACTATGCTGTGCTTTTCAAATTCCCCACCATGAGGTCTGTCTTTTACATCATAGACTGTAGCAGTTCATAACCACCCTCCAAGAACAGGAAGATGCCAAAATATGTGAAAAAAACATGTTTGTTCTCGTTCTGTTCATGACTGAACACACTCAGACTTCCAGTCATCCAGGCCACAGGGTAGGAGAAGCTGTGAGCAGCTTTTCAAGAGCAGGTGCGATGGGTCCATTTCAGCTGCAGAAATTCCACACCGCTACGAGAAACCAAAATACTTTACCCATGAGATGCACAAGACAGCTGCCATCCAGTGCTTTCTGCAACATTTGGCATATATTATGCATCTTATAATGCAGTTTCCAGCTCAAGGTGGTGGTTTGGCTTGGGCTCATCACAACCAGATGATTCCACAGCACTGGTGGTGTAAATGCATAATCTGAGCATCATGAGAACATTCTGCCTGCAGCTCTTACAACTAGACCCTCAACCCATCCTCCTCAGTGTTGTACATGCACACTGTCACTGTACATGCATATACAAACACAATATGTCTGACTGTAGCAATAATTATACGAGTGGGTAATTAATGACGTGCAGGTATAAAGGAAAGCACAACAGCTGGGTCTGGGGATAAGCATCCTGCTGTTTAGTTGTTCCTTTAGTTTGCCTTTGGGACTTTGGTTAAGTTAGTCCTCTGAATGTGGTGATTATCCACCTCAAAAGGAATGCCTTGATTTTTGGAAATGCAGAGCTCATTGGATCTTTTCGATGTGGAGTACAAATTTATCTACTCAAATCCCTTCACATACTTTCTGGGCTCAAAGGAGCTCTCTCCATGGAAAGAAATGGACTGGTGTTTGAACATGGATTTTGCAAAGTCTCCAAATCTCTGCTAGTTGATTCCAAATCATTAGCGAGACATTTAAATTAACACTTCTTTCAGGCACAGGATTGCCCAGTAGAGCTAATGAGACTTAACACTCTTTTCCATTTCCACTGCCCCTGCGTGGAGCTGGTGGTACTGCAAAGCTCGGGTCTGCCTCTGCCTCCTCGACACACTGTGTGTACCAAGCGCTGGCATCTTGTACCCTGGTCCCTGGAGCAGCAGACACAGCAGTAGTGCTCAGCCTGCGGGGACCATGTGCTCATCGCAAGCAGCTTTGACACCTTGACAGGTGACCAGATTCCTCCTGAGTCTCATATGGTGACCTTAGCTTTGGAGCTTCTTCCAGCTTTCCCAGGGGAGCTGCATCTGCCCCTGCATCATGTCTGTGTTTCATCCTTGCTGCCTGCCCCGTTCAGTAGCGCTGTCTTTTCAGGTCTTTAATGCTCAGAACAAAGCATGAGCCTTCCTCTGTTTTGGAGAAATGCCTCGCAGGCAACTACAAGTGAACAGTAATTATTTGTGTGAAAGACACATGATTTAATGCACATGAATATTAGGCAATGAAAATAGATTGCAGTGAGAGGTCAGTGAGTTTTGACTTGTCCCTGGCACCAGTTCCACACCTCACCCACTTTTAAAGCTGATTTACACCCACTGTTCACACTACTGATACAGGCTAAATCTACAACGAGGGATGACAAGTCTTTGCTATACATGTCCCTCTTTTCTGCATGGATTAACCATTTTCATTGCAAAGCAAAGGGTCTAATGCTCTGGGCCACTCTGAGAAGCAAAGCTGTTGCATACTGGCTTTCACTGGATCCCTCTGTGGATTGAATCAGAAATCAGAAAAACAGGTTACAAAGGCTGGGGAAAGGGAAGATCAGCCAATTACATTTATTCTGTGTCTATAGAGGTGATGATAATCACATACTGCTAAAAACTGTCTTCCATATGAGGAATTCCAATCACTGCCCAGAAATTAATTAGTGTAAATGGCTTCGATGAAGGTCGCCTAAGAAGTCTGAGGCAAAAATCAGCCCAACCATCCTCAATCCCTGCTGTGTGTCCTCTGTGCAAGAGCCATCCTTCCCGGTTTACAATGAGCATAGCACTGCTGTTCTTAGACACAAACCATTATTCCAAATTTGATAGAACATGTGATCACGTATATCTGGAAATTTTTGAGCTTGGCTTTTAGAGCTTCTTTGTGTAAGTTCAGTGGTGAAGTGGCTTTTCATGACTGCAAAAACATCATTCTCTATAAGAAAGAGCCATGATTAAGAATGGCCAGTGGCATCCTTTCCCTTTGATCCCCTGTGGTTTCCATGGCAAAATGCCAGGACGAAGACTTTTGTGATCTCCGTGACATTAAAGCAATTTCCCGTGTAGGGAATCAATTTTAGCGGTTAAATTATCTTCACTCCACATGCAACCAGTTGCTTTCACTCCGTCCCACTGGGGATATAAAGTCTGAACTGTGACTCAATACAATCCGCAGAAACAGTCCGGCTGCCCTCAGACAAGTTCAGAAAGACTCTGGATTGTCCAAGGATCACAAGGCAGTGTGGCACAAAGAGCCTAGGCACTGCATCACTGCTGTAATACCATACACTGAAAGCCTTAAAACCTCTTCCAATGCTGACACATGCTTGCAGAGGGATCATCCCTACTGATATAACTCCTTATGCATTTCACGTTTTGTTGGCTCATATGAACAAAGCCAGGTAAATTGAAATGTAATTTCTAAATAGCCATTTCCCACATGGTGGTATTCTCAGAACCAAATTGCAGCCAAAGACCAGAGAAGGCAACAGTTTTGTGTATGTGGCATTAGGTCCCCTCTTACGGTGCTCAGTGATGAACCCTCTCCTAGAGTCCATCCCTGCCCCATCACACTACCGATTAAACCTCTCCCCTTGGAAATATCCCCACTCTGTCCAGTTGAGATCAAAGCCTTGAACCCTTATCACACACAGCCAGAGAGTACAGGAACTACCTTGGCATGCTGAAACCAGCCAACATCACTCCTGCTCTTGGTTTTCAGAGCAAATCTACATAATTATTGCACATTGACTGGGACAGAGGGAGGCAAAGAAAGGAAAACAACATCTGACCTGTATGCCTGAGGGTTGGTGCTTGCCAAGGAACCAAGACCAAGACACTCTAAAGCACACTTTGTTGTCCAAGCATTAAGAAGACAATTACTTCAACTCAAAACTTCAGTATCTTGACAGTTAGACATCCTGGGTGACAAACAGGAGTCCTGGCACTTAATATCAGCTCCAAATCAAGGAGAAAGGAGATTCAAAGACAGGTCTACAGCCAAGATGTCACATAAGTGAGCACTACAAGCACGTCATTAGCTCTGGAGAGTTCTCCACTCTTCCAGCAGGTGACACAAAACTCCTTGGAAACTGAGAGGTGTGAGTGGATGCTGGGCAGTGGCTTTTAAAGCACAGTGATGCCAATATGTGATCTGAAGAAAACCAGGGTGGAACCACGTCATACCAACACCCACATATTTGTATATCTTCCCTCCCTTCTGGCAGGTCCTGACAACTGGTTGTACCCACATTGTCACTTTTTACCTGAATCCGCATGTGAATCTTATTTTACAAAGGAAGGAAAATACCAGCAGCAAGACCCCAATACTGAGTTGGCCACTGCTGCCAAGAATCTGCCTCTCCCGGCCCTCACAGATTTACTTCACTGGGGTGCCCAATCAATGGCTGTTTCTTATCAACCACTTAACTCTGAGCTCTTTGGCAGAAAGCAGCTAGAAGCCATAACATTTCATTACATCCTATCTGCTCCCAGCTAAAAAATATGGGGATCTGATAGAAACATGGCTTCAGTCTGCAGTGATGAAGGAATTTATTATGTGTAATAAATTTATGTGTGTAATGTGATTTCTGGTTTGGACTGGGTGCAGCTTTTCATTGCATCCCATCATGTATTTCCCACCACGTCTGTTCTCCCCTAAACTCTAGCCCCCTCTCCTTGTGTCCCATTTTGTTCACAGATAGGAGTCTAAACAGAGGGCTCCTTATGAGTTATTCCAGCAACGCTCTTTGGCTTTTGAGAAAATGCCAAACATGTTGGTCTGCGATGGTAGAAGGTCCACACACATCTCACAGGTCGCAGAGCTCTCCCTGAGACAGCAGTAATCACGAGTGCCAGTTATTCACCCTGGTCCTCCCACTGCCACTTGTCCTCTTGGCTGAATCTGAACTCACCCCTTTCTTGGTTCATGATGGTCACATTTCCAAGGATCTGTTTGTAAATTAGAAGGTTATTTATAATCACGGTCATTTATCTGATCTGGAGAACAAGACCGGATGGTTTTCTCCTTTTCTACTTCCATTACTGGCCAGGCACCAGCAGTTTCTGAGAGGATTACTGTCATCATGGCCAGAGCTGGACAAGTATAAAGCTTGGAATCAAAATTATAGAGTACGCCTCAATTCTGGGCTCTCACCCCATCTCAGAGGAAGATCTTTGGCTTTAATCAGCTGGATTGGTCATTAGGACTTGTGTGAATAACTGATTGCATTTGTTTGGCTGCTGAGGAGTAAAGGGAAGGAAAAAAATTCCATGGTTTATTTTGGAGGAAAAAAAAAAACAACACCCTACTATGGGTTATTTTTAACAAAATGTTAAATGAGATATGTTATGTGTTTTTTACCCTGAAAAGAGAAACATAAAAATACCATTTGAAGAAAAAAAAAAGAAAAAAAAAAAGAAAAAAAACCAACAAACTGTGATATGGAATGCAACATTTCGATTCTGCCATTTGAAATTATATTAAAAAAAAATAAAAATGTCAAGATAAACTCAAATGCACTCACAAGAAAATAAGAAAAGACATCACTGCCTCCCTTCCACTAACTCACCTTATAGCCAGAGCAACTAAGTAGGGTGAGAGCACCAACTTGGATCTTCAAGATTGAGTCCCTTTACATTGTGCATAGTTGAATGAGACTAATTTATTTAGTAGGGTATTCAACAGAAAAATTTGAAATCCCTCAGCTCTTTCCAGTTGTGCTGTTGTGACTTTTTATAACTGGAAGAAACTGGGGCTCACGTGCTCATGCTCTCCCATGCCTTTTCCAGCCTGGTCAGTTCTAATCACCAGCCTAGGGACTTGTGCTCTGTTTCAGTAGATTTTTCAAAGGGTACATCTTTTAGATGCACAGTCTTCTTTCCTTGTGTAGGACATTACAGATTTGTCTACTTCACGACTGAAATTAGGCACTTATTTAAGCTAGGAAAGACTTAAGATATTGAAACAAAATGTAACATTATACAAAATAGCACAACCCGAAGAGGTGGAGTCTTGGCCACCCTCTCAGAATATTGTATGAGCTAGGTGTGTAAGGTGGCAACTTGTAAGTAAAATTAAACTTATTGGAAGGCTTAGCACAGTTAGTTTATCTACAATAATCTTTCTATGTGGATAATGTTTTCAAATTTGTGATCAAAATTAATTCTGGTTGCTGCAATGTCCTTCTACATCAGCTCACTTCTACATACATGATGATTAATTTATATATAGTTTATAATATACATAATTTTTGTGGCAGATTAGAAGCACAAGGGTTGCATCTGTGGAGCTAAGCAGTAAGAGTCAATGGGCACCTTTCCTAACGTCAACAAAAGATATATATAATTCAGCAACTCTCACTATTCAAATGCCAATCAAATTACTCTGCAGAATGTAAATTAATGAAATATACTTTTGAGATCTGCTCAGATCCATAGTAATATTCCAGTTCTGGAAGTTGCCCAAGCCTTGAAGAAGTAAAATTCTTCAGATTCAATATTATCTGAAGTGCTACGGCCTGTTGACAGGGAAAAAGCTCTTTAGGTGTTATTAAGTCAAAGAGCAAACTATAATTACTCCAACAAGGGAGAAATTTCTAGGGAGCGTTTGAGACAGGTTCCAAGTGGATCACACACACTCAGCTAGAACATATCTCTTGTCAGAAGGAAAACAAGTACTTGAAAAAGCAAAGGATTTGCAAAGTGCTGGTGAAGTGTAGTATAACACACAGGTATGAAGCACTTCAGCGAGGAAGATAAATGACAGAGTCCCCACTACTGTCCAGACAATCTGGCTGCAGAAACTCATTACCAAAGTTTTTTTTCTTTTCATAAGCCAAAAGAAAAGCAAATTAAAAATAATACAGTGCAACTTGGTGAGGCGGACAATGAAGATTCCCATTGTTCTGAACTCCCATTTATTCTGAACTCCCATTTAAACTTGTTCTGACCTCCTCAGATGCAAGCACTTCAGTTAAATAGGTTTGCTTTCTTCATATAATCTTAACAGGGCAGGTACAAAGTTCTAGCATCACCCAGGAGAATGCATCTGACAGACCCTGTTCAACCGCAGGTTGAATTTAGCCACCGAAAGTAGAAAAACCTTCCACGCAATGTCTCTCTCCATAAAGCTGTTGTCTCTCTGTGGAGACAAGAAGTTGAAAAACTACATTTCATTGCACATAAAGCACCACTGTTTTCTCTCTGTTAAGTGGGCCGGAGTGTGAAAAACTATTGTCAGTTTGTAAACAGAAAGCAAAGAGCAATTGTTATTGAAGTATTGACTTTCTGGGTGAAATTCCTCTCACCCAGTTTTATGTATCTGTTATGTAGTTGTTAATGTCAGAGCCACTCGTTTGAACTCCATGCTAGGGAGCTCTTGTCAATGTAGTTAATTCAGTTTAGGGGAAAATTCATCTGTCCAGGTGCAGCAGATAAATTGAGGCAACTGCGAGACACAATACACTTGAATAACCCCAGATTGTCTGATTTAGGACTTTGAAAACTAAAACACAGAGCAGACATTGAAATTACCAATTATTCTGTTTGAAAGGGGCAAAATGTCCACCAAACAGAGGCCTCCTCTCCCAGAAAGCATTGCATGCAAACTGTAAAGAAGGGATTTAGAAATGCCTGTTGGATGTGAACTACTCTGCAAAGGTCTAAGGTGATGACTACAGAGGTGTTGCCGAGGGGAACCTGGACAGTCAATGAATGGATGGATCACCAGCACCCAAAGCTGTCCTTGACCTTCTGAGACACAGCTACTGTGGTTCCTGTCAAATCCATGAACACAAAAATTAGTAATAAGCTCTTGTGAACAAAAAATATGTATTGTGGGAGGAAACACCAATCAAGATATGATGATGAAGAGGAAGATGCTACGCAAACTCAGTTCAAAGCTGGAGGAGGAAAGTGGCAACGATTGCAGTTTTGCTTGAAATACACACCTGCGTGCCTCACAGTGTATCCAATATTCTTTCCTTAAAAATATATATAAATGTTGTTTGTTTATGTTCTATATTAATATTGAATACAAATTCTTGTAATAAGAATCTTTTGGTGACCACTGTAAACCTTGAGTATTAGAATATAAAAATACACTTACAACCAGAAAAGACATTACTGTTGTTAAGAACATAATTGCCCTTACTACATTATCACTTAATGAAGCTTACCATTTGTAAGTAAAATATTAATCCAGAGATTTTCAAAATCATAGAGAAAACATTTGCTACCTCCAGTAATGTACTTAAAACTTCCAACCTTGGCTCATTGACAGTATTTTTTATTTTTTTTAAATTTAGAACAATTTTTGGGGCAATGTGGGTTCGACAGAGAGTGAATTTGACCGTGGCTCCGGTAAAGAGATATTAGCTGGGATAGAATGCCCACCAAGTGATCATTAACACTAACACAGTAATTTTCCTTGTAGTTCTTTCTTTCCCCAAAGATCAAATGAGAACAAACCTGCACTTACATATATTCAGTTTCTTCAGTAACAGAGTATTAATTTTTGTTTTTCACTGGGCTGTTTGGGAGGTTTGGGTTTAATGTATTGAAATTGCAGCTGCGTATATTTAAATTATTTATGCACGCAGACTTGTAGACTGTGATTAAGTTTCTTATTTAGTTGTAACACAAGGTTCATTTCTTTTGCTGGTTGATTTAGTGTGAAAAAACCTTCCCTGCAGGTCTGCTTCACAATAAATTGCTATTGGCAGATAGAAATGTCAGATTTACCCTCTAGATGGGAGCAACAACAAATCAGACCTTTGCTTGCTCCATTTTTCCTTCTGCACATGTAACAAGAAAAGTGTGTTTCTCTCCGCTTACTCTCAGATGTAGAGTTACGTTGGGGCACTTTTTAATGAAATTTCATGGCCACCAAAAACTGAAGCAATGTAGCTCAGGTTCTGTGAAACTGGCTAAGCATGGCAAACTTCCCAGACCCAAATTTCAATTTCGCTATTAATTTATTGTAGCTGAAATAATGGGGTTTTTTATTTCCTGGATTGCACTTTTATAGTGAAGCTCTCTTTATAGTCACTGGAGATTTGGTCAATATAAGCAATGCACCAGCAATATAATAATTTCATCTCAAAAAAACAGCTAAATTACACCAGATTAATTACACATTCGGTAAACTCCGTTGTGTCTAATGCCACATGAGACCCCCAAAGTGTTGTAGGCAGAACAGAAGATGTAACACAGGACTTCTTACATCACATACACGTCACTTTGTAAGGACAACTGTACTCCTGGAAGGAAACCTCACAGCATCTACTCTAACTCTTCAAGCCTGCGTTTAGGCAGCTGAAAATCTCACCCAAAGTGCCTATTTCTTGTCTGGCCAGGGCAATTCACCCACTGTTGCATATCTTACTTTATTGTGACTGCAAGCGCTACATAATAAGGAGGGTTTTTTTCTGTGGGTACAGTATACATCGATCTGAATCATAATTTACTGGTAGTGACAAGGGACAAGTCAGTACAGTCAAAGAGCAACACTATGGTTTCCGAGCTCCCAAACAGAAAAAAATCACCTCAGAGCTGCCACTGTGGGAGAAACAGGAGCACAGCTGAATATATAGCTGAGATCTATGGCTTTTAGGATGTTCATACACCTACTGATTTCCTCCACCTTCTCCACTGCCTTCATCTTCCTGGACACAATGGTACTGCCTTTAGTTTCTTCACTAAGGCTCAAACCATTTGTTCCTGCACCTTCTGAATGACTGTCTGGAAAAGGCAACTAGTAACAAGTACTGCTTGCTCCTGATGGGACAGGGAATGGTTAGTCACTACTACCAGCATTTTCAACATGGTTTGCAGAACCACTCTCATCCCCCCAGTTCAAGTTGAACTGCAGCTAGTGAGTAACCTGGGACTATATTAATTTTATTTCCTTGCTTATTGTTATCAAAGGCCTTAAGTGACAGTGCTAGAATTGCATTTTTTCCCATGTTTTATTTTCAGTAGACTGTTAATCTTAAGGAGGATGTAAACAGTCTTGCACATTACGTCACCGTCCATAATCGCAAGAGATGGTGCAAGGGGGAGGGGAGTGGCTGCTCTCAGAGATGATGACCTTACATAGTCGAGTCATCGCACTCAAAACACCAAAGCCAGATGAGGACTTCGTGCAACAGAAGAAGGATTTACTGCTGGGAGTTTTTCTCCTGGCTCAGTTCCTCATACTATCTAGGAACATAGCAAGCAACAAGGTCAGCCACCTTAAGGAGCAGATGTCTTTAGATAACAAAAATGGCCATAGTCCTGCTTTGCTTTTCCCTGCTGCCTCTTCTCCTCGCAGCAGCCCACGCCGGTGCTGATGGTACTTCTTGAAACCAGCCCTAGGCTCCAAAAAAAAAAAAAACCCCATCTCAGGGTGTCAGTGCATGTTGTCCACAAAGCTATGGGCTGTCAAACAGGGAAGCACAGATGGGGGAAAGTGCTCCTGCTGAGGAAGAGCCTGACTGTGCAACCTCAACAGTGCCCTCATCAGTATGCTTATGCCTGTGCTAATAAACAGAAGGGTCAAGGGCTTATTCCCCTGCCCCTGAAAGACATGCCCTAGGACAGCTTGTGTCCTTACAGATAAACTTTCTGATTCTGCAGTAAAAAGTTAAATTCTATGTATTGTCTTCCAGGAACATTTCCACAAACATGTCCCCCAAAAGCCAACTGGAAGCCATACCTTCAGATTTAGGTATTTCCCAGTTTTCTGGTGACTGGTGTCATTTAGAACAACTTCTAGATCATACAGAGATTCAAAGAATGTTGATGTTAAAGTCTTGACCCCGTGGTAGCAAGCAATGGCTGAATCATGGCTGCTAGTGGTGCTTAGCTTGAAATCTAATGGAGAAAATAACTCGATGACACTCCAAATACAGAGCAAGCTCTCAATCTACATTTTAAAAGGCCAGCCATGTTTCACCATTTTTTGTCCCTCCGTTTTCACTCATCCCGCCATCCTGTTCTGGGCCCTTGCCACAATTATCACCCCTTTACTCCAGAGCACCTTTTTGCAGAATCTTTTGGGAATGTTAGATATTTGTCTATCAAGCAAAAAGACAGAAACAGAGGCTGTGGAGAGCCATTCACAGATCATCATTCACCTCTGAGATAGCCAAGAGTGGGTCCATGTTTGCAGAAAAAAGCTATTTTTGTTATCCTGTTGCAGTCGCCAGCATAAAGGAACATTTCTGCTGGCTGGCCGGACCAGTGTTGTTTTTTGTGCAAACATCTGGACAAACAAGACCATTTATTTAAGTCATGGCAGCTTGCTTAAATATGACCTGATGTGCAAACATATCAGATGATAGCTTTTTATAGGGTAGGTTTTAGTTGTGGGTTTGTTTGTGGGGGTTTTTGTTATTTCCCTGAACTCTGTACAATATCTGGTTCAGACTGAGAGACAGTTTTCTTACTGTTGGGACAGTTGCAAAAGTGCATTTGAAGGCTTCATTATTAATTAATTTTACATCCCTTAATAATAAAGCCTTCTGATCCATGGACACTGGGATGATCCAGGCAGATAGACATATGCAAAGCCATCCTTTTTTAGTTCATTGAAATGGACTAAAGGAATGAGTTTTATTGAAATAAAAGCATTCAATAGTGAATTTTTCCTCTGACTAGAAGGTGAATTAAGCTGAAGAAAGAAGATCTTGACAAGCAGAGGAGGAGTTCTGTTGCAGGGAGTCCTCCTGCTCCAATATGATTTTATGGCACTTGATCAGAGGGAGTTTTCACTCCACACGTGGATATAAGAGTTGTACGAGGCCTCTATAAGGCTGTAGCACTCGTTAAGCAGCATGTACACATCAGCATGCTGATTCCTGACTTTCCCAAAGATGTGCACTCCAGATTTACTTTCTCAGAGAAAGCTAACAGTCACACCAATTTCATACGGGTTCCAGAAAACAATATTAGAAACATGCAAGTCTGCATGTTCTTCAACTCTCTGAACAGGCTTTGCACTTCTTCTCTGAGCACCTTTTGGTGCTTTATTATTGAAATTAACTTATTAACTTTTCAATAACTTTATTATTGGAATTCACCTGTTCCTTCTCAATGGAGGAGTCATTTTCACTCTTATCTCTTTAATTTTCCTTTCTCTGTAACTTATCCTACAGTTGAGATCAATCCCTTGTCCTGTGAAAGGATGTCCCAGTTCTACCTGTTTCTTATTTAAGTTTCTTCACATGACAATCCTTTCTAGCCCTTCCTGACTGTCAATAGTCCTGGCAGAACCAGTTTTAGCCTATTTTGTAGAGCAGGGAGAGGTACCTTTCATATTGGAATCACCCCATCAAAGTGTTATTTCTTTAATAAAATGTTAACAGAATTAGATGCATCATTCTTGTTAATTTTCCTCTTTTATGAGGTAAGTAGATACAATGGACAATAAGTATTTTTCCCACATTTGCTTTTTTATACGCCTGTTTGGTTTTATGGTACCTTTAGCTTCTTACTAGACTGGATAACCATCATCCTCACCTAGCCTCAAAGTCAGCTGTGGATTCCCTGAATTACAAACCTGAGCAACAATAGCAAATAACAATAAAAATAACAACAATAAAAAATGTATTTTTCTTTCAGAAATTTTCTCCAACCTTCAGTCACTTCAGACAAAACTCCTTGGTATTCCTGGGCATCAGCTATCCCAGCAAGTCAAGGATCTTTCAGCTGTAGGGGAGCCATCATCTCTTTATGATATCTTTGGACTGGGAGACAAATGACAGCCCAGCTAGCGAGTTACAGAACAAACCTACATTTTTATAATATCCTTTAGAATGCATAAGATGTAGCATAGAAACTCACTTTTAACAGAAAAAGAAAAAAAAAAAGCTCATAATAGCACATGTATATGAGGTTGTTTAGCCTTTTCTGGTTGAAGGCTATTGCAGTCTAAGCTTTCCCCTAACACTAGGAAGTTTCCTCCTTTCCTAATACATGCAACAGCAAACAAACCTTTTTCACGGGCTCCTTAAGAGAAAATGACAATGAATATATTGCCCTAGAAGAAAAATCACCCCAAAACTTTCAGGCAAAATGATTTTTTTCTCAGCACCTGTCTCGCAACAGGTGGAATGGGTGTTTAAAAGAAAGGCAATCAGACTGTTAAAGCAGTGGGGAAGGAAAAGCAGTAAATAAAAAAAAAGAGCAAGATGGTTGTGAAAGTGTCCGTCCAGTACCCTGAGAAAATTCTGTCCTAATAAATTTTCTGTTTCTGATGATAGACACCTCTCCCGGATTAGTGCACAGGACAGCAGTGATTCCCAAATTGCTCAGGTTTGGGTACTGGAAGACCTCACAGACCCACACCCTTTTATTGAAACCTCAGAATACCTTAAAAAGCTTTAAATCATGCCTAGCTCTGTACACAGGAAAAAAATTTCTGCCTTAAAAAATAACTCAAAAATGTTTGTTCACATCTCTGGTTTGGGACTTCTGAAAACAGTGTTGGATCCAATCTAGAGAGGTCAGTTTAGCCATCCCTCTGCTACAAGACATAAGTGACAGAAGCTAAACTCCTCCAGAAGAATGAGTGACATTTTCAGGTACACATATTTAAAACAGATCGACTCACTGCATTTGAAGGTACCATGAGAATATGTCAAGTCTGTTGCATGATACTACAGCCTGGTTTTGGGGCTGTGGACTATGGAGAAAAAAACATTTTCAAGTTATTCAGGCATCTCTCTAAACTAGACAGCTAAAATCTAGTCATCTGCAATTACAAGAGGTTAAACTGGCTGAGTGTTCTGCTCATTGCCAACCTTACGGTCTGTAGCAGAATCATGTATCGGTGTGGAGTTCAGTGCTATTTCAGCTGCTCTTCTTCATCTCCCCTCCGTGCTTCATGAATGACAGACTGTTAATCATTACTGTCATGACACTGGACTTCAAAGGATTTACAACCAGAGATAAATCTGATACCCAGATAAGGTCCTACTGGGCTGGTGGGGTCTTTGACCTCACACAGGATACCTGATCTTACCAACTCTAGTGCCATTTTTTATTATAAATGTGAAAGTATCTGAAAGATTACTCTTATTCATTGTCACAATTATTGTTCAGTTGATACTGGTTGTCTACAGGCTGAGTTTGTGGCAGGGTCCCAATACATTCACTTTCTGCCAATAAAACTTTTCAAGACTGACTATGGTTTGATTTTGCTGATCTATTTTTTAAATGAGCAGGCGCAAGTTAATTGGCTGCTGTCTACTGCTTTTGTTGGGAATTGAGTGGGATTGCCTTAGACGCTCCAAAAACAGAAGTGACTGTAATGTATGACCAGCTCAATCTAGTGCCACTCCTTGGAGATGCTTACTTATAGAGTACCTACACAGGCTTACCATCAGCTGCACATCTGCCTGCTGGAATTCATGTTGGGCTGGGCTTTCACCTTCAGGAAGCTCTGGAACCAAAAAGCACAGGTATGTCTGAGATCTGCACTGCTTTGTAAAAACTCAGAGGTGGCATTTGAGCATAGGAATTTAAAATCAGTGAAGACCATGTGGAATCTGGTGTCCAGTTTCCCACAGCCATGGACAGCCATCACATACATATCCTTTTCCACAAGGTCCTCACGCTGTACGCTAGAGACAGTTCCCAAAATCTGACACAAACTTGAGGCTTTTAGCAAAAGATAAAAGGCTACTATAACATGCATAGGAAAAGAATAAGAGGTATTTGCAATAGTAGGGAAATTGTTATTAAAAACCTGCAGATGATCCTCAGAAGCCAGTCACACCCCACACCCCAAGAAGAGACAAAAATTCCGGTGATCTTGGCCAATCTGACGGGGGGAAACATCTTTTCCTAACTTCTAATTTGTAGTATATAACCTGGACACATCGACTATGCACATGAAAGGTTTAATGGTAGTAGGTGCATCCAGTGATTTGGGAATGCAGACCCTGTTTGGGAAGAGTTTTCTTTCCAGGGAGTCTGTCCAGGCTCTGATACTACATGTCCTGGTTTTGGCTGGGACAGAGTGAATTTTCTTCCCAGAAGATGATTTAGTGCTGTGGTTTGGATTTAGGATGAGAATAATGTTGATAAAACACTGATGTTTTAGTTGTTGCCAAGCAGTCAAGGACTTTTCAATTTCTCATACTGCCCTGCCAACAATAAGGCGAGGCGTGCCCAAGAAACTGGGAGGGGACATGGCCAGGACAGCTGACCCAAACTGACCAAAGAGATATTCCATACCATATAACATCATGCTCCATATATAACTGGGGAGTTGGCCAGGAAGCGGTTTGGCTCAGGAACTAGCTGAGCACCAGCTTCCAGTGGTGAGAAATTGTGCTGTGCATCACTTGTTTTGTATATTCTTTTTATTATTGTTGTTGTTGTTGTTGTCCTCTTCCTTTTCTGTCCTATTAAACTGTCTTTATCTCAACTCATGGGTTTTACCTTTTTCTTTATTTTTGATTCTCCCTCCCATCCTACTGTGTGGGGAGAGTGAGAAAACAACTGTTTTAGCTGCCTGCCAGGTTAAACCACAACATTGCAACAGTTAAGAAAATGACCTATGTGAATCTTCACACCAGTGCTTTCTTCACCCTCTCTGAACCATCCCGTAGTGTCAGACCCCACCACTTCACTGTAACACTTTTGTAAATCCATGGCTGGTGGAGATTGAAAGAGTTCAGTGTCCTTGGCATCAGTCTGATCCCACACGTAGGTATGACGCTCTAGGTTATCTGAGACTTTCAGGGAGCCACAAGGGATGGTTGCTCCCCAAGGAACAGGCAGCCAGAAGCCAAGCTTGGTGACATATCCATGAGGATTGAAGCCACTGGTCCTAGGTGAGTTGGGTGCCTGTATAGGAAGAGGGTACAAGGACTTCTGGGCAGGGAGGGAGGAAGAGCAATAAAGGTCATTGAAGTCAGGAGATGACACTCATCACTGATTATTGCTGACCAAACGTGAATACAGGTTCACTCAAAGCTGCCTTCACAGACAGTGGAGAGAAATAAGTTTTAAAGAGCAATTCATCTCAATCATGGAATCATAGAATCATAGAATGGTTTGGGTTGGAAAGGACCTCAAAGATCATCTAGTTCCAACCCCCTCAGCTACTGGACAAAACAAACATTTTGGGCTGTGTTCCAGCATTTGCTGGCGACAGCACAAAACAGCAAATTTTCTCCAATGACTTCAGAGGAGATCCTCAACCACCTTAGGAGGAAAGGCTTGTTATGCCTTAGAAAGCATCCCTTGTGACAGGCCAGAGGCTACTGTTCCAGATGATTCTACAGCTATGACTAATACTAGTTCAGTGCTTTGTGGTTAAATCAATGAATTTCTGAGGTGGTCTGTTGAAGTGACAAAGGATTTCCCAGCACTGAAGGAACACACACAGTCTTCATGAAGATCTTTCTCATTTTGTGCGACACCAGTATGAGTGTTGTCTCTATTTGTGCCAGGCTTCACCTCATCCAGCTTTCTACACCTCCTCCTGAGGTCAAAACAAGTCTTTCCATTTATTTCTCTGACTACTGGATTAAACTCTTACAATGCTAACACAAACTTTAAGGTATATACAGGAGAGAAGTGTAATTTCATAAAAAACATTTGCTGGAGCTATAAATAACTAGATGGTGCCAGTTTAATGCTATTTCATTATTGATTAGCACCTAATCCACCTGAAAAATCTCATCATCAGATCCATTCACAGAGCACAGCAGTATTTAGCAGGAGTAGAGACAGTCAAGCCTGACTGGTTTTTAAAGCACAGGAGAAGATAAGCCTTCCCAGTCTCTTTCCCTAGACACCCAGCATGCCACATTCACCATGACGGTGTGTTATCCCATTTCTCCCACGCTGCCAAAAGTATTTTGGACGTGAAAGTCAGGCTGAGAGCAGAAAAAAGCCAGTACCAGGAAGCACCACAGAGATGCTAAGTTATTCCTGTTCTGAACCTTTACCTGGCTCTCTTTCTCTCCACTGGATGCAGATAGAGCTAAGAAACTCTTAACATGTTCACTTCTAAAAGCTGCCTAAATTTAAGCTAACAAATATGCCCCAAATCTTTAGGTATCACTACTTAACACTGTTGTCACCTCTTTTTCCTCTTTTGCTCATAAATTTAACAGTTTGGGTTAGACATTATTTTCAATCCTAGTTTTCCACTTGAGACTAATGTTTTTAGACAGAATATGTTTCTAGAATGGTTGGGCAAGTCCCAATAGCAAGGGCAGCTCCTTCTTCCTTAATCTTGCAATCTGTTTCTTTGAGGGATTCCTACTCCTGCTGCAGAAGAGGGATTAGAGCCTGAAAGGTGATTGATGCCACAGGATGGCAGTTCAGTTTTTTCTATCTCTTTCTTTTTACAGGCTAAGATACTACCCACTGAAATGATTGCATTTCAAATCCTCTTTTCAAGTTGCAAAGTCAAACCTGCAAAAACTAGGCAATGCCAGAATATGAAGGATACCTGCCTGTGTTGGAGCAATACACAATAAATAAGAGCAGGGGGTGCACATCTATATGTGTGAAAAGGAGAGAGCAATGCTGGCAGCAGAGTCTGTCCATGCACTGAAGCAGGCCGGTCCAGGGAGAGGAGAAACTGGAGTTTGAAAGCATTAAGGCCAGTATTTCCAAAAGCATTGCTCAGAGGACCCGAATAACCATCTCTCTCTTCCAGCCTGTTCTGCTGGATTTAACGCTGAGTTTAAAAATGTGAGTTTGACAATCCCAGGAAGAAGGATAAGGAACAAATATTGTCACATCTGACTGCTCACGCTACCTCCGAGGTGAAAACCAAATAAACAAACTACAAACCAGACCAATTCATTTACATGCTTTTTCTGCCATCAGGAGAGCCTAAAAGAAAGGAGGCATTGCAGAAGCCTGGAATGAGTCACCACGCTGCCTGCAAGGCTGAACGAAGCTGGGATCCCCGGGTTTGTGAACTGTTTGCTGCTAAAAGTAGATAAATATAAAAAAAATATAAATATACAGGAATTATAAAGATATGTTCATCAGGAATGAGCCACACTAGATCCCCCAGAGACATCCCCAGAAATTCTTTGGGAAAGTGCGATTTAGCCCAGGCACAAGGCCCACCGAGGAGTATCATAAAAATTTCGCAATATAAATGATCAATTCCAGTGTCTGGGAATGTTCCCTGGCACTTTGTAGACACAACCTCGAACGTTAGCAGGACTACGTAGGTGGTTAAATCCTATCTTCAGTCCTGGGTTTACTGTAGCAGGGTCACAGGTTAACGTACCAACGCCATCGTGGTCTTCGCAGTGTAAACGTGCCTGGATAAATGGAGACAAAAGTCCAGAAAAATGTGTTTGGGCAAAATGAGAGTGCTTTTGCCAGAGCGGCAGGTTATGCTTTGGAGAAGAAGCTGCAGGACTTCAGTGAAAGTCCTCAATTCACTCTATGCTGCTTCTCTACCGGTGCAAAGATGCTCACGGGGTTTGACACAGAGATGCAGCACAGAGCTTCCAAACCAGAAATCTCAGTGCTCTTTGAGGGAAGTCAAGACTGCAGCTCTTTCTTTTACACATAGGGAAACTGAGGCTTCTGCTGAGGCATGGAAAAAGGCCGAGCAAGAAATGACCTCCCTCAGACCATCTGAACCGCATCCAAACCTGCCCATCATGCTGTGTCTGCATTGTGGCTCAGCAAAGCTCCGAGTGAAAGAGTGATGCCTGCAGTTATGGACAGCTGCTTGCTGTATAGTTCACAGTGGGTAAAAAAAGTTTTTTCTGCATTCTGGGATGCTGTGGAAATAGAGAAGGAGAGAAGGACAATGAATTAATATGCTTTGATCTCTTTTTTCAAGTGCCTTTTACAGCTGCCAGGCCCACCTCCTCATTTTGGGCTCTCAGCCAATGCACCGCACCTCTTCAGCAAGGAGAGAGCAGCCTCTTCGGCATATTAATGCCTTACAGCTTCTAGATGAGCCAGGCTGTGGTGAGGACATGCCTCTCACAATGTGCTTTTAATTTCTGTTACGCAGAAAGAGAGATCTGCCGTGCAATCCGCCGGGAGATCACCTTGGTGGATCCCCGCCGAGCACAAAGGCTCAAATACAGCCTTGGCACTGCAGGAAATTGTGCAAAGCTGCAGCATGCACCAAAGACAGAGAATGTATTTGCTGCTTCTGCTTGGCAAAGAATTCTCCAGGTGCTACATACGCAACTGAAAAATAGCCCACGAGGGCAACTGAAGAAGCCAGTGCTGACCTCCTCCTCACCTGCCACGGCTGCCTCACAAATCTGCCACTCAGTATCTGAGCTGCCGTTGAAAGATTTCAGGTCATTGTATTTGGTAAGGAAGCACTTTTGGTAAAAGGTAAAAATTGTCCAAGATTATATACTAAATCAGTGATAGATCTAAGGCCCCTGGCTTATTTCCACCACTTGGGCTTTAGTTCCAGGTCTGATTCCTGCTGAGAAGTTTACTCTTCAGAAAAGTCATGGGCACATGGGCCATGCAGTCTATCCTCATGCTAAACAAGATCAATCTGGGTTCAACCAAAGAGCAGATTTCCTTCTGTACCAGATAATTTTATTTTAGGATAGAGCAGCTTCCTTCATTTCCAAGGCACTAACTGAAGGATTATGGAGTAATGCCAGCATCCCAAAATCCCACCTGATCATCCTGCAGATCTCCCAGCTTTGACATACCTGCCTTGCTTTGGATAAGGACTACCACAAACACAGAGGTGCTCATTCCTTTCTTCCCTGCTATTGCTGAGCACATTCAAAAAGCCACTGCCGACCTTTTCTGAGCTGTTGATAAAATTTTGAAGCAGCTGCAGCTTCACCGTTCATTCACAGGCAGACCTGAAGCTGGGGTAATTGTGCTTTTATTGCTGAGTTTGGAAATCCTCTTTGCTTCCATTTGAGCAGTGGAAATGGTTATTGCTCCTTCAGCTGGTCACATAGATCACAAGGCATGGGGGTTTGTGAAGGGCAGGAATGTAAATGAGATTATTCAGAGGGCGGCTTTACAGACAATGGGAAATAAAATGTGCTCTCTCCCAAGGGAGAGCAGGTGGGTTTTGGGCACAAGTCTGACTCTGTGCGGAGCCAAGACCTCACACAGCACTTGAGTGCTTCAGTAGAATGCTTTGACATCAGTAACTGTGCTAAAACTCTCTTCATCTGCTGTGCTAGAAAATTTATGCACCACCACCAAATGTCTACAAGTGTTGAGAGTGGTGAACAGCCTGCTGAGACACTCATCTTTGGACCGGGCACTGGCTCCTAGGTGTAGAAGCTTGGTCACTGATGGGACTCCATCCTCCAAGTGGTGCAGCCATGTTCCAGACCTCTTCTAGTAGATTCAGTGCAAAGCAAAGCCTGCTTTGCTACTGAAATGATCTACCTTGCTGTTGGATTTAGCTGCTTAGCTCTGAATCCGTGATACCCCCAGGGACAAGCAAAGAGGACATGAGAAGTCATAGAATCATCGAATGGTTTGGGTTGCCAGGGACCTTAAAGATCATCTAGTTCCAACCCCCCTGCCATGGGCTGTGGGCTGTGGATCCACTTCAGACTGCACTTGGACCCAGCTATGTAATTCCTCCTCAGCCTCCCTGATGTTACACAGCCTCCTCACCACCTCCTGCAGCTCAGCCACCACCGCAGGAGGTCCTCCACCTGGGCACATCTGTTGCAGGCAGGTCCGATGCCTGTCTCTGCACCAGGACAAAGGTCCGGGTGGCATCGGCCACCGTTGCGGTTGATGGTGAACTATCAGATTTACATCCCAGACTGAGGATTCAGCCCTGTGGGACACAGTTCAGGAAACCAAATACGCTTTTATGAGCTGTTTCCCAGGCTCCTGCATCTGAGCTGTGCAGCAAGATTTTGGGAAGTGAAGCACAGGTTTCCTGAGAAAAATCTTTAATTGTGTGTTACTTAAGTGTTTCTTGGGTTTGTTTTTCTGCTCACTGCTGTTGTCTGTATAAAACTGTGGTTACACAGGTAAAATAAATTAGCCATAGACACCTGATCAGTTAGAGAAATTGCTGCCATGGCTGACCCAGGTGAAACAAAGCTGCAGGCAATTTAAGACAAGTTCAGACAGAGCAAGCCTCACTCCTGAGGCCTTGCAAATTCAGTGCAAAGCTTCTGGCCTTTTAGCAGCAATGACAGTACTGTATTACAGAGCTATATGGTTACATACGGGGCACCTTTTTCCTGTAATTTCCCTATTTTAAGCCTTCCAGATCACTTATTTTTGATGATTTTTAATCAAAACAGACAGTTCATGGAGGTCAGCTGCAGACATGGCACTAATTGGAGCTCTGGCTGAACTTGGCAATGATGGTACTGCCACCTCAAAAGAACATTTTGGCCAAGTGGAAGCTTAAAAGCCCTCAGTAGACTCCTCATGCTTTGTTGTGATCCAAATGTGGTCATGAGAGGGAACCCTGTCACGCAATATTCCACAGATCTGTCTGGATAGATAGATCCCACCAGACAAATAGGTCTATCTGGTGTGACTCACCTAATGAGATGTAGAGCTCTCCGTCCAAGTCCCTCCTCACAAACATGTGTTGACAGAGAACTAGCCTGTGTGGCCAGCAATGTGCTAAAGCGTATCTTGGTCAACCTACATGGTGCTGCAGTCTCCTCTGTGGGCTTCCTTGCTTGGACGCACCCCAATTCCAACATCTCTTCATGAACACTGTCTCGTAGTGTTGTATCTGAATCTTTCTCATCCTTATGAATGGGCAACAGAGAACTCTCATCTAGCTCAATCAGCACAAGTCATGCTTTGGAAGATACTACAGATACTAAATTTAGCGTTGAAATTTCCTCCTCTATTTACAGTTTCATTCACTGAGTTAATGGCACTCACTGTTTCCTTGGGTGATTAGTGAGCTCTCAGCAAGAGGTAACATACAAAAGTGCTCACTCAAGAAAAAAGGAGAAAAAAAAAAATCCCCAAACCTCCCTTGATATTGTTTACTCCAATATTTATAATAATGAATCAACTTCCATCCGGTTGTCAAGCACCCAGCTGTAAGCCTGGTAGCTAAACCACACAAGGGCATTCAGATTGCTGGCCTGCAGGTTGTAGACTGGGATCAAGGTTTTAGCCTCACATAGCTGAAGTGAGAGCTTTACCCACAGGGACACTGCCCAGCCTCCTTCCTGGGTATACTTTTACGTGAATCCCAAGCCAGAAGATGGTTTCCCAACATGCAAAATTAATCAGGCTGTGCAAGAATGGGAAATAATTGAAAATCTACTTTATCGAATCCAGAAGGGCTATGTTGGCTTGTGAGGTTGTCCATATTGCCATCAGCAGAAGAACAAGTGCTTTTACAAAAACTCTCTTCAAGGAACTTGGAGCGAGTTTCTACAGCAAAATACCTTATCCTGCAGGGAACAAAGTTAATTTTGAATGAGGCAGCTAAAGCACCTCTGCCTGGACTGGCTTTCGGTTTTGCCAGCATCTGACTACATCCATCAGGGGTTAAGCATCAGCGGAGCATTAGTTTTGATGACCTCAGCTTAAGGATAAGTTAACCAACCTGATCTCTTGGGAATGCACCCCAAATAATTTTTCAAGGAACTCATTAATATTTCCCTCCTTTATCAAATAGTCATAAAGGAGCATCAGAGTCATAAAAAGAAGCAACACAAGTACTTAAATGGTAGGAATAAAAACTGCATCTTCTGCACCCTAGCCCAACCATAGTAGCCACTAGGCAGTAGCCTTTCCAGTTATAAGGCAGAAATGGTCTAGGAGGAACGCCTGATGAGTCTCTCCATTGGCCTCATTAGAATTTGGATCAAGTAGAGAGGCTAATCTTTCCATGTTCCCCTATGGAGCTATGCTCTTAAATGATTCATATAAACGAGGTACATACATTAAATTTGCAGTGCTGTAGGCATCAATATGCAAGTGTTAGAAACAGCTCTTTATTCAAGCAACCTGGGCAAAATCCTGATTTTCCTACCAAAAAAAAAAAAAAAAAAAAATTGCTAAAGGAGCTGGGATAAAGATGATTCTTTTAAGTACACATCTAAAGAAAGGCAGAATAATTTTGATTGTATCCGTGCCCTCTATTATTCACTGGAAAAGGTCTCATCTTTTGTGCATTTGTAAATATACTCGAGTCCATGATTATGTATTGTCATGACTGTTCTGTGATGAAATCATCAATCTGAGCTGCTCTGGAATTAAGCTGAATTTTGCAAGTGACTTCTTTGTCAGAGAAAAAAAAAAAAACTGTAGAGCAATCTCTTGCTTCTTGTATTCAGGGAATCAGCCATATCAAGAAAAAAAAAAAATCCACTGAATTAATCCACTGATGGTTTAATAGCCCAACATTCCAAGCCTTAGAAAGCCCTGAAGTATCTTAATTCATACCTGAATCTCACCTGTAGGCAGCATTCTTATGGACATGATCACCTTTTTTGAGAAACAGACTTAGTTCAGCTGTCCACACAGAAGTGTCTGGTGTCATTTGAGATGCCTCAAGGGTATCTCACCAGGCCTCAAATAATGCTCCAGAAGGACACAGGTGTCTCATTGCATCTGCATCATAACTTCCATCTTCTTATGGATGCTTTGGATGCCTCCAGATACCTGTTCCCAAAGTCTCAAAGAAGATGAGAAAACTATTACTCTCATAATTTACAGAAGAAGGAATGACAAATGATGTTATTTGGCAATTACATTAAACGTTGGCCCTGAAAGAGGTAGGTATTAACACCAGATCTCTCCAGATCATGTTCTGTGCTGTTACTAGAAGCAAATCCTTCTTTCCTCCCAAGCTACATAGATAAACCCTCTGGAGTAGGTTGGTGCTCTGGAGAACTCTGACCTAAGAAAAAAAACAGGAGAAACTCTCCAGCAACATCTTTACCAGCAGCCAAACACTAGCACAGGCTCACCCATATACTGTTAAACCCTTAGAAAGGCTCTTGTCACAGTTTTGACCCAGGGCAAGTTGCCAACCAGCACTTTCCCAGCCATTGTCCAGGCACAGTTAGGAGTCACCATGGGTCAGGGACCATTTGCGGTTTCACTAAGGGATGTCCCTTGTGCCCATCTGGAAAATGAACATACTCAGCTGCCTGAACGAGGGCTATGTCCATGTTGGCATCATGGCTAAAAACCCATTCCAGACCCAATTATAAATGCAGCCAGTCATGTCAGCAAAATTACATTTTAATTTCTAGAGTCCCTTCAGTCTGGAGACTCCAGGGAACACAAAAGCTCAAAAAGGATTTGCATATCTCTCTGGCAAGCCAGGCAGACCTGCCTGGACATGCAAAAACCCCACAGATTTTTTTTTCATACTAATTTCAACAGCAAGAAAAAAAGCAAGTTTATAGTTGTATCTTTAAATAGAAGTTTCTAGCACCTAAAGCAAAATGTGCCACTTCTTTGCCATATAAATGCAATAGCACGAGTCAAAGAGGGGAAAAAATACTTATATTTCATAAGTATATAGAATAATACTGAGTTGTACTTTTACAGTAGCTTTTCATCAGCCGCAGCCCACAACCTCTCATAACACTTATTAATAGAGCTCCAAGAGCATTGCTTTCTCAGCTTGCTCATAATTCAGAACGAAAAAAAAATCATTTCAGGATAAAACAAATTTGATATTTTTTTTTTTTTCAAATTTTAAAGTTAATCAATGGTTCAAAAGCATTGTTTGGAGGTAAATAACACTTTCAGTCTCTGCTTCAAATGTTTTAAGGATTCTTTAGGAAAGGGCTTTTTGCTTAAATGGCACTGCTAAAAATCAAAATTCCATTCAAATCAAAAAGCTGAAAGATGTAATTCTGAAAAGCAAGAAAAGAGGCAATTTAAGTGCTTTTCAAACTTCCTGTTTGTCTGATTTCTACATAAATAAATTGACAATACCAGCAATTAGCATTCTGGTGCCTCTAAATCTGAATGTCTCCTCTGGAAAAAGTTTTAGCCATAAAATGTTGCCCAGTTTTTCACTGTACTTTTCCCTGCCTAGGAATATTTTCAGAGAACACACTGTTTGCTAAGCATACAGCATCCAGAGCTACAGGAGAACAGCTTTTCTGAGCAAATAGGATGATTCAGAACTGAAAATGGAGCACAAACGCACTTCAGAGAAATATATAGCAGTATCACTAAAATCTTGACTTTTCCACAGTAAGGTGTTTGCAATATTGTCTCTATTGAGCAGAGAGAATTTCAAAACCACAGTGCTACAGCAGCCTGAAGTCCATGTCGAGACTCTAGTGGTGCTTAGTGTAATTACTTGAGTGAGAACTCAGCCAAATGGGCATTATCCTTCTGAGAAGTGGCTTTTTCATTTTAATGGCCATTAGGTATCAAAGCTTTGGGCTAATGTCTGGTCTGAGAGGCAGCACTTCTCCTAGCCTGTGCTCTCCTGCACTGTGTTGGGTCCTTTTTCATCACTGCAAGGAGGTCACCTATTAATTAACACATCCCCTGCAAAAACAGACCTACCAGCTCCTCCACCATGGGTCACCCATGAACCCAGGCTGCACAAAAATCCTAGATAAATGGCTCTCCAGCACATTATGGTGTCTTTGTGTCATATGCATGGTAAGTCCTGTGTATCCTGGACACGTTGGATTCATTGTCCATGCAGCACATGGTTCATCTGGTATGGGGAGTGAGCCTGGTCCCTCAGGGCACGACACACTTGTAGGGCACGTGCAAATCAGTTTTGTAGTATAGACCCAAGGGGGTTGATGTATAATCCGTTACCCCGGCTGTTTTCAGAGCTAGCCCTACAGCAGATCTACAAATGCCACTTCACAGTGCACCCTTCATCCTAGGGATTCATCAGGATTAAGACATCTTTGGTCAGCAGGAGTTTGAGTATCAAGTGTGTGAAGAGTGCTCCATATCCTCCAGGCTGCCAAACCAGCTCTGCGTGGCATTGACTCTGAAATTATGGGAACTCCCAGATGTTGGCTCTTCCCAGAACTGGTTTCTCAAGCCTGCAGTTAAATGTCATTCCCTAGCTACTGCAAACCAGCCAGACAGTGAAGATTTTCACCACTGTTACTCTTCTGGTCCAGAAAAGGTTAAATAGCTCTCTTCACTGACAGTAAAAGCAGCTTAGCCTATTATGCTACAGATTGATTGTTTCTTTAATTGTATGCTGTCACTCCAAACTTCACAGATTCTCCAGATATATTTCCTTCTTTTTATATGCACACACATGTGTGTATACAGATAGATAGATACATTTTTTTTTTTTTAAGTTTAGCATCAAACTGCAGGCTGAAATGACCCTAGTCACCTTCGAAATTACAACCGCTGCAAGCTCCCAAAATACTTTCTTCAATATATACTGCTCTTCCCACCTCCTCCTCATGCCCCTCCGATGTAAGTTACAAAGGAAATACTAATTAGCTTCCAGCATCAGGCATATCTGCATTAGATGCTGCTCTCAACTGACAGATACTGTACAGTAATTGGGTCAAACGCACAGATGCTCAGAATAACCAAAGCATTGTGGTTTTGCCTGTAGCTCTGTTGGAGGAAGAACGGAGAATTTCACAGTAAAGGAGGACCCAACACAGTTACTTACAGCTCAGCTTCTTTAAGCGTGCTTGACTAGAGCTCTTTACTAGCATTAATAATTTATGAGGATTTTTACAAAAGCTTCCAATATCTGACTGGTAGAAAAATCATTTTGCCCTTATAGAAAAACCATCAGGCTGAAGGATCATAAATACATTATTAACTTCGTACAGGTAGCATGCCTTTCCTCTGCCACATGCATCCACTCCTCACACTCTTTGTCTCCTCCAACACTGAAATTGAAGCATCTTTTTTAGTGAACATATGCTGGCATCATTAAGATCTTCTCATTTCTGCAGTAAGGTATTTGCAGTGTTGCCTCTACTTAGCAGAGAACATCAAAATAACCGCAGTAAACCTGACTGGTGCTGGCAGTTCATGTCGACAACGTGCTGCGCTGCAGTGTGAGCACTTACACAGTCTGAAGGATGTGAATCCTCTCACCAGCTAGGAGCTGAGGCTGAGCCCTGCAACTGGTTAATTAAACTCTTGCAAGCTGGGAAGGATACAGCAGTATGAAAGGCTGGATCCTGAGATAATACAACTCTGCACACACCAGTGTCACAGTGGTATATGTCAGAGTAGCTAGATGGAAGTCACATTGGGTCTTCACTGGTATAAATGGACGTATTTCCTCTGCAAGCAAATATTCTAATTAGTGAAAATCACTGCCTGCAGCTGGTGTTGCCCTGCCAAAGAGTGTAAAGTTGTGCGAGTTTATGTCTGAAGGGGTTTGGACTTGGATTTTCAGAGGTGGAGCATCTTCAGTTTGGGACGATGGACATTTCTGTTGGCTACACTTGAAAACATGGCTAGTCACATGATGCTGACACTGTTTCTTCTTTCCAGATACAAAGGATCCATGAGCACTCATCTAAAAGTCCTACATGGTGCTATCCCACTAACTTTCTCTGCTGCAGTACTACTACAGGATGAGTTGGATGAGTTCAGTAAGAAGGAGGTGGTCTTTACAATCATGAACAAATAAAGGGTACCACAGATGGCATCTGCTCCTGGTAATAACTCTACAGAACGTTAAAATCTTTCAGTTGGGAAGCTTGGCCATTCATCCCATCCCAGGGACACACTAAAGCACCTTGTGCAAAAAGGGTTCCCTCTTTCATTCTTCCAAGAAAATACTTTTGGCCAGACAAGAGTGTGACCCACATAATAATCAGCCCCACTTTCCTCTTTAGTTTTGTGGACTTGTCTTGTCCAAGCTGTTCAGCAGGATTGTTGCAGTCTTCATCGTTTCCAGTCTAAGAGGGATGCAGCTTTGTGCCTGGCATATAGTGTAATGGAGGCAGAGGAGCCCTTGATCCCAAAGCAAGGATCTTCAATACCGACACACCAGGCACACAGATCCCAACTTCAAAGAGTAACTCATCATTATCTGCACAGCAGTTGGGGTTAGCACAGCTTTTGAAGATGCCCACCAAAGACATTCCAGCCCTAGCCCAAAATCAAATAAATAAACACCCTCCTGAGATGACTACTCTTTGCTGATCAAAGTCAGAGTGAGTGCTGGGTGAATCTGGGAAAATCCCAGAGCCGGGTTTGCTTTGTACACGCTCTCTTTTAACAAAGCAAAGGATCTACCGGGATTTTACCCGCAGCTCAGCACAAAGGCAGGCTCCCCTCCAGGGGAAACAACCTTCCCTGAACTGGGGAGTGGGAAGGAGTGTTGGGTCAGAACTGCAAAGTCCTTCTATAAGGGGACCTCCTAGAGTCACACAGAGCCTAGAGAACCACAGTCAGGAGTTGTTCAGGTTGATTATTTTCCTAATCATCTCAGACCAGCAGACAGTTCAGACATACCTAGTTTCTCAGCAGTGAATAGCACCAAAACGCTGTGGATTTCTCCCATTGCTTCTGACCTGAGACGCAAAGATCCCTACACCTCAGCTCTAATGGGCTGTATCTTTTAAATGGTCTATTTGGGATGAAGCACAGGGAGACATTCCAGTGACCACAGGGCCTGACAGGAGCTGCACAGCTCAAGTCCTGCCTTCTCCAGACCCTCCAGCACCGCTGGCAGCAAGTGCAGCTCAGCTGCCCATGGCTCATGGGCCAAAGATTGGACAGTATGAGGCACCACCCTCGTTGTGGGTCAGCATAGAGTCAGATCACATTCAACATGTGAGACTTGACAGGCCTGCAAGGATCAACACAAATCAGCAATGAGCATTGGAAAGCCTTGTTAGACAGCCATACCAGATGGAGCAGAAGGGACCAGAAAGCTTTGTCCTGCAGGAGAAAAGAGAGGCAGCCTAGGATTAGATATACCAGCCCTCATGAGAGAGATTCCCAGCTCTTAGAATAGCTTTCTTCTGCTGGAGCTGTGCCCTGGAGCTCATGGCCAGGCTCTGGATGGAGACCCTCTCTACCTGCTTGGCAACAGCAGTGGTCAAAGCTGATGTTACCAGGACAGGCAGAGCCACTGCAAGAAGGTTTGATGTCTGGCTGCACCTTTCCCATCCAGGCTCCTTGCAGGTACCACCACCTCTTCACTCACCCTCCAATGCTGACCTGCAGCCCAGCAGCTGTTAAAGGCTGATGGGACCTGCCATGAATTTAGCACCCTCTCCAGTGGGTCACCTTGAGCAGGAACCTCTTATCCATCCACACACCTGTGAAGACCACAAGGACCCTCACTAAAGCTCAACTTTGCTAAGCAATGACACCCTCAACCCGACTCACCTTGCCTGGGTAAAAAGCAGGGTGAAGACCAGCCACAGCAGACTACTGCCCCTCTCTTGTCCAGATTTTTCTGATGCTGCCAAAAACTGGGGCACCTACAAGCACATTATCTGTGTGCATAACTCCTGCTATCAGCCTGCAAAGAAATATCAAAAAGGCAGCTCCTGGTGCTGCCAATTTCCCAGGAAAATGAGACGAACCTATGGCTGTGGGCTTGCAGACAGTGCTTGTATCTGAGGACAGCGGCTGCAGCACAGAAATACCCTGTGTTCCACCAGATCATGCTGCTCTTGCCCAAACTAGTCGGGTGCCTGCAGCTACCCACTGCAGTCACGTGCAGTTGGCCATTTTTTGAGAACACGACTCTAGAGAAAAAAGCATAAGGTGTTGGTTTCTGCATATTAATAAGCACAATACATATGCATATAATATGCATATAATTCTGCGTATTGGACATGCAGCAGTCTCTAAGAAACTGAAGTATTTTGAATATAGAGCTGTGATTTCTTACACACTTCACCATTTATTACCTAACACACCCAGGGCAGCAGCCCCACTTTTATAAAGACCAGGTACAAGGCAAGCCTGAGTTTATGACTGCTTTTACAAAACGTTCTTAAATCCCCGAATGCTGCAGGGCACCTCCCAGCACCATGTTTCCCTGATCCTGCCAACTGCTCCCTTGATTAAAGGTAGGGGAGTATCCCATTAAACATATAAAATCAAAGATCACGTGCACTACAGCAGCACATGCACAATGGGGAGGAAAAGGGATCTGTAACAAAGTGCATTCACTTATTTTCTTTTTTTTTTTCCTTCCTTTTGTCTCTGTGTGTGTGTGTCTATTGCCTGTTTCTTCCAGGTCATGATAACTATCAAATGCAGAGGAAACAAAGTCTTTGCTTTTTTTCTTAAAAAGAAAATGTCTTGATAGTATCTCTCGACTAAACCCCTTTGGAAAACTACAGCTTTTTTTTTTTTTTTTTTTTTTTATTCTATGGGGAGGCCTGTTACAAGCCTTGCAATCCCTGACAAAGCAGAGGAATGGAAATGCTCCATGTGCCATATAGCCTGCGATTAATCTGAAAGAACATCAATAAAACATGATCTGCTTCTCTTCAGCTGATAGAGACTCATAAATAATAAAGCTATAAGATGTGGAGTCCAAAGTGAAAAGACTTTTTCAGTGTCAGAAGCAGTAGGGGAAAAATCCCTGAAAATTATGTGGAAGTTAATTTAGAAGCCCCTGTTGTTTGTTCAGTGCTCTGATTCCCTTCACGCCCTTCCTGCCACAGCCTGCCACCTGCACAAAGCATTGCTGAGCATCACCTGAGATACCAGTGACCCCTGGGAAGAAGGAGTGACCTAAATTACACCTAGAATCTTTCCCCAGCTATACTGCCCAGCTGCTGTGCAAATCCAGGTGTAGATGTGCTCGTCACTTGTGTACTGCCTGTCCTACAAAGCTTGTAACAACCTCCAAAATCTGTGCTAGCTCACGTTGTGTGTTGCTAATCAAATGCCATGTTGTTAGAACGATGTCAAAACAAAGCAATTTGTTATATGTAAGTTGAAAAGCCTGGGTGTGGAAGAAAGCTTCAGAAGCCCCCACCACATCTGGCAATCCATGGATATAAGCAATACATAGACCTTTGATGTCTTCAGTCTCTATCCCTAGCCATCACACCCCACTTCTTCCAGCGTGGCCTCTTTCTACAAACCAACAGGATTCTGATTTTCCTCACTGCAATGAATGGCAAAAAATTTACCTGGAGAATTATAGGTTGTCTTCATGCTGCCTGGGGAGGAGGACATCTCTCAAGGCTATGCTCTCCTCCACAACCAGCATGGAGTGTATTAGTATTGATAGTATATTTATTAGTACAGCATAGCTTCAGATAGCAACACAGACATGCGGAGCATGAATAAACATAAGAGATAACAGACACCCCCTGTTGACTTTAATCATGCCAGCAGAAAATGGTCTGCAAGAAGGTAAAAGGTTCAGGAGCAAAAACAGAGGCAGGGACCTTCCTCGATCATAGATCAGGAAGCGGAATCAAATAAATGATTAACAGCTTGACTTATACAAAATTAGATAACTTGGTGCTATTAAGAGTTATATGGATGTGCTTTACAGGGGTGAAGGTTGCTTGGTGTTTGTAACATCCAAATGTCTTCAGTAGATTAATGTTGGTTTATATTTGTGATAATAAAACAGATGTTGTCGCTGTGGCATGGAGCCTGTGTCCATGCTTAAGTTCCTACCTGCAAAGACCTCCGTTCTTTGGAGATTTGGTCTCTGAATTTAAGTAAGTTTGGGAAGATTTCTCCTCTTCTGCCTCTAAATGATCTTCAAAGAAAGATCTGAATCTAGATTTCCATTTTTAATCTAAATCTTTATTTCCTTTGGCATCTATTTGCATCTATTTGGTGTTTTTTTTCTTCTCTCTTACTACACATAGAAATTTCACAAGTGACATAATACTGCCATGTAGGAATTCTTCATGCCTTATTTGAATTACACTTATTTACTAATTAGGATATGTTTAACATTTTAAGCGACTATTTCTTTCCTATTTGAGAGACTATTTTCTCTGGAGGGGTTGCTTGAACTCTCTGTGTTGCTGCATGAAGTCTGGGGGGTACAGCAAGATCCAGAAGCCTTAAGAATCCACCACGGCGTCTGCTGCTTCCCTGGTGGTTTCGACAGCGATGGTTGGACTCGGGCTGCAGTTTCACTATCTCTTCCTGGACATTATAGTGCAGTCTGCAATCAGCTGCTTAGGCTAGTTCAGAGCAATCGAGAAGCCACCAGCTTAGTTTGTCTCATGGTGGACCCTGGAGACCTGTGGTCAGCTGTACTGAACAGAGGCAGTTATGTTGCTCCAACACACTGGAAGCAAGTGGAAATGAAGGAAAATTTAAATGTGCCAATGCAATGCAAAATGGCTGCATGTACATTGCCCCAGGAGAGGGAGGTGAGCTCTCAGCTCTGCTGCCCATGGGTTTCTCCTTCACCTGCAGTGGCTGGTGATTGCCCTCTAGCCCATCATGACCTACCCTTGCTGCTGCGAATAGTCCATCCTCTTCCAGCTGTGCGGGTCTCCTAATAACTAATGATAAAATATCTCATACAGTGTTATTTTCTTGAACAGCCAACTTCTAGGGAGGCGGACCGGACACCAGGTTGCCTCTCTGGTGTCACCCAACACATTCCATTTCCATGACTACTTTTATTCTTTAGCCACTCCCAAAATCACAAGTGAAATGGCACTGAGGTTTTTATTGACTATTGGAAATGTGTGCAAACTTGGAGGGACTCCAGGGTTGCTAACCTGGACAAAAAGAGGTGGCTGATACAGAAAAATATTACCAAAGCCAAAGACATGAGATTAGAAGCATATTCTGTCTGTGCTGGGAATCCTTTCTGGGCCTGGCCCTCAGCAACAAATGGGAAAGAGAATAAGCTGGTGCACTCATCCATCGTCATGACAGTATCCACAAAGACAGCACTTTTCATCTGAGGAAGCTTGATGCATTTATCATAGTAACTGTCCCCAGAATCTGCAGATGCTCCTCGGCCTGGTATCTACACATCAGCCTCAACCGTCTCTGTGAGAAATAGAGATAAATGCACAATTCAAAGCAAATGAGTGCTGGACAGCGAGGGAGACAGAAAACAGCTATTCAAACAGCAAATCAGCCCTGGAATTAAAATACATGCAAATGTGTCGGTCCAAGAGGGTGAAAATCAGCTGTCTCCACTATTCATAGTGCTGGACCCGTGTACTGAAGGACAGCACCACTCCTTCCTCCATGGTGGGTGTTCTTCAGGGACCTTCATGTTCTTCCCAATGACACCCACCAGCCTGCACTGACAGCAAGGACTTCACCCCTGGAGACAGTGAAAGAGACATGGCACCTCCAAAAGCTGCCACGTAACTGTTGAGCAGCAGGGACTCTCCACGTGCATGCCATGGAAAAAGTATGCTAATCTAATTCCTATTAACCAGCAATAAAATGTGCTGAACCCATCCCAAATTCCCCTGCATGGACCCCTCCCAATGTTCACGAATAGGTGCTCATCTAATCCATGGCAACTTCTACACTGGGGCAACTGGAGAAGTCTGAATTTGTGAACCCTGAACTATGGGATCCCATAATATCCTCACAGAGGCTGATTGGGGTTCTCCCCATCCAGAACCCCATCTGCTTTTCCCTTACCAGGAGAGGCAGAGCAGGCAGCTCCATCTATTTCTGGGGAAACATTTCCCTCTCTGGCTGTTTGAGGGAGGGAGAGCATCTACAGGCAAGATAGCCTTCATCAAGTCGTTGAGGCTATGGTAAGGGAGAAGGGGATATTTGGGTTTTCTCTTCCACCCTGAGCAAGCTGAGGAGAAGAATTCAGCCCTGTCTGGTTGCCCAGGGATAAGCTGGAAGGAAGAAGAAGAGTACCACTGCCTGTCAAGGCTAGGCACAAGTGACTTGAGCCAGGACTGTCGTACAAGTTTTAGAGTTTGATCAAATGTAGTTTTAAAACTGGCCTTAAGCAGAATTCTCCAGCCACAAAGAAGAGTGAAGGGCATGAATCTCTTGCCAGAGGATGGTCTGGAGTTGCCATCCAGGGTTAGCAGTGCTAGGGCCCTAAAACTTTGAACAGCTTTTGAAACAACTCCTGTGTAGCTCCAAGCCCTGCTCTCACGGTTTCCTCTGCCAGGTATGCCCACGCTCAGCAAAGGCAGCGACTTCTCCTCTTCTTCCGTCCTCTCAGACTGAACACTGATGTCCTTGCCTCTCCCCATCTGCTACACTATAAACCCAAACCTTCCTGGTTCTTCATGCTTTTCAGCTTCAGTCTCAAAAATCCCACACAGAACCAGCAGATAGCCAGTTTTTCAGTATCTCTTCATCACTGGATGTCTTTAGCCGGATTGGTATCAGTCAGGTGCTTCTTTGGTGAAGAGTTGATAACCAGACTCACAACTTTTTTCCCATTAAGCACATCACGACACTTTCCCCTGCTTGGTCTCAGTCTCCACAATGGCCTACAGGAGCTTGTTATTTTTCTCTTAGTGGTGCTCAAACAGCTGCTATAAACAGATGCCCTACTAGAGGGAAGTCTCATTTTCTCTGTGTAACTTCAGCTCCAATATCGTAACATCTGAATAATGTATCAGAGCTGTGATGTCTACCATCCCTTCAGCTCCCTATTCGCCGCGAGTTCCCTGTCATCTTGGCCTGATGCAATCAAAGAAATAGCACAGGATGCTTTCCTAGCTCCTGGGTACCGCTGCTGAAAAGTCTCTGATCACTGTTAATAATGTTGGTTCAGCAAGGCCCAAATTCTAATGCAATTAACAGGGGAGTAACTGAATCAGCTTTATTGTGTCTCCACTGGGGACACAAAAAAATGCCTCAAGGCCTATTGAGGCCACGTGTAACTCCACAGGCTTAGACACTCTTCCACATACAGCCATATCAGAAACCACCAAAAGTTTGATCACATTTTTCTTCCCAAATTGCAGCTTCGAGGAGACTTGGTGACCTATGGCTGGAAATCTTTTTCACAAAGGCTCTTGATTTATTTTGATTAACACAGATAAGCACATCTCATATTCCCAGCAGAGAAAGGGATTTTAGGATTGATATGCATCACTGTTAGATGTGCCTCTGGTGGTATAATCACAATTTCCACCATGTAGCCAAATGCACTTTGATCAGAGACAAGCAGCAGACAAGGAGAGGACTGGATTGTCCTGGTTTCAGCAGGGACAGAGTTAATTTTCTTCCCAGAAGATGGTATAGTGCTGTGGTTTGGATTTAGGATGAGAATAATGTTGATAACACACTGATGTTTTAGTTGTTGCCAAGCAGTCAAGGACTTTTCAGCTTCTCATACTGCCCTGCTAACAAGAAAGGTCAGGGGTGTCCAAGAAGCTGGGAGGGGACACAGCCAGGATAGCTGACCCAAACTGGTGAAAGGGATATTCCATACCATATGATGTCATGCTCCAAATATGACTGGGGGTTGGCCAGGATGTGGTTCAGCTCGGGAACTAGCTGAGCATCAGCCTCAGGTGGTGAGAAATTGTGCTGTGCATCACTTGTTTTGTATATCCTTTTTATTATTATTATTGTTGTTGTTGCTGTTGTTCTCTTCCTTTCTTATCCTATTAAACTGTCTTTATCTCAACCCACAGGTTTTACGTTGTTTTCTTTTTTATTCTCTCCCCATTCCTCTGTGTATGTGAGAGTGCATGAACAGCTGTGTGGTTGTTTTAGCTGCCTGCTGGGTTAAACCATGACATGGATGGAGGCTGTTTAAATCCTTTTCTGATTACAGGTCTCAGGAGGGAACTGGTTGCTGCTTATTCAGCATTTTGGATGCTTGGTTTCCTCTCTCAGGTATTCACTTTTTCCTTTTCCAGTTCTATCACTACTAATGGAAAAATAAGGAAAAAAGGAGGACAAGGCAGAAAGAACACAAAGCCTGAAGCTCCACCCCAGGATGGGTAGGCAACCTTCATTGTTGCATTCATCAGGTTTTGGTTGCTTGACTTTATATTTTGTGGATGTTGAATGTGTATGTATGCAATCAATGATGAAGAAAAGTGAGTGAGCAAAACAGACTCTCTCTCTTTCATAGGAACCACTTATCATTATTCATGGAAGACTGTATCCTTTCATCAAGCTAAATGTGAAAGTTCAAAAAGCTACCCATCTCCTGTGCCTGGATAATAATCCAGCCTGAGCAAAGTGCCACATTTAAGTAGACACAGTAAGAACAAGATCCTTCTTTGTCCAAAATTGTGCTCCAAATTGCCTCATATACACCAACAAAGCTTTTGCAGTTTTGCTGGTGGAAATCAGTGCAATTTCTTGAGCTTTGGCAATAGTGCAAGTTCTACAAGGAATTTACTTAGGTAACAACACAGTTGAAATACAAAATTAATTTGAAGAATTATTTATTGGGTCTAGAGGGAATGTGCCCTTCTTGACCAGTAAGCTACGGCCCATATGAGCAGGGGTGCTACAGAGACCATTTGCTTAAAATAGGCACAGGAAGGAAACCCAGTGCACCACAGATATGATCACTAAAATCCGGAGTTCACAGATGAGAGGAGGGAAAGAGACAGCAGCTGATACCTGTCCTCTGATGTCATTTTAGCAATATGAAGCATAGCATCATGATGTCAGCTTTTGAGACCATCATCTGCCCTATTTCCTAGGTGTGGTGTGCCTGGGAGAGGTCCATAGGTTATATTGGGTGTGATTCAGTTCACCCAATGTTGTACATCTTCAGTGTGGACATCTCCAGTTGGGCTAAGCACTGCAGGTCCCAATCAGTGGAGACAAATGGGTATTTTTAAGAAGTGGTTCTTCTCACCTATTTTGGAGGCCTCCTTTAGCACAAGCTGAGCTGCATGTGCCACAGCTGCAGTGTAGATCTAGGCTGACATACCTAGGGGTGGACCACACTATGGTGGAAGGGTCTGTCCAGTCGGATGAGTCCCCTACCTAATCTAGGGGTATCCTTTGCCAAGTTGAATGCCTGAAGTTGAAAATTCAAGCAACCTTCCACCACAAAATAAAATCCTCTCCAGTGTTATCCATGTAATTTTTAGTATTTCAGATGATCAGCCAGAAATCTGGTCTCAGCATAAGCCTACCTGCAATCTGGTTGACTGGGCTGGGGATGCTCCACTAGCTCCATCCTGAAGAAGGCAATACTTCATATCTGCCAAATCACAATGTGACAGCTGCAGGCACCATGATGACATTGTGGCCACCAAGCTTGAGCTAAGAAAGTAGAAGAGACAGGAGAAAGTCTTCCCAGGTACACCTGTGAGCTCAAGGTCTCACTTAGGAAGTGAGCACCAGTTGATATTCTCCCCAGGGTGGGAAATGGTAGGGTGTCTTCTCAGCCGGACTCGCACCTTGGTCCGCCCCATTTACATACTAAAATTTAACTAATGGGCCATGTCATCTCCTGAGTCTCTGACTCTTTCCCAATCTCTGAATGCAGGCTTAAGGCATTTTATTAACCTTTCAGAAGAGGCTATTCAGCCAGTCAGATTTTCAGTTCATTCCCATGAGTTATCTATTTTTGGTTGGGTTCAGGTTCTCTTTACTCAGAATTCAGGATTCCACACAGATTTGCTAAAAAAATCTTCCAGCTGCCACATTCAGTAGCATCTTGGTCAAATCACTGGAAAATTCCTTTCTTCTCCATCTAATATCTCAAAAATTAAAAGTCACAAAGATCTGTCCTCATGATATCTTTACTGCTTTAGTACTATCACATAGATCTTTTTTCCATATTCAAGCCTGAACTGATAAAGTTTTGCTCATGACTGCTGAGTATTGCAAACTCCTGCAGATAAAATGGTAATAGATATCATGCAGTGAATACGTCCAGAAGAGCCTTAACATTGCCTCCAGAATAAGCTCAGAGAGATCATCTCCAGCTTCTGCCACCTCTCCGTGTGCCAACCCAGTTCACGCTAATTGTGGGTTTTCCAGCTCAGCTTAGCATATTCCTGTGAGAGATAGATTAGGAGTTAGGCTGATATTCAGCACCTTTTCATCAGTATAGGTCTCCCCTATTGGAACCTGTCATGATTTGTCTAGATGTAGACAAGCATATATAATCAAAAAGATTAAAGAAAGACAGTGGATATTTTGGATCCTCTGATGTGCTATGGGCCAGATTCTCTGCTACTACTGCTCTCCTGAACCACAGAATCATAGAATGGTTTGGGTTGGAAGGGACTTCAAAGATCACCCAGTTCCAACCCCCTGCCATGGGCAGGGACACCCTCCACTAGACCAGGTTGCCCAAAGCCCCATCCAGCCTGGCCTTGAACACTGCCAGGGATGGGGCATCCACAGCTTCTCTGGGCAACCTGTTCCAGTGCCTCGCCAGTCTCATGGAGAAGAATTTCTTCCTAAAATCTAAACTAAATCTCCCCTCTTTCAGCTTAAGGCCATTCCCCTTTGTCCTGTCACTCCATGCCCTTGTAAACAGTCTCTCTCCAGGTTTCCTGTAGGCCCCTTTAGGTACTGGAAGGCTGTTAAAAGGTGTCCCCAGAGCCTTCTCTTCTCGAGGTCGAAAAACTCCAACTCTCTCAGCCTGTCTGCATAGGAGAGGTGCTCCAGCCCTCAGATCATCTTCGTGCCCTGCTCTGGTCCCGCTCCAACAGGAAGACCCAGGGTAGGTGCAGCTCTGATGACAGTGGGGAAGATGAAGGTGGGAACCTCCTTCTGGGTCTGACATGTCTAAAATGCAGATATTTAAGCCTGAGCTTCTCACCCCAGTCTCCTTCTATAGTCAATAGAGAGAAATGGGCACATCCAGAGGGTAATTTGCCTCACCCTAAAATAAGAGCCTAAGGTCAGTCTGAACAAGACCCTTTGGAAGGGCTTGCTCACAGCTATTGGTTATAGGGGAACCCAGCTTGAGGAACTCAGATGCAGTCATCTGACTTTTAGATGCCTAAAATTAAAAGATAAATTCTCACTTTGAATCACCTCCCTGTCCCTCCCCACCATATCACGTGAAGGGACCAGACCCTCCTCTTCCATGTGACTGTGTCCCCATGCCACAGGACTGGGATGGGTGGAAAGGTACCATCCTTTATCTCTGCACAAGATATCAGACTCTTTCCCACTCTGTGTACCTGGGGCTAAGGAAACAACCTTCATCTCTGTGCTGAGGATGGGTGGGTGCTGAGCTACAGCAAGAGAAGCACAAGCTGAAGGTTAATGGGAAGGAAATTACCTTCCTGGCAAATCTGAGCCTGATTATCCTGCTGGATCCACTAAAGCAACTGGGACTTCACAAGTTAAGGCCACATGTGTTTAGGTTCCCTCCAGAGCCCTCACTCACAGCACTTATGATGAAACCCAGTGTTTCTACCTTACCTTGGGAACAGGTTTATAAGATCATCTCAATTGCATAAGAAGCTGATCTTGGCTGAATCACATCCCATCAAGGGAGAGCTGTTTCCTACTGCGCGGTGACAACGGTGGCAAGTCTGAATCCCTCTCCATGCAGCGAGATGATTTCAGCCCGAGCTGGACTCATTACAGAGTCAGAGCGACTCCTGCGCTCTGCATTCATTTCTGCTCAGAGGCATTCACTAAAAGTTCATCTTTTCCCAGTACCAGGAAAATCACTTCACTTGTCAGCGAGACAGAGTCTTTTTGATCAGCCTGAGACAGGGTGTCTTACACTAAATACCTTGCTGCCTGCAGCAAGGTGCAATCTGCACTATTTTCCAGGCTTGATTTCCTTTGTTTTCCACCCTCAGGTTTTTTCTTTCACAAAGCAGCACTACCGGGACAATTCACACTCTGTTGAAACCCATTAGACAGGTTTTCAGCCCCTGTGAGTCTTTCCACATTTTTTTTTTAATCTTTAGAAAGGAATGAGAGTCTAAGAGAATAACCTTTGCTGGACAACTTTTCATTTGCATTTGTCCCTAGATGTGCTCTAGGCACTTCTGTGTGTAGGCTGGTGGAATTTCAGATGAAGTCAGATCTTGGTCTCAGTCCCACACCTGTAAAACAGACCTGCCCACATGGTGCTGGGATTTGGAACATTTATTCTGGGGAAAGGAGAAGAAAGGTGGAGAAGAACAGCTGATATCAACCTATGATACAGCCATGTTACTGTGTTGTTCTCCTAAATGAGCAATTTCACAACAAAAGGAAAAGGAGCATTCTTAAAGAGTTCAGATGTTTTGGTGACATTTTTGAAAGAAACTATTTCCACCCACACAAGCTTTTCATTTTGAAATTTTCCTTAATTGCTCTATTGTTATCTTAATGCTCAAACTTTTGATCAGAGCACTTTGATTCAAATGAAATGTTTTATTCTTAGAGTTGCCAGTAGCTCAAAACATCGTTTTCCCTAATTACTCTAATTGCAGAGGCAGGGCAATTTGCCTGCTTAGTGCAGGAGGTATCAAATGGCTTAGGAGTCAGAGCTGAGGCACACAGGACGCCACGACTTCCTGACCACGATAAAAGCAGCACGAAATCCTGAAAGATTGCTCTTGTGAGACAGGCAATGGAGAATTAGGTTTCAGTTCCAGCTCTTCCCTTAGGCTTTCTGGGTGGCATCCATCCCAGTAGCCATAGATGCCTCCTCACCCCATATGGGGCAATCCACCTCATCCTGAAGAGGATGTGTAAATAGGTCAAACAAATTGCTCCCTAAAATTACCAACTTCTCCCCTAAATCCATCATCAGAGCCTAGGGATCTAATTTTGTTCCTAAAAGCAGCCTTCTAGTGCCATTTGAGACCCACAGGGCTCTCCCACTGCATGTCCAGCTGCCACTTCAGAGGACCTGGAGTAACTCATAGGTCTTGCCAGCCCCATACAGATGTCTCACATACATACCCCAAATCTTGTAAAAAGGCACTAAGCACATATGTTTAGTCAACTGAATAGAGCTGACCGCAGTCTTCGAGATGGAGAAAACAATAATTCCCTTAGGAGTTTGCTTTAGTAAGTGAATCACCTTTACCATTAATATTTTTCTCCTTGCTATGAAGTGGTCTTGTCTAGATTAAAGAGCCCATTAGCATCCAATATTTTCCTCTCAGTGATGCACTTTTAAAGACAGCAATCAATCCCCCTATTGACTGCATCACGGTAGATAGAGTTTGTGAGGTCTTACTGTAAGATCTATTTTCCAGTTCTGAAATAATTTCTATGGGTAGTAGAAATAGGCAAAGTAGGGCAAAAATAATCTTTGAATGGAAACTAGTTCTTAAAGAAAATTAATTCCCAGTCAATGCACATAATTCACAGGACTCAGAATTGCAAGTGTATAATAAAGTCTTCTTAAAAATGAATTTCTGCTTCTTCATAGCATCATTTCTACCACTGAATGTCATTCTTGCATTCAGGAATGAATCGTGTTCCATGCAACGAAAGGAGTTTCCCCTTACCTCACATCTGCTCCTGGCTATCACGAGGCAAGCAATCAAGGTGAGCTCTTCTTTAAAGGATTTTCTAGTGTCTTCTACATTGAGCAAAACTGTTAGCACATGAACTCCTGAGCTGCCTTGATGCCAAGGGCACTAGGGAAAGGGAGTCCTGCTAAACCAGCCAAATAGTTGAAGGGAAAGTCATTTGTTAAGTCACCCGTACTGTTGACTTTTATTACCATACTATCAACCTCTACAGTTCCTCCTCTACAGGAGGAACAGAGACTTTTATTACAGGCATCAGCTAATGCAGGGAAGTAATTATGTTAATGAACAAGACAAACAGAGATTTGTAAGGCAGAGGCAGGGAATTAGCTCATGCAATACATCAGAGCACATTTTAGCTGGGCACAGATGACAAATGTCCTCGTGACTGATGAATGAGGAAACTGAAACAGCAGTCTCAGGAACAGAAGTGCAAGCAGTTATTGCTGCTCTGGAAAAAAAAAAAAAAAAATAAAGAAACAGAAAACTTATAGATAAGGATTGCAGACTACCTGGCCAGAGATCTGTAAAATGTGCAGTTCACGGGTCCAACCTCTAAATTTTATCTGAAGGTCATAAACCTACTAATATATGGCTGAATCCCACCCAACTGCCTGAAAAATAATATCAGAGAATGAACTTGCCTCTGGAAGTATCTGCTTCTCTTGACTGATGTAGAAAGAGCCTGGATGACTAATTTAGAATTAGCAGCTATCTTTTAAACATCTGACATGAGATGAAATGTATTCTTCCCCTGTTGTTCCAGTAGGAAAGATAGGATGGGCAGAGAAAAAGATGGCCCTGCTATATAGGCTACTTGGACTTCCTGAGCTTAGGAGTAAGAGTACCTTACTGATTTTCTAACTGACTTTTTATGTGGTTGGTTTTGTTTTAATGAAACAGTGAAGACTTAGCTTCAGAATCTATGCTCAGTAAAGTCTTCCCTCATCAGACAGCTCTTCCCTCTCTTGTCTGCTTGCAGAAGGACTGATGAAACCACTCTTCTTCAAAGCAAGTGCATTTCAGCAACCCTCTACTTCCCTTCTTTGTCGAGAGTTTCCCCACAAACAGAAACCCCAAAGTCATCTTTTTCCTAGCCTAACCCTCCACAGCAGGCACCACATCAAATCCAGCTGCTCAAGCTGCTAATTTCATGGGAGAAGGACTCTGTGCAAACCCTTGCACTCACCTCCTGCCAGCCTGTGCCACCCACGCAGAGCCAAGGGAGCAGCCCACAGTGGCCCTGCTGCCCCCACAGCTCCCCAGCATCCACATCGGGCTGTCAAGATCTTAACAACTTCTCCTGACTGGGACCCGCTTGACTGAAGGGGGTCTGCATATCACTGGGTTTTGATGAACAGAGCATCTCTGTTGTTTTATTTTGTGGAGTATACTTTCAGGGTGTACTGAACACCGCTGACAAAACGTGCTGCCTGGGGCACTTAAAAGCCAAGCAAGGAATTAGTCATGGTGAAGTTTTTGAAATGTATGAAAACTACTCTTCCAGAGGACTAAAAGCTACACACTTGGTCTATTTTTAATGCAACTGGCAGTATATCAGCATAAATATAAATGCAATGTTTAATGGGTGACAAGTTATGGAACGAGCTATCAATATCCAGTTAATTGATGCGTTCTTGACTTGTGCCAATGTGAGATGTCTTAAACTCTTTCCTCACTTCACATTTTCTCCCTGCTAAAAGCTCACCCGTGACAAGTCACCACCACTCAGCTGATAGATGGCAACTTGTCCATGGGTCCAGCACAAAGGTTGTGCTGTTCAGATCACTGCAATTAAAGCTATTAAACACCCTTAGGGCCATAGGAATGCAGGAATAAGCATGTCAAAATAGTTCATTCTTATAAGCCTTAACGATGGTAGCATGATTGAGATGTATCATTTTAAATCCAGAAGTGCAAATCTGAATGTCACTCCACTCTTACATCTTAGACTGTTAACTGAGGTGTAAGTGGATATCTGACCCATTAGTTGGGAAAGACTCAAAAATCACCCTAGACTCATGGTGCCACCAGACAACGCCAGTTACAGAAGCATACATGTCTTCACCAAGCTGACACCTGGGATTGGGACAGGCTTTAGATCTATTTCTGTAGAGAAAATAGAAAAATAGAATAGACTATAATGATGCGATGTTCTGCCTTGGCCATCTGATCACCTAGAGGCTGGATGCTTCTAAGAGATGGGAAGTCTTAGTGCAGCACTGAGCTTTGGTGAGGCATCTTAAAAATCACCAGTCCCCATATGCCAAACAAAGAGTTGATGCTAAACATCAGGCCATAGGTACGTAATGGTTTGGAAAGTCTGCCACTACTTATAGACTGGACAAAGGGATAGGTTGTCTTCCTGCCAGCACATCAGCCTTTGCTTCAGGTGCTACAAAGCTGTCATGTTTAAGAAAACATTACCTCCTAACCCAAGTGGTTTCAGGTGCAAAATGCTATGTGAGGACGTAGTATAAAGTTCATGTGTCCCAGTGTTCCTGGATGGAGGAGGACAGTCCCCTGCGCAGCTCCACGTGGTGACGGGGGGAAGGTCTTCGCTGGGCCAGGGCAGTCTACCCAGGCTTTGACAAGGGCAGGACATCACCTGCTGTGCACAGAGCAGCCCTGAGCATGGAGCCTCACGTGAAGGACATGCACACTTTCTCTTCCTCTTGAGAAGGACCAAACTATGCAGAGGCCCCAGCTTCCCTCCCCAATGGGTTCAGCACACATCAGATTTGAATATACCTTCCTGTCACTCCAGAGTCACCCATGAGGACACCCCAATGCTCAGCATTCACATCTGGCAAATAAATTGAGCGTGCCGACATTGCCGCAGAGAACAACCAAGGTTAGGAATGACCTTACACCAGGCAACACAGCTTCAACCTGAACAATAAATCCTCCTCGTTTGGCAGGATAGATGCGAGCTCTGATTTCCTGGACTAATACTAGCAGTGAAAAATCAATTACACTGAGGTCTTTTAAAATTATCAAGCAAATGCATTAGGAGGTACATGCTGTCTGGGCATACGCACAGGCAGGCAGCCAAAGAAAAAATAGAAAGGGGTTGCAGAGCTTGCTCGTGATGGATTTCAAACATATATTCAGAAATGAGGGATACACTAGTGTTCACTCTCCAGAGAATCTGAGGAGAGCTTTGGATACATCTTGGCTTTTCAGGTTAAATAAGGAGCCAAGACAAATTAAAGGAATTGAAAATTATGTGCTTCTTGGGGCTATTCATTAGGGCAAGAAGTCAGCTGTGGCCACAGCAATTTCAACCTGAAAGATGTTTTCCTGTAAGTCACCACAGCATTACCAGCTTCAGGGATGCTGCTATGCTGGTGTGTGTCCTTTTGTCAGGAGTGTGCCTCAAAGCCACAGTCTCCTTGCTGAAAGCCAACACAGACTGCCATGGTCATCTAGAGATAATACTGATGCGTTGACACTTGCATGCAGACCCTGACATAGATCCAAACCTCACTGATCCAAGCATAAACAGCACAAAGTAACAGACAATTCCTGCTACAAAAATCTCCTAATCCAAATATACAAAACAGAAAAATCAAGAGGAGCATGTTCTTCTTTTACAGACAGGAAAGTGAAGCACAGACGGAGTGTAGGACTCCCCCATGGTCATCTGGGGTGTCAGCAGCAGAACATGGGAGTAAATCCAGATCTCCTGAAATGTGCTGAACTACTCAAATCTTGAGCATATCCTTCCTTCCAGACACGGCACAGACGTGAAACATGGGCAGATATCCACGCTTTGAAAATGCAGCTGCACATCAGCTGAGTTTCTCTGAGTATGATGGGACTTCCCTGAAAGGGTAGGGTAGCAAAAGCTCATGTTGGAGCTCTGCAGTCCAGATGTGGCTTGGAGGCCAGATTTTACTCGTGGGGAATGAGACTGCATTCAGAGGGGAGGTGAAGGCTGCAAACAATCAGCTTTTAACCCCAGAAACAAGAACACTTTTACAGAAGACAAAACTAAATTCATTCTAGGGAAACCGCGATATTGTAAGGCAAGATTTTTGCTGTCACACATAAACATAAAATAGATGCTAAAGACCTATATTTAAATGCTATCACTTCATGGATGCAGAGAAAGAATTCCAGTACCATTATTTCTGCTTGACTTGCGCTTGACAACACAATTTTCCTCCCAATGCTTGTTAATGCCAGCATAAACAGAGGCCAACCACTGACACATACCATCAATGCTAGTAAAAAGCACAGTTGCTTGGAACACAAAGATCCTTCCGAGAGCTCCTAATAACTGAGAAGCTGCTGCTATTATCGCTACAGCCTTTATGGATGTTAGTCAAAGCACCTCTAAATGGAGGGAGTAAACTGCAAGGGAGCCATTTCATCTCAGTTGACTTTATGGCAGTAATAACATTTCAATTTCTAATACGCCATTATTTCAAATGAGAAAGTCTCAAAGCAAGAGCTCAACCTCCCTCATTCCTTTGTCACATTGCCCTTTACTTTATGGCAGCTCGCAGGTGGTCCCACCGCTGGGGTACGTGATGGTCCATGTGCACTGATCCCTACAATGACCCAGCAAGAGAGGTAAATGCCCGCTTCCCAGTATGTCTGCACTTGTTCGCTGGGTCCTGTTTGCTCTCTGGCTCTTTGGCTCATAGGCTTACATCCAAATAGAAAAAGTTAATGCTTCTGCCCGCCCCTCAGATAATCACCCACATGGCCCTCTAATCACAACCCTCATCTTCTCAGACCCTCCATCTTCTCATTGCCTCCCTGTTGGTGCAGGCCAGCTCCCATTTATGGGTCCCTTTTGCTTCCACCAACTCTGAGAGGCACAGGCTTTATCACAAGGGTTGACTGGGGCATTTCTTTCTCGCTTCAACATCTTTCCTCAGTCTTTCAATTCAACCAAGCCTTTTGCCTCTAGCGTCATGCTGCAGCGAGCATCCTTCCTGTGGTTGCTAGCTGAGGTCCACCTTCCTTCAAGACAGCCTTGTAAGCACTTTGTTACAGGATGAAGGTTAGAGGAAGATCAAAGTGATTTTGATGAGAAATACCTGCAGTTACACAGCCTCAGGCTGCATCCTTGACAGATCTAAGACCTCATTAGCACAGTATTGCATTTATTTATGGAATTTGTAATACACTTTGGGATAAAAGGTGCTATATAAATGAAATATTGCCAGGAATTATTAGAGATTAGGACGATGCAAAAATCAGGATTTTTGGTGGCTTTTTGACTTCATCCCTCATCCCTTTCTCTGTATCACTGCATTTTGCAACAAATGGGTGGTGGAGGGGCAGAGTGATGAAAAATGTTCAAAGGGCACCAAGGGGAGTGGTTATGTTAATTCGATCTGTGGAACCTGTTAAAGAAAAATAGTGAAAGTCTCTTCTCTTTCAAATGGGACTAAGAAAAGGAAAAAACAATATATATTGGAACGTATGATAAGGCCTGGGGAATGCAGTGTTTGTACCGATGTAACCAGTGATGGAAGCGGACATGTGGTATTTTGTCCTCGAGAGTCCCAAGTTGTGAAAAGGGCCAGTATAGTGCCAGTCTGACCAGCATAATTAGTTTGGTGTGTGGAGAAGGGCCAGTGTGGTATAAACATCTACAACAAGCCATTTGAGCCACTGGTTATGCCCATTTGGGTGATGCTTTCAATACACCAACACTGTTGCACCAGTAAAGCCCCTAGTGGGGGTGCAATTATGGTGGTGTAATTACACAATTTCTGCTGTGTGCATTGATCTATGGAGGTGAAACATAAGACCTCAGGCTATAGGTAAATGGCAAAAAGTCTTCCAGATCCAGCTATGCTGGTGAGAGACAACACAAACCACCTCACCGTGTTTCCTCCTCCACTTTGGGTGAGTTCACTGGTGTTTGGCCAAGTTGCTTGCGTGAGCCCTCCCAAATCGCTGTCAAGGAAAATGCACTGCTAAGCTGGAGCAACCCCCACTCTGTCAAGATGGAATGAAGCAGGTAGGAAGGTGACTATTGCCTTGCCCTGGGGGAAATGTCCATCCACAATCTCCTTTGACAGAAGGGTCAGTTTGGTGGTCTGAGTCAATGTGTCTTTGTTTGCTACAAAATCAAATCTGACTCTTCTACGAGAACAGTGTGCAACATGCACTTGCGTAGGTTGGGGTTCCTACATAGGTTGGATTTTCCTTCCCAAACCTGCTTTTATCAGTACAAAGTATTTTTCTCTTATCTGAAAACATCTTTTCTTACTGAAGATCAGTCTTTGAGGTGAAATTCTCACCTATGTGTTATGGTCACAGGCTTGTGCTGTTGTATTTCCTGTGTGCATCTTAGTCATTTCACAATATTCAAGAAACCTCTTGGTGCTCTTGAGTCCCAGGCTGCAATGTCGCATGAGTAACAGAGACAATCACGGAGGAGGTGTTGGGAAATATAATGATCTCAAGAACTCAACCAAAGCTGACAAATGACAGTGAGATGCACTTAAGGTCCTTATAGTCATCATAACCACTTTCACCAAGTTCAAGCCTTTATTTTCGCAACCCCTCTCTAACATCAGTATGGTATTCACTTGACAGATAAAAAATTGAGGTTATGTGACCTCTCCAATGAAATAGGATGTTTCTGTACTAGTAAACAAATAAAGTCAAGGCACAGGCACTTTCCAGTGATCATCCACATTGTCAGCGTGATCTGTTGCTCGTTAGTGGGGTTTTCAGAGACTATCTGATGACACATGGGGAACTGCAGGGACAGGTCTGGGCTAAACCAAAATGAATGAGAACAGGAAAGAAGATGACATTCACTACAGTGCCAGACCACAGAGTGGAAAAAGAGAAGAGAGTTTCCATGAGTGAAGGGAAGGACAGCCCTTGTACTTCTCAGAGACATCAGCTTGATGTGTGTGTGTTGTCTCTCTGAAAGTACTGAGCAAGCTCACTGCGAGATACGTTACGTGTTTCAGGATCATGGCTTATGAGTATCTGTGCATGACTGCGATAAAAGCTTGAAACACCCCCTCACTTATCTGCTTATCTAAATGTTTTTGTTTCTCGCTCAGAGGCAAGCAATATGTCTCCACACGCCTTGTTGATGTTCTCGATGGGTCAGCTGCTCGTGCTGTGCAACTGGCAGCTCCCCAGTCACGGAGGCTGCCCAGACACAAGGAACCAATGCTCTGAGGAGGGTTTATTTTAACCTGCAGAGGTAAAGGTGTAACGAGACCCAAACACAGCTGGCAGATGACAGAACCACACTATTTCAGAGCAGTCTTTAGGCCATTTCCTCCAGCCGTGTTTTCTGACCACAACTTTAAAATAGAAAGCAGACATCCTCTTGCGACTGAGAAAAGAGATTGTAACTTTGAAGATTGGGCGGGAGGAAGGAAAGAAATATCCCACTTAAAAAGAAAAAGGCAGTTGACTAGAACTGATGCTGCCCAAGATATGAAGCAGCTTGCAAATGCTGACCGTGCTGACAAAGCTCCTGCTTGTCTCATTGCTCCTAAGACTGACAGAACCCTCACAGAAACCCACCGGCCCCTTTTCTGGAGGGGGACTGAGTCTGGTTGTGTCCTGCGTTCAGCAACAACACCTCTCCAGCAGCTGCCTGGGAGGATGCCCCTTGTTTGGTCCCACAGCCTGCAAGCACAAGAGCTGAGTTCAGCATCAGGGCTTTCAGCTGCCCGTGGCATTTATTCACCCCTCCTTGACTACACTTTATCTGGAAGAGATACGCATTGCTTCCGAAAACCGTGGTACCACTGGGATGTGAGTCAACAAATCCTGAGTCCTGCAGTCAGGGCAAATCCTCCTCACCTCTGGAAACCTCAACAGTGCTCGGTCCTCCTCCTGGGCATTTGCACAGGGACATTTCTCTCCTAATGCCTGAGTGAGGGCTGGCTATGGGAGCAGAAGGAGCAAGCAACTTCATGCCACAGCCTGTTCCTCTCCTTCCTTGTCCCATGGTAGAAGCAGCCTGGCTTTGGCTTATATGTGGCAAAAATCCAGAGAACTCTTGACCCAAAATCCACCAAAAGTTTTGGCCAAGATACCCGCATTGACCCAGGCTGGCCCTTGTCCTGGAGATAAAGAGCTGGAGAAACATTGAACATCTCTCTCCATACCACCACACAGCCATGTGGCTGAGATCCAAGCAACCACATCTCCTAGAGATTAGTGGACAATTCAGAAGAGCCACCACTGGTCCTCTCAGGCCACTTCTAATCTCTGGGAAATGCAATCTGATACAAAGATAACTCGTAATATCCCAAGTTAAAGGAGCTGTGATTCTTAGGGATTTACTTCTGTACAGAGCACAGCTCAGAAGGAAGCATGTCCCGGAGATGCAGGTGGTCAGAGGTCAAAGCCATGAGTGCAGTAGGAGAACATCCCGCTGTCCTCCAACACCGTCACAATCCTGCCCCTTGTCAAATTGTCAAAGCTGTCTGCACAGGGCAGGTATAAAGGATATCACCCAAAACCACAGGGCAGAGATATACTAGCTCACTGAGGACACAACAGATAAAATTTCTGGCACTGGCTCTACACCATTGCATCCCTTCATCCCAATAAAGAAACCTGGCACCAAGCCTTTGTGCTGCTTCTAGTTGTGATGTAGGTCGCAGGGCTTTCCAGAAAGCGAAGAAATGAAGATTTATCTTTTGGCCACAGCCATTTAATATCATTAGCAGAGCCCTGCAGAGAGCCGTTCATCAGCCATTTGCCTTTCTTTGGCATTCCCAATCATAAAAGCCTAAACCCAGGCTTCACTCCAAGGCTACAAAGCTAGGCAAATCCTCCTCGGTGTAAGAGCAGTCCACCCAGCCTCCAGCAAAGTCTGACAGGCTAAATCATTTCCAGACCCAAAAATAGCTGAAGACAATTGCTTTTCCCCTACCAGCAATAAATGCCTCCAAGCCATGATACCCTGGTCATAAGCTATAAGCTATGGTTAATCAACATGAGGTTTTAGATAGATCATTCTCCTTTTTGCCACCCTCACAGGCTGTGTAGAAGTGACAACTTTGGTTTTGCTGAGGGCATGAAGGGAGCGAGGCCACACACACACTGACCAGCGAGGCACATGCAGCTCCTTTTCAGCCTGGAGTTTGATACCATTCCCTTCCTTCACATACACCATTAATAAATTGCTTTGATCTCACAGTACCTGTCCAATGGGCTTGTGCAGACCATGGTAAGAGAGCAAAGCAAAATGAGAGTTGTTCTTCATTTAACGTGGAAATAACTAGACATTTTCAATGTACTTCAGAGCTGTGAAATCACTGGATTTCTTCTTTTGGGCTGGTTTTGCTCAAGAGAGCAACAGAAAGACCAAGGAGAGCTTCTGAGTTTCCTCCTAAATGAGAACACTGCCATTCATTATCACCGTCACACACCTGGATGAAACTCAGCGCAGCCCCCAGGAAACTCAGGACCAGCTCTCCCAAAGTCACCAGGAGGAGTGGATCAGATCTGCAGAGCTGAAGGTGAATCCCGGGAACTGTATCCCAGCTGACACAGAGGGAAAATGAACTTGTTTCAGCTCCCCAGCACCTCCAGAGCACCTTGGCTTTTCCAATCAGTGAGCCGCAGTCTGATTAAGGGGTCCCACTGCGGTCAGGACGATGTCAGTAATCACAGCGATGTACTGGCAGGCGTGGCCACTTTCTATTTTGCTTGAAAGAGGAAAAAATATGACAAGCAGATGCAAATGGAAACACGGATCTCTCTAAGAAGCCATTTACATTTACTTTTCTTTAAACAACCTGCCTTTACGTGAAGCAGCTTTGTTCCTGGTCATAAAGAACTTTTACAGCAGGATGCGAACTGGGCTAGAACAGTGTCACTTGTGCTATTACAGAAAATTGGCTTTTTAACAACTCCAGATAGCCTGCATTCCTATTTTATTCCTTTCAAGAGAAACCAGGTCAGTTGTGTTTCATGCTGCAGAGATTGCCTACAAAACAGGAAAAAAAAAAAAAAAAAAGAAACCTGGTGTTGAATATACTTAGTGCAGCTGTGCCACACCTGACTGCATTGTTTCCTTGTGTCCTTTCTCCGGGGAGAAGCACAACAAACTGGCTCTAGTATTCGAGATGTGAACAAATCCCAATTAATCCAGTGTCAACTGGTAAAGCCTGGGCTTTCTCCTGCCACCAGAGCAGCACGGGGACAGTATTTATCACCGATATGTGCTGGCAGCACCATTTCTGCCCACTGACCCATGAAGACTTCTAGAAGTAATCAGGAAAATGAGGTGATGGCCACAGCTTAGTGTCAGCTTCAAGGTCGGTTAATACAAGCACTGCTAAATCCCTGCTGAGACAAATATTTATCCCAGCCTCTCAAAGGCTTCAGTGCTCACGAACACGCACACTCACGCACGTACCAGTGCATTTCTGACTCTGGCTACGGTAAGCCTCTTAAAGGCATCCATCCACGCTTTCTTTGGGGCAATTCAAGAAAACTCTGACAAAAATGAAATAACGAAGGACTTGAGGTCTCCTGAGTGCCTGGTGCAACTTGGTGTAACCTCTGTTCCTCCTGCTGCTCTCCAAAAGGCTTTTGTAACTCTGAGGGAGAAAGACCCAGCCTGGCCTAAGAAGAAATGTCCATGTCTCTGAAAACCAAGAGCCAGGTTTGATACAAGAGGCCTTGCTGTTATACAATGTTCTGAGAGTACCAGATTAAAAGAAATATGGGCAATTCCTGGGTTCAGACTAGCCAAAATCAGCAGCTTCTCCAGTCTGGGCGCCCAGAGTCCATCACTGCCATTTTCAACACCTCATCCTCAGGCAATATCTTTTATTCCTTGCAATCTTCCCGTGCCCCATTCACCGGCTGGATTTGGTCTCAGGATTCAAGTATCATCATCTAGCTCTAAGGGCACTTCACTTTTATACAAGGCACCTTCAAACACTGCAGTGCAGGCTTGAAACCAGACAGGCTCCTCCAGGCGAGAAGGACTGTTATCCCTTCACCAAGAAATAAAAACTCTGAGCGGGGGAAGAAAGGGGAAAACACAGCATGCTGGCACCCAGGACACGAGATACACCACTGAATGTTTCCTTCTAGGTGCTGAGAAGAGCCAGAATTCTCCTCCCAAGGACCAGAAGCTTTTCATATTAAATCATTTGAATTTTTCAGGCTTCAATTCAGTTTCTCAGTGTTAAAGGCTCGGGTAAAGATGCAGGACATGCTGCAGCAAAACTGGTTGTAGTGGTTTCTTACCCTCCAGTCTCAATGCTGGCTTTTCCTGGAGGCTTCTTCTTGGAGGCAGAAAGTTCCTTCTCTGGCGTGACACTGACTTGATCCCACTGGTGATCCCACCCATCACCAGCTTAGCACGGAAAGTGTTATTTGAGGCTGGGGTTTTGCGGGGCAGATGCCAAATGCCACAGATTTGGAGCTCCCCAACTCTGCAGCCCCCATCCGTGTACTGCATTTAGAAAGACAGCGAAATCTAACCCTGTTGGATATACAATGCAGGTATGAAAAAAAAAAAAAAAAAAGAGAAAAAAAAGAGGTGAAAAGCAACACAAATAATAGCTGCTGCATTGGAATAGGATTAGTGACAAAAAGGAGGGTGTTCAGGCTCTAGTCCCTCGCTATTGTCACCAAGGAGGACATAAATGTTATACGCTGCAAGACAAAAGTTCCCGTGAGGTGTTCACAGCCCCCACCACGTCTCCTTGGCTGGTGACGTGACACCACAAGGCCGGTGAAGACAAGCCCTATCGTTTTCCAAACCAGTTTGTCACGGTCAATTAAAGCCACAGGGAGCGAAGCAGCGCTGAGATTTTTGCACATGGTTGTTTGCTTATTCTGAGTTGGCTTATTTTTTTCCCTTCCCATTTCTCTCAAACTCTGAGTTTTCACACATCAGCCCTTAAGAGAGCTCAAGCAAGGAAGGTTTTGTTCCCAAGATCAAGCTGCCGTGGCCCTGCTTGGTTCAGACACCTCCTTTCATCTCGCTCCGGCGGTGCCTCCCACCCCTTCCCCTTCCCACCCTCCTTCCCTGCCTGTATCAACAGCACGGGGCGAGAAAAATCTGCAAAGCTTCATCTCTTTCCTCTTCTCCCTGTCCTCCCCCTGTAACTCCCCTAACGAAAGCCTGCGTTCTGTGTCCTCCCCGTCAGATGCTCACTGCGCTCTTCAAGAGCAGAGGAGCAGTGACTCGGTTTGCCGATCCGCTCCCCTTTCCCCAGCTCTCCCTCTTCCACACACACACGTGGCATCATCCTCCCCTATCCGTTTTTCATTTATTTGAGTAGCCGACAAAGGAATATTTCCTGCATGAGAAGTTTAAAGAATTTTCTGATTTTTCGGGCTTGAAACTCTGCGGATTGTGTCTGTCCTGCTTCCTCCATCACCACCTAATGGCATGTGAGAAAACAGCATCTGGATCCCGCTAAATTCTGTATAACTGGTGTTGTGGGAGCAGGTTCTGGCAGAGGCACCTACGGGACTTTGTGGGCAGCACTGTCACGGTGGATTTACTCAAGAGACCAGCACCCATACACGTACCCCTGCCAAAACAGCCAAAATTAGTTCTGCCTCACCAGTCCACAGATAGGGCAGACTTTCCCAGAGAAACAAATCAGACACTAAAAAAAAATATTTTTTTCCATTTTACTGTAGGGAACAGAGACCCAGAAGGGCAAAATGATCAAAGGGTGGGGGCAATGCAGGACGGGGAATTAACTCAGCTCCATCGCCATTGCAGAAGCACACAGAGCTCCTTCCCTGCTCCGTGTGTGTGTGCAGGTACCTGCTTACACCGATGTTCAGTGCCAGTCTGGGGCTGCTGAGTACAGCCGAGTCCTGCCAAAAAGACAGTTGTACAGACATTAAATGGCACTAGGCAAGGACCTTCTGCCTCTCCCTTACACCAACGCAAAGCCACCAGTCATAAGGTCCTCTTCTGACAGAGGTCTTCACCACGTGCTTCTGGGGAGGATCACAAGCTGTCATCTTACCTGTCTACAAGCAAGGTATCTAAGCTTGAGCTGCTTGACCTTTTTTCCCCCCCCCCCCCAAAATATTCCTCCCTTTCGCACTGTTTCTAGTCACGCTCCAAATGTCCCACTCAAAAAACATTAAAAATATAATTTTCCTGATGTATTCCTGTAGACAGATGTGATGCTGTGTGGTTTAGTCTCCAGCATGCAACATATTGCTAAATCCTGCACTTTTCTTCAGCGTGGATTTTTGGTGCCGTGAGGTATTTAGTACTCTAAGACAATTTTTTAATGAGAAACTTAAGTGCAAGTTTAACTCCAAGGAGCCTGCCTAGGTTAGCAATGAAACCCTAATCGAGAAGAGACACTGGGTTTTCTCTCCAGAGGGAACAGTACTTGTGTCCTCGAGAAATACAAACCCAGAAGTTATCTTGGCTCTTTCTCCCCCCTCAAAATAGCATAAGAATGCTTTTTTTTAGCAATGAAAGTTAAGCCTAACTCAGGAGCGACCCACCTGCCTTACCAAAAAAACATACAGTGAAGCTGTAGACAGACAAGGCTGCGTCCGGGCACATTGACTATTGACTCCTTCTAACCCAACACAACCACACACCTTGCCCAGAAAGGTGAATATTTGTCTCCCCGTTTTGTGTGTCAGCTCGTGCAGGACTGGTCACCAGCTGTTCGGACAGCAACACTTTGCTGGGGTGCTCCTCAGCATCCCCAGACAGAAACCATCCTCTGGCAGGCACAGGCAGAGACGTGCCTGGCTGATTGGCAGCTCAGATTTGCTCTTTCGGCACGTAAAGAAACACTGTCTTCCTCCCCAACATGCAAAGCAGTTAATTAGAGCATCTCCCCTCCAGAGATCACCCAGGCTTAAACATTTCCCTGAATTAAAAACAAAAACGTTGCTTGGCACTGACAGGCACAATAAAAAGAGATGCTGACAGGTCTGCCAGGACTGAAAGCCATTGGCAACATAAGGAAAACATCGGGCTATGTGGCATGTCAAGGATGTCTCGTCCCTTGAAGGGTGAAACACAGGGAAAGAGGTTGCTTTTCTACAGCTAAGCCTCATCCCAGGCCTCCGAAGAGGGAAATCATCCATCCTCGAGAGCCCAACTCCATTGCACATGGGCAAGGGAAATTCAGCGTCCTGCTCCACCACCCTCCAGTCCCAGTAAGATGTCACGATCTCAGAGATGCTGGAAGGGGAATGGACGGAAAGAGTCATGAGAAGGAATCAAGGCTCCTAGTTTGGGGCACAGTGGTAGGGTAGAGGAATTAGGATAGAGGAATTGTGACTCAACTCAAATGTGCCTTGAACCACCTCTTTTCTGCTGATGATGTTGCTCAGGGTGTTGGCAGTGCCACCTCCCGGGATAAAGGAGAGTAAAGGCAGACTGGGGAAATTTGGTCTACTACTCGGTAGCTCAAGGACCAGCCCAACAAAGCTGTTGATTCTCTTTCCACCTCCACTCCTGCAGGAACCTGTGACTGTGGCTTCTCATCCTGCCTCAGTTTCCCCTGTTTGAAACTCGTGGTGTTGGTCACGACTGTAGAAAGGTCCTGATGAAAGTGAAACATGGTAATGAATGCCGTTAGCACTGAGGATGACAACCTTCCACCACAACACTGCTCTGTTCAGGATCCCCAGCTGATGATGATGGTTCAGGAGGAAGAAACCAGCAGTGTTTGAGGGTACACTTGATACTCCTTCAAGGGAAGGCACCCGCTTTTAATGCATCCTCTACATCTCCAGCAAGACATATCTTACCCTGTTTATTCATTAAAAATATTTAAGGCGTTTTGCATCACGTTTGGTAAACGCAGAGGGAGCTGTTCCACCACCCACAAACAAGGTTAATTTTGCTTTCTCCTAACACTCAGTTTCACAGTTCTAGTTGCCTTTTCATAAGGACTTTGAATTACAAGTTGCTGCACTTCACAGGCAGGGAAGGAGCAGGTTTTCCCTGTTTTCTCATGTCTGATGTGAATATTTGCTCCTCGCTTGTTAGGAACGCAGAAGAAAAACAAGCAACACATTTACCTTGGTCACATAAAAGCTAGCCCATTTCTCCCCTGCCACCACAGAGCAAGGAGAAGGGAAAGTACCAGCACCCTGGTAGCTTTTATATTCACATTGTACAGACATAACCGATAGTGAAAATACAAGGGCAATCCATCGCCTTCTGTTTGATAACGGCATACAAATTTCTGTCACCTCAGGACCCATTATTCTGGAGCTCAGCTGTGTAGTGCTAAAGTGTAAATTTAATTATGAGAAGTTGCATGGGGCTGGTGCAGCCCCCGGCATAATTTAAGCTAGTTTATAAGCTGTTTCGGTTAATAGCTGCCTGCAAAGCTCCCCAAGGGGCAGCTGGGGCTGAGGGGGTTTGGAGTTCAGCGTATCCCTAACAGCCAGGCTTGGGGATGAGAAACAGATGTTGTGATGGATGGGACGAGGATTTTATCTGGCAGGTCCTGTTCTCCCCAGTGACAAAGGGATCCTCACACCAGCTCTGAGAGTCCTCATCCTCCCACAGCAAAGCCAGCCTTACACATAAATCCAGCTGAGCACACATTGCTGTCCCCTTCCTCAACATAAACCTTCTGAACCTTGATCCTAGGGCAGGCAGCGTTCTCCTAAATCCAGCATCAGGAGGCCCACAGAAGGTGTCCCACTCATGTCCTTGCTCCGCTTTCTCATTCATTTCTCAGGGGGTAAAAGGACTGGTTTTATTGTTGGGATAACTATTGACAGCTATTTCTGTTAACCTCCAGAGATAAAGCCCTTTCTGGAACACAACTTTAACATGAGCTCTCTCATCCCAAGTAATAAAACTGGATAATATTTTCCCCATTTAGAAGTTCAGCTTTCATAACCAGCATTTTCATTTTCCCTATCTCTATTGCTGCTGCCTCCGTATACTTGCACAACCCTCCTGAAATCTAGGATTGGATTCAGAGGTCAGCTTTAATGATGGCTTGATCATGACCTGCCACGATCTTTCCTAGGATTTCCTTTCCTTCTGGACAAAGATGAGTAGGCAGCCCGAGGGCATCACGCTCAAACAGCTCCAGCTGCAAATACTGAGCAGCTAAATCCTACCTCTAGGTCCCATGCAGATACCTCCATGTGCACATCCAAATGAAGTTGTCTCAATCCACCAAGTGGCTCCCACCTTTAAAGCTGACTCAGTTGCTTTCATGCAGATGTAAACCCATTTCGGACCTCCAAGATATTTCTCCTGGCCTCCAGCTGCCTTATCAGAAGGACGTTGGGGTCTTGTAATCCTGTGTCACGCCTGCCAGTCCCATGCAAATGTCTTAGATACCATCTGAAATGGCATTTGGCAGCTATATATAGGCAATTGAATCATACCTGAGATTCTCAGGAAAAGGGAGCTCAAGTATATGCCACTGGTGTCCTTTTCTCTCCTGTAAAAGGAGTCCATGGTGACTGGTTTAGGCTTGAAGTTCAATTTTTACATGTCAGGTAAGATTAATCCTCTGCTGAGAACGCTGGTGTTGTTTAGCCTCAATAAGAGAAAACTCAGGGGGATCTTGTTAATGTGCACAAGTACCTGAGGTGGGGGGAGGAAAGACGACAGAGCCAGACTCTTCTCAGTGGTGGCCACTGACAGGACAAGAGGCACCAGGCACAAACCAAAATATGGGAAATTTCACTTAAACATAAGAAAAAAGCCTTTTCACTGTGAAAGTGGTCAAACCCTGGAGCCGGTTGCCCAGAGAGGTTGTTAGGTCTCCATCCTTGGAGATATTCAAGACCTGACAGTGTGCAGCCTGCTCTCATTGACCCAGCTTTCCACGGGGGTGGGTGGGCTAGAGACCTCCAGGGATCCCTCCCAGCCCAGCTATCCTGTGATTCTGTGCATCCCAGCCACTCCTAGGGCATGGCCAGAGATCACTGGCAAGTGTCCAAAGCATTCCACCTCTATCTGACCTAATTTCTGATGAAGAACGAGGCCAGTCTCAGACAACTAAGGCATCAGGTGGGTCCTACTTGAGAACAGCTCAGTGCCTCATCAACACCCTACTTAAGCTAAACTAAACTAAGCTAAACTAAACAGGGTGCTCTGAAGCCCTCTGTGGCCATCCTTATTCATCAGGTCTTCTCTGCCCACTGCTAATGATGAAGCAAAGAACATAACTGAAGAGAATGTGAACAGCAGATCAGAAACTGAGGAAAACACACCTTTTGTGGAATTGGGTAAGATTAAGACAAGGCATGATGCATAGAAAGGTGTTTATTCAACTCTCATCTCCAAGTCTCAAACGGTATTCAGTGCTAGACATGAACTTTCTTCTGGATGGTACCCAGCAAACAGCATGAGACTGCTCACAATGTCACTGTCCTAGAGCATAATATCTTTACGCCCTCACGCTCCTTTGACAACTTCATCCTTACTACACTCTATGAGTCTACAAAACCATTCCTATGGGTGGGAAGCCAAGGCAAGAAGAGGCTAAACAACTTGTGGAGGAAACTCAGGAAATCTATAGCAGGGCAAGGAATTAATCCTAGGTCTCCTGGCCTTTTTTAAAGTTCACTTTCTTTTGCACACCTCTTAGAAGCAGGATTTCTCTCTGCTCCTCTCCCCGCTTCCTCCATGAAGAAACGACTTAAATGGGCAGTGCTGGTATCAGCAGAGCAGTGCCTTTGCCCAGCTGCATGCAGTCGGAGTGAAAAACATACAGAATAGGTTTTGGTTATGGGAAGCTCTATTAGACCTCTGTCCCAAATTCATAGCACAAAGCAAGAAGGAGAATTCAACCCTGGAGGCCAAGGATCAGCTGATTACACCAGATTTTCTCTCTGCTGGTCCCCTGTGTTCTGGGCAAAGGGCTGAGATGTGGAACCCGGTCTCTCACTTGAGCAGCTCTTTCCTCAAAGTGACATAGCACCTCAAGCCAACAAGCAACTCCTAGCAGAAGGACGCTCCGGAGAGCAGGAGGGAGGTGGTGCTGGCTCTGCCACTGCTTTTATCACTCTTTCCTAATGGCTTGTCTCCCCTCGGGTTATTTTTAGCTGTCTTTGATGTTAGAGGGAAGGATGGGTGCAAGACCTGGTGATGCTCACAGATGTACTCATTGCCCTGAGCACTGGAGACTGAAACATGATGGGAAAGGACATCAAGAAGCCACTTCTCCACCTTCTGCTTCAAGGCTTTGTTGGTTCTTCCTAAACTGTCCTGATAAAGTTTAATGATGTTCCTGATATGTTTCTAACCTTCTTCCTCCAGGGACGGAAGCCCTTCCCAAAATCCCTTCATGTTTTGAACTACCCTCACCATCAGGAAGCTTTTCCTGACATCTAACTAAACCTCCCCTGTTATAGCATCAACCTACAATTTCTATCCTTTCCCCTTTGGGTGTGGAAAGGAGGTTATTCCCTTCATTGATAGCTCCCCATTACCTTCTTGAGGACAATAATAAGTCCCCAGGTCTCTCCCCCAACACTGCATTATTCCCCAAATCATGCTTTGGTCTTGGAAAGGCATAGCTGGAGGTGCCCAAAGCACAGCCCAAGAGTGAGCAAGCAGTTAAGAAGCGAGGACAATCCAACCTCTAGCACTTGAGCTCAAACCATGCAGTCTAGAAGAACCATTTTGTTTACCACAATGGAAAGTTTTTCCAGATCAACTCAGCTCACTGATTCCTTTTAATATAGCAATCTCCCTCCGGGGTTCCCACCCACACCAACAGTACACACACAATTGCACATGCCTCTCGCACACTCAGCCACCTACATACTAGTTTCAGTAAGCAACACACAAACACACCCAAATAAATATGTGCCCAAGCACCCCTACGGTCCGCCCACGAAACGTGAAATTGCTGAGTTCACCTCTTTCGCCATCTTCCCAGTTTGATCAGATCACTCTCATTTAGCTTTCTCCACTGAATCCTCATCCATTACCTCATTTAATTGCAGCATTTCTCAATCAATGTGATTTCATCGATTTCTAAGGAGTTGCTCTGGATTTACACTGGTCGAACAGATCGGAACCAGTTGGCAGTTTTGTTAAATGTTCTCCCCTCAAATCAATACTTAATAGATGAGAGGGATACTTGAGACTGAATACAATTTCTCCAGAATGGAAGATACTTCATTACAACATGACTGTCTGCTTTGTTTCCTGCAGCTAATTTGCAGTCTTCTAAAATTATAATAGATATAACTTAAATCAAAACAAAGCAAATATCGCATGTGAAAGATAATGCAATAGTGGTCTTGTTAAACCTCCCTTTGGAAAGATATATGGGTTTCATTGCTATTTTTAAAGGATTCATCAAAGTTCTAGAGGCAAAAGTTGTAGTTCAAAAGAAAATTCAACTTGTTTAAGGGGGACATGGTCCTGGGCAACCAGCTCTAGGTGGCCCTGCTTGAGCAGGGGAGGTTGGACCAGGTCCTTCCATCCCCAACCATTCTGCGACACTGTGACATGTCCCAGTAGAAACCCAGAGAATCAAAGAATTACCATATCATGAGATACATCTTCACACTGCTGTCAGCTCATGAACATGTAAGTCTTGTGGTACCTGAGGTTTTTCTAAAGCTTCAGATCTTGAAATTGTGCAAGAATGTAAGCGGATGCAGACTCAGCAGACTAAGGCCATCGAAGCTTTATCCCTTCCTGTGATTCCTGTCTGGGACACGTGATGGTGTGAGGAGTGGTCCCACTGCCACCCAGTCCCCCCATTCAAACCAGGCTGCAGCTGCCTCAAGTGACTCGACAGAAAATGGTAAGTAACAAGTAAAACAAACCTAAAAGTAAGGCCCAACAGTAGCAATAAGAAATGGCTAAAGAAATAAATTCACTTACAGAAGACAAGCCACAACTGGGCTGGACTGGCTTTAGACCATGGCGATAGACTAGACTAAAAAACTCAGTATAAAACAGGAAACCAGTTGAATGAAACTACCCCATTCAGCAGATCCCAGAGGAACTGGGCAGCATTAACCCCACTGCCAGTCCCACCAGGTTTGGGGGTGCTTAGTGATGTCTTTGGCATGTGTGCAAGAAAGGTCTGTATTTTGAGGGAGATGCATTTTTTAAACACAGGGATTTAAGAAAAAAGAGTGAATCGCTCCTTGAAATCCTGATGGTCTCCACATCTCACAGAGCAATGCCAGCTACAACACGAGCCATCAGCTGGGATTGATGGACCTATACAAGCCAGAGAAAGAGTGTTTTGTTTTGTAAGTTGTTGATGTTTCCTTTAAAAATACCTGTTTGAGGTTCTTTATCTCCTGACTGACAGATTCTCTCATCAGTCGTGGCCTCTCACAATTAACTACTTGCTTTTCTGAATTTCTCAGCAGAAGCCAAGCGTTGCTAGCCACGCAAACACACACATACGAGGATGAGGCCAAGACAAGCCTATGAAGGATACAGGATTTTTCACACTCTTATTGTCATGATGAAGACATTTGAGCAGCAAAGAGACTCTCCAGAGTCCAGAACAAAGTGGGAAATCACTTTTTATGTTACTGTAGGAAATTTTGGAGGAAATCAGATCTCTGTAAGACACTTACTGCCATGTACTGCCACTTACTACCTGTGAGAAAACTGGGCATTTCTACTAGCACAGAGCAGACTTATCTGGTTATAATATCACTGTTATCTCAAACAGACAATACAGTTGGATTTGGTTCTGCACAGTAGCTTGTCCTTCCATCCACACCTGCTAGAAGCACAGGCTATGGGGGAATGAGAGCATCTTCACGTACAAGAGCCTTTCACAGTTGGCTTTGCAGCAGCTCAGCTTGGCATGGAGACAGTGAGTTTGGCTTTGGTTAAAGGAAATGTTCCAGGAGATGATGGGGCTAAAAGCAAGAGTTATTCTGGGAAACACACATGAATTTTGGCCATGGTCCTAAAGGAAGAAGGAAACATGTGGCAGTAGACTCAATAAAGAAAGGAGCGAAGTTTCACAATGTGGAGGTTAGTTTCAAACACAGTCACAATTGGGTTTTCGTAGCTGAAACACTAGGAAATAACTAAGATGGATGAAGTAGAAAAGGCTTGTCCAGTTGACTACCTTCCTGACACCACACCTGGAGCATCCCCTGATCTTGCAGAGGAAACAACCCCTAATAGCACTGTAACCCTCCAGGACACCAGACAAAGCCATAGGAGTCCCTGGCTGGGGACAGCACGTGGCAGCCAGTCCTCTCTGGGTGTGCAGTCTCTCGGCAATGAAAAGTGGTGGTGCTACTTTTGACTGACTTTCATAGAATCATAGAATGGTTTGGGTTGGAAGGGACCTTAAAGATCACCCAGTTCCAATCCCCCCGCCATGGGCAGGGACACCCTCCACTAGACCACGTTGCCCAAAGCCCCATCCAACCTGGCCTTGAACACTTCCAGGGATGGGGCATCCACAACCTCTCTGGGCAACCTGTTCCAGTGCCTCACCACTCCAACAGAAAAGAATTTCTTTCTAACATCTAATCTAAATCGACCCTCCTTCAGCTTAAACCCATTCCCCCTTGTCCTGTCACTACACTCCCTGATAAACAGTCCCTCACCATCTTTCCTGTAGGCCCCTTCAGGTACTGGTAAGCCCCAATTAGATCTCCCCGGAGCCGCCTTTTCTCCAGACTGAACAATCCCAACTCTCTCAGCCTGTCCTCATAGCAGAGGTGCTCCAGCCCTCTGATCAGCTTTGTGGCTTCCTCTGGACTCTCTCCAACAGCTCCATGTCCTTCTTTTCCTGGGGACCCCCAGAGCTGGACACAGTACTGCAGGTGGGGTCTCACCAGAGCAGAGTAGAGGGGCAGGATCACCTCCCTCGACCTGCTGGTCACGCCTCTCTTGGTGCAGCCCAGGACACGGTTGGCTTTCTGGGCTGAAAGCGCACACTGCCGGCTCGTGTTGAGCTTCTCATCAAGCAATACCCCCAAGTCCTTCTCCTCAGGGCTGCTCTCAATCCATTCTCCACCCAGCCTATAGTTGTGCTTGGGATTGTGCCGACCCACGTGCAGGACCTTGCACTTGGACTTGTTGAACTTCATGCGGTTCACATGGTCCCACCTCTCCAGCCTGTCAAGGTCCCTCTGGACCACTTTGTTGCTGAGCTGCTGCTGATGGGAAAGTCTCAACAGAGAGACTTCATCTGTCACAGCCTGTTGCAAAGCTGGCCCCGTCCAGCTGGATGTCTCACTTACTGCAAGTGTAAATCCCAGCAGCCCCATCACTGTAAGTATGTGTCACCGGTTTATCCCAGCTGAGAACCCAGCCCTTTATTTTTAACTTAGATGCATGAAGACAGGAGGTAACCTGAGCTACAACAGCTACAGACAAGTGAAAGGTTAACAGAGGGTGCTGGAAAAAACACCAGACTTCAAGAGAGAAGTTTTTCAAATAAATGTGATTTCAGGTTGGCTCCAGCTCAACAGAAAAGACAGAGATTAATTAACTTCCCCCAGTAAAATCACATGCCCAGTTACTGCCAAGATGTGAATGAGACTGGAAATATTTTCTTGGCTAGAAAGACCAAGTTTATGTTGGCCATGTCGGGTTTGCAAGATGATGGACCTGTGAAATATGGACGACACAACCTCTTCTACACATGCACAGAAATACACCATCTCACAGACAGGCACCTTTACATACCTACACAATATATATATATCTCTGTGCATGCATGTCGTTGTGTCACCTTGGGCTCCCTCCGTACCCCACAGAAGTCTGCTAAATGCAGTCCACCTACAGATCATCTTGCAATAAAGTAGCCATCCAAGCAAAGAAGATGAACACCTACTTTCAAAGTGCTGATGTGGACAGCCACATCAGGAATCTATATTACAGGACTTCAATATGCAGAAATAAGTAAATAAATAAATAAATAAAAATAGAGCAGGCATCTGTAGGAACAAGTAGAAAGTCTCGGACTTTCAGAGATGCTTCTGTCATCAGTGTCCTGGACTTACATGCATCATACAGACCACAATCACCTCAAAGCAGGGACTTGTCAAACTGAGTGGCCAAAGAATAAAGTTTAAACATCCCTTCAAATGATTTAAATTGATCTGGGTACAATATCAATAACAACACTGCAATACATTCCTGTTTTTCCAAGGCATGGAGTAGACATTTTTGCCAACTTGTTCCTGCTGTGATCTCCACGAGCCCAAGTACCGACCAAATCACTGGACATCTGCAATGTTCAAAATGCCACCAGGAACAGAGCGCCCTGCCTGAGGGTCGCGAAGGGCTTTGAGGTTACAGCGACCGCCTGGAGTTTGAAATGTCCCTTCTGTCTCATTCAGAAAAGGAATGGTGGTTCCACCTGACACAGCTGAGATGGCTCCTTTCCACATCCACTCTCCCGGGACAGAAGATCTGGGATTTCAGTAGAAATCTTCTCTTAGTGATATCTTTCAAAGGCCAAACTTTAGAAAAGACACAATTTAGGTTCTGATACAGAGGGCTCGACTCATTTGCCTAAACACATGTATCTAATGACATCTGAGCAATGTTGGGACATCTGAGATATCCACAAAGGACTGGAACACAACCTACAGCAGACCCAAACCCTCCTCAGCTGGTAGCACGGAACCAAACAGGAAACTCTCAAATGGCATTAGACACTGATATTCAGACAAGCAAATCTTAGTGTGCCTAAGTTGGGGAAAACAAATGCTCAAAGACAAATTTACATGGTTCTCTACCAGAACCACGTTAATATTCAGATGTTTATCACACCACTTATGCCACAAACCAGTTCTTTTTATGCACTGCTTTTCTATGCTTTGTAGAAATCTCTTTGCAGAAGAAAACCAGCAATTATGTTAAGCTCTCTTCAAGTAATTCAAGGCTTTATCAGCCCAGTTCCAGCGTCTGCTTGTCAAGGATGTGCACTATCACACTGTTTGAATTTTATGAGTTTAATAAGCAATCTTCATACTGACAGGTACTGACTAAATTTCTGGATAAAAAGCAATGCATCTACATCGTCCAAGAGCACCCAAGATGCTAAGTGATAGGAAGACTATCGAGCAGGTTTTAAATTTAAAATCAGAGAAGTCTCCCTTAAATCTTTAGAGATATGCCACCCAGTTCCTTCCCTTCTTGTGTTAAACAAGGCCAAAGAGGGTGAGCTCATACCTTTTATTAGACCAAACGTCATATCTGAAAAAAAAGAGAAATTCCTGAACATAGAGTTCCTCCTTCAGGCTGAAATCAAAACTCAAATATTGAAGCTGAATATGAGAGGAAATGCTCCAAATCTAATTACGTTGGACATTTAGACAAGTTGAAAGTAGTTAGCACCTGCAGACCTCAGGTAAGGCTATAAGCTTATCAGCCTTCGTGAGACACAAAATGATGGGATGGGGAGGGAGAGAGTAGGAATAAAATTAATTATTTATTTCTTGCCTGCCACTGCTGGGGGAATGATATACAGGGTGGAGTGGGGGGAAGTAATATACCATAAAATCTATTGATTTTTCACATCTAGTAGATTTATATGTTTTACCTGATAGACTCATGTTTCAACAGATTTTATAGGTCTTCCCCAGGGGTGCGGAGATTGAGTGATCAGAGACAAAAGGACCATGCCTTGAAAATATTCTCTTGTGGGCACCAGAGGGTTTCTGCCTGTACTATTTTGCCCATCTGGCTCATTCTGGCTGTTTTTTTCATCTTCATGGGGTCTCTGGCAGTACTTGGTGCTCTGAATGAAATCTATCTCATTCTGGCATGTGCTTGTGCAGGACTTAGTGGATTTTGGCAGTCCTGTACTGGTGTGTTTCTCAGGGTGCTGATGGATACGTACAGATAAGCTTTGCATTTGGTTCCTCACCACCAGGAGCCTGCATTGCTTTCTCCTGAGCCTGCAGTGGTCCATGTGATGTCTCTAAACTGGAGGGATGGAGGAGACATCTGGAGACTTGCAGGAGATTTCTCAGTGAAATCTTCTTTTAGGGTGTGTTCGTCTGCAAAGATAATTCTTTAATGTTTTTCTGCCACAGCTCTGGCATAGTTTGATACTGCCCTTTATAGTGCAGTCAAAGGTACATTTGGCGACCCAAAAGTATCTCATGCTGCCATCCTGACTGCCTTTTAACTTCCTAAATCAGCTGAACAGGAGGATAATGAATTGCTGGAGAGGGAAAGCAACTGCTCACTGAGCAGTTGTTTCATTTGCTTTCTCCATCTTATGAATCCAACTCTCCAGTGGCACTTTGCCCAGTTCATTTTACTTTAGCAGCTGGTAAATGAATATGTGATCAGGAAGCATTTCCAATAAATATAATTACTCCTCTGCTGGGGAGGCTTGTGGCAAATGCAGCCCTGCCCATTTCATATGAAACAATAAAAAGGGAGAGAAAAACTTAAACAAGGAGGCTTTTCGGAAGAAATTGATTCTCACGGGTTAAAGGAAACCACCATTCAGGCCCTAACCTGGTTGAAATCAGGAAACACCCACAGAATTTTCTCCAGTGGATCTATGTGCTCTGCAGACACTACAATTTCTCTTTAGGGGAATAAGTTTCTGGTGGAAATAACAAACATTTTAATGCAGCAGCAACTGGAGGCTCCGCTGAGAAGAAGGTCTGGGTGTGCAAGGTGCTGTATATGCCACATTTGCTGACACAACAGCTGTGGATTTTGCCCTCAAGCATTTGGGCAGTGAAATTATGCCCATCTACTCTGCAATCAGAAGCTTGCAGATTGCAGGCTGCGGTGATAAAAGTGCAGCGTCTCTCTAAGCAAATATGGTACATGTAATAAACACGTTCCTGACCCAAGGTCATACAGTTCAAAGGCACTCCTGAAAATCTTGCATTTAAGTAAAGAAGAAACAAAGGATAAGAGAAAGAAATAGTTGCTTGGAGATCAGATTATTCCTTTCTGTTTAAATGTGCCTGCAAAAATAATGCTATTCCACCACAGAAGGAAGAAAAGCTGTGTTTTGTTGTTTTGTGGGGTTTTTTTAAATAAAACCTACTCGGAACCATTCAAATGTTCCCACAGCAATAAAACGGAATGTTGCATCAAGAATTCAACTTTTCTTTTCTTTGACTGCCAACCTCAAAGAAGGAGGATTGTTTCAAAGTTTCAAAATACTGTCTGGTGGTTTTGAGTGAAATTTCATCAGAATAGGCACATTCTCACTGAACTTTTCTTTGATAGAGAATAGTCGAATGAAAAAGTTCTGTAGCTGTTTTGTGTATGAGGAAGCAAGAGACAGAGAAACTGAGAGATCCCCGTATCCTGCACATGGGCCACAAGAGAATCACAGAATCACAGATCGGTAGGGGTTGGAAGGGACCTCTGGAGATCATCTAGGCCAAGCCCCCTGCTAGAGCAGGATCACCTACAGCAGGTTGCACAGAGTCACAACCAGGCAGGGTTTGAATCTCTCCAGAGAAGGAGACTCCACAACCTCTCTGGCAGCCTGTCCCAGGGCTCAGTCACCCTTAAAGTGAAGAAGTTTTTCCTCATGTTCAGCTGGAACTTCCTGAGTTCCAGTTTGTGCCCGTTGCCCCTTGTCCTGTCACTGGGCACCACTGAAAAGAGTCTGGTCCCTTCCTCTAGACATCCATCCACCCTTTAGGTATTTTTAAGTATTGATGAGGTCCCCTCTGAGTCTTCTCTTCTCCAGGCTAACCAGCCCCAGCTCTCCCAGCCTTTCCTCATACGAGACATGCTCACATTGGTGTCAGATCTACAGGTTTCAAGTGGACCAGAGCCTGGAGCGCAGATGCTCTAATTCACTTTCTTGAGCTCAGACACACTGCTAGCCATGACAACTGATTTCCGTGCCTGTCTGACAGAGCCCAAGCACAGCCCTAAATGACCTGCCAGAGTCCCACAGGGCATTCTTAGAGAGCAGGCATTGAGCGCAACTCCTTTCAGCTCCACAACGGTGACAAAGCCTGTCCACCTCTTTGGCTTATGGGACTCTGTTGAGACCTAGGTTGGTCACTCCAAAATGGGAACCCTCTAAGCCTTCAAACTTGAAAAACATTATCAAACTGTGTAAGCTGGGTTGAGTAAGCAGAGTCTTAGAAATCTGTCCTCAAATCCAACCTATTTACCTAAAGAAAGGGGTTAAATTCTCAAAGGTGCTCTGAAATTAGTCCTGCTGCTCAGGTTCCTCAAGATGCATCTCATAAACTGACTCCAGGTTCTCTTTTTGTGTTCCTCAAGCTTCAGCTGTCCTTCCATCTTCACTACACTGAAATCCTCAGTTCTCTTCTAGTGGTGCAAACAGTGGCCAATAATCCCAACAGCCAAAGGCCACATGGGACCTGGCATTATTTCCCTAAACTTTGTGACCCTTTATTGAGCTCTCAGATGCTCTCACAAACAGGGCTTACTGATTCTTGGTGGAAATGTTTTGTACTCCAAAGTTACTGCTGCTTCTAAAGCCAGACTGTTGCATTCAGCACCCACAGGCCAATTAAAATCTTTGGGACTGGTCTGACTTGCCCATTTCCCTTTGTTTGTAACCTCATATAATGTCACAGTTTCACAGCTGAGATCCTTTTTATTGAGTCATTCATAGCTGTCTGAGCAGTTGCTCTCAGGGACTCTAGACAGCTCTTCGGCCTTTTAGCTGTGCATAAATCTCTGCATCCATCCCACCACAGCTCCCATTTTTTTGCCTCTATTCCCCCCATATTCTGTCTTGACTCTGTCATAAAGTAGGTTTACATTTCTGATACTGTAAAGTACCTAGAGTTACCAAAATAACAGAACAATTTAGTTTGAAAGAATCTCAGGACAACTCTAATCCAACTCCCCCACTAAAAGAAGGGCCAGCTTCAACATTTACCAGGATGCCCACTCTTGTCCAGTCCAGTTTTGACTGTCTGCAAGGATGGAGATTACACAGCCTCTCCAGATTCCCATTGCAGTGTTTGGCCACTCTCACGGCGAAAAAATGTTTCCTTATATATTGTCAGAATTTCCCTTGTTGCAACTTTTGTTTCTTGCTTCTCATCCTTTTGCTAGGCCTCTCCAAGAAGAGTACAGCTTTGTCTTCTCCATCACCACTCATTAGGTAGTTGAATACAGCAATTACATTCCCCTTACCAACCCCTTTTTCAGGCCAAACCAACCCAGTTCTCTCTTCTACACCATGTGCTCCAGCCCCATAATCAACTTGCCTTGACTGGACTCCCTTCAGTATGTTGATGTCTGTCTTTACTGGGGTGTTCAACACTGAACACAGCTCTCCAGATACAGTTTCACGTATGCCAGCTGGAAGGTAACCACCCCTTCTCTTCATCTGCTGGCCACACTGTCACTGATACAGCCCAGGATGCTGTTGGCCTTCATCACTGTGAGGATTCATTGCTGATGCACGTTCAACTTGTCCACTAAAATAAACAGGTCCTTTTCTACAGAGCTGCTCCCCGGCCAGCTGGTGTGGAACTCAGGTTTGGAACTCAATATAGAGTTGACCTTGACCTTACTTCCCAAACATCCAAGAAGATCATGCAGCCACCTTCAGTTCAATGCCACCACAGCACTAACTAAGCTAGCTAGGTTATACCCTACTGCAGATGTACCGACATGAACCAAAGTGGAAATAAACCCCCACCTAGTAATCTTTGGTACAAATGTGATATGCATTGCCACAAAATCTGGAGACCTTACAGCCCTCATAAAAAAATCTCATATATATTTATCTTTGCAAACACTGTGGTCACCTGTCTCGTGCTCAAAATGGTGCCAAGACTCTCAGAGAAGATGTCCCTTCACAATCTGCTTCTGCCATGCAATAGGTTAATGCCTGTTCCAGTGCAAACACCAAACAATACTCTGCTAGCTAGAATATCAATCCCGCCTGGCCAAGACTGTTCTCAATGTGAATAAAGAGTGGACTCCCAACGGGAAGGGAGTCCTTGCACCGGTGCTTTCCTGGACAGCACAACACGCTGAGGCAGGTGGGTTTCCAAGAGATGCCTTAGCTGCTGACGACAAATTGAAATGCTAATGTGCAGGTTTGAAAAGGCAAAGCCGTTCCCCATCACTCATTTAACACAGCATCGCATTGTGTAGAATGCCATGACCTTTTGCATTATTGAATATGCTCATTGCTACAAAAAAGATTGATTGTTCTCCCAGGCGGTGACGGATGGATAGATACGATCCAGGGGAGAGAGTTGCTTATTAACGTGGGTCAAAGATACTCTCAAAGCCCTTTTTGTTTTTTTGCACGCATACCCACAACTATCTAAAGCAGCATTAGGTCCCACGATTAACCAACTGACGCCTGTAATTACCCAGTACATCGATGGATTTGGGTACTATACAGCTGGCCAGCCAGGAACGGATTGCTTTAGTTTCAACCATTAATTTATTAAGTATTTCAATTTTTAAATTGATCTTAAAAGGCAGAATACTGAACATGGTATTGTAACCACTCAAGACCATCAAAACAGGGGATGAGACCAGTTGTATTCCTGCCTTTAAAATCCTTATGTGATCAATCTCTTTGATGACAGCTTATTCTTGCTGTCTCTAGGCCTTCCCAGACAAAAACTGTTCCGAGTTGAACAAAATATTTCATTTTCAGGATGTTTTCCTTTTGACTTTTATTGAGATTGTAGCTGACAGTGAAGTAACAGATCACTTTGAATGAAAACTGCAGCATTTCAAGTGTAAAAAAAAAAAAAAAAAAATCAACTTTAGGTTTTTTTCTATTTCTGATGGAAACAACTGAATGAATTCAGTTCGTGTTTGAAAATCTCTTTCGCCCCCACCCTCACGAGTAAAATATCCAGCAAAAATATTGTGCTTGGTCCTGGCACACTCTAAGATATTTATCAGAAGGAAGAATGAGAAAGAACTAAGGATTGTCCAAATTCAACACATCAGGCATTATGATCAACAGATCAGTCCCCCTGTTTATCAGTCCCCTCTCTAATGAGCATCATTCCCTGCCATCATATCAGCCCAGTAACGTGTCAGCAGTCAGAAACAATCCTCTGAGCTTTCAAATGACCAGAGGTGACAAAATCAAAACCTCGTTCTGTACTAATCTGACTCGCTCAACTCCTAGGTAATGAAAAGATGCAAAGATCCACACGGATGTTTGTCAAGCACCAACCAGCATGGTAGCAGGCAAGCAAGACTCAGCCCAAGCTGGGAAGCGGAGGGGTTCAAAGAAAAACCTGAAATCACATAATCACGCTGAGTCAGTAGTATTGCAACAAAGCAGCAGTTGCTGGTGGCGGCATCGAGCTGTGTGAGCATTCAGTGGACAGAGAGAGGTGGCAGCAACGTTGATACATCCATGATGCACGACTGGGAGAAGCACCAATGCAAGAAACAGAGGCGAGCACTGTCGTCTTAGTTCAACTAAGTGTCCTAATAAAATTGAGACATCAAAAAGACAGAGACTCTTTCTTTGCTGTCATAATTAAGGACTAGAAGTTGCTGGAAGTTCTCCAGAGAGTAGAAGCTCCTAAAAGTAGGGATGAAGGTAAGGCTGATAGCATCCAGGGGACGTCGGTGCTTCCAGTGGCACGTCATACCCTTCCACACCCATATAGTCATGTCAGTTTCTGGTACAACCACTCTTGGGTATTTTTTGGAGCGTCTCAAACATCAGAGAAAAATAATTTCCTTAGGGCATAGGAACAACATATTTCTCCCACGCATAACCCACAACAAACCTGAGTCCCACTTGGGGACGGCACTGGTGTTGCCAGGTCACTGTAACCCTCCCAGAGACATTATAAACATGTAAACTGGAAGTTCATTAAGTCAGATTCTTGATAACTGGGGAAAATGATGTAGGAAAAACACCTAGAAAAAAAATGGTCTTTTTTTGTTGTTGTTAAATAGTTGAGGTAACTTTAAATAACAATCTATGTGTAATTATCCTGCTTCATTACCAGAGGCCCTAAGGTCACCATTCTAAACAGGAATCAAGATCATTAAAGAAAAAGCAATCCCCTCACACCGTATCATAAGTCATAAATCTGATGTGCTGCAAGTCAGCACCATTCCAACACAAGGTCAATTCGCTTCCCGCTGCCGTAACGCCGGTTGCTCTGCAGGAGTAAGGTCCTGTGTTTCACAGCCACAGGATAGCCAGGCGACGTGCATGTTAAATGATACCAATGTCCTCAAATTACTCTGTGAAACCTTCCTGCTCTGTCTAAATTATGTTAATGTTCGACTTAAAGTAAGAGAGGCCTCATGGAGGTCAATTTAATTTAGGGTTGTTGGTGGGGATTTTTTTTATTATGCTAATTTATGAACCAATCATGTGAAGCAGCTAAGCAGCATCCAGAATCCTAAACCACAGTATGTCCGAGTCGTAAAACCACAGAGATGGTGGTTGGGAGGGACATCTAGTCCAACCTTCTGCTCAAGGTAGGACTGAAACCAACACTAGCTCACATCAGTTATGGACCTGCCCAGCCAAGATGTCACAAACTCTGTGGATGGAGAAACCTCAGCCTATGGGACCTGTTCCAGAGCGGCACTTCCCTCCTAGTGGGATTTTTATCTAGTTTCCAACCTGAACCTCCCAAGCTGCAACGAGTTGCTCCATGTATACTTTCTGCTACTGAGAAGAGTTTAGATCCATATCTCTGCAATTTTCCCAAGAGTAGTTGTAGGCTGCCGTCAGATTGTCCCTTAGCCTCTTCTCAAGACTAAACAAACTCAGCTCCCTGACCTCTCCTTAGAGATCGCAGGCTCTTGCCCCCGGCCATCCTGACATCCTTTCACTGGATCCTCTCCAGTTTCTCCACATTCCTTTTGGACTCAGTATTTCAGGCGCAATCTCACCAGCAGCAAGTAGGGGTGCCGAGCAGGATCCGAATCCCTCACTGATCATGAGATGGCTGCGTCCTGTCAGATCATTTCCAAGGGACATTGCACAAATCACTGCTGTGAAGAAAAAAAGGCCAGAGACAAGAGAGAATTATCAGTGTTAAAGCTGATGCCAAAATAACGCAGCGAAGCCAATGCAGAAGACATTAAAATCAGCTTCTAATGGTTGAGAATCCATTTTCCAAACAGCGGCAAAAGAGGAGGTTTGCTTGGCAGCCCTCCAGCTAGCTCGTTCCTCCAAACAACGGAGGTGTCTGTCCAGGTGAGCAGAAAGCATCCGTCTCTGAAATGCCTTTGGGAGGTGGCAGTGTGCACAACTTTCATTCCGGTTGGTAATGAATTCCCTTTCAGAGCGGAGCTCTTGTTTAGACATCAGCTGGCAACTATGGTTTTTATTGTTCCTGGTTAAACACAGTGAGCAAACAGCTGGGAGCTGTCTGAGCTGCGTCACGATGGAAAACGGTCTTGTTCGGTCAGTGACCCAGAAGTTTGGTTCTGCTTGTGTCCAAGCCACGGCAGAGGATGTGGGGTGGTACAGCTGGTATTCCTGGCTTGCAGAGAGCCTCCCATGGCTGTTCCCAAAGGGAATTATTTCCATAGGGAACTCAGGTGCCTTCGTTGTTCCTCCTCCAGGCAGGAGCAACGTCTCTGCCATTGTCACCTCTCCCTCCATGTACCCTGGGGAACTCAGGCATCTTGGAGATTAGGATGATGTTGGAGCAGACATAACCAGGATGCAGTCTCGCCTGCAGTCCCGCATGCCCTGGTTCCTGCTCTTCCCTTCCTCCTTTTCCTCCATTTGTCCTTTACGGCTCCATGCTGCCCTCTCCAGTGTGCTGGTACGTGTAAGGCTTGCGGTGAGGTAGGTCCTGTTTCTTCTTCACACCCATCCAATTTCCCTGCGATCATGGAGGAGGGAACACAGAAATCAGCACTGACGGCAGCAAAAAGGTAGGAGGAAGATGTGGTTGTTATAAAAACAAGTTAATCACAGAGCATACGCTGCTGGGGAGGAAGGACTAATGGGATGCTGCGAGGTCCTTTTCACCACCAGCAAAGCACCTCTCAAACCCAGTTTGGTCACTGGAAGCAGCCTGGTGACCTCAGTCAGCTCCAGCTCAGGGTCTGCCCAGCACTGGCTTACGGGATACACCCCAGGATAGACAGCAAGGCTTGAGGTCCTGCCTGGGAGCAACCCTGCGTGTCGTCTACCCCCTCCACCTCCAGAGCTGCCCACTGCCAGTAAAGGGCGGCATCGCTGTTTGCCCGTTTATTAGCAGTTTTGGAAACAAGGTTTTGCTTCAAATCCCTTTCCATCTGACAACTTTCCAAGCAGTTACCACAGATGGATTAAGTACCAGAAATGTATGCATGTATGCCTCCAGACTTCTTGCTAATTAAGCCGCTGTTTTTTTTCTCTTGGAAACCCTCCCGTCCCTTCCTGAATCCCTCAGGCTGAGAACAAAGCCCTGATGCTCAGATCAGGAGCACCAATATTTAGCACTAAGAATGATGCTTTGTTCCTTAAAGAATATCAAGGCAAAAAAAAGAAGCTGCAGTGACTTTGCTTTTGACAAATTGGTTCCAACACTAGGTAGGTAAGTGGATTTGCATCCCTGAAGTGATCCTCCTACTGTCTCCAGGGTGTTTTATCTCCGCTTCATGAATCCCACAGCAAAATCTACTGGGAGAATCGTAGCATTCGTACAAGCAGGTAGAAAAATTGGCAGGTTCCCTGAGTCAGCTGCTTGGCTCCCTTCCCAGCCTGAGCACACCAGATTAGCTTGTACACTGGTGCCTCCCAGTGCCTGCAAGAGAGAGAAACAGAAAGCTTGAGAAGTAACAATGAAGATTGTCACAATCTTTTTATTTTAAATACAAATACCCACTCGCACTTGGTGGGGGTGAGCGCAGGGAACAGCCAAGGACACATGAATTCTAGGAACAGAAGCAGCAAGGCTTCTCCCTGCTCGGTTTAGTGTAGCAATCGTGACAGCACAGAGTGCTGTTGCTTCTCACCTGCTCCCTCTGACCCCAGCATCTGCAGAGCAAGCCAGCCTCAGTGAGGCGCTTCAAAAAAGAGGAGAAAAACGATGGTATGGGCTGCATACAAAGCAGAAGCTTCAGTACCAACATGGGACACATCACGGGAATTTTAACTTGTGAGCCCAGACCAGCAACTCAGCTTGACTATGCTGCCAACTCTTGAGATGCCTGGAGCATCGGAGGTCCCTGCTCTGTGTCATCCAAATGTTTCTCAAGAGCCTTAAATGAAACGCGTGTGGAGGTGAAAGGCACCACCTTGGGAGGACACCCATCTTCTGCAAGGATGACCCAGTTCCTGGCCATGCTCACAGCAGATATGTTCAACTTCTGCCTCGTTGTGAGGGAAGCCTGACACTGTACACACGTTGAGCTCAACGCGTGAAGACGGCAAAACCCATGGCGAGGCAGAGCCGCTGCAATCCCTGGCACCCAGAACCACGCCTGGCTCCGCAGCTGGAGGTGCACCGCACATCACGCATTCTCCTGTGGTCAGGGCACACCGTATCCCACCGAACAGGGGGCTTTCTACCGCTGGAAGCCGGATGTGATGTGCATGGGCTTATTCAGCACATCTGGCACCTCCTCTGCAGCTGGACTTGGGGTTTTTGGCCTCATCCAGCAGGGAAGCACAAATAGTTTGGAGCCGATCATGCCAGGTCTGTGCCCTCAGCGCTCGCTCCAGGCCACAGCAGGTGGGAGGAGGTGGGACCTCCCAGGAGAAGGCCTCTTGTTTGTTCTGCGTGGTGCATACCAATGAGCACTAATGTATTTCAGAGCTGAACTTTCCACCTAATTGCTTTTTACTGTTTCCCTACAAGAGCCCAGAGAAATAAAGGATTTTATATGTTAATGTCTTTCCTTGCGTAACAAAAGAATAAATCTCAGCCCTCCGCAGCCGTATGCCATGCCATACTGACTGGTGCTTTACATTTTAATGGTCATTATTTCAAGCCTTTCTTACTGTTCTTATATCGGACAACATTTATTCCACCAAAGGGAATTTCATATGCTTCTGTGTTTGCTTTAAGTGGGAACAGAAAGCAAAGACTTTTAAGAACTGTTCCATGTTACTGTTTAATTACTTTTAAAATGGTTCTTCCCAAGCAGCCTGGATCAGCCTTCCTGGGGCTAGAAAAAAAAAAAATTACTCAAGGGAAAGACCTGCAGCCTCAGGGATGGGGAGACACCTCCCCTTCTAGCAGCATCTTCCTGAGAGATTGACTTAAGCTAATTGTTAAAAACATGCACGAGTTCAAGTTCATGCGGCTATTCACCACCATAATTTGGTGAAAAAGAGCTACCACCGCATCTGGCAGGGGGCAGACCCAAGGGAAAGGACATTACCTCTGATCTGTCTGCCCACCCACAGAGGTTAACAGCTTCTCTCCTTGAACAGCCCTTCCTGAAGTGCCCGAGGAATACAGTCGCATAATATTGCGCATTTGCAGCATGGGAAAAACGTAGCAGATACTACTCACTCCCACTCCAAGGTCCTCATTTTTTGCCAGAACACCACTTTAGGGGGAAAACACCACATGGCAATTGGTCAAATTTAAAAATATCACTTTGATAGGTCTTTTGGAAAAGACAGACTAAGGGGAAGAGGATTAATCCCCTCCGGGGAGCTCAAACACACCTTCATTTCCTGCTGACATGATATTGCTTCTTTCCCAAGTGTTCTCCAAAAGATCATACCTTTAGTAGAGATTTATTTGCAGACAACCAGGAGGTACCTGTAAAAGCCAAGAGGCATGGAGTAAAGCCTCCAACCTCTTCAGCCCACATCCTCAGCGGAAACACCTCACGCTGAGGTTAAGACGTGTGGGTTGATTGCTTTTAAAAGCAAAGAGATAGTTCAACTGTCCCCAAGTCCTGCCTGCCCGTTTTTGGGCTTGCTCCAAGAGTGGCCAAGCCAGCCAGCATCACCAGTAATGGATTTGAAGACAGAGCTGTTCTTTTTCTTGCAGCCACTGTTTCCTTCCCCCCACCAAAACAGTGCAATTAGGTCACATTTGAAAGTCAGCACACAGCAGAAGTTGAGTTACTTTGTTTAAAATAAAAACATGTATTTCTATCACCTTAGGAGTTGTTCCTCTTTTGGCACAGGGACCCTCTGATCCTCCCACCTCCTTTTATCAGCATCTTCAAAAGAAAAGGGGAGTTATAATTGCTTTCTCCCCTCACCTTAGGAAAAAAAAAAAAAAAAAGGTAAAGGCTGCTGTTCTTCTCTACTGGCATCTTGAGAAGAAACATGCTTTGAGCAATCATTTATTTACAGAACAAAAGTAACATCTAGATTTCAAAGAGCAGAGCAGTTCAGAAGAATAAGGCGCTCTCCTCCCTCCCCCGCCATCAGCTTTTGGTTATTATCACCCACTGTCTGCACAGCCTACTGTTCTGCCTCTTTCCTCACTACAGGGGCATACGCAGCTTCTCTTTCTCTTTCGAGCACAGCAACAAGCGCTGCAGCACTGTAACTATCTCACACCTACTGCTGACATTTCCGTTCCGCAAGGCAGCATCCCAGCAAGCTCCAAGGCTAAAAGGCCACGTCAAGGCAAAGAGACGGACGTATCTTTAAAGCAGAAGAGTAACAGTAAAGAATTTTTGCAGTTCTCCCAGCTTCACTGTCCCCACAACTGCCTTCTTGATAAAGAATAAGCCTCAGAGATTAGAAAATATTTCCATTTTTTACACAGTGGAAACCAGAGGAAGAACCCAGCCCTTTACCCATCATGTTTTGCTTCTGCTACAGACATCTAGGTATCGTTCCTGCAGAGGAGCAGAAAAATGGGAAGAAACCAGCAGTACCACAAGCCTGATTTCTTCCAGCTTTTTAATTTTTACCTGATTCTTTGGTTCCTGGTTAAGCAGGGTGCTTTAAGAAAGCATCACTCTCCCAAAGCACATTCACTGACACCTGAACCCATCGCATTCAGATGAGGGGGAATGCTGAATTTTCTGTCACATAGAGTCTTTCATTTCTACAAAGTCTGATGAATCGATGTCTTCAGAGCCTTTATCAAAGGTGGCTCTAATGTGCCCAAAAAAGTCCATAAACTCTTAGCAGGGACTGACTAGTAGGATTAACTAATAAGCCTAGTTCCATTAAGAGACCAGGCTGAAAATCTGACAGCAATCTGCAAAATCTCCACTACTCACTGTCAAACAAATGGAAAAGGACCTGCGAGACCATGTTACATCTTACTTCACATACTTCAACACTTCAAAATGCAAGTTTTGCAGGAGAAGCCTCTATAACATGGTCCCTGAAAGTAAAGAGCAAGACTCTTAAAGCTACAAAGATTATATCACAGCCTATCGCAATCTGTTGCTTCAATAAGCAAGTTTCTATATATTTATAAATATATTTATATAGTTCAAGTGATGAATCAGTGACTCTTCAGTGTGCAGATGACTGAATAAAAATTATACCTAATTCCCCCTGAACAAAAAGCCAGTGCGCACCCAGGTAGATTAGGTATCGGACAGATCATTATCTCAGAGAAAGCCACCCTGACTTTAAACATATTTTTTCCTGTAAGAGACCACATACAATCCAGCATGCACTACGACAGCATTTGAAATCACTCTGGTTTTGAAGGTATTTGTTAAAGAGAAGAACTGAGCTTATTTTTAAAACAGTTTTAACATTGCCACATGAAACACAAAGATGCAGAAGAAAATGAGATGGCTAACCTACCTTGTTTCTAATATACTCAGCTATTTCAAAACTATACATGAAGACAATCATTACAAAAAAGCCATTTATTAGATATATGTACATATATACATACACATGCAAAATGATTTTATACACATTTACACAGGTTCAATTATTAATACAGTGCAAAAAATGTCTAAAAAGGTACCAGCCCACCTTCTACAAACTTAACAGGTCTTTGGGGAAAAAAAAAAAATCCCACAGAAAATGATCAGCTTCATAAAGTGACTAAGCACTGCAAATCTTTAAATTAATGAAGTTTATTCTTTGCCAATTTTCTCGTGCTGAGCTGCTGGGTGAGGAAGAGTTTCCAAAAGACTCATCTTGAAAACTGACAGAATTAAGGAGATGCAATTCAAACTACATTAAACAGTTTAAAGTCGAACAAAAAGGGACGGATTCTTGTTTGGGGATTTGATTCAATACACGCATAATCCCGCGTTATGAGTCAGATTTCACGTACTCAAATTGCAAGTCATTCTTTTTTATGAAATCTTAAAGCACCAAGATCAACGTAAACTATTCTATTCCTCTTGCTGTTTCACCAGAAGGAAAAGTTTAACTGTATAACTACCATACAGATGTAGGAGCCATTCTAAATATTAACATTAAAAATAAAAATAGGTGAAACTACAGGTGAAACTACATGTGCTCTGCCTCATCCCTGAATCATAATCCAAACCTACAAAGTGTGCAGATACTAACACACATACATTAATCCATATAGATTCTTTAATATGGTTTACACACGTTACGGGGGGGGAAAAAAAAGGTTGCAAAGGGATTAAGACTAACAGCAAACCAGAGCTTTGCTCATTTCGTAGAAAAGAGCTAGCTGCATCCTCCATCTAATCCACAAAGAAAAAAAAAAAATATTAAACAAAAGCTGAATTTAATCTTTATCCACTGTAGTTATGTTAATTACGCAAGCTATCTAAACACCTTGTCCTACCACTCTTATTGCAGAGCTGTTGCTAAGATCACCTGGCACAGGGATGTATTTGGTTTACCATAAAGCAAACAGTCAGATGCTCGGGAAGCATAAGGAACGTTAGAGGTTAGTCCAATCAGCTCAATACAAGGATGAGGAACAGAAAGCAGATAACGGTTCACTGGCCCCATGCCCCAGATGTAAATGCTCTGCGTGCCTTAAGCTACAGCAGGCAGATAAAGATCTAAGCCTGTGGAGAAACAGGAAAGCTCTTTTGGACTCTTTAGCCTGGTGGAGGCTAAAAGGGCAGGTAGGGGCTGGAAGTTGGGTCATATCACCAAGTACAACTGGAACTGAACAGCATGGACACTTAAAGCTTGTCAATACTAAAACCCCCACACGTGGGGTCGTCCGGGTGTCTTAAGGACAACAGTTGAATGCTGGCTTCATTTCTGCACTTATAGTCTGGCAGAAAACTGGGGTAATGACAGACAAACAATTTTAATCCACTCCCTTATAACAGCAGGGTATTCCCTTATGGCACAGAGGTCTAGCTGTTTTCTTAACTGGCTGGCAGAAATATTCCTCCATCATTCCTACTAAACTATTCCTCACAGCTTAAAGCTTGTTACAGTAAATGGGCTAATATGGGATGAAAAAGAAATACCTACATTTTACTTCTGCAAAAAGCTGTAGCACAAGTCTCTTGACATCCCAGAAACTTCAGGTTGTAATGAGCTGCTTATCGATGCCGTTGCTGCAGTCAGCTGCACCACAGAAGTGATTCCAAGGCACACAGGTTTCTGGTCTGGTAGCCTACTGATACTCTTAAGCCTTTACATCACGAGATTTCAGGAAAATACACTGAGTTGCAAGGAAGTAATTTTGTTAAGCATTTCTGCAAACTCAGGAAGGTAACTCTGCATCATGTTAATCTCTTTGCAACCACCAGAGGCAAAGACTACACAAGAGGAAAATAAATCTTTGGTGAGAGACATTTGGTGGAAGAAATGAGGTGACCAGGAAGGAGTTTCTTCAGAAAAAAAATAAGGAAAATCTAGGACCACACTTCCACAATAACACACCTACAGTTCTCTACATCTTCCTAGTTTGAGTCTCCACAATTGTTCAAGGACAGCTGCATCAAAATGCTATGCATTTTTTTAAACAGCCTAAGTTATTCATATATGTTCTAAAATGCCCATACGCACCTCGATACATTACATACAAGAATACCCAGTGCAGCAGAGGTTAAGAATTTCAGCTCTTAAGTACTATATTCAAAAGTGCACACTCATAAATTCATCTTAGTGTAAGAACTCAACACCATTAACTAAAGGTGTTTCATATAATAAAGAGAACCTGCTCTTGCTTTCCATTACTGGAAATGGCTTTCTACTCACCAGCGACACATTTTAAAAAAAGGTGAAGGAGTCAGTGGCCTGTCATAAGCAGGCTTGGAAAATTTATTATCAGTACAGACCAAGCAAACGTGGAATTACCCTTATACTAAGAGTGACCTTAACCAAGGAAATAAAGGCCACTTGAGCTGAAAGATCACTTGGTTTATTTTATGCTGCCCCAAGCATATTTGCAATTAACCAATGAGCACATACTTAACTACGACGTGCTGTTTAGCCAGGAGATATTTATAGCCTTTATGGTTTTTAAGAGCCACAGCCTTTCCCTTTCCTTCAAAACCTAGAAGAATTACCCTGAAGCTCATCCTAACAATTTTTTCCCACTGATATTGAACTCATCTAATTATGGCAAACAACTCCTTTACTGACATTTACCAAGCATCTTAATGCTTAACAAATTCTATAGACAAAAATGTTACCCACCACTTTATCTTCATTTTACTACACCATTTTAATATTTTCAGAAGCATTGGCAGGGCAAGACACTGACCTGCCAAACTGTTACAAAGCCAGTAAGACAAATGGCAAAATGCTATCTAGATGGTATTAGTCAAGGAGTAAAAGCCTGTTTACAGTAAGGAGAACCTCCATCTGTTGATGACACCTGACAAAATCTACCATGCACAATCACCACATGCCATGTTAAATACAGCTACGTTCCTTACTGTATGTTTGACACAATTACAGTATCCTACTTTATTTCAAGTTGCTTTGAAATATCTGCCTTGCAATAACCATTGTCACAAATCTTTAAAAATACTCCAAGCTATTTTTGGCCAGTTTAATACAAAAAAAGTGATAAAAATAGAGTAGCAAACCCAAAGTCTTTTTCATACTCCGCAGTCAGGCTGTTTCTCCATAAGTTGCCTTGTCAGTATCTGATAAGAAGAAAGAGATGCCACTCCTATATGAAAGGCTATTTGCCAGAGGTTCCGTAATCCGTACAAGTAAATGTTGCATAAACAAACAGAGAAAAAGAGTACAAACGTCTTCACCTTCCTTGCCGAACTGTAGAAGAGGTACAAGTAACACTACAAAAGGACCAGAGAGACAGTGTTAGCATTAAACTATGTACGTGTAGACAAGAGACATAGCTGGGAATTGCTGGCACATCCGCGTGGATGTGCCTGCCATTGCAGTGATCATGAAGAAGCTCAAAGTTTCCCTTCAACTCCTATGTTGAGAGGCCCTCCAAGAAAAGCCAGAGTCGTGGCCTCAACCTAGACACTGCCAGGCAACCACAGATTTCAAAAGAAGTCTCTCAGCACAACTGGTGTCCCCCCCTCCCGCCTCAGCCTGGATTAAAAGGAGTCCAAAAGCTGAGCCAGCTTTCAAAAAACACCTCTGATTTTTGCCAGACAAAGGCTCAGAAACAGGAAAAGAGCAAACCCAAATCTGCTTCTGCCATATTTGTTCTCGGAACAAGTAAAGGACTTCACTCTCTAGACCTGACTTGGCAGAAAGACCATAATTTCTGCTAACAGGTTTCGCTGGGGTTTGGGGCTCTTTTTCTTTTTAAATTCAAGAACAGGTGGAACCCATTTTCTAAGCATGTGTGAAGAGCAACAACCCTTACAGGAGAAAACTAAAAACTCACAAAGTGCTGGCAGAAGAGTTACTTTTTCAACTCAGGCAGTAACAGATCACGCTTTCTCACTTAAGGTCACAGTTTCCAACTGTGCTGATGACACAAGAAGAGATCAGCCTTTAGAAAGCACTTCACATTTGAGCTCAATTTATGCACAAGTATTTTGTGAAGATGACTGCTATAGATCAAAAGGATAAGAGAGAGCTCTTCTTTATTTAGCTTCTCTAGCTTCAGGTACTAACTGGAAAAAAGTAGGATAGAGCCTTTCTTTGTGAAGACAGGCTTGAAATATTTAGATCCAAATTAATATCTCCATTGTAAAGCTCTGCTGTGAGCAGAGGTGTAAGAAGGCTGAAAGACACTAAATTGTATCTATTATAATACAATAAATAGCCTCTCTGCAAGTTTTAAATAGTGGTCCCCAAACCATTAGCCAAACGCAGCAGTACTAAGCAATGAATATACTGTCGGCATTATGTTATTCCTTCTGTCAACTAGTAACCCAACTACAGCAGCTTCCTGCGATAATGGGCTAACAATTGAAGAATTTGCAAACTACATACTGTCCTCAAGTTAAAGGTTGTGGACTACTGTTTTAGGCATTTAAGGAACCTTGCAGGAAGAACCCATTTGGAGCATATAATATTTTCCTCATTCAAACTCTTCTGTATAAGGAGGTCAGAGAAAATAATCTATGGGGGGGGGAAAAAAAAAAAACCCTAAGGAAGTCAACAACCAAATTTGTCTCAAGAATTAAAAGTAATTTTAACGTAAATTAGAACGTTTTCAATAATGTTGCTATCCTATATTTGCTTAGTCTTTCAAGGCGGCTATGCTACAAAAGTCCATCACTAAGTCTGCCACTGTCAGAAAGACATCGTGTCTATCCCTTTGGGAAACAAGCCATCTTTGGGCTAGCACTTATTTATCACACTCAGCCCCATTTGGCATGTCAAAACATGAAAGCGCTGAAAAAGCTTGCAACTGCAGTCTGCCAAGGGTCAAATTGTGCCTTGAACTGTATTTGTGCCACTTCACTGGAATGGCTCAGTGGAATCACCTAGGTAGGATACTAAAAACCAAACTGTTCCTCTGCTTAGCTGAAAATTATTTTTATACTATAATATACAAGATCAAATAATCAGAAAGCATTTTATTTACAGTTAACATACCTGAAAAACACAGGCTAGAAAAGGTAGGAAAAAAGCTATCACATTTCCAATTCCTTCATGGTCCTCCTGTTTGGATTAAAAGTGACAAACAACTATGTCAGCTACAGTTTTTAGCAAGTACTGCTTGATATTTTGGAACATTCTATTTCATCAAGTACCTCTCATCCTAGTTTATGCTGATTGACTGTAACAGTGTTAAACAGCAAGATCAGTATCATTGAACAAGATACCGAGAACTGAGGCTTATGTGACAATTCCTGCTAAATAAAACTGTGCCACCATGCAATCAGGACACTTTTTTTTTTTCCCCCTCTTTAAAAGCTGTTTGCAGTTTCACAGTTGTTTAAAAAATTTACACAAAAGCATCTAGAACAACATACAAAAATTGGGGCAGGGGGGAATCCAGCCAGCCTGCAAGACTAAAATACTTCTCCAAAGCTTAATCTGCCTAAAAAAAGAATAAAATGCAATGTGCTGTGATACATAACAAAACACATGAGGTCTAGCAGATGAGCAACCAATTGTACATTCCCTGGATAAACAAAGCACTTCTTGGAGAAAGATGTATGCTCTACTAAGAAGCAGAACAGCCACCCTTAATCTGGTTACCCAAATAACTCTCTCCCTTTAACCCATTTACAGGTTTCAATTCAATCAGAGTTACCTGAAATGAATACTCTGCTAGGTGAACTCCTCGAATGAGATTCAAAGCTCCACACATGATGTTCAGAACAAGCGACAGAATCCCCAGGGGAGTCACACGCTGCATTCTGTAAGTGGGGACTTAAAAAAAAAAAAAAAAAAAAAGACATTAGTGAAAATTAGCACTATTCCTTCTATTCCTTTGAATCTTTTAACTTCGAATGACTCAAATCAGCTTATGCAGGTTTTAAACATTTTCAAACCCTTTCATGCTTGCTCCAGAGAAGACCAATTATGAATAGAAACACCTTTTTTTTGTTGCATTACACTGTTCAGTTCTTCAGACATCTAGAAATCAGCAAGAGCTCTGGAGTATTTTTTAAACAGATTATGCAATAGAATTTGTTCTTCCGTTATTTGGCATTAATGTCCTCTTTTACAGTGCACATAGATATTTTTCGACTGTTTATTTCAGCAGATTAGCATACTTAACACTCTTCGTAGGTCAGTAGAAAAGCTAGGGGTTTTAGGCACCCAAAGGTATCAGAAAGAGCTTAAATTTCTGACACCCATAAAAGCAAGAGAGCAATTCACCTCCTCCTGGTAATTACTTATTTCTTTCCACTGACAGTTTGAGGGTTCAGTCTGCTCTACAGCAATTTAGTTTCACCTGCATAGTTTCCATACAGCCTTTGGTGCCCTAATCAAGCAGTTGCCAGAACACAACTGCAGGAGCCAAGGACTTCGATCTGCTGCTGCTAGAACAGTAGTAGAGTTGTCAAAATGATACCACCCAGTCGGAGAGGAGAAATGTCTGTCACAGAACTGCTGCTCTTACCTCTGGGCACTTCAGACTGACAAAATATCGTCAAAACTAGGGCCTAGGAATTAAACAGGATGCTATCATTTTTGGCCTTTGAATCCCATTTTACAGTGCATTACAGTGACCTTTCTCCCAACGTGCCCACGTTTCACAGGTAGTGAATTACCTGTCTCTCTCCTTTCCCACCTTCTAACACCTACACACCCAAATACCATTTCTTCAGGATGCTCTAACTGATACATACCTAATTAAGGCCAGAGCAATTATTATCTGTGTATTTAACTTTGGAATCCACTACTTCAAATTCAGGGGTTTGGCTGTCCAAAAGCTCATCTACTATTTCCCTAGCTGTACTAGCCAGCTCAACAACAGACACCACACCTAGATACTCGCCTACATTTCTTGCCATACCCTCCCTGCCCTTGTATCACCACAAGTAGAACACTGTCAGCACAACAAGAAGAAGGGTAATTTGCACCTCAGATACCAAAACCCAGATCTTCTCCCGCACCAGCACACATTAGACACAGGAGAGAATGAATAAGCCCTCAAGAAGTCTCCTCAGCTCTCAGGATCTTCTGCCTCCTGTCCAGATGTAGCCAGCTCCTGACTACTGTAGATAAACTAATCAATAGAGCAGAGATCATCTCTGGCTTCGTATCAGTGACAGACAAAACACTGCAACAGCTTAAATATTGTAGTACTGCATGGTTTAAGATAGGAAAACACTTGTGTCTGCACCTTCAAGAGAGATTTTGATAGACAGATGTAAAAAAGTTTGGTGCCAAATTAATATAGGGGTATAAAGTATCTTTTATAAGTGTCTATGTAATTAATTTGTCTGGCATGCACTCATACCTCCATAATTTCATCTCCAAAGCAGCTGCAAAAGAAACTGTATTAATTCCACTTGATATATGTCACATTATGTAGTATTACTGTACATTACTGTCATGCACATGCTCATGTAAATAAATGGTGCAAGTAACCCTATCATTCAAAGGCAATTTTGCTTTTTTTGCTAGGCAGTGAAATTCAAAGTCCAAACAGTGCACTGAACACAAGTTGTACCAGCCTGTTTGTCCATTCAGTGACCTGAGTATTCACTCTCCTATTATTTTTGATGAATTAAATAGTTGCAGCTATGTATCTCTCTTTCACAGAAATTTCCTAATAAAGACTACTGTTTCTTCTTCCTCAGTTTCTAAGGTTTACTTCAGAGGCAGACAGTGTCTCTCAAAGAAAAATTATCAAGCACAAGTGTCATTCATTGTACAGGATCTTGCAAACTATACATGTCGAGTTTCCGATCCCCAGGGAAGAACAAGACAAGTCTCAATACCCTGCTTCTGCAGGCTGAAGACTACAGCATGGATTATTATGTAAAAATTACATTTTTTAAATTACTCTTTTTAAATAAAAAGAATTGCTGTCACAGATGTAGGGGAGATGACAATATCCAGTTGCTCAGGGTTCAGAGTCTCTGAAAACCAATCTTTAAATTGTTTGCTGCGGAGCTTTATTTCTGCTATCTCATTCTGAGGTTTAATTCACAAACTGAAATTGCACAGAACAAGTGAGATGGCTACTGCTAGGGAAAAATTATTACACTTCCTTGTGTGAATTCAATCATATTTTTATAAACAGAATTTCATACTAGAATTTCTTATTACATTAAATAAGGGAACAAGAGAGTACAAGCACTCTTATTCCAAGACAGAACATTTTTGCACAAACACAAACGCTAACAGGGATTCAAATTGATTTGATTCTTCAAGCAGAAAAGTTGTGCACTTCAGACTACGAGAACCATACGGCAGATGTTCTGGGGACGGCAGATTATCTAGCACCCAGGAAAAAATACATCTGCAGGTTTGAACACGTACAGAACAATTCTGTGAAAACACCCTCACACAATGAAGAAATTGAAACTTCTGCCTATAAAAGATTTTCTGAGCAGAGGCCTCTGGCTATTTAACTGGAGACTGACATTGATGTCTGTACCACGCTCCGTTCTGTCTCTTCAAGGCATAGCACAACAAGGGTTTGACAATGAGTCACATACTCAAAGCTCCAGATAAAGACAGCACCAGGAGTGAAAAATGAAATCAGACTCAAATATTTTAAAATAAAATACAAGCTCACAAAAGACAGATGTGAGATATCTTCAAAAAACACCTTTAAAAGGACTCTGTGAAGGACTCCCTGTGTGCCTACAAAAGACTAAGAACATTCATCAAGGGGAGCACAATGCTGCATAATTTAACAGCATGCTTACTAGACGAATAGCACAAGTTGTTCTTCTACTTCATAGAGCCAGTTCTGATGTGAAAACTCCCTCTTCACAGAAAGCTACTTACACCTCACATTTCTTCCGTATACACACCCCGCTGTCCTCTGGAGCTTTATCAGCTGTGCCCGTATCAAGACACAAGGTGAGGCTTTTGCAACAAAAGTTGAGGTTGTGTAGATGTTCATCAAGGATACAATGCTAGTGTCTTTCTAGCAAGAATTGGGCTGGGTTTAGTTAACAAAGGAAGAAACAAAACAGAAGAATGAAAAAAAAAAAAAGAAAAAAAAAGGCTCTTGTTCCCATATATACTAACAAGGACAAAACCGCCCTGACTTTTCAAACATTTCACACTAAAATGCTAAAATGAAGAGCCAGGAGATGTGATCACACAGCTCAAAAGAAGACAGTAACCAGCTACAACCATGTAAGGAGATCAATGCTTTGATAAATCCAGTGATTGAGCTCTCTTCACTATAGAATGCAGACACAATTAAATTCTGCTCTCCTGCAACCATAACACTTCAAGGTATGCTCAAGAAGTCTTCTCTATAGCAGGGCCATAATATCAGTAACATTAATATGGGAACAAATACTATCCACACAGCTAAATTTAGAGCAGCAAAGTGGGATTCAGCTGTAGGTAATGATGAGAGGAGAGAGACAGAAGCCAGAAAAGCTGACTCCAGCTGAAGGAAACAGATGATCATAAACATGATCCTTAAAATAAAGGCAGAACAATCTGTAAGAGTATTTGGGTTAGACCAGAGAGAACAGCCAGAAATACAGAGCCAGATGGAAAGTAAAAGAAAGCAATTAAGAAAATGAGAGAACTGAAAATGTATTTTTGATCTGTGGACACAGACTAGCTTGCAAATGTTTACTGGCGCTGAAACTGTTCGCACTAGTGCAAAGAATTTCTAAGCCCTGTCACATCATGAAAATATTTAACCTTCAAGCACGGTTCTGAGGAGCACTCACAAATCTGACTGGCAAATAAAACGTTTTCAATTCTATTTTTTCTTCCTCCTGGCCACTGCCCCTCTATATTTTAACTTCAAATACCTATGTCAAATCAGATTAAAGCTCATCCATCAGAAAAAACAAGACTGAGCAACTGGAACTTAATTTTATTAGTGTTTCATCAGTCAAGAACAACAACAACAAAAAAAAAAACCAACAAAAAAAAGAGGAAGTACAAGCTCATGGCACTCCAGCTGCATTTAAACCACCATGCTAATGGGATTAAACGCATTTCATTTCATAGAGAAAGCAGGGAGGACTTTGTGCAACTGAAACATGAATAAGAACATACCAATTTTAAAATAAATAAGTAGAGGTTAGTACTTCTAAAAGGAGGTAAAATGTCAGTATTTGTTAGAAAAAGGTCCCTTGTCAAGCCTCTATGCGCTGTTTATACAGATATACATACCCTCTTTCAGAATTTTAGTTCAATGCATTATATTTTAAAGAATAAGGTAAAAGGAGAAAACAAAGAGGGGAGAATACCCAAGACAGACAGTCTGGGAATGAGAGTTTTACCCTGAGCTCATATTCTTCTTTTCTTTCATTAAGGCTGAAGCAACTCATTCAGACTGTAATTATGTATCTTCTATTAGAGTTTGCAACAAGCAATGAATTAGTGGAGCTTCTTTTGTCACAGAAAATTTAACAAACAACTACTTTAAAGTGGTAGAATTTAACATGGAAATAGCTAGGTCCAGTTACAACCAATTGTCCATATAGAGAAGCTGATATAAAGCTGGGGAAAAAAAAAAAAAAAGACACTACCATGAGTCCTTATAGGCTCTGATGCATACCTGCTATAATCTAAAGGCCATATGTTGTTTACTATCATAGAAAGGCAGTCTTTTTTTTCTCGGGTTTCATACACATAACATAGATATTTCTCAGTACCAATGGAACCGCTACTGTTACATGCTTTTCTGTCATTTGCAAAGTTAGGTTCAGGAAGTCTACTGTCACCTGTGCGTAGTAGTAACTTACCAACCTCCACATGAACACCCGCATGCCCACCGTTAGTCATCCCATTCATCAGCTCTGTATCCTCTAGTTTCAGCTGAACCGGGGGCTGGAACTTCAGCTCCTCCTCAATCTTCTCCCAGTTGGCCTTCATTTGAGAGCCACTCATGCAGTTAAAATGGTATTTCACTTTCTGAATAATGTTATCTGAAACAATATAAAGCATGCTTCAATTAGCTCTGCAAAAGTTAAGTGATTTAGGTAGTTATTCATCAAATCATTCCACTGCTGGTTAGGGAACAAAAATACCTCTCCTAGGTATTTTATATCGCACTCACTCCCTTCTGGATACTTTAAAACTCAACATCCTGCCTGCCAGTGGACTGAAAACAAGCTTTCATAGTCCAGGGTAGATGTTAACACATATCTTAAACTACTCATGAACTACCACAACAAGCAATTCCCCACTGTGTTTTAACAGTGTCAAGGATTAGTTTTTTTCCCAGCACAGACATAAATCAATTCAACTTATATCTGAGTCATGAAGAACTCAGACTGGCAGAGGCACTTCCACAGTGATTCCATCAATGTCCAAGCCATGGATCTACGTACAGATCACCCTGCTTCATCTCTCACGCTTTAAATTTAATACCATTCGCAAGCAAATCCCTTTCCACAGGTGTGCCTGCTGGTTTGACAGGAGTTGCACTAAGACTAAGTGGAGAATTTGTCTGAGTACGGATTGTTCACAAGTCCAGAGCTGAAGTACCTCACTGTGCATACTGCTACTTTCTATTTAATTGAGTAGATATTGGCAAATCCAAGCTATTTCAAATGCTTAGGGAAATAAAATGCAGAAACATTTATTTTGCTAAGACCTATATGTGAAATCCATATCCTTAAGATAGTTTTACACTAGAAGACTTGCACAGGTTGACCACAGCTACTACTGGATATGATACATATGTAATAGCTTAACCATGAGTTTTGAGACCACACTGCAGGACTTTTATGTTGTGCTAGAATACACAGTGCCATACGTATTCCTTAGTGAAAAATCCTGTATTTTACCTTAAGTCAGCCTGCTATAATGATCTGTAACTACCAGGCAAAAGGCTAAGATCATAGGGAATCAAGTGCATCTTAGATCCAAACACAGGAAAGAAGACAAAACTAATAAATAAAAATTACACAGCAACATTACGTAGACTCAGTAATAAAATACAGTATAATAGTATAAATGAAAAAAAAAATTGCATTTTTTCTTTAAAAAGAGCCTCATGCAATTAAAAGAGGCTAGAAATTCCCCAGTTGCTACTCAAGTTAAAAAAAGGAGTAATTTGGATCTCAGTATAAAATTACATCATGCCTGGAATGTGCCCTGCAGGGAATCCACCCAAAATACAAGATGGCTGTATAATATACGTTCCCTGTGGATTTCTCAATCTTTTAAGCATGAGCTTAACACTATTACCAAAATTAGGATAGAAGCATGCTAACCCACTGTAATATCTTATCTTTTCCCAAAAAAGAGAGTTTCTCACTGCAAGCGAATTGGGAACCATGTTTTTCAAAGGTGCAAGGTTCAGTAGAGCAGCTGCTACATGGCAAAAAACCCAAAACACATTTATAACAGGTTAAAAAAGAAACACTAGGCATGATTATGAAGTATTATGTGAATCTAAGTCATGCCAGAAGTAAAGCTGCCCATAATAATCTATTCTGTCTCTCTCTCTTCCTGTACCCATCTGTCTCCACTTGTCAGATTTTTCTAATTAAGTTAGAAAGTGTTTCAGATGTGGATTTCTTTTTCTTCTGTGCTTGTTTATTAATCACCACAGCATTTTATTCATCTATTACAGGGGCTCTCAGGAACCGCAAAACCAACAATCTAATAGTTTAAGGCAGTTACAAGATCTCCTCCTCCTCCTCCTACACATGCATGCAAAGGCACACACACAGAAGATTCATTTTTATGATCAGGCTTTGGCGAGGAGACATTGTTGAACATCATAAAAGTAGCAGACACAGAATTCTTCCGATTAGAAAATAAAGTTACAAACCAAATTCAAGAAAAGCATATGGTCTGGAAGCTAAACTGATGCTTGTTGTATCGTAGGAAGCAGCAAATTCCCACTGAAGCTCTTCCAGGAAGCAAAACGCCATAATGGTTGAGTAATTGCTGGAACAGATTGCCATGCAGGCAATATCCCCAGAAGAAAGGAAACTGAAATAGAAAAAAAAAAAGTAACATCAACATAAAAAGGTAAAAGAGTCATGCTGAACATGAGAATTAAACTGTGCTTTCTGTCAAAACAAGATGTACAGACTGCGTTGAAAAAGCAGACTGCAAAAAGTATATTTGCACTGCCGTAGTCCAACAGCCCCTGTAGATGTAACACTTATTCTCAACTCGTTCAGTATGCTTTAGCATGCTAAAGATCACAATACAGATTTTATTAAATTGCTACATCAGTAAAAATTGAGGACATTATTTTCCCAAGCTGACTTTAAATCATGTTAGCAAGAAAAGAGATGGCCAGAAACCATCACAGGCAAGAAGGTTTTGAAAGAAAACACAGTGGCTTTCCAGAAACAAAAGTAAAAACAAGCAAGCTTGTTCACAGGAAGCAAGCAGATGTATTCCTTGCTCCCCTTGAATATGACAACTTCATACTAACGGCAAGAGATATTTGTTAACTTGCACAAACCAAGATATTCAAACACAGTTACTGTTAAGTCATTTGTAAGAAATAAAGATGAGTTTGTATCAGAAGCAGCACAATACTCTACTCCAAAAGGGGTCCTTCTAACACTGAAGCTGTATTTATGCACGAGTTTCCACTTACAGATGGCCCAAAACCTTCTAGGAAACTTAACAGGGGATTCATCTGACCAAAATGTAGGCCTGTACTTAAGGATGAGAGAAATCACTCTCGTCAAGGCTTCGTTAAGTAAGACGGGAGTTCAGGGCACCTAGTTCAGATGTCAGAACTCATAATGTAGATAGCTAAACTTCTCAATCCCCACCATAATTACAGATTTGTAACTATCTCTGAAAGAAGACTGAGGAAATCTTCCTTTACAGTTTAGCCATTTGATAGCAATAATTCAGTATAGAAACAAAGCTTTGAAGCTGAACAATTACTCTCTATTTTCTCTCTTTTCTACTATTTATGTAATTCACCCCTCTCTCAGAGAAATACTTGTGGTTTCTATTTTCTCACATTTGTATTTATTCATTATTCTATGTACTTGGGATTTATGGTTTTGATTAGCTCTGGGACAGCCTAGTTACACTGGGTAGGTTCCCTAAATTCCTTTTGTCCCCAGCTCACAGCTGAGGATCAACACCATGCCTGTGTAAAACTACCTTTTTCAAGCTGTCAGTCATTTATAGCCTTTTCGCCACGTATCAGTTTGCACTCTTCTCATTTCAGGGCCAGATGTACAGTTACTTTTATAGAGACTACAGAAGATTAAAAGCAGTAGAACATGTTAGCATTAAAGGGCACAAGATCGCTTTGAGGGAAAAGGAATTAAAATGCTAATCTCTGCTTTTCCAATTGATTCAGTGTAAGTTCACGTGTCTTCTTTCTCCCATCACTACCCCAGAAAAGGATACTTAGTTTTAGCTCAGGGTCACTTGAAATTTTTCTTACCGTTTGCCAAGCAGAAATGCGACCACAAGCTAAAACTCAATTTCAGAGCTAAACTAAAATCAATAGTAAATGAAAATTCTCAGCTCTGAATGAAACCTTAATTTCCCAAAAATAAAGACAAGCAGATCCTTCTCCAATAAATAAAAGTGAAGATTTATAATTTCTCCATGCTGGCTATTGTCAGTGTGCTCCAGGTCTCCACAAGACACACCCATCAGCCAGAGCTTTAGAGGCTTGAACCCTGCAGGCACTCAGAAAATGGAGTGGCAGTACATAGGAGGGAGTCAGGGCAGCTCTGTGCAAACCAGAATCAAGACTGTAGTCACTGAAGAAAAAGGTTTGGGCTTTAGACTAAACTAAGTAATTCCCAGGCACTAGAAGGTATTTGTACAAGTCCAAGATACTCCGATTGCTAATAGTAACAAGTACTGCCCAGCGAGCAGAAAGTATTTGCTACAAAAAATGAGAACTGAAATAAGCAATTCTTAACATATGCTTACTAAACTGAGTAGGAGCTGTGTGGCTGTGGTGCTGAGAAATAAGGTATCAAAATACTGCTTGGAGGTTACAATCTAGACATGCATGGTGGAATTTCAGATTGGAGTTAGGCACTATAGAATATACCTAAAGTTCAACTAATCCCCAGGACAACCATTTCAAAAATTAAAGTCAAAAAACTAAACAAACAAAAGCAGGGACTTACTGTATGCTAAGGTCACGTCCTTTTGCCGTGCCTCGACTTGGGTACTGTGCCAGAATTGAGGATAATGCCTTTAATCTCTTTCTGCATTCCAGAAAGCCCTGGTTGAAATGAAAATCTGTGGAGGCTGAGAGGGGAAGTCCGTCCCTCACCCGCACCACACAGGCAAAGAAGATCATGGACATTCTCCACTGGAGTACTCATGAGGACAACCTGAAAATGAAATCTTCAATTAGGGTAATGGATGTGATATTAGTTACTTACAATCCAATACACTTGCCAGAAATAATTCAGGGTAAGAGCTTATTCGCCACTGCTACTGAACAGTACCTCTTGTAACACCACTGCTGTTCAAAGACACAACTGTTCTCACAGCTATGTCCATTTTTTGACTCTCAGACAAAAAGGTGAGGCAGGGGATTTGACAGGACAATTATCTACCTGAAATTTATCACTATTTTCCATCCTTCTGCTTTACCTCACACATCAGAAATGCTGAGTAAAGTTTTTCAAGGTATTTATGGAAACTGGCTAACTCCCACTGACATGCTGCATCCTCACTAGCATTGCAAATAGTTGCACTAGCGTTGTCTGATTTTCTAGTATAATACACAAATACAGAAATAAATTTTAGGCTACAGCCTGTCAGGCTCTTTTTATAGAATCAACTAGGACTAAATACAGAATAAAAGTTGCCCTCTCTTGACTTGTTACTCTTTGACAGGTCACAATCTCCCATGAAAAGTTATTATTGGCATTTACCTGGTATATTCAGAACACACAAGAGATCTGTCCTTCAGACATACCATGAGTATCCAGCTCACATAATCTCTGAAAGATAACCATAATAAACATTTCAGAAAACGAACTAATGACCAGTATGTATATACATATTTACAATGTAAAGTCTCCTGTGCAGTGGGTAAACATAATCTAGAGAGTATTTTGCCTAAAGGAAAACAAACAACTCATTTTTTTACCCAATATACCAATTCCTAGATGCATTCAAAGACACTATGAAACGATACGCAAAATATTTCTGACAGCCCAATCACTGTTTTTAAGTTATCCTAGCTTCCTTTAAAAAAGCAGCTCTAAATCAGCAGACTTTGGGTGACTATCACAAACATAACAAGAAAAAAAAAAGGCAAAAAGGCATTTTACTCTGCTTCAGGCAAACTGCATAAATGAAGCATTAGGGGAAAAAAATAATTAAAAAAAAAATCACACTGTGAACTCAAACTTTTGATAGAGGGAATGACTGCTTTAAACAGCCCTCTATCAAACAATTCATTACAATGCTCAAAGGTTCTTTGAAACACGTGTCTCACCATCAAATGTCTTCCCTGTCTGAGAAGGTAAGAGAGCAAAGCCTCTTCTAGCTCAGGCATTCATAAACTCTCTTGCCTGTAGAGCTGCTCTAATGTCTTATAAGGGTTGAGTTCTTACCATGAGCAGCACTAAGAGTCTCATTTCTGCTCCACAGGAATCATTTCCACATAATTTGCAGGAACTGTCCCTTTGTCAAAGGTGGCTGCAATGTGCCAGCATGTTAAAGCAACTAACGATTGTCAGAGGAACTGACAGCATAATTGTACACAACTTGTTTCCTTAGAATGGCAAACTAAAACTACAGAGGATTACACACCACTTGAGAAATGTTATTTTGAACTTTTAAAATGGAGATTAAAGAAGAATTAGATGTTAATTTTTTTTCACTACCCCTCTCATAGTTCTTCTCCAGTAGTCATCTGAATTGTGAAATCAAACTAAGCTCACTAACTTCATTTCAGCACGCATCAAAAAGAATTTCAACAATAATCAAGATTATTACATGTCAACCTGAAGCTTCACTTCAATCTTCAATGCGTTGTGCTAGCAGCCACGGAAGAAACAGTGCAGAAAGCTGCTTAAACTTTTAACATAAAAGTGAAATGAAAACAAAAAAGAAAATCACCAACTCAGAAACACTAACTTTAACACCATCAACTTTTAAGTACAGTTGCTCAGAAGAGGACAGTTTTATGGTCAATGGTTGGTAATGCTGATGAAGTATAACTCAAAACATCCCACGTGACAAGCACCGCAGAGGCAATGCACTAAACAGTCTCCTCCACCTTTCAGAAACAGCCAGAAGACGATCAGGAAAAGGGAAAGGCACCAAACTTAGAAACCAAAGCCATTTTCTTAAATGTATCTAGCCTATGAAATTATTCAACTCACCATGGCACTAACAGTTTAAGATTACAATATCTATCTATATTCATCACTAGGGATAACATCATCTATAGTTAACCAACAGCACATATAAAGGTATACAACTTTCCAAAACATAGAAACCATCATGCTTCAGGGCATAAGGCTTTCACTAAGTATCAGCTGCTCATCAGAGGGATTCTCTGTTCTCCTGTGAAAGATCTGGTGTCAGTCACCATCAGGCAGACTTCCAAATTAAATGTCAGATTTCACTGGAGAAGGAATCAATGCTCCTTCCTTGGAGAATACACCTGCTGTAACGTACTATCAGACTATTGCTGCTGTATTCGTCCTAAAGGCTTGATTAATTTTTTTTTTTTAATCTACCTGCCTGTGAATTTTTAGTTTTGCTGCCCAAGGAAATGAGACTTACGCAACCAAGCTGTAAGTGCAAGCAGGACAGATATCTTGCGTGCCTTTTGTTTTTGCGAAAATAGGCAAATGTGAGTAAAAGAAAAGTACATCCCCAACAGAGAGAAAGGCTGATGCAGAGACTCAAATCTTAACAGAGCGTAGGTGAGCACAACCTCAGGGCAAAACAACTGGAAATGTGTTCACTGGTTCTGCTTCCTATAGAGCTCCCATTTACACAGTCTAAAGGAAGGTTTGCATCAGCACACCCCACTCCCCAGAAGAGCAAAGAGGTGTGAGATTTGAGAACGGTACCTGTATATTTTACTTTAACTCCTCAGAAGTCTTTACAGGTTTTTCATAATTCAGGAGTTTATTTCAAATGTAGCACAGGCTTAACTAAAAGAGGTGAGAGCCAACATCACCCCGTAGAAGAGGGCAATGCCTAAAAATAAATTCATGCAACTGGTTCACTTGTCTTCCATGTAACTCTTACCACCAACCACCTATCACTGAAATTCATCTAGCCCTCTCCTTTCCTTTCCCGCATTCCCCCAGCCCACTTACTCTGGCACTGCAGCTCAACGAGGTTTTGGGGCTGTTTTTTTTCCCTTTTTCACAAGCCTCCTGTTACTTGTACATCGGAAGGTGTTCTGTGGCAAATAACAGTTACTATGTCACCTCCCTCGAAAGGTTAATTACTTGCAAGCCAACTTTGCCACGTCACCCGTAAGTGACTGCACACTATCACAACTTACTGGACCGGTCAAGGTGTGCACATAACCAAGGGAATCTACAATCTTACTATTTCAGATCGACCTACCCTTTCCTCCTCCAGTCTCTATTTGCATATGATTAGCAGCCCAAACTATCTGCAATTGACTTTACGTGGCAGGCCTTTGAACTCAGGTCCCGAACTTGGACAATGTACTTGGGTCTTTTGATTAAGCAGATATCAAATCTTGCGGTACTCAGAATTAACAACATCATGTCAGCCCAGCTATTTTACTGGCATAAAGCAGGCAAAACCTTGAGAAATATTTTAAGCAATTGTTTCAAAAGAACAAGTTATAATTTATGACTTAAGTAAACAAAGCCTGTTTCTTCATTATTTGAAGCACCTGTACATCTAACAACACTTCAGAAAAAAAACTGTTTAGTGTAAGACTCACACAAATGGTACACATTTACCAGTCTTATAACAAACAAGACTCTCTAGAGTATTCCTACAGTTGACATCTAAGAAGCTACCTGAAGCGCAGTTCCTCCATCCCTGGCTTCCTAAGTAGCAGCCAATTTTCTCCAGTGAGTATGTAGGGATTATTAAGGCAGCCTTAATCAGACTTCTTACACTTTACTACACTGTTATGCAAGCTCCTTCAAATAAGAAGATTAGACCAATTTCACAGGCGCCACACTTCTGCAAATGCTAGACAAACTCCTACCTTATTGTCTGTACTTGGAAAACAATCTACTCAAAAGGCTATGAAAGCAAATGCAAACCAGTACATAGTTCACGGAGGGAATTATTTTTAAAACATTGTTATTCAAGAAATTATTTTATCTAACCATCAAAAGGAGAAGTTTCCCTCTAAGAATGGCATAACACTAACAGGGAACGTCTTGTTACTAGGACCTCTCTCGAGCATTCGTCGTCTCTCCCCGTTCAGAGTCACAGTTCCCTTCTTTCTAGAGGTGGCACACAGCACAGTTTCAGACCCAACAACATCCAACTATTTTGTCAAGTTCTGATCTTCCTACTGAAGGAAGAGGAGAAAGCTTTTGTGAATGTTACGATGGGCAAGGAGGCTCCTGAATCAGTCTGTGAAGTTTTTTTTGACACATGATAGCTTGATACACGATCAGAACTACTGCACCTAATGGATGTTTCCTCAGGTGGGTGAGCTTCAGAGGGAGCCACAGACAGATACAGGTGGGATGCCAGAATACGAAAGAGATTCAGGTTGACTCGATCAAACACAAAACATTTAACAGAGCTGCAGCTCAAGTGCTGGCTTCAGTCTCAACTAATAAGAAGAGAAAAGGAATTGAGACATGGTTTACGAGGGAAGAGTCACTACTTCTCTGTGGGATCACCAGGTAGATTTTATCTTCTTCTTGCACGTATAAAAAGACAAATTTGAAATGCCATTAAATTTCTCATCTTTTAAGACTGCAGTAACTGTATCCATCTGCTTCTTCCCAATTGCTCTCCCTCGATGCCCACAGCAGCACTGAGCAAGCTACTGATACACAGACCTACAGCACAACAAGAGCCACTCTCCAGATTTAGCAGTGAATAAAAACTATTTGAAAGCATGATGCTATCTCAACTTTTAAAACAGCTTATGTGGATATCAAGAGTCTATAGGCTCCTACAAACCCTACAGGCTTTATTCTTGTTCCCAAAGGGAAGCATGTAGAAAACCCTTACCATCACAAATCTCTTGTCTACAGGTACTCCTGTGAATTACCAAAGATAACGTGTGTTACACAAAACTCAAACCCCAACATTTGGGTCCCCCATCAACTGCAGTGCCTCCATAGACAGTCCTCCCAACTGCTGCCCAAACCACACCGTAACAACTCTGTAAGGCTCTGAAGCTCTCCCCCAACGCTAATCTCTCAGAAACATCAGCCACCTTATCTGCTCCTGAATATGCACCCACCTCCACCACCACGTATCCTGAAGCCTCCTAAGAGCCCACCAGCTCACCTCCATACCTTCACCAGCCCACGTAACTAAGGACCCTTCCCATACCCATGCCGTTCCATTCACATTACACATGCCTAACCCCTATTCACCTCTCTTCTCCCAGACTTTAAGTGTGCCAGAACCCCCAAACGCATCCCTTTCCCACACTCTTCAGTAAACCCAGACACCTTGAAAGCCACCCTCCCTCATCAGGGCACTCTTTCATACTGACAAGTCTCTCCATGCACACCTCCAGCACCCAAACACCCCCAAGTCTCACTCCCACCCCACCGATCCCAAACCATCACATTATCCCAGCTGACCTCATGACATCCCCAGCCCAACCCAAGCCCTCCTCCCCCCCCAACACCCCTCAAACACTCCAAGGAACCCCCACATCCTTCATCCATACAACACCCCCACCTCAACACACACATCACTCCCGCTCACCCCCAACCCATCCCCACATCCCCCAAATCTCCTCATCGGCTCCCCACACTCCCCTCAGGCACCCCAAACCTTACTTCCCTGCCAGAGAACCCCACACTCACACCACCCCTGCTCACCCTAGGCCTCCCGCCCCCCCCCTCAGGGCCCATCCCTCCCTACACACTCCTCAAGCACCACACACACCCCGGAGCGGCTCAGCCCCATCCCCGAGGACCCAGAAAGTGACAGAGAAGGAAGAAGAGAAGGAGAACCGTTGCCGGGCCCCCTCCGCCGCTCACCTTCCCCCACCCCTCGCCGCAGCCCCAGGCCTCTCCCACCGCACGGCAACGGCGGCGGCGGCGGCGGCACCACAACACACCCCGCCCCGCCCCCTTCCGCCCACAGAGACGGCGGGTAGAGTGTCCGCGGCGCAGGGCACGCCGGGACGGGGGAGGCCGGGGGCGCAGGGGACAGCGCCCGTACGGGGCTTCGGGATCCCTACGGGAGCTCCGGCCCCGTTACACACCCCCCGGGCCAGGGGCACGGCACGGCGGTTGGCGGGGCCCCGGGGGATGCCGCAGTCAGGCCCCGCAGGCAGCCGCGGGCCGGGCTTCGGCCTTGGCTGCCGGTGGTGGCTAGAGCCAGGCCGCGGGGCTGTGGTGATTCCCTGCGGGCTCCCTCGGGTCGCGGCCCTCGGCCCCTCCGCAGCCCCCACAGACGCTCATGGCCGGGGCCCGGCGTGGGCCTGAGGAAGAACCCCAGCCGTGTTGGCAGCGGCAGGGCAGCGAGGCCGGGGCACGGGCGGTGGGTGCCGTCCTCTTGGCGGGAGCGCTCGTCCGGCCCGGGCTGGGGGGGGGCCACGGCGGGGCCCCGCGGGGAGGGGGGGAAACGGTGGGATCTTCGTGGTGACACAGTGCACAAGGCTGGGATGCCAAGGCAACCGTGGAGCAGTCTTACCAGGCTCTTGTGGAAGCCATTGGTTGAAATAAAGCTAAGCTGTAGCTCAGTTCTTGGGCTGGTGCTTCCAGAGGAACTCTGTACTGCTGTGCATCCTAAGTGACAGGTGGATTTTTCTTTTTAATTAAGAGCTGCTGCAGAAGATGAACTGGGATTCAAAGTAGATTACCTTCTTCCTTCTGGAGGTGCCAGGCATAGAAAACAATCAGGCAGCTTTGCATCTGGAATGATACCTGTGCCTGCTTGTGGGCGTTGCAGCTGAAACACTCTGCAAAGTGTCTTCTCACAGGATGTTCATCTGGAAAAAGCAGAATAAAGAGTAAAAAAAAAAAAAAAAGTTACTGAACATGGGACCTCTGAATTCACAAATCTTGATGTGTGGACATTATCTGAGTGTAATCAAGTTGTTGCTATTTCTAAGCAATAGCAGCACAGCTCAGCACCGTGTGCAGTGAATAACCACTGACATTCTGCTGTTGTTCTGTCATGTTCCGCTCCTCACCAAAACACGTCATCACACTGGTGCAGGTCAAGCTTGTTTCACAGTCTTGATTTCATCCCCAGTGATGGTTGCTGCTTTGGATTCTTCCTGTTGGTGAAATGAATCATAGAATCGTAGAACGGTTTGGGTTGGAAGGGACCTCAAAGATGATCTAGTTCCAACCCCCCTGCCATGGGCAGGGACACCCTCCACTAGACCACGTTGCCCAAAGCCTCATCCAACCTGGTCTTAAACACTTCCAGGGATGGGGCATCCACAGCTTCTCTGGGCAACCTGTTCCAGTGCCTCACCACACTCACAGTAAAGAATTTCTTTCTAACAAACATCTAATCTAAATCGACCCTCCTTCAGCTTAAACCCATTCCCCCTTGTCCTGTCACTACACTCCCTGATAAACAGTCCCTCACCATCTTTCCTGCAGGCCACTTCAGGTACTGGAAGGCCGCAATTAGATCTCCCCGGAGCCTTCTCTTCTCCAGGAAATATACTGCTTTAAGGGAAAAAGATGTATTTGGAATTCTGGGGAAAAGCAATAGATCAGCTTAATTCCAAACACTTCTTTCATCCATGCAGGGTGCTGTTTGTCCACTTCCTATAGTGTGGTGGATTTTGATTTTGGTCACTCTTCCTTTCAAGGGAACATCTCTTTGTTCACTAGCACCACCAAAAGAAATAGGTGTGGTGGCTGCTAGGCTTTCTCCTCCAGTTTTTAGACCTGTGTTAGGAAGCTGGTGACCAAGCAAGTCAGGGGTAGCACCAACTACTCAGCAGCTGCTGCATCCATACTCCCAGGCGTGTTGGAGGGAACTCTGCTGCCACCAAAGCTGGCGTTCTTCTCCCTGTGACCAGCCACACAGTGAACCATTGCCGCTCCGCTCTGTTAGCAGCAGTTGCATTTTATTAGTAGGCACAGGCAAGCCAGTTAGGGATCTTGGGGTGTCACGATGTTTGCTTGTTTCACAGGTTCTTTTGAGGAGCTGGCTAAAGTCTAGCTGCGTGGGCATTTGCTAGAGCAAGACAGTCATCCTTTGAAAGCAGTAGAGACTCCAGCCTTTGCTCCCCTCTTATTCTTCCAGCTCTTCAATATTCAAGATACTCGTGTGACCAGAAGACTGAGCAGGGATGTCACTTAAGCTGTGACCGAATTGCTACTGGCCCAGGAGGGATGAGGAGACAGAAGTTGTGTCAGATGGTTAGCACGGCACAGCAGAGATTATGTTTGGTCATGCTCATCTTGACTTAGTGACAAGAACCTTCTTGCTACCTAAATCTCCCAATGCCGTATAAAATGCAAGGCTCCTGTCCTTTACAGAGACTGGAGGCTTGATCTACAAATTCATTGTATGTTCATTAGTAAACTCTTTATGTTACTGTAGCTTAGCAGCATCCCAATGAATGACAGCCTGCTCTTTGCAGGGTTCCGTCTTGCGACTACACCAAGTTGTAGCACAAGAGTGGCTCAGAAGATTGGGAGATACGGGTTCCTCCAGACAACGCTTTGCACCTTCTTGTCGGCAAAGCCACTGCTGTTCTTTCCCAGTAGCTGCTGTCACAGAAAATGAGGAGCCCAACAAGTAAAAATGCTGAAGTGCTGCCACTCTGTCAGTAAGGCTGCACCGACCACCAAATGCTCGACCACCAAACGCTCCATATTGTTCCAGTTGCTCCACCAGTCTGCTACCAGTCACCCAACGTTGTTCCTCTGTGCCGTAGGCAGTGGATCTGGGACAAGAAGTTTGAAGGCTGAGTCCAAACGCTTAGAAGGAAAAAAATGTTTCCATCGACATCAGCAGTGCTCTACCCACTCGTGCCAAAGAGAAAAGAAACAAAAAGCTGATTTTTCTTTTGCCACAACTCCAACTGTAAGAAATGAGAACAGTGAAGCACAGAGCAACAATACTGAACTTCCAAAGAAAACGATGTTCCGTGCAGACAGGCTTGAACTAGATAAGCTGAGATTATCTGTATCTTGTATGAGAAGCTTTGCCAGGGAATTTGAAGCCAACCTTTCCTTCCATTTTGAAGCAGCACACCCTCATGTCAACAACAAAACTATAAAGCATGGACTGAGTATTTGAAGCAAAAGAAAAAAAAATAACCACCCATCGCTGAATACAAGAGTGTTTGAGGAATCTTTCCATGTTAGCCATTACTTTGGCGATGCATGAAAACGTCAGTTGTTGAAGAGCTGTTTTACCTACCAGCTGAGGGATGGTGACAGCAACGGTTAGAAACAAACCAGATAGAAAACTACTCACTGCTACTCAGACTATTCATTTTTTTTCCAATTCATGCGTAAAGTAGCTTAAAGATATTTAAAAGGAAAAAAAAAAAAAAAAAAACCACAACAAAAACCCATAACACCCAAACCCAGGGCACAGCCTGAAATCAGAGCAGCTCCTGCTTTGCCCTGTAGCCGGGCCAGTTTACAAATACAGAACGTGAGCTGATGGAAGATGGTCACGTTAATAAGAGGTGACAAAGCAAGTAAATTGAAGATATTTTAAGGTTTCCTCCCAGAAGCCGATACGGAGCGGGGTTAGCATACACTAGACCATGGCGCATTCAGAGTCAGGCAGCCCAGCCAAGTTGATTATATAAAATCACGCATCCCTAAATCCCCAGGAAGCTGTGGAAGTGCCAGCCAACATGAGCAGTGCCTTGCTGTGAAAGTAACTTGCTGTTATTTCACTAAATGAGTTTTTACACTTTCATCTCTTGCATTAAATGCAAATTCACTTCTTATTGCTGTGGGATGGTCATTAGAAAGAGGCAGAGTGCTCATCCACTCGTTTCCCCATGGCATTCAGAAAAGCATGATTTTTTTCACTGACCTTCTGTTTGAATTATCATGCCAGCCACAAAACAAAGGACTGCTTTATTAGATTGCTTGCCTACGGGATTTTCTTATAATTTAATGATCCTAGCCATGACTGGGAAAGAACAGAGCATGGAAAATACTGAAACTTTCACTAAGAGGTTTAAAAATTAAAAAAGAAGAGAACACACTGACATGCAAAACCCTTGACAGCTTTCTGGATGAATACAAGTTGGCATTTGACAGTGATGTTAAAAACAAAAATAGACGTAATAGCTTGTTAGAGCTCAAATGTCTTCACTGATACTTCCCGAGTGAGTTAAGAGTGCTGGACACAAATCCTGGTTTTAGGCCACAGTGCTGGTTCCAAGGTAAACAATTGTGACAGCGCACAGCTCTGCTTAAAAAGAAAAGGTATACCCTAATCTGAAAGAGAAGGCTATTACAGTCTTCGTGCCTTTTACAACCACTTATTTATGGTACGTGGACGCACCGTGTGCGTGTATGAATAGTGGAGCTAAACCACTGTTGTATATCGTAGGGATGCAAATAGTGACTCCGAACCATTTGCAAACTGGGAACGTATGTGTAAGATAAAAACCTTCTCAGCGTGCTCAATTTTACACATGTCCAGTAGTCACAGCCTCAGTGAAAATACGTTTGAGGAGATTAGTCATTTTCTGAACGGAAATTTGATGTCTTACCCAAGATAGTGGATCGCGATGCTTCTCTGATAGTGACGGGCCAGGCAAGGTCACTCAAGAGCCTGGTCTGGAGCCAGTGGTTCTTCTGTAACTGCAGGGTGACAGGCTGTCGTGAGAGACATCGTTCAATATTCTGCATCACCAACGCATCAGCAGACGACACTGGCTAAGCACGACATTCAGATGAGTGTAAATACATAGTAAAGCCAGTCTTTGAATCACATTGTAATGCTCATTTCATTACTTTCCAAAACATCCGTGATGGAGGAACATAAGAACCAAAGTCTTAAATTTTCATTTCCTAGGAATTTGGAAGGTAGATTTGTTAACTTCTGGAATGGTTTATTTAATATTGTAACAGGGGGTAAAGCCTATTTGCTCTACATTATTGTAGAAAAGCACGTTGTAATTTGTAATCTAAATCCTCAATTTTGTGAGCATTTGATGAACACATGCAAGGTTTATTCGTCTGACTACTCTCACTGAGCTGAATGCATCCCATCACACGTATTTAAGAAATGTAATGTTGGTTTGTATAAACATTCTTAGGATATAGGGTTTGTTTTGAACATGGGCAGAGTCAATAAAATGATTATTCAGCTTTGTCATATTCGTGTTAATGGTTTAGTGTTAATATGTAAATGATGATATAATGAGGGCAAAGCAACGGGGGGTGCTGATTCAGACGCACAAGTACTCCACTGCCCTGTTTCCAAAAGTATCCATAAGCAGATGTCAAAGAAAGAATAAGTGATACTTCCCCCACCAACTACAGGTTCCAACTACCTTCATCTCCGAGAATTTCCTGAACCTGATGTGGTTGGCCTACTTGGCAATCCTCCACAGATCTCTTCTCTCTAAAATCCTGTCTTACTTTCCCCTTTAATCCAGATAAAGTTTCTACACCCACAACCTCTGGCATGGAGGTCTACAGTTCAGCTGTCCATAGCATGAAGAACCATCTCTTCTTCCTCTGTATTTATATTGAAATACATAATTACATACTGACCTTGCATATGTTTGTTGAGGGTTTTTTAATTATGGATTTACCCCAAGTTCTCATGTGTATTTCTGATGTTATCATGACTTACACACAGATTATTTCCATTGCTCCTATATAGCCTACAACAACTACCACCCAATTTAACAAATTGGTTTTATTCCCTCAGGAATAATAATCAACAGATAAATTAATTCTGTAGATCCAGCCCCATCTCCTTTTTACATTGCTTGTAGCAAAGTGGCATGTAGTGAACTTTGCAGGACATCAAATAATCATGCAACCATTGGTTTAAAACTGAATGGTTTGTGGAAAATACTACCTGGGTGTAATACAGTGTGGAGTCTTACCAAAAATTTTAATGTATTAATTCTCATCGCATGCTTCACAGCTGATTTTGTTACTCAGAAACATCAAAGTCATCAGACAGGATCAGCTCAGCCAGAAGAACAACCTGACTTCATCAGTACCCAGTAATGTCACTCCAGGGGAAGGTATGAGGACACTACAACATGAAGGCACAAGCCACACGAAGCGTCTCACCGCCACCGCTTTACCCTGAAAATATCCACGTACTCTGTGCTCCCTCTTCGTTCGCTCCCCAGCTAACACTGCAAGGACAAAGCAAGCAGCCTAATCCTCGAGGCAGCTCAGAGAAGCTTTGAACTTTCTGCCCAGGTTTCACATGATGTAAAAGTGACACAACTGGCTTGAAGTCTTCCCACACCCTGCTGTTCATTCTTGTCGTATGGTGACATGTCCTTGGTGAGGACAGCCGTGAGAAACATCAGAAAACGGAGCAAGAAAAAAGAGGTGATGCACCTACTTCTCTGTGAAAGCTCTGTCAGTTCCCTGCTCCGGTTCAGAGCGGAGCCCCACGGGCGCATCGCTGCAACCAAAGGAGCGGTGCAGGAGGACGGTGAGAGTGTTTTAAGCCGATACCGCCGAGTGCTTTGAGGAGGTTTCACATTGCGTTCACCCTTGAGTCAAGCAGCAACTTGGAATATTTTTATCAGCAGGGATCCCTACGTACTTTGACTTTGAAAAGCCTGAACAGCATAAGCAATAAGCCAGATGTGCTTTCTGCTAAATGTCACCACATCAACATGGTTTCATTCTGTACTCCATTTGTGGTCCACATGAAGCAGGCACTAAAGGACAGTGTGCCTCTGCAAAGGGAATTAATCAATTAATATTGGCAAATTGTAGAATTACGGAATGGTCTGGGTTGGAAAGGACCACCCAGTTCCAACCCGCTGCCATGGGCAGGGACACTCTCCACTAGCCCAGGTTGCCCAAAGCCCCATCCAACCTGGCCTTGAACACTGCCAGGGAGCCAAGGGCAGCCACAGCTTCTCTGGGCAACCTGTGCCAGTGCCTCAGCACCCTCACAGGGAAGAAGTTCTTCCTAACATCTAGCCTAAATCTACCCTCCTTCAGCTTCAGGCCATTCCCCCTTGCCCTATCACTCCATGCCCTTGTAAACAGCCCCTCTCCAGCTTTCCTGTAGCCCCTTTAGGGACTGGAAGGGGCTCTCAGGTCTCCCTGGAGCCTTCTCTTCTCCAGGCTGAACAACCCCAACTCTCTCAGCCTGTCTCCATAGGAGAGGTGCTCCAGTCCCCTCATCATCTTCATGGCCTCCTCTAGACTCTAACAAAGAATCCCACCATTTTAATACTTACTTAAACGAGCAGAATGGGAATAAGCCTTTACTTTTATTATGTTACTCTGACCCCCATCTTCCTCCTTCCCTCTGCCAGGAAGCTGAAAGACCTGCTTGGCCAGGCAGAGCCATACGTGCACCCCAGCTCAGGCAAGGACCAAGGTCAAGGGCTTGTGTTGAAATGCAGCTCTCAAGCCCAAGGTCAGAGGGTTCATGGACAAAGACACCACACAGGACTTCTCATAGCTGTTTCTTCCAACTTAGCTGTTTCCACAGCAGCCTGATCCAAGGTTAGAGCTGCCCTACGTCACCGCTGACCCTGAGCACCAGCAGCTAAAGCCCAAGGAGGGGCAGGGAAGAGGTTGCAGAACCTGTTGGTGCACTCAGCGCTGTGACAGCCACCTCCCTTCCCATCACCATCTGTCCCACATCTTACAAAGGTCTAGCTTTGGCGAGGCAGGTGTTGTGAAATGCCCAGTGTGCAAACACCATCCCCCACATGCCAGATTCACCTTGGGGTGTTCAAGGGCCACCAGTTCAGGGTGCAGCACTGTGTGGATGCTCCCAACTGACTTCCTTTGCTGGGATCAAACCAGTGGGACAACCATACGGCAGTGATGTGGCAGTGTTTCTGTCCCCCTACAAAGACATTGGCCGTCACCGCATTCATCTGGGACTGGGGCTGAGGGGGGGAATCCTGAGCTTGGGGCAGAGGCATGGTCCTGGGAGTGCAGGGTAGGACAGGACAGAGTCTGAGCGTTCAGGTGCTGCAGTGACCTGGAGGGGAATGGTCTCATGGGCACCCTTTGGGTGCTGCTCCCACCGAGAGCAGCGGCAGTCAATGGGGTGGCTCAGGGCTGGGTGGACATCCAGGCTTTGTTGGCAAACTCAGAGGCAACAAAATTATGGGATGCCTCAGGTTCACCAGAGCAGCGGTTTGGATGGTGCACCCACCCCATAGGGTGACAGTACGGGGTACTGGGAGGTGGGGCTCCAGCCTTGGCCACAGCCGTATAGGTTGTGATACTCCCCAAAAAACAGCCCAGAGCAGTGACCGGTTTCAGGGTCCTTTAGTATGGGGTTTTGACGTTCAGTACAGCACATGACCCCATCCAGGGCCCTCTCTGAGATCTGGGACATTGTTTTCATTGAACAACTAAAATCTGCTGAATAGGTGGCCAAGATTAGTCGCATCTGACTGGTAAACCCCATAGCCTTGCCCAGTCCCCATTGACCAGTTCAGGGGTTGGGGGATAGGGACCACTGTGGCTGCAGAGGTGTCAGAGAAGCCTGCAAGGCCAAGACCTGCCTCTGTAGGCTGGCCAGAGTCCCCTGTATGGTTCGGAGGTCATCCAGGAGCTGTGGAGAGGCAGCAGAAGAGAAGCCAACAGCTGAGGGTGGCAGCAGCCTCCCAACATGGGCTTGGTTCCACAGCACACAAGCAAGGAGAGTAGAGCAGGTCCAGTGAGAGTAACCAAGTCTGGCCAAGAGTCCAGCAGATGCCAGGTAAGTCCACAGCAACAAGGAAGCCAAGTCAGCAGGTCAAGATCAGCAAGGTACGAGGCAGGGCAGGGACAAACCTCAACCATCACTCAGGCAAAGGAGCAAGCTTAACTGCAGCTTGAAATACGGGAAGGAGACCCCACATGGGTCTTCTCACAGTGGCTCCTCACACAAGCTCATGTCAGAGCAGGCTTACCCATGGTGATGGCTGCACCATTATCGGAGCTTCCTTTGGCGCAGGCAGCAAGGGCCCCTTCTTGAGGGGAATGGAGGAGGTTGTAGAGCTTAGTGGTGCTTGCAAGACCCTGACGAAAGCCCCCTCTTATTCTTTGCATCCTCTTGTCATGCTATATTAACATTTAAGACCAGACACTTAGCCCAGGAGCCTCCCAAGCTGACCAGGAGTCAGTGGAGGCTGCAAGGGAGCTGGTTGCAGCTTTGTGTTCCTTCAGACAGAGCCTCCCTCTCTCTGTTCTGCTTCTCCTTCGCTCTAAGTCACAGCATCTTCAGAGTTTAGAAGATGACATCTGCTTAATATTGGAGAGCTTTGCTATTTCTTGGGAACTAACAGGACACTCAGCTGAGGATAAATATTATGACAGCTCTTCCTCCAAAGAGCCATCATTGCTCCTCCTCCTCAGGCAATGCTGTGGCATCTAAAGAGCATTGACAGGAGGTAGTTTCAAAGCTCAAGCATTTTATATTTTTTTTGGCCAACAAATAAGCTAATTGACTATATCTACACCTGTAAATAAAGAAGGTCAGGACTCATCCTCTGACCTGACAGTTGACATAGCTGAACTCTGCTCCTGTTCTCCCCCACCCCAGGACAGGGTGGCTTCTTCCTTCTCCTAACCAGGAGGAGCTGCTGGCCCATGACCTTCCAGACCATGCCTGCATCAGTCAGCAGAAGCCAACACCATAACAAGAGCAATGCCAACAACTGAACAGTATAGATACCCACGGACAAGTGTTCCCAACAGTGTCTGGCTCTCTTTACTGGTTTGTGTATGTCCATCTAGTCCTTTGGGTAAGTACATGCATAATTCTTTGCAGAATTTGATCCTAAAAACTGTTTAATTTTCTCCTCTGATTCCCAGGGGGGAAAGGGGGAGTTTTAATTTACCTACCATCCATAGGTTACTGATTTTAAGTTCCCCTTTAAATGACAAGTTTTCAGTCTCTCTGGAGAAATAATTGGCGAAAAATCCGAGCACAAATGAGGTCAGATTGGATAACTTCCTCATCCCTTTTAGCTCTCAGTAGCTGAGGAGCTGGGTGCTGATACTTCCGCTTTTTTCCACGCTTTTTTGCCTGACTTGTGTCACTCCATCGGTTTGGCTGTGCTGGATGTCCAGCTTTTACTTCTATGTCAGTAAGTAGGAATGGATTACTTCAAAGCAGGAGGCAATGACCTTGGTTTGCAGGCATCTCCTGTCCCCTGTGGCACTGTCAGAGAGCAGATAAAGAGCTTCCCTGCTTGATGAACGCTTTTGCCATCTCCGAGCCAGAAAGAATATTTCCATTTCACAGCCTGTGTTTCATTTATTAACCCTTTCCCACCTGCTTTCAGGGTATTTTTCTTCTTCCCAGTCTCCAAGAAGATTCAGACCGGAGGTTATATTTGTCTAATTAGCAGTAGGCAAATAAGCAGTTTTATAATGTTCAAAGAACCTTTTTCCCTTGAGGATCTCTAGGATTAGCCCTTTAGAGAAACAACATCATCCACCGCATAAATACACCGTGCTTGTAGCACAGTCATGCTGGTGAACTGCAAATTAAAAAAGTATCAAAAGTGGCCAGTTATGATTACAGGGGGAATTTAAGTCTGACAGCATCAGCTAGGAACATCAGAGCTAACATCCCTTCCTATATGTCACAGTTTAATGAATCCTAGGGACATGTTTAACACAGGAGGAGGGACTGCGGCATCTACGCCGATACTACGTGGTGTAGTGTGCCCTGCACATCCAGCCAGAGAGCAGCAGTGGTGTTACTGCACACCCCACCTCTGCTTCATGCCCATGTGTCTGCATTCAGTCCTGAGGGACACAGCGCTTCCAAATAGCAGAACTAGTGTGGCCAGCAGGACCAGGGCAGTGATCATTCCCTTGTACTTGGCTCTGGTGAGGCCACACCTCGAGTTCTGTGTTCAGTTTTGGGCCCCTCACTACAGGAAAGACATTGAGGTGCTGGAGTGTGTCCAGAGAAGGGCAACGAAACTGGTGAAGGGTCTGGAGAATAAGTCTTATGAGGAGCGGCTGAGGGACCTGGGGTTGTTTAGCCTGGAGAAAAGGAGGCTGAGGGGAGACCTGATCGCTCTCTACAGCTACCTGAAAGGAGGGTGTAGCCAGGTGGGGGTTGGTCTCTTCTCCCAAGTGACAAGTGATAGGACGAGAGGAGATGGCCTCAAGCTGTGCCAGGGGAGGTTTAGATTGGGTATTGGGAAAAATTTCTTCACCAAAAGGGTTGTCAATCATTGGAACAGGCTGCCCAGGGAAGTGGTTGAGTCACCATCCCTGGAGGTATTTAAAAGATGTGTAGATGTGGTGCTTCGGGACGTGATTGAGGGATGGTGTTAGATTAACAGTTGGGCTTGATGATCTTAAAGGTCTTTTCCAACCTAAACAATCCTACGATTCTATGAAATGTAAACTTTCTCCTGTCAAATAGCACACGTCACCAGACACACAGCACTGAGAGCACCTTGGGGCATTTGGTGCATACCCCGAGTGTGGCTTCACGGCAATTAGAGGCTGGATTGCAACAGTTGAACCGTGTATCTTCCAACACAGCTTTAGTTTACCCAGAGAGTAACGCTGCCTTCAGTATGGACAACATAAATCCACCGGGGAGTCTGGGTGTAATCTCCGGTTGCTGTATCGCACCGAAAGGCTGTGCCACCGAACCACCTTTACTGTCGTGCCCTGCTTAGCTAGACTAAACCCATCCCAAGCACGCCTACAGGTTTTGGGCGCACAGCCATTTGCAAGCACCTCCAGGCCTTCACTGATGAGACAGAGCAAAAAGCAGCATCTGAGTGTCCCTGGAGAGCTTCTCTGTAAGAATCACCTGTATACTTCTCCATCAGGGAGAACGCAGTGCGTTTAGAGAGGCAGCGGTGGTGGCGATGGCAGGCATGAGACTGCCTTCCCTCCAGCAGCATCCCTTTCCAGCGCGGCCCTCAGCCCAGCCTGCACATTGTCCACGCAGCCCAATCCATTCCAGTCCATAAAACCTAAATCCCAGGTGGTCCTTATCAGAAAGATCCATTCTGTCAAACAGGCATTTGATTTTTCCCTCTCCTTTCTGGTTACGTGAGAGCTGGTCTGAAAATTAAACAGTTCTTCATCCGGTATTTAGAGAGAAGAAAAGAGCTTACACAGCTTATTTGGAGCACCGTGATCATCAATTTTACCATGGCCTGTGAAATAGATGAGGTTTTAAGGTTTGAAATTCCAGAATAATGGGAAACCTGGGGAAATCTCAGCTTGGTTTCTAAAACAAAGGTAATTTCTAGATCTCACAATGCGAGAGTAGAGAAAAAATATGAATCTTTAAAAGCATAAAAGAAAAGCACCTCAACCTTCTTCACTTTAAAAATCTTACAGAATTTAATTCAATTTTAGGATTATTTGGAGCTGGACTCAGGAGATGAGCATCTGGCGATGATGGTATCACAGTGTACGCTGGGAGTGGTGCATCAGGAGAACGTGAGTCATCTGCTGCATTTGCTGCCCAGTTACTACCTTCGCTGGTGGGGAAAAGGAGAAGCCTTGCATCCAGTTTACGGAATGACTCGTCTTAATAAAAACATGTAAAAGAATGCGTGAGAAATATGCTCTAAACAATGAGATAATACAGGTTAAACCACTCACAAACAGATTTTCTTGAAAAAAAAAAAATCACGAGTACAGATACTATACTGGATTCTTGATTTGCTGTAAATGTATTGTTCTTCGACATCACTATTTCACCAGATCTTTTCTGCCAAAACTTGCTTCTGCAACCCAAAAGCTGAATATGAACAGAGAGCGAAACTTTCACGTCTGGTTTCCGCATCGGTTAAGACCTCTGCGCATTCTGCTCAACGGGGCTGCTCCCCGAGCGATGCCCACACGTCCTGGGCTATCTGCATGCTGCACAACAACTTCTGGCCAAGCAGGAGGATGTTCGGTGGGTATGAAGCAGGGAAGAACGTAGAAAATGACAACACACTCGCATTTATATAAACCCCACAAGTCAGGGAGCCAGGCTCAGAAGTGGTTTCAATTTTGTTTTCTCAGTCTTCCTCCAAAGAGCCCACATTTCATGGCCCTCGGCGAACGATGCCTGCGCTCAGAAATATTATTTGTGCTAGAAACTTGCCTTCTAGGGTAAAGCTTATCCGACCGTGGCACTACAGCACTCCTGTTATGACTAATGCAAATTAAGTAACTTGTCTCAGTTTTCGAACATCAGATCTCAACAGTGTTTGTAACAGCCTATAAAACTGAAAATGAGAGGCCAAAGCGTCAGGAAAATAATTTGGAAAGTCTGATCAAACAGGGAGAGAACAAAAAAAAAAAGACAATCACCGGCCTCGGGCACAGAGAACGGGCTGTGGCGACCAAACACGCTGTTTGCTGTAAATAATGCGGTGCATGCAAACTGACTTTTGCAAACCCTGCAATTACTGTCTGCCTGCCCTAAATCTTTGCATTTATCTCGGGAGACTTTCTCTGCTGTGTATGACTTTTCACTGCTCTGAGCTGTTTGTTCCCCGGCAGGGTTGCTTATGTGCTCATTATTTTTATGGTTTTCTCGTTCGTTTCCCAATAAGCCGGACAACAAAAAAAAATAAATGATGTAGAGAGTGCGAGTGAGTTCATGCGATGGGTCACTGACAGATCAGTCAAGCCAAACATCAGAAGGTGATTTCTGACCGCGAGTTCATCCTACCATCGTTCGAGATAAGTCAACAGCAGCGGTTGTCTTTAGTGAAGGAAAATGATCGATGCAGGGCTCTGGCAGAGTGGAAAATAGGAAAAAAATGAAGGCAGAAACACAGTTTTGGTTCAAGAAATGACTTGTTTTCACCTGAGAACGAGAGCAGGCAGTTTGCTCCCGTCTGTAGTGCCAGGAGAATTTGACTCAGCCGCATCTCGTCAATGCCAGCAGGGCACGCAGGAGAAAACGCGGCCGTGTTTGCGAGCCGTGATTGAATCCCCTCTAAGGAAGTTTGCCGATGATTTTCCTTGGCTCATATGTTTTAACCAGGGTCAAGTGTATCCAATGCTTGGGTCAGAAATTATATTAAAAATATTTCTTCTACTGTGTGGAGAGTTGATTTGGCCAGCTCTGCAGACGTTGGCCAGTAGCACCGGAGCTCAACTTTACAGAATGTGGAAGAAATGTTTTCTAGTGCAGCCCAGGAATAAAGGTTTGTAGTTGCTTCTAGATAAGCTTATAACAACTAGATTTACAGATTCTTTTTTGTGGCGTTCGGTTATAAATTCAACATTAATTAGATCATTTTGAGTTAAGAGGGTTTTTTGCTTCTAAAGTCTTTTGTTTTCCCTTTTCCAATCCACCTTTGATGCAGTTACATGTTTCTTTTCTCAGAATACATGTACGTACTGTCAGGAATTCAGTGCAACTACTGGCACAGGAAGATATTGAAGCATTTTTAGGATATACAAGTAGGATGCTAAAGGTACAGGTGATCAGGAAATTAAGTTTTGTAGCCTTAAATCTGCTGAATCCACCCTCATAATCTCTGCAGCCGGTGTTTTTATTGATCTTGATTTATGTTTATAGATACCGTGTGATTATATCACTCCTTCATTTACCCAGATACATTAACGCTTTCACATCTGCCATCGGTTAGACACTAACTGGCTGCAATGGCTGCATGGCTGGATTCTCTCTCATACTGTTCCTTAATTCACCATTAATACTTCATTATTATTGTGACAGTAAAAAGCTTAGTTATTCATTATTAATCTCACAAAGGCCAGGCAGTTACTCCAGATAAATACTTGACAGAATCGAGCACCAGGACTAAAGCTAACAGGGTGTAGCAGCACGTAACACAACTCATTTCCCAGCTGACGTATAATCCTCCATCAGAACAGCAACATTTACTCCGGGTGACTGACAGACGCGCACGAGTCGCTCAGGATAGCTCTGCCAAGCTGTAGGTACCCATTACCTCACCTAGATGACACCTCTGTGCTTCAGGTTCATCCTACTTAACCTGCCTGGTACACCTAGAGGTGAAGTTTTATGAAAATGTGCCGTCATGGCCAAGAAGGCCAATGGTGTCCTGGGGTGCATTCAGAAGAGCATGGCCAGCAGGTCCAGGGAGGTTCTCCTCCCCCTCTGCTCTGCCCTGGTGAGGCCACATCTGGAGTTGTGTGTCCAGTTCTGGGTTCCCCAGTTCAAGAGAGACAGGGAACTACTGGGGAGAGTCCAGCGCAGGGCTGCGAGGATGATGAGGGGCCTGGAGCATCTCTTGTATGAGGAAAGGCTGAGAGAGCTGGGGCTGGTTAGCCTGGAGAAGAGAAGACTGAGACAGGATCTGATCAACGCTTATAAATTGAGGATGGGGCCAGACTCTTCTCAGTTGTGCCCAGTGACAGGACAAGGGGCAACGGGCACAAACTGGAACACAGGAAGTTCCAGCTGAACATGAGGAAAAAATTCTTCACTTTGAGGGTGACCGAGCCCTGGGACAGGCTGCCCAGAGAGGTTGTGGAGTCTCCTTCTCTGGAGAGATTCAAACCCTGCCTGGTTGTGATCCTGTGCAACCTGCTCTGGGTGATCCTGCTCTAGCAGGGGGGTTGGACCAGAGGATATCCAGAGGTCCCTTCCAACCCCTGCCATTCCGTGAATCTGTGAAATTCCTGAGCCTCTACTAGCTTGCTGCTGCCAAAACTGGTGCTCCTGCTCTCTCCTCCTTCACTCCCAGCAAAAAAATACCTGTTTGGAGGCATTCTTATGTTTGTGGGTTTGTCTCTTTTTTTACTTTTTTTTTTTTTTTTTTTGCTTGGGCAGTTTTCTGCTTAGGTTTAGGTTTTTTAGCTTAGGTTGTTTATTCAGGGTCAGATAAATACCATAGGCAGAGCAGGAGAAGCAGTGGGAGGTTGGGACTGTGAAAAGCAGAGACTCAATAGATGGGCTCATTTCTTTTAGGAAACCTTACTATGAGATGAGAGCTTTCAGTTCAACGCGTAAAGTTAGAAGGATGGATACTTATATGTACCAGGACAAAGAGAACAGGGCAAAGGCTATTTACTGGCATAAAACCTAGGCTGAGCGATGGAAAGGTTAGTGCTCAGGGAGACTTCTGCCTATACTTTTGCTGCAGTATCGCCCGTACTCCCATCATGCCGACTTGGCATCAGGATTAATAGCCTTCTCCTCTTCTCTTTCCCCCCGCCACCAGCAAATCCACTCTGGTTATATTGCAAAAGAAATCTTGATTTCTGTGCAGAAAGTTGAAGGGTCCGTTTTGGAAATCTCTCTGTGGTTTCATAGGTGGCCAGTCCCGATCGCTCGCGTTGGGAGAGAAGTTTTGTTGCGCACTGGAAGGGGAGCAGGACTGGAGGCCAGCTTGAAGCATTCTCCTATTTTGCTTGGTCTTCACCGCAAAACTGCCCTCGGCCCTGTATTTTAAACCAATCGAACCGAAAGATGCCGCAATTACCGTCTTTATGTCACAGAAATTCAATGTTAAAAGTGCAGTCACAGTATATTTTAAACCCCAAGCAATTATCATTTGTTTATAGCAACAATTGCAATCCATTAAATGAATATGCCAGCACAATTGATGGTATATCTGCAATTATTAGCATGCCGCTAAACTACAACAAACCTATGGCGTTCTAGCCTGCGTTTCAAGTGGGAGCTAGAGTAGATAGCAAGCCATTTTATTTATATTTTGGGAGCTAGAATTTAGTCTAAAATAAATACCAAATCATTTTATTTATATGTTTACATTCAAGTTTTAGTTTAAGCTCCTGCCTTATCTTCAGACAAACTCTTCCTATGCAGAGGCATAAACAAGATTCTCACTAGATCACGCTGGCAGTTTTACGTATCTCTGCCCACCAAGATCTTTTAGTATCAAATTAAGTGAGGCCAAAGCTTCTGAACTCCCAGCACAAATCTTCTGCGGTTGTTGCAGAAAGGAGAAATTGTCATTCCCAAGCAGGTCGATGTAGTACCCGGCTCTGACAGTGGTCAGCGTTGAATCTTTCAGAAGACAATATAAATCCTCCCTTTCCAACCTTCTCTGTCAGTAAGTGCACACAATGCACTTAATTGTTCAATCCAGGAAAAGAATATCTTCCTGACCTTAGCTGATCATAATTGCATATAGCTTTATTTATATCAACATTAACATTTATCTTGATGGTTATTACTAACGCTGTTACCAGGAGGCACTGCATATTTTATTAAAATTCTTCTCTAAACTCACAGTGCTAATCGAGGACTTCTGGCAATCCTTCGTTCCCCAGCAAGTTCCTCCTATAGCAACCTCCCACTTCTTCGCAGGATCTCCCTGCAGGAATCCGTCCCTCTCCCTCATCCCAACCATTCTGCCCGTACCCACAAGCCAGAATTTCCCTGGGTCCTCTTTTGTTACCAGATTCTCCCTTCTTCCCCTGGTTTCAGGGGCAGGTAACTGTTCCCTTTTGCCTCTCAGATCTACTGAGAATCACCCGCCTCGCTGCGGCCACGGCTCTGCCAACCACTCAGTGTTTTTTTCCCGATCGGCACTGTTCTCACTATCGCTATCATTCTGCTTCGGAGCCTCAGCTGCAGATTCACAGCTTTAACACCAGAACAAAGTGCTGTATCAATTAGTTTGACCTCCTAGATCGCGGGGACCACTACATTTCACCCACTTACCTTTGTGTTGTGACTCGAATTCTTTATTTTTAAAGCACTGCCAGCTGCCTGGATTTAGATGTACCTGAGATGGCTTTGTGCAGACTCAGCTTGGCTTCAGCATGATTTACTGGTTCAGGAACGGCAGCGCGTACAAATGGAGCTGTACTTGGTCTGGGGCCAGTTTGGGTCTAGGAGCGATGCAGCTGCCTTGAAACTTGAGCCTGGACTAGTAAACCCCTGCCAGAGCTCAGCTGGTTCAGCCTGGAACCAGCTCAAGCGTCTCTGTGCCGCATGTCACGCTGCTGGAAACAGTAACTTGGGAGGACGGTGACAAGGTGTCCCACCAGCGCTACGCAAAGTCCTTTCTGGCTCAGCACAGCAAATGGTCTCTGATGAATCTCTGCTGGTGGTAGACTGGTCTGCAGAGCTACTTTGATGTCTCTGCTCCGTGGTTCCCAACACGGGCACTGCCCCGAACCTCTGCTGGCTGCGCACCTTCGCACGGCAGCTGAATTAACAAACCCTCCTGCAACCCGCAGCGCTGGCAACCACGGTGCAGAAACGTCCAAACCGCCCGAGCTAAAACTAACAAGCCCTGAAGTACCTGAGCTGACTCGGTTTCAAGCATTTCACCCACGTTGTGCCGCGTAACAGTGTTTGTTCTCAGACGGTGCTTAGCGAGAACGGTGAGCTGGGGTTTGTACGTCTTTAACACAAAGGTAAAAAGGTAAACTAAGCTTTAGAGGAAAAAAGAAAGGAAAAAACCTAGGGGAAAGGAATCATCATGCCATTTTCCCCTCAGAAAGCTGTTAATTAAACATTAGTTTGAATCAGAGTGATCCTGGGGATATTACATTTCACACGACGCTTCTTACAGGGTCGGTTACCTGCCTTCAGCACTAGGCGGGATTTTTTTCCTTTTTTTTCCCCTTGTTCAGTACCAGTTTTTATTTCTAATCCCTACCTCAGTGTCATTTCTGAATAAGGGTACACTTTTAGGCAAAATTGCCTTATTTCTTTTACTGACATAAGACAGGCTGTCAAAATACATACCAAAAGACCTTTGTTGCCATCCATTCCAAGAGCTCATAATTTAATACAAGACAAGAGACAAAAGGCACAGAGAAACAGATGGGAGATTGCAGGAACACGGTAACACAGTCAGTCTAATTTTATTGTGAGGATAAAAACTCACTCGTGTTGGTGTTACGCAGCGTGGCCCACTCATTGGTTTCCATACAATACTCCACATGCAAAACCAGAGAGCGTATCATTAACCTCTGCGCTTTCCTGTGGCACCAAGTTTCATCAGTTAATTGTGTTGTATAAAATAATCTCTTTTTTTTTTTTTTAGACCTAATTTAAGTATTATTGAATGGGTAAATGAAGTATGATATAAAGTAGGCTTGATTGCTTGGATAAAGAATAGTTTTGATTACTAGCCAGACTTTGTTTTCTTTCAATAGTCCTGAGTTATAACCCCGTGAAGGAAATGGGGAAAAAAAATTGTTGCATTAGGGTTTGGACTTACACAATACACCGACCAACATGTCAGACATCTGGCATTTATTGGTTAAGGAAATATAAATTCATCCACCTCTTTCTCCGCAGTGAAAGAAGAGAGAAATGGAGAAAATTTTGTCAAATTATTTGGGGAGAACTCAGTTACAAAGGGCAGCAAATAAGCAGTGAGGTAGATGGGAAGATTGCAGAGGTAGGAATCAGTCTGGAGCAGGTGGGAGAACTGTAGAGAAAGCTACATTAAATGATGCTCCAGCTTCTGAACTCGCTCATCTTCAGGTTTCTTGACAGCATTTGCTTGTGAACGTTTTCTGGACGAGGCGTTGGCACTGTTGAGATGCACGCCGTATCAGAGAGACTGAAGCTGTTTGTTCATGCAGGGAGAGCACAGGCAGGCAGAGGAGGAGACCTCATGTCTCCCAAACCTGACCTGCCTCTCAGCAACTGGATGACTTTATTTCCAATCTCAGCAAGTTGCTGGTAATAATCTCTGTCCATCACGTCCATTTAAAGTCCCATATACTAGTTCACATGAAATATGGGTGTCAGGGCCTAAAGAAGCTATGCGTACAGGAATATACCCTACCCCATTAAGCGGTGTACCACATAATGGATTAATGGTTTGCTTATATGTCCGTCACGCTGGGACAGTCGTTAACAAATTCTGTTTACTGTCTGGATAGCAGATGGCTCCACCTACTCATGCCAGGGATGGAAACACCCCAAAAGCTTTAGGGCAGGATGGGGGAAAGCTCAGTAATCCATTAGGAAATGTGTTAACAGCTCAGGTATTAATTGGGTTACGGTTCACAGAAAATCTGGGGGAAAGGAAAGCGTGGATGAAGAGTGTTTGGATGTGTGAGGTTACAAATATCCCTATAACGTATGTCCCCACATCAGTGCTCCTTTTCAGCAAAAGCAAGTCCTAGGACAACAGGTTTTGCTTGAGACATGAATTTCAGCAGTGGGAGAGCTGTGTAAGCATCCAAAGAGTGTCAGGGAGCAAAAGAAGGAAATTTATTCATAGAATCACAGACTGCTTTGGGTTGGAAGGGACCTCGAAGATCGTCCAGTTCCAATCTAATCTAAATCTACCCTCCTTCAGCTTCAGGCCATTCCCCCTTGCCCTATCACTCCATGCCCTTGTCACCAGCCCCTCTCCAGCTTTCCTGTAGCCCCTTTAGGGACTGGAAGGGGCTCTAAGGTCTCCCTGGAGCCTTCTCTTCTCCAGGCTGAACAACCCCAACTCTCTCAGCCTGTCTGCATAGGAGAGGTGCTCCATCCCTCCGATCAGCTTCGTGGCCTCCTCTGGACCCTCTCCAACAGCTCCATGTCCTTCTTTTCCTGGGGACCCCCAGAGCTGGACACAGCACTGCAGGTGGGGTCTCACCAGAGCGGAGTAGAGGGGCAGGATCACCTCCCTCGACCTGCTGGTCACACTTCTTTTGATGCAGCCCAGGACACGGTTGGCTTTCTGGGCTGCAAGCGCACACTGCCGGCTCATGTTGAGCTTCTCATCAATCAGCACTCCCAACTCCTTCTCCTCGGGGAGAGGCTTGGAGCTGGCTCAGCATATGGGTGGCTATAATCTCCTTTTGTCTTACTTCTGTGCTGCTGTCTCTATGAAGTTATTAATGACATAGTATGTTAATAACAGTAAATATAATCTTACTTTACTTTTACCTAATGCTCATGTTCTGTGAAAGAGTGATTTGAAAAGATCCGGCTTTCCATTTCTATGGGCAGGCTCACCAGTCCACTCACGCTGGACGCCGGGACGGCCGAAGGGTAACAAATTATTTCCGAGTAACCTTCCTAGGCAATCTGAGTAGCTGTTAACGCTCCGTGCCAAAGGGGAAAGCTACTGGTGACAGTCTTACCTGCCCACACCCCCCAAATCTCCTGCTGCACTCGGAACATTCTCCTCTCCGTGCACTCGGTTTACTCGGTCCTGTCAAGAGAGGAACCATTAGCTGCTTCCAAGGCTTTATAAAAGCCCAGAGTTTTAATGGTTTTGGGAACGTGGACTGGAGCTTCTTGCTAGCCGTGCACAGATCTTCGTCGTCTTGGCATTGAACGTGTGGGGAAATGTCAGCTGTCACTGACACGGTGTGGGTTTTGATCAGCACCTAGAGCAGACAGATTTTAACAGTTCTTGCTTATTTACTTCCCCGTAACGCGCTAAACTCTGCACTCAAATGCTGACATGGGTATTTTTTAATTAAGCACCTTTTCACTGTTCAAGTTTGCTTAACGGCTAACTGTCGGCTTTTCACTTTTAACTTCTTGTTTGCTCAGCAGTGAGGCTTTTCATAACTAAAGCCCTTTTTCGGTTATTCTGGTCTGCAATATTTATTCTTCAGAAAAAATACTGAAGAAATGGTTTTGCATGAATGAATGATTGAAGGAAACCCTTCAAGTGCTCATCTGTTCTTCACTAACACAAGTTTTTAAATTCAGCTGTAGAATTTTCTGGCTCTTTTATCCATTGTCTCTCAATATTCAAAACTTTAGTGACCCTCATGAACAGCTCAGAGTCACTTCTTCGCCTGGCATCAACCCTTCGCATCCGTTCGCACCAGATGAGAATCTGCGTGGAGCAGCTACAGAGCGAGATCTTGAATAAGTAGTCCTGAATTTGTCTCGCAGAAGTATTTTAGGCACCGCTCCCCCGACCAAAATGCCCCAGAGAATGAAAAGCTATGTTGAAAATTCCTTCTCCTCCTTATCTAACTAATGCGTGTGCAAATCACAAATTAGGTAACGAAACACTCAGCACCTGAGGAGCAGACCAGAGGTTTTTCAGACACCAGGCCCTCTATAGTATTGTGGTTAACAAACAAAATGCAACTGTGACAGCAACATCTAAAATAGCATGAGAAAGAACTGACCAACAACTCATCGCTCATCAAAAAAGCTTGTTTTCAAATTCAGACTCAGGTTCTCTGTGTGGAATTTGCAAAACGATAAGGAAAAGCCTCTATAAATACCTAAACAAAAGCTGGTTACTTGAAGCGTTCATGGCCACATGTAGACTAATATTATTAGGGCAATCAAAGACACTTTGGAAAATAAAGGCTGCATCCCAATTTAAGCAGTTTTACCCAGATGTGCATGTAGGTTGTGTAACTGCTCAGCAGTCGCTTCTGTACCCTCCTACTTTTCAAACTCCTGTAGCCAAGCACACTCCATCTCAGCAAAGAATGCAACTTTCGGCCAAGATTTGTAAGTGTGAATTTTTAGGCATAAAATATACCACGAATAAATTGCTGAAGTTGATTTTAGGTAGAATAAACTTGGGTGAGCTGATCTTGGCATGTGAGAAAGTTGGCTATAGGATTGGAACATCGCCGGGAAAATTTTGGCCTATAAAAGGGGGCGTTTCACAAATTCACGGCTTATCAAAAACTAGTATTGCACAGAAGCAATTATTCATAACTATACAGCTTTGCCACGCAGACCTTAATCCCCCTCAAACAGCCTATACCCATAGTCGCTGAAATCGGTGGGGACTTGGGCACAGTGGGCACAGGACGTTACCAGAACAATCCAGACAGAACGCTAGGAAAAATCTTCATTTGTAACTAATTGTTTCATGTTTCCAAAGTCTGGCCTCAGGTCTGCTTTGGAAACTTTTTCTGTTCGGGTATGTCTTTCTTCCACCAAGCTGCATCTTTATCAGCTCTAGGCCTAGAGATGATCTTAAGACCGTATATCCCAGGGGATCAGGACCTCTTTCTAATTTGCTTCTTTATTCAAATAATCAGGGTTTGTAATTAACTTTTTTTTTTATTGCTCACAATCTTTGCTACTTGCATGAAAAGCAAATAGCACATTTCCATGTCTTTTTTGAGTCTTTTGCTTCTTTGCTAATCTGCCTTTAGCAAGTTCATGTTTTGAAAACAGAAAAGCAAGAGACTGCAGGTAAAAGAGGAAAAAAAACCAAAACCATAAAACCCCAAATACATGATATTTATTGTTTGGGAAGATCAAGGAGATGCATTTTTAAATTTTAATTTGGAAAAGATTTCCTGTGGATGTACCGTAAGTCAGTTTCTCAGTCTCTGTTTCTCAGTTTACCGTTTTAAAGTGAGTTAAATAATACCCTTCTATTTTATAAGAGCATTTCACAGCTAAATAATTTAGGGCCAGACTGTGCTACATTTTTTTCATGTGTGATAGCTTACCATGCAAGTATCCCCAAATGTGACATCTCGGCAGAGAAGATTCCTTAGGGACAAGCATGTGCTATTAGACATAATAAAGAATGACAGGATCTGGCTGTTAAAACTCCATGAGATGCTCAAAGACTATAGTCACAGCAGCCATTAAAGCTATAGATAAATTACATCTAAAACAAGCCCACTTTGCTGCATTCCTAACTTCTAAAATAGCCTTTGATTTCAGTATTGCTACTCTTTAGTCTCAGCACTTTTTTTTTTTTTTTTTTTTTTAAATCTAGAACCTCTGAATTTCTCCTCAGAGAAGGCTGTAACCGCAGATACTGCTGCCAGGTAAAATTACTGAGTTCTGGTTTGTACAACTTTTGGAAAACATTCAGAAAGGTTTTGCTTCTGAACTGGTGAGGACTTACTAAAACTGTCCTCGCGGCTCAGAAAGCTGCAAAACTTCATTCTGGAAGTGATACAAGACTTTTTTTTTTTTTTTTTTCTTCACAATGCGGTGAGGCTGAGGTTTAGCTCAAGACTGTGTAAGGGCTGTAAGGATGGTGAAGTGTGTGGAGGGTGTCTTCCGTCGCAGACGTGCTGCCTTCCTCCGTCTTCCCAGAAAACCCATCTTTGTACAGATGAGGACAAAGTTACTGTTACAGGAATAATTACATAAATTAAATTAACAGGAAGGGCTACACAAAAAGCTGTTTTAAGCTGCTGGACATCCTCAGCGAGAGGTAACTTGGCCCACAGGATGTAGTAGGCTGAGGACTTACAGTTTTAGTACTCTTTCCCTTGACACTTCAATGGTTAAAGCTACCACTTCCACACTCTGGGATGGTCCAACATCCCAAACTCGGGAAAAATAACCTGTGGCCTCCTGCAATAATTAAAATTTCTTTGCTTTAATTTTTCTTGGGCTCCTAAGCCACAGCTGGGTAAGCTTACTCAGGGTTGAGGCTCAGCAAGGACAGGATCACCCCAGGCTGGCATGGCCTTGTTTTCAGGCTGAAGCAGAACCAGAGCGGTCCTACCACAGCCCTGGCGAATGCATTGCGGCGAACATTTTCCCATACAAAACCTTCTGACGTTTTTGGGTTGGTTTTTTTTTTTTTTGTTATCACAAAATACATTTTCCCTTCAGAGGGAGACATCGCTACAAAACCACTCAGGCTTCTCAAAGCCTCCGACCGGGGCGGGAGGCCGGTGGTCGCTGAGCTGCACGGCCCAGCACGGACAGGGTGGTGAGGGGAGATGCCCCCCTACGGGGGCTCTCCGTGTTATTTATTCTATAAAGCACCTTCCTCCTCCCGGTGCCGGTCCCCTCGCCACGGCAAGGGGACGGCAGAGGTTCGTCCCGCCGCGCTCCGCAGGGAGCGGAGCTGCCAGCCCTGAGGCGAGACATCGGCCCTGCCGCTTCGCCCCCCATTCTCCCCTCACGGAGCCCCGCGGGCGGCGGGAAAGCGTGGCGGGGGCGGGGGGAGGCGGGGCCGTGGGGAGGCGGGGTTGCACCGGGGCGGGCCATTGAGTCCGTCGGTTAATGGCGATCGGGGCCGGCGGCTCCGGCGGCGCCTCCTGGCGGGGGGTGGGGGGGGGTTGAGGGGGGCGCGGCGAGCGGACAAAGCGCCCGAGCTGCCAGGTAAGGCCGCGGCTGCTCCCTCCCCCCCGCCCCCGCCGCTCGGGGGAGGGGATGGGTAGGGCGGACAGCGCTGACGGGGTTCACCCCTTCCCCCTCTTCTCCCGTATCGGCTGTTTGCGAGAGGAACAAATTCTCCTCAGGGTGAATTTTCCTCGCCGGCCTCCTCCACCGGCCCCACCGGCGGCCCTCAGGCAGCCGCGCCCCTCCGCCGGGGGCTGAGGGGCGGGGAAGGTGTTGCCTTGAGTTTCTGGCAGCGCCGCGGCGGTGTAATCGTACCCCTCGGTGGGGAGGGAAGGAGGGCGGGCGGCCGGGAGGAGCTCGGCGGGTGGAGGCCGGGGGGGGGGGGGGGGGGGCGGCGGAGCGCGGCTGCTCCCCAGGGTGCCTCTTCTTTGTGTCCAGGTGGCGAGGGGCTGCGGGGCTGCCCGCGGCCATGGGGGTGCAGGACCGGCCCCAGTGCTTCTTCGAGATAGAAATCAACCGCGAACCAGGTAAAGCTTCTCTCTGGCACAAGCGTTCGTCTCAAGTGGTGTGTGTTGTTTTGTTGGGGTTTTTTTACCTCATTTTTGCCTTAATAATTGGCTCAAAACGCTAGCAACGAGTTTGGCCATTGATGTGTTATTTCCGACTTAGTTTTTAGTAACTTTTGGTGCTTACTGCGGTGCTGGATGCTTTTTCTTCTCTCTTGGGATTTTTATTTGCATATATACAGAGAGGTTCAGTGAGGCTGACTAACGCTATTCTGAAGATAAACATTCTGTATTAGAAGTGTTGTGTGGTTATGTAGTATGCCTTTACAATTCTATAAACTATGGAAATTTGAGGCAAGTTGTGAGCAAACCAGAGAGGCACTCCTAGAAGTGGTTTTAATCATACAGTAATTAAAACTGGAAAGGGACTTCAGGAGGTCATCTGCTCTAAATCTTTCCTCCTTCTGCTCAAAATGAGCCTTCTGAATGTAAGTGAAAAATTGACCACAGAAGCATATAATATCTGACCAGGTAGCCTGTTTAAAAAAAAAAAGTAAATAAATCCATAGCTTAACTTGCATTTTCCCTATTGGAAGTATAATCGCCTGTAGTGGTAGACTGAGTTTTAATCCTGGAGTAGCTACTTGATTCCCTCTTCTGCTTTCCCCACTCTGTAAAAATGGTTGTACAGATTTACTTACCCATCTTTTTGAATATGAATTTATTGATGAATATTGGTTGTCTCAGTGCTTTATATTGCTACTACTTGTCTCTCAGAAAAATGAATAAATGTGACGGCTTCATTATGCTTTCACTTTCATTTTCTGCTTCAATATGTCTTTGAAAGCCTTTGAAATAAGACTTTATCTCTGCATTTTCACATTTCAGTTGAATTCAAATGTAACTGTAACCCATTTGGCTTACTTTATATTTTCTCCAAAATTTCAGAAGAAAAGTTCAATTCTAACTTCTGTGACCTGGTAGGGCATATGTATAAATCTGTTGCTATTGTAACTCCTATTTGAGTTGTTAACAGTGCCTTTGCTGAATACTTTTTTTGAAGAGAAAAATGTTCATGTAAATGAAGCTTTAATACTTTCTGTTGCTTTAAATTCAGATTAACTGTTAATTAGGTTGAATAGGCTTCCAGTTTAGGAATGGTAGTTTGGTGGGATTAACTTATAGCAAAGACAATTCATTCTTCATTTTATTAGCTTTTAATCTTTGTTAGGGTTTTTTGTTTTGATTCTCCATCTGAAGAATCTCTCCCTGCGCTGTCGTCTTCTGCGCCTTCTTTATGTGTGCGTTCCTGTTCCCATTTCGTAATACATCTTGTTGCCTGCCTTGTCCCCTCCTCAGCCTTGTGCTGTGTATCATGAGTGAAAGTGGATTACCTTGTTTTCCCTCACATCTACTTGGGTTTGATGACTGATAGCGGTGTCAGAGAGGAATTGCAGCGTTAGTGTTCTTGGTGGTGCAGAGCTTTCGCTACCTGGAGTAGACACAAGGGGCTTTGGCTCTGTTCGTGGCTGGCTGCATTTATTTTCTCTTTAAAGTAACAGGAATCTTAGAGCTGAGATCAGATGGAGAGCCCTGGTGTTTTTATTGCACCTGACTAATGGCTTGTATTGTTGTAGGAAAACGTGCCAATTTGAAAAATGTTGGTATGGGGACTTGTGTGTAATCTTGTTACACTATATTCTAGTGTCTGTTTATTAGTTCGCTATGCAACTATGTCTTGGGATTAAGGTTATATTTAAAAAGCTTAAACGTTGCTCTTTTAGCTGTAAGATGACCTTCAAAAGCTGAATCAAGTGTGAATGATAAAGCAGTGCTTCCAGCTGACATGAAGCACTAACTCTGAGATGTATTCTCTTGCTGATACTAGTGAGGTACTAATTTTAACTTTTAAACTGCCAGCAGATTTCCAAATTATCATTTTGCTTACTTGACTTTAATACAATAAGCTGATCTGCTTGTTCTTTTTTATTAGATGTAGGGAGAAAGACCTGGGGAAAAGAACAACCCTGCATTTTCTTGCTAGCCAAGAAATAAGATGGTGCCCCCACCCTGTCTGCACTGAAAAGGTGAACTAATATTACCCCACGAAACACAGTATAAGAGGACATGCCTCTCACCGTACTGGAGACATCTCTTTGCCAGCAGAATACAAAACTGTGTCACTTTTAACAGTCTAGGTTGCTTGGAGTCCAAAAATGTTCGCCCACACACAGCTGCCAGCTCTTAATTTTCCCCTTACAGACTTTGCTTACCCAACATTTGACAATATACCTGTAGCAATTAAAAACAAGAGGGCAGTGCGCAGGCTAGATGAGAAGGAGCAGCAAAAAGTGGTATGTGTGCATATGTGAGAGGGAAGGGGGACTGTGGACTTTGAATTAGTTTTACTCTTTAACTAGATCCCTTAGAAAATACAGGAGTGAATATTGTAGCTTTGGTTTTGCTTTTAGAAACTTTATTACAGCTTTTGTGTCTATATTTTAATTTTAGCTACAGAATCTTGGAATAAAACTTGATGCCTGCTTGTATGTGACTCTTGCAGTGGGGCAAACTTTGTAGGCTTTGGATCAGTGTTTTTTTAAAACTAAATTCAGGCTGCTTTTAATAAGTTGCCTGTTAAGCGTTTTTTTATGAATGCACATCGTGGTTCATAATTTTTAAAGAACAAACAAGATAATAAATTAAGAATAAGCATTTATTTTGAAAACTAGCACAGACAGCACCCTTCCCTTCATTGGTAGGGGGGGACCCAAAAGGATTTAGACACATACAGCCTGCACATAGGAGTAAACTACTTAAAGTACTCTATGAATTTTGCGATGGCAGCAGATGCCTATTTAAATATAATTCTATTTTTACTCTGTGATGCAAAATCTGTATGGAGCTCCAGTCTTTCAGGTACCATGATAATTAGAACAGATGTCTGACTAGGATGTCATAGACATCGTCTGCTGCTGTAGCAGCTCATGTGGCCATCCAAGATGTTTTTCATGCATCTCCCTTCCCTGCCCCCCCCCCAACTGGCTTTATCCATCATAAAGTATGTTATATTTACTTATTTTTGCTTTGTTTCATTCTTATTCACAGAAAAATTTTCCTTCTCATCTTTTTTTTTTTTTTTTTTTACTTTTTTGTCTCCTGTCTTCTGTTATTGTTTTGACCGGTTGCTCTTTTTCATTCCACTTTCATTTCCTTCCTGGGATATGCCCCTTCCCTTGTCAGTCAGTCTGTTCTTTCATTACTTCTTTCCTTCTAGTCACTTTTGCCTAAAGTTTGGTGTATTTTGGGATTTCAGCTGCTATGAATTTATGTGAAATAAGCTCCATTGCAAAAGTAATTCTAGTACTGTGCCTGCATTAGGAGAACCAGGGATGCCGAATGGGGTTTTTGTTACCCTGCCTGAAAACAGAAACTGTTCTCAGCTGGCTTCCCATGAACTTTTAGCCCTTTGAAGGCAAAAAGTTGTAGATTGGCAGAAGGTACATCAGCACTTTGACAGGAGCCAAGGGGCCATGCTATATGGGGGACCCCTATCAGAGTATGTGTAAGGGAGATAATATATAGAGGGAAATGGTTTAATAAAAATTGTAATCCAATCATCATATAGAATTGTTGTCAGTGCAGAATGAAATAATCCTGAAGATTTACCTTGAGTTCTAGAACAAATTGGATCAGTAAATGGAAGACCAAACTCATCAGCGTCTTCTCCTAGAAGACAAAGCATAGTCTCTCACTTGCATATCTCTGTGAAACTGAAAAGAGTAAGTTTGTGCAGTAGCGAAATATGTTTGCTTTTGTGGAGACCATGGAAGATTGGAATGGGGGGAGCTTCAGGTAATATTTGTGGAAGACTGGGCTTAGAGAGCTGGGGAAGGAAGTTTATGGAGGCTTTCCTGGCAAAGAGTGTAAGGTGGGGTAAGGAAGCATTAACCAAGTGTTAATCCCTGCTCAGGGGAACTGGCACATCCATTGTTTTAACTGATGTTTTAAATAAAATCTGTTCCTTTTCCCCAGTAAGGTTTTATTTTTTTCTGAAAACTGTAGCCACATTTCTACTTTAAAGCAGTCTTTCTAAATTCATATTACTTACTGTTCCCAAACTTAGGGATAATTTAAATAATAAAGTGTGGCCATTTTAGTGAGCTGTTATTTAAACTCGCATGCAAATCTATCTAAGCCTTCAGGCCTCTGGCAGACTTCCTGGTCTCGGTCTGTAAGAGATGTGCATCACTGTCTTAATGGTTGTAATCCCTGCTTTCTCCTTCAGCAGGATATTCCTGTTGATACACTAGGAAAAGTACTGCAGTGGCTTCTTACTTGGTTTGCTCTAAGAAATCGGGAAAAGATAAAACCAATATATTTTAATTTTTAATAACTTAAGTTTATTTTTGGAATGTCTATCTGAAATGAACACCTTTACAGCCTAAACATAACAATCTAGCAAAACAGTTTGTATTACATGGAAAATACATTCAAGCAATATGTGTTTGGCTCCCGAGGTTTTCTGAAAAGTTCAGCAGCTAAATTGGAGGAGATCACTGGATAAACATTGGAAATTGATGATCATTTTAATAAACTTTGCTAGCAGGAGCCCTTATTACAATAGAGCATGGATATTTCTACCCTGAATTTGTACCACTGAAATTGAATCAAGTACTAGTTCTTCCTCAGCTGAAAAATTGATCAGGGGTTCAAAAACAAAAGAAAAAGTTTTCATCTTTCAATTTGAAAACAGAGCTCTGACATTGGATTATTTGGTCATTGTGCCTTCTGGTTTCTATAACTGGTATAGCTCATTAGCTACAGATAGTACTTTATGAAATCAATCGTCAAAACATCATAGATTTTACATCTGCATCGCTTACTGCACGTAATTACCAGTAATGTAAATACTTCTTTCACCACTTTTATTTCTATCAAAAAGTATCTTTAAAAAATAAGTTAAAAGCCTGCTAACAAATAAGAATACTTTGTCCAAGAATTGTTTTACAAATAATAAGCATATGTTAAGTTATGGTTGGATAAACTTCTATAGTGTTGGCTAGCACAAAATCCACAGTAATGTACAGTGAGATCTACACTGTGGTACAGACGGACATGTCTTCATAGCTGTCAGCTGGTGAGAATCAGTGTTCTATTGAGAGCAACACTAAATTAAAATTATAGAAATGTCCTGCCTGCAGATGCATTAAAATTAAGATTTTAATAGTTTGTATAACTTCCTCGTGGTACTGGAAGATTTGCATCTCAAATTAAGTGAGAGTTTCATTGTTAACAATATAACCCCAACTTTTTTTGCTTTAGTCTAGAAGTGCGATATCTCTGCAGGCGCAATTCTTGGCTAAAGATGACTGAGGAGTCTGGGTAGGTTTGGAGCAGACTTCACCTCCTTGAATAACTCTTCTCAGCAATTTTTTTTGTTTTAATTTTTTATTCAAGTAGTATGGTTAGTTGCAGAAAGCTTGTTCCCTAATCAGGTAACTTAACCTTTGTGTCAGGGAAATGAAGCTGAAGAAAGTATTGGAAATTTTCTCTATACAGTGAAGGTGGATCATTTCAGAGAAGAGGTGTCTAAACCTAAGGAATTTAGTAGCATCTCAAATGCTTTTTTTATCTGTGTTATGTCAGCATATACCTCAGCTCCAAGTGTAAAATGTGATGTTCCTCGTTTGGTTTTGTATTTTGGTTGGTGGCTTTTTTTTTTTTAGGGAAGAGGTAAGAGAAAGATTCGTAGGTTCTAACCATAATTTTTATACATACTTTTTATACTGATTTTTATTTTTTTATTAACAGCTGTTATTTCATACGTATGCATCTGATCAAGGTGTGAAAATGTGTTTGATCTTTTTCTGGCACATTTAATTGACTCTTTGTCAGGGGAAAATGGAACCTTTCAGGGGTGATGGTGTTCATGCAGTTTAGGTAAAAAACAGCTAGAAACCCACCAGATGGATACACAGTATGTGGTGTGTGTATTATAAGCACATGGCAACATTTTATATAGCTGGATATAATGGCATAAGCAGTACTTTAAGTTGTATGGAGGAAAGGTGTCCTTCATTACCTTTGAAATTGTAGTGCTCGTATCCAACATCAAAAGTGTAGAGATCCAAACAGTTTGTAGGAGTTGAAAGGCATGGGAAGCTAGCAGACATCATTACTGAGAAAGCACTGGTGAAAGATACCGTTGAAATCATGATACCTTAGTTATGAATGTCTTTTTTCCATGTTCTGCCTTGCCATCTTCAGGATGACTTTTTCCTCTTCAAGAGGAAACAGAAGTGGTGGTGTCTGCTGCTTAAGGTGATAAGTATGGTGGGGTTTGTATGTAGGACAGGGACTTGCAACCAGAAGGCTTTTGCAATTTATGCCTGAGGGTGAAAGTCCCTTCTGGAGCCCACAGGCACTAACACCTATTAGTTATTTGGCAGCTGTCACCTTGGTAAATCAGCAGCTGGTCTGTATTTCTCTACTCTTAGTAGAATGGAGATAGTGACAACTTTTTCTCTGAGAGGTGCCATGTGTTATTTCACGTAGTGAATGCAAGAGGAAATCTGGACGTGGCTTTCTAAAACGCTTAGTCGCTGTTCAGCGCTTTTGCAAGCAGACGAATGGGATTTCTGCGCTCCTGAACTACTATACTTATAATGAAAATTGATAACGCTTTTACTAAACTGACTTCTCTATTGTGTTCTCTGTATGAATCTTCAATCCACATAGCTTATAATGGTTTCTTGCTTCCAAATAGCTGTCTTTTCATAGTGGTCATTACAGCTACCACTGTTTAATGTGGGGTCTTTGAATATTTGCTATTTCTTCATTCTTTGGAGACTGTTCCTACCCATTTTCTTCAGACTTTCCTGCTGTAATGATGAATGCTCAGAGAACATTCTTACAGCAGTTAATGAAATGCCTTCAGCTGTTGAAACATCTACATCTTGAATTTTTATCTAAGAATACAAAATACAGGTGGTCTCTCTGTTGGATTTTTTTACTACTATTATTAATTTCTCCCCTTTTTGAACCAATAATGCACCCTCCTGGCAATTGTATACGTTTGGACAAAGCCCTAAAATTGCACACAATTTCTTAGGAGCGTCTCAGAATTTTTCTTGGTGACTAAATATTGAATAAAATACACTTGAATTTCAATTACTCTTTTTGTAAGGGAAGGAAAAGAGAAGTAATTCCTGGAGTAGTTAGTCTTTTAGAGTATCTTTGAACTCTTACCAGTGTGTACCACTAGAGGGTAGTGCTCATTGACAGACTATTACTGGTCTCCTTGTAATGCTGGCCAACAGCGTGGCTTTTATGGCTTATTTCACAACCTACAGAGGTAACTTTTTCTTTCCTAATTACATGGGATAACTTTTAATATTTCACACATTTGTGAATTTTGGGGATTTTTTCTTTAGTAATATATGTCCCAATATCTTGGAAAATAAAATAGAAAATGTGAATCAGTTCTAAAATAGTTGTTCTTCACATTAAACCATGCTACAGCAGTATTTTAATAGTTTTCCAAGGTACATAGCATAACTACAACCATTAGAAAGGGGTAGCTGTACTGAGAGTGAGAATTACTCTGTTTCCTTTGCATAGAGAGAAAGTAATATTTGGTCCATAGTATCTGACAAGTAGAGTGTTAGTCCTGAAATTGCTACTATTCCTCTGCCTGCCTTTCATCTTTGTTATTTGGTTCATTGATTATTTATTTATTTATTTTTAATGAAAGTATTTTAGGCCAGGAGTGCCAATGCATCTGTAATCCTTAGCACGATATGGGACTAAATCAGTTGGATTTCTTGGGTAATGATCACAGGGAAGGCTGTGGAAATGTAATTATTAACGTATTTGTATAAACATAGTACCAGGAGGGTGATTATTCCAGCTCTCTGAGGACCTGTATTTAGGGCAATTTATTTTTTTTTCAAAACATAAATGAATTGACAGGATAAACTATTTTAGTAAATCAGTTTGGCTTTCCAGGTTCAAACCAAAATGGAATCATTAGGATTTTTAATAAATAAAATGTAAAGATATTACTTAATCTTTTTTCCCCACAATTATGGTAGTGTCCTTTCCTGCCACTTGTTTTAATATATGCATATTTGAGATGTTTTCTGCTTGATAAAATAAGTCTTTCTCAGGTAAGTATATTTTCAAAACATGCTGATTTGTATGCGTATTTTCTTATATCGTTATATAGAGTTATAAAACTCTTAATTTTTTTATCTTCTAGTTGGTCGAATTATGTTTCAGCTCTTCTCAGACATATGCCCGAAGACTTGCAAAAACTTCCTTTGCTTGTGTTCAGGTAAGTAGCATGCGTATATTTAAGATTTTTAATATTTCTTACTGTTGTTATTTGTTTATGCAAGTATAAACCTCAGCATAATTATAGTGCTGATCATTTTTTTTCTGGTAAAAACAAAGCTGAGACTTGTTAGTGTTGAGAAGTATTTGAATAATGTGTACCAGGAAATAGTGTGGTATTCTGTGATTGAATTAGCATAGTGGCAATAAATGCACAGTTTTGCATTCTATAATCATGTATTATGGGACAAAAACACCTCCATGTTTTCCCTAGTGTAGGGACTCCTGTAGGTAGAAATGATTGATAAGCCTGAGAGTATGGTGCAACTATTGATGACTGAAGTTACACCAATGTGATAAAGGCAAGCAATTCTTTAGGATTTATCAGGAGAAACATTAAATATTAATGTCCCTGCACAGTATAATGGTGACTTGAGACACTACGTACACCTTTGAACGTATATGATTTTTTTCTCTTCTATGAAATGTTGATTATATATAATTTTGAGTGTATTTCATGTTCATAGAAGTGCTACACAGGGATCAGAGGACAGGAATATCTGTTAAATCTGAGAACTTTTTCATTTTTAGCTAAACAAAGGACTAGAACGGAATATGATGGTCCCCCAGAAATCCTGGGATTGTTTGGTGGGAGAGAGGAGAGATCTGTGAAGTCAAAGGGACAGCATTGGCAAAAGAATGTCTGGGTATAATGTAGCACTTTCCAACCCATTTTTTTAATTTTTTTTTTTTAAGCAGGACTTAACTTTTAAAAAATGGTTTGAAGAGTAAGGGTAGTAAGAGTTTGGTGGGTTTTTTGGGTCTGCACTGTTCCTTAGGGATTTTTCAGCTGTAAGTTGAAGATTAATCTTGATTAGGTTATTACAGGAATCGGTGTGTGTTATTTATGTGAAGAATGCATTCTGTGTTGCTTGGTGATCTGGTATTTTATACCTGAACGCTCAGTGACTTGCAACATACCTTGAATTAACTGCGCCAGTGGAACCTCTACCTCGTATATGAAAGAACTCTTTTCCAAATCATTAAAATGCTCCAGCAAGACTTTCCAGGCAGCGTTTCAACATCTGGCTTTAGTGAACCAGCTTTTAGCTAACTGGATATGTGAAACAAATTTGTTGGATATCTTTATTGTTGAGTTTTTAAAGCTCATCTTGTCAGAGCTCAAATCTCAGTATGTGATACGTTCTAGATAAGCTCTGGGAAGATTTAGAAGAGCTTTATAATACTGTGAACTTGTGGAAGGTGCAGTACGCATCTCTCTTGTTGACATCTGTGTGGTGATGCCTCCTCTTTTTATTCTACTTCCTGATTTTTTTTATCATTTACACTTATTAAAGAGGTATGTAGGGATAGACTGAGAGAATGGTACAACTGTCATAGAAAATGGGAACTTGTTTGAAGTTTATCTTAAATCAGAATAGATTACAAAAGATAAATAAAATGCAGTAGTAGACTGAATAACATAATGTCTGAGCTTCATGTTCTGTAGCTCTGAAGGATTGTTTAAATCCTTACAGCAGCTTTGCTAGAAAAACGTTAGATGGAGATAAAGGAAGGAAAAGGTGTTGGAGATGATGAGGAATGAAACAAGCAGAAAAAAGAACAACTTAGTTTGACTGCTTTGTATTTCATCCCTGTTTGAATTTTGTTCTACAGCTGGCTGTACGGGTTTCATTGATATCTTCAGCTGGAACCTGTCTTTAATTGGAAGAACATTTGAAAGTAAGCACAAAGTTAGGAGGTCTTGAGATCAGACTCCCAGACTTCAAGTTACTTGAAACATTTGTTTCGTTCATGCAAATTGTGTTTGCTACTGCTTACTCACAGAATAGAACGATGATTTGACAGATATCTTTAAAAATTTGCTAATAAACACATGATAATTAAATTCTGCAGGGGGAGAGAGGAGCATATAGAAGAACCTGAAGTAATTTCACTTCTTCTGGTGAATGTAATGTTTAAGAGAATTAAGTTACATTCATTTCTTTTGCTGGTAGAAGCCATCTCTTTTCTGCTGTGGTAGTTCTCGAACTTGAACTCAGGATGGCTGAGCTTGGAGGCTAGGGACACATGGCTAATATTAATTCTTTTCTTCTTTGCAGTAATTACATCTGTGTTACTGTTCAGTTTGCCTGAGGTTTTTTCCTATCAACTGTTCTGTCTGCCTTTCTGCTTCTTCTTGTCAAGTTCTTCCAGTGCACTTGTTAACTGCTAGTTTATCTGCATTGTGTGCCATTTTCACTGCCCTCCTGCCTTGTACTGGCAGTACCTCTGTTGCCTCAGCATCTAAACTGAACACTCTGCACAAGGATGCTGTTTGCTGCGTGGTGCCACAGAGGAGAACTGTGGCCAGGAGCAACAGGCCAGGCTTAGGGTCATCCACACTCTTCACAGTAGGATCTAGAAGTTCTCCAATTCATCCTTTCTCCCTGTCCCCAAGGACTGGTGTATTCCAGTTGAACTATTGCTTCTGTCATTGCCTAAATTATGTTAGAGGACCTACAGAGCCTATCTGCAGAAGAGCAGCAGTTCTGTGCTGGGAGAAGAAGGTGTACTGGTAAGATTGCTTTGTCCTCTGGCAACCAGAACTGACATGTGAAGGGTTGCTTTAAATTTTTAGAATTGTGAGCTGCTATACCACCTTCAGAGACCAAAAATGTCATTTGCTTCCAGAAGTCAGGCTCCTCTGACTCCTGCCACTTTTCACAGCAAGATCCATTGCTAGAACTTCAGTCATCAGAGAAGTACGAGTTCCTATCAGGTGTATCATTTGTCCTTATCTTTTGGTGTTTGCAAGAAGTCTTTGAATCACTGGAGATTTACTCAATACAGCATCCCTTTCTGGCACTGCCATCTTGTAGCCATATGCAAGGCCTGTGCTCATCTAAGGAGGTATATAGCTGTGGAATAGAGAGGGGATGCTATCCCATTCTGGTACATATAGTCTACATAATGAAATATCTCAGCAGCAGACTGTGAGCATTGTATACTTTTGTACTGCATAAATTCAGGGTTCCACATGCAAGGCCAATCCAGCATGTTCCGTTTTCCTTAGATATGGGTACCCACATAGACATCACGGCTTCAGGGTACCATGTGTCCTCACTTACCCTGTTGTAGACCTCATAGCAGCTTGATTTGGGCTGTGCGCTTCCATTATGTCACTGTGAAGAGTGGTTTCACTTGTCTCAGGGCAAGGCGACGCACCCTGAGAGCGAGACTGGAGACCAGTGTTTGAAATGCTGTGCCCATCATCATGCCTGCTGCTCCCTCCATAATCTCTGTGAGGCAAGCCAGGATGTTTTTGTCAGAAACAGATGGAGGAGGACAGGCTGATTCTGGCTGCCTTCCTGCAGCCTGACACTGTTGTCAGAAATAGACCTGGCTACTATGAAAGAATGCTGTCTGCCTTGACAGCAGGAGGCTCCTTGCATTTAAATTGAAACATCTGGACTTGCAAACTGACATTTGCAGGTCCTTCAGTCAGTCCACCTATTGAGCCCAACTGCTCTTCGGCGCTTTGTCAGGAGCTTCCCATCTCATAATCTCAAATGGAGACCGCTATTGGGCACCTAATTCAAAATACCTCAGATTGGGTTGGCAGTGCAGGGTGTTAATAGGGCATGAGAGCAAAGCTTACTTGCCAGAGGGAAAAGGGCACTTTGATAAAGGGCCTTCTGTTGTCCTCTCCTCAGTTAATGGGTTTTCTCTTGCAATCACCGTGTAAGTTCTCCTCCAGCATCCCATTTCCAAGTGATTTGCAGCACGTGGCAAGAACTGCTGAGGCAGGAAGGGTGCAAGTAGATGGGGCTCAAAGACAAGTTTTTCTTCTTTTTTGGACAAAATTCAGGAATCTTTAGGGCAAAAATAATTAGGCTAGTATTTGGCCATAAACAAAAAAGAATCCCAGCCCACGGGCTTTGTACTGGCTGTCGTGGAAAAGTATCTGAGCTTAGGGAGGTGCTGCAGCTCTAACTAGTGGAACAACTGGTCTCTGTCTCTTGCCTGAGTGGGAATCCAAGGATTGTTTTGGAAAATCAGTGACACAGTACAGCTCTTGCAGGAACTTAGCCCTCCACTGTTTGGCCAGCAACTTAAGTGTATTGTCTGAAGCGTCTGTGGCTTATGGGGAAGTAGTTGAGTTTTATGACTTTGCCCACAGTTGTGTCGTGCATTAAAGGAAGGGGACGTCGCAAGTATTGCCATTTATTATGATCAAGGCTATGCTTTCTGGGCAATACCATAAAGAAAAGTAAAAGAAGGGACTACAACTTCTGGCCGTGGTCTAAAGCTCACCTCTCACCTTAATGTACAAGCTCAATTACATGGTAAACTGCATTGCAGGATCCCATTCTGTAAGGGGATTATCCATAGCCTGAGTGGTGTGCTGAAGCGTGACCAAAAATTTAGGCAGATAATCCTTGGTATTGATTGATGAGAGTTTTCCAATGCTGTAGCAGAGGGAGGCACGTTTGAGGGGGGGAAAGAGTATGTGATAAATAGCTTTGCTTGGGGTAAGAGAAGGTTTATGGGTGTGGAGAGTCAGGGTGATGGAAAATAAGTTACATTGTGTGAGCGAAGGCTTTTGCAACACCACCATGAGTGGGTTTTGTGCAACAGACTGCTCTTTGCCTTCGTTCTGGCAGCAATGGGCTGTTTGGAATGGCAAATTTGGGGTGATTTGGCCATCAGTTAATCTTGGGTTGAGGAACAATAGGTCACAAAAGGGGAGTGTGTGGCTCTGGGTACGAAGTACATGTACACTTCTGAGGGCACTACATAATATGAAATATACTGGTTAAACATCCTCTGATGGAGTGTCAAGTGCCTATCCCATAACCAGTGGTGGTATGAAACTGAATGTTAGGTTATTTGTCCTGTTTCATTACAGAATATCTCCTGCAGATGTGGCTTACATGAGATTTTAGCTGTTGCACAGGGTATAATATACCTATTAATTGCTGTGTTCTGCCAGCTCCTCTCTTCTTGGAAGCTATAGTCAGTGTCTCTTGTATGTTCCCTGACTGGACCAGTATAAATCCCTCATGTAGTACCCTCATCCACAAGCCCAGTGCGGTTTTTCTTCTGAATTTTGGAAGAAATGTTAATGAAGCTTGAGGTTCTGGGATATCTTTCTCAAAAATCACCAGTAGGCTTGAACTGCAGCTGCACTGGGTGTCCACTGAGGGCCATGTCTTAGGAAATCTCAGGTTCAGAAAGGATTAACAAGCACCATCGCCTGGTTTGGCTTCTGCTGCTGGGTAAGAATGGCCCTGGTTCAGGGTTTGGGGGATTATTTTTTTCCTCTGTTATGATTCTCATTCGGTTTGTCCTGGAATGGTTCTTATATACACAACTCTGTTCCCCTGTTGTGTCAGCGTTTTCAGAAAAAGGAGTTTTGTGCATGTTTTGTACCAAGATGATGAGGCTTGGTGATTGGCATTAAGGGCTGGCCTGACCCTGTGTGTGAGTTGAAGATGTGATACGTGCTTGGAGTAGCTCAGTCCCATGGACTTCGAAACCGAGTTGAAGCCTGTTCTGAGCTCAGATTTCTGTCCTGGGATTCAGCTGGCACATCCAGATGTATAAGTGGTTTGAAAAGGACTCCAGTGTAAGCTTCAGCTGACATAGCAGTGTAGCTATAACAACAGAACATAGTTAACTCATCATTATCACAAACTCTTGTTTTCTTATAAATTGTCTTCAGTGGATTACTAATAAGTACACTCATTCATGGGAGGAATTTTTTTTAAAGAAACCTAATTTTCACTTGAGAGTCCCCTTGGAAATGGATCCCTTCTGCTGTTAATGCAGTGAAAAGGCAACAGGTAGGACTGTGTTACCTTTTATTGTTGTGCTCTTCTGATGGCTGTCTTGCATCCATTAGCACTAGTGAGGTAAAACCCTTGGAACTTGTTCAGTGACAATCTGTAGATTTTTTTTGTTTAACCTTCTTGCAGGTGAAAAAGGAATTGGCAAAACAACTGGAAAGAAACTGTGTTATAAAGGGACTACATTCCATCGTGTGGTTAAAAACTTCATGATTCAGGGTGGGGACTTCAGTGAAGGTAAAATCCACTTAAAACATTTCAGTTTTAAAAGTGTAACAGAAATCTTGTAACTTATATGATGTCATGGTTTAACCCCAGCTGGCAACTCAACCCCCCGCGGCCTTTCCCTCCCTCCCCCTGGGTGGGGTGGGGGAGAGGTTTGGAAGAGTAAAAGTGAGAAAACTCGTGGGTTGAGATAAGGAAATTTCAATAGGTAAAGCAAAAGCTGTGCACAAGCAAAGCAAAACAAGGAATTCATTCCCCGCTTCCCATGGCAAGCGGGTGTTCAGCCATCTCCAGGAAAGCAGGGCTCCATCACATGTAACTGTTACTTGGGAAGACAAACGCCATCACTCTGAAGGTCCCCCCTTCTTCCCCCAGCTTTATACACTGAGCATGATGTCATACAGTATGGAATATCCCTTCGGTCATTGGGGTCAGCTGTCCTGGCTGTGTTCCCTCCCAACACCTTGTGCACCCGCAGCCGCTCGCTGGTGGGGAGGTGTGAGAAGCAGAAAAGGCCTTGGCTCTGCGTAAGCACTGCTCAGCAATAACAAAAACACCCCTCTGTTATCAATGCTGTTTTCAGCACAAACCCAAACCACAGCCCCATACCAGCTACTATGAAGAAAAATAACTCTATCCTAGTCAAAACCAGCACATGTGGTTATAATGTAATTTTAGAAAATGCCATGGAAGCATTACAATGCCATAAAAATATTTCATTTGCTGTGCAGTGTAGCTGAGATCCCCAATTTCTTTGTTAATCTTCGAAACTCTAAAATGTTTCACCGCAGTAATACTTATTTAAAAAATGTGTTAAGTTGAAAAAAACCCAACAAAACCCTTGCTTGTCTTACTAAAACAAAATTCAAATCCAAAATGGAGTCCTACTGCTTTTCACTTTGTGTCCACAGCAGAGGCAACAATTATTTTTAGTAAATGAGCTAGAAGGAGACTTGTCAGGGATGTTTATTTGTTTCCTTCCCTGCAATATGTGTACAACAAAAAGTTTTAGCCTGTTGTCCTTCCCTCAAATACTTGTCCTTACCAAAATGTGTATCCTCTTCACTGTGTCCTGACATCTTGCACCTTACAAAATGGGCATGGTGAGGAAATCTCTTGTTTTGAGAGTAAAGTAGAAGTGCCTTTAAAACTGCTAGCTACTTTCCTACCTCATCTGTTTTAGTGGTCTCAGCTGCTTTGAGCCAGGCAAGATTGTTGGTCATACCTACTGTTGGTTTTGTGGGTTTTTTTGTTGGGTTTTTTTTTTTTTCCTGCTGTTGTTGGTTTTGGTGTCTGCTGCTGCTTTAGCAAATCCCAGTGAGGATTAGCCTTTGGAGCCCTGCTTCAGACTTTCCGGTGTTCAGGGGCACTAAGGCAATCTTTGTTCCTGATATCCTCAGTGCCAAGAGGATAATGTACAGGTGTGACTTTTAATTAACGAGCTTATGCTCAGGTACTAGTACCTGGCCAGAGTATCCTGGTTTGTTATAAACTGGGTGGAATGTTACATACAGCTTTTTTTCATAAATGAAACAAAAGGTTTAATTCATGCTTTTTAATGTGTAGGTAATGGAAAAGGAGGTGAATCTATTTATGGTGGCTATTTTAAAGGTAAGAGGAAATATGTCTTTGCAGATTCTTTATTCAGTTCCAAGATAAACAAGTCTTGATTCCCAAGCTACTTAATGAAAACAGGTCTACTTATAGATCACCTTTTGCATGAAACTAATGTTGCATGAGAATTACTTTTATATGCATGACTTTCAGATAATTTTTTTGATAATATTTAACTTTAACTGACAATTAATTATGGCTAACATTATTGGTTAAACATGACTTTCAGCATGGAGGTTAGGCAACTTTATTCATGAATAAACTCCTATCTTCCTGCCTAAAACTGTCAACATATTCTTTTGTTTATAGAGAATGTGGTCTTTTGCAAAATGAAAAGGTAAGAGACAAAAGCTCAGTAACACAAATTCAAACTCTGTTCCCTTGTACCCTCCCTAGTAAATATATATAGACAACTGATACGTCCGTTTGTAGATGGATATCTGTGTTGCTTGGAGAAATGAAGAGTTCTGTGTCTAACCTTTCTGAGGGATAATGACTTATTCTGAGAAAGAATACTGGCATAATTTCCAGCTCTAAACAGTTATTTCTTCTTTTGTTAATGTCCCTTTCCTCCCCTTCCCTATTCAAGGTTTGTATGCTTAGTGTTTGTTTCTAAAAGTGTTTGACTTTGTTTATATGCTACACAAGTTATTTTACTTGCAAAGAATCTGTAAATAAATGTACATTTACCTCTCTTTAAAATCTATTGTTGGAAGGAAAATGGTGAGTTTCTAGAGTACTCCTTTAAAGACATACAGTTCTTTCTTGCAAAAAAACCCAGGTAGTTACTGTGGTATTCAAGTGTTAATAAAGGCACTATATGTATTTATGTAAGAGCCCCTGGTTCTTTATGTTTTGCAAGTAGCTCTGAGTGGTTAAGTGCATGCCATTAAGTTTGTCTTAAACAGAGACATAGTTTGGTGTTGGAATATTACAGCCTTTAGTCAAAAGAAACTCTTGGATAGATCCCTTTGCTAAGAAGTTACTAGGGTTTGTTTCTAAAGGCGGTGAGTGCTAAACATGCGGCATTGTGTTTTGATACATAATTTTAAAAATAATGGCTTTGTACACTCAAATTATTGTTTTTAGCTTTGAAAATGAACTTCAGAAGATCTGGTTTTATATTATGTTGTACAACCAGAAGTCCCCTTTAATTGACTTGAATATAAAATGCATGTTTAGTTTAGTCTTAATTGAGTTTATACTTAGATTGCAGGAAGAATATGTTCTTCAGTTTCTCATTCAGGCATCTAGGGTTTTTTTTCCTTTGTAGGTTTTGCGACTTCCAGTTTTGAATTGATAGGTGGCTATCTATACATGCCACACCAGGGAAATGGCTTTTTTCTAGATCTTTCTACCTGAGGTGCATGCTGTGTAAATAAGTATCATGTGTGTTAAGTCTTGTTTTAGGATGTCAGTAAGTCTGCTGACCTTGTTCTTATTCAGGCAATGCTGGATTTGAATCCAATTCTATGAGAATCTGATGTTTAAGACATGTTATTAATGACTGTACATTTTTTTATTAGAAATGTTTGCACTATATCTGGAACTTTTTCTTTAAGAAAGAATTTCTATCTCATAACTGCTTCTACTGTAACTCTTGAGAGGGTTGTTTAAACTTGATTTTTTTTTTCCCCAATCTGTTCATATTTCTTCAGCAGCAGCAGCAGAATTTCTCCTTATAGCATCCATAAGTTACTAAGAAAATTAGACTTGCATTCCTTGTTAGGGAAAATCTGACAAACATATTTTTTCTTCAAACAGATGAAAACTTTATTCTCAAACATGACAGAGCGTTCCTTTTGTCAATGGCAAACCGAGGGAAACATACCAATGGTTCCCAATTTTTCATGTGAGTAGATGTAATATGACAGTTGAGCTTTTCTTATACAGAGAAGCGCTGTTCATGAGAAAGATGGTATTGCTAAATTATCTATAATAATGTTATCCACCTTATTTTAAATAGGGTTGAGTGGGCACCTGCAGTGTGAGCTATAATAGGAAACATTAGTTATAGCAATTTGCTTGTGGCATTCATTAGGGTTAGAAGCTGATACTACATGGATGTTCCTTGTTCATTGCTTTTTTTTTTACCCTAAAAAATATGGCTTACGCAATAATTAGCATCCAGACAATAGATTCTTTGGCTTTGTGTGTGCACCAACCAAATCTTAACAGATCATCTGCAAATTAAAATGTTGAGCATTGTATGCAAAAGGGAGTGAGATCTAGAGGTGGTTTGTATGGTTTTGCATGTGCTCTTTAAAATATAATTTATGATTTTATTTGGGGTTGTTTTTTTGAGGGGGGATGAGTGGGGGTTTTGGTTTTAGGGTTTTTATTTTTTTTCTTTTGAAGTGTTTGTTTCTGACATGCTTTTCTTCTATATTGCTGCGTAGTTGTGTTTTACTTGCGCATATACCAACTACTTTGTAACCAACACTATGTTAAAATTATGTGCTGATAATCAGATTTTTCCTTCATTACCTTAAAAAAAAAAAAAATCCATTCTAGTATGTAGCCATATTCTGTTAAATAGTAGAAAGAGCATGAGATTCTACCATGAAGAAATACTCAGGTCTGATATGTTAGGGTCTTCTGATTAAAGTAGTTGTATTCTAGGTTCAGTATTAGTATTTTTAAACTTGCTAATTCTAATGTGATTATTCCTCCTGTTAAGTCCCTTTTAAAAATTGCCTTCTGTTAATGTTTAGCAGTTAGTATTTGGAAAGATCTGGATTATAGCTTTGGGCTTGTGCTGAGAACAACTTTGTGAAATAACACTAGTGTTTTCAAAAGTAAATTTTAGTGTAGTTACTTAACTAGAAAAACTGTTTTTTCTTTGCCATCTTTCTTGGGGGATAAGAATGAATGGCGCTTCACTGTCTTCAGTAAAGGAGTAAATTGTCCTCAAGAATTTTTCTTTTTTTTTTTTTTCTTTCTTTGCCTGAAAAAGATCTTCGATATGATACGATGAAGTTCAGATAAGAGACATTTTTAGGTCTCTTCCTAAAGAATGCACTAAAAATGGAAAATAAATAGGAACCTAAGAGGAAGTCTTTCACAGTTACCACTGTTCTGACTTTCCGTAGAGATAAAATCGTAAGTGTAAAATAACCTTTTTTTGTTACCTTCAAACCAAATTTTAGATGTTGTGAATGGATATATATAGACACATTAATATGGAAAACAATCTATATGTAAAAAAACAACTTGTGGCTTAATAAGTTCACTGCAAGATGCTGGTTCACTATTTGTTACTTGGACTTATCTTTTGGTTCTCTTATTGTAATTTTCCATTTTTAAGCTTATCTGAACAATATACATGAAAACTTAATGATGTCACATCAGTCAAGAAGCTATCATTTGAGGGCTCTAAAGTTTCTTTTTTCTCCTGCATTTGACTCAGAAGTCGTCTTCTTTCCCTTATGCTTAGTAGACTCAGCTTACTTGTTCAGATTTAAGACATAAAACTTTGTCTCTTCTCACACACCAAACAACCTAAGGTCGTGTTAGGTGCTAAATTATAATGTACGTGGGTCAATAAAATGAGCAGTATTGAAGGACGCTTTCATAAAATACAGAAGTATTTTAAAAGATGGAGATTTCTTCAAAAATTCAGGGTTGTTTTTTTTCCATAAAATCAGTGTAAAGAGAAAGCTTTAATTTGATGGGAATTCAGGCAGAGTAAGATGCCTAAACATAATTGTCTCCATGTAAGCCAGATTCACCTCAGCTGCCTGTAGGAGTCTAAAGCCATTTTTAGGGTCCTGGGGTATCCTACCCGGCCTTCAGCTCTTGGGAGAGAAGGGTGTGGATGTTCTGAAGGTCTTGGGTCTTGCCTGCCTGCCCCACGCAGATTTCTTGGATGTCCTGTAGTGTCTTTTATGGCACCAGCTTGCCCTAGAGTTAGGCAAGTGAATTCAAGCCCAGGGGTAAACTCCCAGTATAATTGATGAGGTTTAGGTGGGCTGCTGTCCAAGTCTTGAAAGCATACTCTGATGCTCTAGACTTCTGTGAACCTCTTGAGTGGGGCTTTTTCCATTTTACTGCATGCAGACATCTAATGCTGTTTCAGACACCATTGGGAATGCCAGGGCAGGTCGTGCAAAGAAGATGTAGCACCTGCAAGATGCCCTGTGCTCATGGAATAGCACTGAAAGCCAGGCAGGATACCATAAGGCAGCTCAAGAAGCCTATATGTTAGCAATTGAGCATACTCTCTAGATCTAACCAGCAGCTGAGATGTCTGCCTTGTTTCTAGATGCCTTTACTATATTCAAGTTTATGCATTTAAGCTGAATCCCACCTTTGGCCTCCAGTAATGCAGCTGATCCTGGGAACGAATATTTACAATTACAGAATCCCTACGAAAGCCACTGAGGTTGCTCGTAAGGGCGGGTGTGTATGTAGAGAGTCAGCTGCAAAGTCAGGTTCATGTTTGATACCTCAGTTTATGAATAGGCAAGGATGGATGCTGAAACACATAGTTCAACAGTCTGGTTTTTTTGTACAGTTTTTTTTAAAGGTGGAACTTGGTTTCTGCTTCATAACATGGAGAGTTTGAATTTCAAGATTCAAAGTAGGAAACAACTGCTAAAGACTTTATCTAGGCATTTTCTGACTTAACTTTAAAATGCAGTATATCAAAGCAGTTAGTCTTGCTTGGTGACATTTGCCTGATTACTTTAGGGAATGTGCTGTGCATCTATACAGCTTTCCTTTAATAAAATATGTTTGTTTCCCTTAGTGATTACTTTAAGCTGAAATTAAAATATGTTTCTTACATCCAAAAGAATGCTCACTTATTCAGTAGTTTATCATTAGGAAAATTGTTCTTCAAATGTCTAACCTGAAAATTGTGTGGAAGGGAGTCTTCAGTGGCAATCTTTAGATTATTTTTTTAAATGGTTCGAACATGTTTAATTCTATTGATTAGATTTATAGAAAGGGAAATAGTTCATCTCTATCTGAACTTCTTCATATGTTTGCATTTTTTTTCATCGATAACTTCATAGACAACTTCAGGGATGAGAACTCTATATTTCTCTGTTGTACACATCTAATGTAACAGAGGAGGAGTGCAAATAAATTATTTTCTTTTATATATTTGTCCAAGTAGGGCTAAAATAATAGCAAGAATCCTGACTATAACAATTCTGCTTGCTCATCAGAAGTGCTTTTCCTGCTTACCACAGAAAAGTGTCATTGGGAATGACTAGTCTTTACAGAAAGTAATTAGGCAGCGAATATCTCTTGGACAAACTGCACTAGCTAACTAGTCATAGCAAGACTCTATGCAATGCCTAAAAATTGTTAAAAGTTGAGCAACAGTGGTCAGTTTTACTTGAAATAGAAGCTCCAGGCTAATCTTAATGTAAACAAGCATCTGCCCAATCGTGAAGTATCATCAGCTTTCTTTGATTCATCATGAATTTCTCTGGCATGAATGAGTTGGAAGCTTTTATAAGCAACAATAGAGAACTGGGCATGGAAAAGACAGTGTAAGTATTGTTAGGAAGCTCCAGTGAGGCCAGTCTAAAAAGAATGAACATAAATTAAAACACTGGTAGAAACTGGCAAGATGCAAAAGTAGAACAAAGAGTCAGAAGTGTGTGTGTGTGTGTATATATATATATGAAATGTTAGAAGTGCTGTGTTTAATGCTCATTGACTAATTTCCCCCATTTTATCTTTTCTCTTAGTTGAATAGAAGTCATAGTTGGGTTGAAAGAAGAATGTTTAGCTCAGGCAGGATTGGTTTTCATGCACATGTACTTTAAATAGACTCAGTCTATTTACACGTGTTGTAAGAAACGTTTCCTAGTCTGAAGAAATGTATCTTGTTGAAATCCAGTAGAAAGGTTACAGAGACTATCCCTTGGTAACGTTTGGATTTGTGAAATACTGGAATTTCAATTTCCTATAGCCGAAGGGATCTGTTGTAGCATTTTACTGCAGTCTTGTGTTGAAGACACTTAAAGGTACCAGTTTACAAATTAGCTATTTGTATTTTCAGATAGCATGACTATTTAATTTGCTGCTTTTCTGTGAATAACTTTTTAGAACCATCAGTTATTTAGCAATACCACCTGAGTGTGTTAATCTTCTTTTAATTGTCCTGTTTCCATTTTGATACTCAGATATGGAATCTCTAGGATGGGGTAGAAGTTGACAGGAGCCATTCTAGAATCGCCTTCCTTTTTCTATGCACTTCAATATCTGTTTTGAACTGCTGCTGAAAAGATTATTATTAGTTATTGGGGGAGCGCATCTGGAGTGTTGCACAAATATAGCCCATGTCTTTAGGTCCCTGATTTAAAATCGGGGGGGGGCAGGGGGGAGAGTCAGCCTGTTCTTCGATGTTCCAGCTCAGTGGCTGTATTACTTGTTGGGTGATGTTCTTCTTGAGCAATGTATTCTGCTTCTCAGTCGAGCTGCTCTGATAACAGTATCTTGTCTCTTTAGAGCAACTCCATCGTGGCTGTGGCCATACCCAACCTGCTAGTAAGGAAAGTTGCAATGCAAAATAATGCAACTCTTGTGAAAATGAGGAGATAAAGTACTATAAAATTAATGAGACTCCTGATCTTACAAATGCTTGCATGGGCTTAACTTCTGTTGTCAGACAAAATCTGTCAAGCTCTAATTCCTAGAAAAATAGAAGTGACTGTGCAGAATTAAGCATAAAGAAAACAATAGGAGGCAAAAAAAGTAACCGACCTCTTTATTGTCATTGGGAAGTTTTGTGTAATAATTTATTGCCTTGTTATTTAGCCGTGTAGTTTACTGAGGTAATAACATCCATACTACAATTTAAAGAGGAGTCCTCGGTTGTGTCCCTTATCAGTGCAAATATTTGGAGTTCTTGCCTCTGTGTTCCAAAGCTGTTTAAAACTTGAGGCTGTTTTGCTGTTACTGGTAGATATTTTTTTTCTTCCATATTGAGGGTATTGTTGGTTTAATGTGTCTCTCAAGCTTTACTTTCTTGCTCAAAACTAAATAGTTTTTTTGTTTTAAAAATGTTTTTAATGTGTGGTGCCATGCTTAGTTACTAAATTCAGACAAACTAACCACTTTGGTCTGCTAAATGAAGGATAAAATAAGTTGTGAGGACTTTCTTGGTTTGATTTTCACAAATTATTTCTGAGTGTTACCAGCTTATTAAAAGTGGTTCACTTTCTGTCTTTTTGGTATCCCAAACCCAGGTATTTTTCTAATCAGCAGCTAATTATTTTTTTTTTTACTGAGTGAAATACCTTTGAGCTGATTTTTGAACAGTTGAGAGTAATATAAAAACCTAAAAACTTCAAATGAAAGGGGTCGATGTTGCATTATCTTTGAGCAAAAGTGGTATATGTGCACTTATCACACAAGCAGGTCCCATTGGCTTGATTAAAAGTTCATGTAAAAAGCACAGCCCGTGTGAAAGCACTCACAGGATGCTTTTTATGTATAAGAAGTAACAAAAAGATCATTGCGATGCTCGGATATGCAGAGACGTAATTAAGAACTAATAGCTTATTTGGGAGCAAAAAAAATATGGATAAGCTCAACTGATCATGCAGGTTGAAAACATTGCTGCTGTTCAGAATTATACCAGAGCAAAAGCATGATATTAGTCGGTGCACGTTTTGTCTTTCGTGCATCTGCAATGAGTGTGTGTTTCTATAGTTCTGAACACAAGCAATCTAATAGCAATGCACACATCTTGAAAAACAAACCACCTATTTTTCTTAGTTTTAGAAAAGCTTCATAATACAAGGAAGATGTGGGCTAATTATGAAATGTATGAAGTTTTAGAGGTACTGACTTAACACATTTCACTTGCAAATCAAAACATTTAAGCTATGGTGTGCCATCCTATGAAGTATATACTTGGGACTGGATTCGGTGGAGCATTTGAACACCTATGTGACTGCAAGCAGGTGAATAAACCCATTGAAATCGGTTATTCATCTGCTTGAAGTTGTGCACGTGTTCTAACGCTTTTGCTGGATTGAGACTTAGAGGGGAGCGGGAGGATTCTCTTTTCTAACAGTTTATCTTTGTAATAGTGTACGCAAGCAGGTTATGTCTATAGGTTTCTTTTCGGTTTTAAGAAGAATTCACTGTAGCTTTCAAAGTGCCTTGTATTCTAAAGAAAATTTAGAGCCCTCTTTTAGGCATCCTTGTTCTGCATACAACTTGATTAATATTAATTTTAAACTTGTATTTAATAAAACATAGACTCAGTTTTGTCTGAAAATGTATTACAATTTATTTCTGCCATTTTTGTGTAAAATTTACAGAAACAGTGTTACATCGTGCGCTCCAAAGGTAATGTCTCATTCCTCTAAGGCTGTGTCCTTTCCTTTTCTTTCTGTTTTTTATCTTTCTTGTTTTTCTGATCATATTGTTATATGCATTGAATCCTTTGCTAGGACTGAGGTTCTTGGGGGGATGGGTGATAACATGTTTTTATAAAAAAAGATGCTTTTCTCTTCATCAGTATCTTAAAAACAATTTATTTTAAACTTGAGTGAGGAAAGATATTTGTCCTTCTGTAAATACCTTAGATATTAGTATATATTATAAGGCAGATTTTCAAGGTTCTAAATTATAAAAGTTCTGTATAGAAATGTTTTAATAAAATATTATTTTGGGGGAGGAACTTATCATGACTCTAGGTTTCTGTAGTGCAGAGTCAGGAAGTAGGTTTTCTCCCGATATAAGTTTTGAAGCCAAAACAAATATTTAAGGATTTGAAAGGCAGAACATATGCAGAAAACTTTGAAGTGGTGTTTGAAAGTGTACGTTTGCAGAATAAATATCATGTTGCAACCCGAACATGGAGATGAGAAAACTTTCTAAAGCACAATGAGGAGTTGGGTTTCTGCTTCCCGTGGGAAGTCTGTTAAGTCACCGACTCCTTGTCATGCATCTGAAAAGTTTTCCTTTTTGGATAATACTTTTCCTTGTGCTTTCATTTCATGAACAAGTAAATGAGAAAAATCCTCTCCATTTTAACTGTGTCAAAGTGCCAGTGTAATGGAAGAAACCTCTACGTGGGTTTTAAAGTACCGATTATCCCTTTCTTTGCTTATTGAGGGCTAGTCTATAGAAAGTGCGTGCTTAGGTAATTTGCTCAATTGGTCTTCAAGTGCTGCGGGAGCACGTTGCTGCAGCATTCGTATCGAGTGTGTTCAAACCTATTGCTGTTTCTAGCTAATTCTAAGCACTGTCTTGTTTATAATTGGTTTCATTGAAGTAACCTTCTTCTATTTTTCTTCACTACTTTAAATCAGCTTTATAGTTAAGCCCACTTAAACAGTTTACTTAACAGCAGGTTGTTAATGCAGTTAACTTTTGCTTAAAGAATTTCAAAAGCTGTAAGAATTTTTCTGTTTGTAGCAATATGCTGTATTAACGAGGGAAAAAAACAAAGAACACCCCCTACTACTGAGAAATTAAATGTCATCTTGATAGCATTTCTTTCCCTGTGTTAAACCACAGAATTTAGAAGGTTTCTGTATTATTTAGTATTACAGAAGTGGAAGGTCTGGTTGGCATTTGGAGCTTAAAAAAAAGTTGAGAGTGTAAACACTCCTGAGTCACAGTTCCATCTTTTGGCATGTGTTCCAGCACTGCAGTGTTTTGTGACCTAACAGTTCAAAACTTGAGTCAAGATACGTGCTTAAAAAGTAGTATTTTATTATAGCAATGAAAAACTGACTTGATTGTACCACATCTTCGTTACTGTACATTTAGAAAAAGCATCTGGGACTGATTATTTATTTGAGAGAGAGGAATTCATTGGAAGAAGGCTAGAAAGGCAAAACAGTGCCTGGGGAGGAGAGAGGAAGAATGTTTTCAAATATTAAAATAACTTCAAATGCAAATTATCTTGACTTCTGTTTGTTTTTTTTTTTTCTCCCCCAATATATAAGTACGCTCTGACATTCTTTACTGACTTTGTCTGCATAGCAAAGTTCCCTGTGCAACATAAATGCAGGCTTGCATGTAGAAGTAATTTCCTTTCCCTTTTGGAAAAGATATAGAGAGATATCACGTAGCATTATCATCAAAAAGGTGAATCTTAACGTTCAATTATATATGCACAGTCTTGACTATTCCAATTTGAAGTCAACTCAGAAATTTGGTGTAACTCCAAATGCCAGTTAGGATAGTGTACAAAATGTTATGCAGTTGCCATTTTCCCTTCAGGCTAGAAACAGCTATATGTGGGAAGCTGAAAAACAGAGAGGAGGTCTGCATTTATCACAGAAATTAACTGTAGGGTAGCATATAATGTCTGCTTGCATTGTGCTGCGGTTGCTCTTTGGAAGCCTGTGAGGTTATGAGCTGAAGTGCTGGTGTCTTGATGGTTAAAGATAGAAGTATTGCTTTGTATTCTGAGTCATGAGGCCGATCAAGTAAATGGAGAGTAAGAAAGTAGCAGGGTGGGGGGTGGAAGCAAAGAATCTATCACATGTAACTCTCTTTTTAAGTAAACTGACTTCTTTAAAGTGACCTTGTAATGTAAGAACCTAACAGTTTCAGAAACATTTAAATTCCGTTAGTTACCCAATATTTATTGCCAAAATGTATCTTATCCGTGATTAAAAACGCTAGTGAGTTATATCTGAATGTGTATTTAAGGACACTTATTTCAAGATTGTTTACTGCATGCATTAAATGATACTTGGTACAACTTTCAAGTACAACTAGCTAAACTTCAAACAAATTTCATGTAAAAGTTTAAAAAAGACTGTGTGTATAATCTGTTAAGTTTTTTAATTCCTTGTATGTAACTGGATTTTTTCACTATTTTTTTTGTCTTACTTTCACCTCTTTCTTTTTTTTCTATGTCATTCTCCTCTTTTACTTCATCTGAATCCCTGATTATTTTTTATCATCTTACCATCTTGCTGTTTGTCAAACAGAACAACAAAACCTGCTCCTCATCTCGACGGGTAAGAATCCTTTACAGTGTCTCCAATGATGACTAAAATTTGCAGGTTGTAAGTCTTCACATGTTATATTGAAAGTAGACAACAGTGGGGAAACAAATTCTTAATTCCGTGAAAGGTTATACAACAGAACAAGATGGAAAACAAAACTTTTTCAGTTCTATAAAAGTTTCAAGTTGCAATTTAGTTCCTAAACCTAGTCAAAAGTTTGGAACGTCTTAAATCCTAACATTCATTTCTTTTATGGACTGAGGGCAGCAACCCGTTTTAATTAGTAAGTTGAAATGTCAAGTGTAATGTATTTGGTTAGTACTCTTTTTTTGTGGCATGTTTTTTATCCCCAAAATATATTAGTTCCTAGAAGTATAAGTTATGGGGCAAACGGAAAGAGGACAGAGAAATGTGGTGCAGCAGAACAAAAAAACTTCGGGATTCCTTAGTTACAACTGTCCCTGCAATGCCAGTGGGAATTCTTATGCTGAGTTTGTATAGACCTACAAATGCTGCTTCTCTGGGGAAAACTGCACTTTGTCAGCTTTATATATGGACTTTTGTTCTCTCTATTGCACAAATATCAAATGTATAAGGATGGATTAGAAATAATGATCTGTGTACCCTGCCCATCTACAATAGAGTAGAATGACGTGAAGTATCTATCTCAAATCAAAGTGGAGTGGACCTCTGTTTCATGCTGCATGAAATCTTAGCATTGTTGTAAATATAAAAGTAATAAAAATCCTGGTTTTAAGCTTAATACCTCTTAAGAGCCAGATGACACTGGTGAAGCTGAATGTTTCTATTTCATAATGACATTTTAAATCTGAAATTCATTGGGAAATAATTACAGCAATATATAAATGTTTGTACTTTCCAAATATTTTATTTCTGCAGTGTACATGTTGTCTTTGGACTGGTTATTTCTGGTTTTGAAGTAATAGAACAAATAGAAAATCTGAAAACTGATACTGCAAGTAGGCCCTATGCAGATGTACGAGTTATTGACTGTGGGGTGCTTGTTACAAAATCAGCAAAAGATGGTAAGCATACATATATCTGAAGTTAATTGAATGTTGAGAACTGTTTTCAGAGAGTATAAAAATTATGCCAACATCTAGAAATCAATATGATGAATCTCTAGAATTCTAATTAATTCTTACAAGCCTTTAAAACTTAAATCTTGGTGTAAATGAGGAAGGCTCAGCAAGGGAAAAGGTTTTCTGACCTAAACGTTTGTGCCTTGGAAAACATATGCTTGTTTCCTATTCTCCTTAATTAATGTCTGAGGTTAATGTGACCTATTCAAAAAGTGATTAGAACTTATTTTTCTGAGTTTGAAAGAGACACAAACATAAGCTTTTCTTGAAGTGGAATTTTGTGCATTTTCCAAAGGTTTATTTTAAGATCATGTAACGTTAATTCATGCAGTATATGTGGTCAACATAATTTTCCTTTTCATGAGAATTCATAGGGAATAAATTAACTATATGTTTGGACAGTTGCTGTAAAGTAGTGGAGTGTTACAAGTTTTAGTTTTTTCTACTTCACTTTTGACTTTCCTTAAGGATAATGTGCTTATTTATGTCCTTTAGAGAAAGTCAAGAGGATAGATAATGTACAAGTATGAGGATGTAGAAAGGAGAGAATGACAAAGTTTTAGAAATAAGACGTATACAGCTGAGACTAACTCTTTCTTGAGCTTTATTTTGTAGCCTGTGCATTGCTTTATAAAGAAACTAATTTTTTTTACCATAAATGGTCTTTACTTATGCGTGTATTCTATTCTAACCCAAAGGTGTGAATTCAGTGTTATAACCTAAAATACATTTTCAAAGCAGAAAAGGGGGGGGGGGGCAGTGCATCGTCCTTCTTAATTACATTTATTCCTCAGCCTTTCTTTATATTAGCTTGGCACAAGTTAATGTTCAAGTTCAGTTATAAACTTACTGTGTATTAATTTTAAAAATGTTTTGACTTTCCAGCCATATGTTTTATTATATGGTAGAAGTTGTGCACGGAAGTTCTTATAGTTTACTTCATAGCAACTAAAGGAATTTTTTTACAGCTATGGAAAATTATTGGTGTGAGTTTAGACTGGAAACAATTATATGACTTTATTATTGTACTTCAATGCAACTCACTGAAAAAATTCACAGCTTCTCTGAAGCAGTACGGGTGTGTGTGTATACATCTATAAAACTGTATATTTTGTGCTGTGTATATACACGCTATACACATATGCACATGTACACCCTGTAAATTTAAAATATCTGTCTTAAGCTTTGGAGAAGAAGAAGAAAGTATGTTCTGACTCAGAAGCTTCAGACTCCTCCTCTAGTGCATCCAGCTCTTCAGAAACTTCATCTGAAAGTGCAGCTGAAAATGAAAGAAGCAGAAGAAGAAAGCGTAAAAGAAGAACTAAAACCAAACAATCAAGAAAACGAAGAAAGGAGGAGAGGAAGAAAGAGGATCCAAGGTGCAAGCGGATCTCAAACCAAAGACGGTGACTAGTCTCTTAAATTTCAGAATTTCAGAGAAATTCTACTTTTTTTCATGAAATACTTGAGCAATGAATATGAAGGTGCTTCCATTCTATAAGTTTGAGTTTTGATGGTTGACTTTTTTAATAAACTCAAAAAATAAAAAGCTGAGCTTGTTGGGTAGCTGCTTCTATGAAACAATTTAAGATCTTTATAGATAGATAGAAGCTAGAGCAACTTTGAAGTAAGTCTCAGCATGCTAAAGTATTTAGGACTCACTATGCCTGTGTTATAGTGAAACATTAGGCAAATAAGAGATCTTTGCTTTATATTTGCTTATATTTTAAAAATATTTCATGACAAGTGGCAAATTAAAAGCAAAATATTTGCTATGAAGCTAGAACTGAATCTTCTTTCCAATAACAATGCATCATCCTTTCTTTAGCATAAAATGAGTTGTTAATGAAATACATTTTGGTTGTTAAGCCATCTTAAGGCTCAAAGCATCATATGGGTTTGTTGTGGAATTCGCTTTGAAAAGCGATGTGTATCAGTTGACACTTAATTTTGATTTATCAACTTATTTTTTGCCATAGAAGCCTTTCTGACAAGAGTGATGTAACAGAAAAAGCACTCGATGTTAGCACAAAGAGGGACAAACCTGTGGTACGTCCTGAAGAAATTCCCCCAGTGCCTGAAAACAGATTTTTGCTAAGAAGAGATGTGCCTGTCGTCAATGCAGAACCTGAACCGTAAGAAGCTCTCTTACTATGTTGACTTGGTGAAAGCTATGCATAGAATTTTCCTGCTAACATTGTGTTACTAGCACTGATAGCAAATGATGGATGTAGCATTAGAGATTCTAAATGAGGTAGTTTTATTGTCTTTTTTACAGTTTTCTTTATAATACTCCATACAACCTGTGTCAGGGTTTTTCAGTGAAATCTAATGAGTTAGTTTCATTGGTCCTTAAGGATAGTGCATGTTACGACCTTAAACTCAATTACAGATGATGCAAAAAAAGAGTTGTTAGTTCCAGAGGAAATTTTGCAATGTAAACCACAGCAAATATTTGATCGCAAGATAGACTTGATTGGGAGAGATGATTTTTTCATCTTAGACTGAAGAAGAAACTTTGGTTCAAAACCAGTCAGCTGGAATTTCATGACCCGTCTATGACTTTGAGAATAACAGAAAATACTCTTCTTTTGATGCAAAGGAAGTCATGAGTTCATAAGTTATTTTTAATTTGTGCTTTGTGCTTCTAAATTGCAGTTAGGTTCTTTTTCTATCATAGTTCTTTGCTTTTGGACTCAGATGAGCTAATGCATTACACTGTCAGATATCTCTAAAATTAGTTTGGTGGGTTTTTTTATTTCAGTTAATGGTATAGTCTCCTGTAAGCCTTTTCTTGAAACATTACTCATGTTTCCAAAGCCTTAGTAACTGCTTCTTTAGAGGATATTACAGAAACTGTAAAAAGGAGTGCTGAATGACCTCGTCTTGCTTAGGTGAGAAGCAAGGCTTTAGAACCTGCAGACCATAGAGAATTGCCATTCCCTACGCTAAGGCATTGTTGTGGAACTGCTGAGATCCTGAAACTATTCTGTCCATGTTGTCTTTGTGGTTTGAAAGCCACATACCACTTCAACAGAGTACTTTGCAAGTTCATTGCTAGCATTTATTTACAGGTAGAGAGGTCAGGCTATACGTTTGGTTGAAAAGAAGTGTATGTTGATTTGTCTCTCCTTGGAGGTGTGTCTTGCTTTATTTGTTGGAGAGTTCGCTTAGTTCTGCCATCTCAACAATTGAATAAGATGAATATTTTGCATGATTAATTTAAAATTGGTGTAAGTTAATTCTGGGGTTTTTTTCCATGTAAGCTCATATTTTATTAATTCATGTAGGAAGCTTCTTGATGCTACGCCAGTTCTGACTGACCAGAAACCATCGGTCTCAAAATCTGGACGAAAAATTAAAGGAAGAGGCACAATAGTATGTGACAGGTTTTTTGTTTTTTCTTTTCTCTGACCCAGAGTATGTTTTCTGACCTTGAGCTTTGAATTTCCTTGGAGGCTTTGTGTGACACTTTAACTGTTGTTGACATGTTGTAGATTCTAGCTTAGAAGATTGAAATATTGTTGCCAGGTAGTTCATTTTATAATGCTTTTTTTCCATCCCTGCCATTATCTTGTTACTTAAAGATTGGTTGGGAAAACAAATGTTTACTTCTCAGCTATGAGAAGTCTTCAAACATAAGAATAAAATTATTTCTTTTTAAGTATTGAAATTAATTCAGCCAGATTCATCCCACGTGAACCCCCAGATCTAAAGTAATGAGAAGTGACAAGAGTTTTTACTCTTCTCCACTTGTTGGATTTTCTTGCTGTGTCTGTTAAGCATTAGGACTGTAATGTTTAACAGTAGACAAAGCTGTTCTACAATGACCTAAGTGTATACAGCCCCTTCTGATGTATATTGTGGTATTTGCATCTTCTGATGGTTGTGCATACATTGCTGAGAAACAACTGTTTCGTTGGCAACTTTGGCAGAATTGCTTTCATTGTTTGTTCTGCTTTTTGATATTTTAAATCAACCTTGTATTTCTTTCTTGTAGCTACTTAATGTAGTTCATCAAATTTCATCAACTGTCCTGGCTGAGATCAAGTCTGTGTAATATCATAATGACACTGCATGGGCAAGAAGTAACTTCTTTGCAGTGCTGGTAGTGAAGTATTTTTACAGATTTGCAGACTTAGTCCTCTTTTTTTCCTGCTGTCTTCTCCGAAGACTGCCAGAAGCAAAAGGTTTTCTTGTCTTTTCTCTAATAACCCATAATACAGGGCTCAGAACACTGCATAGCTACGCTGTTGTTTTTCAGTCAGTAGAAAAGGGAGATAGTAAGAAAAGCTTTTGTAATTGTACATTTGATTTTGACAGATTTCAAATCATAGCATACCGTGACTGAGCATATTCTTCCCCTTTAGAATGTTTTCCTGGATCACTTTAGCAGGTGGCATTTGGGTAACCATAAGCCAAACCAAGGCTTGGTATTGCCAAATCGTTTTGCAAATAGAAGTCCTCAAAAAAAAAAAAAAAAAAATTCAGAGAGAGAGATCAATAACTGTATAGCTGAAGCCACTTTTCATTAGAATGGTCTTAACTGAGACTCCTCTGAGCATGATTTTCTTATGTGACAGCCACTGGATTTGAGAAGTACTTTTCTACTGATCCCCATGATGCAATTAATTTAAGCCACAAAATTAATGGCTTAGATGGCCGTAGTGTGGAGCAAGGTATTGTAGTGTTTGAGCCTTGCCTGAAGACCTACCATTTTTTGCCAGCCTTGATATTAGATCTGATAGCTGTCTTTGCTACAAATGAAACCACCAGATGCATTTGACACTTGTGATAGCCACTAAAGGAAGCCTTTTAAATGGAATGTTTTGAAATATTTATGTAAATAAAGACTTTTGGAAAAATAGCTTAAAGCTGAGTGGAATTGGCTTTTGCCAGGGATTTGGGTGTCTGCCTTGGTTTTTTTTGTAATTTTGGCACACTCTTGGCAAAATTAAGAATGAAAACCAGTAATACCAGAAATAATTTAGGGCTAGCAATTAGTTGGAGAAACACATTTTTCTGCTATCTCTAATAGTCTTGATTAGCAATGATATCTATCCAGGGTGAACTTGTTTGATGTTTTTCAAAATACTCATTTGTAGTTTTGAATCCTCTCAGGTGCTGAGAGACTCTTGAGTGTAATATGAGAGAATTAGGGAGGTTCATGAAACTTTTGCAACCTGCTATATTTTATTCACCTGTAAAAGCTTTATCTTTTAAGTAGTCATTGCTTCAGCTCAAGGGATAGGGAAGCTCCAAATCTTCATGGCAGGTTATCTTTATTCTTTTTTTATATAAACAGGATCTCTTTAAGACTTCTTCCTGTAATTAACTGAATAAACCAATGCATACACCTTTCTGGTTTTATTCTGGGGAGCAGTATTTTTTTTTTTTTTCACATATTGCTTGCTTTAAGTGGCTCAAAATAATTGAGTAAAATACAGATGTCTGTCTTTATTGAGTCAAGGAGCATCTAATTTCCTCACAAAATTTACCTAAGTGTGTATCCAACTGGGTAATGGAAAATAATGAGTTAGCAATATTAGAGTTTTTTCTTGGCTGCACAAGTAGCTCATGTTGCCTACTTAAATGCTGTGCCTAAGTATAATTTTAAGTATGAAGCTTAATGACACTTTTGTGCAACACCTTTTTTTGATATGTTTTTTTTCCCTCCTTTGCTTGGAAGGTGTCTCCTAAACTGGATTCACATTTCCGAAGAGCTGAACAGCAGTAACTTTTGAAATAGGGCTTGTTCAATGCCAAGGTGGATGGGGCTTTGGGCAACCTGGTCTAGTGGAGGGTGTCTGTGCCCACGGCAGGGGGGGGCTGGAACTAGATGGGCTTTAAGGTCCCTTCCAACCCAAACCATTCAACGATTCCGATTTATTCATACAAGCAGTTCAGTGTCCACTAACTGAAGCGAAACATCTGTGCTTTAGTATCCTGAAAAAAAGTTGGTTATCTACAGTAATTGTGTTATTCCAAAAGGTGTTACATAAAGGGAATCCGTGACTTCTTCCTTGATTCTTCCTTTTACGTTCTGAAAAAATGGGTTAGCTGCTGGCCCCTCTCGAGCATTGTGAAATGCTTTCGGAGTATGAAAAGATAGTTAGCTATGTAATCCAGTCTCACATGCAGGATATGTGCATACCAAAAGTGAGTATTTTTGACAGGAAAACTAGAATTTGTGTTTTCTTCATGGACTTTGTGTGGATAATGTTGTCTGGCTTGTGTTACAAAGATGCATGCAAAATCTGTTGAAGAGACACCATATATTTTCTGTATTATAAAGTCTCTTTTAAAGAAAAATATATTGTGCAACTATCTTCCGTCGCTTTCATAGCGGTATCACACCCCACCTCGATCACGATCGTGTTCTGAATCCGACGATGACGAAAGCAGTGAGACCCCTCCTCACTGGAAAGAAGAAATGCAGAGATTACGAACATATAGACCACCTAGTGGAGAAAAGTGGAGTAAAGGCGATAAGTAAGATCCTTACTACAAACTTAAAATGTCTTGGTTTTTACACAAGCTTTAATAGATTGTGTAGATGTATCATGTCATTCATGTTTAAATAAAAAATGTAAATGTCTTTGTGGTTAACACATTCCATTTAAATTCCAAAAATTAGAAGTGGAAAACTTTCTTAAAACCTTTCTACTTTGCTAATTGACACTTTTCAGTGTGTGTTCATCTGGTGTCACAAAGAATTATTTCTGATGGTGCCATTGTGAATACTTCTTAAATAATTCATTGACCTGTCCAGTTTCCTGTTGCTTTCCATGGAGCTAGTCATTTCAGATTTCCTTTAGCCCCAAACTTGGTTATATAGTTTCTTTGGATACCAAATAAGACAATCAAATCCACCAATCCAATATTGTTGTAGATGTATGTTCTTCCTGCAGTTGCAAACTCTGTGATGGAGAATTTCCGATGACTTGATACTAAAGATGATCATCTATCAAATTATAATAGATAAACCTCAAGAGGAAAACTGAAGAATATTGTATATAATTGTTATTGAACAATCAGAGGTGTTTCTGATAGCTCTTTTTGTATACTGAGTGCATTCAGTTTATTGCTGTATTGCAGTGTACCAGCTAAAAGAATACTAAATAAGATGATTGTTTTAAAAATTTGTATTTAGGTGTGGTTTAAGAATCCTATAGTTGTAGAGGTCAAAGTCCTCTGTGGACTAGGGTAATTAAAACGTGGAAGTCTCTTTACACAGGTTCTACAATAAGCAAAACTTGCTGATGTTGGCTAATCAATTTCTCATAGAGAAGTAGCTCTCTTGATAGTGATATAATTCCATATCTTAAAAAGAGTGTAACAAGCTCAGTCAAAACACTATTTTCTGGTAGTAAAGGGGGGTGTGTGTGTGTGTGTGTGTGTTGGGTTTTGTTTGTTTGTTTAAATTTAATTAATTGCATTGGAGGTAGGGAAAAATATCTGAAGTTTTAAAAGAATTTCCACTTAGTGTGGGACTTACTTGTTTTCTAGGTTGAGTGACCCATGTACAAGCAGATGGGACGAAAGAAGTGCATCCCGGAGATCAAGATCTTGGTCACATAATGGTTATTCAGATCTAAGTATTGTGAGATATTCTAGCCATCACAAAAAGCACAGAAAAGAGAAGAAGAAGGTGAAACATAAAAAGAAATCTAAAAAGCAGAAGCATTTCAAGAAGCACAAGCAAACGAAAAGAAAGAAAACATCAGCCTCATCAGATAGAGAATCCTCTCATTCCTTCCTCAGGAGGACAAAATCATCTTGTGATCGTGAGAGGAAATCTCGTTCTTCTTCATTGTCTTCTAGACATTCATCCAGAAGAGACTGGTCTAAATCCGATAAGGAGGACCAGAGCTCATCGACTTTATCAAGCAGAGGGACTCGATCATACTACAGGTCCAGGTCCAGATCTAGGTCTAAATCAAGATCTTATTCCCGAAGAAGTTCTAGATCAAGATCAGCCTCTAAATCATCATGTTCTCGAAGTAGATCAAGGTCAAGTTCTAACCCTAGGCATCAAAAGACAGTTTCCAATTCTCCACAAAATATTGCAACGCGATTAAATGAAAATAAGTTGAACAAGGCTGAGCCTGTACGAGCAGTTATACTCCCAAGTGATAAAGTTATCGTACCACCAGTTGTCCCAGAAAATCTCCCTGTTATACCCTTAAGTGACAGTCCACCGCCTTCAAGGTGGAAACCTGGGCAGAAACCATGGAAACCATCTTATGAGCGAATTCAGGAAATGAAAGCTAAAACAACCCATTTAATACCTGCGCAAACTAATTACAATTTAGTAGTCATTAAAGAGGCTAACACTTCTTCCTCATATCGTAAGCGACAAAGGAGTTCAGATAGCGATCGAAGTGGTTATTCCAAATATCGTAGTGACAGAAGCTCAGATAGTTGGCCAAGATCAAGAAGCAGGTCCTCTCGAAGTAGGTCATACTCAAGATCTTATACAAGATCTAGAAGTCCATCTAGCTCTAGGACAAAATCTCGTTCTTCTGGCAGATCACCATCGCTGAGTAAATACCGCAGTGACAGGTCAGGTTATAGTGAGTCAACATCTTACTATTCCCTTAGTGATGATGATAGACGCAGAAACAAAAGAAAATCCGCATCAAGTGATCAAAAAGCTCGTCCTCTTAAACTGAGGCAAGAAACAAGCTCTGAAAGTACTCACCCTTATAAGTGTACAAAAGACTATGATGAGTCTTCTCAAGGATTGAAAGAGAGTGACAGTTTATCATCTTCAGACCTCTCTACTGACAGTGAGCGTTCTGCCAAAATGAAAGTAGTCCAAGAAAAAGAAGGCCGTTTCCAATTAGAAGGAGATACTCAGAAACAGGATAAAAATAGCCTAAGTTCTGAGAGAGGGGAGGAGAAATCCAAGTGTGAGCGGGATTCTGATCATGCTAAAAAGAAAGCAGTTAGGGAGAAATCTTCTGAGCAACCTAGAGGTGGTGCAAAAACTAAACGAAAATCTTATTCGGGTAGTAAATGGGACTCTGAATCAAATTCTGAGAGAGGTGAGGCAAGGCATAATCGGGGAGATTCTAGACCTTCCTCTAGTAAAGAAGAAGGAGAGGCCACGTCAGGATCTGATACAGAGCTTAGCATTACCAAAAGGATAAAAAAACAATCAAATTCTTCAGAAGGCTTTCTGGATTCTGATTGTACATGGAAGACAAGCAAACAGTTGTCATCTTCTGAATCTGAGAGTTCTTGTTCTAGCTCAACAAATGTTAGAGGAAAGTCAAAAAAACACAAACATGGATCAAAAAAAACTCTTAAAAAATCACATTCCAAAAAAACAAAAGAAAAATCAAAAGGGAAAAAGGAGAAGACACACAAAGTTCAGAAAAGAAAAGAAATGTTTCACTGGCAGCCCCCCCTGGAGTTTGGTGAAGAAGATGATGATGAGATAAATGAAAAGCCAGTTACCAAGGATGATAAAAAAGAAAAGCAACTTACCAGGGACATAAAGGATAAAACCCAAGTTTGTGAAAAGGATGAACTAGTCAAAGATAAAATGGGAAATGGTGGAAAGTCTGGTGCAGATGAAAACCTTTTAGGTAAAACCACTACGTGTGATGCTTCACCAGATCCCAGCAATTTTAATAAAGACAGCATTGAAACAAATGCTTCAACCAGTGTTTTAAACTCAGAAATAAATGTGACCACTTGCAAGGATGAGATTAAACAAGTTGAAGACAGTAACCAGAACGGATTGGAAGATGTTATTCAGACAGATGACAACATGGAGATTTGTACTCCAGATCGTAACTCGCCAGGGAAGGTCGATGTGGATGTTTTGTCTCCTGTCATTCTCTCTGCTAAACCTCAGGCTTTAAGTGCTAGTGTAAGCAAAGATTTACAGGTTGAGACCCCTGAACAGGATGCTGTCAAACTAGGAAACAATATTAAAGACTTTATTAATATTAAAGAAGAAAAAGAAACAGGAAGGCAAGAAAATAACTCTGTCCCTGTGTCCAGTGCTAAAGACTGTAGCTTAAAAAGTGAAATTACTGAAAATACACAAAGCAGTACAGTAGATAATAAATGGAAGCCTTTGCAAGGTGTTGGTAACTTACAACCAGCAACAATTAGTACTGCCGCAGAAGTTAAGAACGTAGCTTCAGCACCGGAGCCTAAACCAGCAGGTTTAAGAATTGAAATAAAAGCTAAAAATAAAGTAAGGCCTGGATCTCTGTTTGATGAAGTTAGAAAAACAGCACGACTAAATCGAAGGCCAAGGAACCAAGAAAGTTCTAGTGAGGAAGAATCTCCAAGTAGAGATGACAACAGCCCGTCCAGGAGTCTCACTAGGTCACGAAGTAAATCTGAATCTAAATCCAGACACAGAACAAGGTCCATATCTTACAGCCACTCAAGAAGTCGATCCCGAAGTTCTACATATTCCTATAGGTAAGAAGTTTCTGCTATTCCCACAGCCTACTCTGTTAACTTGAAAGTTCTGATATTTTTAAGGCAGTTTTCTCAAGTCACGTTTTTCTTTTAAACAACTCTGTGTGATTTAGCAAGTATAGAATAAATATTTGGCTTAAAAGATAGAGCTTTATACTGCTTTTGCTTCCTGTTTTCTGCTGCTCTTCTCTTGAGTTACATTCTATTTTGTGCTTTTCAAAGTTGTTCATTGATTGTAGGTCACGAAGCTACACAAGAAGCCGAAGCAGAGGATGGTATAGTAGAGATCGGTCAAGAAGTCGAAGTAGTTCTTACCACAGTTACAAGAGTCGTAGGTAAGTTTCTGTAAATGGAGGTGGGCTTGGGGTGTATTACAAAACCAGTAAATTAGGCGCAGCAGTCTGATGCTTCAGTCTCTGAGCGGGTTGGAAATGTGCTTAGCTATTGCATACTGCCGTCTGCAGCATCTGCTTGAAATGTGCTAGTTGGAATAGTCAGATTTCAAAACTTCCTGTTTCGGAAAAATAATTTTGTTTAATGTTTTGTAATATGGATAAGGAATTCTGAACAAAACATGTTCCTCTCCTCTTGCTCCCCCTCTCCCCCCTGCTCTCTTCAGCGCTTGTTTCTGATGAACTTAAAAAGTCTCTCTGTTTTTGTCAGTCGAACCTACAGTAGAAGTAGATCCCGAAGTAGTTCTTACGGTCATCATAGTCGATCCAGGTATGGATTATAGTTTTATACAAACTGCAATAATGTACTTATAATAATAATAATATCTTAGAATACCCATTTGTCTATGGTACTTAACACCGTATCAAGATAGCAACTTGAATCAAAGAAAAATCAACATAAGACACTTTTAAAAGCTGAAAAATAACCAAATCATCCTGGCATTACAGTTCTAGGTGATAAGTAATAGTGAACACATTCCTCTTTTTATTGTTGAAATAAAATTGAGTTACAAATGGAATAACTTTTTTACTTGTTTTCAGAAGTATTAGCAAACGAGATTTTTACTACATCTACAATTTATCGAGAAAACACAAAACTTTTTAAATGCTTAGTAAGTCTTGTCTAGATTTAATAAATTTGAGACTTTTACTGTTGTTTTGAAGATGCTTGTTCTTGTATTTAAAATTTTATAAAACGTAGAATTATTGTTTGCCACATTCTTCAAAAGTAATTTCTATATAGCTGCTCATCTCTGAATATAAATCTTTAAAACATACACTTAAATAGCATTTTAGACAAGACATTGTAAATTTACAATTACTTTCTTTTCCCTTTAAAGCAGGTCATATACCTATGATAGTTACTATAGCAGAAGTCGAAGTAGGAGTAAAAGGAGTGACAGCTATCGAAGATCTAGGAGTTATGATCGGCGATCCAGGTATGTTTTTTGCTAGCATATTTGACGCTATATTTATACAAAAGAATTTACAAGATACATACTTAGGATGTTCATGAAGGCTAATCCTTTTTTTCCCACCCAAGCATAAAAAAATACGTTGTCACCAAAAGTAATAATTAAAAACAATTAAAATTAGACCAAGCGTGTGAGTGAGGAAATCAGAATTTCTGACATACTAAATTAAAGGATGAGGAAGAAACTAGGATAAGAAGGATTTGAGAAGTCTCCAGTTCATTGTATTTATCCATTCAAAGTAAGCACGTTTGGGGGTTTTTTAATAATTTTTTTCTTGAAAACAACAATGAACTAGCTCTCAAGATTTAAATCAAGTATCCTGTTAAGGATTAAAAGCTACCTGGTATGCAAAGAATTCCATTGGATGCTAAAGTCTTTTTGGTTAGACTGCAAAAAATGGATTTAAAAAAAAAAAATTGAAAGGGAAATGAAAAATTGCAGTGCTATCCAGAATTAACTTTTAACTTCGTAGAACATTAACTTCAAAGAACACTTTTACCTGCAAATTTAGTATGCTTCTGATGAATTTAGGATAAATTTTATTCTGCTCGATTCAGAGGAATGATGTAGGTGTAAATGAGCACACTTCACAAAGATTGGAAGTGGAACAGGATGGAGAAACAATTTGTTTTGTATTTTTTCACGTCCCAGATTAGTCAGTGGTAAATCAGGCAGATCTGCCTACTGTAAATTTTTGTCCTCAGCTGTCCTCATACTCATTTTTTCATAAATTCGTACCAGCTTTTAATGGACTTTGCTCTCGCCCATTTCTCCATCTAGTCTTGACAGTAAGACAACTTCCATCTTGTGTTTGCAGGGAAATTGAGATTAACGAAGAGTGTGGAAATAGATTTACATAATCATTGGTTTAGGATGTTGAGAAGCTTCAGAGAAACAATGTTGAATGAGGATATGCTCATCTTGCGTTTTAGAAAGCTTTCCTTACAGGCCAGAAAATCTCTAATGAAAGTTTATTCTGTGTAATTTGAATATGTCCTGTGGCTTGTCTGAAACCATCTGGACTCTGTCTTGATGTTTGGCCAGGTGCTGAGCTTGGAAGTCTTCTGGATAAGCCAAAACAATTTTAATCTACAACTTCCACTCTGCAGACACTCACACACTCCTGTTGTTGTTATGGGGCTTAATTCTTAAGACCCTTCTTCGAACAAAAAGTTGCAATATATAAAGCAAGGATTTGTGAAATTATCTGAGTTGAGAAATGCTTGCAATATGAAATTATATTTGTTAGCATATACTTTTCAGTCAGCTATTAGTGTTTACAAAACCAGTTATTTTGGATGATTTCTTAGCTGTATCAGAGAAAGCAAGAAATTTCGTAGTTACAAACCCAGTTTGAATTTGAGTTACACAGGGTCTTCATTATGTAATATTAACATTTCAATTTTGAATGTCCCTTAATGAATACTTCAGTTATATGAAATATGATCCTGTAAAAGACTTCTTGGACGTTTTCTTCTTGTCTTGCGTATGTCTGACGCTTTTTTTACATGATACAATTCTGAATTTGAGGCTGAAAATACAATGTTGAAGCATTCTGATCTTTTCTTTGTAGATCTTACGGCTCTGACAGTGAAAGTGATCGCAGTTACTCTAACAATCGAAGTCCCAGTGAAAGCAGCAGATACAGCTGAAAATGGCTCTCTGATGATGGAAACTGTAATTAATAATTTTTTCAGTGTTATGTTTAAAAAAACCAAACCTGTTTTGACAGTGTCACAAGTGAAGTTGAAGGATGTTTACTGAGTTAGCTGAAACTTTTTACTGTTTAACAGTGAACTCATTTGACTGACTGTATACTTAGAGAGAGAAGTACTGAGCTCAACTCAACTGATTATTTTTTTTACGTCAGATCCTACTTTTACAAAATAGGAAAAAATCTGACCAGTTTTATTTCCTTGAATTGGATTTTCCAAGCCATGAATGACACCATTTTTCTGGGTGCAGCAATCAGTACTGTCTTCAGTTTATAAACACCTTAGGGCTTTCTGCCTGTTACTATTAAATATATGTTAGCAACTATAAAACTGTGAAGAAAACTTCCTACAAAGGCTGCCATTTCTAGTGTATTGAAATGTTTTTTGTAATGCTCGAAGATGGGTTCCATGCTGTCTTGTTTGTTTATTGCATTATATACACATATGTACACAACAACTTGGTGATGAAAACAAAGACTGCCACTCTGTCTTAATCCTTACCGTACTGTGATAGTACAGAAGTCTGCTGAAAAGACAGCTTATGCACAGTGGGAATTGTCAAACTGACGAGCGGTGAGCAAAAATGTGATGAATTACTTTTGATCTTAGCATCCAACTTATCTAAACTTTTATGCTTAAAAGTGAATTTTGTGATAAACAGCAATGTTCTTAAGTGAAACTGAAATTCCCTTTGAATTTGTATTACAGTGCTTGGCACACTTCGACATATTTTGAAGTTGAATGTTGTAAACTGAGTATATCATGAGTTTGTTCAAAATGCTTTTTTAAAAACTTAGGTGATGATAATTTTTTGAGAAACCAAACCATAATGGTTCCTTTATAAAAATATCTGTAGAGGTATCCCATTTGCCATAGGGAATATTGGATATTGATATTGCAGATATTAAACTATATATTATTAGTGATATAACTACAAAAATACTAGTATGCCTGACAAAAAGCATGGACAATACTTTCAAAGTAAAGTTTAATACCAAAAATTGACTACATGTTACAGGTAAATGGTTTGCAAAAAACCATAGATTTAAGCTGAAGAGCATTGAGTAATTTTTGCAATACTCTGAGTTGATTTAAAATAATTTGTAAAGTTTTTCAGTGTTTAGAAAGTTGTGTACTAAGAAACATTTTTTTAATGGTATAATGTAACCTGAAAAGTGGGGTCTGTAGTGAAAAAACAGACTAACGTAGCTTTATTACAGCTAATGAGTACTGTTGTATTATAATAGTTTTCATTACTGACTTTCTGTAATATCTTGAGATGCTTTCATTTTCTCAAATGTTTTCAAATATTGAAAATGATTTTTTTTTTAAATCTCATCAGGACCCAACAGCTTTGAAAATTAAAAGTGGTAATTTCTTGCTTAGACGTTGATTCATACTGTCTCTTTGATTGAATTAAGCTATCCCAAATTAGCTTTTGGTACACTTGTGAAACATGAAAAGGAAGTTCAAAGTGAAGTTTGAAGACTGTAATGATGCCCTCCATTTCTGTTCATGAACAGCTGAATAAGGCATTTGTACAACAAATTCAGTTTAAGGAATCTGTGTTCAGGTTGTTCACTTTCTATAAGAACCCAAAATTCTGGACTTACACCCTTCCTACTCCTGTAGTTCAATGAAAAAGTGTGTGCATGTAATTCTTTCAAATCAATTACTTTGTAAGCTTCTGATGTTTTTTTCGCATTAAGTACATTTATTACTCAAGTCAGTATACAGTTACAGACACGTTTTTAACAGTAGCAGCCATTTCAGAGCCCTGAACAAAGATTTCATTGCTAACTCAAGATAATGTTTGTTGCAGTTTCATAGTTTTAAGTACAAATGTAACTTGATTTTTTTCCCCTGAGAAAATAGAACTAGTGGGTTAGTGGTGTAACAAAATACACAGATACAAGCATTGCCATTCAACACTTTTTAGAGAAAATACTGTTCCGGAATCGGACTTTGTCATATTTCAGATCTGAGTTGACTTTTATTTTTAAGACTGGGAAAAGGTGATAGAAATATGGTCAATGAATTAATTTAAGTTGTCCAAAATCGGTGACATTGCAGTAATATCTATTTCGTATCTCAAATTAAAGCTTTATAAAGAAGTTCCATCTGGGAGATGGTTGGGGAAGGGTGTGAGGGAAGGGTGGGGGGGGAATATTTTTACTTAGTAAATTCTGTTAAATTGTGCTTCAGATTTAAAAAAAAAAACCCACACCACCCCTGGGCAGGTTTTCCAATGTTGGTCTACATTTTTGCAATTTTGTTATTCAAAAGCAGTTGCTATTTGTAAAATAAACTTTTGTACATATCTGCGAATGCTGTTTTCTCTACATCTGGAAAAATCTGTTGCTGCTTGAGGGGAAATGGGCAGGAAAATTAAAAATATAGTTCAATTTCTGCATCCGCTTTTGTCCCCTGCAAGACTTACATACGAGTTGCCTTTCCTTTTCCTGACCTACATAGAGAATGATTCCTCAGCAAGACGCTGTACTGGGTTTACATAGTAGTCGTTGGAGGAACAAATATTTTGAAATTTCCAAGTGATTTGAGGTCTTGCCATTTCCTCAAGACATAGAAAAGGTTCCTATCCTTTGTGAAAAGATACACTTAACAGATCTACGTGGAAATCTCTAAATGTGCTGAGTTTAACTGCTTTGCTAAATATTTTTTCCCAAATACACATTCCCACATCATTTCCGTAGCATATTGGAAACGCGGTATTAGTTGGAGTCAGCAGATGTAATGGCTCAGCAGTCTAATCCATTAGTCTTTTAGCCCTTCTGTTCCAGAAAAACTGAATTTCATTGGAAAATACCAGCTTTGTCCTAATGGAAAAGCTAATTGCCTCGGTCGAAGGTAAAAAGGACACGTGGAAGTGTTTCCTTGTTGTTCGATTGGGTCTTGAGTGTGATCCAGCTAACCTGGCACTTCCCAAATGTGGGAGCACTGCCTTCGAGGAGGAGGCACGAGAAATCCCAGGCAAGAAAAACAGGAACTCCAGGTGGAGTGATGAAAAGTATAAAAAAAAATGGTAATTTAGGGGAAGGAGACAAAAATAATAGTATTAAGAAATGTTGGACAACCTCTGCGTTGCACTGTAGTGTAAACCACTCTGTGTTGTTAGGGGTAGTCAACAACCTGCCTTCTAAGTGCACAATGTTGCTTTTTTTTTTCTTTTTCTGTGCTTAAAAAGCCATATCCTGTGCTAGAAGTTAAAGGTGGGATCAGGGGGCTGTGCTCAGGTGCTCGGGGCTGCTGTCGCAGAGGTCCGGCCGTGTCCCCTTGAGCAGGGTGCCGGAGGGCAGGGGGTGCTGAGCCGGGGTGCTGTGCTGGAGCACGCGCTTAAAAATAAGAGCGGCTGATGCCCGGTTGTGTGTTACTCATTAGCAATATGTTTCTATTAAATTTTAAATCCTGCCATATAGTAAAAAAATTACTTGAGTACATGGTTTTATCAGAGGAAGAAAAAAAAAAAAGGAGGGGGGGTTTAAATCGGGTTGGGTCTGTCTGTCTTGGGTTGTTTTGGCAATAGCTGACCCACCGCGTAGCGCACAGGAAAGGGTAAGAGCAAGCGTTCTGCGTCCGGCGGCAGGTGAGTGACCTGACGTGTCCAGGATAAGGCAATATTAAATGAACCATCTGGCCACCCACCCGCTCGTTCCTCTAAAGCACGTATTTACAAAGCAACGGCGTAAAAGCGCTTTTCCTACGATACCGCCACGCAGAGACTTTTCCTTCCTACTGTATCGCTTTTAAACAACGGCTATTTGTGTCCTTGCACTCGAGGGTAAGAAGCATTTAAAGTGCTCTTTCAGAAGATCACCGAGTATCTGACAGCGTATTAAATTTCTGTTGATGGCTTTGTGTGGTTCGTGATGATCATGCTTACAGTTTGGAGCAGAACACAGTATTTAGATGACCTTGAGCTGCACTCTGCAATCCATCTGGTGTAATTTCCAAACTGAACGCTGCCTGGGATTTAAATCATGAGAAGATAAAGCTTTGTGTGCTCCGCCCCTACTTAACTGCCATATAAATATTTTTTTTTTTTAATATGGTTGTGAAACAGTGATGATTTCCCACCTGGTTTTAACATGCTTTAGCTGCTTAACTCTTAAAACTGTGTAAAAATTACACGAACAATTAAAGGGACCCAGTCTTGAATTTAATAATGTCCGGGTAATCCCTCTGAAGTCGAGAGGATCGCTTGCGGGAAATCAGGCAGTTCTGGGTTGGTTTTTTTTAATGAAGGTTAGATTTCAGACTCGCAGCAGATGCACAAAGAGGGGGTGGGCATTAATTTGGTATTAATTGATAATTTCTGCTGTGATGTGTATCTGTCCTCAAAAGAGCGCGGTGCAGCCCAAGAAAACCACCGGCCTTGCCCAAAGGACGGGCCGACAGGAGGGTGCTGAGCTCCGCGCAGCTTCCGACCCCCCCCCCCCCCCGCCCTGGCCGTGTGTCCTAGTCCTGGCCTTAAGCTGCAAAATTACTTAATTAATTCCTTAATTAATTCCTTAATTCAGTCAGGAAGGGGCTGCGACTGCCCTTCCTCTTGGGCTTGCTTTTCCTTCCAGCTCATCGTGCAGCCTGGGAGGAGGAGGAAGAGTTCTCCTCCTCTCCTCGTGCCTCAGCCGCCCGGCCTGTCATTCGGGCAGCATCTGCCTAACGTCTTCCCTGATGGGTTTTGGAAAATGAGCTGTGAAAAGCCTGAGGAGGATTGGGAAGGGGCGATGGGGCTGGGTGCTACGCCCCACACTCGGGAACGTCCCAGGGAGATGAATCGCTCAACAGAGGCGTTTGGGTCGTGAGGTGCTGCTGGAAGAAGTATGTTTATGGAAAAATGAAAAAGCAAACCCATTCTATTGAGAAGGCTTGATATTTGGCATGAAGAAACCCTTTTCTCTCTTAAAACCAGCGTGGCTATGTGACAGGCCAAGGGGAATGGCCTGAAGCTGCAGGAGGGGAGATGGAGATGGGATGGGAGGCAGAAATCCTTCCCTGTGAGGGCGGTGAGGCCCTGGCCCAGGTTGCCCAGAGAAGCTGTGGCTGCCCCTGGCTCCCTGGCAGTGGTCAAGGCCAGGTTGGATGGGGCTTTGGGCAACCTGGGCTAGTGGAGGGTGTCCCTGCCCATGGCAGGGGGTTGGAACTAGATGGGCTTTGAGGTCCCTTCCCACCCAAACTGTTCTGTGGTTCTATGTCCATTTTAGGTGTTTACACTCGCTGTCACAGAACTTCAAGGGAAAGGGAGGCGAGTGCTGCCCTGGCAAAGCCCCACCCTCTGTGGCCCCTCCGCATGGCCCAACCAAGGACCGCTCGTTTGGCGTTAAAGCAATATCCTGACGAGCCTTCCTGTCAGAAAACCCGCTCGGGCGGAGGGGTGGCCTCACGCCCGGAACACTGCTGTTTCGGGTGCTCCACGGGCTCCGGCAGAACCAGCCGCGAAGCTTTTCCGGTACGGAAGTGAGGTCCCAGAATAAAAGTAGCGTAGTGGTGGTTAGAACCAAGATTCAGGTGCACAAAGAAAAGAAAAAACCAGAGGACAAATCCACGATCCTTCCTCAGTAAACTTAGCAGGCTTTTGCAAGGGCTGCGTGTGAACCACTGTGTTTAATAATGGTTGTAGAAGTAGTTGTGGATTTGTTTGTATTTTTTAATTGCTTTAGGCTTCTGAGGTCTGCAGCATGATGGCTTCCACCTTTGAAAGAAATAACACTGGGGATGGGGAACTCAATTTTTCTACTATAACGTGCAGTTTGGTAATTTCACTGAGTGTCCTTAGCTCTCATTTTGAGAGAAATAGCAAGTCATGATTCCCCGGTCACCTCATTTCACTCATTTTCAATGTCTTCCCTGTAGAGATGGCTCAGTCCTTAGCGTACCATGACCGGTGCTGCCTGGGGGTCCTCCGCGTCGGCCGCTCAAGTCACTGGCGCAAAGGTAAAAGCAGCGGCTGCTCTGCAAGCAGCATTGCCTTTTGGCACCGAGGTGTAGACATAATTTGGGGGAACACGCTAGAGATCTCATATTCCACTGACTTTGCTAGGACCTGCAACTCCAGCTGAACAACAAGACCCTTCAGCCTGTGCTCCGAAGCTCTCTTGTCCTTGGACCTTATCTCTCCCTTCTTCAAAGGGTAAATCTCTTCCTCATGACAGGCAGTTGTTCATTTTAAGGCGTCAAAAAAAAAAACCAACCCCAAACACCACCAAGGGGGAGGAGGATATCGAGTACTTGATGTTCTAGTCTGTGGGGAGACGCTGCGGTGAGCAGAGCCTTATCTAAGACTTTGAGGTGGACGTTGGTTTCTCTGTACCACCACAGCCTTCTTGCGTCCTCTGGGGCAGCTCTGCGCTCTCAAGAGCTCACGCGAAGGTGCGTTTCCCTACTGAGCTCGGCAGGATTGATTATGAGAGAAATGAGAGCCGTCTGGGGGTAATTTGGTCACCAGCAGCGAATTCGGGGAACACGAGCCGATCACGTAAAACACGGGCTGCCTCGCTGCGCCTCCCTGCTCCGGCTCCTCTGCTACTCAGTCTGATTTTAGATTTCCTGCGCAGTGTGATACACGCCTCTCTTTCCTTCAAACCAGGAGGGAAACAAAGCCAAAAAAAAATTAATTTTTTTTTTAATTGAAACAGCCCTATCTGCAAAAAAAAACCCCAAACCCAGCATTAGTGATGGAGTTCCCGTAGACTTCCTGCAGGAAACTGCACAGATTCCACCATCATCTTTCATTTCTATCAATAGCTTCGAACCAACACCTTTCAGAAAACATTTTTGCCAGAAAACAGAGCAAAAGGGAACCTTTTCAGCACAGTTTCCTCCTTCCCAGAGGCAGGATCAACTCTATCCGTATAAATCACAGTAGTTCTTATCCAACCTACCTGTAAAAAAAATTGCCAGCGCTGAGATTCAGCAGTTCAAGTGCCAAAATCAAAATTGCCTGAACTATCCACTCTATTAGAAAAATAAATATATTTTCTGATGGCTAAGCTAAAGCTCCTTTGCTGCGACTTAAGCCCATCATTACTTCTCGTAGTTACTGAGGAAGAGAATTACTTTTTTTTTTTTTTTCCTTCTACTAAAACGTTTAAGTAGAAGGGAAAAGGCCACCTTAAATATTTTTGAAAAGGGGTTGTCCTAACTCTTGTCGAAATCTAGTCTTCTCTGGACTAAATAGCTCCAAGTCCTTTGGTTTCTTGGGGGGGTTTGGGGGGGTCTGGGCTTTGGTTGGGGTTTGTCGTGGGGTTTTTTTGCAACTTCTTATATCTGACCATCTCCTGCACTCTGCCACCGACCCGTAACCTCCCCAAATCACCATACCCAGAGGACAACATGCTCCAGCCGAGGCCTCACGGTGCTACATGGATCTAAAGCGTCGCTCCACGTGTCCTGCAGACAATGTTTACGTGTCCCTGCCTGTGCTTTGCTGCTTTTGCAGCAGCGTGAGGAGGGCCGCTCGCGTCCAGGCAGGGATGCGCTGCCGCATCCCGGCTCACGCGCTCCCTGCCCGCACCGTGCTCTGCAGCTCGGCTCTTCTTACACAAGCAGCAAGTTTTCCCTTTGTTTCTACTAAATTGCAGCCTTTTTTTTTTTTTTTTTTTCAGGCTATTTCTCTAATGTGTCAAGATTGTTTTGAAGTTCCAGCCCATCCTCCCAAGTACTTGAAGTCCCTCCCGGCTTGGTATCATTTGCAGCTGTAAGAAGCACATTTTCTTTTCATGCAAGTAATTATTAAAAAAATATTTTGAGCAGTACCAGGCCTGGGACAGATCCCCAGGGACTCCCAGGCTGTGTATCTCTCTGGTTTCCCAGCGGATCATAAATAATGCCTCCGAGCAATGTTCCCTCTTTCCAGCACTGCTTTCCTCCGGCTTCGTGTCATCTGTCCCTGCCATCTTTCCTCCTCCAGCCACGCCAGCGCGCTGGGGACGCGGCGATGTGTGAAGGGGCTGGCGTCTTAATTTAATTTGAACTTCAGCTTGTCTGATTGAGCTTCTGGATGTTGAGCCTTACAAAACCTTGGCTGAAGGTGCCCGTTGCTTGTTTTCCATAGTTGCCCTTGGAGACTGTGTTTCTAATCCCCCCCTGTAACTTTATCTTTGAAAAACAGAGCGGCGGCGCACGCTCTCTGAGCTTTTCACCCCCAGACATCTTTTCCAGGCTTCCACCTTACTCCTGCGATCTTCTCTGCTGAGTATCTTTCTGCATCCTCCTTGAATTGAGGATACCAGCGCAGATACCAGCATCTAATACTGTAGCACTAATATAAATCAGACTATTTCTACGTGATCTTCACCCTGGATTTTTTGTTGTTGTTGTTGTTTGGGGGGTTGTTTTCTATGGCTTACACAGGGGAGGAAAATTCCCCGTTTATTCTGTGTATCAGTATTTACTAAATAAGATGGTTTCTTGTCTTTCACATTACCAATTTATACCCCAATCGGGATGGAAAGATTCCTGTGGATTCCAGGGACCTAAAAGCTGGAGGGGAGCGAAGATCCTTTGAAATCAGTGCGGTTCACACGTTATCTGCTTTGCAACTCCACCGAGTACCAGCATTTCCCCAGCAGTCTCAAAAATCACTCCTTACCCAAGATTACCTAAGGGAAAAAAGTAAGAATCTGGTTTGTTCTAAGAAAATAGGTAAAAGGCAGGACTGATGTGGTGGGTCTGAAAGGCGGGACTTCATTTTGATGTGCGGCATCCCTGAACAGAAACTCCTATTTGGGGCAAAGTTTCCCCTACTCCCTGAAGACTCTCTTGAATATAAATGCATCTCCAGGTATTTCCTGTAATTCTTGATAATTATTTCAATCAAGATATCAATTTATCACTTCCTGACTAATGAAATGCTGTTTCTTGCCGCGTTATCCTTTGATATGTAAAGATGCCTTTGAACTTCAAGCCCCGTGCTGGGAAGACCCATGCAGCTTTCACACCTGGCTCGTCAACAAGCAAACCCATCACTGGGCTGCGAATGTGACTTGTAGGTGACACCGAAGCATTCCTGAGCTATCGCCGAAATTCGGTCCTTAACTTTGCACGACGCAATGCAGGAGCCCCTTAACATAAGTTTTACTATGGGTTGGATACGGAGCGAAACTTAGCGTTTGTTCTTGATGAAGTCTAGAGGCAATAAGTAGTAATCTAAGTACTTCTCATGGAATTTGAGAGAATCTGGTCCAGTAAACTGCCCCATTTGCCTGTAAGTTTATCTAGCCTAATAGTCTTCTCCAGCAACGACAGGAGATACTATTTCAGGAGAATATGCAAGGCAAAATCTCTTCGGTTTGTTCCCCTCTGCTCTCCCAGCATCAGCAACCATTGCATCGTGGGTGGTGGTGGGAACCAGCCTGCCGCTTCCCTCTAACACCCGTTGGCAGACCTACTGCCCGGGAATTTCTTCAGCCTTTCTTTGAATCCACTAATGTATTTGGCTCTTGGGGTGAGCTGCCAGACTAAAACAAAAAGTCCTTCAAACTGATCTGCTACTCATTTGCGTGATAGTTTTGCATTTACCGTATTCATTGCCTTCATGATTTGCTGCACCTTGCTCGTAAGCTCCCAACAGCCTTCCCTTCTCCAGGTTGAAGGGTCCTGATCTTCGCATCTCGCCTGGTAAAGCTGCCCCATCCCACTAGTCATTTTAGTTCTTTCTGCTTCTCCAGCACCATCGTACTCCTCTTGGACATCAGGACTACGTTGTACTCAAAATGCGGATGCACCAGGGTTTTCTGCAGCAGCAAAGTGATGCCCTGAGCGTTGGATGTGTTCAGGGAAGGCAGAGAAATAACAATTTCTTGGCTTTTTTTTTTTTTTGGCTGCCACCTTGAATGCACCTTGGCCGCACAGTGAGCCAGCGATTTCAGAGCTGCTGGTGGCAATCCAAGATCTCGGCCCTAGCTGCTGGTTCCGACCTCAGCATCGCACAAGTGTGGTTTAGACCTTTTTCCTCCAGACTCTATATATTCCTATACCAAAGCTCATTTGAAACTTTCTTCTCTGCTTTTTCTTTTTTTTTTTTTTTTTGAGACCCTTGGAGTTGCTTGGAAGAGCTAACCTGCGAACGCAGAGGCGTGGGTCTGCTCTTGCTCCTCCAGATGGCCAATGAGGATGTTGAAAAACGCTAGACTCGGTCTCTCGGACCGTTTTCCATCCTGAAAAGTGACCGTTAAAGACATACCTTTTGCTATTGGTCTTTTAACCAGTTCTTGAGCAGTAAAAAGATCTATCCTCCAGTCCTGTCACACCTCAGTTTCTTTAATGATCTTGTCAAGGGCTTTAAAAAAAAACCACCAAAAAGCAAAAGTATTTATGAAATCCTGTGGTTTTCCTACCTAGAACACAGAATCCACGTGCTTTTTCATGGAAAAGGTTAAATTATATTGAATTTACTTTTGTCCGGTGCCCTGAACATAACAGGAGTTAAATTGTTCATGCAGGAAAGCGGTAGCCAATAATGGCTGGAGAAAGGCCTGGTGGGAGAGTAAAAATATTTCTTTCCCCAAAATGTTGAAACTGCCAAGTCAAGTTGTTAATAGAGATTGTTTCTCCAACGCAACAGCAGTGAGGACAACTTGGCTTGGGTTGCTTGGCTGGACTTGCTTGATGCATCCAGTGCAAAGGCCTCGATCTTAAAGCCTGCTGTTAAGGAACACTCAAAATAAGCCCTTTTTCCCCCAAAACAAAGACCTGTTCCTGCGCTGTAACTCATCCCAGGGACAAGTAGGACCAGCTAAAAAAACCCAGGATAATGTCAACTGCACCACGCTCTCCTCCTTTATAACACATTTAGGTGACCCACCTGGAAAAAATACCCCAAGGCACCAGTTCTGGCGCCGTGGGTTTTTGCAGCACCGATTCTAACGAGTCCCACTGCTAATGAGCTGACGTCTATCAACACCGACATCGCGCAAGGGATGCGGAGACGTTAAAGCCGCGCTGAGCCAGGCGGCGTGAAGAGCCACAGCACAGCCTCACCTCGCTATGGGTTTTGGTACCTGGTAACTATTTCTCGATGTTCAGCAGCAGGGCAGATGTTTGGGCTGTGAACGACACGCGTTAAGGCTCCTCTTCGGTTCACGTCCTTGGATTGAGTACTGGGAAAGCAGCGAGGAAATACAAAGATGAGAAACCCCCTGCTTTGAGCAAGACACTGAACCCTGTGAGCTCTGGAGAGCCCTCCCACCCTAAATCCATAATAAATTCTTTTCTAGGGGTAAATTAAGCTAAATATTTTGCAGGGAATCTGGAAGGGTGTGTGTGGTGTCTCCGCCTTCCTCCTCCGAGTAATTTTTCTTTAATACTTGGATCTTCTCATCACTGTGCTATAATTCAAGGGTTGTAAGTGAACTTCCTAATGTTTGTATTACCACAAATAGAATTAAACCTGATTACTACAAAATTGGTAGAAAACAGGACCTGGAATCCAATACGAGGTCCTCTGAGAATTAAAACCTGGCTCCTGCTGGATCCAGCAGATACCTGCGGGTGGGCAAATTACTAGGTGCGTGAAAAAAATACGGAAAAAACAAATTCAGGAGCTTCCCTGGCCGTTCTGATGGGTCAGGGTCTTATTGCAACGTGTGTTCCTCTCCCTGCCTCTGCCCACCAAAGAGAAAAAGCTATTCCCGGTGGAACTGCGGTCCCGCAAAAGGCAGATACCGTCTGACTTGGGATGAGGCGTATTTCGCAGCTTTGGGGGGCGGTGGTTCCCTCTCGGGCAGCAAGACGCCGGGTCAGCCCGGGCCCCGTGATTTGCAGCGGCGGATGGATGAACTTGGCACGCGCCGTCGCGTTTTAAGAGTAGAGTAACGACGTCTTCCCCGGCTTGGATCCCAGCCCTTCCACCACGCAGGGGAGGATAAACACCGGCACGGCCGCCGCTCGCCTGCCGGCAGCTGCCTGCGGGAAGGAGACCATCCTCTGTGCGAAGGTCTGCCTGCGCGGGGGACTTCACCCGTGTCCTCAGACGACCTTTCTGAACCTGATCCCCACACCATGATGTGAGGGTGTCACCTGAAACCAGCCAGCCCTGCCTGAATAACCGCTTTTCTTTTTTGTTGTGGGTTTTTTTTTTTTCTTTAAATGTATTCTTTCTTTCCCAGTTTGGAGGCAGAAGTGATAAATCAAAGGGGGGGGGGGGGGGAAATTAAAAAAAAAAAAAGAAGAATTGGGGTCAACATGAAGCAGCAGTATTTCAGTCTTCCTTTGAGAGCTTGTCTGTGCTCACGCTGTGGGTGTTCTCGTTGCAAACACTAAGCGGGAGACGTTTTCCCTTAGTAGGGCAGGCTCCCGTGCCACGGCCCTCCTCGCCTGGCCATAAAAGGGCAGCATCTTCTGCAGGACCCCCACGTCCTCCGAAAGCTGACGGGCTTTTGGGAAGGGGCCTGCCCTGTTGCATCACGACGCTGCTTGCTTTGGACCTCGCAACCCTCGTGTTAAAGCTTTGGCTCATTCTTTTCTGGTGCCTTTTGTTTTGTCTCTCTCCTCGTCCTCCTCCTCCTCTCAGGAGGTTGGAGGGAGAGAGGCCAGAGAGCCTCCAGGAATGTTCTTGCTTTCCCTTTTTTCTTTTTTTTCCTTTCTCTCTCTCTTGGCCTGATTTGATCCCTTCTTTTCCATGACCCATACGCCTGCTCAGAAAAGCAGCTGCTAAATGGAAACCAGCTGCCAAGCCCAAAGGGTTGACCATGTCCCCAGCCTCCATCCTACGTCCCACGGGTGAGGCCATGGCAACCTGAAGGGCCCTTCCACCTCCTGCTTTACCCAGGCAATTGCATGCCCTGACATGCTGGGGGCTCAGCGCTGGCTCAGGAAGGGTCGACATCAAGGAAGCGCATCTCACCGTCTCCTGGAGCATCTATCCATGGGACTTCCAGCCTGTAGAAGATGCTCAGCAGAGCATGGTTGGTGCACTTAAAGCAGTGAATCCAGCGCCGGCAGGCAGAGCCAGTGAGAGGGCATGGTACCACCTCAGAGATACCCTTCCAGGTCCACTTGATTCTACATAGAATCATAGAATAATTCAGGTTGGAGAAGGTCTTTGAGATCACCGTTAACCTAACACTACCAAGTCCGCCATTAAACCATGTCCCTAAGCACCATGTCTACATGTCTTAAATACCTCCCAGCTCTTGCGTGGGTCCTCACAAACTCAAAAGCTGTGTGAGCTATTGCAGGGTATCAGCTTTCTCGTCCCTTGTCTTTGCTGACGCTTCTCTGGGAGAAGACTGAAGCTATGGAAATGCAAATTGAAATATCAGGGATCAGTTATACCAAGGAAATATGAACCTCTCCTAGTTTCCCTAAACATTTTCCAGTCCCTGTATGGTTGTGGCTGGCCCTTCATTTTAAGACCCCTTATGACCTTGTGGAGTCACTGGGTTGCTATCTCATGGCCCAGCAAAAGAAAGGAAGAGGGAAAGCTGCAGGAGATAACCCTTTTGTGGGCACCACACTGCTGGAAAGAGGCAGGGAGGAGACCTAACACTTGTCCTGTGTCACCAGGGCCTCCCTCCATGTGCTCCTCATTTACTAGTTTCTCCAGAGCTCTTGCTGGAGAACCCACCCATTCCCCAAGAGCAACTGAACTCCAGACCTCCAGATCCCTCTGTGGTCAGCTGGACCCCATTACCCTCTCCTTGGTCATTCCCTTTTCTTTGGTTGATGATGTTGTGAAAGATATGGCAGAGCCATCTCCCAGCCCACACCCTCCCAGGAAGAATCCAGACATTGCAGATCTTTGCACCGAGACTTTGGAGTTACCCCCTTCCAGAAATCCCAGGAGTTGAAGAAAAAAAGCTCCCACGAAAGATCAGTTGTCCGCGTGCCAGTGCAGAGATACCCATTAACCTTGACCTACATGGAAGCGTCTCACGTCTCACCCTGGTTGGCCTTTGCACGGTGGGATGAGGAGCAGAAGAGGTGGTTTAAGTGGGTTAGGACAGCCCCTGCACTGCATGGGTCACATGCAAGACCAACTTGCCTGTCCTATACAACGAAGCCACCAAACCAGGTTGGGTGGGATCCTACCAAAGCGGATTGGGTGGGATTTGCTGCGAGCTTTGGGAAGTTGTTTCGGCAAATTCCCCGTGAGCCCGTGGGTAGTTGTGGCCAACAAAACATCACGTTTCATCTCTTAGGAACGTTGCTGTAGCCGCCCTCGTCAAAACAAAGTGTTTCACCCAAATGTGTGATTTGTTGTGCCCCTTCCCCTTCGAGGACATTCCCCCTTGCGTTGGTGGCAATGGCCACCACGGGAACAGCTTCTTCCATACCAGGAAGGAAAAACTGCGGATGGCAAAGGCCAGGTCTCCACGTGAGGGGTGGGCTCGGCATCTCCCAAAGGGCAAGGACCTCATGGTGAGCCCACCGAGGAGCATCAGGGCTTTGACCCTCCCAGACCTGCGTGCTTCAGAGCTACAAGGGCTCCAAGCTCTGGAGCTCCCTGGTCCCCTCTGCCACATCCACGAAGGTGCTGCAGGGATTTGGGCAGAGCTTAAATCCCTGGCTCCCACCTCTGGCCTCATCTCACCCTCACCCCGGCACTGGCTGCGTGTCAGCCGGGTCTTTTCCAGGAGCTTATGTAGCTTTTGGAAGTGTTTCCAGGGTAGGAGACATGCTGGATGGGCCAAACACTCATCTCACAAAAAGCTTTCTGATAGGGGAGAGGTGCTGGCGGCATCGGCCAGGATTTTTTCCTATAGAGCAGAGCAGGGTTGAGAGCAAAAAAGGGCTTTAAAAAAAAAAATAAAAAAAAAAATAAAAAAAAAATTGAATAAATCCAGCGCAGGCAGGACGTGGCTACGGCAACATTATGCAAAGAGCCGTACACATCTGGAAGAAGTTACTGCGCACGGCAACCGAAGCAGAGTCTAAACAAGTGCAAGACGTTACCACATTTATGTCTGCAAAAGGGAGTGGTTAGAAAAGAGTCGGGAAGGTGGGATGGAGCAGCCTGGGGGTTCCGGGGACACCCCCAGCCCCGCTGGCCGTGGCCTTTGGAGCCGTTGTGTTCCTCTGCTTTTGGGGCGGTAGAAAGGAATTCGTTTGCCCTTGACATTTTGGATGGGGTCTGCACGAATGGTGGGGGCAGAAGTGGGTCTCGGAGGTGGTCACCGTCCCGATGAGCCTCGGCTGGGCACCTCATGGGTCTTCTCCTGCCCTGGTGGAGCCCAGCGCCGGCGGGAAGAGCCTGTCCCGCTCGGAGGTGCGGGAGCACCGTGGGACCCTGCGTGGTGCCCCCCTGGACCCCCCGGGGCTGCTCCGGCTTTGCCCCCTCGGTCCCCAGCATGAAGGTTTTGGGGGGCACCCGGCTCCCAGACGAGGCTGGGGGGCATTGGGATGCTAAAACCGACCCCCGCTCGGCACCGGGGAGACGCAAGCAGAGCTGGGGGCAAAATAATAAAGCCCTGCGTTATTTTGGGGGGGGCGTTGGGGGCTGGCTGTGCCCCACGCTTCACATCCTGGGGCTGGGGGAGGTTTGGGGGGACCCCCAGCACGGCCACCCACCAAACCCCTCTCCTAAACCCAAATGTGCTTTAACCCCCCCCCCCCAATCTGCCTCTGTCCATGGGGGATCCCCATTTCCTCCCCACAATGGGAGAGCGCTCGAAAAATCCCCTTTTTTAATAAAACCGATGTTACCCCACCACTCCCCAAATTGGGTTTTTATGCCCCAAAAAGCCTTTTTCTTTTTTTTTTTTTTGGGGGGTGTGCGTGGGGGGGGTGTGTGTGTGTAAGTGGGTCCCTCCACGTGCCTCAGTTTCCCCGGGTGGGATACAGAGGATACTCCCGGGGCTGGGGGGGGACGCTGTACCTCAAGAGGCGGCTGTAACCCGGGGATGGGGTGCAGGGGAGAGGGGTGAGTGTGTGTGGGGGTGTGTGTGGGGGTGTCGTGCGTGGGGCGGGCCACGCGTGGGCGGTGTGGCGGCGGCGGGAGCCTGTCCCTTTAAAGGGGCAGCCGCGGCCCCATCTGATGCGGCGGCTCCAATCAGCGGCCCTGGGGCTCTTGGCAGCCGGAGCCGCCGCCGCTCCGCATTCCTCCGTCTTCCTAAAAGGGGCTAACATGGCGATGGGCAGGATGAGGTGAAGAGGAGAAGGAGGAGAGGAAGGGGGAAAAAAAAAAAAAAAAAAAACCCAACAAAAAAGGAAAAAAAAAAGAGAAAAAAAAAGAAAAAAGGAGGGGAGAGGGAAAAAAAAAAAAGAAAAAACAGGGAAGAAAAAAAAAAGGGAAAAGAGGGACGGGGATGCAAGCAGGGCTGGCAGCGGCGGCGCGGTAATTTCCTCTCCCCCCCTCCTCCTCTTCCAAAAGGCAAAAAAAAAAAAAAAAAAAAAAAAGGCAAAAAAGCCAGCCAAAAAAAAAAAAAAAGGAGGGAAAAAAAAAAAAAAAAAGGCAACCAACCCAGCAAACCACCCAACCCAACATTTCTTTTTTTTTCATGGAGAGCAAAAACCCCAGGCAAGCGGAGGAGGACCGGGACTCCTTTGCGCGGAGACCTTTGCATCAAAATGGTAGTGCTTGTAACCCCCCCTTTTCCCTTTTCTCTTCTTTTTTTATTTTTCCCCTTCCCCCCCCCCCCCCCCCCCCCTTTCCTTCCTTGCTTCCTCGCGTTCCCGGGGCTTTGCTGACTTTGCAAAGGCCTCCCAAACTTGCCCAAATCCTTGCAAGAAGGGCGGTGGAGGTGGCGGGGAGCGGGGGGGGGGGGGGTTCGCAGGGGCGAGCCGGCGGCGTGCTGCATCCTCGCGCGGGGAGGGCGGGGGGCGCGCGGCGGGGGCTGCTGCGGGGAGTTGTGGAGAGGGGGGGGGGGGTGTGTGTGTGAGGGGGTGTGTGGGGGTGTGAGGGGGTGTGTGTGTGTGAGGGGGTGTGAGGGGGTGTGGGGGGGTGTGTGGGGTGTGGGGGGGGTACACACAGCGCAACCCACCCGTGCAGTGGGCCGGGTCATTGCAAGCTGATTTGGCTCGGGGGGAGGAGGGGGGGGGGGTTGCGTGGACGCCCCCCTCCTTGTTGGGCAGGAGGGAAAGGTTTTGCGTTTGGTCAAAATGGCATAAAAACGCCCCCCCGCCCTGCGATCCCCCCTCCGTGCACAGGCCCCCTTTTGGTACGGGGGGGGGGGGGCTGGGCTCGCCCTGGCCCCTGGGGTGCCTTGAGGGGTGATAGGGCTGCTTGGGGGGGGGGGGGATATGCGGAGGGGGTGTGCAGCGGGGCCTGCTGTGGGGGGGGGGACGGGACACACGTCCGGCCCAGCACCCCCAAGGTTTTGAGGACCACTCGCCCTGGTCCCCAGCCCACCTCAGGGCTCCAGCTCAGGGGTCACTAGGAAAATCTGGGGGGGGGGAAACTTTTCGAGCCGCCCGGTCGCCCAGGCCGGAGGATTTGCTGGCGTTGCAGGAGCAGCCTGCCGCTTCCTCGGCCCTTTTTGTTCCCCGGATGACTCCTTCATTTTGCTAATTCCTTCCCCCCCACACACCCACCCCGGATCGCTCCTGGCCTGCCGAGGGGACCCCCTTTTTCCCAGGGGCATCTGGGGGATGCTCGGCTCACCCCCATACCCCGGAGGAGCGAGGCCGTGAGCGTGGCACGGAGGGGGTACAGCATCCCACCCCGCTTCGGGTTTGCGAAGGGATTTTTCCGTGCGTGCTTTTAAAAAATAATAATAATGCTAACGGAGGGCGGTGGGTTGCACCCGGAACCCTGCAGCCTGCGGCAGTGACCTATTTTAGCGGCCGGTGGACTTTTTTATTTTTGGGGGGGTGGTGGGGGGGTTAGTTTGACTTGCAGAGAGCAGGCCTGAGCCGGGAAGATGCATGGGAAATCCCTTGGGATGTGCCATGCCCAGGGACTGCGGTTCCCGGTACCCTGGTGCCTCCCACCATCCCTAAAAGTGCGGGGCTGTGATTGCCCCGGCGATGGCTCCGTGCCCGTAATAACACCCCGGGAGGCGTTCGAGCAGCTTTTTTGGAAAAAGGAAGAAAGCGCAAGCTTTGGGAAAAATAAAGAAACAACGTTGACCCGGCGCTGGCAGGAGATGATGGTCGGAATGCCGGGCTGGGGCTCGGCAACCCCTGACCCCCGTATCAGGGATAACCGGAGCCAGGTTGGGGTTCCTGCCGGCCGGCCGCGCTCGGCCTGCGAAATTCCTGCTGGCGTGAAATCGGCTGCTGAAACCGCCCCTGCATCCCCTCCGGAGGGAGATGCTGATGGACCGGGGGAGGCACCGGGACGGTTTTTAGGAGCTTTTTGTGCCTCAAGGTGGGGATGCGGATACCTGGAGCCCAGCCGGGCAGGCAGCCCTGTGAGGAAGAAGGGGAAAAGTTGGGAATTCAAACCTTTCCTCCACATCTGGGCTCAGCAAGAACCAGAGGAAAATTTGCTTTATGGAGCAGAAATCCTCCTTGGAAAGATATTAAGGGCTTTATTATTTTTTTAATTATTTTTTTTTTTTTCTGGATCTGGGGTGAAACATGTCTGGGTGCAAACATTTCGGCTCTGACAAGGGAGTTTCCCTGAGGATGCTGGCTGGGCTAAACGCTGCTCCGGGGCTTTGCCGGGGCATCCGGAGGATCCCCTTTGCCGCCCGGCTTGGCTTCACGGCGGAGCTTTGTTCTCCCCGCGAGGAATTAACGGCGCGTTAGGTTATTACCAGGCAAACGCCGGAGTCGGGCGAGATAAACGGCCTTGTATTTCTGTCTCGCGTCTGGAGGAGAGGCATGTCACCCCCTTCATAAAAATAACCCGCTGCTGCCTTTGGAGATGTCTTCTTTGTAAAAGGGAGGGAGAAGCAGGAGGTTGCCTGCGAGTTGATTAAATATTGGTTATTTTTAAGCTGCAGATTTTTCTGCTTAAGGAAAAACAGGGAGAAACCTTTTTGCGGATGAACTGAATGTGTCAAAACATCAGAGGGTCTTTGAAGGTTTCGGGGGAATCGCTGATTTCCCCATCTTCCCTCCTCGCTCCGGCTGGAGGAGAAAAATAAGGGCTCTCCCGCGCTGCCGCGTTTAAGCTGTTTTAGATGGGGATGTGGCAATGGCCGTGACAAACTGCTCTCCGGGAAGAGCAAGAGCTGAAGTTTTTATTTTGCTGCCATGTTTGAGTGGCCCCGAAAAAGGGGATCCCCAGGTCCCCGACGTGGTTTGCATCCTAGGTGTCCCCTGCCATCCCACGGGATCTGTGGTCCCTGGAAGGCTGGAGGAGCGGATGCCGGTGGGGAGGACCAGGCTCTGTGCCACCTGCCCCTAATTTTTCCTCTCTTATTTCTAAAGGAAACGCGTTGCGTTGCTGCAGCGGTATTTGCAGGGCAGGGCTGGCGCCGTTGGGTTTCCCGTGTCTGGGGACTTGTCCCCGTGTCCTTTGGGGCTGCTGTCCCCTCTTCAGCCAACCGTGGTGCTTGGGCTGCCTCTTCTTGATGGTGAAACGTGGGTTGATTTTGGATATGGGGAAAGGCTGGCCATGGCAGTGCAGATAGGATGGGTAGAGGACTTAATTACAATAAATTGTCTTTTTTTTATTATTATTATTATTTTAATGATTATATCTTTTGCCTGGAGCCAGGGCTGCTAACACCCCGTCTGAGTTAGAGCCCTGCTCCCCCAGCTGCTGAATTTGCTGGACTGCTGTGATAAAAATAAACCATTTTAATGCACATTCATAAAAATGTTGCGGTGTTGGGCAGGGAGGATGGCTGGACCAGAGGAGCACAGCTGGTGTTTCCCAGGGAGCCCCGGTCAAGGCTGGGTGTAGGATGGAGCTGGGGATCATCCCTGGGGTCAGTGCCAGGATTTGGGGAGGATGTTCTGGGATGGAAAGCCTTGTCGAGGATGCTGGGAGAGGCTCAACCTTGGACCTCTCTGGCAATTTTATAGTCTGGAGTTGGGTTAGAAAACGCCGTGGATTTAGGGTCTGATGGGAGCCGGGTGTGGGGCAAACCTTGGAGATGTCATATCCCATCTTGCTTATCACAGTGGCTTCCCCAGGGGTGGGCACCATGCTGCTGGGCAGGGGAATGCTGCCGTCTGGCGCCAGTCTAAGTCAGCAGCGTGTGGGAAGCGCGTGGTGCATCCATCCTCCTTGCTTTCCGGGGATCTCAGCCTCGTCCCAGCCATTGCGTGGGAGCGTGTGGGTGTGGGGCTGGCTCGGGGACACGATGGCTTCAGGCTGTGCACAAGCGGTGCACGCGTCCACGCTCCCTGCACTGAATTTGGGGTCCCTGGGTATCCTCTGAGCCACGGGGGGCTTGGTGTACCACCTGCCCCGCTACATCCATCCATCCCCTCCCTCGGTGGCACTGCGGACACACATAGGGTCCCCAGGGGATGATGCTCTTGCCTCCTTCCTGGCCTCGCGCGGCTTGCATCGGGCTGGGCAGCGGTCCGGAGCTGGCCCCTGGCGCAGCCGCTTGGCCGACGGCCCGGCTGGGGAGGTCAGCGTTGGGTTTTGTCCTCGTTTCCTCCCTCAATCTTTCCTCTGCTTGTTTTTCTCGGGCAGGAGAGGGAGGGGGACAGTGGCTTTGCACGCGCGTGCGTGTGTGTGTGTGTGTGTGTGTGTGTGTGTGTCTACCCCAGGCTCTTCCACCCCAGCAGTGACTCTGCGGGACATCCTGCATCCCACGGACAGGAGGGCAGCATCCCGTCCCGCTGCCCGCTCCCGTGCCAGGGCGGCAGCTCGGGGACATCTCCATCAGCCGGGTGTCACTACCTGTGCCAGGCGCTGGCGGGGACCCCGTGGCTCGGCTGTCCCGGCTACGCTCAGCGTTTGCCAGGAGGATGCCGGCTCTGCTGAAATCCAGCAGCATCCATCGGGGTTTAACCCCAGACCTTGCTGCGGGCTTAGCGCAGATCTTGAGTTTCCCAGAGAGCTTTTGCACCGTGCGTCGGGTCCGGCCTGAGCTGCTCCCAGCGAAACCCCTTTCGGCCCTGACTGAGGGGACGGGGACAGAGGGACAGGTGGATCCAGCCCGGCTTCAGTGCCTCCACTTTTCCACCAGAACGGAGGGATTTGGGCTTGCCCTGGGCTGAAAATAACGCGGCGCCGGGCTGAAGCCTCAGTATTTGTGCAGCAGGGATGCTGTGTTTGCGCAGGGGACGGTGCTCGCCTTCGCACGTGTCGGGATGGACGCTGAGGTTACTGACAGATCTCGGGGCTTGGCGATGCCCTTCGCCGTTGCCCTTGGTGGAACAGAGGGACGGTGTCCCCGATGCCATCGCGGTAGTGGTGGCATCCCGTGGGAGCAGCTTTTCAGTGTCAGCCTCACTGGTTTGGGGATGGGGAGGTGACAGTGGGGTTGGCCCGTCTGTCCGTCCTTGCAAAGCGTCATTGTGGCTTTGCAGCTGCGTGTGAAAGAAAAGGAGAAAGATGCCCAGAGCGGCTGGCGGGGTTTAAAGAAATAAAATATAAATAAGAAAGCAACCAGCCATTAACCCTCTGTGCGCTGTGCTGCTGGGAAGCCAGTGCCCGCTCCCGACGGGGCGAATCCTCGTGTTGCTCATCCCACCTTGTCATTCCGCTCTCCCCAAGCCACAGGCAGCCGTGGCACTTGCAAGAAAAGCCCGAATGAATCTTTTCCCCCTTTGCAGCGGCGGCTCCTGGAATTGAGGGGAACAGGGATGGGGGAAGGATTTGTCCCCCTTCCCTTGCGCTGAGGATGGTCCCGCTGGGCCTGGTGCTGCCGCAGGCTTCTCAGGCCTGGAAAAGCATCTTTGAGCCAAAGCCTGTAAATGCTGGATGCTATTAAACTCCCCCCCTCCAAAAACAAAACAAAAAAACAACCAAAGAGGAGGGGGAAAAAAAAAAACTAAAACCCTGGGAAGCATCTGACTGTCCCCTAGCTGGGCTAATGCTTTTCTTCACTTGCATAGAGGCTGGGAGGTGTTTTTTGGGGTGCCTGATACCCCGGGATGGGACAGGCTCTGGGAGCATTGCTGAGCCCCTTCCCCTCGCTTCCTGACCTCTGCCTATGGCTCTATTTCAGACAGCACATAGGGGAAAAATCACCGCTTTAGCTGGTGTCACCGCTATCCTGAAGGACGTGGCCATCCCCAGCCTCCAGAGCTGGGACGGGACCATCCCCGCCGAGCGCCTGGTCCAGCCCTGGCAGCATCCCGGTGGGCAGGATGCCGGCGGTGGGCGCTTGGGGCTGTGTCGGCCGGCGCCTCGCCAGGCGGGGCTGCGGCCGAGCTATTGTTTTCCCTTCCTGCTTGTTTTTCCGGACAAACCTCCCCTAATTAAATAAAAACACCCGTCGCAGAAGCGAACGAACCCCCCCTTCCCCGGCACGGTCCCGTGCTGTGGGAGGGCGAAGCGCCCGCAGGAGAGGTCCCGGGGAGGGGGGCGATGGGCAAGCGGAGCGGTGAAGGTAGGTGATAGGTGAGGGACCGGTGCGTTGGGATGTGTTTTAACCCGCTGCCGGGTTTCCATGCGTGGCCGCGGTCCAAAAATGGGTGAGTTTGGGGGTTTTGGCGATGTATGGGATGTATACGGTCTGGGCAGCGCTGCCGGTTCTGGGGCGGCTTCATCCTGGTGCGTCACAGCTTTGGGGGCCATGGGAAGATGCGAGCATCACGCCATCCTTAAAAACCCAAAGCTATACGGGCTCTAAAGTACAGAGAAAACGCTGAAGGTCTCATCCGAGGGTCTTGAAAGCAAAAGGCAAATTATAGAGGATTGAGGATTAAAAGCGCGGGCGTCTTTGGGATTTCTAGCGATACGCCTTTGTATCATTTGAATTAATCTGTAAAAATAAGGTTTTTTTAATGCTGTTTCTTTCTTTAGCAAAAGTCAAGTTGTGGCATTAAGCAGTTTCAGCTAAGTTCTTTCTCCCTGAAACGCAGCGGTGTTCAAACTGAGAATAGGACGTGGGGGGTTCTGTAGAGGAGCAAGTGCAGAAGTTGAATTAATAAGTGATTCAGCTACTTATTAAAGCACTTTTCCTTAATGCAATTTAATACTGAAGGTCAACGGTAAATGTTTTGGTGGTTGCACATGATACGGAAAAACAGATTGCTGCTTTTTGTGGGAGTTTTGGGGTTGAAAAATTTTAAGGAAATGCCCCAATTTTGTGCCCAACAGAAACTGGGTTGCGGGCAGCTGCTCTAACCGCTCTGCTCCGTGTGAAGCGGGGGCTTGTGGCCACCTAAATGTGCTTTTTGTGCCCCAAAATCCCCATCCTTCTGCTAATACAGGAGAGGGGTACTCGTGGTCCTCAGTGCTCTGGTGGCGAAGGTGATAGATGTGGTTATAAATAAATAAAGAGGTCGGTGAATGTCAGAGGTGGTCTTCTGGGGGGCTGCAGATTCGAGTATTTCAATATATTCAGCATGACCCGACCTGCTGGTCCCTCGGGGGGTTTTAGCGCTGCTGGAGCATTTAGGGATCTGACTTTTTATACCTGCTGAGATAAATAGCATTTTGGCTTAGCACAGCGATTTAAATCCAGCAGCAGCCTCCTTTCAAGGGAGGCGATCAGGTGTTGGCGTGGGAAACTGAGGCACACGGGTGGGATGCGGGTGGAAGGGGAGTGGGGTTGTGCTTGGGCTCCATCTCCTACAGCCGGATTTTCGGTGGCTTCTCCAGGGAAAGGCTGCCCTGGTCCGGTGAGCATCAGCGTCTCCTTCGGCCATCGTTCCTGTATCGCCCTTATCTTCCTCGCATCCCCCGCCGTCGAGGCTCGACTGACCCGCGTCCCTCAGTCTCCCCTCGCCTTGAGCATCCTCCCCGTCCTCCGGCCGCCTTCCCACCTCACTGGCCGTTTCGGGACGGGGCTTTGGCAGCGACGCTTGGAAACGCTCTTAAAATAGAGCTGGAGGGCAGCGTCAGGGCGGGGAGGGCTGTCTGGACGCACCGCCATCCCCTCGGGGTGGGGACTTTGCGGCCACGCTGCTTTCGAATAATTTTTACGGGGTTTGGTGGGGTTTTTTTCGGTGCAGACGACGCCGAGGCCCTGCCCTGGAGGTCAGCGGTGTGTGGCGGTTTTGGGGTTTGCTCCGGTTTGATGGCCGGGGGCACCCAGCGAGCGCCCCAAGCCCAGGCGTGGGATGGAGATGGGATGCAGTGCCATGTGGGGCTGGTTGTGGGACTAAACTGATGCGGTGGGCCAAGGCGGTGATGATGGAAAAGAGCAAAACTCTGATTTTTATTAAAAAAAAATAATTTTTTTTAATATATATTTTTAAAAATATATTTTTCAAAAAATAAATAAATATTTAAAATATTTATGTTTTCCCAGGGGAATGGCTCATGGGTTTAGCTCTCCCATTAATCCCAGTTAATCGGACTTTTCCACTCTGATAGAGTTGAGGGTCGAGAGCTGCCGGAGGCGTATTTTGGGGCAAATTGGGGTCTTTCTTGGGATCTCACCCCGGCGGGCGCCTCTCGTCTTGGCTGGAGCTCTGGCTCCAGGCAAGCTCACGAAAAGCATCTGATAGCAATAAAGAGCAAAAACCTCCCGCTGACAAGCCCGGGCTGAAGTCACCAACGGGACGCGGCCAAGACACGCATTGTCCTCGCCGCTGCTGGGACTGATTAGAGCCGCCTGGCAAGCCCCGGCGCTGGGTGAGGGGTCAGCCCCTTTTGCCAAAAATCCTCGATCCGGAGAAAAAAAAAACAACAAAAAAAAGCCAGCTTTTGTTTTCCAGGCTGGGCTGTGCAGAGGCAATGCCGCCCGGCGGACCCAGTTCTGCCTGTTTTGAACCCATTTCTCCATGGCTGTGGCTGTGCCGGGTTTGCGGCATCCTATATGGAGATGAGATGGATCCCAGGAGGAAAAACCTGAATTAATTTTTTTTTTTTCATAGCAAAAGCAAAGCAGGAGAGTCCCTGGCAAGCAGCAAACTGCTCTGCTGAAAGCTTGCTGTCTCTTCGGCGTTCGATATTTATTATATCATTATTTATTTTCTAGGCGCTTGAGGGGGCTGAGCCATCCAAGTTCCTCTCGTCGAAATGTCCTTGGCAGTCGCGAGGCTTAGAAAATGGGGGGGTGGATGGATGTTCCAGCTGGGATGCAGCATTTTATAACAAATATATATATATATATATTAAAAAGAGTGTTTATTTATTTATATCTTTATGTGTTTATATTTTTGCATGTATAAAGAGTTTGAATATATATAAAATATAAAAATTACATTAAAATATATATAAAAAAATATATAAAACTTCTACTGCCTCTTTGCCCCGCTCCAGGCTGCAGAGCCAAGAGTTTGGAGCAGAGCTGGTTTTCCCCAGTTTTCCCCGGGTGACCATGCGATGCTGGTGACCCCATTGGTTGGGCGGGTTGCTTGCAGAGCAGAAATTCAGTGAAAATGAAAAATTTTGGCAGGGAGGGGGAAGGGGGTTTTTTGCTTGTTGAGAAAACAGAGAAGAAAACACCCTTTTTTTATTATTTAAACATTTTTGTCTGTGTGTGCTGTTGCCTTTGGCTGAAAAAAAAAAAAAAAAAAAGACAAACAAAACACGTGTCTTGCTGGAATTCATGTGTTGATCAAGAGCTGTCGTTTGTCCCAGAAAAAATGGGAGCTGAGAAACTGGTTTTGGAGCAGGAGGTGCAGGATAAGCCCAGCAGGTTGAACCCTCTGTCTCCACCACCGCTCTGCACCACATCCTTGGTCACATCCTGCAACGGTGGGGAAAGAGGGCATTAGCACGGCTGGATCCATCCTCATCCATGTGTTGGGCACTGAGTATGGCAATCCAAAGGGAAGCAGCTGGAAAGGGAATATCCCACCTGCTTTTAATACAGGGCATGGATTTTAGGGCGTGGGATATCCCTTGCATTTGGGATGCAGCTGGCAAACCCATCCTGGGGCTCAGGTATCCCCAGGAGCGGTGATGAACGTCCAGGGGTGGTCTACGCCACGCAAAATACGTGAGCTAAATTAAATATCCATCAAACACAGCCTGGGAAGTGCTGGCAGTCTCAGCATTTCCCGACTTGGGGATGCTGCTCCCCAATTTGAAGTTTTCCTGGTAGTGCCTTTCCCCAGGTGATTTAAAAATGGGCATTAAAAAAGCGCATAAATCATCCCAGTGAATCCAGCTAGCGAGACAGCTGCTAACGTGAGACAGAGCACATGGTGTAATTCAGCAAATATTAGAGGATATTGTGTTTTATGTAATTATCTTGTAGAAGCAGGGAGATTTAAAATCCTAATTTCCTTCCATTTAGGAGGTTAAATCTCAGCTGGTGCCTAAAATTGGCTTCCTGTGTGGAGCAAATGTCCCCCCAGGATCTGCGTCTGGTTCAGGAGGTCAAGGCACCCCCTTACCTGTGTGACATCTCCTTTGCACAAGCATGGACAACTGAGCCAGGCTTTGGACCTCCTTGATGGTGGGGTGGCCATGGTGCCTCCTACCCAGGCTGTAGGGATGTCAGTGGGTGCTCGTATGGCCTTGACCAGTCTTTTCATTGGGCTTTCTCCTCCTTGGTTGAGTCTCCTGGACTCAAGCTGGTGGTGGAGCTTTTTGGTTGGCATCTCCAAGCTGGGGCTGGTAGTGGAGCTTTTTGGTTGGTGTCTCCAAGCTGGGGCTGGTGGTGGAGCTTCTCACTTGGGTTCTCTTGACTTGGGATGCATGGACAGGGACGGGTGGCATGGCTGGGCAGGTGTTTTCATGGGGAAAGAGCACTCCTGAATGGTTTTATTTCCTTCCTCCCTACAGCTGATAGTCGAAAAAACGACTGACTACCCTTCGGCTGAGTACTCCCTGGTGGAGGATGTAGCCCTCCACTTCACGTGTTTGATGGACAGACTGAATGAGCAGCGCCTCTTTCAGCCGGACCTGTGCGACGTGGACATCGTGCTGGTGCAGCACAAGAGCATCTTCCCGGCGCACAAGGGGGTCCTGGCGGCCTACAGCCAGTTCTTCCACTCCCTCTTCACCCAAAACAAGCAGCTGCAGCGCGTGGAGCTCTCGCTGGAGGCCCTCACCTCGCAGGGCCTCCAGCAGATCCTCAACTTCATCTACACCTCCAAGCTCCTCGTCAACTCTTGCAATGTGCAGGACGTGCTGAACGCGGCTGCCGTGCTGCAGATGAACAACATCGCCTCCTCCTGCCAGGACCTCCTCGACACCCGCTCACTCAGCCTGGCCACCGACATGGCTCTGCCCGCTGAGGGCTGTGCTGGACCCCCGCCCTACTACTGTGAGATCAAGCAGGAGGTGGATGCCCCCAATCCCAAGATCTACACCCGGGAGGGCAACGACCCCTACTCAGTGCGGGTGGAGGATGGAGCAGGTGGTGGGACGCTTCCCCCTGGTCCAGCCAAGCAGTACTACAAGGAGGAGAAGGACGGTGGTCCGGGTGCCGTCTGTAAGATAGAAGGTGAAGAGTCTGAGGAGGACTTGGACAGCCAGAGCTCATACAACCGGGAGCAGATCATCGTGGAGGTGAACCTCAACAACCAGACCCTCAACGTCTCCAAGGGCACAGAGGGGAAGGCAGCCGCCAGCGAGGCGGCTGTGATGGGGCGGCCTGATGGCGATGGACGTGATGCAGAGGAGGATGGGGAGGAGGAGAACGAGGAAGGGGAGGAGGAGGAAGAAGAGGAGGAGGATGCAGAGGTGGGGGAGGAGGAGGAGGAGGAGGAGCACAGCGAGGAGGAAGACCTGGAGGAGACGACAGAAGAAGAGGATGATGACGACGATGATGAAGACGTGTCAGAGGTGAAAAGGGAAAAGGGTGGGCAGCCCCGCAGAGGCAGCCGGGCTTCCAAAGCCACCAAACCTACCATGGCAACCAGGTCGCAGGAGATAGCCAAGGTGGAAGAGGAGGAGGAGGAGGAAGAGGAAGGCCAGCGAGGGAGGAAGAGGAAAAAGGAGCAGGATGGTTTGGGCCAGAAGGTGAAGCTGGAGGAGAAACAGCATTACCCGTGCAAGAAGTGCCCCCGAGTCTTCAACAACCGCTGGTACCTGGAGAAGCACATGAATGTCACGCACAGCCGCATGCAGATCTGTGACAAGTGTGGCAAACGCTTCCTGCTCGAGAGCGAGCTGCTGCTGCACCACCAGACCGACTGTGAGAAGAACATCCAGGTGAGCCAGCCCCAGGGATGTCCCACCAGGGGATGGACATCCCACTGGGGATGGACATCCCACCAAGAGGGGAACATCCCACCAAGAGGTGGGGCATCCCACTGGGGATGGACATGCCACCAAGGTGGGGACATCCCACCAAAGGAGGAGCATCCCACCATAATGGGACATCCTAATGCGGGAGGGACATCTCACCCACCATGGAGGACATCCCACTCAGCTACACCATGGGATGTGCTCATGCTGAAATAGTGTTTTTGATGTTGTGGGTGGCACGTGCAGATGGGAGGGAACCTTGCTTTACCCGTGACTCATATTCAGGGTCAGGAGGGTCCCACAGTGGCGTGGGACCAGAGGATTTGTGCTGGCAAACTGTGGCTTCACCTTGGCCAGCTGGGTGGAAACATGGAGTAATTTTTGAGGAGTAATTTTTCTTTGAGTTCATTCAGTTAATCTGGATAAGACATTACGAGCCTCTGATGGTGACACGCTCCAGCCATTCCCACCCAGGCTGAAACCAATTTAGCTTAATTCAAAGATTTGCTGACACGAGTTAAAATGGTTTTAATCTGCCTTTTGTGCTCTTTAGCTCACGTATTAGCAAATTTCCGAACGCATTCAACATCCATGCGTGGCTCAGGCTCAATGTGTCCTTTGCCTAACGCTAATGAGATCCTCGTCTACGTTTGCAAATGGACGCCGGTGAAACAGTGGAGTTTTGGGGGGATAGGTAGGCGTCCCGTCAGAGCAGCACACGTGCATTCCCGCAGACCCCTCCAACCCATCTCCTAATCCCCAATGAGCTGTTTTGCATGACGCTGCCACTACTAATTAGAAAAAATAACAACTGGAGAGCTTCGCCCATCATCCTTCTCGCCAGCAACCGGATTTTAAATGATCTTGTAGCTTCCCTAGATGAAGGTAACACAACCCAGGTGCTGCTGGAGCCCTTCGCCGATGGCACCCCAAATAAAATGAGCGATGAAGCGGATCTCGGCGTTGGGGTGTGCAGGGAATACAGAGGCAGGAGCAGTCTCGGCTTGAGCGGTTGAAGGAGCTGCTGCCTGCGTTGATCCTTTGGTGCATCTTTCTGAAAGATTTACAGTGTTGAGGGTGCTTTTTTTTTGGATGCTTTTCCCCAGATTTGGGCAAGTGCAGCTCCAATACTTGCGTGGTGGTGGCTGTGGCCTATGTAATCAAAAATGGGTTTTCCCAGAACATTTCTTCAGGCTCTTCTGCTTTTCTGATGGATAACATGGGGCTGTCACCTCATTGCTTCCCCCCCACCACCACCTTTTTTTCCCTTTTCCAGGTCATTTCTGAATGGGATGAACCACAACTGCCCGTGCGGTGACCTCTCTCCGCAGAAAACGTGGATCATTACCTCTCACTTAGTTGAGCATTTTTAATTTTACAAATAGCCAGATTCACTCCATTTGCTCTGATAATATTGAACAACTTTATCAATATACCATGGAATTATAGCTGGATGGAGAGGGGGACCATCCCTCTTAACTCGTTTGGGTCTGCTGCTTACTTTCCCTGTTTTGTCCCCAAATTTCATCCATAATGCTTTAGGTGTTAGGCTTCATCTCACTCCCTGCGATCGTTTCCTGTCGCCCTCCATTGCCCCACGGACACCCTAACAGGCATCCTGCATCCGCCACCGGAGAAAAAAGCCAACCGTGTCCTGGGCTGCACCAAGAGAGGTGTGACCAGCAGGTCGAGGGAGGTGATCCTGCCCCTCTACTCTGCTCTGGTGAGACCCCACCTGCAGTACTGCGTCCAGCTCTGGGGGCCCCAGTACAGGAGAGACATCGAGCTGTTGGAGAGAGTCCAGAGGAGGCCACAAAGCTGATCAGAGGGATGGAGCACCTCTGCTATGAGGACAGGCTGAGAGAGTTGGGGTTGTTCAGCCTGGAGAAAAGGCGGCTCTGGGGAGATCTAATTGCGGCTTACCAGTACCTGAAGGGGCCTACAGGAAGGATGGTGAGGGACTGTTTATCAGGGAGTGTAGTGACAGGACAAGGGGGAATGGGTTTAAGCTGAAGGAGGGTCGATTTAGATTAGATGTTAGAAAGAAATTCTTTACTGTGAGTGTGGTGAGGCCCTGGCACAGGTTGCCCAGAGAGGTTGTGGATGCCCCATCCCTGGAAGTGTTTAAGACCAGGTTGGATGAGGCTTTGGGCAACGTGGTCTAGTGGAGGGTGTCCCTGCCCATGGCAGGGGGGTTGGAACTAGATGATCTTTAAGGTCCCTTCCAACCATAACCATTCTGTGATTCTATGGTTCTGTAAAAATGCTTTGTCCTTTGCTTTATTGGGTTGTTTCTCAAGCTCTTTTTTTTTGGCCAGCTTCAGTATGGTTTTCCTCTTATCCTGCCAGAATTTATCTTCTCATTTTTTTCCCTTGTTTGGACCTTACTTCCACATTTTCGAGTGATGCTTTTTGTGCATCACATCACTGAGGACACAGAGCTCAGCCCTCCAGGGTGCTTGGTCCCAGCCCAAGGGCTTTCCTACATCTGCCACTTTCCCTCAACAGTTAATTTTAAAATTCCCCTTCAGCCTTCTTCATTTTAAGTGGAGAAAGTGGATATCGATGTCTCTTTGATAACAGGCTCTGGTCCTGAATTTGTCCTGAAATGTCTCTTAAAGCAGAAATAGAACTGTTCTGATCCATGGAAGTATTTACTTAGGAAGAGTAAAACTCAGAGGACTACTCATGTTGATACGCGAGCATGGCAAGATGAAGAAGATGAGTGTTGGGATTGCCCCTCTGACCCTAATTTTGCCTCCAGGCACCTAAATGTAAATATATATGGAAAAATACTGTAACTACATGGCATAATGTTATGCTTTCCACAGTATCACAGCCTCATTTGGTGTAAAATTTGATTCAAGCCCATCAATGAGCATATATTCCTCAGGATAGGAGGAGAAGCTGGAAGAATCTCTCCCCAGGCTTACTGGTACCGTTCAGCTGTGCTGTTGATAGATGCCTCCAAGGCATGAATTATTTTCTCAACACATCTGCGAGGAGGAGGGATACTTTTATCCCTGTTGGCCATGAGGAAGATGAGTCATGGAGAAATGAAGGGGAAAGAGTTGACCCTTGGAGGAAAGAGTGACCTTTGGCTTCTGGCAGTGTCCTCAGCCAGGTGCTGCCCACTGTCCCCGTGCTCTGGCAATGGTTCCCCATGTGGACCTCACTCTCCCATGTTTCCCTGAGAACTGAACTATCTCACATGCTTCAAATGGATCTCACACGCTTCAAATGGATCTCACACCAAAGTTGGAGCTTTTCCTGGGAACTTTCTGAGAAACAGTGAACTTGTTGGAGCTGAAGCAAATCTCTACCATAATTTCTCAGAGGAGACTTTGCATGTCATGTTGTTCTGCTTGTGCTGATGGACTGCTTTTTGGCTCTGGTTTGGTTCATTAACATATATGTTCAGAAAACTCATTTAGTGGTAAAGTATCCATAATATCTGCTGAAGACTGAAGTTGCACTGCCCTGGCTTGGCTTCTCCTTGTTCCTGTATTCTTTGCAGCCCTCTAATGCACAGACAGTTGTTGTTTTGGTTTTGTTTTTTTTTAATGTAACAACTTCATTGTGTGCAAGAATGAAGAGAAGAAGAGAAGAGAAGGCTCCAGGGAGACTTTATTGCAGCCTTCCAGTACCCAAAGGGGCCTACAGGAAAGCTGGAGAGGGACTGTTTATCAGGGAGTGTAGTGACAGGACAAGGGGGAATGGGTTTAAACTAAAAGAGGGTCGATTTAGATTAGATATAGGGAAAAAAATTCTTCCCTGTGACAGCGATGAGGTGCTGGAACAGGTTGCCCAGAGAAGCTGTGGATGCCCCATCCCTGGCAGTGTTCAAGGCCGGGTTGGATGGGGCTTTGGGCAACGTGGTCTAGTGGAGGGTGTCCCTGCCCATGGCAGGGGAGTTGGAACTAGATCATCTTTGAGGTCCCTTCCAACCCAAACCATTCTGTAATTCTATGATTTGCCAGTATTAATTGATTATTAATTCAATGATGTGTGTGTAATTAATTCAATTAATACAAATGGTGATGGGAAGGGAGGTGGCTGTCACAGTGCTGAGTGCACTAACAGGTTCTGCAACCTCTTCCCTGCCCCTCCTTGGGCTTTAGCTGCTGGTGCTCAGGGTCAGCGGTGACGTAGGGCAGCTCTAACCTCGGATCAGGCTGCTGTGGAAACAGCTAAGTTGGAAGAAACAGCTATGAGAAGTCCTGTGTGGTGTCTTTGTCCATGAACCCTCTGACCTTGGGCTTGAGAGCTGCATTTCAACACAAGCCCTTGACCTTGGTCCTTGCCTGAGCTGGGGTGCACGTATGGCTCTGCCTGGCCAAGCAGGTCTTTCAGCTTCCTGGCAGAGGGAAGGAGGAAGATGGGGGTCAGAGTAACATAATAAAAGTAAAGGCTTATTCCCATTCTGCTCGTTTAAGTAAGTATTAAAATGGTGGGATTCTTTGTTAGAGTCTAGAGGAGGCCATGAAGATGATGAGGGGACTGGAGCACCTCTTCTATGGAGACAGGCTGAGAGAGTTGGGGTTGTTCAGCCTGGAGAAGAGAAGGCTCCAGGGAGACCTGAGAGCCCCTTCCAGTCCCTAAAGGGGCTACAGGAAAGCTGGAGAGGGGCTGTTTACAAGGGCATGGAGTGATAGGACAAGGGGGAATGGCCTGAAGCTGAAGGAGGGTAGATTTAGGCTAGATGTTAGGAAGAACTTCTTCCCTGTGAGGGTGCTGAGGCCCTGGCACAGGTTGCCCAGAGAAGCTGTGGCTGCCCCTGGCTCCCTGGCAGTGTTCAAGGCCAGGCTGGATGGGGCTTTGGGCAACCTGGGCTAGTGGGGTTTTAAGATCCCTTCCAACCCAAACCATTTGATGATTCTATGATAAGAATAAAATCCCCAGTCGGGAATAGGGCCTTGGTGCGTGAACTGCTGTTTATGCAAGTCCTAACACAGCTGTTGATGGAGATGCCATGTCCTTCCCTGGAAAATCATTGTCCCTTCCTCATCCAATGGATGGAAATCTGAATTTTGGAGGTTTTGAAGTGACAAGGTCTATAGCAGACTTGCTGGTTGTTATTTTTGATGTCTTAGCTGTAGGTTTCATAGTGACATTCCCTATCAATGGATGAAGCTGATAGCCTGGCAAAACCAAAATGCTGGTGGTGCCTGGGCACGTTCCCCTACTTCCCTACCCATTCCCTCTCTTCTTGCAGTGTGTGACGTGTGGGAAGGGGTTCAAGAAGCTCTGGTCCCTCCATGAGCACAACAAGATCGTCCATGGCTATGCCGAGAAGAAGTTCTCCTGTGAGATCTGCGAGAAGAAGTTCTACACCATGGCCCACGTGCGCAAACACATGGTTGGTGAGTGCAGGAGGCACTGGGGCTGGCGGGGAGATCTCGTTAGGGGCGTTCATCCATCATTTTGGCAATGAAGGGTGTTTTTTTTGTCGCTGTTGTGTTGGGAGTTTAGGGCTGGGCTTACTCTTGGGTGAGCTTTCTCACGGCAACACAAGGGCCTTGAAATTTGGCCCCATATTTAATGCTGAATGTCTGGTCAGTGCCTGGGTTTGGAGCAATCAGGCATGGTGCTGGGGAATCTCATTTATTTTATTTAACCAGGAAAAAAAGACCTCAGAAGGGATCAAAGGAGGGTTTGAAGTGTAACCATCTTTCCCTTGTAAAAGAAGACCAGACTGTGCCAGCGCCAGGCTTTGAAAAGCAAATTGCAGATGGCAATGGTGGTCATGTCCCTGGGGCTTGCATGTACCAGAGAGATCCAAAAAAAGAGGGTTTTGGCAGGAAATAAGGGGAGTACCTCATAATGTTGCTGCCATGCATCTTCCCAAGGTGACTTTGAGTTTGCTGGGTTGGGTGCCAGTGTTGGGAATGGCAGCCAGGACTTGGGGAGATGGATGCTCAGGGTGCGGGGAAGGTGCCTGACCCTGCTCCTCTCCAGCTCACACCAAGGACATGCCATTCACCTGCGAGACCTGTGGGAAATCCTTCAAGCGCAGCATGTCCCTCAAGGTGCATTCGCTCCAGCACTCTGGGGAAAAGCCTTTTAAATGCGAGGTAAGATCCCATGTGTCGCCCAGCCCCTTGTCCTCTCAAACAGGCACAAAAATACTGATTTGGTGGAAAGATCTTCCACTGCTTGGGGTTTCCCCCATGCTTTGTGCCAGTGCAGTTGTAGGGATGCTCCCATGCTTTTCCAAACTTTGCATCCCCTCCTGGTTTGAGGGTCCCACCAACCTTATGATGAAACTTGTCCAATGCCAGGATCTGTCCTTCCAGTACCTGGACCTTGCATCTCAGCCCAAGCCCATCCAGCCTGCAAACCTGGCTTGGTATGTCCAAAAAACCCCATTTATTTGGGTTCCTTTGCGGGGGGGAAGTGATTTCTGCACTGCTCCAACATGCTGGTGATTTGGGGGGGATGTGGGGGGTGTTTTGGGTGCTCATCAGCAGCTTGTCCCCCTCTCGCCCCTGCAGAACTGCAACGAGCGCTTCCAGTACAAGTACCAGCTGCGCTCCCACATGAGCATCCACATCGGCCACAAGCAGTTCATGTGCCAGTGGTGTGGCAAGGACTTCAACATGAAGCAATACTTCGACGAGCACATGAAGACGCACACGGGTGAGAGCTCCTCGCCCTGCCCCCAGCCCCTGCGGGTGGGCACCCTGGGGAAGGAGCGATGGGACAGAGGTGGCATCTTTGGGTGGATTGGCAGGATGGGGTTTTGGGGAGTAAACGGTCCAGCCACTGGCGTCTCATCTGTCTTCCCCCGCCGTTAGGCGAGAAGCCCTACATCTGTGAGATCTGCGGGAAGAGCTTCACCAGCCGCCCCAACATGAAGCGGCATCGCCGGACCCACACGGGCGAGAAGCCGTACCCCTGCGATGTCTGCGGTCAGCGCTTCCGCTTCTCCAACATGCTCAAAGCCCACAAGGAGAAATGTTTCCGCGTCAGCAACCCCTTGGCTTCGGACACGGCCGCCCCCCAACCTGCTGCCAGCCCGGCCCCACTGCCCCCTGGCCCTGGCGTCTCCCCACTGCCTCTGCCGCTGCTTCATCCCCTTCCACAGACCCTCCCTCCTCCTCCTCACCTACCGCCGCCTCCTCCTCTGTTTTCTGCAGGGAGGATAAATTCGAACAACAACTAGGTGCCCCCTGCCCCAGCCATGCGCCTGCACGGACTGCTCTGCCCTTCGGGAACGCCTCCCCCCGGGGAGCCAAGGCTTTGCTTGCTCTCTACCCCCCCTTCCTCCTCGTTTTGGGGTTCTTTTGAATTTTTTTTCCTTTTTCTCACCCGTCATGCTCTGCGGGGAGGGGAAGCAGGAGGAAACACACACCCCCCCCCCCCCCGAAGAGCGTGGATGTTGGGAGGGTAACCGCCGTCCGTCCGTAGGGGTGTAGGTAAGAGGCGTTGCTCTCCGTTTCATCTTCCCACACATCGGCTTCATCTTTGTGCTGGGATGTGGGCAGGGCTTGGAGGAGCAGGATGCTGCGCCGTCCGGGGTTGAGTTCGCTGGCATTGTGTGCCTGCTCGCTAGCCGAATGAATGCCTACCGGCGCTTCCATATTTATAATAAGCCGAAATCTAGCTAGTGGTGCTTGAATCCCTGTACTGTAAAGCTGGTCTTTCAATTCAGCTTCATTTCAGTTCAAGAGGTGGGCACCGTGGAGGAGCCCCTGCCAGTCCCGTCTGCCAGCCCCGGTGGCCCATGGCGAGTAAGCAGATGTCCCCATTGGAAAGCTGTCAGCCCATTCTCGTTAGCAGCCCTCGCTGCGTCTTCCTTCTGCATGACGAGTTTTCCTCCCCGGTAGGCGAAAGCACAAACACTGGTGGCATCACATCTCGGGGCATTGGCAGCCTGCTGCCGGTTCATTTTTGGGGCGCCCTAAGGGAGCTGGGCTCTGGGGTGCCCTTTCTGCTAATCCCAGCAGGAGCCGGGCTCCTGGGGATGCTCCGGAGTTGGCAAGGTGTCCCTGGGAGAGCTCAGATAGCCTTGGGACCAGTAGAAGGGTGGCTCCGCAGCCACCCAGGATGGAGGAGCGGAATACCGCCATTTCTCGGCAGAATCAGCCCAGAATAGTGCCTTAACAATTCGAATAAACCCCGGCTGACTGATGGGTGAGCTCCAGGTTGGGTCCCATTGCAAGGTTTAAAGCTAAAGCAAGACCATTTTCAGCTTGATGACGATGTCCCATGTTCCAGCTTGTTGCCTGGCATCACTCGCCCAGGCTTTACCTCTCCCCATGGGGTTGACAGCCGTTGCCCTGCCCTGTCTTGGGGGGACCAGAGGGGACCAGTGAGGGCTGTGGTTGGATTGGTGATGCCCCACAGTGTTGGTTAGTGCTCCTCTGGCCACATTGTGTGTGTTGAAGTTGAGCTGGTCTTTGGTTTCACTTATTCAGGCTGGCTTCATGCCAGTAGAGGAGGAGGACAGAAAGGCTTTGCTGTTGCCTTTTTGTTGGACACTGGGATCCAGGCTGGGTCTCTTGCTGCTGTGCTCTGCCCCGGGGTGTCGTGCATTGACGTGACTGTGGCTGTGTGGTCTCCCTGCCTAAGGAAGTGTCCCCTTTGGGGTCGAGGAGAGCTGCAGGAGCTGCAGAACATCTAGCATGGGCAGAGGGGTTCTGGCCAAGAGATGGGGTGTGCTATTGCCAATGCCTTGCACCCAAGACCGGCATGGAGAAGGTGGTGAGCAGGACTGTTGGTAGGCAGGAAGGAAGAGAGGACATTGAGCGGGCTGCAGGAGCCCTTTCTTATTTGCCCCTCGGTCTGGGCGGTAGTGGGGTGCTGAAGACAGTGAGCCACATCTGGCTCTACAAGAAGTCTTGCTGCTTGGTCTCCTGAACCAAATCAGCAAAGCACTTGGGAGGCATTGAGGCTGTCCCTTCAGAGATGGGAGAATTTAGCTATATGCTTAGGGCGTTTGCTGACCGGGGACATGCAGGAGCGTTATCCTGATAGGGGCAGGACAGGATAGCACCCGCTGTTCTCCTGAATGCTGTTTGAGGTGACGGGTTAGGTGACTGGTGTCCTCTTGCTGAGTGGTGCCTCCCTGTGCCTGACATCTCTGGAAAGCTGACTGCTCTTCTGGATGTTAGCATGATGGAGCAACAAATTGCTTTTCATCCTTGTGTTGGCTGGGATCCTGTGGACCCCCAGCACTGTAATCAATACCAGTGAGCTCACCCTCATCTCCATCTTCTTTGAGCAAAGGGAGGATGCTATGGCAGAGCTGCCTCACCATACTGACCTTCTCGGATGGGTACCAAAGGCTTCTCTGCTGTCCTTCCTCCCTGACCCTGGGGTTTATTGGGATGGTGCAAACCCTTCTCAAACACACACCTGTAAGGGGTGTGGGTGCTCAGCTCTTGGGGCCGTTGGCTTTCTGAAGGGACCATGACCCAGACTGGAAGACAATTGCTTTAGAGAAACCTTCATTGATACTCTTGGAGGTGTTGGAGGGCCTCAGTAGAGTGGTCCATGCTGTCTCCTCCTCCGCTGCCTCCCAGACCCCATCGCCTCGGGCTCCCTAGCATTTCTTTCCCCTCACACAGCCTTGACATGGGATGGGAGTACTGCACCCCAAGGAGGACTCACCTTGCCTGTAGGATCTTCTGTGATGGAGCCTATCAACATGCCTGACTGATAGACTTCTCCTCCCCAAGCAAACCCCCACGCCAACATGTGCTCCCCTGTACCTGGAGGTGGCTTTTCCTGACTCTGTCCCAATTTATCCTTTCCTGGTGAGGACCTGTCCCACTTGGATGTCACTGCGAGATGAGAGCTCCTCGTTGAGGCTAAAAGCCCAGCGGAAAGCCTAGCAACTGATCCCAGAGGGTCTCCTGGCGAGCCACTTGGAGACATCGAGATGTGACCATGCACACAGCACTTTGGAGAACCAGATCCCTGCTGCTCCCTCCCCTCTCCAAGGCCTGGGCAGTTCCCAGGAGTCCTACGTGGCTTCCAAGCCCTTTTGTCTACACCCTTATTTGGCCCCGATGTCTCTCTTCACATCTGGTTTTCGTTAATGTACGAAGAGCTCAAACGAGTCGCTCCCGCAGTGTCTCGTCCTGCATCCATCCCAGTCGGACCCCGTTGGCACCCGTTGGGTTAGATGGGGCAGGAGGTGGGGTAGTTGGGTCTGTTGTTTTCAAGCTTTTTATATTATTTTATTTTGATTTTTTTTTAAAAAAATTTTTTTGTTTAACTCTTGCACCTTAATCTCTCACATCCCTTCTTCAGCAGACCGCGAGGGTGGAGAGGGGCTTGATTTCCATTACGCAGTTCATGAATATACCGCAATGCAACGTTCAGCTGACAACTCTGCCCACGCGCCTAACCCCAGACCTGTCCGGGTTTGAATTTTCTTTTCCCCCTTCATTTAAACTCTGGGGAGGGAGGGAGTCATGTGGGGAGGGTCATTTTTGGTTTATGTATATCCCAGGAGCCTGGTAGCACAGACCAGTTAGCCTCATAGTGTCCATGAGGCATGGCTGGCCCTTCGGACCACAGCCATAACCCCAGCGCGGTGGGAAGGTGATGATGGATGGACGGCCGGCAGGTGGGAACGGCTGTGACAGTGCAATAGAGACAAGCATCCGCTGCTAGACAACTCCACTGATTAAACTCTTGGTTTGCCCGAAGTCGAGAGGGAAGGACGGATGGACAGACGCCCTTTGTTCACACGGACGGAGAGAGCTTCCCCAGACACAGCCCTACCTAGTGACACGTAACCATGACGGGAGTTGGGTCGAACTTGCAAAAGAAGAAAATAATAATAATAAAAAAGGAAAAAAATACGAGTAAGAACAACCTCAGTAGTATGGAACTTGCAGGAAATGAATGAAACCCCAAGCACTTGCCTCAAAACTAGTTTCTCATGCCTGGTGTTCGGCTTTGTATTATTTTACGGCATTCAGTATCGGTTGCCCAAACATGCCAAGTTAAGAGTGTATCGGTGGCTCTACTAGTGTGAACAAACTAAATGAAGCACTTTATTCTGTATAGATAAGGGAAGGCGGGGAGGGGAAGCTTGGATGCTTTTCAAAAGCGTCTTAAGTAATGTTCTAGGAAATGTATTATTATTATTATTACTTTTTTTTATGACCATGTGTAATCAATATATGTTTATCTTTAACTCCAAGTACAGCAGTTACTCTCTTTGGGATGGTGTGTTGAGGGGGAGGCTGAGATGGTCGGCTTAGTGCATCAGCATGAGGCCAACTGGGCCACGTCATTGCTTACCGCAGGAACGGGCAAGTCTTGCTTTGTTGACAGCCCTGTTGGCCAATGTCCGGGAGGTCCCCAGAGGTGCATCAAAGCTGCCTTCCAGGGTACAGCTCACAGTCAGCCTTGGCACCAAGGGCCCAACATGAATCCCCATCCTGAGCCATCTTCTGCCTGGGGGTGCTGGGGCAGCTCTCTGGGCCACCCACGAGCAAGATGAGTCACAGTAGGCTGTTTTGGGTTGTCCCTAGAGGCCAGGTCCTTGGCCATGCTTTGAAACCTGCTTTTGGCCTCTCACCAATGCACGTCAGGGGTCATTGAACTCTTAAAGTGGTGAGAGGTCAGAATTGGGCCTTTCCACTGCGTTCTCCCAGTCTGGAAGTGTTATGACTGTTACCAAAGAGGTTGCAAGTGGAAGGACTGAATCAATAAACGATTTGTCTTTTATAAAAGAAAACCTAAAGGTCCACCACTTTCTTTGTTACCTTAGTATTGCTTTTTTCCCTGTTTTTTTTTTCTTCTTTGTTTAAAATCTCTTTTCAGGCAATGTGCGAGGAGTCAGAGGCCGGCAGGATGGGCTTCCCATGGCATGTTCACCGCTGCTATTGCATCACATGTATAGCCTTTATGTTGGGTTGGGTGGGAGGTGTGTGCATGTGCATGAGGCTGCTGTAGGGCAAACAAAAAATAGCTTTTCAGGGAAGGGGGATAAGTGGGTGGAAGAAGGGGCTTGGTGAGGGCTGAGCTCCTGTGTCCTACTGGCTCCATGAGATTTGTGTGAGCTATGAGCTGGGGCTCCCTGAGTTCCTCTGTAAGCAGCGGAGAAGCCAAGGAGCCCATCCAAAAGCACCCAGTGCCTTTATTGATATAAAATGGAGCTATGGGAACCTCGCCAGATAACATCAGCTGATATTGGGAAGCTAATGGAAGAAGAGATGATTCCCCCCCACCCCTCAGATGTACCTACTCCGCTGCTGCTGGCATTGCCCAGAGAAGGTACCCACGGGCGACCAGTGCCACTGGAACTATGTGCACCTGAGCCAGGAAAACACAGAGCAGCAGCAGGGAGTGATGCCTCTCCGAGTATTCGTGTTGTCATTTCATATCTGTGATTGCCTTTGGACTGGAGCAGCCTCTTGGCAAGGTGGTGGTGAACATCTCAGGGCCAGACTTTCGCTTGGCGATGCGCTATTTTGCTGCCTTCCTTGGGCCAATGCTGGCTTGCACGTGCTGAGATCTGGCCCTCGTTGCTCAAGTGATGGGATACTTCAAGCTCTTCTGGGTCCTTTTATACAGCAATTATTTTTCCTTTTAGGGTCTGTTGTCCTGTGCCAGCAGTGGCATCTACAACTTTATAATGGATGTGAAACGTGGGAGCACTAAGCTCCTATTAACTGTATTGCAGATGGACAGTCGCAAATTGAATGACCAAGGATGGGAACCAGTCTTAATTGATCTTTCTTAAGCCATTATCTAACAGCTCATCAAGGCTCAGCAACATTCCCCTTGACTTCAAAGGGCCCAGATTTCCCCCAGGAGAGCCAAGCAATGTGGTGGTGGATGAGGATTAACCCTCTCTTAGGACCAAGTGTCAACAGTTTTCCATTCTGCACATCCAGCAAGAAGAGCCGAAGCAAAAGTGTTGGTGTCCAATCCCAGGCAGGAGGTGGTATCCTGCCACCGCAATAAATGACTTTTAAAAAATTACTATTCTATGCACGGATTATGTTTTTCTTCTTCATTTATCTCTTCTGCCACAAGCTATTCTATATTTGGTAGATTGATCTTCAATTATCTTGGGAGTCATCCATGGGAATTTCTGCAGATCTGGGTAGAAGGTGAAATTTTTTTTTTTCAGTGTATTTTTCACACATTTGATTGTTTCAAAAGTTTTTGTTGAAAAAAAAAAACAACTATTTTGTGCCAGCCAGTCACCTTGGATTTATTTTTCTTGTGAAAATGTTTCATTAGTGTTCTGATTTGATTGTCCTCTAAGGAGATTATCCTGTAACTTTTTAAATCCTTAAAATGAAACCAGGACAAGACTCTGGTTCCTTTACCCGTGCCAAATTGTCTTTCCTTCTAAACATGTTTTAGCTTCTCCACAACTGCATTTTGAGCCAGATGAGTCAGCCAGATATGATTTTTAATACCATAATTTTCATGCCATTTTGAGGATATTATTTTGCAAGGTTTGTATTTGATCTATTTTATTATTATCACTCCTGTTCATGGTATCATGGGATCATGTAGGCATCCAGCTTCCTTCTAGTCCTAGGTAAGCTTCTAGTCCTTGTATCTATGGACAATAGCTGTAAGGATAAGAATGCTAAAGTTTCAGCTCCAAAATGGGTGAAAATAAGAAGGATAAAAGCTGGGTCTGTGCGAGGGCTCTCCATGGGACTCGTTTGCTGTGTGTGTTCATCGCAGCTTTTGCTTGGTCCTTGTGTTTGGTTGCTGTGGACATTCAGTTACAGCTCTATCAACATGCAAACACGGGGGATTTCTTTTGAAACAGCCTAATAATTTATTTTTAAATAAACCACTGGTCAGATGGTGTGGGCATCAGGAGATTTTTGCTCTAGCAGATCTTTGTCCTGCTGCCAGTACAGTCATGTTTCTATCAAAACATCATTATGGATAACTTAAAAAAAAAAAACCCAATGCATTTTTTCCTCAGTAGGAAGCTCTCTCTGAGCCAAACACATCTGAGATCTCCATGTATTTAGCAAACTAGAATACTCTTTTAAAAAAAAAAAAAATCAGAAAATTAAAAATAAGAGAAACAGCATAAATATAAAACCTTTCCCTGAAAAACAGCACTTGTCTAACCATAGCTGAGGACATTGTAATCTGTGATTGAAGACGATAAGCCCAAAAGACGAGATGAGTGCACATGGCCCCCCCGCCTGTCTCTCCCCCCCTTTCCTACCCAACCACTCGCATAACTCTTCCCCTTCTGCAGACCTTAGCTCCTGGTGTCTCTTCAGTCCAAAGCCAAGGTGGAGGCAAAAAAACTAAGACTATTTTATTTTCATTGTAACTTCCGAAGTGTTTCTGCTGCCCACGCTCACAGCTCTTTTAACTGTCACATCCCAACAACCTTCATCATCCGGGAACTCATCAGACTCCCTCCATGTCTCTCCTGTACCACTTGACTTTGACCCTTCTCTCCAAGGTAGGCTCTAGCACCATGCTAACAGCTGCCTCAGGTGGGGAAATACTTCATAGACCCCCTTTCCCTGGGGAATGTCAGCTTAGTCCCTTGGGACCCGCTGTCTGCCTCCACTGTTCGTTGGGAAGGTTCAACAGCAGTTGAGAAGATGGAGAAAAAGGTGGATAAAGAAGCAGAACAAGACTATGATCTTTTTGTCCTGCCTACTGAGAGTGGAACAGGTCATTGCTCCATGCTTCTCAGTCTACCCCAGCTCCTTGCAGGCTCCAGATCCCTTCTCTAGTTATCTTGTAAGCATCTTCAAGTTCCCATAGGTCTTCAAGATAATTTTCCCCCTTTCCCATTTGATGAAGTAAAATAGTACTAATCACAGATGCAATGTCCTACCAAGTATCCAGATGCCACATCTCTGCGCTGATAATTGTGGCTTCATCTCCCCCCATCCCTCCTTGCCCCAGATCCCCATGGAAAAAAAATAAATCACGCCTTGTTACATCTTTGTTAGGCGCAGAACATTGAGGCGCACAGGAAGGAAAGTGGCACCGGAGGCATACTGGATCTCCCGGAGGACCCCTTCCCACTTCTTCTGCTCTTCATCATATCTGGGGAGAGACAAACAGACAGTTATGGTGAGGAAAACATCTCCTCTCCCTTGCTTCAGCTGCTCTCCATACTGGTGGGAGCCCTGGTGCATGATGTGATGTCCCACAGACATTATTTGGCCACAAGATATCTGTGGGAGCTACATGGGGACTTCCAGTCCTGGTCTGCCCTGGTTTGCAGCGCCAGGCTAGTGGACATGGATATCAGCACGTGGTTGTGCAGGGGAGGGTATATTTTTCCATTGGTAAATGGATTGATGGCACCAAGACTGAACATCCATGGTGAAGGCCAGCAGGTGCCTGCTGAGGGTGCTCTAGAGCCACAGATGTGAAGGACAGGAGCAGCTACGTCGGAAAATGCTTTCTGCTCACTTCTCTGCTCGCATGTAAGACTATCTGCTTTCCAGCCTGAGCACTGGCTTTTCCCAAGGAGAGCACACATTCCACAAACACTGCTTCACACCAAAGGGGAGGTCTGGAACCAGCTCCAGGCAAAATGTCGATGCAGAAACAAAGTGAAAGTAGCTGGTATGTTGCTGTATGAGGCTGGGAGAGATCACTGAATCACCTAATGTGCCCTCCAGCACAGCACAGGGCAAACTTCTCACCCAGGGACCCTGCACTGAGCCTGCACCCTTATGCTGGAGTAACAACATCCATCTGACACTGAAGGCATCACGACAGACAGAAACTATCTGTTCCCTCACTGGCTCTCACTAACATCCCTCCCATGCTCCCTTGGGCAGCCCTGGGTCAGATCATCACCTCCAAATGTCATTCAGCTCCGTTGGCACCAACTCTCCCGACTCCGTCTCCACCGTGGCGAACCCTCCAAGCAGGTAGAGCACCCCAGCCAAGCTCACCAGGCTGACCGAGCTGCGCTCCTGCAGGAACTCAGTGAAAGTGTCCCACCTGCCATGTCAAGAAAGGGGATGTGTTAGGGCACCCTGCCTACTGTTGCGCTGAGGCTGGCCTTGAATCAGGAATCTACAACTAAATTAACTGGTGACAGATTAACATGTGTAGGTCTACATGGGATGGGATCATACATTGACGGTTGTTAGAGATTTCCCCATCATCATAGTTCAACTTCATTTGTCACTGAGTAGATGAGCTGTGAAGCACACCTGACATGGACCAGCAGGTCCCAGCGGTGGGACTGCAGCTGCAAGGCCCGCCCAAAGTCAGAGTCTATTGCGTTGGGTGAAGCTGCCAAGATAAAGCTACAGCCCTGCAGCGAACCCAAGGGCTGCACCAGTTGGTGAAACTGCTTTGAAGGTGAGCCTGAGATGATCCACAGCCCAGCTGCAGTGGCATTGGTGATGTCCAGCTGTCCAAAGAATGCAGACTATGAGGAACCAGTATTGGGAGCAAGCAAACTCCAGAATGGCTGGAAGTTGTTTAATATACACCTGCAGCTGCCCCTTGTGTAAGTATGCCCTGAAAGTGTGCTGAAGTACATACTTGTTAGTGGCAATGTCATAGACTTCCACTGAGTTGGTCAAGCCGGAGTCAGTCACACCAGCTGCCACGTAGATTTTGTCTTTGTGCACAGTGGCTCCGAACAGGGACCGGGCAGTTTTCATGGGAGCTAGCTCCTTCCACTCAAACTTGGATGGGTTGTAGACACACATCTTTTTCAGGCACTTCCTAGAGAAAGATGAGGGAGAGAAGGAGCCTTGATCTCCTGCTGAGGGGCAGCTTTGCACTGCAGGAGTTGGGGGATGTCTGCTGGGAAGAACATGGGGTGTCTAGAAAGGATTTTGCTCCTCCACATCAGCATGAGTGCCTTTGCTTGGGTGTGCACCCAAGGATGCCCATGCCTGGAGACATCATTTGTGTGTATAACACATCCCCTCCTTGGGTAGAAGTCCTAAAAGCTTGACATTGCGTTCACACAGCTGGACAGGGGTCCGTGTAGCTATCTGCCTCTCAGGACCTTGCACACAGCCATCAGACAGTGTTCCAGTGCTCCCGATCCAACTCGACACTGAAATACCATCACTAACACGCCGTGTTTCCCAGCATGACAATGTAAGGTGGGTGAGTGTATGCACACTCACACTGTTCAGACCATAATCCCATCAGAGCAGGACCTGTTCTTGCTGGATTATGGCACGTTTGCTCTGCAAACAGTCACACTTCAGGCTTGCAAAGAAATCACTGCAATGCTCCGCAAGAGAGACTTTTTCTACTGAGCCCATCTCCTGTGGGAGGGCAGCATGGGGGTCAGGTTTGATGAAGTTTTTCACCCCTGTTACAAACACCCATCTGTATTTGACTACTAGAACCACGCTGCCCCACAAGTCCACGACAGTAGACCCTCAATGTGAAGGAGCTTCCTGCTCTTCAGCGTCTCTCCCAATCTGTGGGACATTTATTTATTGTGAACAACAGGGATGATATGTTCCCTCTCTCACAAGGACAGTGCCATCTCCTCGATGTCCCTGTAGGACTCCTAATGGCTTTGGAAGGGCTGCAGCCACACATCTGAGCTGAGAGGGAAGGATCCACATAGAATCATAGAATCGCAGAATGGTTTGGGTTGGAAGGGACCTTAAAGCCCATCTCGTTCCAACCCCCCCTGCCATGCACAGGGACACCCTCCACTAGACCACGTTGCCCAAAGCCCCATCCAACCTGGCCTTGAACACTGCCAGGGATGGGGCAGCCACAACCTCTCTGGGCAACCTGTTCCAGTGCCTCACCACACTCACAGTAAAGGATTTCTTCCTAACATCTAATCTAAATCGACCCTCCTTCAGCTTAAACCCATTCACCCCTTGTCCTGTCACTGCACTCCCTGATAAACAGTCCCTCACCATCTTTCCTGTAGGCCCCTTCAGGTACTGGTAAGCCACAATTAGATCTCCCTGGAGCCGCCTTTTCTCCAGACTGAACAATCCCAACTCTCTCAGTCTGTCCTCATAGCAGAGGTGCTCCAGCCCTTCCAATCTCACACCCCTTCCAATCCTCCTTAACCCACAGCATCCAAGTTGGGGAGGTACCAACTCATGCTCCCTGCATTTCTCTTGCTTTTTGACATACTTGTCACTTCCTTTGCCACCGATGACGTAGACGAGATCCTTGTGCGATACCACTGCGTGGCCATAGACTGCGTAGGGAAGGGAATCGGCTTCACCCCACTTGAAGGACCTGGATCAGAGAAAGATGAGATGCAAAAAGGATTTGTAGCTTGCTGGGTGAGGCCTAGAGTATATGGCATTTTCCAGACCTAGAGGCGAGCACAGATCCTGACTCAAATCTCAAAAATATGAGGTTTCCAATGAGATAGGGCTCACCTAGTAAACTTCATGATCCTAAAAAAGAGGGAAAATAAAAAAGCAGAACGTCTATGCTTAATATTCATTGTTTTCCCCTACTCTTGGGCTATGTGGATACACATCCTCACTTCTCCCAGGACCTCACCTCGTATACAGGCATTACCAGCTAGACACAGATGAGACAGACATTTCTGAACTATGTAAAAAATTAAAGCCAATGTGACTTAGGGGTGCAACATCATGAGAACAAATTTCTTTTTTGGCCATTGCCTTCCACTTTCAGGTGCAATGGTTGGCCAACACTCATCAAGGACCCATGGGAGGGTTATGTCCACATTTTGCAGTGCAGGGCTGTGTTGAAGGCTCTTAGCTAGCTCCAGGGCAGGTGAGCAGGGGATGTAGCTGTAAGGTTTTGGAAACCCCAAACTGGTGCCCAAATAGGGCTGACTAATTTCTCAAGAGATATCTGTTCATGTTCATGTAGCTTAGACTCATGGCCAGTTGTCATACATGTAGGATATAGTCCCAAAGACCTGCACGTTATTTTACCTAAGAACTGAGATACCTGGGCTCCGAGTGTTTTCTAATTGCCCAACCACTCTGGGCAAATATTTGATCCCATAGACCAGCAGTTTGCCCTTTCCAGTCTTGTTATAGTTGAAATCTTGATCTAAATAATACTAGAAATACAGGTGGTGCTGGTCACACCTCTACCAGCTTCAAATCGGTATTCAAAGCACCCCCTGAGCACTTAGCGGGGGCAGACACGTCCTTTCCCAGAGTGTGCAGGGACAGATAAATGCCCCGTTCTGTGGGAATGAAACTGGTTTCAAATCTCTGCCTATAAAACAGACTTTGAAGCACATACACATCTAAATCTAGACTCAGCAAAGGCTTAACACCTACTGTTCTGCCTCTTTGGGGCAGAGAGGAGCAGTCTTTGGATGTTTCTGCTTCCTGTGAGCAGAATGGGATGGTGCCTTTTAATAAAGCTCATGACATAACATGGGTCAGAGCCCATTGTGCAAAAATAATTGTATATTAAGCCTGATATCTCTCAGAGTGGCCCATTCAGTGCCACATCTGAATACTTTCAAAACAAACTTTCCTGCGCAAAGTCATTCCTGGTGAGACCACAGTGAAGGTCACTGAACCTCCAAACTGATGGGCAAGAGCAGCTTGCTGCTCTGTACAGGTCCCATGTGAGCATCTGCTAAGTTTGGTCCCTGATAACATAGTATCCCCATTACGGCTTCCATCTCCTGGAGGTTCAATTACCATAAATGAAGCAGCTGGAGAGGTACAGCTCAGAGCCCCAGGGTACAGCTTGAGAAAGTGGTTCCAGTATCTAGATGTAGAGTTTGAACCCTGTCTCCAAAACCTTTGAGTCCCTGGAGACCTGGAGTCATTTTGCATGGCAGCTGCTTTGCCTTCTCCTGTCAACCACCACCCTCCCCACACTCGCATGTGAACACTTACAGCCGGTCATAGCACAGGACTGAATCCAAGGTCTTTTCTCCCTCTTTCAGTTCTTTCCCTCCGATCACAAAAATGGAGTTTTCTGCCTCTCCCAGGCCAAAGAGGCAGCGAGGGGATGGCAGGGGGGGCATCCCCAGCCAGTCTGCATCCAGATGGTCGTACTGAAAGGGAATACGTGGTCATTAGTGTGTGTTCACCCGGCCTATTTGCTTAGTAAAAATTGAGGTCCAGAGGCTGAGGGCAAAGTTCCTTCCTACATGCATCTTGGTCACCCCAGTAGGCACTTTCTGCAATGTCAGTCTCTGCCTGTGCCTTACCATCTGCTGCAGGATGGGGGATCTTAGTGCAAATCCAAGTCATATGTCATATGTTTTATGACAAGGCATAACAGCAGAGATGCACCAGCAGGAATAGTTCTGCTCTGTGCACCAAAGCCTTGACTTAGAACAAGCTTGGTAATCTTTGGATGAGACTCTTATGTTGGACCTATAACGGATAGTTCCTGGGACTGGAGGAGCTGAAGCACTTCCATCTTAGAAATTTTGCCTGAACCTCTTCAGCTGTAGCACATGCCACAGTATTTAATCCTGATATTTTCCAACTCTGCCAGGTAACAGGCTGGTGTTGGCAATGTTGGCTACAGACCTCACTCCCCCGAGCCCCTTCTTTTCCCACCAATTTTTCTTCTTTCTGGCAAGTGATCACTTACCATGTCCCTCCTCTGCTTCTCAAGATATTGATGTTGTCCCATATCACCTCAGTGTGTGTGAGAGTTCATGAGATGAAACACATGTGTGCCTATCTGCACGAAGGATATTTACACAATACCTATCATCTACCCAATACGGTACAACACAACTGAGATGGTGCTGCAAAGCCCAGAGCTCTTCTTGCTGGCCAAAGTGTGCCAGAGCCCCATCTGATAGATGGGAAAATGAATCCATACAGTGCTACTAGATCAGATGGCCAAATCCTTGCAAATCCTTGGATGTCTGTAGAGGAAGGCATTGCCTCATCTCCCACCGTAAAAAAAGATGTGAAAGGTTATGAGGCTGGGAGCTCTCTGGGCACCATGGTTTGATGGGACCTGTAAACTGGGGCAAAAAAAATTTAATGTAGCTCGCTAGCAGAAGAGGGACTTTGTGGGTTAATTCTGGAGTGATGTCTTACAGCCAGTTTGGCAGGACTCTGCAGGATGAAGCTGTGATGCATCATTGCCTGAAGCACTGTTTGCTATAGGCTTGGGCCAAAGAGCTTCAGCTTGCTGGGTTGCCTCCAAAGACTTGGCTTCAGCTGGGTGCCTGTGGTTATTGTCTCTTTGTAAGTTGTGGTCCACATATGTGTTATTTATAGCACAAGCCCAAGCAGCCCAGTTACCAGGATAGTTCCTGCTTCTTGATGGATTCAGCATTGTTTTAAAATCATAAATCTTAGAAGTGACAAATAAAGGATACCCTTTTCCATCCGAAATGTCAATAAAATCATTTTGTTCCTCCTAAATTTGCAAGGCCTCTGGGATTTATCAGCATTTATATATTTTGTTGTCTGTCCTTAAGTCTAAACTAACTTTCCTTCAGCAGGAGGAATGTGAAATCGAGGAGGCCGGAAGCAGAGTCAGAAGGTGTAAGATGCTGCTGCACTGACACGGTGATTCAAGGGTCCATCACACAGCTGCCTGTATACGTATATGTGAAGTTTCAGCTGAAAAAGGTTCAGAAGACTCTCTTACTGATACAGGAACCATGAACTATGTAATGGCACTGATGGCAATGAATTACACCTTTGCAAATTGATGGCACCTTCCAGCCCTGGGACTTGTCTGCACCTCCCATGCATGAGTGCCACAGCAAACTGCAAAGGGACCACTGCCCTCTACTTGTGGGGAAGGAGGCCACACGATGTCCAAGGCATTTGCCACTGAGTCAGTGGCAAAATGGGAGCTGAATATAGAAATCTTGCTGTTTGCAGCTTAAAATCACAGAGTACTTTAGGTTGAAGGGACCTCCAAAGGTCTTTCATCCAGCCCCCCTGCTCAAGCAGGTGCAACTTTGGAGTTATGGCAGGTTGCCAGGGCTTTGTGCAGTCAAATATTCAATGTCTCCAAGAATGGAGGTTTTGTGACCTCTCTGGACTCCTGCTCCAGTAGTCCACCACCTCCATTGCAAAGGTTTTCCTCCCAGCTAACTGAAATGTCCTTTACTGGAACTCCTGGCTATTGCTTCTTGTCCCATCTTTGTGCAAATCCAAGAAGAGTCTGGATCCCTCTTCTGAGTCCCCTCCTATTAGGGAGCTGCAGACACCAATGAGATCTTCCCTTCCCCTTCTCCAGTCTGATCAAACCCAGCTCAGACACTCTGCTTGTACCTCCCGTTCTCCAGCCCAGACCATCTTGATGGCCTCTGAGGTACTCATTCCAGTACCTCAATGTCTCCCTTGTACTGGGGAGACCCAGACTGGACACAGGATCCTGATGTGGTCTCACAAGTGTATGACCAAAAAAAAAAAAAATAAAAAAAAAAAAATCACTTCCTTTGACCTGCTTGGTGCAGTTGTACAGAAACAGCCCAGGACATGGTGGACCTTTGCTGCTGCTCAAGGAATTACCTTGCCTGGCCAACTACCAGACTGGTGGAGGATTGATCTCTAGGCATAGATTCCAGCTGAATATGAAGCAGCCCATCTACCTGCTCTGCGCAGCTAAGTGATGGAGCTCGCCACATCTGCTGTTGTCATCTATTGTCCAGTGTGAAGGGCTATATCTCAAACAGCATGTCCCCCGGCACTCCCACTGCCTTCCCCCTCCATCCTGCTTTCTAGGGCTGTGGGTTCTTCTCATTTCATGGGCTTCACATGGACTGCATAGGCTTCAAAGCCTGACCATTTCCAGGTCAGGACAAGCATGGTCCCTGCACACGAATCAGATGTACAGCCCTACCCATGCAACAAGGCAATGGAAGGATCAAGGAAGGTTGTATGTCTTGGCTTGGGAACTACCCTTACTTTATCCTTTCTGCCTGGACATGTTATTGTTTCTTCCCAGAAGATACGTGAGCCATGGGAGAAGAACAAAGGGATTTCCAGGTATGATGGGGAAGGACAGAGGATTTACTGTATTCCTACAGGGTCAGCAGGAAGGGTAGGTGTCTTGCACTAGCTGTCTACAGCAAAGGTGCTCTTGGGTTACAGCTCAGGTCAGGGCTCAGATTGCCTGCACACAGATCAGTCTGATCACAGATTTGGTTACTGCTGAGTTAGAACAACCATTTTTCCTGTGGAGGATCCCAAAAGACATCACTCCACGGTTTCCCGCACACATGAAAGAAATGGCCAAAACAGAGACTCTGAGCTGGCAGTAGCACACCTCCAGGGGCAAGAACAACATGGGAAATGGGGCACACATTGGTGGGTAGGGACATACCCCATGTCCTTGGAGTGTTTGCTCTGTGGCTGTAGCTGCTGCCGTTTCTTTGTCGGCACCTGGCAGAGTCACCCTTGGGGTTTGCTGGGGGTTCACAACCAGGGAACATAAAGGATGCAAAGTGGACCCCAGATCTGATGCCACTAACCTTCCAGTTAGTGTGCCCTATGGCAGCCAGGACTGGACCAAATGCAGGGTTCAAAGTGGTCCCTATTCAGGATTTGGATCAGGAAGCCTTGTCTCTATTACCTACTCCTTCAAGCCTCCTTCCTCAATGACCAGAAACCCCCCTCACTGGGATCTGCCTTAAAAATATAGAGAAGAATCTCTAGTAAAGCAATTCAGATGTTTCACCTTCATTTACAACTTTCGTTTTAACATCACATGACAATGAATATTACTGGTATCACATGGAAGCTAAAGACTGGTGATGCTGCAAAGTGGTCAAAGAAATCAAAGAAAGACAAAGCTAGTACCTGTAGGAAGTAGGAACTCATGGGGTCCTCCTTGCTGTCCTCATTGTAGTACAGTCCTCCAACAATAAAGATTTGATTCTCTTTGGTCACCAGACTGATGTGGTTCTTTGGGATTTGAGTAGACAGGGAGGCAAAATAACACTCGTTGGCAGTAGGATCATAGGCCACTGCTCCACTGTCGCTCACCATGAAAATAAGGTCCTGGAGGAACATCCCAAAGCGCATTGTGTCATTTAAGATCCCTGGGAGAGCATCCTCCTCCGTATCTTCCTCCTCATCTACTGCTCCATTGACAACATTGTCTTTTGCTTGCTTTTCACTGCTTTTCTTCACTTTCTTCTTCTTCACCACAGTGAATTTGCCTTTCTGGGCATCCTTCACCATCTGCAGTTTCTTGAGCAGCTCCGGGCTGGACTTCACCATGGCGTGCTTCTCCACGTGGTCCTTGATGTAGTCATTGGGTATGAGGCGGAAGCGGATGCTTTCAAAGATGACAGGCAAGGCCTTCTGCCGGCTCTCACGGTCCTTGGTCCCCACCCATTTCATCACTACTTCAAAGACAGTCTCCTCTTTCTCGATGTTGAGGGAGTCACTGGAGATGATTGCAATAAGCTCATCAGGGGAGAGCTGGTAGAACTCCTCGTCCCGAGAGACCAGTGCAAAGCGATCACAAATGAAATCCCGAGCTGCCACAGCAAGCCGGGCACAATCCAGCATCAAGCCCAGCCTGAAGATAGCCAAGCAGTTGCTGAGGCAGAGACGCTTCTGCAAGAAGGACACGCAGACGGTGAAGATGGAGGGGATTTGGAACATGTTGGCCACGGAGAAGATGTCCTGCACATTCTGCTCTGTGATCTCCAGCTCGGAGGTGTAGATATAATGGAGGATCTTGCCCATGACATCCGGATCAACGTCTTCCAAACTGACCTCCCTCTTCTTGCTCTCTTCCATGTCTGAGAGGAACATTGCTCGAAAATACGGGCTGCAAGCTGCCAGCACCAGCCGATGGCAGGGAAACTCCTTCCCCTTGACTTTTAAGACACAGTCCAGAAACTTATTGTGGTCCAACATGTCTTTGAGTCCATCTTGGAGGAGAGTTTGCTGGTAGAGACGCAATTCTTCCACTTGATCAAAAGGCAAACCCATAGTGAAGAGTAACCGCTCCTTTTTTCCCAATCCTTTTATATATATATATATTTATAAATATATCTATGCCTGAGCCCCTGGTAAAGAAACTTATTCGAAGCAGGTCTCGCAGGTCTCCCTTGCTTCTAGACCGTCAGCACACTGGGAATGTGAAACGCTTGCTACTGTCGCAGCTGTCTGTGTACTTCAGTTTCCAGCGTAGGGCTTTATATATAGCCACAGCGTTACAAAGCTTAAGGAATCCATACGAGAGCATGTGTAAGCCGATCACCCTTTAATAGGACACATTGGACAAGGAGGAAGGGAGGGGGCCAGGGGGAACAGCTGTACTTCCAGTCTTGATGCTTTAGGAAGGGTCTGTCAGTCCATGAGTCACTGCAGGGGGAGCAGGAGCTTTTGCTGCTGTCCCATGACGGCGGAGATGCGTGCGACCCATCGGCTCAGCCACCACACTTGGGAAACATCCTCCAGATGAATCCAACATCCAAATCTGCCTTCTGTGTCATGAATGGCAGAGCTGGGACCTTCTCCTGACACCGCTAAACTGACTGCTCCAAAACTCTGAAACCTTTTGCTGTGCTAAAAATAGACTGTGAAGTCAAAGCTGGAAAGATGTAATAAGGGAGTGTCTTATGTGGGCTTTGTGGCATCCCTGACTCCGGCCAGCTCGCTCCCAGGGCTGCTTTTCTGCACAGGTTTGTCCTTTATTCTCCTCCAGAGTCACTTTTCAGGGGTCTGGAAGGGAGTGGAAAATGAAGATAGAGCTATTTATTTACACCCTATATGGGTTATGAGACCTATGCTGGAAGTTACTTGAAAAGTCTCACTAAAGGAGGAGACTCGAGGAGCCTGGGAGAGGGGTGGCTCTGCTTTGCCTGCAATGCATGCATGGGCCCAAATGGCACAGTGTCTAGATACCTCATCATTAATAAATCCATTTTTTCCACATCTTGGTGACAGAGAGAGCGTCAGAGGCAGAACAGAAGTAAACAGAGCACAATGGTGGGCTTCGGCTGGCAGATTAGGACATCTTGTGAGTTGAGGGTCTCATGCTAAGGTCTACTGAGATTCAACACCCCCATGTTGAAGTCTAGACCTGCAGCTGGACAACTTGCCTGGCCTTGAGCTGATGCTCCAGAAAGGCTGAGGTGTCCAGCAGGTGTCAAGTCCTGCTTGCACGCCCATGGACGTCTGGAAAGTCCCATGAGTTCTCAAATGGCAGGTCCAAGTCCAGCTCTTCCCATGGAGCTCAACAAGCAGCAAATTAGTTTTAACAGACATGGGTGAGCAGAGTAGCTATAATGATTTATACCCATAGTAAAACTTATACATGAATCTGTTTTATCTCTGTTACTATGGACCCTCTGGGCTGGCTGACATTCAGTGATGGCACAGATTTAATTAATGATTTAATTAAGTCTATGCAAAGATATTAGCCACTTGGTGTATTTAAAGCCACAAAACCCCTTACCCAGGCATGGATATATTTATAAAAGTGCTTTGTGCCATAATGGTTATCTACATAAGTGGGAAGAGGGAGGGAGCTATATTGGTACAAAGCCCTTTTGTACTGGTGAAGTTCCAGCAGCATCCAGGAGGTACCAGTATAGCAGGGAAATAATCACAAGCTGTTTTTGGAGCTCACATCATAAGCTCTTCTGCTGTGCTGAGATCAGATGAACGTTGATCTTTGAACTGGGTCGAACTTCAGAAATGTTTCTCCGCTCCCAGACATCTGGGGCTGGACAACCCTGTCCTTCCCTCTCCCTTCCCTCTGCATTAGCTCTGCACTTTCCCACGTTTAATTCTACATTGTTGTGCTACCAGCTGGGATTTTTCCCCCTCTGCCTTTAATCTCCTTTGAGCCCTGCCTTGTTTTCCTTTTTGCTGTGCTGCTCCACATATGCTTCCAGCCAAGGTTTGCTTCCACATTCCTCTTGTCACGAGGTGCCACTGCTAAAATGCAGCTACAGCTCATCCCTCCCCAGAGTTGTTTCTCACTTGTGTGTCTTCCCTCATTCCCGGTTTTCATTTGTTCACAGTGGTTGGTCGTTGCCATTTTACGATCTGTTTATGTGCAGGGAAGTCAACAGGATTTTTCGGGGGCTTGGTCTGAGCCTTGCTGGACTGGAAAGCCAAGGCCACATCTGATTGCTACAGGAGACTTTTCTCAGAATGACAGCAGTGGAATTTGAGCCAATCATCAATTCTGAGCCCTCTGAAACCATTATTTCTTGTGGAGGCTTCGACCACAGTAGACTTGTCCCATCAATCTTCCATTTGCTGGGTCCAACATGTCACCACTAAAGTAGGATGGTCTCCAAGCAAGTACCAGCCAAGCTCAGAGGGATTTAGCATCTAAAAGCAGATGAAGGAACTGGTGGATGAAGTTGCTAAGCCACTATCCATCATATTTGAGAAGTCATGGCAGTCCAATGAAGTTCCCATTGACTGGAAAAGGGGAAATATAACCCCTGTTTTTAAAAAGGGGAGAAAAGGAAGATCAGGGGAAATACAGGCTGGTGAGTCTCATCTGTGCCCAGCAAGATCATGGAGCAGATCCTTCTGGAAACTATGCTCAGGCACATGGGTAATAAGGAGATGATCAGTGACAGCCAACGCGGCTTCACTAAGGGCAAATCAGGCCTGGCAAAATTGGTGGCCTTCTACATGGTTACAGTGTTGGTTGATAAGGGAAGAACAACTGACGTCATCTACCTGGACTTGTGCAAGGCATTTGAGACTGTCCGGCATGACATCCTTGTCTCTAAATCGGAGAGACATGGATTTAATGGATGGACCACTCGGTGGATAAGGAATTGGCTGGACAGTCGCACTCAAAGAGTTGTGGTTAACAGCTCAATGTCCAAGTGGAGATCAGTGATGAGTGGGGTCGGTATTGGGACCGGTGCTGTTTAGCATCTTTGTCGGTGACGTGGACAGTGGGATCGAGTGCACCCTCAGCAAGTTTGCTGATGACACCAAGCTGTGTGATGTGGTCAACACGCTGGAGGGAAGGAATGCCATCCAGAGGGACCTTGACAGGCTGGAGAGGTGGGCCCATACAAACTGCATGAAGTTCAACAAGGCCAAGTGCAAGGTCCTGCACCTGGGTCGGGGCAATCCCAAGCATGACTATAGGCTGGGTGGAGAATGGATTGAGAGCAGCCCTGAGGAGAAGGACTTGCTGGTGTTGGTGGATGAGAAGCTCAACACGAGCTGGCAGTGTGCGCTTGCAGCCCAGAAAGCCAACCATGTCCTGGGCTGCATCAAAAGAGGCGTGACCAGCAGGTCAAGGGAGGTGATCCTGCCCCTCTACTCCGCTCTGGTGAGACCCCACCTGGAGTACTGCGGCCAGCTCTGGGGGCCCCATTACAAGAAAGACATCAAGCTGTTGGGGTCACTCCAGAGGAGGCTATGAAGATGATCCAAGGGCTGGAGTGCCTCTCCTACAAAGACAGAATGAGAGAGCTGGGGGTTGTTCAGCCTGGAGAAGAGAGGGCTCCAAGGAGACCTTATAGCACCTTCCAGTACCTAAAGGGGCCTGCAAGAAATATGGAGAGGGACTGTTTACAAAGGCATGGAGTGATAGGACGAGGGGTAATTGCCTTAAGCTGAAAGAGAGTAGATTTAGATTAAAGAAAGAATTTTTTTATGATGAGTGTGGTGAGGCACTGGAGCAGGTTGCCCAGAGAAGCTGTGGGTGCTCCATCCCTGGCAGTGTTCAAGGCCAGGCTGGATGGGGCTTTGGACAACCTGGTCTAGTGGAGGGTGTCCCTGTCCGTGGCAGGGGGTGGGACTGGATTATCTTTAAGGTCTCTTCCAACCCAAACCATTCTGTGGTGCTATGATTCCATGAGATAGCCCATGTGGATGCAATAAGGGTGAGCACTGATTACAGTTATGAGTATTCGATTTTCTCAGTGAACAAATGAATGGGTGAATTGTCTCTCCCGACAGTACTCCCCTGAGAATGCTGACTGCTGTATAATAACACAGCTCTGAATGAGGTGGGCTGTTCTGAGATAGCCCTCAGCTAACTGGCTCCAGGTGTAACTGGACTCCAGCCAGTGATTTCCGATGACCAATGGTCTAAGTCAGTTATGAAGTGTGTCTCTAAGTGGGCAATAGTCCCCCCAAGACATGGGGGTGGGTGAGGATACATGGAAAGCATCCTAAGAGGATGCAATGTAGCAGGATCACTCCCTCCTGTACAAAATTTGTGAAGAAAGGTGAATGCAGGAATTACAGCCATGTCAGGCTGAACAAGAAAGTGTCCAGTGTAGGGCTATGCATTGGGATTTGTAGTTGCAATAAATAATTACTTTTCTTGGCTTCTCAGGGCAGTTTTACTAACAGGCAGGCAGTAACCAGGTCAGATGAGATACTCTTCTCCAGGAGATGAACAGTTGATAAATCCCACTGCATGGAGGCATACACTGAGGCTGAGGGTCTAATATACAATGCTGAACAGTGAGACATGGTTGAGATAGCACCACTTGGGTGCTCCTGGCCACCAGACCCCCTGAGCTTCTAACAGCAGTGATAAACGAGGGGATAACTTCAGACAAAGGGGGGCAAAGCCCAAGTTCCCCCATGAACTGTGTCTCTAACAAATCGCTCACTCAGTGTCTAAGATTAGCTCTTTCTGGCAGCTCCAGCAGATGCAGCTGCTGGGTAAATTTAGACCCTTAGTGAATGGGTTATTTTCTCACCCAGAGTATCCAAGTCAGGAGGGCAATGCAGAGTCACTGGGCTTTGCCATGTGAGTCACTCACTTCAACACCAGGAGGTGGGTGACTCTGTCCTCCCGGACACCGAGGGACCTGAGCTGAGTCACCCACAGAGACAGAGCCTTTGGTCTCGGCAGCTTAGGGTGGCTTCAGCTGCGCGAGGACACCCGTATGGAGGAGAGGCGTTGAATTTTACCCTGGAAGGAAGCACACGATGTCATAGCTGTTTTGGTGGTAAAAAATAAATCTGAAATAATGGAGATGCCAAGAAACATCTACTGAAGGTCCAGCAGCAGACCTGTGTTAGAAAGTGATGTGCCTGGCAGCTGAAGAGGGTTTGGGGATGTGCCTAGAGATGCCACCAAGGCACAATATCTGCCCTTAATTCCAACATGTTTGGTCGAGTTCCCAGAAATAAAAAACAACGTGGCTTCTAACTCAAAAACTACATGGATGACAGTATGATGGCAGTAGGCCTCTGATATTTCACCAGTACGAAGGTGAAGTCAAAATAAAGGTGAATATGAATTGAGCTGCAGCCAAACCTTCAATGTGGTGATGCCACTGAGGTGGATTTCTGTTAAACTCTTGTGTCACTATTAGGGGTGGGAGGTGAGGACCTGCACACAGATCCTTGTGTCTCTCAGCTCTGATGGCAGGGTGTCACCTACATTACAGCAGCATAACAGTGATGAGCGACAGGCACCACAGATGTCCAACATTTATTTACTACATAAATAAATGACATTTATCAGGGACTTCACAAATTACTTTGGCAGAGCTGAAAGCTGGCTAGGAACCAATCCTGTTTCATCCATAGGGAAGCCAGAATACCAGCACCAAGCATCTCAACCCACATTGCAAAGTGGTCCAGACTCTGCCCTCACCAAACATCACCATAACTCAGACATAAGGCCACTGAAAGTTACTCTAAAGTGCAAGAGAGACAGAGCTATTTTTCAGTTAGTAACTCGCCTTTTCCCCAAGGCACTGTGTACATTTATTCAATGCGCTCCCTATGCAGTGTCCCAAAGTCTGTTTCTCCAAGGAGGCTATCGTGGGCTTTCCCTCCACCACCCAGCCCCAAGTCACTGCCCTTCATTCAGGGTCTTTCTCCTTTGGCTGTACGTATGTGTGTGCTCATTCAGCCATGCAGTCACGGGCTTAGGCTGTGTGCACTGAAGTCAGTTGAGTAAAGGGATGGATGGCTGGAGATGAGCAAGAGTTGGCTACAGCATCTTCTATTCCACAGCCATGGGTAGGAATGTGAGTTTAAATCTTTGTCCATGGCATGTAAAAAAGGCAAGTGGGATTTGGTTTGAGTCCCAGGACACATATCACAGCAGGATGGTTGTGGTGGCCACATTGGTCTCGGACCCAGCAGTGGAGAGCTCTTTGGGTCTGAGTTGGGGCCTGGGGACCAAGCAGTTGTGTTTCTTCGGCACGCCCGCTCCCCAGGCGATGTGTACACAACGCGCGATGGCTGTGAAGCAGGTATGGCTCCTGCACTCTCATTAACTATGCCTGACGTTGGCACTAAATAATTTTTTTCAAGACATTTAGCACTGAAGGGACCTGTTTTGCAGAGATTGTAACAGCTATCACTCTGCACAACTGACAGTGGTGGGGAGATAATTGCCCTTCAATGTGCCATTCCTGGTCCTCCTTCCCTTTGCTATAAAGACTGTACTTATTAGCCTCTTGGTAGGTATAGATCATGCTGAACCATTTCACACTCCTTACTGCACAACCATAGACGCTGACCGCTTCTTGTGGTGAAGGAAACATGGGATGCTTGGGCTGGAAGTGACCTGGAGATGGTCTGCTCAGAGCAGGCTCAGCACCGGCTAATTCCTTTCTCATAGCTGTGTGTCTGGCCCACCCTAAAACCTCCAGCCATGGGACCTGGAGAGTCTCCTCTGGGAGACGTGGGCCATGGGTCCTGCGGGAGAGCCGAGTGCTGGTGGACCAAGTGTTATGGGAAGCAGGAGGTGAAATCTTTAGGTCTGCACAATGTCAGAGGGTCAGAAAAATGATGGGGATGACTCTTTCTGGCACTAAAGAAATGTCCTGGGAGCCTGCCTCAGCAGTCTGCCACGCATGGGGAGCCTGAGAAACGCCCACTGTTTCTTATAGAAAATCTTTCCTGCAGCACTGTGTCATATAGAAAATCTTTTCTGCAGCAATGGGGTAATCTGCACCTTCCAGGTGATTTCTGCATGGGTGAGCTACAGCAGTCCGATTGTCAGGAGTGCTTGGAGAGCCCTTGCCAGTGTCTGGCCTGGCAGTGGTGGCAGGAGGGGAGATGAGGCTTTGGGACAAGCCCCTTCAATGCCTCCCTCTACTCCGCCTTTGCTTTGTCACACTTCTCCTCCTCGATGGCCAGGATGCGCTCACGCTCTTTGATCAGCTGCACTCCACAGTATGTGATGAACCAGATGGACAAGGTGCTGACAGGGAAACCTAGAAAATGGAGGGAGACATGGTCATCTTGCTGTACCTGCTTGCCTAGCAGGGCCAGCTCTTCTCCAGCACTGCTGTGTCTCAGGAGGATTTGAGAGGTCCCACAAGTTCACGATGGCCAACAACGTTTTCCACTGTGGATCCAGCCCTACAGCTTCACTGAGAAAAGAGAAAAATTCCCAGAATCAGACTTTAGATGAAGTGGTGGCTGAACTCACAAAGGCATCATGGGCCACGGTTAATGTGGGAACATGCTGGAGTGGCTTTGAGCACTCCCTTACCTCCAAAACTCCTTCTGCCATCCAAGTTCAGACTTAGTGGTTGACTTTCTGCCCATTCAACCTGCCCATGTCCATCGTTGTTCAGCACTGTGACCTTCTGGAAGATTTGTGCCCCACTGATGCTGAGGGTCAACCCCAGCCTTGTCCCATACCTAATGGGGACACAGTGTGTGCCCAGAAAACACATGTTTTTGTCACCTAGGTAAGTGACTGAGAGCCAGGAGCTCTCCCTCCATTTGGGAAGGGTCTGACGGCATTTGTAACCATGAGTCTGGTATCCACAGCAGAGGGGAGACACAGGTTTTGTACCTGCTAAAACAGGACCTCTGAAATGAATAATGCAACCAGCAAAAGCCAGCTAGCTCAGCGGGCAGGCATTTCTGGCACACTGAGCCCAGAGCGTCACATTATCCATTTCCTATGCCAGCCCCGTCCCAGAGGGGGCTGAAGGATGTGGGCTCCTGATGGCTATTTATACCCTGGGCTGCTCAAGAAGACTTCAAAATAGTGCCATCATCCACTGATTTAAACTGTACAGATCAGGTTCATTAGGAGCCTACGACAAGGATTTGTACCTGTCACCTTCAGGTTGACGCAGGAGCAACTGCTAAAGCAAAAGGAGCTTTCTCCAGCAATGGGACCATTTCACAACCCACCTTGGTGGGGCAAATGTGACCTTTGTGTTGCTGCAAGGAGTCTAAATCACAGCGGCAGGCTGTGCTAGGAGCTGTACAAGCACACCTGGAAGGCAGCTCATACCCCAGAGAGCTCACACAAGAAGGATGGGAGCTAAGAAACAGCTTCCTGCACTTTTTGAACAATAATGAAGAGCCTTGAGAGCAGCCACGTAACAAGCCAGGGCACCAAGAGGACTTGGAAGTCCCAGTTCTCAGCTCCCCTACCAGTGTCACCCCATTAAGACAAGGGTGCCTTGATGGGGAAGGCTGGTAGCACCTTACCCGTCAGAAGGAGTCTTTTGGTGACCAGAAGTGCAAACTCCAGGCTGTTGAGGGCTAGGATGTTGTAGAGGACGATGGCCCAGAAATTTGCTGCCCCAAAAACTGCCCTAATCCGTCGAGACATGGCCGCTGGCATTTTGGCCTGTGGAGGGGAGAAGAGCAGAGAGTGAGAAAAAACCATGGCTGTAAGGAAAGGGGATGCACTGGTTCAACTCTAGCCAAACTCCAGCTTGGATGACAGAGGCATAGGCAAAAATTAGAGCAGCCTTTAGTGTCTCTGGGATGAAGAATCATAAGGACAAGTCAAAACTTCTGCTCTGCTACTGGACTCAGATGCATTTGGGACTCTGGACTGGTGTTTCAAGGTCCCATGAGCAGGGGCAAGATGTTATGCATGGTTTCAAGCTAATTGTAAAGGGCTGAGTACTGCTCTCTTCATCTGTTGCCTTGGGTAAGCCATTCCTCAAGACAGATGGATGCTGTTGTATACCATGATTATTATTAGCCCTATGAGCAAATCACTCCCAGCTCCTGTTAGAAATTGTTTCTTAGGAATTAAAAAAAAAAAAAAAAAAAAAAAAAAAAAAAGAGATAACTGAAAACTAGTGACGGCAGCAGAGTGAAATTGTCACTGGCACATAATCCTCAGGAGCAGCTGCTGCGTGTGGAGTGGGGAAGTGTTTTCTAGCAATCTTCAAAGAGCACGATGAATCCCCAGGCCACTTAGTGCTGAGAATTGCGGTGCCGCAGGGAAGGAGATTTCACTGCCTGCAAATGCTATAATCTGATTAGAAGTTCAATGAGGAGAGCAAACAGGAGGACTGGTCTCCGAAGTTTTTCTTCAAAAAGAGTCTACTGAATGAGTTTAGGACATCAGGACTTTAGGTTGGGCAAAACAAGCAACAGAATTGTTTCCAGGATGGAGTTTCCTAAGCTTTTCTTCCAATGTGTCCCCAAGGCACCTTGGTCCCAAACAGAGATGGGGCACTAAACTTTGGAGTGGTTTGAAAATAATTCATGCTAGTACCTAAACATTTGATTTTATCAGAAATCAGATCAAAACCACTCAGAATGCCAAGATGTTTTGCAGAAGAAGAACAAATCATTTCCATATGGAAATGTATAAACATTTTCCCACGGATAGACCTCAGATTTTGTGTCTGTCTGTAGTACTTTGATGCCTCCGTGGGGCTGCATTCCTTGTTCTCTTGGACCTCTATTTTTCCTCTGAAAGCTCTACACCCAACCTAAATTTCCCATGAAGCATCATAGGGGCAGATGTTAATTTGCTCTGGGTGGGTGACACAGTGTATAAAATGAAGGGTTACAGAGCACCAGGACTGTGCTTCCTTTTCACAGTTGACCACAGGAGAGATCTTCAGGTCTCCAGGCAGTATGCCTGGACATGGAGCTGCATGGCATCATCAAGGATGTTGCTTTTCAGTCTCAGCTGAAAATGGATCTTGTATAAACAAGTTTGAGCTCTGTACAGTCATGGATGTTTTCCAGCAGCGGATTTGGCCCCAGATCCATTGATCTTCCCCCATCCACTCGCAGCCCAACTCCTCACCTCCAGTTTGGCAAAGGGTTCCTGCTGGAAGAACTTCTGCACCCAGAGCTCAAAGTTGAGGCCAAAGCAGTTGAAGACAGACCAGATGTAAACGATCTCACAGGGCCCCAGCCACAGGGTGGTGACAGCAAAGGTAGCGATTGTGGCCATGAGCTCCTTCATGATGTTGTCGTGGTTCTCTCCAATGTGGTCATACACATACCTAACAGCCAAGGAAAGTGGTTGGTGCTCCCCATAATCAATGAGAGCCCTCTGGAGTCCCTCCTCCCACACTGACCCACCAGGAAAGATGTTTTGGCTGACAGCTTCTAGCAATAAAGTGATTTTCACTACAGTCCAGCTACATGTAGCTTGTTTTCCTCACAAACCTATAGCTCCTTAAGGACAAAATACCACCCTTTCCCCCTCTTGCAGGTAAGGGGTTGATAAAATGTGGGAATCCATAGAGCTGCAGGCTACCTCATGCTTGCTGGTGTACAGGATTTCAGCATGGAGGAGCCACCACCTTCAGTATAGGTTTGCTGGTGTTTAGTCATAGCTGAAGAGAGCTGAAGGGCTGAGGGAGATGTAGATGGAGCTCAGGCCACCCTTGTTACCCAGGATGTAGGAGACCTGGGCTCAATACCCCTTTCCTCCTCGTGGAATATGAACCTGACTCTTCCTCCCTTGAGGGAACGCTAAACCCACCAGACTTAAAGGGTTTTCTGGGACAGGACTCATTTCTGACTTTGGGGGAGGGCTGTTGCACTTTGTGGTAATTAATTCAATGGTCTTAGGGATAAACAGACCAAACATGACTTCATGCCTTAGTGGGATTCACCCAGAAGAGAGGACACCCCAGCTTTGGGATGAACAGCATTTAATGCTTCATTGTTACATGATGAAAGGGACGACCCTGAACCAGACTAGAGATGGTTGATTAGACACTTACTTGCACAGCCAGTCATTAATCCCTCTGTCAAAATGCCTAAAATGCAGATGATAAAAAGCACATTAGAACCATGTTCACAGCAGTTCTCCATGCTCCTTCCTGGAACAGGTCCCACTGCTGATGTGGTCATAACCTATCTTATCCATTGCTTCCTGCCCAAGAATATTTCCCTGGGCTATGGCCAGGTCTAGACTGTGGGTTCAGTATAGACTGTTCAGTGTAGGTAGTCTCCAACTTACAGACCAGCTGCTCAGAAGCACAGCCCAGACGTCCTCCCCTCCATGCACATTTCATTCAGGTCAAACATGCTGTCTCTCTTCATCAATGCGTGTGAGGTACTCACGTTTCTGCGAAGACGTAGAGCATGGTGATGCATTTCGGTGGCTGGGGTGGGTCTAAGTGGTCCAGTCTAGCAATGGTGTTGATGACCCCAAACATGACAGCAGCTTTCACCCAGTCGTACACCAAATTGGAGTAGGCCAAGCCAGCTGGAACAAAAATGAGAATTGAACTCATGAAGAGGAACACAGGATGTACCGACTTCAGGACTTTGGGGAACGTCATGTCCCTTCGGACCATGTAGTCTATTGCAATAAAAATATCATCAAGAGGACAATGCAATGATGTCTTGGACCAGCAAAACTTTTAAAACTAAGTAGCTTTTTAAGAAGCTTGAACTAAAGAACAATATTTTCTTGTGGTATTTGGGAGTAAACTGATTATTAGTCCGGTAGTTCAAGAAAGTCATAGAGATCTCATTTCTTCCAGCACAAGATCTTTCCTTCCCTCTAAGCCTTGTTAACCTATGACAAGCTCATCACAGTTCTGGACTCTGACCTTTGAGGTTTTATTGACACTTTCATCGAAATGCCCCCCACCACAGCTCCTTGTGGCCATAGATGTAACATTGATACTACAGCAGAGCCAGGGCCAGAATCTCTGGCTGGAGATGTATCTGACACTGGAAGATGAACCCTGCAGGAACAAACACGAGAGATTTCAAATTCCTATACAAACAGAAGCTGAAATGCCCCCATCTTGGTGGGATTCAGCTCACAGATTAAGGACAATGCAGTGCCTTGATGTAAGCTGTGCCTGAGCTCCCACTCTGGACAAGACAGATCTGGTCAATAAAGTCAGCAGAGCCTGTAGAGGAGTTCAGCTCCCTCTGGAGTAACACATATGTTTGGTCAGTCCACCAAGATCTCTTAGGGCACCCTAAATCAGTGCTAGTGCCATTCTAGCTGCATTAGGATTTTCTCCTGGCCTCCACCTGCCACTCTGGAGAGACATGGGGCTTCTCCAGCCCCTGTTTGCCCTGTGCCAGCCCCGTGTGGATGTCAGATACCCTATGGCATCTCAAGTGCTGCCATCAGATGTGTATGTGGCCAGCAGAAATCCTGCATCCAGCTGCCAGCTGAATGCCAGCACTGCTACCACTACTCATCCTAGGAGTTTGGCTTCTGGAGGTCCCTAGTCCAGCCCTGCCCAGAACACAGTCAATGTCAAATGGAGATCAGGTAGCTCTGGACCTTGTCCATTTAAGCATTGAATATCTCTGGTTTTGGAGAATATATAACCCCTTTGGGTCCCTCTTTCAATGTTTGACTTTTTCTTAGCATCATACAATCACAGAATGGTTTGGGTTGGAAGGGACCTCAAAAATTGTCTAGTTTCAACCCCCTGCCATGGGCAGGGACAACCTCCACTAGATCAGGTTGCCCAAAACCCCATCCAGCCTGACCTTGAACACTTCCAGGGATGGGACATCCACAGCTTCTCTGGGCAACCTCTGCCAAGGCCTCACCACCCTCTTTGTAAAAAAATTCATCCTTTAAACTAAATCTGCCCTCCTTCAGCTTCAGGCCATTCCCCCTTGCCCTACCACTCCATGCCCTTGTAAATAGTCCTTCTCCAGCTTTCCTGTAGCCCCTTTAGGGACTGGAAGGTGCTATAAGGTCTCCCAGAGCTTTCTCTTCTACAAACTGAACACCCCCCAATTCTCGCAGGCTTGTCTCCATAGGAGAGGTGCTCCAGGCCTCGGATCATCTTCATGGCCTCCTCTGGACTCACTCCAACAGGTCTTGTCCTGGGCACCCCAGAGCTGGATGCAATATTGAAGGTGGGATCTCATGAGAGCAAAGCAGAGGGGGAGAATCACTTCCCTCGAACTGCTGGTCATGCTTCTTTTGATGCAGCCCAGGACACAGTTGGCGTTCTGGGCTGCAAGCGCACACTGCTGGTTCATGTTGAGCTTCTCATCAACCAACACCCCCAAGTCCTTCTCCTCGGGGCTGCTTTCAATCCAGAGTCGTTGAATACCTCAGCCTTCTTCATAACCCAGGGTAACCAGGTCTCCCATTTCCTTCTGGAGAGGGCCCATGTTTTCCCTACTCTTCCTTTTATCACTGACATACCTATAGAAACTTTACTTGTTGCCTTTGATGTCCCTGGCCAGATTTATCTCTACCAGGGCTTTAACTTTCCTAACCTGATCCCTGGCTGCTCGGAAAATGTCTCTCTGTTTCCACCAGGCTACCTGCCCTTGCTTCCACCCTCTGTAGGCTTCCTTTTTGTGTCTGAGTTTGCCCAGGAGCTCCTTGTTCATCCATGCAGGCCTCCAGGTGTTTTTGTCAGACTTCCTCTTTGTTGGGATGCATCGCTCCTGAGCTTGGAGGAGGTGATTCTTGAATACCAACCAGCTGTCTTGGGCCCCTCTTCCCTCTAGGGCTTTGTCCTATGGTACTCTACCAAGCAGGTCCCTGAAGAGGCCAAAGTCTGCTCTCCTGAAGCCCAGGGCAGTGAGTTTGCTGTGTGCCCTCCTTGCTGCCCTGAGGATCTTGAACTCTGCCATCTCATGGTCACTGCAGCCAAGGCTGCCCTTGAGCTTCACATTCCCCACCAGCCCCTCCTTGCTGGTGAGAACAAGGTCCAGCATGGCACCTCTCCTCATTCACTCCTCTATCACTTGGAGGAGGAAGTTATCATCAAAGCATTCCAAGAACCTGCTGGATTGCTTGTGCCCTGCTGTGTTGTCCCTCCAACAGATATCCGGGTGGTTGAAGTCCCCCATGAGGACCATGGCTTGTGAACATGAGGCTGCTCTTGTCTGTCTATAGAAGGCCTCATCTGCTCAGTCTTCCTGGTCAGGTGGCCTGTAGCAGACCCCCCTCTATAATATGTCCCCTGTCCCTGCCCTCCCTTTAATCCTGATCCATAAGTCATTGACATAGAGGGCGACACCCTCTCCTCGTCTCCCCTGCCTGTCCTTCCTTAACAGCCTGTATCCTTCCATTCCAACACACTAATCACAGGAGCCATCCCACCACATCTCCATGATGGCAATAAGATCGTAGCCCTGCATGCATGTGCACGTGTCTCACTCCTCTTGTTTATTCCCCACGCTACATGCGTTTGCATATAGCAATGGGTCTTGCTACACCTTGTTCATTGTGTCCTGCTTCTTCCCTGCCAGCCTCCAAGAAGAGTTCACCTTCTCTACAACTCTCCTTTAGGTAGTTGAAGACAGCAGCTACAAATCCCCTGAGCTACCTTCTGTACAACTGACACCCTGTGGCCATTTCAGTGGCTCACAAACAGCCATAATGGGTGGCCACCTGTGAAGGCATCTGAGATACCAAATGTTTCTCTTTCAATAGCATGGGGCTGACATTTGGAGGTTCTGAGCTCCCTTCCAGTCCAAACAAAGGAAATGGGAACGGCTTGGTACTCAGCATCTTCAACCCCAAGCCAAACAATTCATTGCACAACCCTATGAGTGTGTCAAACCAATGCCACCTGACAGACCCCAGCCCTGTCACATTGTGGTTAGGAAGAAGAGGAGCTTTACCCAAACCTGTCCAACATAGGCGTTGACTAGGCCTCTTAATAGAGATGGACAGAGATCTGAATCGCTCATCTCTACCTTGAAGATGAGTACGGATGTGAGCGTGTCCAAGCATGGCCACTCACCCAAGGACCAATCGGAGAGGCGGTTCATGAACTTCAGGTCAGAAGGAAGGGTGAGGATATAGAAGAAGTGTAAGAAGATGTCCACAGCAATTATGGCCCCCACGTGGAGGAGAGCATGGACTCGGATATTCTTCATCTCGTCATCTTTGCGTCTCAGCTCTCGGGTGCTCACCTGCCGGGATGGCAAACCAGGAAAGGGCTAAGCTGAGAGGATGGGCAGCATGTTCCTCCATCCAGAGAAATGGTCAAAGTCCAAATGGGGACTCAACATTTTCCTTTAGAAATCACACCATGGACTGCATTGCCCAACTGTCCATTGATTAAGGAAGACCCAAGGGACTAGCTCAGGTGAACACATCCACAAGGAGCAGGACACGTCCCACCCACAGCATCCCCCCAACACCCCAGCCTCAGTGCTGAGCACGGCAACAATGTACCTCCTGGATCGCCCACCTAGCAAAGGCTGTTCCCATCACTGGGGTTTCCAGAAGAGCAGGCACATGGTGTGACACAGCAGTGACAGGTCTGGCTGCACCTAAGGGACCCTAGGTGCAGTGAAAACCGTACTGACCAGGGAGGTGGGGGTTATGCTCTTTCTGCAAGGATGTGTTCAGAAAGTCAACTTTGCTTAAGGGTGGCCCCTTGCACAGGACAATAAGGGGGAGCAAATTCCCATACCCATCACACCTACATGATACCACAGCCTGCAGGGAAGGACATCTGCATGCCCAGGAGAAGCTGGGAGCAAGGCTGGAGTCTCTCCCACCTGACAGCTCTGCCAGGACCAGATGCCTATCTTTGGCCAGGGTTATCTGGGAGGAAGAGGAGGATGACTGATGGTGTCTGAAGCTTCTTCTGCAGACACCTGCTGTAAATGAGAGGGAGAGCTGCTCGAGGGGCCATCCTGAATCAGCTGGGACCTGATCAATGGGGATTTTGTCCCTGCTGTGTCCTGTACAAACAGGGGCCGGGCTTTGCCTCCAGGAGCTGTCATGTCTCTGGCCATTGTAATATGAAAATCATCAGAGCAAGCTTTCAGGATTACACTGGGCAGACTGATGTCCTCGCTTCCCTGCATCGCTGTAAAAATTGCTGCTGTATTCAAAATCCTCTTATGTTTCTTACTTTCCCTTTATTCCCTGAGAGAGGTGGGAGCGCTCCCAACATAATCTGCAGGCTGCCGCACCAGCCCCGTCATCAAATCCAGATGATTCCTGAGAATTAAAGCCTTTGCCAGATTTTTTCATGTCTGTTATATGCCAAGTGCTTTAAGGATACAAAGAGGCCACTAGGCTCTGAGCTGAAGGAGAAGCTGAAAGAGGACAAGCTCTGGCATGGAGACACGCGAGACAACATGGGGACCCCATTTCCCACCCATCTCCATGTCTGTGCATGGTGGCAGTACTCTGCCACCACCCCTTTGGGATCAGGGCTATGTTCCCCACATCCCCAGCCCTACAGAACTGAATTAGATCCCCTCATCCTAGCAAGGAAGATGCTTTTCAGCTGGAATGGGGCTGGCCAAGCCCTGGTACTGATGAGTTCCCACCATACATGGGGGTGCAAGGGCTCCACCAGGACATAGCACCAGTAGGAGCCAAAGAAACAGATCCGTTCCCTAACTGGACCATACACCCCACCCTGGGGAAGGGAGTCCATCTGCCTGCCCCCGTAATTGCTGTTGGGTAATTAGGAATTCACCTCTGCAATTAGCTGCAGCTCCAGCAGTGCAGGGGGGGTAGCTAGCCAGGAGATGGCAGTGGTGGCTAGGCCAAGACAGGACCCCTGGCCAGGGCATGGGAAGGGGATTGGGGACTTACTCCTTGTGCCTTTGGGGGTGAGCATTTTAAGCAGCAGAGGGGGGGAATGCTCATTAAGTGGCTATAATCATCATGGTTTGGAGCTGTGCAAAAGGAACAGGACCCTCCAGATCAAGCCTTGTAGGGGTGGTGGGAGTTCAGGTCTTGGAGACATCAGCAGCTTAATGCCCTGGTTTATAGATACCTGGTTGCAGTGTTAGAAGCATCTCATAGGAAAGACTGATGGAAACTGGGGAAGGAAGAGGAACATGGTGTGAGGAGGGCAGCCCAGGGCGCTGCACCCGCTCCAGAGGGGCTTGGACAGTGGGGCTGCCGGAGCTATGCTTGCCTGGACTTCAGCCTGACAGATAAGACACAACCGGAAAGATGAAGCCTTAGGATGAAACATTTCTTCCAGCAACCTGGGGAGAAGAACCCGGCTGGGTCCTGGTCATTCCCAGTGCTTGTCTGCTGAGAACGGGGTGCTGGTGGACCTAATGCATATGCACTGTGAGCATTGCTCACGGGGTATGATATCAGAGCTGACCTTGTGATCTTCAGGATCAAATGCTATAAAAGTCCGTTTAAATAGATCCTGCAAGACCCAAGGGATCGCAATCTTGCACTCTCATCCTTGCAGCATACAGCATGACATTGTTAATGCCCCAGGTGAACCAGCTAGCAAGGAGTAGGACTTGGACTGGGGCTCATCCTACTCCCTGGAGGAAACGAGACCAGTGCAGACCCTTTCTTAGGCAACCACTACCAGCCCAAAGTTGGAGAGAAGATGCTGGGCTGGGTGGATCTTTGGTCTCCTCCTCACCGGGGAGGCTCTGGCTGCTCTTCCCTGCCCTGGGCTGTTTTTTCTTCTGAATTCACAAATGTTTTTTTCCGAAACGCTCTTGCACCCAGACATCAATTGGGGTCCAAAAATTCAATGTAGCTTTTCTTCTTTAAAAGGAAACAAAGGGATGGTGACAATTCTTCCCAGCACCATTGCTGACCAAGCAAGAGGTCCTTCCCTTAGCAAGCAGTACCAGTTTGCTTTGATGACCAAGGTTGATCATTGGTGTAAAGGGGTGGGAAGATGGTGTATTGGAATGGGAAGAGTGGGGAGGGAAGAGCACTTTGAGCACTGCTGTTTGGCTTGATCTTTGGATGTAAAACAGCCACAGAGATTGGGCTGTCCCAGCCTAGGCTTCTGCTGATGTTTTCCAGGACTGTTTGGTATCTGCTCTTCAAAAAGTCCCCTTGGTTCTGTGTGATACAGACAAAGACTTGGGGCACCAGGGTATTTCATGGGGAGCAGGGGAAGCCCCTCCTTGTTGAAACAGAGCCTTCCACCCAATCTTACTCATTTCTAGAGAAATAACTTCATCTTAAGAAACACAGACCAACTCCATAAATTCATGCTCCTTGGGCTAACAAGCCGGATGGAAACATGAGACTTCCCTTGCTCTCACAGCCACCAGCATGCAGAGGTCCCATGGATGGGCACCACATGTCTGGCTCTCACCACAGCCTCCTAGCACCACACAGTGGGTCAGCATGGAGCTGTGCATGGAAATTGGGGCACTGAGCCGTGCAGGTGTTCAGCAAGAAAGGACACGAGCTGAACCGTCCCCTCCTCATCCCAGCATGCTGCTTTCACCACAGCAATGTCTCTCCTCCTGTACTGATCAGTGGAAATGGCCAAAAACCCAAAAGGGAAGCTTAAAACCCCATCAGATTATGCCTTTTCCCACAAAAATCATGGCATCATTGTGCAGCCCTGACTATGGCCACAGACTCTACCTGACAACAAGACGCTCTATAACTGTTTGCACCTTCCCTGTGGCCAACAGTAGGGATTTTTGTAGGCACTAAACCCAAGCAAAGAAACTCAGGGAGAGGTCCTCCTCCAGCCCGGCCACAGGAGCACTCACCTGGGCATGGAACTGGTCAAACGTCATGACAGGCCCGAAGAAGAAGAAGGGGAGGTAGAAGTTGTACTTGAGGAGGTCAAAGATGGAATAGATGCCCTCTTTCCTCTCAGAGCTCTCGAGTGCAAAGCTCATGCAGCGCATGATGGTGAAGCTGCTTCCTCCATAGAAGAGGACATCTTGAAGATCAAAAGCTCCCGTTACAAACCCACTCTGGATGAGAAACAAAGAGTTATCACCAGGAACGTGGTGTCACTTCTGTGCTCTCTCGCTTTGTGGAGGACATCACTCCCGGGGCAGAAGGCAAAGCCTCTACTTATGCTCCAAACCCAATTGTCCCTGGAGCTAATGAGCCTTGCTGTTGGAAGGAGAAAACTGGGGCTTGATTTCCTAGCTGGCTTCTGCATCTCAGAGGAGCTGGATAGTGGTAGATCCTCTTGGCCATGTCTTCACCAAGCAGCTGTGGGTCACACAGGCTTTGGTCTGTGGTGGGAATGTCACCCTGTGGCAGGGACATAATCCTCCCCAGGAGGTGAAGGAAAGCCAGCATGAGCCTGATGGAGAGGTGGGAGTGCGTTTCAGGAGGTAAGCAGCAGACAAGGACAGGCAGCACTGTCCTTCAGAGGGACTGAACAGCTTTATAAGGTCCTTCCTAGGCTTCTCTCCACTCACCAGTGAGAGAAAGCCTTAACTGGGCAGAGACCTAAGAGACAGGCACAGGCATCATTGAACCCATCCCAGCACTTTTACAGGTGGGGAAACCGAGGCACAGGGCAGGAACACGTCTTACCTGGCTGACAAGCTGTTGCCTGAGCAGCAAGGAGGACTCGGGTGTCCTGAGCTTTGGCCCAGCGTGAAGCCACCAAAACACAACATAGCCCCCATGGGGTTATTCCCAAGCTCAGCGGCACAACAGTCCTCTCCCTCTCAAACCCTGTGGGAGCTCTGACACAGCCAGGAGAATTCCCCAGGGTTTGGGGGTGCCCCGGGATCCCTCCCTGGGGATAAACCCAAGGAGAGGGACTCAAGTGGGCTGGAAATGAGGTAGACAGCTGGTCCGAGTCAGCACCTACCTGCCAGGAGCTGAATGGCTCCACCTTGAATGAGGCGAGACAGCAAAGCCCAGCCACATAGCAGAGCCACTTCTGCTTGGCCAGCGCAACAGAGTAGAGGACAAGGCAGTGAGAAAGGATGATCATCAGGTAGACGAGTCCCATGCTGCCCAGCACGGCCAGGATCCCATAGAGCATGTACACCACAGCCCGGTGCTGCGAGAAGAGAGCGGCCCCGACCCGTGGTCAGCTTGGTGAAAGCCCCAACCCTGCTCCCCCCATCCTAGAACGTCTCCTAAGCCCCCTCCACAGATCCCAGGTCACCCTGGTGCTTTCAAATCCATCCCTCCACATCCCTGGCTCACCTGTGGCACCGCCATGGAGCAGATCTTGCCAAAGAGGACATGTCCTGAGAGGGCGAAGATGATGACGTTCCTGAACGAGGTGAACCACATCACCCACTCGAAATCAGCCACGTCCTGCAGGAGCAGCACCGGGTACCTTACTGCCCCCAGCCCTCACATCTCTGCCCCAACACCCATCTGGAGGGGAAACCACACAACTTTCAGAGCCTTTTCTTCCCATTTTCCACCCAATGGCTCCTGAGCACTTCAGCTTGGTCATAAAACCCCAGGGAAGACACGCAGAGGTTGCCTGCCTCGCTGCGCACAAAGCAGAGCATCCACTGCGCTGCAGGGCTGATCTTTTCATGACTGCTTCTTTAGGGAGAAAAATATGAGTCACGTGGACTTTGCAAAAGTGTGTCAGCAGCAGAAAACCAGCTCTGCTTCTCCAGCGGTCAGCACCGACCGTATCACCGGTAGCTAGAAAAGACCGAGTCCTTCCTCCGCTTACCATCTTCCTGCCGAAGTAGTGCCAGCCCGGCTTTATGCCGTCCCGAAAGGCCTTTCTGTTCATGCTGTCTGCAAAAGAACCAAAGTGACGGGCAGAGAAACAGCTCTGGGACACGGGGTCCGGGTTTCAGCAAGGCAGGGAGACTTCCTCACTGTGATGATGAGCCATCAGGGCTCAAACACCCCATCCCAAAAGCGCCTCATTCCTATGGATAACCATAGGAGTCAGGAACCTCAACTCTTTCCGCACGACTCCCCAGCAAAGCCTTTGGGCAGTGCCACATCCCAGAGACCCCTGACTGATCCCACGTAATTTTCATTTATTTGGGTTTTCAGGCAAAAAAATTGGGAACCAGCCCTATGTAGGCAGGGTAGTTGCCTGTTGCGGGCACTGGCCGGAGAGCTGAGACATGCCATGCCCTGAGCCATGGAAATGGAGACAAGAGGGTAACCAAGCAAAAAGGCAAAAAAATCCTTTTTGAATTCTTGCAAAGGATTCCCAAGTTGTTCTCTGCAAAAATAAAAGCCAAGGATCTGCTGCTGGTATTGACAGCCACCTTACATCCATCCTCCCTCCCAGGACCCCCTCCCTCCACAGGGGATACGATGGGGAGTGTTACCTCTAGATGCTTCAAAGATCCCGCTGCCGCTGTACACCACGGCACACGTCACGGCGAGAGCGTAAAACCCCAGTTCGTAGCTGGGGAGCATTGTTTTCACCCCCATGGCGGCAGGTTAGCACCCCAGCTGCTGTGGGGGATCCAGACCTGGGAAAGAGGAGGAGGAGAGAAGGAAAAAAACCCCAAGGGTGAGGTCTCACTTGCCACCCCACCTCTCAAGCACCCTAAATTGTTGCTGTTTCTCAGCAGCTCTGCTTTGTGGGCTTCCTTGAAGGCTGGTAGCTAAAGAGAAGGAGAAGATGGTATCACCTGGAGCTGATCCCTGGGTCACAACTCAGGTGTGGGGAGCCAGGCTGCTGCTGAGTCCTGCTGCAAAACCAACCCAGGAGCCAGGCACTGGGGGCAGCTCAGCCGGGTGGTCCTGCGAAAGGGCTTTTCCCCGAAATTTGCATCCATCCCAATGTTCAGAGATGCTCTGGAACACCAGCCACCTAGGATGGGGTTCCTCCAGCGTGTCTCTGATGCCCTCCCCCAATCCTAACTGGATCCTTGGAGGGCATCCAGGATAGAGCACAAAGATGCCTGTGCTGGAGGGGATGTGATGGGATGCTCCTACACCCCTGCTCACCTTCTGCTGCGGTTTTGCCCAACCTCGAGCTTTCGGGGGGCTCCTAAAGCCCCGTGGCCCCAAACTGCTCCCAGCCACGAGCCTTAGCACCCCGCAGGCATGGCTGACCCCCCCCCCCCCCCCCGGCCGCTCTGCCCAGCGGCATCGGCAGGGCTCGGGGGATGCCGACGTTCAACTCCGCAATTAGCCCTGGACTAATTACTCCTGCCAAGGCTAATTAACCCCGGGGCGACGTACCCTTCAGGCCGCCCCGAGCTCTGCAGCCTCCCGGCTGCGTGTCCGGCAGCTGCTAAAAACGCAGCCGGTGTGCGGGGGGGGGGAGAGGGCATCCTCCTCCGGTACTCATCCTCCTCCTCCGGCACTGCCACCCACCCGTGGACATCCCCCGCGGGTGGGCGCAACCCCCCGCGACGGCGCGGGGCTCTTTGAAGGGAATGAGGAGCGTAACCCTGCTTTTAGGCAACAGTAAAATGCGACCCGGTCACCCTCTGCTTTCGCATCTGCATCGCAAAGCTTTTGCCGTGGGTGCTTATTTCATTTCTATTTATTATAAATTTTTTTTTTTTTTTTTTTTTTTTTTGGTCACTGAATTTTATAAGAGCTGGGGGAAGAAGGGGGGGTCGTTGGCAGCGATGCGAGGTGACCCCATCTTCCCCTTTGCCCGGCGGGAAGGGTGTTCTCCCGGGCTGGGCACTGCCCCGGGGGGGCGGGGGTCGCCCCGCGGCCGCTCCCCCCCGTACGGAGCCGCTGCGGACGGGCGCGCTGCCGCCGCCCTGCGGTCCCCCTGCGGCGGGAGGGCACTCGGGGAGATGGCTTTCGAGAGTCTTTTTTTTTCTCCTTTCCTTACTTTTCAAGGCTTTTCTTTTCTTTTTTTTTTTTTTTTTTTTTTTGGGGGGGGCGGGGGGGGGGGGGGGAAGTGCAAGACCACCCCGCAAATGAGCCGGGTCGAGGCCGTTCACGGCCCCCGGTTGCCGCTGGGGACCCTGCGGTGGGCGAGGGGTGCTGGCGGGGGGACCCCTCGGATAATTTTTAACTCTCTTCCCGGGCTGTCGAGTCAGGTGCATCGGGGGGGGCCCAACACAGCCCCCCCCCCCCCCCCCGCCCCTCCCCAGCTCCGAACCACCGCGGAGCAGCAGCATCCTCATCCCCCCCCCCCCCCCCCCAGCTCCTCTCCGCCGCCCCCAGAGGTGACAAAAAGCCTCGGGACTGCGGGAACAGCGTGTTGGCCCCCCCCCCCCCCCCCCCCCCCCCCCCCCCCCCAGCCCCCCATCGCTCCCCGCTACTGACCTTGAGCCCCGGGGCCGCGGGTGGAGGTGGGCGAAGGTGCGGGGATCCAGCGTCCGGCACCGCGACGGGGGGCGGCAGGAGGGGGGGGAACAGGGGGTGGGGGGCAAAAGGGACGAAAGGTTTTGGGGGCAGTTGGCCTGCCCTACAGCATCTCTCAGCCCGGCTTGCGGGGGGCGGTCGGGTGTATTTTTGGGCTGCCGTCCCCCACTTTGCCCCCGGAGGAAGTTTGGCCGGGAGTGGAGTGGAGCAGGCGGGAGGTATTTTTATTTTAGAGCAGCACTGCAGAGGGGGGCTGGTTCAGGAGCTGTCTGTCACGGCAGCTGCTGGAGAGGACCTGTGCTGGCTGCCAAAGCTGTCCCCGGGCCAGGGAACGCGGCCACGGGAGCCCCGGGGCACGGCAGCCCCCACGCAAGGACCGGTTCCCTCCCAGGGGTGTTTCGGTGCCCCTCTTTGAGCCCGGCAAGGGAGGGAGTAGCCTCCATCATCTTGTGCAGGAGGGGAGGCAGCTATGACTGCATGGGGATGGGGAAACTGAGGCACGGAGCCAAAAGGTGCGATTCCTTCCCGGCTCAGGCAGTGTTTAAATCAGCACAGGGCTCGAGGGTTACAACATCTCTACAAACCATCTTCGGGGGCTCCTTCCCCGCTTTCGGCATCTGCGACCAAACAGGATTGCAAGGGGCTGGGTTGGGTTTTGGCCTCTGTTATTTCGGGGTGTGCAAATACAAGTCAGCCAAGAACAAGTCCACGAAGCGTCGGGCCCGTCTCCGTGTCCTGCGCCAAGCTCTTTCTACCAAACCCCTATGAGATTTGGGGAGAGCTCACGCTGGGGCTGACATCCCCTCCCGGGCTGCCTTTAGGCTCAAGGAGAGAAACAAGGCTGATGACCCCAGATTTGATAAATACCTCCGTGGGCTGTCTGCTTTGGGGCGAGGGAATCACGTTCTGGGCTCAGGAGGGAGGATCTCCAGGATGGGGCACCCCTTGGGTCAGCCCAGCTTTGCTGTTGCACTGGCCACAAACAAAAATGCTTTTTAGCAGCAATTTTAACTTGATATGCATGGAGGGAGGCTCTCCATAGAGAACCTTGGTGATGGCTGTTATCGCCAACACTTTAAGCACCTAATGAGCCACTTTAATTTGCAGCAGCCGGGGCAGGATTCGGTTGCCTGCCCCTCGGACGCCCGGGAGCCTTCATCCTGCTGCCCCAGCTCGGTCCCTGCCGGGGGACTTCAGCTCTTCAGACCTTGGCATAATTGACTGGGTGCTTAGAGGCAAAGTAATTAAGAGATCGGTGCTGATAAGCACAGCAACGGGATTCATCGTGCTCCACGCGCCTGTGGAGGGCTGGGGTGTATGGCCAGCCACGGCCATACGTCAAGGAACCTCAGCAGGAGGGAAAATCATGTCCATCCCCCCCGCCAGCGTGTGCAGACGGACATCGGCTCTGCGCTATAGGAAGGCAACGAGCAAAGGGTCACCAGGGGACCGACGGGTCCCCGTCACCCTCCCTGGCTCCCAAACCCACTCACTCCCCCATGCAGAAATCAAAACCAGCCCCAAATCCTTCTCTCCGAGCATCTGCTGCATTGGTGGCACAACGGGCCCCATTGCGTGGGCACGGGGCCAGAAATGGGGGTCTCGCTTTCGGGGATGTGAGGGATGCGGGGGAGCTCCGGGGAGCGGGTCCCGAAGGGCAGGAGGCTCACGGCCCCGTCATGCTGCTCTCCCTGGGCATTGGCATCTGGAGACTTTCGGGCTGATGACAGATTTTTATTTTCTTTATTTTTTTTAAATTCTGAGTAATTTGTGATCTTGCTGGATTGAAAGTGCAACGTAGGTGGAGGGTTGGGCAGCGACTTTTCATGAGGGTCTGGGACCTGTGGTGATAAAAATAATTTACCTTTAATTTATAGATATTATAAAAAAAATTAGAAAAAAACCCCTCGCTCTCAATTTCTAATATAGTAAGATTTATTTTTGATGTGACCAGCGTGCCTTCCTCGGCACAGGGGACGCCTCTGTGTTTTATTGCCCCGGTGCTGCTGCTTTATGATGAAGAGCTGTTTATGGCTTCGAGCTGATTTTAATGATGTTTTTTTCAAACATCTAGCTGGAAGTCGTGGCACATGAGCTGAGGCTGGTGCCCTCTTTAGCATCCGAGAAAGTGAGTGTGAAAGGTGGTGGGGTTCAATGAAAGGCCCTCGGCTCCGTCCCAGCGAGGCGCAGCATGAAATAGAGATGCTTGATGGGGACACCAAAGGAAGGAGTCTTCTCCTGGCTGCTTGCTGCTGTCTCCCTGCTGCTGGAGCAGCTCTTTGTGGGGTGAAGGGTTACAATAACCCACATGGGTTGTTTTATGCTGCCCCATCGGGTTCCCCATGCAAACGTGTCACTGGGAACACGCCAACCCCACCAGGACTTCGGCGGGCACCTCCCTGCAGGACGGCTCAGGAGAGGGGGACGTGTGCCCCATCCATCCATTGATCCCTCTCACCACCCCCAGAATGGCTCTGTGTGTCCCCCATGGCGCACACCAACCCATCAAAGGTCCCAGGACCTCCTGCTGCCCTGGGGAAGGCCTCTGAAGAAGGTACAACCCAGCGTCAGGTCAAAGCCCAGTGCCTTCACCTCCTCGCAATCCCCTCCCGTACCTGAGAAAATGCCCCGATTAGGTCAATGACACGGTGGGATGACCCCCCTCCTCTCGCTGCGCCCCGCAGACAACTATCCTTGCTGACAAACGAGCTGCTCTAAAGCCCAGGACTTCACCCCCTGCCTGCAGATGGGTTTCGGAGCTGTAAGCGGAGACGCGTGGGGATTGAAGTGGCATTTGTTGAGCGAGGCCACCCTGTCCCGCGGGACCGGCCGGCTCAGAGCTGGGCTCGGAGGGGTGAGGATGAGGGGAGAAACCCAATACCCCTCTTGGCTCAGTCATGGCTTAATTTAGAGCACAAGGGCTCTGCTAAAGCGTTTTTCCATTTAAAGCCAAACCTCATTCCTTTTGTCACGCACGGGGCGAGGGCCCTGTGCCTTGCAGGGCAGTAGCAGCTGCCGGCCGCGACCGCCGCAGGGGTTGGCAAAGCAGTTTCCAACTGAGCTTCCCTTTGCCACCAGCTTTCTTCACCCGAATGAAGGACCAAATTCTGTCTCCTCCTCGCACCTCCGTCCTTTCTGGAGTCTTGGGGAGGGCACGAGCCACCCACAGCCCCAGTCGATGGCTCTAAACTGGAGCCGTTGCAGTGGCATCGGCTTTGACCTGCTGGCTGATCCTTCACCACTCGGCCGAGCGGAGCCCAGGGCAGGCAGAGCTCACCTCTGTCGATATCGTCTATATTTAACTGCGCTAATGCAACTTAATTCACATTACAGCCAGCTTGGAAAGCTGCACTCTTGCGATGCCCGCTCTTCGGAGGACGTCTCGCAACAGGGCTGAAAGGAAAACGGTGGCGATTCATCAAAGGGCATTTATTCCCGGCAGTTCAGTTGTACTTTTAAAATTGGATGCATCTGTCAGGTGCTTTATAGCTGCTCTGAGGAAGTGCTCTGCCCAGCTCCAGGGTAGGAGGCAACCTTTGGCTCAGCCCAAGTGTTTGGAGGACTCATATCCTGAGCATAAATTGCCTAACACCTGGCCAAATCCTAACGAGGAGTGCCCACACCCTCAAATACTTGCAGCAAAATTAACCTTACGCTGATCTTTGCAGCTTAACTGTATCCACCAGCCTGCGCAGCGGTGCCGAGCGTCGTTGCCACCAGCTTGTCACCACCATTAGCTACGTTGAGGGACCGAAAATACTCAGAGCTTATCAAAAAGCGGCCTGTGACATGACTTTATACGGGATGAAGGCTGTCCCAGCGAGGTAGTGCTGGGTACTCACACCACTTTTATCTAGCGAAGAAAGGCGTAACGATGACTGGCTGCAAACTGAAACCAGAGAAATTAAAATGAGAATCGAAGCATGGGATTTTAATGGACTGGTAACTATCCAGGAGGACAAACTTCCAAGGAAAGCAGGGGGTTGTGGAGGTTTCAGATCAAGCCCAGCTACATCCCTAAAAGAAATGTTGTAGCTCCTCAAGCATGCTGGAGATTCTCTGGCTGAGGCCCAGTGATACGGGTTTTTGCAGGCAGTGAGAAAAATATTTTCAGTTTTTATTCTCTGAGTGATGGGCTGGGGGACACGGGGCTGCTGCAGCCAGCTGAACCAGGGCCGCTGCTTCCAACATCTGACGGGGCCCCCCAACATCCACTGCAAGAAAATTGCTGTCATGCCTTGAAAACTGGGAATCAGTTGCTACAAGAGTCAGAAATTGAAGGCAGGTCACTCTGTGGAAGTGCAGAGGGAATTTATTTCAGAACTAAGGTGAAAACTGAGATGATCTGGACAATTTGGCCTGCCTTCAGACCCCCCCCTCCACTCCTCTGTGATGGGAGACAATGCACATTTCCATGAGAAACAGTTACTTACAGGTACAGGCTCTCTAAATAAACTATTTTACAGTGTCTTAGTTCCTTCTTTGTCAAGGTGTCAGGTGGTGCTCTGTGTGCGTGCAGAAAAAAAAGAGAAAATGCTTCTGTGCGACCCCAAACAAGCATATGTTTAAAGAAACGGGTGTTGCAGCACTTGAGAAGAGGTTTGCACCATGTGCTAGCGAGCCAAATGTGTTCTGTGATATACAGCGCTCCCAGTTTCTTATCTGCATTTCATGGGTTGATTCACAGCCGCCCCAGGAAGAACTTTGCTGGAGAGCAGTATGATCTTCATCGCTTCGTCACGGGACCGGGGACAAATGCTGACCATGTCTTCGAAAGGACAGCAGATTGCCTCTCCTGTACTTAGGTGAAAATACTATTGATTCAAGCTTCTGTGTAAGCGAAATCAGAATCTCCAGCTGCAAGCTACCAGTCTGCATTTAGCAACCACCGCATAGCAAAATCTCCACACCTCTGCCACAGCTCAGGCAGCTTTTCAAAGGGATCTGCTCACTGCTACAGGTCCTTAAAATACCAGAGATGGGCTGATTCCTTCTCTTTGGTCTGCTCACTCTACTCCATGCTGCAACATCAGCAGGATGGAGCTGAACAGAAACAAATAAAACTTGGATGAGGCTGTGTCTGTGTCTGGATCCAGGATTTATGATCCCTCAAATTGTCGGGAGGAGAGGATTGTGCGTTGCAAGATGCCTTTTCCTCTGACGCTACCGACGGGGTGAGCAGGAGGAATTTGGCAATGAACCATTTTGGTCCCGCTTTTTGTGAGAGACACCCCCGATGGCTTTGTAGAGCTGCAGGCCAGCGCTGGGGAAGCGGAGCAGGACTCGTTAGCACAGGGAGGGTTAACTCTCAGGTGCGGAGCTTATCCTCAGCTCCGTGACCTCCTCCATCAGGAACTCCATGAACTGTTTGAAAGGAGACATCTCTGAAACTAAGCAGGAAAAAGACAGGGACACCACCACCCTCACCACATCTCGAGTAACTCCTGCTCTGCTCTTTTTCACTCTGCCTTAGCTCAGCACAAGTGGACTGAGGACACAGTCCCCATGCTGGGGAAGCGAGCGGCGGTTTGCCTGTCCACAAATCCACTCTGCGCTGGTGGTGGCTGAGGTTAAAGTCTGACCGACTTCACCCTCACAAAAAGAGACTGACAAAGCAAAGCAGAAAAATAAGAGCTTTCAAGACTTTCAACCAAGAAACAAAGCAGCACTATACAAAAATGACTAGCTCTCCATTTGCTTGTAATCCCCAAGGCTAACTCTCTGCAGGCAGGCTGCATGTTAATGCCTTATTAGCTTGCGCTTGGTGTTCTCGCCATGCTGCAAGAGAAAGGACAGAGATGCAATGGTTTGCAGCATCTCCAAAAGTCCCACAACTACTGCAGAGAGGTCCTGCGTTTTGCTAGCATTTCTTTCTAGCAAGAACAAGATCTGCCTGATGGATAAATGCAGAAAACCAGAAATAGGGAATTTGTAACCTGGATGGCAAGTTTTGTATGGAATGAGCTGGATTTAAGGTAGGTCTGACTGATTGCAGGGGTAATCTGCACAGTCTACCTTTTCAGTGGAAACTCCACTGAGTTTCAGAAAACTCTGCTGCCAATATGTTCAGGCAAAGACAGGGGATGGAATGGTGAGTGGAGCCCCCCCTAAATTCACTTGCAGATATTCACAGGCCAGGCTAATCCACTCCCTCAGCACTTAAGTACTAAAGAGACAGGCAGGTATCAGCGTGCTGATAAAAACAGAACCCGTTTTGTTCCTGGCATGACTTTGGAAGGGTGCTGGCATAACTTTTGAACAGCAAATTCCTTCATGAGCTGATAAAGGCAGCAGCATATTGAATATCGAGACCTCTCAAGGAAAAAATCTGTTGAAATTAGGGAGGTTTTGCCCAAAATCACACTGCAGAATTGCACCTTCCTAAACTGCACCAACTTATGGCATGTGCGGTCTGAGAGCCAGCTGCTTGCTAACTCTTACAGACAGAATTTGCTGACATGCAAAACCTTCACTCTTTTTTGTATTTCTTCTCCATATCTCATCCTGTTCTGCAAATGCTAAAGAAATGACATGATCCAAGGCTGCAAAACTACACTGCCACTGCATTTCAATTCATGGGCACGATGCCAGGGCTCTCTCCCTGCTTTGCAGACCAAAGGACTCTGAGTATCTTGCTTAGCTCTTCTTTCTGCTGCTGAATGGCCTGTAAAAAGATCTCCTTCACTTGGTCCATTGTGTCTTGATACAGTTTAAAGTCTTCTTCTTTCTTTCTCACAGTAGTCTCCAAAGCGGCCTTCAGAGCTTCATTCTCATCCAGCTGGATCATAAGGCTATGAGGAAACAAAAGGAAAACCGTCATCTGAGCTGTGGAGCTTCAAAGCAAACTAAAACACTGCTTCAGCTCTGAGGAAGAAAACAGTGAAACACATGCTCTCTGGTAATTTTATGACAGGCGTGAGAAAGAGCAGACTTAACACTTGTTCCTTCTCTCTTTGAGATAGAAAAGAGTATTAGATGACCAAGATACTTTTTAGATCTGTTTTGTTACAGACTGTAATTTTATTTTCACTAATAAGCTTGCAATCAACGCATAAGGAAGGAAAAAAAAAAAAGAAAAAGGTGTCTTCCTTGCAGATGTTTTGTGTTGCTTAACATTTGCATTACCTTAACATTTCTGGGTATATGTACAATTATTAAAATATTTGTATAAGAATGACATAGACAAGTTCCAACTAGAGGATCTGTGATTTCTACGGAGTTTGCTGAGTTTTATTTTCAGAGGAGCAGGTGCAGGTACTATCACTGCTGAGAGGACAGCAATGAATTTTAGCTACTGCAGGTTAACGCAGCAAGGAGGAAAGGAAACCATACCTTGTGCTCAGCTCCTCTATCTGCGATTCTAGAGGCAACTTGGAGAGCTGGGCTGCAGAGAGCTCCTTCCTGTCACTCACATTCAAGGTGAGTCTTGAATGACTTGCAGACTGACCTGCAGATTTAATTACAAAATGGAGTTTTAGTAAAACAAGTAACCAGTTTTACTTGGTAGCACACTGAGTAAATCTCAGGGAACAGTGAATAAATACTGAGGAATCTGTTAAGTTCTATGTATATCCATGAAGATACTGTAAATATATAGGACAGACTTTCAGTTTAATGTCGTTTCAGCAAAATGAAAACATGATGAGTTTGCATTTCAGGGCTACATGCAGTAATATGTGTGCCTACCTATTTAAAGAAGAAAAAAAAAAATCATCCAAAATATTTAAGTGGCCAAAAGAATAGCTGATAGAAACAGCAGGAAAGGATTATTTTGATCTTTGCAACAACTGTTGCTTCCTAAATGCCTGTGATAAAGTTGTGTGTGACACACGCTGAAACAGCTTTTGTAAAGCACTTTGATCCTCACCATAAACACAACAGAGGTTAATGCAGTAAAGCACTTCAATGCGTACTTCAAACTCAGGTTCCAAATCAGGAATGCTTTCCTAAATAAAGGCCTACGCAAAACATGCAGCATTGCTCCTCTCATTTCAAAGGGACACAAAAAAATTTTCAGGGTTGTTGAGAAAATATAATTCAAATCTACTACTGGGACTGGAGAAGCGAAACCCTGTGACCGACCAGTGAATCCCTACAATAGAAGAAGGCTCAGAACAGAACAGGCAGGGATGATGTGCTCAGGAAGCTCAGAAAGGAACATAGGAAGTGGCCACAGCTATTGTAGAGGATGCTGAACTTAACCCAACACCAAGGAGACTGGAGAGGGTCTTTGCTGTAGATAAACGGCTGAATCAGTTAGGTAAACGTCAATGGCCTTCTCTAAAGTAATCAAGAGAAAGTACTACTGACCCTGAGCCAGCCAGACCAATGTGAGGAAAGTGTATATGCCCAACACAGAGTATAAAAATCAAAAAAACAGCAAAATGAACTTTGAAGAAAACAACAGGCTTGAGCTGGCTTCAACCCACATACTCCTTCCCAGCAAGTGGGGACACCCAGCGTCATGACAGTGAGCATCTAGGCCGGTCATGGGAGTAACACTTGTGTTGTGATTCAAGTGTACGTTGCCATTGCTGTATTGTGCTTCTCCTGTGATTTCAGTACATTGCTGTATCACCTCTCTAAATTAAAATCCCACATAACATCAAATATCTTCAAATAAGTAAATTTGGTATTAAAACACTAAATCCTCCTTATCTGGAATATCTAAAAGAACCTGGTCAGAGAGTATTGGTCAGACAAAAACATATGAGAAGAAAAGGCTATGTTCTGTAACCAAGAAATGCTTTTGATCTTGAGGTTGTGTCTTACAGGACTGAGGAGAACCTGCTGTTACTTACCTGTTCTCCTCTGGGATTATTCTTTGCTAATTAGAAATTTGGATATGACAGAAAAAAACCCAAAAGCATGAATAATTTTAAAACATAACTGGGTTGTTTCTAGCTGCACAGCATCATTATCTACTTCCCTTGAATTGGAGAGATTAGAAACATTAGATTAGCAATTAGATCAGCTCTCTCAAATTTTGCACTTTCAGAAAGAAAAGAAAATATTATGTTAATTAGCAGGTTCTCTAGTCTGTTTTATATTCAAGCTTTTCATTCCTTCTTATTTCCTCAACTATCTGGCATGAAAGCATTTAGATAACCTATATGCTCTGCTGAAGAGGTATATTACAGGCTTGTAGACCTGTTTCTTGTACAAACTCCAGAGAGTTTTGGCACATCACAAGCGGCTGAGCTCTGTTCAAAGAAGGGTGGTGAAACAGATTGTTACCTACTCATCTTATGGACCTAGAGAGGATTTCTTCTTATTAGTCTTACTGCCAATCCTTTTCTACATTTCCTTTTAGTCCTTAAGCAGACAAGACTAATGAACTAAATATTTAGTAAGAAGGAACCTGTCACACTGGTAAGAACAGCGTGCTTCCTCCTGTGATGAAATGCCAATGTCCCGGAGGTGACTAACCAAATTGTCACTACAGCACAACAACTTGACCAAAAAGGCTCAGGACCTGGAGAGTTTATCACTGTATCTCTCTGAGGTTGCAAAGGAAATCTAAGTGGAGCACATGTATGATAACAGAGCAATGCATCAACACTTGACACTACCAGGTTGTATAAAAGTCTGAGCACTTAAAAATTCAGTTAAATTCTCCTCTAGAGGACAGCACCAAAATGTTCCCATACTATTTAAGGCACGGAGTCAGTAAAAAGTGTAACACTGAGAGCTGTATTCCCACAACTCTCACCTGGCTACCACCTGTTCCTACACACCCCCTGATTTCTTCTTCTGGGCATCTGAAGAACCACATGAGGGCTCCAAAGCCTCCCACCTCCAAATCCTCCTCGGAATCACAAAGGGCATCCCAGGATACCACTTCTGTGAGGTCCAGCACTGCTCTCTTATCGAGCTGAATATCCTACATCCTAAAGGCCAAAGGCTGCAGCGCTTTGTTTCTAAGTACTAGGTTTCTGTGAGGATCTAAGTTTTTCTGCATTACTTTTTCTGCTGTCAGGCTCTCAGTTAGTAGAGGTAAGACAGCTCTAAAAACCAGTGCTCGCAGAAAACCACATGAGAATGAGTTAGTGTTGGCCGGAGCCCTTTCTGACACAACAGTTCTGCTCTAAGGAACGGATCCATATTTTACAGACAGGAGTAGGTTTGAAGCAATCATTCAGTACCCATCCAGGATAAAGGCTTCTCTGAATCCTACTTCCTTGTACCTAATGCTCTCTGTACGCTGGACGGGTGAAGGGCAGAGGTCCTGAACACCATGTAAATGTTTCACTGGAGACCCTAGCTCTCCTGTATGAATCAAGATCAAGTGAACAACAACATGCGATTTCTCGCATCACGGTCCTGCTCCAGAGAGAACTTATTGTCAAACATGCATAAACCCAAGAGCACTATGATGAGAGATGCAAAGAAATGCAATGCAGTTACAGTAGCGTTTCTTACCTCAGCCTGACCCACACCCAAGGAGAAACAAGACACCAGTGTAAGTGGAAAAGGAGGTGACTGCTTATACAGGTCATAGTGCTCAGTACAGGTCAGCTCTAAGGTGATGAGGTAGTGCTGGATGGAGTCATGATGGAAAGCCATGCCACGCATCTGCTGAGCTGCAGGGCAGTCCCCCTACAGCCCAAGATCCTGTATTTCAGCGTGGGGCAGGCCAAGAGCTTGTACAAGGTCTCTGATGAGGCTTGTGACCTCTCTAATCACTGTAACTCAGCCTGACAGCATCCTAGTATTTGCCAAATTGAAATTCCTATTCCTACTGTTCATATCCTGGCATTTAAAGTCTTTTTACTTTATGAAAATACATATTAAAAGGGAAACCACTGGAAAAGTTTCCTTAAGAATATGTGCCATTTTATTGGTTTAGACACTTTACAGAATCAGAGTCCTTAAGCAATAAAAGGATCTGATCAAGGAAATAAAAATTTAACATCCACCATGAATTCTTCTCCTTTAACTACGCTAGTGAGGCTTTCATATTTATAGCAGGAGATTATCATGTTCATGGGATAATAAATTACACCAGATCTAATTACTTCATCACCAGCAATAGTTTTTCATAGACACTGACAGGCCTTAAATTGGGATGCGTCCTTTAATTCTGCTCTTAACCTTCAGATGAATCTCTCAGGCAGAAGTGCAAAGGGAACACAGCAGTAGGCATGGTGGCAACACAGAGCAGTGTCAAGTTTTTTCTATGGACCGCCATCCCACAAAAACAACATATTGGAAAAGTCCTGGTCTCACTTAAAACTGTGGCAAAATCCTCTTGAACTAAGGAGGGCCAGATTTTCACCTTCTGTATCAGTCCACTGGTCTGAGTAGATCCAAATCGTCGTGCGTAAGGTCAAGCATTTGTGTAGGTTTGATAGATAGGAGTCCAAATGTCGTTGCTGTCTATTACGAGGGACGTAGTTGTAGAGAAGTGCTCCACCTCACCTGTTTTGCTCCTCAGAGGAGGTTTCTGTGCACTTGTGTTCCTCCCTGGATCCATTTGCAGTTTTTCAAGCTGCTGTTCCAAAATGACACATCGTCGCCGCTCTTCCTGAAGCCTCTTCTCAGCTTCCAAGACTTTATTGCTGCCTTCCTCCACTCTGATAGGCAAAAAAAGCTAGTTCAGCTTATTTATGTCATGACTATTAAGCATCAGTCAGTCTTGATACTGAATCCTGCTTCATGCTGCATAGCTCCCAACAGAGGGAAAAGGAGAATTTTCCATGCATCCAAAGGCAGAAATCTCAGTGCAATTGTTCCAGATGACATCCTCCAAATTTGCAAACCAAAATTAACTAATGAGTACAGTTGGAAATAATGGGTTCATTAATGGAGGTTGCCTAGATCCCTTAACACTGGCTACTTGTGTGAATTTACCACTCAGATGGGCAGGCAAGCTGCAGATTGCTGAAGAGAGATCTTTTATTACAAGAATAATAAAATGCATTTTTTTAAACACACTGGGAAAATTTGGAAGGAAAATAGTTTATAAAAACGCTGTCTAGCATTTAGCTGTTTTGCGTCAGTTATCTGCAAGTAAGAAAAGAAACTTGATGTTGCTTTTAATAAACTTGGCCATTAGACAGTGAGTGGAAAAGAAAGTGATGGTTCACTCTGCAGTAGAGAATGGAAGAGCAAAGGACCTCGCTATTCACCCTGCACAACGTCGTAGAGAAAATGAACTACAAAAATGTGATGTGTGTCCACAGATGCAGTCAGTGGGGCATCTCGTGTGGGGCAACGCCTGATAGCAAATGATTTAAAGGAGTTTAAAGCTAGAGAGAAAACAGAATTGATTCACTGTATTGTATAGTGCAGAATAAAATAATTTCTTTCTTGACCCCACGGGTAATAGCTGATTAATCCCTGAATCAAAAGACTTGATTAGTCTTATTTCCCTCCTAGCTGGCAAAACTAAAAAAATATTACAATATAATAAAATTATATCACTATCTTAAAAATCTAGCTACAGGCAAGACTCTGACCTCCTGTGGCAGTGAATTACCAGGCTGGTGACATGCTATGAGAAATTACATTTCTCTCAGTGGTTCTGAATTCACTAAACTTTAATTTGACCAGGTGTTCCACTAGCATCCATGTTAGACAAACAGTGGAGTTAAAATGACAAGACTAGTCAGCTTTTATTAAAACTTCTGCCAATATGAATACCTTAAAACTAAACTGTGCCTCTAGCTCTTCCCCTTCCCCCAGCAGGGCCCAATCCTACAAACCATTTACAACGGAGTTTCTTCTGATAGTATATTCTCTGCAGTGAGTCACTGTGAAACACAGCCCTAAATTCTGGCAGCCGCTGTAGAAAAATCCCACTCATGTAACCATTCCCAGTGCTCTTCTCTTAAACATTAAATGTGTCACTTGAGCTTTGCTGACCCACACTCTGACGGGGCAAGAGAAGAGGAGGAACGTCTGATTTTTTTTACATATATTCATGTTGAAATACGACTGGATGCTATATTATCCTGAGGTCTTCCAAGAGTTATCGCACACAATCTCACAAAATTTACTTTACCTGCAGGAGCTCTTGATAAATGTGTGGTAAATGTGCAGCTGCTGAATCATCAGACTACGGTACATTTTACAACTGTGCATTTCGTTGACTCCGTGTTCTTCACTATGCCGTATTTGCGATGGCCCCATTTCAGCTATCACTCACACCTCCATCCTTATCTAATTGCAGAGCTCTAGTAAAGTCACTGGGCTTGAAAACATGAATAAGATTCTCCCAGTGTGTATTTCCAGGATTTAGCCCTTAAAAGCACCTTTACCGCAGTTAAAAAAAAATAAATGTATTCTTCTGACTGTGATTACGGGACAAAAGTTAGACAAGTGAGAAATGATAGCTATTGTAAAATAAAGCAAGCAAGCAAATAGCACCTATTGTATTCAAAAGCACACAGACAAAAGTATATCTTCCTACAAGCTGGAATACAGATTTGGGAATCAAAAAATACCCATTTTCTAACCGGGAAAAAGAGCAGTAGCTGAAAGGTGTCCAAAGAGAAAAGACTTTGCTTTCCCTGCCCTCCGAAAACATAGTTAGCTTTTAACATTATCTCAAATAGAATTGAATAGTAGAAAAAAAAAAATCACCACTATGCTTTAGTTAAACCAGAAGAAATTCATTCAGAAGAGGATACAGTGACGCTTAAAAGAATGTGAAAAGCTTTTGGAACAGAAGTCAGATTATAACTGTAATTACAGTATTTACTACTGATGAATAATGTTGCTGCCTAAATAACACCATACACATATAAATACACTAATTCTAGTTTTATCTAGGTGCAGCAAGCTTGAAGATGACTCCATTTTTTCTGGCCTTTGTTCTAAAAGAATAATAATAATAAAAAATGAATCACCAACTAGGCAGGGAAATTGAGCAGAAAAAAATTTAAAAGCCCCTATTTAAGGAAAGGATCACACTGGCAGCGTATGGCGTACTGTACTGCATGCTATAGACTCTCACACGTCTCAAGTGCTCCTTAATCGCAGCATCCCACAAAGGATACTGGCAAAATCAACCACTACCTTTTCTGCAGCACAGTGACCAGTTCCAGGAGCCTGTCTCTCTCCACTTCAGCAGCCTGGCAGAGAGCCTTGTGCTCTGTGATCTGTGTCTGCAGCACTTTCAAATCCGGGCTGTCAGTGCCAGCAAGCCTAAAAGCAGCAGAAGCATAGAGAGTCTGTTTCCCATTTCACAAATGAAAGAAATGAAACAAAGACAGGATTTGAAAAACATATCAAAATACACTTGTCTGAAGACTAATCTGGAATGCAGAGCCAGGCTCACTACCTCCCCCCAGCATCAATCTCTATACTGCAATAAATGGAACAGAAATATTTGGAACTAAAGACACCGTGAGTTTCATTAGAAAGGTCTTTTCCTTTACAAGGATGCTCTCCCTTCCCATCACTCCTCAAAACAAACTTCCACCTCTGATCAATTCGTTATCACTGACTGTCCTCCCGTTGCTACTGCCAAAGTAAAAGAAGCCTATATGTGGATTCTCCGAAGTGCTACGCTAAGCTATTAAATGGCATGCTATTGATTTTCTCCCACTGAAAGGCTTCAGGCAGCACTAGTACAACGGTCGTTCTTGTGCCTAATATGTGATGAAAGGAAGGGACAGCTTTCCCATGTATCCCATTATTATGTACTTCGTTACTTCTCTGACGTCTCTGCACAGGAGTATTCAGGAATATCCGCTTTAGAGCAAAACGGAGGTGAAATCTGGGTGATTGGGGTGAAAATCGAAAAATGGGATTTATGTGGCATAAAACTAGCAATCAATTAAAAAATTAAGATAGTAAGAAGACACTAGAGCCTGTGTCAGAGCTCTTTGGCAGTTATTAGGTAGAAAGGATGGCGAAAGAAACTGTTCATTACAGAAACAAGGCAGACAAGGATAAGGCTTGCCAGCAGCTTGCGGAGAGGGGCAGGAAACCTCCCTTGTTCATGATGAAGTTTATATACGTACCTTCCAGGTGGGATGTTATTACTGAGAAGAGAAGGCTCAGTAGCTGCCGACTCTACAAGCGTATGGCCCAGCTTGGACACTGTGCTGAGAGGAAGAAAGCTTTGTTAGGCACTGAGCTCTATGGAGGGAAGTCCGCCAAGAACTCCGGTCATTTTCCAATGTCTGTGTTTATTGCTGCTTTGTAGGGAAAAGACTCCCAGAGCCTCCTAAGTGGGTATCACACAGGCTCTGCATACACAATAGCTCAGTTTGCTCCCTGACTTCAAAACACACTGTAAAAACACCTCGCGTCTCCAATGTACAAAAACTACAGCTCAGTGTTTGGGCTCTGTGCTTCTGGGGATATTTTGCTGGCATTCCAGACCAGCAGTGTGGAGCTCCATGTCACAGAGCAGCCACACAACAACTCGTGAGCAGGAACAGCTCTCGACCCTGCTTGGCTCGAGCTGAGCATGCAGCCACACAAGCAGCTGCCGCTGCTGCTGCTGTTTCCTCGCCGGCACTGCCTTGGACCCTTGCACTCTCACCTTGCACCTTCACCAACTAGGGTGAGAGACAAGTGCAGGTTACTGTGTTTGTCTGATGGTGTCTGCATGTTGAATGTTTTCATAACCAATGGAACTCCTGTTCTGCAACAAGGTACACAGCTTTTATTTCTAATGCTTTTTAAAAATACAGTTTATATAGTTTTCTGAACCCTTCTACTTTGAAGAGACCCTCAGGAAGATCTGTCAGGCTTACCGTTGTAAAAGGATTCGACTGATAACACTAGACTATCATTCCATGGATGAGGTTTAAGCACAATGATATGTGTGCTTGGGACGTAAAATTCTAGTGTGTGTTTGTTTTCTGAATTTGAGCTCAGCTGCCTAAAGGCAAGTCCCTGTAGACCTAGCCCATGTTTCCTTGTTTTAGGCTGCAGCTAACAGAGGATAAAGCCTTAATATTGTGGAACAGGCAGAGCTGCCTTCTAGCCTAGGAGTGGTTAATCCTAAAATCAAGTTAAGGTTGATAATGACAGAAGTGGCCCAGTCTAAAAATGCAGATTTTTACTTCGACATCTCCAAGGGGCTTTAGTTCCTATTTATAGCATTTTTCATTTCATCTTTCCTGATAGGAAAAGATGATTCACTAAAGTAAAACGGAATAGAGAGTTCATCAGCACATTAAAGTTAATGGAATGAGTGAGCCCTGCTGACCAAGTTATTAACAGCTCTTGCAGTTTTCAGACTCATTCATTGCCCACCTGACACGTCAGCTATTTTCATGACAGAGCTATGTTAGCCACGTATACAAGCAATAATTTATGCATTGCACTTAGTGGCTTCTGCAAAGCCATTACCCAACCTCATTTTCCTGCTTGCCTTCCTACTTACCATCAGCAGACATATGCAGTAAAAAAGTGGATAAAATATAGATTTGCTCCATGAGAGCACAACTTCTGCAGAGTTAGAAGTGGAAGAATAAAGTCAGTCAGAAGGGTGTAACAATGGAGATGCTGAAACTTTCAAGTTAAGGATGGTTTAACTCTGACTTGAAAACCCTGTGAACTTTTCTTAAATTTTGTAGTAATGCTCTACTTAGACTCAGCGATGCATCTGACAATTTTAAAGCCAAACTCAGTGTCTAAAGTAATGTTGTACATGCGTTAAAATTACATAGAAGAAATCAGATGCAACTTTAACTTGATGAAAAATTTCCTCCTTCCTCAGAAGACCAGTCTCAAATCCTCGCTGTCAATTAGACCATGAACTCTTTAGCAACAAAACCAGCATTTTAACAGGGAAGGATATAACTTGCTCTGGTATTATGGTCCCTTTACACAGCCAGAGTGCCCCAGAGTCACACCAGTGTAAGCAAAACTCAGATTTACTGCTGTATTAATATTAGTGTAATTTAGATGGTCCTCAGTGAGGCTTTAAAAAGAGTGTTTGTTAAGAACAAATGATGCGGTGTGTTTTCAACATTTCTGCAAGTAAATCCTACTCAAAGCACATCTATTGATTTAAATAATGCGCCAGTGATTTAGTGCTTACCTAAAATGGTGTTATGTATTAATTCGCTACCCTGCTTTCAGAAGTCTGCTCATTAGAAGCCCCGTTTCTCATAAGAGGGAAGAATCACAGGCACTTAAGCTAACCACATAAACATTATGTGAGCTGGAGAAAGAATTAGCTGCACTACCATCATGCCAAATGTAGTAATGTCTGCAAGTCTGTATATCTTTCTCTGTTCCAGGACAAAAGTCCAAGAGATAATACGATTAGAGATTCCCATATACTGTAAACAGGCTGCCACAGCTGTTGGCACATAGAACTTGTGGTTTGATACAATTGTCTGGGAAAACCATGCTTCTGAATAACTCATAACGATTTTAAACATTGACATTAGGGTCTTCTTACCGAGCAGATCCAATCCTTCCAACCTGATTGCTGTCTGATGCCAGAGGCTTAAGCAGAGTAAAACCTGCATCTTCTGAGTGCTCAGAAGGTGGTGTATCAGCATCTCCTGAACTGTCCCCTTGATGAGCAGCTTTCTTCTGTTAATGGTGGAGCAGGTTATAAAACCAATTACACAGTTCAAAGGAAAATAGCTGCATCAATGCCTAATCAGCAGCTTACGATAATTGCTACAAGCATGCCAGAAATTTTGATTTACAGGACCTCCTCAGAAACTTTTCTTTAGCTCTATCCATTGCAGGATGAAAACAAAGCAAAATTCAGTAAAATCGCAGTTTCATATGAAATCACAGGGTGCGCACAGTGTTGCTAGAGAACCCACAGCACAGCACCATCACTACCACTGCCAGGACAGTTGGTCTGTGTCCCTAACCCACGTTTTATCTTGGGTTCAGTGCTCTAGCCCCTGTTATGAGGTACCTGACAGATTCGCAATCTCACCATAGCCCTACAAGGGTTTTTTATCAATGGGAATTAGATGCCTAAATACTCTTAACAAAACCTGACTGTAAGACACCAGACCGCACAAGAAGCCTTTGGCAGGTTAGTGGACTGCCTCTCAACTCCTACGCCTGTGCTCTGGCAATAGTATCATCTTCCCTCTGTCAGTTTGCAACGCTAGGCCATAGAAGTTGAAAACATTTTTAACGTACTAGCCCATAAGGGGCCAGCCTTCCCAATTCTTTCATCTGTACAATGAAATTTCCATATACCTGAGGCCCATCAGGCTCAGATCCATAGCTTGGAGATCTGAGGAAGTTTCTGAAGTGGTTTACAGTGGGAGATGAGAATAACTTACCCTTGCTGTCAGTCATGTGACAGTGCTGTCATAGAGCCACATGTGGATGCGATTGATATTTGTTTTCCACTGCTTAAACAGCTTAAAGAAAAGTTATGTACAAACAGGAAAGAAACTTAAGTGTTACAAGAGAGAATTCCTGCTTTATCATTCCATCAGGAGAGACTGTCAGTAGGACAGGTATTAGTGTCTCAAGCTAGCAACCATCTTAGATAATGAGGGAGAAGGAAGTGGAAGAGCAGATCTAAAATTATTACAAAGTGTGCTCCTCTAGCTAATTTCTTTGGACTGTCTACCTGAAGTGTGAGTTGCCCAATTTCTTCTTCCAGCTCTTTAACCTTTGCTTCTCGTTCAGCCACCATCTGTCTGAGCTGCTCTATCAGGCAGTTTTGTTTCTGAACCTCGCTGTTCAAGTGCTGCCCTAGCATCTGCTGGGACTCCTTGTTCTTCTCGTCCTGCTGGCTCAGGTGCTTTAAGATCTCCTGCATTTGCTTCTGCTGGCTCTGATAAAATAGACACAATGAGTGAGATATTCACTTTTGTACACAATACCGAGACAAATACTGACTTAGGGATGCTAGGGCAAGCCACTGCCCTGCCAAACCTATTCCTTGGTGTAAGCACACTGATGTAATTAGCGCTACTTCAAGAATTTGTTTCGTCATGTTTTAAGCGTGAGATCACCTTGTCTTGTTCTCAGCATTTATCCATTGAAAGGACTGCACAGCACATCTACTTGCAATGCCCAGACACACATGGCCGGGTAAGGACAGCCTGTCTCCACTGGCCCCTGCTGATCATATCAAGACTTTAGTGACTCGATGGTGCAAGTAGAAAAGACCTGAGCAACTGAGAGGTTCAGTTTGCTGGCAGCTTTGCTCCAGAGTGTAGCAGAAAAGAAAGCAAGAACGGCTGGCCTTCAACAAAGAAGGTGACTTTTTCCTAAATTGGAGAAAAGTAAAGATTTCAATATGCTTTTTGTGAAATTAGAACACAACCAGAGTGTGTGATAGTGACATTAAAAGATGAGGGTAGTATGAGATGGGAGCCGTGAGGCTAGGCTGTTTTACCAGCAAGTTTTGGAGTTTTTCTCACACTGACAAATCTAATACTTTTCAGAAGGTTGCTTTGTCAGGCCAACAAACTGCAAGCAAGGTGCTGCTTTGATGTAAAGGATAAAACACGTTAACCATTCCTTCCCCTGGGAAACTCGCATCTTTCTGTAATAAATGTAGTGAGAATGCTCAGACAGTCACAAAAGTGACAACTGTAATTTGGCTGCTCTGATGGTCAGTGCCCATATTCCCCACGGCTGCCTGGTGTGCAGAAAGGTGAATGAGCTTAGTCATGAGCATGTCTTAGCTAAAACCTACATACAGAAGCAAGGAAATGTAAGTGATTTGAAACTTGTAAGCAGCTGGATCAGGAAAAATCCTACTAAGAAGTGGCATATTTTCTAGTATATTATTATTATCATCATCATCATCATTAGTATTGTGATTGGGGAAGACTATTTAGAACCATGGCAGGACAAAGGGATCCTGTAAGACCATGACAGCAGCCGTTTATTTCAGCATAATTGCATCTTGAGTCTCTGCTAATACTCTTGGTTTTGAACGGGCCAAAGCTGCTGCAAGTGAATGTCCACATGGTTTAGTACTCATGGTTCAGCTTGCGTGTTTTGGGCTGTGTAACACAAAAAATTAAAGTGCAAGATTGCAGAAATTCTCAGAAAAAAAAAAAAGTAGCAATGGAGCTGAAAGCAGAATGGAGAATACAGTACAGCTTCACGGGTCAGGAATAAAGCTCTTCCTCTACTACTAGACAATCCTATTTCAAACCCTCTGCAAAATGTTTCTTACAACACTTGCAGCTTAGAGCCACTTGACTGCAACTGTGTCACGGCTGGTGCTGTCTTACAGCCTTTCCATGATCTGATCCAAAATGAAGGGCTCTAGCTGACTAGGAAACCTCTGGCTGTCACGGTTTGATTCATCAGGCCCCTGTATACCCTAAGGTTCTCTATGTCATTAAATGACATCATGTTTCATCACTTATAGAAAGAGGGCTGGTCTGCAGGGGCTGGGACGAACAGTAATAGTCAGACTGTACCAGTAAGGCGTCTATGAGCTCATCGTCGTGTTTTCCTTTCTCCAGCAAGGTTATGATCTGTCCCTTCAGGGTTTTCACTTCGCTGCACAGTACTTTGTTCCTGGCTTTTGATGCATCAAGCTTTTTTTTCACTTCCTCATGACTTTTTTGGAGAGCATCATGTTCCCCAGTGAGCTTCTGCAGTGATGCAAACACATCATAGGTAATGACAGTTACAGCCTATCACCAACCCTCAGGTTCTTTGCTGAGCTGAAGAAATCACACATTTTTGGATTGATAGAATCCAAAAAATGGAAGTGGCATTCTGTATCATCCCTAAGTAAGTACAAATTATAAATGCTACTACTCATTGCCTACTTGCCAGCACCAAAAAAAGTCTATCATCTGTTCAGGAACACAAATGGACTAGGTTGATTCAGTATTTGCCAGGAAGCAAATGATAATTTTGTGTTGAAATCCAATTCTGTATGCTTCTGCTTTTTCATTTGCCTCATCATTCTCCATGGGGAAACTCTCTTCCTTCCAGATACAGGGTGGTGATGCCACTCTATCTACAAGCTGTCCTTGGCATACGCTGCCTCCTGCGCCATGCCGTTACCTAGATGACACTGTCCAGGGAGCACGCTAACAGTGAAGCAGTAAGGGACAAGTACAGGGGAAGTTATTGTGAATGGAGCCTGAAACACAAAGGCGGAAGCGGAACCACACAGATTACAGTTTCTGAGGAAAGCCTTCCCTGTGCTGCATGCCTGTAGCTATAAATCTTCTTTTTCATTCCCACGGCCAAGAGTGAAAGGGGTGTATCGCCCCATTGCTCGTTCTGTTGCACGGTTAAATTGTGGAGAGGAAAGCAGCAGCTAATCAAGCTCTGGGATGGTGCCAGATGGCCTCTACAGGAGTGAACACAGGGAAGGAGCACAGGGAGAGGTGCTGTGCTAACCTGAATATGTGTAGCTGACCCCCAGTACCATGTTTCTTGCAGACACAGGCCTACGTGTCCTTTCCACCTCGAGGTTTACTACATGTGCCACTAGCTATAGCCTCTCTCAACCCCTGAACACTGGATGTCTGTTTATTTTTGTAGCAACTACATGTAATAGATGGAGGGTACCACCCATTTTCAGAATGCCCCTTAAGAGGGCACCTGGTGTAATTCTCAACTTTATTCTGGTCAAATGTAGACGTCCATAGCCACACAGATATATGAGGTGCGAGGGGAAAGCTTGTATTTAATATTGCATGAGGAATGCACATCTGGCCACAGGGTTAGAGGGGTGCTACAGAGCTTGGATGCAGCTGCAGCAGGGCTTCTTTCTGCATGTGCGTTCCGTATAAACCAGTACCAGCACTGCAGCCCAGGGCCTCTCTCTCTCTTTCTATCACAGTTGTCAGGTAGCCACACTGCAGGTCAAGTGGATGCAAATGACACATGAATCATACAGCAGAGGGGAAGACCAAATCTTGTGTTGCAGAAGTATGCCTGGCCACGCAAGAGTGCAATACAGAAAACAAGCATGGAAGCTTTTTGCTCAGTCTGTGTGGCAGAACTTCCTCCAGCAGATCAGGTGGGTTTCTGAAATTGTCTCCTGGTAGGGTGTGACATACACCCTGAAGGTAAGGCAAGTTATTACACAATATATACTCAAACAGGACTCTCTCAGCTCACAGTTTTTTACCTCCAAGGTTTCTTTCTTTTCTTTTTCCAAGCTGCGAATCTTCAGTAAGTTCTTCTCTTGGGCTGACAACTTCCTTGGACCAGTAAGTGCCAGCAATTCCTCATCAATCTCACTTAGTGATGTTCTGGTCTTGTTTTGACGCAACTGATTCTCCAGCTCTCGAACCTAGGGGACAATAATGACAACTCATCCAGAGTCTTTACTGGGAGTACAGTGGTCCAGCATCAAAGAGGACATAACCAAAGGCAGCTCAGAGTGTAGCATCATATTACTTCTTGACATTATTGTGGTTAACTAACACAGAGCAGTGTCTGTTCTTTCAAATATGCATTAGTTAGCTGCTAACAAACATGCAGATCTCTAGGACATCTGTGCAGGGACGAGATATGACTCCAGACCTACAGGAGACTCAGAACACACGGGAGATCTGTGCCTTATTGGAGCCACATGTGGAGGCCAGCAGACACTCCAAAGCATCTTGAACGCTGCTAAACACACGTGTGGGCAACAGAATAATACCTTAGATCTCCTCTAAAAGGGCAGACACACACTCACCTATATACACTTAAGCATCTCAGTCCACAACATAAACATCTAAGGCACAGCTCACTAGCCTGACCATAGGTACGTAGTGCTGCTTTAGATGCCCTGGGATACTGGAGATGCATATAACGCAGGATCTACAAGACATCCATACTCCTCTAGAGAGATAACCAGAGGTCAAAGAGACACCCTACGGTATCTCAGCTGGCGTTAGACACCTATGTGTGGGCAAGTGAACTCAGCCCCTGCATCTCAGCTATTCACTACAGACTTCTTTTACAGTCACTAGATGGAAAACGGCACTGCTGCAGCACAGTTCCTCTGCCCTGCGCTGGAGGTATCTTCTAAGCTAAGATGCACGTACCTCACTTTTGATCCAGTGAGTGTATTTACAAGATCCCCGCTGACTACAGAAGGGGCCTGAGGAGACTGGCTCAGAAAAGAAATTTCTACATTACAGTAGAGTATAGTATGTACAGTTTTCAGATGAATCCCAGGCAGGGGGTCTAACAGAAGAAAAACATAATTTGCTCAAGGGAAAGTAGAGGTTAACAATTTCAGTCAATCAGAGTGCAAAAATCACAGGTTTTTGGCATATAATTAAACAGTGGAAAAATAGGAAAAATATATATCAAATTACCTGAGAGAAGTTTTAAGATGCTGACAAAACTGCCTCCCTGTCTCTAGCTGACATTTCAGCTAGACTGTGCCCTTCAGAAGATTCAAGAGTTAAAGATTTTACTGAGGTTCCTGCGGGAACAACTTGAAAATCTTATCTGGCCTCAATTCTTCCCATCTGACTTTAAGCACTGAACAAAGGTGCCTAAGACAGAGCACAGGCACTGACAGGGCTCCTTCCGTACTCAGTGGAGAGAGGCATCTTCAAAACATCCTGGGATTTTATCTAGGCTGCCATAGCTCTCCAAGGTCACTGAACTCTCTCCTTCAACACAGATGCGAAAGATTCTCAGCTTAAATACTGAAGCTTGTATGTTTGCAATAGACTAATTAATATTGTTTGCAGGAAGTCTGAAAGACCCTTGCACACATCAACACACATTTAAAATTTAACATTCTCCCACCACGCACACATGCGTGTGCACTCACACACACCCCCTCAAAAAAACTGTTACAAAAGTTACTATAAAGTGTTTAATTCTAACAGTTGCTTTCTTCAACAGAGAAGACTGGCCGTGTATTTGCAGTAAACACTGTTTGTATTAGGACATGCCTTATGAGCAGGTATAGATGTTAAGAATTACTTAATGAAGAACTAATGGTATCTTTAACTCAAACTGAGGTAACACCTCTACGTAGAAATAGCATCCCAACACCCAACTTACATGGCACCGTGCAGGGTCTTCCCTCACCTTGTTTTGGAGAACAAGAATTTGCTGGGCTCGTCCACGCCAGCTGCCAGAATTGGTCAAGAGACTTTGAATATTCACATCTTCACCAACTTCATTTGCTAAAAGCTATGAAAAAAGGATTAACATCAACAATAAGGCGAGGCTGAAATACACGTGTTGGGGAGAGGGGAGGAAAAGCTGCTGTCTCTAGCAGCAAACACAGAACACTGTATCTATACATAGTGGCCTTTATCTGATACCCGGTACCCCATCTGATGTACGCTCTTTCAGATCATTATTACAACACAGATTGTTGGTGGTTAGGAGGAGTTTGGCTAACATAAAGGGTTTCACTTGTTGAGGTGGGTAATTCAGTATTTTGATAAGTTTGAGTATTATTTTTTGTTTTTTAAACCATGTGAACGTATGTTTTCCTGCCTGCCTCTGGAGACTGTCAAATCATACTATCTACCTGTACAGCTGGGTGTCAAACTGCGTATGTTTGTAAAAAAGAGGATATCAAATTCATCACCAAGGTTTACTAAGCATTACTAACAGTTTTCAATATACTATTTATTTGTGATAGGATGAATACTTCACCAGAACTGAACAGGAACAGAGTAGAGATATTGTCTTAATACACATCCTTGCAATCAGGAATTGAGCCAATCTCTCTTGCACAATTCTAACATAGCCACATTAACGAGAGCTAAAGTTAGTACGACGAGCATTTAAATTATTTATAAAAAGGTCAGCAGAGTTCTATTTTTAGGACCATATTCTCTACTCTGATCTGCATTGCAGGTCTCTTACACAAAGTAATGAAACCAAAGGAAACAGAGCACATAGTAACACATTAAAATCCATCATGAATCAAAGAGGAAAAGGTTACTCTGGATGTCACTCCAACAAACTGTTTAAACATGTGCTTTAGTTCAAGCGTGGTCTTTAATCCCATTGACTTCCATGGGACTGAAGCCTACATTAAAAGTAAATACATAATTAAATGTTCTGGAAAGAAGGAATGGGCCTGAACATATGCTTCAAGTCAATCACAAACCTATTTTGCTGAACTGAGACTTTCAAACCTTAAACAATCTGTACCCATCACAGCAATAGAAATAGCGGACACAGTCATCCAGCTGTGGTGGCAGAGCATGAAATCTGTTCGTTGATGCGCGTACCTTTCCAATGCAACCACTGCACCTGTGTCTTTTCTCAGCTCCCTACAGTTCACTGGAATACTTCATGGAGACTAATCAAAGCTCAAAAGAAAAGAAGCTTCCTTCTGATCTCATAAGAATATAACTCTTGCACAGGATCCCAGCCACAGGCTGCATCCTGCAACAGTACCTTCTGGGTCATCTTCAGTTCCTGTTTTGCAGACTGGAGTTGGTTACGATATTCCATCACTTTGAAGTTGGTTGTGGTTAATTTTTCTTGCAATGCTTTCACCTCTGGACTTTCAGCCTTTGAGGAGAAGAATATACTCAGTAAGAACAGAATCCTCAGGGGAAAAACTGAAGTGATTAAAATCCACAGATCCATCAGGATCACAGAATCTTTTTTTCCCAGACCCATGCAAATGCATTCCCTAATTTTGGGGGTCATAGAGAAGGTACAAACAGAGCAATTTGGTCACGAAACTAGTGACAGAGACACATCCTTGTCATAAGGAAAGGACTGACAATAGGAGAGAACTAAGTATCAGCTTCTGATTTCCTCTCTCCAATTACAATTCATACCAAGTTTCCTTCTATCATCTTCAGAGTTGATTGCTTGATTCCTGCATCGCCACCACCAAGAGAATGCAATTTTTCCATGGCTGTCTGTAGCTGGAAAAAAATGCATTGTTATTATAGAATGAATGCAGTGAGGAGCATACCTCCATGGAATATTAATTAGCAAAAAAGTATAACATTGATGTTTGTTTACTCTAGAAAAAAAATTACTTCATTTTCCCTTGTTTTTTTGAAACACAATCAATAGGAAAGCACACTTTTTTTTTTCCTGAAATGCTTCCCAAAGAAGAGTGTGTTATTTTACTGTGGAATAAGTTCAGTGAAAACGTGTCTGACTTGCTGAGATGGGATCAGTTATCAAGTATGGAGACATCTGGGGAATTTTATCACCGTAAGATCATAAAATAAGTGTTTATATACATAAATGCAGATCCAGTACAGTACAGATCAGGACGTTGTCTCTAGATTCTGCATGCCAGAGCTTGGAACCCACTTTCCAAGAAAATCACAGGTAATTTCATAAAAAGCACATAGTTCTACTCACCGGAGGAATTTAAAATGACTACCTAATGCCCTATAGCTGAGATTTAGTAATGGTGTTAAAGCCCTCTTTCTTTAGCTGGCAGCTCTTAAGGTAGCATTTCTCAACTCATGAAGAATATGTCTCCTCTTGCTTGTCACAGCAAAGGCAGGCAGATGTATACCCCTCGAATCATGTCCTATGCCGAGGCTGCGAATACTTCTTAATGGATGGCAATGAAGGGAATTTGGAGCTGGAAAGGCCAGGAAGTGTGGCTTTAAAGGGCTAAGACTTCATTCTTTGAGGTGGGCAGAAAATCCTGATCATTTGCCTCGTTAAAAGGAGGCTCTAAGGAATAGCTTCTTCGTGAAAGTGATAGCTGGGGTAACACAGAGTGCAACTCAGAGCTGGCTCTAACGTTACCTCTTCTCTGCAAGTAAATCAATGGTTAGGCCCCCGCTTCTATCCAGTTCATAAACTCTTTTAGTCCATGGACTGAGAATGAGAAATTTCAGCTAGTGTTGGCAGCTGCTAGGTCAAATTCTAAGGAAATTTTCTGCAAACATCCGTTTGCAGTCTTTGTTTACAAGTACCACCCTTTGCTAACTGATTGCTCAACTGCTCAATGGCCACACCTTCCATTTTGTTTGTGGGAACATAGTCATGTTAAAAGACTTATGATTTACATATTTTTCAGTTTTCATAAAAGCAAAGAGCTAACAATTATGTAAAATAACAGTGTTTTCCAGTGGCGAATGTGCATATTGTGATGCATTTGTAAGGTACCATTGCTGCAATTCATTTAGCAGAGTTTACGGTGTCTAGAAGTAGGTGTACAGGATGAGACTCAACTCACAAATTAACACTTTCCCTGTTTTCAGTGTGGGTCTCTCTATAAAGAATGGCATCCAGTCAATACAATCAGGGAAGTCTAGTCTCCAGCTCCCTCTAGACACCTCCATTACATAAAGTGGATGCACTGACTGTGGACTGGGTTTTCTTGCACACCCACAGCTGTCTAGGCCCACCTAAGGCACCTGAGGGTACCCAGCAGTCTGAGAAGTCAAGTCGCATCTCAGATTGTACTTTTATGCTTATGCGTGGGCAAATTAACTGCACTTTAGCTATCTTGGTTCTTTCTACAATCAATGGAAAAAGACGAGTGTGTCTAGACAGTGATCCAGCTTATCTTAAGAGTTAAAAGAGATTGTGAATCATTGCAGGTTCTATGACAGCTCTTCTCTTTCATCACTCAACATTTTTCATCGGTATCTCCCACTGTCAAACATTGCTTTAATTTTACCCGTCTTTTATGTCTTCATATAGTTCTACTGAACAAGCACAATCCACAAACTCAGCCAGTAACTATTAGTTTAGAGAAGAGCCTTCCCAAATGAAGCTGTGAGAAAACACAGACCATTGACCATTGCATGGTTTTGGTGGGGTTCATGCTGTGGTTCATTTTTACCTCAGATGAGACAGGTTGCTGTGTTTGGTTTTGATTTTCGTGGTGCTGGTGTCTAAGGCCAGATTAGTTCATATCTAAAGTGTCCATCTCTGCTTTGACCAGAAATTATTGTTTCTTGAAAATTTGTGTTTGTTTTGAGTTTGATTTCCTTTCCTGAAATGTCTGTGGTCCTTTCTTTTGGGTCAATATCTGACAATATTTTAAGTTTCTGTTTGTATAATGGTCATTACACTTCTGTAGTAGGGGATTATAACCAAGTTGATTCTTCTTGAAATTATTCACAGCTTGCTCTCCTACTTGTGTGATTTTGTAGGTCCCCAGCTACACCTGCTATTTCTTACCCAGCCTGCCAACTGTCTGACAAGACCCCATTGACCAGATTGCCCTGGATTTATGCAGGAGTTTTCAAAAGTTTAATCCACCATTTCTTGATCTTTCAGGTAACTAGGGTATAATTCAGATAGATGCATGATTCATGATCACAAGGGATTGTGAAAGATGGAGTCGAAATGCATTTGTCAGCATGATAAACGTTATTGATCCATTTAAATGATGTCTTCTAAGGAAGCAAAGCATTAAAAATTATACAAAATTTTACCAGTATTGTGCAAGGGGGTGCAGTAGTAACCAATGAACAAAGTAAGCATTGACATCAGGGCATCTAATTTTCATTTCTGCAGTCACCTGAGTAAAATTATTCCTGTGAAAGGTTGGCACATATAAAAAAGTCATACTAAATCACAAAAATAAATTTGACCGAGTGAAGATTTGCTGTCTTAAGTGATATAGCTTGTTAGTCTCTCAGTTCTTGACACACTTATGCCAGAAAACAGCTTTCATTATGTGGATGAATAAAGATTAGAAGAATAGAGTACTAATTTATGACTGGTATTAATGAGGTGGGAATGTAAGACTTAATGGTATGAAATTTGCTCCTCCTCACACAAAAAAATTCCGAAAAATATAATTGCCATACTGCTAGAAAGGCCTCTGTGCTTCAAATACAAGTGAAAATTCCTAATTGGTATTTCATAAATCTTTCTCTCATTATAACTTACTGATAACCTTTCTTATCTCCTCCTTTCTGCAAAGGTGGAAACAGCTGAGGGCACACACCCCTCTCGCCAGCATGGACAGAAATTACAAGAACTCAAAGCAAGCATGGATGCAAGCGGAAATTCAGAACAGGAACATGAATTAAATCAAGTTTCTACAGCTCCTCTATCACACAAGCTGCATTTCTACGTTTTAGCATGCAAAAAGAGAACAAGAAAAATGCCTCACTTCTTTCTCCAGCTCTTTGACTTTGTTATTCAGTTGCTTCACTTTGGCTTTTTCAGTCTCAGTCTCAGCAGTTATCTCACGATTCTTTTTGGCCAATTCAACTATTTTAGTAGCTGCAACATCTCCAGCTAAACCAGATGTCCCTGAAAAGTATACATAAAAGCAAAGGACGTATCTTACAGGCAAGATTCAGAATAGATGATGCTTTTGTTCTCTGTTCAGAGCACAGTGTACTTTTATTGTCTAATCCATTTCTCTCAGAGCTGTGCCAGGCACTTAAATGAACAAGTGAGGGAAAAGAGGCATCAGTGATTCCAGCTGGATTGCCTGGTCCTTTGAGTCAGCATCACGTTGTGGCTAGCAAAGCCACATTTCACACTTTAGCAACAGCCACGTGTCAGAAGGCCACCACAGTGGTCGTACCAACATTACTACCTAGAAAGGGCAGAGGTGTTTTCCGCTCACCACTGTGAAGGACAGTTATGAACAGGTTTTTGGTGGCATATTACAGAAAAAAGACAACACTCTATCTTGTACTGATTGTTTACAACTGGAGGAGTGGCTGAAACAGAGGTGCGAACTTTTCTAGACATCTATCCTGAAAGGTCAGGCACACTGTTACAGTTGGGTCCTGGATAACGTCCAGGAAATTTCATTGTGCCTATTTATATGTCCCTTGTGATTATACGTGAGACCTTACTGTATTACTCTTTTAATTGCTCTTTTAAACAGACATTTCATTCACCTCCTCATCAGAGAGGGTTTGATTAGTGTCACGAATAAAGTAATCCCCTGGACTGCCTTGTGTGTCACTTGGCTTTTGTTAACATCACATAGGTGAAGAAAAGTTCTCGCACAAGTGCAAAATCAATACGATTGCATACAATGTCCACGGAAACCTCTAGCTCACCAACGAATACAAGCCTGCAATAACAAATCCTTGGTGGGATATATGAAGATTGAACTTGGCTGTTGTCATTCTTTTTAACTCTTTCAAACTCCTTCACTGCCCTGAAGTAATGACTTTTCTACTGGCATCTGTGAAGATTATATTTAAGAACTGGGGTGAGATGCAAGGATGACAGATCCCTCTTAAGTGCATTCTGAGTCCCGTAAAACCCCTGGAGACGTTAAAAGGGCTATGCGGAATACAGGCAAGAACAGAATACGACCCCATGTCACAATTTAAAAACGCTGTAGAGAAAATAATAAATTTATTGTTTTTAAAAGTGTTTCCACTGTTCTTACTGCTTGATCTGATGTGTATTTCCCCTCTCATCTAGAAGCTTTTTTTTTTCCTTAGTTTTCATAATAAATAACAGCTGCTAAGGATCACAGTAAGTACTGAATTAATCAAAAGCCAGGCTGGTGCTTCCATGGGATGGTCTTCAAATGCACTGCACACATTTAATCAAAGCTTTTAATTCCCATGCAACATGGGTGAACCTCTTGCCACAACGTAGATAGGGAAGACAGAGGCGTGGAGCAAACTACCACAAGCTTGCATGTGAGTCAGCCAAAGAAGCTGCAACAGCACATCTGCCTCGTAGTCCTGACCCAGTAATAGCTTATCATTTCCCCTACATACAAGCTATAGTTTTTAAGAATGAAGGTGTAATTTAAGGGTTATTTAGTTCTGCTTATTGCTGGTTTCCCCCTTCTCCAGCAGCCTGGTCATCACTGCTGTCCTGAACAACAGTGGCACCCAGTGGAGGAGGTGCAGCCTGCACAGTTCAATTTTCAAAGGACACCCAAGCCACTTTAGAAGCTGGACTTTGCATTCAGCCAGCATCCTGCACATGCCCTATTCAGGCAAACAAAAGGAACTTGAATACAGATTTTAACACTACATAGCAGACAAAGCTGCAACACTGCTCTTTGATATTAACAGAAAGTTTTCCAAAACATGATTTCTATGAATCATCATTTTTTGTGCCAATAATAGCAAGTTTCCAGAAGATCTGTGAGGAACAGATACCACTGTGTACCCCAAAAGAGCAATATACTTATATTAAGCGACATATAATTATCAATAATAATATTTTGCACCTTAGGTCTGACCTGTCTGACTACCAGAAGTCTTTGGTCCTTTCAGTGGTCCTCCTGTAAGATGGGGAGTAGTAGTATTCAAATTTTGCAGCTCATGAAATGGAAGGAGAGAGTAAGACACAGATCTTTAAGCATACATGCTATTCTATGTTTAAGTGCTCTCATGTCAAACTATTGCGAGAAACTTCCCTCTGCAAATAAAGCGATGAGACTCCTTACGTAAGAGAGACATTGATGTTTAGCAAACTCTGCAAATGCAAACCAGTGTCAACTTAGACCCTTACAAGTTTAGGGAGCAGCTCTTAAGTGTTGACCCAGGTGCTTAAGCATTTTCAGAGTTCAGTGGTTTTCAGTGCTATTGCAAATTACTGAGAGCTCAACAGAGAACAAGTCTCGGTTGAGAGCTGAATTTTTGTTCTTCCTAGCAGAAGTTTATTACAGGAGTGGAAACGGAGGCAACGACAACATGACTGAAATACTCCTTGTTAGCATAAAGCAGGTAAAGAGATGTCACATGAATATTTGACTGCCAGGAGATCACACTGAATCTGTTAGCCTACCTCTGTTGTCATCAGCATCAAGCAAACACTGGAACATTGTGAGAATACAAAGTTACTGTGTTTACCTGACAAAGCCAATCTGTCCTCCTGTATTTTCTTCTGGAGTTGCTTTATTTCAAAATCTTTCTCTGTCACTAGTTTGTATAGTCTGCAGTTCTCATCTCGGACCTCTCGAAGCTGATCCTGGAGCTGCTCATTCTCAACATTGAGCAATCTGGGAAAAAATAATCCATAATGGCAAATGTCACTGTAATGTGCTTCAAATAGATGCTTCCAGAAATGAAATAATGAAATGAACGCTTGCTGGATGAACTGAGCTTACCAGGAGTGAGTTTACTGAATTAAGCAGAACATCCTGAACCTGAGAGCAGAACACAAGCTAATGACCTGACCTATTCAGTTAACTTAGTTCTTCAAGAATTCTGCACTTCCTTGTGTTGTCTGGGGTAAAGCATCACAGAAGAGGTATCTTTTCAGGGCTCCTGAGGTTACTGAATAGTCTCATCTCACTGAGCCTTACTTATCTGGTTCTTCAGAGGAAACCAGGCAGGCTCACCATTCGGCATCCGTGACATTCAGGCTTTATTTCTATACTTACCTCAGCAAATAGAACCCAACAGAGCATCAGCTACAAAAGCTGCTACTGAGGTTCTTTCTTCAAAAATTAATGTTTCATAGCAATTCACAAAAGACCAATTTCCTATGTCCTCATCTGATTTTCTTCGAACCCCACCAGGACTGACTGGCATCAGTTTGTATTGTTAATGTTGCTTTTCGGAATTCATTTAGAAACAAAGAATATCAAAAAGCCTTCTGAATGGGAGGAAATAGCCTTGCTTCTCCTATTCTTTAGTACATTTAGTAACATTTATGGGTTTCATCTCTCTAAGACATCCAGAGAATTAATAACTTTAATCTCTTTGCTGTCCTTACATGATGGTTCCTCCAAACGTAAAAACTAAAAGCTAAGGCCTCAGGGGCTCAATTCAATTGCGGGCGCTCAGGCATCTGTTTGAGATACCCCAGGATTATCCGAGCCCTCTATGTGAGGCCAGCAGCCACGACGCAGGGTTCTTGGGAAGACTTCTGGGGCCCAGTCAGAGAATCAAGAGCATCTCAGAGAGTACCTGCCGCCCATGTGTGGACGTATCATAGAACCATCAATGACTTGGGTTGGAAGGGACCTTAAAGATCATCTAGTTCCAACCCCCCTGCCATGCACAGGGACACCCGCCACTAGACCAGGCTGCCGAAAACCCACATCCAACCTTGAACACTTCCAGGGACGGGGCATCCACAACTTCTCTGGGCAACCTGTTCCAGTGCCTCACCACCTTCATAGTGAAGGATTTCTTCCTTTAATGTCTATCCTCCTTCAGCTCAAGGCCATTCCCTCTTGTCCTATCGCTACATGCCCTTGTAAACAGTCCCTCTCCAGATTTCTTGGAGGCCCCTTTAGGTACTGGAAGGGGCTCTAAGGTCTCCCTGGAGCCTTCTCTTCTCCAGACTGAACAACCCCAACTCTCTCAGCCTGTCTGCATAGGAGAGGTGCTTCAGCCCTCGGATCATCTCCATGGCCTCCTCTGGACTCACTCCAACAGCTCCATGTCTGTCTTGTAGTGTGAACCCCAGAGCTGGATGCAGCACTGCAGGGGGGTCTCACCAAAGCAGAGTAGAGGGGCAGAATCCCCTCCCCTGACCTGCTGCTCACGCTGCTAGTGATGCAGCCCAGGACACGGTTGGCTTTCTGTGCTGCAAGTGCACACTGCCAGCTCACGTTGAGCTTCTCATCCACCAACACCACCAAGTCCTTCTCCTCAGGGCTGCTCTCAATCCATTCTCCACCCAGCCTGTAGTTGTGCCTGGGATTGCCCTGACCCACCACATGCAGGACCTTACACTTGGCCTTGAACTTCATGTGGTTTGCACGGGCCCACCTCTTAAGTCTGTCAAGGTCCCTCTGGATGGCAACCTTTCCCTCCAGCGTGTCAACCACACCACACAGCTTGGTGTCATCAGCAAACTTGCTGAGGGTGCACTCGATCTCACTGTCCATGTCTCCGACAAAGACGTTAAACAGCGCCGGTCCCAATATTGACCCCTGAGGAACACCACTCATCACTGATCTCCACTGGGACGTTGAGCTGTTGACCACAACTCTTTGAGTGTGACTGTCCAGCCAATTCCTTATCCACTGAGTGGTCCATCCATCAAGTCCATGTGAACCAACCCTAAAAAATTACTAACGTCCTCCAACTTTAGACATACATTTTAGCCAGACTCCTCCAAACAGCACCATTTCAAAATAGAAATGAACCTGTCTCCATTCCCCAGAGGTGGAATCAAATGTGCTAAGAGAAACTGTACTGACACTGCCTTCGGTAAATATGTTTGTGGTAGAGACCCTGCTGGCTCAAGTCAGCAGTTCCCACTTCACTTGCCTCTGAGTTTCCTCTCCCGTCCCATCTGAGTTTTCTCATCTCTCCCCATCTGAGTTTCAGGGTGGGGTCCCACTCTGTACCAAGACACGGGTGTCTCTCTGGGAGCAGCGAGCCAAAAAGCACAGAAAAGTCAAAGGAGGTCTAGTGAATGCAACCAGCGCTGCTTACAGACTAGCTGCCACTGTAGGGCGACATGAATCGTTCTCCAACTGCCAAGTGCTCTGAGGATGGGACTCAATTCAGTTACCCACACAGATGCCACCTGAGCTGCCCACCCATCCCCCAGCTGCTGCTGCTGAGGGGTGCAGGTCTCCTGTGTCCTATCTATCGTTCCCATGTGGAAGTTCCCAATACCCTACAGCATCTTAGACATCATTAGACACCCAAGCCAGCCAGATGACTTGACCCCTAGATTCTTATTATTTACAGTGTGACTCTGAATGTCTACATTTTGGTGACTTAACCAGGAATAGTGTCCTGCCCCTTTGGCCTATAGAGTGATCACTCCAGACTATGAAGAAGTGGGTAGCTTGGATGATCACTGAGATTTGGTTAAAGCCCAGTTGTTACAGTATGTACAGCCAGACAAGTCAGCTATCTCAATAATCACCTGAATATTTTCTGTTCACAAGTTTTAGCAAGCCTTTTGCTCTGACTGGACTTTGGAGCTTTTAAATGCACACTCCATATGTACATGTCAGAATAAATGACCCCTTAAAGCACTGCCATAAACAGCACGGTCAATTTATGAGACGATTCACAATTCATAATTAAGAAATGCACTTCTGTTTCAAAGCTGCAAATCAAAGGGAGATCAAAGGCAACTGTTTACAAAGGAGAAGGAAAGCAGCAATCTGAGCAGAGAAAAGACAAAACTAAGTTATTCCCACACGTACCACTCACAGAAGCGAGCAATAAAACTGTGTGGATCTAATTAGAGACACATAGGCAAAAAGATTTTTAACAGTTAGAGAATTAACATGAAAAAAAGGTTCCAAGCTCTTAGCACACCTGACCAGTGATGTCTTCCTCAGAGCTGGCTTCCAAGTCTTGACAGAAAGCACTTACAGTAGGATGGACAGAAATCCCAACCGCCCAGCTGGAGTCTCCTCTGAGAAACTTCTCCATCCCAGAGTGACTGTGCATGTTACAAAGGAGGTAGCAGGTTCCACCCAAGTGGCTCAGCTATGGAAAGTCAGCCAAAAGAAATAGGCTGCAGAAAGGCAACCCTTTTCACTCTAGTTCAAGGCAACAGAGCCAGGTGAAACTTAGAAGCAGGGCCTATGACTGAAATTCAGGTAAGTGTCTTTCCCAACTCCGTTACAGATTCTCCATGTGATGGGGAGAATCACTTAATCTTAAATACACCAAAGAGAGCAGGGAGGATAAAGTTACAGAAAGAGCAAAACAGAAAGACAGAAATGTCAGCTAAACCCTTGCCTAAACAAAATTTTGGAGTAGGACGGGAGGAAGGAAAAACGAACTCCCAAGGCTCAGAGGAAGGGAGACTTCTGAGAGGAGAATGTTTTCCAAGCGCTGCTATAAACAACACTGACATGCTGAAATCACTGCCACTGCAGACCATATGGAGTCCTGTTAGTCTGGAATAAGTTTCAAACGTGTTGTCATGGGAATACTGCAAAGTACATCCTGGCAAATCCCTTCCAGAAGCAAATCCTGCCTGGATTTGATACACTCTTTTTTTGATACCACTCTTTTCCTGAACGCAGATGTACATAAGCAAAGGACAATCCACATAAATCTGCTACACTTGCCACATGAAATGGGGACTTTTAACAGTCAGTGCCACTGAGAATGGAGGTACATGATAGCTCTTGAATTACTCAGACTTAAACTACTGAACTGTAAATAGCAGCGAGCTGCTGGGACTCTCTTGTACTCTGCACCTCGGAGCATGCACACTGCACCAGGATGTGCTATGGCAGCACCTAAGCCCCTCTCCTCCACCAGACAAATCCACACCTGAACTGTGGGAATCAGTCTCCCTCTCCGTTAAAAAAACCCACAAACAAATCCAGATCTCCATAGTAATCTTCTATATACTATGAGAACAAAGTATTAAAGGGAAGAGAACAGCTGGTAGAGGTCAGATCAGAATCAAAACTTGGCAAATCAGATAACCGTGGTGATGACCTATGTGTGAAGAAGACAATGTATGATGCAACGGTGAGAGCATTAGTTTCTAGGAGATCAGCTGCCTGTTTCCAACAGACTTCCTTTGCAGCATGAACACCACATTCCCAGAAGCACCTGAAAGTTTCAGTGGTTCACTCCTGGGTTCCCTGCATCTTCACAGAAGCTCTGCTGCAGCTTATGCACTTGGGCGTTTCAGGAAGCAATCTTCAGAAACTGAGCAGGGAGTTGTTCAGAGTAGCACAGAGGGAAAATCAGCATTTAGGGCCTAATAAACCTTCGTTAGTGGCTTGATAAACTTTGGTAGAGGTGCCCTTCCCCACTCTGGATTCTGGGAGGTGAAACTGTCTCAAAGGTATATGCCTAACTGTGTTTTTCCACCCGTGATCTGCTGGTTTTGACGGAGCTCCCAGTTCCTCCTTCCTGCTTCAGTATCACAGTACATCACCCTATCACGGTGCCAATAAAACAGTCTGTGGGGCTAAAGCTGTAACTTGGATCACTGAAATTACTTGAGAATAAAAGTACCCTTCCCTCAAAAAGCGAATCCAGTTTCCAGCAAATGGCTGTATTAGCACAGCTGCAAGAAACAGGAATTTCTTCAGCTGGCTTCACTACTAATGGGGAGCAAATCCCTGAATAGCCAACACTGTAGTAAAGGCAGACATCTCTGGGGTGTGTCCAACTTTAGACCTGCTCTAGTTTGTAAAAAAAAAACCAACATTAATTGGGTCAGAAAGAGAGACTGACTATATCCTAGGAGGAAGATGAATGATCTGAGCTGGGGCTTCAAACCTCTGCTGCACTAAATTGAATTATGCACTCAGCTCCAAAAACAAGATCAAGGGAGATCCACACCAGAATATCCAATGTCCTGGTAATCCAGATACCACCCCAATGGGAGAGATAAGACCCAAACCCCTGCCCCCAGTAAGATTTAAAACCCCACTTTGTATAACCTGGATACTGTCAAGTATCCAGGAAGCAACTCTGTCTATGAGACCCTCCTATACAGTTGGCTGTCTTCTGATCTACTAAATGAGGTTATATGGCAAAGATAGCCTGGGGAACACTTCTCTGAGCTGCAGGCCTTTGGCTTGCACCCATTAGTTGCTTTGCCCTTATCTGTCTTTGGAAATTATTCATGTAGGGAACCTGTTTGTTTTCAAGGCTAGGCAGGAACTAACCAACAGTTCAGAAGATGTTAGTGATTCTGAATGACTGGTTTTCATCAGATAGTAACTAGCTGCCCCTAGCATGTTACCCTTAACCCCTCTGTTTTCTGCTCTACATTTGTGAAACACTGACAATAAAGAGCACATCACAATGCTCTGAGGATAAACATGTTAGGGACAGCGAGAGTCTTCTCAGGAAAGTTAAAGCCCAATATGTGAAGACAAAGTGCTCTGTCAATTAAACTTGAGTTTCATAAGATCATATGCAAAATATACTTTTGTGACTTCCTGAAGGAACAATGCTGCTACACCTTTACCTTTTGCTGTCATCTTCATTTACAGGTTGTCCTGTTTCAAAGAGGTTTAGATCATTCTGGATTCTGAAAGTCTCCTTTGCATTGCCATTATCACCCTTCTGACTGTTCTGCTTTTCCTTCTTCCTCTCCATTAAATTTTGCAGCCGCCTTTGCTGTTGTTCTTGATAAGCCTTAAACTGGCTTTTAAAATGTTCATTCACTTTTATGTCTGACTCCATTGTTTACTGAAAGCATAACAAGAAGAAAATAAGCGACAGAGAGCAGAGATGAACATTGCTCTGAAAAACATACTCTTCTAGCAGCTGCTTTGTAGTTTTTCCTCACTGATCTCTGCAGTCTCCCTGCCACCTCCTCCTCTCAGCCACTGAACTCTTCAGCCCCGCTCCCTTCCTTCGAGTGCCTTTTTCCATAAATGGCTTTCAGTCTTCAAAAAAGTTTTTGTGTCTTTTTTTTCAGCTGAATATTCAAAAAGCAATATTTTTAAATGTTTTTAAACAAGTCTGTTTATTTAAACATTTTTACAGAGCAAGTTGGGGTCAAATCCAAGAGAATGTGACAACCATGTTACACTGACTAAAGGGAACACAGACTGCAGCCATCCCGCCTTCCTTCCACGTTCCAAAGAAAGGTGCAGATCCCCCCATTTTTGGGTTAATGTGGGACTGACAGAGCAAGAAAGATGTTTATCCTAATGCTTCCTTTGGGCACTAGGCACCAAGAGCGTGGCTCACATCTTTCCCCTAAATTTCTAAGCACTAAGTTATAACATTAAAGTGGTAACACATCTTGCTACCCATTTAGATGTCTAGAGCTCTACTTAGTATGACTAAAGATGATCAGTTTTCTGATGCATTCCAGCCCCCTCTCCTTCTGTTTGACATTTACTGTCAGCGAAAAATCTAGTGCACCTTTGGTCTAGCAAAGACAATCAGTCAATCAGTAAAAACTTTCAAAGGCACACCCTCCACTGAGTAATTAACGCAGGCCCTTTCTCACACTAAGGCAGCAATCACCCTGATAAAATGCCGAAATGCGCACTATGTACCTTTGTGCTTGTATGTACTGTAAGGGTAGAGATGCACTGCAAGCAGCTTCACCTCTGCACCTGCCTTCGGACACCGCGGGCGTGGACGAGGTGCGTTAAGAATTGACAAGTTGACAAACAGCAAAGTCCGGTGCCTCTGCACAGCCCCGTGGGAATGAGTGATGGCCTGGGGACAACCTTTAGCCTTCCAGCCTACCTGGGTACCGACTTCAATCCTGGCACAGAGGGATCTGCCACAGAGCTGCTGTGTGGGGAGAGGGGGTTCCCTCTCTTCCCCCGCCCAACCCCCGCCTTGTCCTGCGGCCTGACGGGGCCTGACAGGGCCGCACTGTCTCCCCCACGCCCAGGCCGGTGGTCCGCGCCTTCCCCACCCCCCCTGCCTACCGAAACCGCCTTCCCCGGCCCCGAGGGCAGCGGGAGGGTCCCCCCGGCCGCCCTCTCCCGCCGGCTGCCCGTCTCGGCACGGCAGGGCCGGGCCCGGCTGCTCCAGCTCAGGCTCCCGGCCCGGCCGCAGCCCCGCGCGGTTCCCATAGCAACAGCGCCCCGGCCGGCGCCAAGGGCAGGGGAAGGGCAAGGCCGCGCATGCGCCGAGCGCGGGACGTCACCGCCAGAGGGGCGGGGCTCGCGGCGTTCCCCTCAGCCCGGCCGCCATGACAGCTCCCCTCAGCCGCCCCCTCCTCCGTAGCGCCTCCCGGCCGCGGGGCCTCCCCTTCCCGTAGAAAGCCCGGCCCCTCGGGGTGACGGGAACGGAGCTGCTCCTTATCCGGTACCACGCTGGGGAGGAGGAGGGCAGTTACAGGAAACGGTCTTTGCGCGGTGGAGGGGCGCCTCTTTCCTCCGTCCGCAGCTCCACCCCGGTGAGGGAGAACTGCGGGAGCGAGCAGTCACAGACAGCAGCGTTTTACTGGCTGGGAACGCCCTTCCCAGTAGCATTGCACCCTCTCAGGTGATTTTTATTCACGTATATAAGCTCTCCCCAGCCCTCCCCAGGAGGCTGCATGCACAGAGGGAGCCCCCTCTCCCCACCCCCCCCCCCCCCCCCAAACAAATCCACAGCCAAACACTTCTCTCCAGTGCTCACACTTTTATTCGCATTTCATCTCCCACTGCTCTCTACAATGTCACAGCCAGAGGTGCAGTATGTACCTTACAGTATTTATTACAGAGAGACATCATACTATCACCATGGAATGTAAGCTAATAGGAGAAAATGGGGTTTTTACAAATTGGTTTTATCAACACATTTATTTTTGTGACTGCTGTTGGAGATACAAGGGGTTCAAGTGTAAAAAAAAAACAGTGGCAATTTACAGAGAAGGGTTTTAACACCTCATTGAGGATGATGGGGGCTTTTCAGATTTAAATGTTTTAAAATTTCTGTAGGGAATGATCCTCCAGAAATCAGCTAGATCATACACTTTAACTGAAAGCATTAGAACACCAAATCAAGGTTTAGTTTTCACAATATGTATTTCAAATGTTACATTTAAATGTTATTTCAGAAGAACACTGTAAATAATGTTACAAAATATAGTAATCCAAGAGTCTGAAAATCTATAGCAAAAATAGGAAGCCTGTGTCTTCATTAACAATGAATAAATATAACATTTAAATAGATGCAACATACCAAATACTTATCTCATGCCTTAAATAAAAAAAATAGATGTTTATATCTCAGTATTTTAGAAGTCATTTAGTGCTACTGGAAGCTTCTAAATTACAAAGCTGGAGGCTGACAAATATACAGGATAGAAAATGATAGTACAGCGTTCACGACACTATCTTACAGACATGGCCTCTGTGTTCTGCCCGAGGCCTAACAGAAGCTAGTTCAGACTTTGTGGTATTGGGCAAAGGCAGCAAAAAAAAGTCACCAATTTTAGGACTGAGTTGACAGTCGAGGGGAAGATAAAGGATTGTACTCTACTATATGACCTAAAAACTGGGATGTGGTTGCATCAATCAAAGAACGAGACCCTGATACCCGCTCCCCCAGTGCACAATCATTTAGACTGCTTCAAGACAGTGTACCATACACAAAATAGAAATAGGGCAATTCTCTTAATACCATGTATTATTTTTTCCTCAAGAACCCCTCGATATGAGGTTTGTTGCTGCAGTGCACAGGCCACCACCAGGACAGAGATTTCAGTCAGCTTTCCATTACTCCTTGGGCTTCACCACATACTCCCGAAACATTGAATACAGCACACCTACAAGACAGAAATAGATGCACAATTACAAAACTGGCTTAAATAGGAAATAATGTGTTTCAAAGTCTGAACAAAAAGTGATATTCTGAGCAACAGCAATAATGTTTCCCTTCCTCTTCTGCTGTATTTATTTTTTTTAATAACAGTGATGAACATTACAAAATTCTTCATATACAGAGAAAGTGGATATGAAAATATACCATATATGAAAATATACTCTACATGAAAATACACATCCCCAGCCAATTCTAGTTTGCTTTGCAGCCAAAGTCAAGCTTTTCTGCCATACCTTCCGGGCATGCAGTATAGACAGTGTTTCATGGGATACACATTTACACGCATACACAGCTGCAATACTTAGATAAGACGTGGGATGTACAAATCAGTACATTCAGGGACACAATTCCAGTCTTAAAAATAGTATCTTAGGCTATGCAAGCTGATTTTCCAATGCATTAAATTCAGAAACAGCAACATATTTACAAGAGAAATTATTAACATCAGATAGCTTTTTTTTTGCCTCTGATTTCAACACCTACAGAACCCCAGATACCTCCCACATCTAGTAGTCAAAACTGCTCTCAAAGGTAGTTAAGTTTAATATTGAATATGCATATTTAAACATCACGTTACTCCAGAAAGGTTGAACAAACACCAGTAACAAGCATAAACATCCTGAAATATCACAGTCTGGACACTTCCACTCCAAGGATATTTCACGCACACTCTATTATCTCCTAGGAGAAGAGATGCCAGAGGTTCTCCGTGGTTTGCCAGTGCCAAGGACAACCTCCCGTTCGGTACGTACCACACGTTATCGCTCCCACAACGAAGCCCTGGGCTGCTACGCGCATGTGAATCAGGTGAAGTGACATTTTCATGTCGCCTCTGTGCTTCAGTCTGTACAGCCCATAGCCAACCACCATGGCGAAGCCAGCCATCCCTACAAGGCAAAGAAAGCATCCTTGTGAGTCGAGATCCAAGTCATCGAGACGCGTGAAGTGACGCACCTGAACAAGATATCCTGGGAATAATGATGTTTTGGTTTAATCGCTGTTTTCGTGTAGATGGCAAGTCCTGCCCTGTCTACCGTTTTCACTCGAGTGCCACCTCATTCAATGCCCAAGTCAGTGCAGAGAACAGCAAGAGACTTCTACCAATGTTAAAATGCCTCAGAAGTAGCTCAAGGTGTCAGAGTTTCTTAGATACTTTTCAGAAAGTGCCAAGTGTTGCTTGCACCCTCTTTCCTGGACAGAGGCTCACACCCAAGAGCACTGCTTGGCTGCAGCTGGGACGCTCAGCCTGTGGATGCACCCTGACGTACCCACCCGCCTGCTGAGGTTGCTATTTTGGGTGTTGTCACATTTGGATGGCTTTCCCTGGGACAGGACATGTCACGTGTTACTTGTCCCATGCTGCAGGGACAGAGGTTCAGCAAGGTCTCTTTCACAGAGCTGGAGTTCACTTTCAGTCCTTCAGCAGACCAAACACAGCCCTAGCTGTGCCAACTCCAACCAGCCTACGCTGATGCCCTCACAGAATACAGAGCAGCAATGCACAATGTTTCCCAATTCCATCCACTTTATTCCATATTTAGGATGATTATTTACATAGTTCAAAGGAGGCTGCCAAGTTTTAAGTGTTGTGCATATTTCAGTGAGGAAAGCCCAGACAGCTTGTTTCCCTAAACAGGAATATCACCAGTTCCACTTGTGAAGCTGTAAACCCTTACATGATTGTCGTGGTAGCTTCATTAAATATCAATTAAGATATTTAGGGTGTTCAAACGAGCTCTGACACAGGTTGAAGGTTCTGCCAATCTGCCTGAGAGAAACCAAACTTGTGGAGTCCGTAGTACACCCTAGCCAGCTGGAAAGCAAAGTCCTGTGACCACAGAAACCAGTGACGGATATCTGTTGGGAAACACTTGGAACAGTTCAACCCAAGTGACCCGACTGCTCTCCATTTAAGGTGGCTGGAAATCAAAACCTGTCTTGTGTCAGAGGCGGTTCCCGATCAGAGGAAAGTTCTCAGGACGATCATGACTGGTCCTCTCTCTCCTCGGAGGCTTTGTGGGGGTCTTGGCAGAGAGGTTGAGAACGTTAACAACCTCCTCAAGCTGGGGTACTATAAAACCCACTAAGAAAATGCATTTTAAATTAAGAGATGGCAGCAGAGAAGGGTGAAATGTCTAGCAGGCGGGCTTTATTTTAAGTACTTCTGTTTTGTATTTTGTTAGCTTTAAAGTCACTTCATAGTGATCACATAGTTCGCAATAACCGTACTCCAGAACAGCTGAAAAACACACTCCTTACCACCTAACAGGATCACCTGAACATGGTTTTTAAGCTCACCTAAACAGTCTTCCAGGCTTTGTTTTTTGGTTTTTTTCTCTCTTGTAATTGTAGGTTCTCACTATTAATTTAAAATTACATGCCTCATTAATTTCCCTGTTTCCTGCAGAACAAATACTATTCTGGGCAGAAGGAGTACTGCTGTCACCACACAAAAAGCCTACATGAGGAAGTAATTTCAAAGTAATTTCCTGTTCACAGGAAAACAGCGAGCAGTGATAGTGTTTACCACATTGATTGCCCATGAAGAGAAAGATCTACGTAACCACATTGCTTCATCTTTAAACTTACCGATGGGTACAAACGGCGTCTCTTTAAATTTTCTTAACAGCTTTGATGTCTGGCTGGTGTCAGTCTCATACTCAGAGAAAACAGATTCCTGACCGGATGACATGGTGGCTGCAAAGACAAAGAGTCTCTCTTCAGGTTTTAGAAACACCAAGTTAAGAGAACTTCTAGAAAAAGGAAAAGCCCTTGCGTATTCCGCCAGTCACAAATGTCCATGTAGAGAGGTACAAGAACAAGAATTAGAGCTACATTTAATTCAAGTGAAGTCTTGGGAAGCAAGACTGTTGCATATTAGAACAGATAAAGGGCAGGAGAAAAAGAAGTAGCGAAGCAACAAGTTTCTGCCATGCATTTTCACAACATTACACATCCCAGCGCCCCTCACGCGCAGCAAAAAGCCGCTGAAAGCTGTGGTCACTGCCTGCTTTTCCTTTCAGGACTTCTATCCTCCACTGCTTTGCTTTCACAGGCTATTCCCTAATAGCTGCTCTGACCTCAGAAAAGTTCATTCCTCTCCGCTCCCTGCCAAGAACAGCAACCGAAGCACTCTGGGTGGAAAGTGTGGGCTGCTGCAGAAGGTCAGCCCTACCTGGCAGCTTGTCAGTCACTACTACGGCCTGTTCCACCTCATTCCAACAGAGTTTCAAACTCCTGCTGGAGAACACAGAGCGTAAAACGGCAGCTGCCAAGGAGCTGGAGCGAGTCGTGAAGCCCTTGACAGGCACAGAGTGATGTGGGGACATGTCAGGAGGATAAGGAGATGTTTCCTTTACAGCACAGGTGATTTCTCACCTGTCCTCAAGGAAAAAAACAACCAATGGCCATGAGCAGGGCTCCACTCACTGAGCTGTCATCACCCAACCAGTGAGACCATCCGCTGAAACCGGCCAGCTTGTGCTGTCCCCGTCACAGACTACACCAGGGCTGTTCCTTCTTCAGTGCTCGGCATCAGCATCACTCTTCAATTACTGCCTATTTCTACTAGCACAACTAGCTCAGCAACATCACGAAGGCCTCTGCTAGAAAGATCTCTACTGGTATTGTTCCGGTTTTGCCATCAGCATCCTCAGCAGCAAAATACAGCTCGGCCTCGCATGGAAGTACTCCAAGTTCTTGAAATAAGCCAACAAGAATTTCATTTAAGCACAGGCTAGTAAACATATGCAAAATGTACATTTCAAACGTGGCTGTGTTCCCTGGTGAAGCAGCGTTTCGTGTACATCCGTGTCAGCAGACTGTTTTCTAAACTAAACGCGCGAACCATTTCCTCTGCAGGCCGAAGGATTTGGTCTCTCTGCCTTGTTTGCTAAATATAAGTTATATTTCAGCCTGACTCCTTCAGAGAAGGAAACATGAGAGCACCCCGTCACTCGGCAGAGGCGGAGACAGCCAGAGGTGAGATTTACACCAGAAAACCACATCCAGAAGTGAATCCGTTTGCCCACTGTAAGAGGTTTCTGCGACCTTCACCTCCGGCAGAGGCCGGGGCCCCGGCTGCCCTGACCTTGCCCACCCCCACAGCAGAGAGGCGCGGGGCACCTGCGCGACCACCCACGGGGGACAGCTCTGACACGGGTGGGAAAGTGACAGATCCCAGCGCCCCTCCCGGCCCTGGGCACCCCCAGGCTGCCTTCCCCCCGCCCAGACCCGCACCGCGCCTCTGCCCTACTCCAGGCCCAAGCACCTTCAGCCCACTCCGGGCCTCTGCCTCTAGATCTGCCCGAGGGGCTCCCCGCTCCCCCCGCCCCAGCTCTTGCCCCAGCTCCCGGGCCCCTACCCCGGCCCCCAGCCCCGTCACCCCCCGGAGGCCCCGGCCCTCACCACGCCGCCGTTCCCCAGCACCGTCCCCGAAACCGGCCGGCGTCTGCCGCGCTTGGCCCCGCCCCCGGCTCTTATTGGCCGGGTTCGCCCCGCCCCCTCGGCCCTAGGCACCCGCCGGCCGAACGTCCGGCCCTGCCGAGAACCACACTTCCCAGCGTACCGCGCGGCAACCCGCCAGCTTCTCAGCCAATCCAGAGCGCGGTAGCTGACGCCGCGTCCTTATACGGGCTGAGAGGCGGGGGTAAGCCGTGACGTCAAGGCGAGGGCTTTCCGCATTGCGGCGGGCGCGGAATCAGGCGGGGAGGCGGGGGAAGGCCCGCCGCTAGGGGGCGCTGTGGGGCGGGGGCTCCTGCCCGCACCGGCAACGTGCGGGACGGGCAGCGCTGCCCGGGAGCGAGCTGGGCTCTGCGAAACGGGGAGACGGGGGGTTGAGCTTGGCGATTTGTGTCACCCCCAGAAGTGGGGGTTGGGGTCACCGTTGTCTGCATGGAAAAGCAGGGTGCAGCTTCTTCTGCAGCTTGGAGGCTTTTCGCTTCAAAAGGTTCTCGTACAGTGTAAACCCACGCTTTGACATCAAGCGGAAGCTCCTTAGCAGAAGGCAAAGGCAGAGCCCGGCTTTCCCTCGGTCTGATTTTCTTTCTCCTAATGGTGAATGATTTTCAGCTTTCAAGCAGAACTTGCGCTGGTCCCGCTGTATGCCAGGCAGTGGATTTTGAAGCCCAAAGACAACCTAGAAATTGCCCCCGACTTTAACCAGACTGGACTCTGGAGCAGGACAAAAAAAATCCAGTGAGATCCTGAAGATACCTAAAATTCTCCCTGAAAACCAGGGGCAGCTTGCGAGAGCAAAATAGCAAAGAAATGTTTTTTTTTTCCTCCAAAAACTCTGCCCAGTTTTGCGGTGCTCTGGTGCGGTGTTCATGACTCCCCATCTCCCAGCACGGGGAGAAGCAGAGCTGCTGCTCCTGCAGGGCCACTCCACCACTGACACATGGCATTTTCGGCAGCATAAAAGAAAGTGGCTCAGATAAACATTTGTTAGTACCACTGTGTCTCTGAATGTGCTTCCCATTATGGGTAATCTGGTTACTTTAATTGCCAAAGCCATTAAGGCTCTGCAGAGTCTGAAGGAAAAAAAAAAATCTATGCAATTACCAGCTCCTGAATTGAGTTAAAATCTTGTAATAAATTATAGTGAAGGCTACTTTCTCCAGTGACTCTCAGAGGCACATTTAATTCCCTGCAGCTCTGTGCGATATGTGCTTCAGGGGAAAAACTCAATTAAAAACAAAAACTTATTTCATTTTAATTGCTGGACTAATGAAACTGCTGTCACGTGTAGCGTCCCTGTGTGTGTGTCTGGTGCATCAGCTTTGCAAGCGGCTTCTTGCTCTCTCCTAATGTATATGTTGCCCATACATATTTGTTATAGGATATCTTTTAAATGCAAGCACATGTGGTGGTGGTGAACATGGAAATGGGTAAAAATAACATATTTCTCTCTGAATCCACCTTCCATGGGGCAGGTTGGGTGCGGAACTGCGGCCATCACTGCTGCTCCATTCTCTTGTTTTTACCAGGGAGGTTTGGGGTTTATAAAGCGCAACCAGGGTTGGTATGGGGGATGGCCTTGGCATGGCCAGGGTGTTCCCCATGACACCATTTGATGAGGGAAACAAATCGAAAAGTGGCCACTTGCCAATGGTGATGCTATAAAACCTCTCCAATAAACCACTTTATCAGAGGCACCTTTGACAGGCGAGAAAAGGGTCGTGCCATGAAGCTGTCCCCAAAACATCTCTGTGGCAGTGCCAGGAGCTTGGCACATCTCTGTGTGCACGTTCAGCCATGGCAAGAAGCTCCTTATTCTGGTACTGCTCACAAGGCTTCGCTGCTGCCTGCAAAGATATGGTTTTCCCCATGAGCTGTGAGCACCCGCTGACCCCAGCCGTGTCCCCACTAGTAGCCATTTCTGCTTTTGCAGGGGATGAGAATCCTGCAGCACCCAAGTAGCATGTGGCTTATTCAGATTTACTGGAAAAAAAATACAGATTTCTACACCGGGATCTCAGCCCCTGGAGCCTCTAGGTGCAGATTCCAAGCAGGTCCAGTCCTGCCCAGGGGAGCTGGGAGGTGGGGAGGGTGGACATCATCTCAATATCTATCTCTAAGGCAATAGCAGATGTCTCCATTTACTAAACCTTTTGGAAACCAAAATAATAAGAGGGAGCTTGTTGCCGCATCTGAGATTGGGATGCAGCAAACCCAGGACCAACAGAGAAAAAGGAATTAGGGACAAATTGCTTGCTTGGGAGGAGATGGGATGGAGAAAAGGAAAGGATCAAGGTGGACAGGGGAAAAGCATGCATGGAAAAATGGAGAGAAGAAGGGCAAAAGGAACTGATTATATTTAAGCTTGTCTGGGTGACCCTGGTCTAGCATATCCCAGAAGAACATAGTTCAGGCTATTTTGTGGGTGGTCTCACCACCCAGCCCCTGCATGCTGGGCTGCGTGGGACCCACCAGTGATCTTCACGTTGTGCTGACGTGGGTCCTTGGTCCGAGCAGCTCTGGCCATCCCTAGCATTGTGCCTGACTTGAGCTATACAAGAGCAGGCTGTATTTCTCAAGGAGGGGTGCTGGGTCCCCACAGCACCCGTGGCAGGAGGCACTGCAGTCCTGGTGGGTATCTCAGGTGCCAAAGCCCAAATCTGGGTGCAGGCACCATTTATAGATGTTGTAGAGGGACATGTGCTTGGACACAACATGGAGATGATTCCTCCAGTGCTCTCACCTACTGATCAGCACCAGGAAAGCAAAAAAAAAATAATAGGGAGGTCACACTGAGATCACATTTCCTGCTATGCTCTTACATAAGTAAAAGACGTTCCTAAAAGCCTGATTCGAGCCTCTGGCAGGATGTAAACTGTCCACAGTGGAGAAGCAACTCCTGTAAGTGCATTTTCTGCTTCTTGCTTGTAGACAAAGCTGCATGAGAAACCTAGAGAGATTCTCTTTTCCTGAAAGTTAGCCAGCTCATGAGCGCCAGCACTCTGGTGGGTTTGGGATTAATTCCTGAGCTCAGCCAAAGTTACATTCCTCAGTTCTCCGCTACAAGCTACGGAAGGATGTGAATGTCAGTGCCAGCATGATACAGAGTTGGGGGGGGAAATGCCACAGCGGGAGAAAAGGCATCTCAGTGGGCTGGAAGAGACCCAGAAATAGAAGTTTTGGGGTTGGCTTGTCCTGATGTGGATGCAGAATGTGTAGGGGGGAAGGTATTTAAGACTCTCACTGGGTGTTGCTGTGATCAGAAGGGTAGGCAGCTTTGGTTTCCTCTTGAAGGTGTACAGTCAAAGCTGCATATGGCTAAGGACGAATTTCCTCCAAAATAGGAAACAAAAAAGAAAAAAATCTTATTCCCAGAAAAGTCTTTTTCTGGCACTTTGCCGTGGGAGATCTCTGCTCTCCATGGCTGCTCTGTCTGAAGTGCGCTGTGGCACTTGCCAAAGAACTGTGAGACAGCAAGAACACATTTCAATCCAGCCCAAACCAATTTTTCTTTTCAGCTGCCTGGACTTGCCTGGAATGGTTATTTAAGCTATTTCAAACAGGGGACCGCAACAGGTATGTCCACAGCTTCACCGCTTATGGCTGCACACCCACAGGCATCCTCAGGACTCCACTCCAAACCTTGGGTGCTTTGCTTAATGTGCTTGGGGTGGAGGGGATCCCCTTTCCAGGGTGTTCGTGGGCAGGGAGCTGTCCCTAGAAGAGGCAGAGCCACCGTGGGGTATGTCCTCCTTGGGATGTGTAGCACAACTGGGGACCAACAGCTTCATTTTGTCATTACTCAGAGGCAGCAAGTGTTTTGAGTAATGGGAGAGACAGGTCCTCGAGAGAGCAAGGCAGGAGTGGCTGCAGGCAGGGAACTACACAGGCATGCCTGTTGTGGGATTGCTGGAAAAATGAGCCCCAGGGGAAAGGTTGGCAGTTTTGGCCGTGGCTGAAAAATGGTATGTTTTAGGGGTGGAGAGGTATTTGTACTATTCTTTCCCTGTGCCAGCTCTGGTTTGCTCTCAGAGCCTGAGGATTAGTCTTGATTTTTCAAAACCACATTAAGCTTCATAGCTGATGGGAGGTGGAGGTGGCTCAGGCAGATCCCATCTCCCACTGCAGGAGATGGGCTCTTCAGTGACAGTCGTTGCCCAGTTTGAGAGGCTTTTGGAAGATGAAACTTTTCTTGCGTTCTTGTGTGTGGGCTTTCTTCTGAAAAAACAGACTCCAAAAACAGGAAGGTCTCCAAAATCAGTTACCATTTCCTGAAATCTGGGCTGCAGCTGTCTAAAAACTGACGCCAGCCTGCAGCTCTGGGGAGTGGCCAACCGCATGGACCTCACCCTCCTCGGTCAGCAGGGTTTCAACCCACGCCTTGCCTCACACAGAATACATTCCAGCAATATTTTTCCAGCTAAATCTAACCCCTACCTCTAACCTTGATTGAGGAGTTGATTCTGGTGCCTGCATGTCCTTACCTTGGATGGGGCTTTGAGCAACCTGATCTAGTGAAGGGTGTCCCTGCTCATGGCAGGGGGTTGGAACTAGATGATTTTTAAGGTCCTTTCCCACCCAAAACACTCTATAATTCTATGATTCTATGATTCTGTATTTTCCACTTACTAATTTGTTTTAGAAGAATCCATGGCTTTATGTCCTAGAGTTGGCACAGAGAGGGGTCAGTGTCCTGCCAGGAGCAGTGAGGTGTTCAGTGTTTCACCTCTGGGAGCAGCCCCACCAACATAAAGGGGCTGGTGGCAGGTTCTGCTTCACCAATAATTGAGATGCCACTTTCTAAGTAGCAACCTGGGTGAATCAAAAGCAGCTCACAGCAAGTTGTAGTGGTGGATTTCCCATAATTTAGAGCAGAAACTTCCTCAAAAGCTTGCAGTGATATCAGGAGGAAGTGGTGAGTCATGTCAGAAGAGACTGTGCTCATTTACTTTCAAGCTTTAATGTGTGGGAGTAAGGAAACCAGAAAGATTTTTTAATATATATTTATGTGTAGACAGCTGTCCCCATCCCATAGGCAAAGACCAAGGAGTGCAGGACGCAAAATAGGTATCAGAAGTTGGCAGAAAGTTAAATCTATAAACTAGAGGAATGATGTTTGCTTTTCCTGCATGGATTGGAACAACATTTTGCTTCTAGGCAGCCACTTGTCAAATGCAGCTTCAGAGATGACAACAACAACTACTGCCACCTTGCTGGACGCTGACAATTCAAGCAGCTACCCGTACGAGTACTTGGACGAGGAGGATTACATGCAGTATAGCCCCTGCACAAAAGAAGAGATACTCTCTTTTGGCAGAGTATTCTTGCCTATTTTTTACACTGTGGTCTTCCTGGTCGGATTGGCCAGTAACATTCTACTGTTTATTGTCCTCATTATATACATCAGGAAGAAAAAGAAGATGACTGAAGTGTATCTGCTGAACCTGGTGGTTTCAGACTTCTTCTTGCTACTAACCCTTCCTTTCTGGGCTCTGTGCATTTCTCAGTGGGTGACCTGGGACATGTTGTGCCCGGTCTTAAATGCCATGTACACTGTGAATTTCTACAGTGGTGTCTTTTTTGTGAGCTGTATGAGCCTGGACATGTATCTGCAGATAGTTCATGCTTGTTCTTCTCGCAGCTCCATGACATGGAGGAAGTCCATCCTCGTCTTGGTGGTGGTATGGGTCCTTTCCATACTTCTTTCCATTCCTGATGGCCTTTTTACCACCACAAGGCAAATCCACAACAAAACCATTGTTTGCACCCATGATTATGGCCAGAAACACTTATTTTGGAAAGTTGTCTTTCGGGTCATTCAAAACATCCTGGGTTTCCTTTTTCCCTTCCTCTTCATGGTGTTCTGCTATTCCCGCATAGCATGTGTCCTCACCATGTCTCAGATGCCTGGCTCAAGGAGAGCACTCTGCTTAGTCTTTACTCTGGTGGCTGTCTTCTTTGTCCTGTGGTCCCCTTACAACTTTGTTCTCATCCTTCATTCCCTGCAAGATGTCGGTGTGATCAGGAGCTGTGAAAGCAGTAGACAATTGGACTATGCCATGCAGATCACGGAGAGTTTGTCCTTTATCCACTGCTGTCTCAACCCCTTGCTCTATGCTTTTGTGAAGAAACGATTCAGGTTATATTTATGGAAGATCCCTCAGGCCATTTTCAGGAGAAGTGGTTTCTTTGACATCCAATTCTCGGATACAAGCCAGTCTTGCAGCAGATATGCAGCTGAGATAGAAATGTTGAGCATCACAAATGCATGATAAATATTTACATTATTTACATTACGTGTATGCCCTCTATGCTGTATTTTACTGTGTGTGCAATGGAATTGGTGTGAGCCCACAGCTCTGCGTGACCAGATATTTCATCCTAGTGCCGGAATCTAGATGAGGATTTTCCACACTGGGATTAGAAAAAAATGTGTGGGATTTGTTTCTGTTGTAACTGGAATTATTATAAAAGGATTGCCCTGGGTTTATGCTCATGGAAGCCCAGCTCATGTCTGGACTATATGTGAGGCATCAGTGGATGCAGGAGCAGCTTGTCTAGATGCTGTGCCCTTAAAAATGCAAACCAAAACTTGTGCAGAACTTCTCCAACAGATCCCAAAGGAGTTGGTGGAGGAGAGCGATCCCATTATCCCTCCAGCTCATGGTGTGGGCTGGGGCATGGATTTGCCGTGCTCATCTATCAGGCCAGACACTGGTGGCCAGAAGTCCAGCCTGGGGGGTAGCTTTGCTTCTCCTGGCTTTTGCCATCTGCCAGGTAAATATGTGCAACCAGGCTCATCCCTTTGTCTATCAGGAGAGACAACAGGAGGAATTAGACACCTTCAAACTGGGTTGTCTGCCAGTGATGGGTTTCTCTGTTACGATGAGCTGTGCCACACTCTGGTCTGCTGAGCAGGAAACTGAGTCTTTCTGAGGGATAGATCCTTGGTTAGAGATCAGTTCGATTATCAACTGATTTAAGATCAGTTCAATTAGCAGCAAAGTTCAAACCAGTAACAACTAGTGAGAAAGAGAAAAAAAAGTGGGCTCAGCAGAATGGTGGTGGAGGTATTTGCCTGCCCGAAGATCTGCGTTGACAAGTTAAAAAAGATCCACGGATACCGTCGTTAATGTAAATATTCGCTTTGCAACACCGCAGAGTGAGAGCATGGCCTTGAACAGAAGAGCATGAGTAGTTGTTAGCCAATACTTATTACCCAGTGTAGCTTTAAAGTTCAAGCTTATTAATTTGCTAACCTTCATTTAAAGGTACTATTCACCCCAAATACTCTTGAACCTTATATGGGCCCTTTCCAGCCTGGAAACCTATTGAGCATGGGAGTTGCCTAGAATTGTACAAATAAAATTAATAATTTAAGAGAAAACACTCATCACTTTAATTTTATTACTAGACAAGGTTACTGGACCGAGAATTGCTTTGAGTTGGTGTAGGAAGTTGGATTTGTTTTCACTGCTGTTATTTTTCTTGTCAACATTGCTACAGCATGTTTCCAAAATGGTAAGGCTGGGAGCTTTCCTTAAAAAAAAAAGCCAGAATAGATATTTGGCTGATGCTATGCTGTGGCCTTCATGGGTCAGGTCACTGGGAGGGAATGTGGAAGGAGAGAGCAGCTGGGAAGCAAAAACTAAGATGAAGATTGTGATCCCATACAAAGGAGGGCTCACGGGACTGTGCAAAACATATGATGGGATGATCGGGGGAAGAGCAAAGGTGGGGGGAAATAGGGGAGATGATATAAAAGAGGCTGGTTGCGTGTAAGCAGCGTGCCCTGCGCCTGCTCACAGCAGTCTGTCCTATCACCTTATTAAATACTTTTTCTTAACTCTTTTTCCATATTATGTCACTCTCTATCCTACGTGAGGGTGCTGCGAGGTCCAAGTGCCAGCGGCTGGGGCAGGGGCTGTGGTGACTGGCTGCACAGATCAGGGTGGCAGCACCCAGAGGCATAGTGCCAGATGGGGCACGGGGTCCCTGGCATCGTCCCTGAACCCCATCAGAGTGAGGAGCAGGAGAGATCAAGAAGCAGAAGGGAAAAATGGGGAAAAATGGCAGCCCCAGGGGTGGGAGCAGGAGAGCACTGGGCCAGGGGTTCTCTGCTGGCTGGGGGACACACGACTGGTTTGTAACCGCCGAGCACTGTGTGTGCATATGCACAGAAGAAAGTGCTGTCATCCTTCTGGGCACCACTGCTCTCTACCCAGGAGATGGTCTTGGCCGCACACAGATGTTGGACTCATCTGATACAAAGCAAATGCAACTGATTCAAGCCCTCATCACCCATGAGAAAAGCAGACCTGCTTTGCTTTGTCCTTGTACAGGTTAGCAGAGCTTGCACTATTCATTAGCAAAGCACTTATGGGGCACTGTGCGTTGGAGAATGTCAAAATGTTGGGCACCTTTCCTTCCCTTGGCTTTTGAGACCAAATTATCTCAGCTGCAACCCCCTTCCCTTGATCCTGAGCTCATTTCCAGTAGCATTTCCAACTTCCACTCTTCCTTTCATTTTTTTCAGCCTGCAGCTTGTGTCCATAGCCTGGTCTTAAAGGCAGAAATCACTGAGTGAAATTCTCTGAACCCTCTTTTTCAAAAACTGGGCTCCATGCAGCCTGGAAAAGGGAATTTGCTTAAGCTGCTGCAGAGCACACGCCAAAACCCATCTGCCTTACAAAGCAGTAACTCCAACTTCATTACAAGGTACCTTCCACCTTAAAAATTTGTCTGTTCGTCACAGAAGTACACACTGGAGGGCTCCACAGGGGAAAGGCAAACACTTGCTGCCAATGGGGACAGAGGTTGTCAGCTGTGTGTCTGCATATCAGCCGCTGGAGGGGAATAAAAATCACCTTCCCCTGCCCCAACCTAGCTCTAGTCCAAGCTCCTGGACAGGCACAGAGCTCTCATGGCGCTCTGGGTGATTCTCCTCTGTACCTTGATGGCAACGCTGCTCAGTGGACTCTACCTCCTGGGCATGTTTCGGAGACGGGGACCTGATGAGCCACCTCTGGACAAAGGTACCATTCCCTGGCTGGGTTACGCACTGGATTTCAGAAAGGACAGTTCAGAGTTTCTAAAAAGGATGCAGAGAAAACACGGGGATATTTTCACGGTGCTGATTGGAGGCTATTACTTCACCTTCGTGATGGACCCCTTCTGCTTTGGAGCCATCGTGAAGGAATCACGATCTAAACTAGACTTTAGGAGTTTTGCATCTAAACTGGTCCTGCAGGTTTTTGGCTACAAGCCCATCAAAGCCAACCATAGCATAATCCATGCATCAAGCACAAAGCATCTGATGGGAGATGGACTCACTGTCATGATACAGGCCACCATGGAGAACTTTCAGAAGCTGATGCTTTTCAATATGAGCTCAGGAGAGGACAAGCAGGTATGGCAAGAGGATGGCCTCTTCCACTACTGCTACAACATCGTCTTCAGAGCTGGGTACCTGGCTCTGTATGGCACTGAGCCACACCAAGGGGCAGATAACAAGGAGAAAGCTAATGAGCAAGATCGCATCCACTCCAACCAACTTTTCCATGAGTTTCGGAAGTATGACCGTCTCTTCCCTCGCCTGGCCTATGCTGTGTTGCCTCCCAAGGACAAAATAGAAGCTGAACGGCTTAAGAGGCTCTTCTGGAGCATGCTGTCTGTGAAGAAGACCTGGCAGAAGGACAATATCAGTGGGTGGATAAGTGATCAAGACCAACTTCTGGCAGAAAACGGTGCCCCTGAGTACATGCGAGATCGTTTCATGTTTATGCTCCTCTGGGCATCCCAAGGCAATACAGGCCCAACTGCCTTCTGGCTCCTCTTGTATCTAATGAAACATCCAGAAGCTATGAAGGCTGTGAAGGAAGAGGTGGATAAAGTCTCAAGGGAGAATGGCCAGGAAGTGAAACCAGGGACCCCACCAATGAACATCACTAGGGACATGTTAAACCAGACCCCTTTTCTGGACAGTGCTCTGGAGGAGACCCTGAGGCTGGTTGCAGCCCCAATACTAGTCAGAGCTGTCCTGGAAGACACCAGCCTTAAGATGAGCAGCGGGGCAGAGTACACCCTCCGCAAAGGAGACAGGGTGGCTCTGTTCCCACACAGCTCTGTGCAGATGAACCCAGAAATCCACCCTGACCCTCATGAATTTAAGTACGACCGCTTCGTGAACCCAGACGGCACCAAGAAAGATTTCTACAAAAATGGGAAAAGGCTGAAATACTTCAACATGCCTTGGGGGGCAGGAGTATCCATCTGTCCCGGGCGCTTCTTTGCTGCTGCTGAAATTAAACTGTTTGTGTTCTTGATGCTGAGTTACTATGACCTGGAGCTGGTCAACAAAGAAGAGGAGATCCCAGTGATAGACATCAGCCGCTGGGGATTCGGGACAATGCAGCCTGTTCGTGACGTTTGGTTCAGATACCGGCCACGCTTTTAATTTGGGAAATCCTTGTTGTATTGTTTGTTCTGGTGTTATCTGTGAAATAAATTGCATGTTCCCATGGTTATCAGATCTGTGCGGTGCCAACACTGATATGATCTTGTTTGGTTAACAGTTATAATGGCTTTTCTCTTTACCTCCTTCACATGTATTGCTGCTCTGCGTTTCTGGTTATTGTGGTGTTGGGTTATACGATAAAACCTCATCTGCACACCCACAAAGGAGCACAGAGAGACAAATAGAACCCTGCTAGGCTACTCCCAGCCCCATCCCGGGCACCGTCAGCCCATCAAAAGCCCATCTGTACAAGCCTACGGGAGTGCAGGGGCATATTGACAGGTGGGAAAAGAAATTAAGGATATCTAAGGAGCAAGTATTTTGTCCAGGTGTCTCCCAGGGCCATCTCAACAGACCCATCAGCCCCATGGTCCTGGCAGGAGACCCATCAAGATGTGTCATTGGGAGCAGCAGCTCTCTGGATCACCATCTGGGCTAAGGGGGATTGCTGTCAAGGGAGGGGGGACGTGCAGGGTTTGCACAGGACTTACGGTGGGATGTTTAGGGGAGGAACCAAAGGAGGGAAAAGGCAGGGATTTAGGTGATTTGGGGAGGAAAGTAGAGGGGTAAAGGGATAAAAAGGGCTGGTCATGTGTAAACATGCAGCTGGTCCATACGCTCGTCTGGTCACACCATGCACCTGATCAGCACAGTCTGTCCTATTACTTTATTAAATTCCTTTCCTTAAATTCAAGACCATGGGTGCCGGCAGCTGGCACAAGTGTGCGAGTGGGTGTGCAAGCGAAGATCAAACTAGATGAGCTGGCAAATTGGTGAGTGGCCAGGGAGCCTGTGGGTGAGCCTGGCTGCACTCCAGCATTGGGACTGCGTTATTCCATTATCAGCTCCTTAATGACACATTTATTTCCCACATGAAGTACCACCAGCAGGATGGCATCAGGTTGTAGTAGACCCCTGCAAGGTCAGAGAACAACCAATACCCTCTCCACAGACATAAGGATTTCCCTTGAGGTTTTCCAGTTGTCTTTTCTATAGTCCCCTTCCTGTATCTGATTAAAACGTTCTCCTGTGCGGTCCCCAGAGGGAGCAGAGTTGGGATGTACTGAGCAAGGACACGCTGACAGCTCATTCCCTGTTCACAGTTAAGAAAAGGAGAGATCCTGTCAATCTCATTTACCACGTCAGTGGGGGGAGAAGGGAGTTGCAAACATCAGTAATAACTTACGGTCCCATTTTCATGTGTCTATGTGAGTTAGGAACACATATGGTCACCTCCTTGCCAGGGCTGCAGGAGGTTGTGCATTCCAGCCCTGTGTCTTGTGTACGATTTCTGGGGATAAAAAAGATCTGTGTGTGTGCGTCTGGAGTCATTCCACTGACCGTAACACGGCTGGAGCGTGGGTACGTACAGGTGAGTCAGGATCCCCCGCAGCATGGAACCAGCTCCCTGTTTCAAGCCAAATCATTGCACAAGCTTAGAAATTTTGGACTCTGGATGCTGGCCAGGAACAGGTCTGTCCTCCTGGGAGGGGATGGGTGCCTGAGCCTTGGTGGGGGCTGAGCTCCCAGCACCCGGCTCGTGCTTGAGCCTGATTGGGATCTCGATGGTTCTCCACACTGTCCTTGAGTCCCACGGGCCGACGGTGTTCCCAGAAGATGCCTATTGGAAAGCGTCACCCCCCCCCCCCTTCAAATTTAGACCTCGTCTTCTGCAAAGACCCGAGGAGGATATAAGAAATGGGATGGGGGTGCTGGGAAGGGGCTAGAAAACCAAAGTGGGGCATGAGAAAACCACCTCTATCCCTTACAGGCTACAGTCACTGCCACCTAATGAGTCCCCAAACATCTCTGTTTTATCCACTGGATCCAATGCAGGGTAAAACTGTCCTCTACAAGCTCTGCTTTGCTTTTTTCCTTCAATAATTAGGGCTCTGACAACATCAGTCCTTACAGAAGTTAAATCACAGCCTTACCCATGCAGAGGGCAGTGATTTGATTTTAATGCTGATGCTAACCTTGGACTTTGGAGATTATGCATGGCTGAGGAATGAAACTCAAACATTTTCATGTGTGTCCAAACATCAAAGCCAGATTCTGCTTTGTTCTGCAAAGGACAGTTATGTTGTAATTGCATGTCAAGGGCAAACTATCCCATATTACCAGACTGGGCATTAGCCCAGACCTTGTGGTGGTGGAAATGCACGCAGAAACTGTCAAGCAGCTGTGGCAGAGCCAAGGAAAAACTAAACCCACCTGTAACTGCACAAGGCTTAACTGTGACAGTTAATATTTTCATTAACAAATCCAGCACCTTTTCATGACTTCCACATTCCCTCTACAGCTCTCATCTCTTTTTTTTCTCACCTGTGGGTTCTTTTCTTTGCTCTGCTACCACGAATTAAGCTGGAGCTCTGCCCACGTTCTGGCCAGTGGTTTGATCTTTGCAAGCTCCAAACCATGCCCAGGAATGCCTTGGGATAGTTGGGCAGGTCAGAGGCACAGTGACATCCTGGCCAAGTGATATCCTCACTCCAGGGATCTAGCAAGAAGATATTTTGTGTGGATGGTTTGCTTGAAGGCTATTTACTGCTAACGCACAGTGTATATTTGTTGTTGTCACTTGTAGGGACCCCAGGTCGGAGTTGAGGGGCGAGGGACTGGTGCTGCACAAATATGGACTGGGCTTGGGAAAGGGATATAAAAATAATGACAATGACAATGATTCAGCAGAAAAATCTGGCTTTACTTCCTTGTCAGAATGGTTTATTTAACCAAACAGTATTGAGTCTATAAAAGACTTCAGACATGCTCAATGCATGCAGTTGTGAGAAGCAAAAAAAAAATAATAATAAAATCATTTCATTTGAGTCATATACGGAAGAGTGTGAAAGCTCTAAATGAGTTAATCTCCAATTAAGTTTTATGCTTAGATGGGTTGTCCCTTGGCACTGAGATTTCCATCCCGAAGTGTACCAGCAAGAATAAAGAACTAGCCTGTGCCAACAGAAACCTTACTGGATTTGTAAAAGAAGTTAAATTGGAAGGAATCCAGGGTCTTGAAATGTTTATTGGGGGGCACACCTCATCGCAGTGTCTGTCTTGCCTAACCCCTCTCTCCCCCAAGAGAACTGAGCGTGGAGTCTGGCCCTAAAACCTTGGTTTTCTCTTCTGTAGAGCGTAGTGAAGACACTATTACTTTGACGTTCAAAGCTTTACAGTCTATTGAGTTAGTGTCTGCTGCCCACAGCACAGCGAAAGCTCCTCTGCTCTCAGTTACAGTTCCTGCTCTGCACACTGTGCAAGGGAAGGAGTCACGGTGCTGCACGTTTCGGGTTCGGAATAATAGGGGTTAAAGCGTGCTGGAAAAGATCACCCCTGGTTAAACAGCATCGCTTCTAGTATTAAACTGTAATGCATTAGGAATTGTTTCCCTGTTCTCGTTCCTCTGAACACAGCCAGATACGGCTCTGAGAAACTCTCCGCTTACTGCTGCTTGTAAGGAAAATTGAAGAAACTCAGCGGCACCAATAGATACATCATTCACTTCAGAGAAACTCAAAAGAACACTGAGGTTATAAGTAGAAAGCAATGACACAGCTAACACCATCCATTGAAAAGGAAAGCAGCTTTTGAAGGAGAAAGAGGAACATATTTTTCTGAAGAATTAAAACATGCAACGTTTGCCAGTGACACTCCTGCCACGTCTCCTGGTAGATGCACTACCCAGAGAAGAGCAGCCCGGCTTCCAAGTGGCAAAGTCTCTTGGTGGTACAACGTCCACGTGGCATGAGGTCATGGTCACTACTGCGTTTGCTGCCTCTACTGTCCGATGGCAAAGTTATTCCCACAAGTCACAGCGTATGCAGAAATTCCCTCTGGCAGGCAGGACGCACCGATACAAACACAGTGAAGCCAGGCAGGATGGGGGAGCGTTTTTGGTGGGGAGCAAAGCAGGGCTGCAATGAACCACTCACACCACCGCCTGGCAGCTCGGGTGTGCGCAGAAAAGCCTCTCTGTTTTAGCCCTGCTTGTGGGGAAAGCCATACAACTAACTGCTCCATGTGCCAGCATCCTGGCCCTAGGGAACATCTTTCCCAGAGATGTCCATACACCAAGTCACAGCTTGGTTTCTTCAAGAGTTGCTTCTGTATGTCCTTTAACACATTTTTAAGACAACTGATGCAGATACCATCAGACAGGTGAGGAGTTACTGTAAGATGCTATGTGATGTGTAACTCTGTCATCTCGGTGTAATGGGACACTTCAAACACATGCCTCAAAACCCAAGTTTTGTGGTGTTTTCAAACCTTGAAACCTTTGAGGAGCTTGTTCAGCTCTGCAGACATGATAGTGCAGGTGCCCATGGAGAGCTGGTGGCTCCATGGAGCCACACAGCTCACTGAGCAGTGGGCTGGTCTCAGAGCAGGAGTCGGGCTGCCCAAGTGCAGTGGCATACGGAGGGTCAACTTGTGGCCCAGGAAGAACACTAATTTTTCCTCAAAGCCAAGCCTCTTGCAGGAGTAGGATAAGGAAGATGTGCAATTAATCAGTTACTGGAAAGCCCCATTGCTGCTGCCCTCCCTGTACACACCTTGTGCTACAGGGTTGAGCTACAAGGCTGCTTTGATGGACACTGGCTCTTCTTGTTTCTTGTGACTTGGGCAGGGAAGAGTTTCCTCACAGAGCATGAAAAGCCCTGGTTAAAATCTCCTCTGTGGTACCCCTGTCACACAGGTAACACATATCTCCTCCCTTTGCAGCCTCTTCTTGCTCCACAGCTAGAAGAACTCTCCTCTAGCCCTGTGTTTAATCTCAGGTCAAGTCCCATGGGGATGGTGGAGAACTTGGCCAGGTAAGTGACATGCTGAGCCTGGCTGCTGATGGATCCTAGCAGAGTGCCACCACTCCAGCCTTGTGTCTGGCATTTGGCAAAGACATGGGGTCATAGGACAAGTCAGGTTGGGAGGGAGCTCAGGAGGTCTCTAGACCAACCTTCTGCTCAAAGCAAGGTCAGCTATTGGCTCAGGCCAGGTTGCTCAGGGCTTTATCTAGTTGGACCTCTACATCCAAAGCCTGAAGATACATTGCTGTCTAACATAAGCCCCCAAAAAAGTGCATCTCTCTTCTCTATTTTCCACCATAACTGGTCATTGAATTCTTTTGGATTGGAGACAGATGGGAAACCCACCAGTCACTCAGACCTTGCTGCAGTGGTCACTGTGGGATGCGCAGTGCAGTAACATCTGAAAGCGTGTCTGGTTATCACGTCCTTGGGCCAGGGGCAAGAGTCAGTGCCCACCATTTGCACGCATGGAGTCTTTCTGACCTGAGGGAAGGATTTGCAAAGCTGCTTGGGGCTGGTAGATAGTCCCATTCATAAATCTTTCCTGGTTATTCCAGGGAGCGTGCAGCCAAGTGACATACATACTGTCAAGTTACCGTTGGTCAGCTGAGCCATGTCAGCAGTCCACGTTTCTGTTCTTACCTTGTGGCAATGCAGATACATGGATGAATTTGCTCAGTTACGTTAAATCACATTCACAGAGAGCAGTTACCCCAGCTCAGCTGATGCACAGCAACTTGGCAGGACTATTTGGTACCAAACACTAAATGCAGAAGGGGAGAGTCACATCCGCGTCACTGTGCAATCATGAGGCCATACTTGGAGCACAGCAGGCCCCTTTTCTTTTCCCGTTCAGTGAGGAAATTCCTCAGTTTGGTGGTGGGGAAGGTAACCAGTGCTTGCTGCCTGTTGTCCAAACCTGTCTCCTGGAGCCACGGGCTCTGAAGGCACTCTGAGGCTGATGGCCTTCCCCTAGAACAAAGGTGAGAAGGTCAGTTGGGGATCCATGGTGGGTGAGCAGGCTCCTTGCAAACGGAGAGAAAGAAGTGGCAACAGCCGGGATCTGCACCAGCTGCGCTGTTGGGAGAGCAGACACCATCTTACCAGGGGTTTGCACACAGTGTGCTCTGGAGAAAGGACACCGCTCCCCCAGAGAGACCCGCGTAGCACCGCGTGAGCTTCACTTTCCCCTTCCTGGTCATTCTCAGAAACTCGCAGGCTACGTCAGAGCTGACGGGGTAGTTGGCACTCAACCTGACCCAAAAGAAGACACTTGATCAACATGAAGGGCATCGCTCAGGATGCTCCTTCTCCCAGGAATTCCCACCCAGCAGTGACAGGAGGGTCACAATGATGTACAGAAATATCATATGGGAAAACAAAACCTCAAAGGCCACTGTTCTTCAGCGGATTTCATGACTTTGGCTGCTTTTCCACTTGGTGTTATTTGATTTTTCTTGGTAAAGTTGAGGCTTTTCAGACTAGGCTGAGAGAAACAGCAGCAGCTGATGTGTTGTAAAACAGCCTCCTTACTCTATGTGGAGACATTGCTGGGACTGGGCATCCTTGCAGGGTGCAGCCAGCTCCATACGCTCCATCACACAACCTTCTGCAGCATTGCCAAGGAGGGGGGGCACAGCTGAGGCTAACTCTCCGAGTCATGGCATCTCCTCTGGCTGATGACTCTGAAATTGCACTTTGAATGCTGCTTGTAGGGCAGGGAAGGACAGACTGACTTACATGATGAAGGCTGTGATTCCGACGGACCAGATATCAGTCTGTGGTAGGGCTCCTTGCTCTGTCAGCAGTTCTGGAGCTAGAAAAGCAAACTGAGATCACCTCCAATGATCTGAGATCAGCACAAAAGTAGTGGGTACCTTTATGCTTTGCTACCTTCCTGAGAGTGAAGAAGAAAAAGCTTCTAGTACAAGGAGCTGGCCGAGGTAAGACACCCTCATGGGTGATGACTGCCACGAACCCTTGAGAACATCAGGCCGAATGACAGTAGTACTATACCACATACCATATACTATGGCTGTGACCTCTGGTTCTGTCCTCTGTGATCTGCAAGGGGGAAGGCTGTCACCACTAGCTGTTCCCGCAAACTCACACTGCTACTGGAGGGCAGCACCTGGGAAACTTTGCTTGCTGGGGCCAACTGCTGCCTTGACCAATGGCTCTGACTGTCTTTCTGTTTACCACAGATTGCACACAAGGTCAAGGTTGCTGTGACTGAACTCTACTTACCCATGGTTTCAACATAGTCCATGCACTTGTCCATGGTAATAACTTTGTCTTGTGGGTAGAACTGTGCATTGCCAAAATCCAGGAGTTTCAGCAGGTTTGGCTCAGTGATGATCATGTTTTCAGACCTGACATCCAAGTGCAGGATGTTGTGTGCGTGGAGATACTCAATGGCACTGAGGGTCTGCCACAGGTAATCTCGGACCTCCACTTCTGAGTATGACGTCCTGGTACAGTAAAGGGGATAGAAACCAGAGGTGTCATATCTGCATGTGCAAGGGCACCATTCTGCACCTGCTACTGTCCTCCCCTGGATGTCTAATCCCATGAGGCCCTCCACATTCAAGAAACAACTCTATTCATTTAGCAAATCTATTGTATATGGAGAGGTTGATCCATACTACGAGTCAGGTTTACAGATACAAGAAGTTCAGGAGGTTGTAGAGTTGCATGCTGGAGAAAGCAGTGGTTGTGTGGAAATCAAAATGCAGATTTGTTGCCCACCATTCCCTCTCCTTTAATCAGAGGATTTCAGCCATTCATTCAGGATTTTCTGCCATTGTGAGGAACAACGTGGAGGAGAAATGAGGCTTCCTGAGCCACAGTAATCTCCATGTTATAGGAGATGGGGTTTCATATCAACTAATGTAAACTGCTTTCCACTTCTCAACTGGGTGGCCCTGAATTATCCCCTACCCCAGCCTTGTAGGGAACTTAAGTAATTTTTTTTTATGTCACAAGAAGTTGCAGAACAAATGCATCACAAATCCCACATGCAATGACAGCACACTGGAACAGATGGAGAGAAATGATCCAGTTTGTCAGGGGAAAGCAATAGGTGTTTTGCTCCCTACACCAGCCCGCAATGGAAATCCCTTCCCTCCACTTGTTATTACCGTAATGCCAAAGAGTGGAGTAACTCCGGTCCCACGCACATCTCCTGGATCAACACTAAGTGCCGTGGGCTGACATAGGCTCCCTTCAGCTGAGCTATGTTTGTGTGATGAAGCTTCCGCAGGATTTGGTACTCGAGGAGCACAGTCTGCTTGTCCTCTTGCCAGTAAGGGATAATTTTAGCAGCTAAAGTCTTGCCACTTACTTTTTCCCTGCACTGTCGGACGATGCTGAAACGCCCCCTGGTACAAAGGAACACAAAGGCAAGTTAAGCGTCTCTGCTAGTCCTGGAAGAGCCGGGAGCTTCTGTTCTTTAAAACCGTCAGGATCTCATGCTGTGTTTTTCATTCATGCCCAACACTGAGTTATCGTATCTATTGTCACAGTTCGTACATCCTCCTGCGTCTCTAAATTGTACAGTCACTTTAAATTGCGGGAGTGAGAACTTAACTCCTTTGGAGAGAGAGAAGGTGGCTTATCCTGTCTCGAGCAAGAGGAGTACCCCCTGTTGGCAACAGAAGTTGGTGCCTATCTTCTAGGCAGAGCAAGTTGAATCCCAACCCCATATTTGAAACTAGTAGCTGCAAAGGTTGATGCAGCAAGGAGAGGAGCCTTTGTTAGCCCTGGGATCACCTCACAACATACTAAGGGGCTGTCCTGGTGCACATCACAAATCTTTTTTGCTCTCCCAGAAAATCCGTACCTGAATTCTACCAAACCAAGATGAAGATCCTCAGGCAATGACCTGAAGTTGATATGTATTGCTGCAGAGGTGTTTTCAACAAAACACCATGACACTAGGTGAGGAGCGAATTATGAAAGTGACTTTTCTGAACTCCAGCCACATGTGGCATTTCCTTCTGGCTGGTTGAGAGGTCAGTTGGATTCATTACCTTTTGATCTCTGTTTGGAAGGCGTAGGTCTGGTAGGTTGGGAAAGGCTCGGATGGTGTGATTATTTCACTCTCTTCTTCGGTAGCAGCTGGTGGGAAGTTCTGCATGGCAGCACGAAGCTCTGCAGAGAAAAAGCGACAGGGATGACACGGGAAAACACCCCTGCGTGGAAACTGGACCCTCTCTGAGCCACCCTCTGCTGTCTATGAACAACGGGACAGGTGACACAGAGCGTTCTCCAGGCGAGTCTGCAGGTTTTCTCCCAGCTGTGGCACCCAAAGCTGTTTGAATGCGACAGATTCTGGACTGAGCACCCAGTAATCCCTGGTGTGACCACTCCAGGCTATATGAGATGGATTGTATGTTGTGTGCTATGATGTCAAACATCTCAGCCACATCTTCTCACATAACAAGTCATCAGGGCATGGTAAGACACTGGCAAAGGATTAGAAACGTCTTTTAGTTGGATATTTCAGGGCAGCAGCCGAAACCTGTTCTGGTTCTGGCATGCGATTGTGTCTGAGTGCTCCCTGAAACATTACAGCATCCCTTGACACATGAAAGCATCTGCTTGGAAGTGCTGGGCACATGGAGATATGTTAATGAATCCCGGGCCAAGGGAAAGCAGATGCTTTAGGGTGAGTTAAAAATATCTCTGTGAACTGATTTTTACAAAATAATCCTCTCCACTGGGAGGAAATCCCAGTTAGACCATCCTTCTACTTCTTGGCAGAAAGGATGCTTCCTTTGCTACAAGAATATATTTGCTGCGGGGTGATGAATGTCTTAATTTTAAAAACATGTGAATAGCACAAAGTATTCAAACAGGTGAAAAAAATAGTAAACGAGCTTTGTTTACTTCAGAGACAAAAATACAGCTGAAAAACACACTACAGTAGGGCAGTAATTCCCAGTAGCAAACACCAGAACACATAAATTAACTACTGAAGTTAGGACTGAGTCCATAACGAGGAGCGGGTCTGAGGCTTTCACCAGTGGCAGATCTATACCAATAGATCATTGCCTCCAGTAACACATTCATTGTCCCAGACCTGTTTCCTCATGATCTCATGTCAAAAACTGAGTGTATCTTCAGTAGGTAATCTACAGTTTCCAGATTTCTATTTTGTTATTGTATTTTAATACATATTTACATGTTATTTATATTTTTGTATTGTTATTATTTATTTGTTACATATTTACACATATAACTCTGTACCTGTGTTCAGAATTAGAAAATAATTTACTTTTAAATAAGAAAGCCAAAGAGGAGGAAGCCCTAAACCACTCTGAGCCAAGTGGCATTGATCTTGATTCACTTCCTCTTGACTTTTGGACCCGCATTCAAAAAGGTGCAATTGTTTTGGGCCTGGAAAAACACAATGCTTTCTTGGTGTTTGATCTTACCCATTTCATCCTTCCCAGTGATTTTCACTTTGGCAGATGGGTTGCTGTAAGGGCCCATTCCTGCTTTACTGGTACAAGCTATCCTGAAGGAGTAGATAAACCCCCTGGAGAGATTTTTGGCGTAGTAGCAGCAGTCAGCGATGTCAGAAGCAAGAGTCATCCACTCCCCATCTTAACCAAGGAAAGACAGAAAAGAGATTAGGGATCATTTAAGATGGTCATACTGTTTTGGATTTTGTTGGCGGGGGTGGTGGTGGTGGTGGTGAGTTTTGGGGTTTTGTTAGGGGTTTTTTTCATCACCTTCACTTATATGCTGGGAATATGGAGAAACAGTGGAATCTCGTAGAGTGAAGGAAAAACTAATTTGCTATGGCCAATTTTTGTGCATGGTGCCAAACTCATCTTTTCTGAAATCAGCTGGTTTATATCTAATCAGTCCAAGATGTGGCAATATTGTTTCAGAGGAATGGTGAAACTTTCCTGTATAGTTTCTGTTTGTCTAATTCATGCCACCAATCTCTAACGCAAATATATATCAAGAACTCCAAATACAAGCCTAGCAAAATCACCATTTTTTCCCCTTTGGCCCTGTCTTGAATCCAATTGAAATCATGAGGTGCAGGATTTCAGAACTAACCACTAACACCCTCCTAGCAAACACAGTGTTTGCAACTTGGGCAGGTTTACTCAGCTTCTATGAAACTCAGATGATTTCTCAGGGAACTGAAATTGTAGGTATGTTCTGGACTCATTATTCATGGGACTAAGGTGTGAAGTACAAAATCACCAGCGAACATGTAACGATCATTCATTTCGCATGATGCTGTGTCCCATATTTTGCCGTTGCTGCTGTGCTCGAGGCTGAACACAACTGCCTGAGACTGCCCAAGATTAAACCCATCCTTTCATTCAAATAAACACTGGTAGAGAGCCTCAAACCACACGACAAGCAATAGTTTGCCACCCAAAACAGAGGCATCAATGACTTTGCAGGCTACTGGTTGAATTGGGGGGGGTGTATGCATAAGAAGGAGCAGATGCAGCTTAGAAACAGAGAAAAGTGCAGAAGCAGCATGCAGAAGCCTACTGTCAAATAATGGATAAGACAAGAATTCTTTTTTCTGCATATCTTAATCCTCTTGCGTTCAGGAAAACAGGACTTTGCATGTTCCTGCCAAATACACAGAATGCAATGGAAGATAGTGGATGCTGTTTCCTGTTTTTCTTCCTAATGGGAACAACTTGCATTTGTACCCTCCCCAAAGCCTCTCCTACAGCTGGGCCAAAAGGAATAACAATAGAGCAAGCTGTGTTGGAGGAAAAAGTGACTGACACCACCTCCAGAGTGAAAAGACAGAGAGCTGCTGCCTGTGCTTATGCCAATCCAGAAAGAAATGCCTGTACGTGAGGAGAATTAAAAGAAGGAACATGGAGAAGTTGAATCCAAGGGGCTGTGTTTGTGTGACACTGCAGTAGAAACTCTTATCAGGCGTAGCATTCATAGAAATAACAGCAAAAGCAGTCCCCAGAGACAGAACAGGCTTGGGAATTGGATTCAAAGTTCATGGAATTAAACAAGAAAACATCCACTGACTTCATCAGGCTCTGGACCAAGCCTTGGAAGAGAAGATAGAAGGGATGATGCAGTTTTGCCAAACTTTTGTCATCTTGTCCTGGCTGTTTGCCCTCAGCTTCCTGAATAATCAATGGAAATTTAGCATGCATATTCCAGACCAATTAACCAGCATTAGATGGCTAAATGCCAGCGGTGCCAATTTCATCCCTAACTTTAAACAACAGCACTAAAATGAGGCTGTTTCTGAATAAAAATAAAACATCCATCTGGTGGAGAAATCATACAAATCGAGACATTCCCTGCAAGGCGTAAGGGCAGCGCTCCGCTTTACCTTCGCTCTTGCACTGGACAGTGTAATGGATGGGGATGTTTGTTTCCACGGGTTTCCAGGCCACCTGCGCTCCATCCTCATAGACTTCCACGATGTCAGGGGATGGAGGGCTGGGAGGAAGCTCTGCCGAGAGGAGGCACAAAACCCAGTGAATGTTACCCATGCTTGTACACCCAGCATTTCTCAGTTATAGTTATACTATTTTCATATATATATATATATATTTATATTCTCCTAGTGGAGCAGCAATTTAACTGTGCCTATTTTAAACTCAATATTAAGATTTTGAAGTCTGGTTCTAGAACCACATGGCTACTGGAGTGGCTCCGAAGCCAGGAGAAAGACTAAATAGTGAAGAAGAGGGAACGAACCCTGCAAAATGTGCCACGCTAGCAGAAAGCGAGGGCTGTGGAATAGGGTGGGCAAGGGAGAGACTGTCCCCTGAACCCATCTGCAGAAATCTCACCTCACAGGTATTTAAGGGTCACATTTTGGGGCAGGAGTACTACTGTTTTCCAAACCTGGGGCTGCCTTCATCTTCAAAAACTGCTTGCCAAACTACATCAGGTTTGTGAAGCCTGTTAACCTTCAGCATCTATCTTGCTGTCCTTGCTCCCAAATGACAGCTGCATTAGCTATTACAGAGGTCCTCTTTTTTAAAAAATCCACTCTGCTGCTGACTCTCAAGTTGCAGGGTTTTCTGATTTCAGCTGGGCCCTCACATTTAGCACAAGGGCAGAGAAAAACCCAACAATCTTTTGGTGCATAAGCCCTTAAGAGTTGACCAGTTCTGCACATACCACTTACCATGGACAAAAAAAAAATAAAAATCTAGCTGCTGCTTCTCTTACCTGCTTTTCTTACGATGCAAGAGGTAGATGCTGAGCCCAAGGAGTTTGTGGCCACACAGGTGTAAATACCAAAATCGTCGGCGCTAACAGAAAGAATAGTTAACAGCTGGAAGTTTTTCAGCGTGGCTGAGATGAGGATCTGACTGCTGCTGTGGACAGGTATCCCATCTGAAAAGCAGGAGACAGAAGAGGTAAGTACCCTGAAAATTTACATCAAGGTATAAAAACCCCTCCCTGCAACCCCGTCCCAGAGGCTAGGGACTCCCTACAGGGATGCCAACATCACCTCTGAACCAGTCAATGCGCAGGGAGGAGTGAGCTGCCGTCCGGCACGACAGCGTCACGCACTGTCCGATGGCAGCAGCCTGATCGATGAGCTCCTCAACGAACAAAGGTGCTGCAGAGAAGAGGAAAAGCAGTGATTCAGAGAACCCCAGGAGGGCTATGTGGAAAACAAGTGCACGCATGACATCAGAAAACGTTTTTAATCGGTTCAAGAACATTTTGTTCATGCTCTGCCATTCCATTGACCACCGGTTGGAGAATCCCCTGGGCATCGGGCGCGCAGGTGCAGGAGCCTCGCTTAGCCCCATGGATGCAGTGTGACTGCCTGTACATGACCATCCAGATGGATCTTGGAAGGTCCATGGGGAACACCTGCATTGCCCAGCCCTGCTGGTACAGCTAAGGCAGCAGAACATCTCAGAGGAGAGGGACAGCATGTCACAGCAGGAGTTTTCTTCTGGCCTAGCGTAAATGTGGAGGCAAAACTAAGCGATGGCATTTCAAAGATGAGGGGGTCAGATCAAGAAAACACAAGAAGAGAGCAGAAGAGATAAAAGATGGATGTGAAAGGAGGGAAAAAAGCCATAGAGAATGAGACCTGCTGCTGTCTTCATGGGAAAGGAGGAGCTCAGCTTTTCTTCTGTGTCTCTCCAAGGCTTTTTCTCCACAGAGCCCAGGAGCTGCCAGCCTCACAGACCTGCCCTGCCCTGCCCAGTGCTTGGCTGGGCTTTGCTGAATGCTGGGGCATTAACCTCAGCTCAGAAAATGCTCCTGCTAGATTCAAGGGAAAACTTGCCTGGGCAAAAGCAAGTTCAGCTTTGCTGCCATGCCATGTGGGGCTGCCCCACCATTTTTCATTGCACAGCTCTATAACAGCGTGTCTGTCCCTTACACACGCATGCAGGACTGGAGCGTAGGAATTCACAGTTCCCTGTTTCTGCCATCCCACCCTTGGATACTCCATTTATTCTCTTTCTAGCTTGCATATAGATTTTATTCCTTTGCAGTGGCTTCCTAGAATGGCTTCAGTTCACGACCAATGCCATGGCAAGGCAGTTTTAGCATAGATGGTAGTTATGATGTAAACAGAGGAGACTGGCTCATATTGCATGAGTTGGTCCAGGTCATCTTAAGACAATCATTGCAGATCCATCCTGAGAAACTGGCCTCACACAGCACAGGCATATTTGTTAGTGATACTTCATAATAAAACTAACTGATGACTTATGCAATAGCAATACCTTTCTCTTTTGGCATGAGGCTTGATAGCTTGAATGAAGAGAGTCCCGATTTCCTCTTCAGAGATCCTTCAGCCCCTGTTAACAGCTCTTTTTCGACTGCCTCGCTTCCCAGCTCGCCAAACTCTGTTCCAAAGAAAGGATGAGAAGTCATTCAAGGCCATCATTCTCCCTGTGGCATGCATTTACAGCAGAGAGTTCTGCTGTTCACACATAAATAGCTCAGCAGTCACAGGTTTCCTTATTAACGAGCCTTCAGTCAACAGGGAAGGCTGTGACAGCTATTGCAAACAGAATGATGTCCTGGAAGAACAGGGCATATCTAGGGACAGCAGAGAAGAAAGGACAGATTCTCTTGTCCACTGTCATCAACTTAGGTAGCCAGGGTGACTTCACTAACTTCTCCCTGTCACTTTAGCTTTAACGATTTACTGTGGTCAGATGAGAACTGCAGAAGAAACTGCAGCAAGGAGAGCATCACCCAGCCCTGATCTGCCTTTGTGCAAATTCAGACAGGGGAATTTAAGCCACTTCCATCAGCAGATTAACCCAGCTGACTCTGCCCTGAAGTGAGCCAGTAGCAGAGAGCTATTGGTGAATACGGCTAGTTTCATAACCTGCCACTGCCGGTTTTGCAGTGACTGTCTGACCACGGCCTCAGATATGCTGGGGGAAAAGGAAAAGGCAGATCTAGCAGAGCGCAGTTACAGCAGCAAATCGATGAAGGCACGGAGTAAAATATTTACCTTCCTCTGGCTCAGGAGATGTCTTTCCTTTTAGGATTCTTGAAATATGGGCAACAGAAGCTTTTACTTTCTTCTTCAGACTCTGCTCCACTGACTGCTCCACTGAATGAGACCTTGCATATGGCTTAAAGAGTCCTGGCTTGTTGTAGAAGGAGCTTCTCTGCTTCCCACTTGAGTCCTTTTGGGGGCCATAAATTTCCTTATGACTCTCTGATCCTTTCCCCATGGCTAATAAGTTAGTTGCCTTTGAATCCTCAGATATTTCCAAACGGTTCTTCCTGTTCCTGTCCTCTGCCTCTTCTCTGATGCACAGTCTTTTATCCTTATGCAAATGTCCTGCAGGAGGTGACCTTGCCCTTTCACCAAAAGGTATAAACCGTCTACCAGTTGGTTTGGGTGGAGGCTTCCTATAGTTCAGAAATTCAAATGGAAAATAGACAATGTCATACAAGTCAGAGAAATTCAAATAGGCAGGCTCTACCTCTGATATGTCGAGTTTTGGAGTTCCACTGCCAAGACTGGGTGTTTCATCCGACAGGTCTTTGATTTTCACTAAAGAAACTTCTGGGTGTTTACCAGTGTCCTTGCTTACTGACGCTTGACTGGGTCTTTTTCCAGCATCCAAGCTATCTGTTGAGGAAACGCTTACTTGGCTAGAAGCGGGGCTCTCAAACGCTAAGTCTTCCAGATGCTCACATTCATGAGGAACCATCTGTCCTCCCTGCCCTTCCAGGACCACTGACTTCTCACTCATGGCAGGATAGGGTTCTGCAAGGTCATCCAGCTCAGAAACTTCTATTTTACCCCCTTGTACAGAGGGGAAGGTGGTGTCCATAGGTGCTTGGCTACCTGGGCCTTTGCAGAACATCTCTGTGGGAGGAGAGATGTGCTTTCTGCATTCCTCCTCACCAGAAACTGACTCTGCCCAAACATTCATCTCTTCAGAGAGGGAAACCATCTCATCCACTAAGCCCTCCAGCACAGCAGACTCCTCATCACTGTAAAAAGAAGACCTGTGATGTGAGAGCTCCTGACTTTGATCCCTGCGGAGTGATGGTGGGACAGTTCTTCCAGCATCACAGCTTCCACTTGCTAAGGCAACGCCTCTACCCTCATCATAAACCTTTGGATGCTCTTCATATTCTAGCTTATAGACTGGAGCTGGAGCAACTTCTGGTTGTGAAGCAGTTAAGACACCTGGAGGCCCACCCTCCAGATCAGCAGAAACTCTGCCACTGGGACAGGCACCCCTGTGCTGCTCAGACACCTGACGTCCAGCCTTGGGGAACGGAGCAGGCATAGTCTGTCCAGCTGCTTGCCTTCCACTTGCTGTCACAGCTGATCTCACCTCACTGTGAAGTGATGCCTTTGGATGTTCTCGCTTTTCACTCTCACGGACCAAAGGGAGGCCAGTATTTTGGGAGGACACAGTTCTAGCTGGGTGTCTGCTCTCCAGAACGGCAGGCACCATGTCACTGCCTTTAGAAACCTTCTGGAGTTCAGCTCCCTCGATTTCAGTCTCATGGACCAAACTGGGAACAAGCTCTGTGACAGCTGAGCTTTCCCTCCTCGGAGCAGCAAGCCTCTCCTTGCTATGAGCTGGCCGTTCCCTTTCAGCCTGCTGTGCCCCATCGGAGACCAAAGTTGACATTGATTTTGGTGGTGGGACTTTTGGAACAACAAGATGCTCTTCCTTCAGGATAGCTGATGCTGTGTCTCCATGAACAGGAGCCCTCTTGTGTGTCTGGCTTTCGCCATCATGGGATGATGGTGGAGTGGTTCCTGTAACACCTGGTCCTTCATCCTCCAGGACACCAGATCTCACCTCTTCATAGGTCTTCAGCTTCTGATGCACACCTTCATCAGCTGTTTGCAGAGCAGTTAGGATACCAGGCCGTTTGCCCACCAAGGCAGTAGTCACTGGAACACTTTGATCAGGAAGTTCCTGACTTTTGTCTTTACACACTGGAAGTGAATCGGTTTTTGTTTGTGGGCCTGTTAAAACAGCAGCACTTTCACGCTCCATGAGATCAGATTTGGCAACGCTATGGGCAGAAGTCTTCTCATGTGAATGTTTCTGCCTTTTGTCTTTCCAAGGTGGAACTGGGGCTGTCCTTTTGATAAGCAAGCTTCCACCTTTTAGATCCGGCTGGATGTCGGTGCTGTGAGCAGACTCCTGGGGCAGATACGCACCTCCCTTGCTTGTAGGGGCTGACGTGGAGGTGGTGTCTGACTGTGCGAGCGTTGAAATGGACTGTTTGCCCTCCTGAAAAGCAGTGTCAGAGGCGCTGCCAGGGGGAGATTTACCTTCCATGCTTTCATGTTTTTGAGCTGATGATGCAGTTGCATCTGAGCACTGGGCAGTTAGAATGGCGCTTTTGCCTTCCAAATCTTCAACTTCCTCCTCAAAGTAAGCAGCTTTTGACTTCTTCAGTAAATGTTTCCTATTCTCACTCCTATGAGGTGACACTGGAAGTCTCTCTAGCTGTTGCACAGTAACAGCTGGGCACCCATTACCCTCACATTTTGTGGAAGGAGGGGGCTGCTCTTCTGAACAATTCTTGCTGGCTCTCCTAAAGTCCTCCTGCTTTGAAGTGTCTACAGAACATCCCTTGCTAGGCCCCGCAGAAATGTCACAGTGGTCACTGCCTTCAGGGCAACTTTCCTGTGACAAAATATCACAGTCTTCTTCCAAAATATCTTGTTCCCTCACTGATCTTGAGGCTCTCAGCCTGTAGTCATCCAGGGAACGGCTTCGGCTAGCACCAGCAATGGCAGGATGTGGTGGTTTCCTTGCAGTGTCAAACGAAGCTGATTTGGTCAGCAGACTTTCCCTGTGATCATCTCCATCATCAGACTTTCCTTCTTCTTCTTCCAGTTCAAACTGCTCTAGAAGGGGCTCACGGAGACCACTGAGAGGGACCTTTGAATATCCAGCTTTCCGGAAAGTCCTTCTGGCTCTGTCCAGGTGCCTTCTGAACTCCCTGCCTGGTGAGGAAGGCCCCCTTGCAGGTAGCTCAGCTGCTTGGCTGTAGAAAGTGCTTTTAATGACACTCTGTCTAGGAACACAGACAGGTGGCTTTTCTGTCCCATCCCCAGCCTTATCAATTCTGTCCTTATCAGATAAAAATATGTCTGGTTTTTCTTTCTGAGAGGGATGTGATGTGCTTTCTGTGGAAGTCCTCACTGATGAAGACTCAGCAGCACCGCTTCTTTGGGACTGCTCTGCTCCTTCATCTCGAGGTCTGGGATGGAGCCCCTCCTCTTTCTCCTTTAAGATACTTGCCATGAGCTCTTTGGTTTCTGTAGGTGATTTGTCCCCCACCTCAGCTTTCGTTGAAGCATACTTCCTCCTCATGGGTTTTACTGGAGGGACTGACATTTTAGAGTGCTTCTCTTCACTTGAGGGTTTTGGAGGCTCCTGATGGCTTGATACATCAAATATGGACAAGTGCAGTTCGGGTGTAGAGCCAAAGTGCCTCTTCGTGGGGAAATGCGAGTTCTCGTTGTCTGAAGACGAGCCGCTGGTACTGGATGAAGTGCTTTCTTCAATAAGATGTCGGGAGATGGCCAGGGAGGTGTTGTCGTGAGTTCTTTCTAGGATTTCTGGGATAGACCGCATTACCAGTATGGATTTATAGCACATCAGAGACCGCTGAAAAGCAAAACAAAATGCTGCACAATCAGATGGAAACATGGTGGGACCATGGTAAAACAAGCATACCAAAATGAACTTCGACACTCTTAAATACCACACATACTAGTTCAATAACACGTTGCCACCCTTTGTACATATCGTCAATCCAGGCCTCATTTGCTCTCCAAGTCTTCCTCTTCTCTCATTCACAGAGGTGAAACTATATTGACTTCAGGGGACATATTTGCTGTTGTGAACAGGGAAGCAGAACCCTGCTTGAGATATTCAGAGATGATCTGGCCACTCAAATCAGATGGAAAAGGAGTTTTTAATGGAACACATCAGATGAGAGCCTAGCTGGAGTAAATGGCCTTAAATTCATCAACTGCAGTACAACCTACAGTGACTTAGGCCAACAGAAGACCTACCCTACTGTAGGAGGTAGGACTCATCTGCTCTAACTTCTGCCATGTGAGACATCTCAGTTGAAGTTGAGCAGCTGGGCCTCCCCTTACAGCCAACAGAGAGAAACAGGCACCTGCAGAACGCAATCAATCTGATTATTTTAGAGAACTTCAGGAAAAGAGGAATCTTCTTGGGACCTGTCTATAGTTTAGTATCAATTGCAAAGGCAGCTGAGGATACCTGACTTAGACACAGCCATGCATCTTACAGGCACCTGCATTAGGGCAGATGATTTTCAGGCAGTAAAAGCCTAGGTAATTTATTTCTGCCACATCCGTTGACTACTCTCTCCTGGGCTTATTCCCCATTCATAGCCAAGCTGAGATCTCTGCTGTGCTGGCTGTCCTAGCCCAACAGACTTTAAGAGATGCAAATGTAATTAAAAATATATATAACTAAAAAGAACCAACATTGATTAAGGCCAACTCACCTGCCACTTGCTCCGAGCCACAATGAATTTGAGCTGCTTGGTATTAATGAAATGAGCTGCTTCGAGGGGGAGATTATGCTGCCAGGTGGAATGAGAGGAAAATCACTGGTTAAAAAATCCTGAATTTTTCCCTGAGAAGTTTTTTTGGTGGTTTTGTTGTTTTTGTTTTTTTTTTTTTTAGGATTCTCTCCTTCTAGACTTGTTTAATTTAGGAAAGTTACAATAGACCAAATGCTACAATCCCCTCATAGCTAAATTGTAGACAATCTCAGCTTTTCAATGATTAAAGCAAGCCCTGTTCAAGGCATGTCATGAAATTCTTTTTTTTGTTTGTTTGTTTGTTTGTTAATTTTTAGCTCTTCTCCTTAGCAATTTAATGCATTGGAATATAAACCATAACTTTTCTCTTCAAAGCCACAGTTTTCTTTCCATACAGACATACTCTATCTATTCATGTCAAGTAGCAATCTTTATCTTCTGAAAGAAAGGTATCTTGGCATGTAAACACCAATGCATCTCCTCTTTCTGGAGAGCCATGCCTGAACTTCTCTGTAGGACAGAAAGTAGGAGACCAAGAGAAAAAATAAACCAGTAAATAATATCAAGCAGCTTTAAGAGCAGCCCCTCCAAAAGTCTGTTCCAACCTCTATTTTTAACGACTCTACTGAAGAACCAGGACAAACTTACCATGAACCACTTGTGGGAAAGACAGTCCAAAGCACTAGGCCTTGCTCTGAGAAGAGAAAAAAAAGATCAGGAAGACTTCCAATCTGAGACTCCCTGCAGATCCTCAGGAAGACCCCATGGGAGTCTGCAGGGAGCCTGTTCAAGGGCATTGAGAGAATTCCTAAGAGTGACTTTCACTCTTTAGGTGACCAGAGTAAAAATGGCTTTGGCAGCAGGCAGAAAGAATAGAAATGAAACTAAAAAGCAAGCGCCTGCAAACATGCCTTCAAGCTGCCTTTTGTACTTGAAATTGCTTAATGAATGTGGTTAATATTATTTAATTCTCGCATAACTCCCTCTGTACTAGTCTTTGCTCTTCCCACTTCTCTATGTCATTTCACTCATCTGCCTGGAGGAGTCAGGGAGTAAGGACATCACCGTACCAGAAACAGGCCAATTTGGCAAATTCCCAAGTTGTGTTTTGGGTAATGGAGACTAATAAAGAAGAATTAGGGCGTAACGCACCATGTCTTACTCAGCTTTCTACTTTTCAAAACAACTGCAGCTCTCATGAGCTGAGATCTGCCTGCTGTGACACCAACATCTTTGCACACTGGCTGTAGGAAGCACAAAAGTGTACTCACTCGGGGTGCTGCTGTAGGATCCCTTTCACAAAGTCCTTTGCATCTTCACTCAAGTGAACAAAATCAGGAATAGTCCATGAAATTTCTCCATTCTGGATATTTAAAAGGGTTCCTCTGTCATTCTCCCCAGCAAATGGAGACTTGCACGTTAGGCTTATTTATTAAACACCATGAAATAAAAGAACACAGACTTTAGACTTTTATTTGCTGTTCAAATGACAGAAGCACACACACTTACATGGGGCTTTAAAATGCTTGAGGGACTCCATGCGTGGGACTTGTGATGCTTGTGACCAGTGCATCCACTTAGAGAACATCTTTCACCCCTGCATTACATGCCACTTAACTGAATTATTTATCCCTGTTTCACAGATAAGGAATTAAGGGTTTGATTTTGCACAGCTACAATAGGGTGTTGGCCAAAACAGACAAGGGGAAGACTGAACCTCATTGACCGCTGTCATCGCTAACTGCAAGGAGAGCGGCTGTCAGGTCTTCAAGCAGGGACAAGGACTAACGCCGTGGACAACCAGGAAAGAGTGAGTAAAGGAGAAAACCACAAAAGAAATTGCCCTCATTATAGAAGGACTCAATGCTTTGCTCAAATTCCTCACTTGAAGGTACTTGTGGGTTCTGATTGACAAAGGGATATTGAATGACTCTTTCCAAGAAGATTTATTTACCTTAAATATGTGATGACTCCCACAGCCCTGAGGAGAGAGGGAACACAAATGTCAGGTGTTCATCACTATTTCTCCCTCCTTCTCAAACACACAGCCCCTTTTCCTGCCACTAGACACCCTGGCACAGAAAGATCACCTTCTTCTCCCTACCTTTCCGAGGAAAATAAATCCCAAAAGCTGTTGCTTTCACCCTTCATTTTTTTTCCTTTTAACATTTTTTAGAATTGTTCTCAAGTAATCCTCCATTTTTAAAGCACAGATAGAGGAGAAGACCCAAAATATTTTTTTTTGGAGCTTGCTTGCCTTTTCTAGAAAGCATCTTAGGATCATCCTCCCTAGTCGCTGCCTCTAAGAAAGATCATCTTCTCTAAGATGCTCCTTTGTGTTAATTAGCTGCCAGAGTTCAATTATGGTCGAACAAAATAGACAGAGGGAGGTTTAAAGAGCCCTGATGGGTTTTGGATTCTCAGGGTTCACTTTCAGTTTCCTGTATTATTATCACTACTCCATTTACTTATTAACAACAAATGGAACTTGGGGCCATCTAGGACAAAAGCTGTTTAAAAAGAGGACAGGTTACCAGATATCAGTTGCTTTTGACACTGGTGACTGAGAAACAATTTCTGGGGCAACGAACTCCGGAGACCCATATTTGCTGAACTGAGGCTCAAAGGGCGTGATCTTCTGGGCAAATCCAAAGTCACAGAGCTTAAGGTCTTCCCTTTCAGGGTAAACCATGAGGATATTCAGCGGCTAGTAAATGAAATAAAATAAAAGGGAGGAACTTTTCTTGAAAGCAGGCAATATTTTCAGTTTTAAGTAAGAATAATTCAAATAGAGAATGCCCATTCCCTGACCAACAAGAGGTGATGATAGGCCGGACCTGCCATTGCACATTACCTTAATGTCCAAATGAAGGATGTTGTTGTCATGAAGATATTTGATTCCTTCCAAAATTTGCTTGATATATAATTTGACCTAAAAATTAAATCAATTATTAAACAATTATTAAACATTAATAGTAAATAAGAGGATCCCTGATTCCACTAACAGTTTTAATATATAAGGGAGAAATTGAACTAGAAATACTTTTAAAGCTAGAGAACTTCTTGCATTAGTCTTGCAGTTGAAATAAGATGTGGACCAAACATTACCACATGGAATGAAGCTGTGCCGTGCATGTGATGTGCTGGAGCCTTCTATATGTGAAAAAGCCCTTACTTAAAAAAAAAAAAAAAAAAAACACCACCCTACAAACATGCAAAAAAGAAACAGATTCCCATTTAATGAACCTTATCAACCATCTAATTTATCTAACTCAGACTCAGTTCTGGCTTAGTGTAAATCAGGCAAACACATTTACAGCACAAATACATTTTAAAACTATGTTGTAAACCTGTTTTCTCGACCATGCGTAGATCCAGTCTGCCTATGACTGAACAAGGAGTTAAAATTTACAGCTAGCTTCAGCTTTGGAAGTCCTCTACCTTCGACATTTTTTAGTGTTAGCTGACATCTGATCTTTAAAGGTCCCTTCCAACCCAAACCATTCTATGATTCTACGATATTTCCCTCTGAGTATCTAAAAGAAAAGTCAGTTTTACCTATGGGACACCGGGCTACTAAGTGGGAAGTGTGAAAGATTTTGAACTTTGAGCACCAAGGATCTCAAAACAAACCCCTTAGAAACTGTAATTTCAGCCCTTGGTTTGGAGACTGAAAGGGAGTGGATAGCACTACAGTTGTGAGGGGATAAAGAGTTATTAAACAAGTGAAGATAAAGGAGCTCCAGGTGACAGATAGCAAAGAAATGATGATAATAGACAAAATACCATCTGTATTAGGCTGAATGCAATGCTGATGGTCAAAACCACTGGCTGTTTCTAGTTACTCCCCAGGGAAACTCAACTTAGTAATGAAAGCTGATGGGAACACATTTTAGAGGCTGATTGTGTTTTAACAGATTCTCACTGGCTCAAAGATATTCCTCATATTCAAAAAGGAAAATGCAGCTGGAAGCTGCTCTGGTGGTACCCACCAATTCTGGACCTTCAAGTGAGACAGAAAGATTACCTCTGCTTCAGTGACGACACTCTTCTTGAATAAACGGTCAAGGAGCTCTTCACTGGAACATCTGACACAGCATTAAGGGAAAACAGAACTACAGTTAAATGCTTGTTTTTACTTTGTAACCACCTCTATCCAGCTGACAGAGCAGAATTCACGAGGTCATCTCAGGCAACGTGATGTGCATGTAATTCATTAAAAGCTTTATTGCAGAAATGTTCTTCTTGCACAATTGTGATAAAATTGGGCTGCTCCAAACCTGTGCTCCCTATACACAGGAGCATGGTATTGCTTGTGCTAAAATCTGCCTGTTGGTTATGGGTTTTCTGCTCTGCACTGCATTTTCCTGATGATCATCCAGACTGGACCTCCAGACATCTCAGAAAAGAGATTTGGTGCTTAACAACTCGTTCACACTTGTATATACAAGTGCAGAAGCAGTGCAGCGAGGAGCTCACAGAGCTATGCTATCCTGCAGTGCAGAGAAAGCCTGGGCATGTCCTTTTATCTCAGGCAATACCTGAAAATGGTTAATTGCTTAGTTATTTAATAAATGAGGTCTACCCAGTATTTCCCAGCCTCCTCAGACAAGCAGCAGAGAAAAGGATACAACTCAAGAATCAAAATCAGCGTTTTCCGTGTTTCAAACTGATCCAGGAGCCTGGTAATTCTGTCGTGGGACAGAGAGGCAAGAATATCCCTCTCTTGATGCGCTCGAGCCTTCGTTTTGCTTCGTAGAGGTATGAATTTGGCAGCACAAGACACTCTGTTCCCTTTATGTACAACTCGTTTCACAAAGCTGAAGCAGCCCCTGTGTAAAAATCAAAGGACAAGCCCTGCTCAGACTTGGTTCAAAGCCCTCTGCACAGCAGGTGTAGACCTTTCCATGTCCCAGCCTTTGACAGCTCCCTACTGCTCAGGGCTTAAATTCTCCAGCATAAAACCCTGAATTTCCTGTATATGAGGTGCTATTGCCCTCTCCTGGCTGTCTCCAAAACTAAGCAACGAGTTCACTTCAAGGGAAAAGCTGTTTCAGGTGATACAGCCTTGTGTGACAAAGGCTGATGCTCTTGGATCCCTTGGACAGACATGGGTCTTGTACGTACGTCGCTATGGGCTTGTGATGCTAACATTGCCGAGGAGCCATACATACCTGGGCGCCTATCCTGCCAGCCTGTGGCTGGTATTTTTTCTGGTTGGAGCTACCTGGACATATGGGCTTTATGGACACTCCCATCCTCTGTCAGAAAGCTCAGGAAAGTGTTTCCAGCAGATCTGCAATGGGCTGACCTCCCACTTCTGCCACTACTTTCACCTTTTCAGACTTTTCCACAGCTGAGCCCACCTCTACCTCTGGTTACACATGCTCAGCAGCTCAGATGGGCAATTAGATATTCTCCAGAAGTGATGCTATAAAGTTGGAAAATTCATTTACCTTCCAATCTCCTGCTTAACCTCATAAAGGGAATGGAGCTTTCTCCTGGTGGCCACTTTCTTTGCTGCTTGGTCTTTCTTAGCTTTGGAAATGAAGGAAAATACAAGTGTTAATATTCAGACAACAATGCCTTGCTAATAGTGTGCAAAGTTATTACAGGACAATTTAAGGCAGGAGAAATTGCAGAGGTCCTCTAAACTTCTGCACAGAATCCAGTGGAGCTGTTCAATGACAGAACCTGCCAATATGAACTTTGGAGCTGCATCTTCACCTGACATAGATCAGAAGAGCCAGGCTAAAGAGCAGAACACCACCAGAGACATGGCCCCACTTATTTCTGTGGCCCATGGTATCGGTTCATCATGTAGTCTGAAGCAGAAAAAAAAAAAAAATCTCATTTGTATATATATGTGTAGGTCATTAGATCATTTACTCTTATACTGGATCCTGCCAAACCGGTAATATACAAATGCTGTGCAGGAATACAGAGCAGATACCATATGGGTATCAGAAGATGACTGCAACAGAGTACATATTGCAATGGCTATGGCAGCAGCTCCTGCAGCTGAGTGACATTACCTTCATGTACGACCAGCTCTGCTTTGCACAAAACCTCCCCTCCTGCATTTTTAGCAACACAGGTATAAACACCACCGTCTTCTGAGACAGCATTGTCCACGACTAAGAAATATGTTGTTCCTTCCTTCCCTTGATGGAGCCTGGTGCTGTCTGTCAGCAACGAAGTGCCCTGAAAGAATGAAATGACATTTTGGCACTGGAAAAACCAAGACAGAAACAGATGTTTCTTCTCTTCAAGAAATGAGATATAGGAGCAGAGCTACAACACAGACTGTTTAGGCTAGCAAATCTCACTAACAAAGTGGTGGCTGAAGGAGTCCCCCATGTCTAACTTTGTCTGCTTCCACATTACCCACTAACATTTTTGTTTCATAACCCATTCGTAGGAATACGGGCTTGGGAGGGATCACCAGGGCCATGTGGTTTATTCTTCAGCTCTCCCAGCACACAATGCCTGAGCATTAAGCCCAGGGAGCACGAGGATCAACTACTCTGCTCCTGCCTGGTCTCCAGCTTGTGCTGGCACTTGTAGTGCTTAATACATTCGTAAATGCTATGAAAAAAAAAGGGACAGGAGGGATCGTGTGTGGCACAGAGATCAGATTATGAAGATTTGCTAAAGGACCTTATGAGACCGCCTGTCTGGGCAGTGAAATGCTAGATAAATGTATATAATACAATAAATGTAAAGTGATGCAACCCTATTCCCCCACATGAAATGTCTGTCTCTGAGCTGTTCCTTATTACACCGGAGCAGAACTCTGAGTTACAGTAGATCACTCCATAGCAGCACCAGCTCAGTGCTTGGAGGCAGTCAAAAACTACCAGATGTTAGAAATTATTAGGGAAGAAATGAAGAATAAGACAAAAAGCATCATCTTATAAATCCTAGGTTTTCCCAGGGTATGTTAGTGTTGCAGCAATGTTCTTTCTGTAACAGCTTCCAGATGAGGATTGACAGAGCAAGTTTGGGCTCTTCAGCCTGGAAGGGAAGCTCTAGCAATACAACATGATATTATGAATAGCTCAGCAAGTGGGCAGGGCTTAACTTTTCCTGCAAGATGTAAGACCCAACACGTGAAGCTTTTGGTAAATATGTACAGAATAGCCAAAAAGAGGTGGCACTTCAGGCAGCCTCCTTGCCAAGGGACACTGTCCATGCAAGATGTTTACATGGGTGCAAGAGGAGATTAAATAAGCACATGGAGAGCTTTACGGTGGTTCAGTAAATAGATAAAGTTCAACTAGCTTGTGATAACTCTCAGTTGAAAATGTCAGAGCTTTGGAGAATATTAACAGGGTGTATCATATATTCTTGTCTTGTTCTTCTTTTCAAGGTGTTCAGGCACATGCATGTACATGTGTTTGTGCGTGGGAGGGGGTTCTTTGCATTTTTGCTTGGTTTTTAAGGTTATTTTATGCGTCTGAGTAGCTCATTCTTCTACTTCCCACACAGAAGGTAGAAAAAAAAAGGAATAAACCTTTTGTGTACAAACGAGCTAGTTGGACAGAGAGTTACAATCATTATAAAACAAGAGTGGCTTATTTCAGGGGCATGACAATATTCTGAGGAATAGTAAATGATTTAGTCTTTCCTTTCCATGGGATATTTGTCCTTAGTCACATTCATTTTATCAGTTAGCTATGGAAAACATACAGAGCCTGAAAGTCACATTGACAATTGGAATAATCCACTCTTAATCCCATCCCTGACCCCAAAACCACAGCACACGTCTTGGTGGCTCTCAGACAGACACCAGTCTCCCTGCCCATCCCCAAAACCATCTCGCTTGCCTTTTCTGCGAAAGGAGCTACAGCGACACTGGAGACAACTCAAGGTGAGATGCATGGTTGGTGGTTCCTGAGAACTGCAGCTTATTCAACAAAATCTATAGATATGACCCAGAATCAGTGTAAGAGGTGTAGGATGAAAGAGCAAAATAAATTCTGGACAGAAATACTGCTTTACAGTCCTTTCTGTAGACTTTATTCTCAGCCAGAGAAACGCCTGCACTTACCTTAAACCACAAAACGGTAGGCTGAGGGGTTCCTTCAATGACTGCCTGAAATTTGGCACGCTCCCCAGAATTCACCTGCACATCCTCTATTGTCACTTGCATATAGGGAGGACCTGGTGAGACACAAGGATTTGCTGCATGCACAGTACCATAACTTTGTTCATGGTGTGCTGATGTAGGTTGAGTTACTCAAATGGGATTTACAGGACCGGCCATTTAGAATATGACATCAGCTTAGTGTCAAATCAAAAGATATCACAGCAATATATTTGGGTTTCTTTATACTGGCATTACTTTTAGGCTTCATATCTTCACACTTATTTGTTACTTTTTGTTTAATAAACGGGTACTGCTCAAGAAATGGAAGTATTTAAAAAAAATCAGTCATTGATAGCTATTACCAAAGGAGAAGGCAATGACCATCACGGGATGTGGGAGAGGGAAACAAGACTCTTCCTTACTTGTTGGGGTCTTCTCCTCAGTCTTATACACACGAGTTCTTTCTGTGGTCTCAATATAAACTTCACTGTGTACGTCCCAGACCACATCTCCTTCTCTTCTGTACCAGTCTCCTGCCCCCGCGGCTGGTGATGTTCTTTCATGAAACCCAAGAGAAAAGATCATTACACAGTCACGTACAACCACAGAGATACAGGATTACACCCTGCCACTGACCTGTGTGTTTTTAACCACCAGACAAGTAATTATTAACTTAAAATTAATACAAGGAGATTGAGGTTGGGTTTTTTTTTTGGGAGGAGGGGGATAAATTTCTCTCCAACCTTTTCTATCCTTCTTGCACGATGCATGTGTGAACAGGATTCTAAAAATAACAACAAACCTACAAGAATCAGTTCAAGTCACCACCTGCTTCCTCCACCACAGAGGACTTGCTTTTCTTGCAACAAAGTCTGCCGCATTCAGAAATCTGTGTATTGGGATGGGTTTTTACCTGGTAATAGGAACGGTGCGCTCCTGAGTCCTTTCATCTCCAGCAGCCGTCTCATCATGGGAAGGACCGGGACTGGACTTTGGCACACTTGATTCTTCAGCTGGAATCTGTCTTTGTGCTTTGTCTGGCAGCAGAAACAGGACAAGTTAGACACGTCACCTATGACGGCACACCTGAAACCCGGAGCAAACCGTTGGAGCCACGTCTAGTCTGCCTTGTGTCAGAACCGAGTCCCTCTGACCTCAGCTGAGTGCAATCACTGAAGCCAAAAGGAGAATTTGGCCCTTTTGAGAAGACCACATGAAGCAAACGGCTTGAATAACATCAGAGAGACTGAACACATTACTGAGTGGGCAAAAGTAACTTTTCTGTAAGGAAACACACACAGACAAAAATAGGAAAGGTAGTCAGTAGGGATGAGAAGAAATAGGATGACTGGAAGGATAAAATGAGTTCAATACATCCTTTATAGGACATAATTTAACTATGAGTTCCAGCTCATGGCTATGATGAAATCATAGAATCATTTAGGTTGGAAAAGACCCCTAAGATCATCAAGTCCAGCTGTGAACCTAACACTGCCAAGTCCACCACTAAACCATGTCCCTAAGAGCCACATCTACACGTCTTTTAAATACCTCCACGGATGCCCAGCATTAGCTTCATACACACAAATGCTTCAATTAAACTTTGCGTTATGAGAAGAGTTCTTGACTCACTGTTGCAATCACAGACAGTATCAGTGAAATGTGTAAGCTTACATCAGTGTGAAACTGGAGACCAAGGCAGGCCCTGCCTAGGGGTACAGATAATATGGAGATATGCTAATATGGAGGACCTGGTGATATTATAACATTAGCATTGGTGTACTTCCACTGGGTTCTTTGAAAATGTCCTCGGACAACTCTAAGTCACACCAGAACAAGGTTTGGCATCTGGGGCTTGCAGGAACGAGGAAGTAAAAAGATGGCACAGCTTAATGGCAGTTGAGGTATTGTTCTTCTTTTATTATTAATTATTATTAATATATCTTCAAAACCTGGTTTGATCTTCCATTCCTAAACTACCTGATTGTCTTTTGATATTGACTGTTGGAGTTACCCCATAGGATAAGGTGCATCATCTTTTTCATCTGAGGAGAAAAGGTTAAATCAAGAGGATTCTTCTCCCCAGCAGGAAGGGCCTTTTTGGGGAGCACTCTAGGGGTGTTTGGAGCTGGCTGGTTTTGGAAAGAAGCAACAGTTTCTAGAAATCACATGAAACAGCTCTATTGGGATGGAAAACATGGTTATTCAAGGCATTACTGGCAGGGTCAGAGATCCCAGGTTGGTAGGATTGTGGTTTCCTATTGCCAGCACTATCAAGTTGTTTGCTTTCTTTTTATTCAAAGAATGTGATCTTTGGGACAGTCGTCAAGTCTCCACCTTATTAAAATAATTCTCCATATTAATAACATGTTTAGTTTTCTCAGATGAAAGGACTGCAAAACCATCTCATTCACTATTCTATTATCTCTGTAGTTATGACTAAGGAAACAATCTGCTAGTTGACATTTTACATATGATTTTTGAGTCATCCTGCTTCACCAAAGGATTATTTTCACAGATGATTTCCTACTAGAAAGGAAAAAAGGTTTTAAAGCCCTGTCATTTTTAATGCAGTTATTTTTGGTCTGATTCCATGAAATGCTTCTATCCTTGTTATATTTTATTTTAGACAAGAATATCTTTTTTTTTTTTTTTTTTTTTTTTTTTTTAAACAGCATCTGGAGTTTGAGGGCTGAAGGCTACTTGATATTGTCCTTTTAGGTTGACACTGGGGCAGGACAGTTACTCTGACTTGACACAGAGACAGCTCAGACAAGTTGTTATGGCAGAAGCAGAAGGATGAGAGGAGGGGTTGCCACTTATTCATGGGTTTAAAAAAAAAAAAAAAAGCAAAGACGAAAGACTTGTTCTCCTGCCAAGACACAGTCACACACATCATTGGTTTGCATCACACGGAAACTGTTAAGGAGTCTGCCAAGGCTCTAAGGCCAGTGAAATGCAGGTGAACCTAATGTGCCCAACATCCTAGAAAGTCTCCAGCAGTTGATACAGAGATGTTAAACACATTTCCAGCTTGTTTATGGCAAACAATAAAAGAAAAGTAACCTCCCTTACCCACCCCACCAAATCAAAACCCAAATGACTTCTTTAAACATAAAGGAGAGATCCCACCCACCTTCTCCCTCAAAAAAACTTGAAGCCATTCTAGGGTCAAAAGACTAAAGGTGGAAAAATCACCAATCCCTCCATTTTGGGCAGGTGATGAACCAAACTCAGACACAGTTTTCAAAGACCTGCTGTTTCCAGAAAGATCTGCCCCAAACTTATGTCCAGACTAACCCCAGCCCACAGTCCCACGTTTCTTTGGGTTTGAATGTCCTCTCTTAATCTGCAACTGCTCAAAACACAACAAAACAGAAAAATGAGGGGAAAAATATCATTATTGGTGTGTTCAATATTTTTGTCTCTCTTGACTCTCATGGGGCATTTTCCAGATTCATGCCAAACCTACCATGACCTCCAGCAGTCTGGGTTTGGGTACTGGCTTCTTGAACTATGACAGAGGGCCCAACTGCTCTTTCTGAGTGCTCTGAAGGAATGGACCCAGGAAGGCCAAGGCCACCAGCTCCTCCTTGCATGCTCGGGGGAAGAGTCACCAGCAGTGATGCCGAGTCCACAAGTTTCTTTAGAGCTGTTTTGATCTCCTTATCAGCACGCTGAAGTGAGGCCTGGACAGTAGTCTCCATCTTTGACTGTGGGGAAGTCATTCCTACAGACAAGAAGAACAGCTTTTCTCTCTTCAGGGTAAAAAGAAAATAGCAGCATCATCCAACCCATGGAAATATTTGCAATCATATCATTTTCCCCTCCTAGAGCAGAGACCCGATGCAGAAATGCTTATTGCAGTAAGAGAGAATGTAGCTAAGAATTAATAAGAAGGTTCAGACACGTTTCAAAAAGTTGTATCTCACCAGGTTGAGGACACTGTATACACCCCCGGCCTCACCTCAGACAGCAGAACAAATGATCCATCTCCCAACTCAACCCTACGTTGGCTCGTCTGTCAAAAATAACTTTATTAAGATCAATGAAATGAACCCAGAGGTGACCCATTGCACTGATACAGACCCTATGGGCAAGGAGGTCATTATTTTCACAGGGAAGGAGAAGGAGTGACTGGGTACTGGCCTCATCGGTGACTCTGGAGAAGGGCAGGGGAAAGAAGGGAGGGCTGTTCTGCTTCAGGAGCCCGTGAGTCTGAGAGGATGGCAGAAAAGCTACTCCTTGCTCTAGAGAAATGTATTGGTCCTACTTTACAGTATCTGAATATTTTTCCTGTGCTTTGCACTTGGAGGTACCTGAGACTTTTATATTTGTACGGGACTATGCTTTTTCAAGATACTCTAGAGGCAAAGTCACCTGGTCTGTACAGTAATGCACAGCAGTTGTGTATACGGAAGCATTATACACAGGAAGATATAAGTCCTGCCTCAAGAAACTCTCTTGAAGGCAGAGAGAAGAAAAAAGCTTTCCACACAGAAAAAATGGATTTTCAAGCATATATCTTTGCAAAATGGCCACCCAGAAGACAAATACCGTGGTCTCATCCCCAGTCAGCACTGGCAGAAGCAGCTAGGCTAGGATGGGATCATAGGACCTCAGGAGCTCATCTCATCCAATCTCCTTCCCAGTACACCTTCCACAGATCTTAAAGAGGCATAACAAAGGGACAGACAAGATCTAGGGAAACTTTCAAGTAACCATAAAGACAGACAAAATACACATCCGGTTAAGACAATTCATCTTGTTCATGGCACAATTGCTTGCCAAGCAAGAGTGCAAACTTGAACCATCATGTGGTTCAAGAAAAAGAGCACTTGCACACAAATGGCTCTGACTTGCTTAACGTCATTGACAAGGGAGCATGTCCTGTAGCTGTTTCTGCTCCTTCCCTGGCCTTAAGAAAGTAAATTCCCCTGATAGACCTTAGCAGGTAAAATTGAAGACTACATTTGGATCAGCCCCCCTTTGAAGACATCTCACTTGATTTTTGTTTTCAAGGTCCTCCCCATAAGCATAGTGGTTATGGCATATTTCAGTTCTGAGTTTGTTGATGGAAAAAGCAAATTTTGCTTACATGAAGTCCCAGACTTCCCATCAGTGTTCATCAGCACTGGGCTGGGTTGAAGATGTTTAAATATTTCCCTAGATAAATATTTTGATTCTCTGGTGTTCCTGTTGTGATTGCTGCCAACTAGTGCTGCCCTACAAGCTGGGCAGCTGCCAACAAGTGAACCTTTTGGAAAGGCATGAAACAGTATCTCTGAATGAGAAAATATATTTGCAGGGATGTATGTACAGGTTGTATATAACCACAGGTCTCCCCCACGCTGCTAATACCACCACTTTCCTCCCTGTTTAGGGATGCTACACACTATGATTCAAGCTGCTGACTGGAGGAACTTTAATATTAGCTAAGGTATTTCAAACTAACACCGTTGTGATGACACATCTGTGATGGACAGCCTGTTTCCCAATTCTAAAATCTCAACCATGAAACTTTTCGCCCCATTTCTCCTTCAGCCAATAACCAGGAACACAAGACTGACACGTATTTTGAAGTTCCAATTCAGCTTCAGAGAAGGACCCAAGAGGACAAGAATTTTTCAAAATTATTGATTCCTAGATCTGAGTTGGAAATATCGCTAAAAAAAAAAAAAGTTCTTTCGCTTCAACACTTGCGAAACTGTCCATAAAAAATGGAGCTAGAGCCCAACTGCATTAATGTTCTTGGGCTGCAACCCAGCTCCTGCTGAAGTCGATGGGGGAAGAGGACGAGCTGATGGGCTATCGAGTGCCGTGAACAGAGAAGAACAGAAACCCAGCAAATTCAGTGACAGCTGATGCAAGACATTTATTGATATAAACTCAGCATCTAACAGCATATCTTGCATTTGATTTTTTTTTGTTTTGGTTTTTTTTGTGTTTTTTTTTTCTTTTTGTGTTTCAAGCAAACTGAAGTTTCCACTTTATTAATACCCATTTACCTGCAGGAATTACAGTAAAACCTCTGTATTAAAATTTTTATGACAGCTGTATGTTTTCACCTACAAGAAATAAATCCCCACACTTCTCATTAGTTATCTACATAGTTTAATCACTTACAAGCATAATTTTTAACCTCTAGGAACATATTTTGAAAGTACATGTAATGAACTTTTCATAAACCTTTCACTTTTTGAAGAGAGTTTTGCATAGCATTTAAAAAATTCCTTTAAATTGATTCGCTTTTGCTTAAATTTCAAAAGAAAATGTAAACAGATGTTAATTGCTTTGGGCTAATGAATCAAAGTATAGTTCATCTATGACCATCTGAACTGCAACCTTTCATCATCTTTAGAAAAACCTGAGCATCAACCACAACAGGAGGAAACCTCCACATTCCTTTACACATCTTTATTATCTTTTGGATGAATATTATATTTTCAAAGACTATCATAGGGCAAATTCTGTTCTCAGCAGTATCTTTGTAAATCTCAATCAAATCCACTTCCTTCTGTGGAATTATTCGAGATTGATACTGGAATAACTGAGATCAGAATCAGGCCCAATAAAAATAAATATTTTCAAAGCATGTCTCTGTTCTATGTCTGTTACTTTCCAATGTAAAGTGCAATATATGAAAAAAGCACTAATATATATCCATTGTATTGCTTAATTACAAAACAAACAGTATAAACCAAGGAGATGTTATAAAAAATGGAAAAGTAACATAAAAGAGTCTTGATTTCTTTCACCACCTGTAATCACTAGAAAAGCATCCTATATCATGAGGGCAGTGCACATGATATTACACATTACATCTTGTTTGGATATTGAAAGTAAAAGGCTCTGAAATCAGTATGTTCAATTTTGTCAGCTTATGATCAAGGTGCAGCCACAGAAGGAAAAAATAATGTATTCTTTTCTACAAGCACCTTTTGTGAATTCAGTCCCTGTTAGTGGGAATATTGCCCGGAGGACTCCAGACCAAGCTTCACAATTTTACCTAGCTGGGAAACACTGAGACAACATCACACATCAACCTTTCCAAGCCAAAAACTCACTCAGTCCTCTCTCTTCAGGCTAGTTAGAAATTCAGCGGTGTCTGAACATTTCTGGTTTCCCTACACCATCTAAATGAAAACATATTCTATTGCTACAGTGCTACGCAACTCAGCTGGGACAAGGAGTTGAGACTTTTCACCCCATGTCTCTGTCTGATAGAGAGGGCCAGTGCTTGGTCCTACTGAGATCAACCTCAAACTCCAGTTGACTGCAACTGGGACCAATATTTGGGCCTATGAGCTCATTTCTTTCCAGGACTGAGCAACATCCATTTTTGGTGAAGCCAGTGGGAATAGGCCACGCTCAGTGCATCTTAGCCTTCCCCTCACAATCACCGCTCCCGCTGCAAAGCTCCTGAGAAACTCAACAGAAGGCAGTACCTCTGCGAGACAGCTCAACATACATGATTACAGTAATACGATGCAATTGCAACTGGCAGTGCTTCCAAGCAGCCCAATACATTTCAAAAGATGTATTTTTCAACCAGGCATTTATGGTAAAGATCTTTTTTCTTTATTTCTTTCTTTTTTTTTAAAGCTGTCTTTATGCTCCTGCTACTTTGCTGTAGCTCAGTGGTGAATTCCTCTTAGCACATATAGAAGACATTATCTATCAATCTGTTAACAGTAATGTTTCACCACTGGCATGTACAGGAGACCAAATATTCTTCCAGTAATATTTATTGACAAAAACCACATTTGTGGTTCTTTGTATGTGTTAGCATTTGATTATAGATGCAGAAGTCATTTTGTGCAGCACTTTAATCTTTTGTTGCACATTAAGTAATCTATTTTTTAAAAGATATGGATTATAAATCCACTATACTAGAATAGAGAATAATGAAACCTACATCTTTAGACAACTAGGAAGTGGACTTGAAAATAGCAGTCATTTAATAAAGATGGTCTTTGTTTACTTAAAGCAGAAGAGAACAATGAAATCCTTGCTTCCTCAAGTCAGTGGAAGTTTCACCATTGACTTTAGTCAAATTAGGATTTCATGCAAAAGGTCTGAGCAGCCCTTTGCATCCCTAGTAAATTCAATATTTTCTATACATTTCATTCCGTGGCAGAAGTTTAAAATAATGTAACCAGACTGTGCATGTTGAAAGGCTTATGAAGAAATTTTGACAGGGCTAATTGGTGTCAAAAGTGTACAGCAGAGTCAAAGCATTGTGAAGCTTCATGACCTTCGGGCACTCACAGTGACAGGAGATCGCTTTAGCTGGGAACAGCCCTCCTGTCCTGGGCTGCTGAAGGACGCTGAAAAGCTTAGATACTTTCACCTTCTTGCCATGCCATAATGTACAAATTGGCACTTGAAATAATTTTTAAGTTCATGGGCAAAACCCTCATTTATTCATTTTTATTTCTGTCATAGGCAGGAGAATCAGGCTTTTCCTAAACCTACCATCACTGCTCTGCTATGGAATGATATATGTTCACCTTGATCAAAGCTTTTAAAATTACAAACTGTTCTGACAGACATGTTCCCTTTAAGACTGGAAAAGCTCGACATACCATATTTAAATATATTTTCCTCAAAGGTATTGCCTCATACATGTTACCTTGTTATCTTTGCCACCAATTCCCCTCACCTACAACAATTCTGATTAGATTTTTCTAAAACTCTACTTTCTTTTGTGTTGAAAATTATGCTTGCATCTCCTCAGCTTTGGGAGAGGTCTTCTGTGCTGATGTGCAAGGTAACAGGCTCGCCAACAGTCCCATAGCTGAGGGTTCTTGTGGAAACTTCAGTTTTAAAGCTTGACTGTCCGTTGTCTGGTGAGAGCTGGACTTCAGTGCAGAAAGATGGTTTCACTGTGAAGGAGGGACCCGGAGAAGCTGCTGCTGTTGCTGCATGCACCCCAGGCGTCACTGCCATGCAGGTATCACTCACATGGAAGGAGATGTTTGAGGCACCTACAGACTGCACACCGGTTACTCTAGATGCTGACATGAACATGCCCCCAGGAACGTGCTCCTCAAACTGGCTGAAAAATCTTTGCCTGGGCTGGGACACCACAGGTCTCACCAGATTCAGCAGCACTGGCTTCCCAATTGTTGGCTCATTAATCTCTGTCTGGAGCACGGAGATCTCGCAGGGTTTCTCTGCCGTATGGCTCTGATCATCGCACCCGTAGGTCTCACCTTCTTCAGGAACATAATCTTCAAGATCCTCCAAAGTTAATATTTTTCCATTGTGGGTTAAGATTTTACGGTCCCGGGTGCTAATGTCATCTGTCTGTAGTTCCTCTGGTTCATCAACTATAACAACATTATCCTCATCTGGAACGACATCTTGCATTACTTCGGGTACCCCCTCTTCAACAGGCCAAGATACATCTAATTCATCTATCTTTTCCTTAACCTCTGGACTCGCTGGTGAGAACAGAAGTTCATGCTGGTCTGCAGCAGCTGTCTCAAAACTGAAGATCAAAGGCTCACCCCCGCAGGCAAGCAGCGGGGAAGCGACATCTGACCTGTAGTGAGGGCTTGTTTCCTGTGGGAAGCTCTTTCCTTCGGTTCCATAATCCATAAATGAATCATTTCCTAGTTGTTCGGACCCACATGGGGAGCTTCTGTCTTCGTTGCTGACTTGAGGTCCTTCCTGCTCGGTTGCATACACCAGCGGCTGGATATCGGCTTCAGAGAGACTGTCACTAGGCAAAGATTTTGACTGTTCCACCAATTTATTGTTGGAGTTGTTTGTGTTTGGATCATCTTCTGGGGAACGCCTAGGCCTTGAGCTGGGAAAAGTGAACGTTAACACCCCTGAGTCATCTTTTTCTTGTTTTGCTGGGGAAGAGCCTCTTTTCCTTGCAGGTTTTGGTGATTTTTTCACCTTGAATTCAATTATTTCTTCCACTTCAACCCATTTGGGCTTTTTCTCTTCCACCTTGGTCTCTATGATGACATCTCTAGCTGCTGCTCCTTGCCTGTCTTCTGGTTCTGTGACATAAAGCATGGGAACAGCAGACTTTGATGTTGCCTCCTGCTCATGTCTGTGGACAGGCTGTCTGATCTTTGAAACAAAAACTGGCTCTGGAGTTGGCTCCGCTCTTGGGGAGCGGGAAGGTGAATGACCTGAAGAAGAACGTGCAGGAGAAACCCTTCCCCTTTGTCTTGGGCTCTTCACCACAGTGGTTATTGTTTCCTCTCTGATGACAGAAAGGGTTGGAATGGAGTTGGCAGGAAGATGAGATTTTCAGGGAGCCACACTCCATCAGCACATGCCATTGTTGGTCAAGGCACTACAATGGGGTTAGTTTTGTGAGCATTCCAGCTTTTGGTGAAGCGTGTCATTTTGGAAGGGATACAAACGCAACGCACACACCCACATGCCCATCTCCACTTACTCTCTGATCCAGGGAAAACCTCAGTGCCCTTTACCCCCGGTGGACTCCATTAGCCTCCTTGAGTGCAGGAACACACAACAAGCATGTCCAGCTGAGCAATGTTCTTCTGGATGCTTCTATATTTCATGTGCTTGTGTTGACCACCTACTGTGCTACTTTGGACCCATATAGCAGTTTCACCGAAGGATTTTAAACACTCAAGGAGTTTAACCTTTTCCTGAGTATTCTTGGCTAAAATCCTGGCTTCATGACCTCAATGGCAAAATGCCCTTTATTATAGTTGCATCAGCAGCTTCCTTTTTTTTTTTTTTTTGATAAATGTAACATATTTTGTTTATTAAAAACATCTATTTTGTTTATTAAAATTTTTAAAATACTTGCTTATTAAAAACTCTTTTGAGACCAGAGATCTGCATTTTCACATGCAGAACAGTTACATTAAAAGGGCATTAAGCATTTGGAGACCAGGAAAAGAAAGTTAGAACATTTCCTGCACAAGTCATCTATGCCAAAAATGTAATTTTTACTCTTCATAGTATCGTTATTGCAGACACAGCCTGATCTTACTACCACCAACTGACATAGGGGTACCAAACCAATCTGGGATGCATGATTATAATTTCTCAGCATATTTCTGCTGCCCTGACTTTAGATTTTTTAACATGTCCAAAGCAGTTGGGACTTCTCAGCATTCCGGTATAGATACACAGCTTGTGTCAAAACAATCTTCTGCTCCCATGCCAGGACAAACTTCAACTTTAAATGAGCTACAGATGAAATTGGATCAAATAGCTTTAAAATCTGGGGACAGGAACACTTAAACCCAGACTTCAATATTCTTAATTTTTGTATTTAACATGCAGTTTTTTCAGTGGCTTTTCTTACATGGAAAACTTTGAAGGTAAAGACCATGTTTGCTTAGCACAAGGAAGCTAATGCTCTACAGTGGAGGTAGCTGGTTCAGTGGAACTAACAGGAAAAGCTGAGTTTGTTTCTGTGTTGAGATTCTGTCCTGACCTCCAAGCAATGAGATAAAAAAAAACCCCAAAACACCCACAAAAAAACCCCACTCTGAAGGGTAAAGACAATGGCCTGAACTGGGTTTATGAATCAAGGCAACAGCTTTTTCATTCTTCCCTTTCTCCTCACCAGCCTTTAGACACAGCCACATAGGGCTGAAAGCCACCAGCTCTGCTCTGCAGCCAGCTCTGCTCTGGCTTTTGCACTGAGATATAGAGAAGGGTGGAAAGAGTTCTTGTGAGAGGAGCGCCCATTTCTCCTACTGCATTTGTCTAACCATCATGGAAGACTAATCCTCTTAGATATATTGTAGCCTTTTTCATCTATTGGTCTCATTTTTGGAGACTGGTATTGCCTTCTGCTGTGGAGATCAGATTTCTTTCCACCATCAATCTCTCCCTTTGAGGATGTGGTGAAGTCCAGGACTGGATCAGCTACAGCGAGACTTCTTTTCTTTCAGAGCACCCTCTCATCTACTGCTCATTTCAACTGTTTTACTCTTTCCCCCAAGTTTTCTATAGTTTTGCTATAGAGTTTTAAGGTCTATGCAAAGCCTTCATAATGGCCATGGTGCCTTTCTGAATTACACAAAACTAAATCATTTTAGATAAAGATGAGAATAAATCCATGTGTGCTTGCACTAGACTTTGCTCTACATTGCAAGGTTAAAATGCTTTTTTGGATCTGGGATTTGCATATATAGACCCATCAATCAATCCCATTTCTAAATTATCTGTTATTTTCTGCTAGTATTTTCAAAGCTGCTTCTGTTCCTCAGCTTGCTACACACTAAGGAGATCTGGAATGTGCCCTCAGAGAGTTGTTCCCAAACTTTACCCCATCACTATCCCAATTCCAGCTGAGGTCCACTCTGATGAGTTCATGACTGCCATCCACTAGCAAAAGGAGGGGAATTTCTGTTGTTCTGAGATCCCACTCATAAATGTACCGACCTCCTTTGGGGCTGCAGCCCTTAATTTAGGAATCACTTAAGCCATCCAAAGCAATAGTCTTTGGAATTTACATGTCAGAAATTTAGAAACCAGCTTAACTGATGGTATTTTGTATTAGTTTAATGTTATTTAATCAACCAATATTAATGCTGCTGCTTGTGATTGGAAATCAGGAAGGGAAAAGGAGGACTATTAGCTGACTGAGGAGAGACATAAAATAAAAGCATCTCTCCAGGTGATTTACAGGCACAGAGATGTAGATAGATGAGATTTACTAAGCTTTAGACACGGTCTGGCTCTGAGTGATTCCTTCCTGCTCATGGCTTTCTCTGAATGCTCCTGAACGTGATATCAAAAAATACTTCTCAGCTTAGCTACCCCGCTGGTATCTGAACCCTAGTCCTTGAGATGGTACAGGTAGAAACACCTCCATTTTCTGGTCTTTGCGGGGTAAAAAAGTCTAATGACAGTTGATGTTAACTGAACTGATGTGCTGAAGAGAGGGGCAAAGGCAGAACCCCTTCCTGCCTCTCATGTCTCCTTGTTGCCTATTCAAAGTGGAAGCTCCTAGGATGGGGGACATGTCTTCTTATAAGCCACTGGCTCTGAATAGGATAAGTGCATGGATCATAAGAAATTGTCATCATAGAAAATAATAAAAGAGATAAAAGGTAAGCAACTCTTAAGCGTATTTCAGTTGTCATTTCACACATCCTCCTCACCATCTACAAAAGAAGTCAACTTTAGCATCACGTCCAAGTCAAGGACTGATTTTAGCAATAATACAACTCTTGAGGGAATGCATTCCCCCAAAATATCCGTTGTATAGTTACCTACTACCATTAGGAGATGATTTGAATAGCTTGGAGGTGCTCTGAAGGCCTACCACAGAAGGACAATGTCCCCCTTCCAGCACATGAAACAATTTATTATGTATTTGTTTATTATACTTAAATCCAAGAAGATACATTAAGATTTTAATGGCTGATGAGCTTCTGGTCTACATATGACCACTTTTTGGTGCAATTAATCTTTATATGTTATAGGCACCCAACATAAATCAGGCTCAAAGTAGCCAAAAAGACCAAGTCATTGTCAGGACAAAATTTCATGTTAGAAATATGAAAACAGAAGGGGATAAGAATGTGCATCTTCCATCTGCTTCATCATAAAAGGCTTTCCTGAAGAATTTAAAGTAGAAAGCCAGAAGAAATCACTGTAAGCTATGAGACATTTATTAAATTCATACATTTTTTCAAGAAGCCAGTTCTCAAAGCTGGTTTTTCAACATTGAGAGTCAGATTCTACCTTCTTGAACTTGTGCAACTCTGGCAGGATTCAGTGGAATTTTTTCACATGTAATATCATTAAAGAAATGACCCGGGCTGTGTCTAACACCAGTGCTGCTATTTTTTGAAAGGGATAGTAAGATTTTTTTTCAGGTGGTCACTTTGCATAGCACAGAATACCATGGGATCTGGTGGAATGGGAATGAACACACTTGCATGGCCAATAAACACAAGCTTGTTATTGGATCATGCATAGGCAGCAAGGCAAAACACGAAATGTTACCAAAAAAAAAAAAAGTCAGCACTTACATGATGATGGTTTTCTTGGGCACTTTAGTCTCTTGTTCAGTGACTACAAAGAAAACAGTATGAACAGCATGGGGTTAAAGAAAGGCAAAAGCTGAAATGATTAAATTAACTTTGCTCAGTTAATAAAAATAAACTGGAGTGAAAAAAAAAACAGCTGTACCATCCCATCCATGCTTTCTGTGGTTATTTCCAGCATTATCTTCAGTGTTTCTGACAAAGAATGAGAATTCAGAGTGGTCTCTGAACAGTGAATGATTTAGCATTGAAATTAAATATTTTGTGGAGAACAATATTGCAAAATCTATTTATTCTACCATGACATTCTAACATTTTTGTTTGGCACGTCAAAGCTAGAAAACTAGCTTTTTTCCTTCCTTATTGAAAGGTAGTGATGATGTGAGAAACCTGAAAATGCCTGGATCTGGAAAATCCTGGAGAGCTGAAATTCTTTAAACTGTGATTTCACTTACTAGAACACTGAACAGTTTCCAAGCTTTTGTGGACTATCCAAGCTGATAACAATGAAAACTAAAATAATTACCATCAATACAGAAAATCATCATAAAAAAACCCCACCTCTAGGAAATCCAGGAGAGCCCTGTAATACACCTATGTCTACTCCATCTCTTTTTTGCTATAATTTGCAATTTTTCCTGACCCTTGTCCTATAACAAACTAGAAGCTGTTGAAGCATGTCAAGATCAAAAGAAAAGTAATGATTTAATGATTTTGCAAGTATTTCTTAAAATTGACATTTTTAAAAATGAGAAAGATACCATTTGAAGAGCTAATAGAGATTTTTGGCAGGTTCCCATCCTATCTGCTAGGATAAAATTAAGACACGGTTTGAACTGAACCATTTTGAACACACTCTGAACTGCTGAACCTATTTGAGATGTAGAAAAAACAACAGCAAGCCCCACTTCTTATTTAATAAACTAGTAAAGTTTCTTTAAAAAAAAAAAAAAAAAAAACAACCTTAATTTAATCTCAAAGTGTTTTTTCCAGCAATTGGTTTGCAATCTTCCAGCCAGCCTATAATAAATAAGCTCTGGCAATTTTTAGTTGGTACAACTGAAAGTGAATTGCAACTTAAAAATATGTCTATAAAATCACAGAGTTCTTGCCCAGGGAACTTGTAGTGTCTGTGTTATTTGTTTAACAATTTATGATTAGTGTTAATGTTTTCAATAGTGTCCCAAAACTGCACTGACTGAAAATTAAAAATAAATTTACAATATTAGATGGAATAGTTTAACCTAATTTTCCTTCCACTTAACTTCTAAGGGCTTTCTTCTGCCTCTAGGCAAAACAACAAATCCCACCATAATGAAAAAGAATTTTGGGCAAATGTTGATGTTAATAGCTGACCTAGAGCTCTATATTTTCTTTGCAGAGCCTTGTCTCATTTATTAATGTAGAAATCTGGAATAATTTCCAACAGAGTCAAAGGAGTTACTGCGGAATTAGGTGGGTTTAAACAAAATCTGTTTGGAAATTAGCATTTATAGCTTATTGGGTAAGTAAAGGGCAAAATTCTTTTCAAATGTTTATCTCTGAACACAATTACAATGTAACTGTTTACCTATCCTTAGTTAATATTTTTAAAATAATTTATATTAATTTTAAATGGTGATATGATAATTATAAAATGATGGAAGATAAACTGAGTGTTCAAACAATTTTTTGCAACCATGTTAGAAATTTTAACTGAATTTTTAAACCCTTACATCAATATTGTGGAATTTTTACATAACCTTCAGAAAATCTCATCTAATAATATGAGATTAATCCATAAACAGCAAGAGTATCAGTTCTGATGTAAATAGGAATTAATTAATTTGATTATACACCTAAACATAGATGCTTTATACAGTTATTTTAACAACTGTATTTATATGGTAATTAAATATGTACTTAATGAAACCCCTCAATGTCTGTAAGAGGAAGTCTCTTTAATATTTACTCTATTAACATCTGTTCTCGCAGTCCTCCCAGATGACATCACTGCAGTATTTCTATATGTAGCAGATGTCAAAGGGATTCAAAAATTCAGCAGGCCTGGGATGAGAAGGTTGTAAATGTCATATAGTACATGGGTCCTGATGACTTGCAGTTTAGAGCACGACAGATCAATTGTATATGTGCTATGGGAGGTGTGAGGGAGGATTTAGCCAACCCTATACGAAGGATAGAACCACATGAAAGTAGGATGAGAGAAATTGGGTTTCTTCTTTTTTTCTTTTTAATTTTTTTTTCTTTTTTTGTTTTTTCCAAGAGGAAAATATTCTGCATCCATTTTAGCACCGGATTTATCATTTCAACTTGTTCAACAGCATTTTAGGAAAACAGCTTTGCAAAGCAGGAGCCCCTGATAAGCAGGTTAAAAGCTGTAAGCATTAGGATCAGCCAGTGCTTCTATAGCAGTAGACTCCTCTTTGGTTAATACATTAAACCATTGACTTACAAGTGATGAAACATTTAGGATAAGTCAGTTCTTGTTGCTCTGAATGGATGAAAGGTGGCTTATGGCCTTTATTACAAACTTTGAGGCTGCTTTCTCTACTCACAGAAGCATAAATCTATTTTTCCTGCACAGTACACGAGCACTGCTCTGCTTTCACCCCTCTTCTGCTATGCTTAGGAGAGGAATCTGCAACAGGGGATGCACAAATCTGACATGAACTGCTAAAGTTAATATTGAAATGAACAATTCATGGGCATAACACTGTTGCCTAAATTGTGTGAATGAAGTGCAAGTGTTTTGCATTCTCTCTTAAAAAAAACCAACCCACTCCTGCAGTGACTGAGATGGTTGGAAAGGCAGATTGTGCTCACTTGAATTTGCACTGAAAACCACAAGACCAGCCAAAAAATGAGACTAACCGATGATGACAACAGAATAAAAATAACAAGATAAATATCCTAACCATCACCCCAACCAGGGAACTTCACAAAGGTCAGGGGCACGAACTCCTATGTCCCTTTTTTTTTTTTTTTTTTAACACAAGGGTGGCACTAAGACATCTCACTCTCCTCTGTTTTTTAAAGCAGTCTTCAGTCTGAGCGCCTCAATTTTTAGCTTTTCTCTGCCAAATGAGCGTTACCAAACAAGGCAACGAAATAACTTGCCCAAAGCTCTGCATAAGACCTAAGGCAAGACTATGAAGAGATTCCTGTTGCCTGGCTGTCACTGCACTGGGTGTTTTGCTTTATGCTTTTGTTTGTCTCCACTTGTGTAGCTGATCCCTTCCCCTACAATCAACTGGACCTGTCTGCCCAAGCGAGAATGCAACATGTTTCAAAAACACTGGGCTTTATTTTTTTTTAACAAACGAACAAGTTAGTGAGCCTGGGATGAATGAATTGCAATAGTAACATGTTAAAAAGGGATGCCAGGGAGCCCGGACCTGCCGTGCGTAGGTTAAGCAGCAAGGTGCAAAGCAGGCAGTCAACTTGAAGTCAAAGAGAAGGATCTTCTTTTGGTTACACTTTTTTTGTGTCTAAAATTCTTCCAATACCCACAGAAAAAGGATTTTTTTTTTAAAGCGACTCTGCACTGACTTCATTGCAGTGATCAGGTGTGGCTGAAGGCAGATCTCAGCGTTTCAGGCTTGCAGCCCAAGCTGTGGGTGCTCGCAAGGGAACCCCTTAGTCCAGTGGTTTCCATCCTTTTTGGATTTGGTCCTTCCAATGGATCAGCAAATTCCCATCGTGTGAATTTAAACCTAATGACAAAAAGTTTGGTTTCGAGACCCATGGAGCTGGACTGCGGACCATCACTGACTGCAGGTCAGAGCTCGTAAACCACTGTACTAAAGGTATCCCAAATTGTGACAGAAGGTTTGCTTCGGTATAATAAACAGTACAGAAAGGCAGGAGGATAAAAACTGTGATGGTTGCAACTAAAGCCCCTCGGGTGCCTCAGAAGACTCTGACAATAGTAATTTCTCAGAACCAACGATAAATCAGATAAAACTTAGACCCACCATACAGGTGAGCTAGGAAACAGACATAGCATCTATCTTCTGTTGTAACAGTACCACACAGCAGTAATGTTGTCCTCTTGCTGAAGTTACAAATAATCCCATTTTTCACAAATAGAAAGGAGTGTAAGGATGGAAAGAGAAAGCCTTCATGAGATCCATCTGTCCTCCAGTTCTTTGCCAGGTGAACCTGATTTTTCCATAGGTAGATCAAGGCTGGTTATTGATTCTCAAGAAAGCAACAAATTCCCTCCTTGGTCAAGTGCATCATGCCAAATACATCCCTGATGCGATTCTGCTCAGAACAATCCTCTTGCTCCATGGAAGAACCTGCTCCTTGCTCCACTGGCCTGAAGCAGCTCTCTCTGTTTCTCCCTGAAGGTGACTCAGGGATTTATTTCCTTGCCTATTACCAAGTTCAAACAATTGCAAATCACAGATCAAAAATGATTTCATAACGTTTCTGAAAATTCCAGGCCAACTCCAATTATATTTCTTCAACCAAACTCATGAAATTTCTTTATTCAGGACTGCAGGAATAACAGCACATGAGTAATTTGGGGCTGAACGTGCACATTTGCAACCCCAAGAGCTGAACAATACTCCTACCATTGTTTTACAGTCCTTGTTCGTTTATGTAACATCTTCTGTCTTGGTACAAGGGAACTTCATCAAGGAACGCCACCCTAACAGTGATTTGTTTGTGTTCCTCTACATCCTGCATACAACTGCGTTTTCTCTTCCTAAGAAGAGCATAGCAAGGACAAAGCATTCAAGTACTTCAAGGTTTCTCCTGCTGAAACAATTATAGTGTTGCTATACTAACACCATTCTCCCTGCAATGCTTTTGAATGATTTGATGGTACTCTGGGAAAGGACTACAAGGAAAGCAAGCATAAAAACAAGACAAGCAAGTACATAGATCAGGATACTAATCTTAATAACCTATTGTGTCTGAATCCTCTTAATGTAATAATGCATTAGTGTCTACAGAGGACTGGCCCAAAGGTCCATCCAGACCAGGACCCTGTCTCAGACAGGGCCAACAGCAGAGGCCTATGGAAAACGATGAAAAAAATACAAGTGGAGCACCATTTTCCCTGATTTTTTCTCTAGACTCCAGTCATTTGCTGTGCAGCAGCTTCTTGAGTCAGAATGCCTTTGTATTTGATGGTTCTCACTTGAATGTTGATAATAAAAATTATCCCCTGTCAAAAGCACACTTGGACCCCTGTTATTATCGCAAGAAAATGTGAAAACACTGAAGATGAGGAAAAAAGGTCCTACAGCTGTTGGCAAACCTCTGGCTTTTGTTGGCTGTGTCTCCACTAACCACATCTGGGACAGCTCTCTGACACCAAGGGTCACCACCATGGAATGGCCTATGCTTATCTTAGTCCTCTATCTTACCCTCAGAAACAGTAATCCATCTATTATAAATCTCCCTTGGCTATATTATCTCCGTAACTGCTGCTGGGAACTGTTTGAGAGAGGCAGCGCTGGCTGGCCCATGCTCAGCCAGCCAAGGACACTTCTATGATCTACAAAGAACCAATTTCCTACACCAGGAAATGTTCCTTACATTGATGTAGCCACTGATTTAAACTCAGTTGTGATGGGCTTATAGCAAGCCCGTCTAACATATTGCTTGTGGAAATCCCTTTGATAAGAAGATAAATTTAGGCAGTTGCATCCTAGAGGTGTTGAGAGACGCATTGTTGGATGGGTATAAAATCAGTCCATAGCACCCTACCAATTCAGGTGAAACATGCAGAAAAAAAGGGAATAGACTATGACTATGATGTGGTGTGCAATACCTGAACAATCCTAGATAATGAGTAATCTAGTATTGCTCAGGATATACAGCTGTCAGTTCTGCTTCCTCAGTCGTTCCAGATGGTCTTCAGTGGTATTTCAGAAACGATCACAATATAGCTGCAGCTTTGCTTATTGGCCCCTGGTTTTTCTCAGCAGTACGTAACTCATGTTCTGCCAGGCTGACACATGTTTTCAAGTATTCTAACAGGAGTAGAAACATTTTTCTTGCACTAGTGGTGGTGTGACATACCCTTCATTTGCTCCTCCTTTTTCATATAATGCATTTATGAGCATTATATGATGAAGTTGATTTGCCAGGTTTGGAAATCAACAGATGGTGATGGGTATAGAGCTGAGCTGCAGTATACCCATGCACATCTCAATAGACATACAGATACGTGTACACCAACAATCAACATGGATAAGATGGCAAATATATTCGATCCTCAATGAGATGGTTTTAGAGTAATTCACTGACATACTTACAGAGATGGTCAAGGATCATACCTTCTATGGTAATGGCTTGATCTCCTCTCCTCTCCTGGGTCAGGGCTGCAGCACTGTGGTGGTAAAGTTCTGCTCCACTTTTTGCAGACCCTAATCTGTTCACCAGCTAAAGAGAATCATGCAGTATCGAATGAAGCGCAGGATGTTTTTGTATAATAAAACCTTCCTATGCTACATTACAAATACATTGCAATTACGTGAGAAGAGAAATGGATGAAGGTGTGACCCCAAACCAAAGCTAGACTTTGAATGAACACATTGCTGCTCAGCGGAGTTCATGATAATGCTTTACCACAAATAACTCGCACAGACAAGTTATGACACGTCAGCTAACTTAGTTATTTGCGGTTTGCTCAGCAGCCTGTGACTTGGTCCTGAGGTAGCTCTGTCTCTACCATTAGGAACAGATTCCTGGTGTATGGCGTTTAAGTGGTAAAGAGGTTTTTTTGTTGATCATCCATTAATCAAGTGAGTCTTACTCAGCCAAAGGAATACCAGACCTTGCGATCTTCACTAATGGCAAATGCAAGGTAATGTGATTTTGCTAAAATTCTAGTAAAGTCTTTAAATTATATCAAACTTCCTAAAAATTTCTGTGCAATAACTGGGAAGTTGCTGTGAGCTGAGATGTTCACCATGGGTCAGCTGACCCATGCTAATTTCCTAAATCAAGGTCAACTTTTTATTGCTGAGCCCTGACAGCTTATTACTATTTTATTACAATGAATGCATAGACTATGACTAAATTTTAGAAAATATTTTAAAGCACATTTATTTTAATTTATTAGATACTTCTACATATGCTTGCTAAATAAACAGGAATTTCAGTGGTTTACACTTCCATTTAGATTTAATTTACTTCTTTTGGCTTTGGATTTTTTCTTTGTAGCAGCACGAATCTGTTCTAATTTAAAGACGGTCCAGAAACAAAATGTTACATCAAAATGGTCCTAAAATTTGTGAGAGGTGCCTCTAGAGATCTGGATCTGAATTTAAGCTACAGAACAAGCTCACTCAATTATTATTTGAACCACCAAACTCTCAGATTGGAACATTCTGAAGCTTTTGGATGTTCACAATCCAGATCTCATTCAGGAGAACCTGACTTTGTATAAACCTTTTTGATACATAATGTCAGCAATTACTCAGCCACTATTCTCATGCAATGGATCTCTCCTGGTAAAATGAATTCTCCTACTTATGTCATGACAGACAGCAGATCTTTAAATCTCTCTGAACTTACTTCACACTCATAGTGTCCCATATCTTCATTGGAAGGGTTCTTGACCACCAGGACTATTATGCCACTCCGTGGTTCACTGAAAGTCTGATATTTACTTGTGTCCTTCAACAGTATACCATCTTTGTACCATCTGCATGTGGAAAACACCGAGTATAAGCCAGGAAAAAATATGCAGTGTCAAGAATTCTCCATCTCACCAACCCGTCTATCAGACCAGTGGGCAAACAGCTCAAGAGTTAACCATTAGGCAAAAGTTTGGATCCTGGAAAATGGGTCTATGGGTGGGTAGATCACACGTGGATACTAAACAGCACAGGTTTATGAGCTTCTTCTCAAAAAATCTCATGCGGAAAAAAAGGGCTTTTAATCATGCAAAGCTATGCTGAGCTTTTTGTCTGAATACCCAAGACTGATTGCTAATAAAATAAATTCAAGTGTAAGACAGGGAGGATAAAGGAATGGTAAAATGTTGTCAGGGCATTAGACTTGATACAGTCCTATGGCAAGTATTATCTGTAGGTACTTCTTTTCAGATGCTAGCTAGAATAAATTGCTGAGAATCTCAGGAATGTTGGGATTGGAAAGAACCAGCATTGGGGTGGGTTTAAGGTGGAAGACACAGAGAAGAAGGGTCACAATCTGGAAAGAAAGGGCAGGAGACTCTTCTGACCATGTAAAATGGGAAAACAGGATTTGTTCCAGTGTGACTTGAAGAACTGACCTGATTTGAGGCCTAGGGGCTCCTTCAATAGTACAGGTAAACTGAGCATCTTCACCCTCCACAAAATAAGCATTTCTAACTTTGTTCACAAACCTTGGTGGCACTGCAAAACAAGGATAAATGCAGCTAGAAGCTGGAAATATGAACAGATACGAAGGATGTGTCCCTGGCCAGATAATTCTCATGATGTCTGTACACAAGACACTAAAGACTATTATTTTTTTTGACCTAAAAACAATTGACTGCACCCATACATTATTTTTTTTTTTTTAAGTATTATCCAGTAGATGTTATACAGAACTTCTGGAATGTCTTAATATACCTGTTTAAGGTATTATACAGCAGACCCCTTTAAAACAATGCATCTGTGCAGCAATTTACCTTGAACAAGTATCTTTCCTAAGGTACTGGCATTTCCAGCAGGACTGGAAGCGAAGCATATGTACTGTCCTGAGTCAACGCCTGTTAGGTTGTCCAAGATCAAAGTGCAGGAACCATCAGGATCTTCTATTATAATGTGATGGGGATCCACCTCCACAGGCTTTCCATCTTAAAGGGGGAAAAAAAGTCTTTGTAAAGAGTTTAGTATCAATTAGATTTTCTCCTTGGGAATTTCATCCAGCTCTTTGGCTTGCAAGGACTGTAAGCTGTGTTTGCTTTATTGCAGCTGATGTTGGTAGTTGAGGAATAAGCTCTTCATCTTCCTCCCACTCTTTACAAAACATCCTCTGGGCAAAGCACTGTTGAGGGACCTCATACGTCATCAATCCTCATTTAAAAGTGAAATTCTCCCAGAGTATGTGTTGTGCAGTTATAGCTCTGATTTGCTAGCCAAAGGAACACCTCCAAAGTGACCATAATCACGCAGAACAGATCTTTACAAGGCATGACCTTACAGCAAAGCTGTTTCTTTTGCAATACAGTAATGCTGGGGAAAAGAGCGTGCCCACACAGCTGCCTGTGCAAACATCTGAGCTAGTTCAAACAAGTTGTTAATTTACTAGAAGTTGTCTAACTGCCACAAGATGTGGATTCATATGGGCTAATAGGCAAACCTGAAAAAGCAGGGTATAATAGCTTACGAGAAGATATACGTTACTTGGGTTGTTTAGTAGCTAACTGCAAGACTAGACCTGGGTATCTCTAGGTGGTCAGCTTTTAGATTACCCACTGACCGATTAGCACAAAACAAGATAGACGGAGAACAAATTTGGAGGGTGCACTTCATGATCTGCTGCTCATACCTTTGTACCAGCTGACAGATGGCTTGGGAGCTCCCGTAACTTTGCAAGCCAGCTTGACTGTCTCTCCCAGCTCAGCTGTACAATCTGCCAGTTCTTCCTCAAAGTCTGGAGGTACTGAAACATCAGAATAAGCATGTTAGTCTGGAGGAGGAGGGCTCTGTCCATAGAATGGCTGCTGCAAAGTAAGGTGAGAATAGGTATAATTTTTTTGAAACCTGTGAGAATGGAAAGCTGAACAGGAAATTTTAGCAGCTAATGACTTGCCAGGTGACACGCAGTCCTTGCTTATCTGAGACTAAATTCAGTCTGTCAAATGTCTATTGTTGGCTATAAAGATGGGCTATAAAAAAAAAAGGGGGGGATGTATTGCTGATCTGGAAGTATTTTAGGCCATGTTTTTAATAAGCACATCCATTATTCAGACACTACACAGCAGTCACAGTTAAGATAATTCCCCAATTAAAAGGTACCCTTGATATCCAAACTAGTATTCTGTTGGTCTCCATACAATAAAATCTATGCTTTAAGAGACTTTTAAGTAATTGCTACCATATGAAACTATGCAAAATTATTCTGATAGTCTTCCTCATTAGAACACCTCATTAAAAGCATAAAAATAAAGTTCCCAGACTTATTTTCAGTATTTAGACCCTGACCCAACTCTGTTCTGGCACTTTAAGATGCCAAATTTCCATACACTGTAAAGTACCCCACTTCTAGCTTGTACCTGGACAATAAAGATATAATATCCCTGCAATTAAATTTTGTGGGTAGAAGATTGGTGGAATCTCAAATGACAGTGAGGACAAAGCAGCATAAGTGACAAGATTCAAAGCAAACCCATGTACCCAGATACAGCAATATAAGCCAGAAGTTGAGTGGAGGATTTGGTACCCAACGAAGTCACAGTGGGCTTTATACTGATGTGAGAAGGACTCTGGATCGGGTCCTGAGACTTCTTTTCACACTGGAGTGTGATGCTCTTCATGCAGCGGGCCAGGGCCTAAATTCTGTGGTCATCTACCCTTCTGCAATCCCTGCCAGACAAAATACATTTCTAGTGCCAACTCTGCAATTTGTTTTTTATACGTTTCAATAACTTGCTTCCCTTCTCCATTGATGCACATTTTCTGGGCTATTTTGCTGTAAAAGAACATCCTCTGCTTATTGACAAAAATGTATTGACAGGGAACTGAGCAACTACTTCAGTCTCTGACTCTGATCCTCCATCAACCGAGGATCAACCCACATGAGCTGAAACAGCCAGCGACAGCCAGCTTTTCTCAGCTCATCAGCCTGTATCTTCCACACGTGGGTCATGGACACTGAAGAGTAAATAGAAAGTTACTCATCTGCTCTGCTATTGCTTAAAAACCTATACAGGTCCTGTGGGACCTCTGTCATGTAAACTTAATCACTTTAGTGACGTACGGTCTTGGCTCCCTTCATGGTAAATGAAGAGAGTCAAACACCACTGTCCCATCCTGATAAAGCTGCCTTCTCCAGCTCAGGTGGAGGTCCTAACACTGCTATAACCATTCCAGTTAAAGCTTACTGCTTGCTGTCCAGTCATGCGAGTTGATACTTAGAGCAGTCTGTGATGTGATTAAAGGAAAACCTCCAACCCTAGTTCATTTTAAGAGGTGGCAGATAACCCTAAATGTGTTCTCTCCCTCTTCTGCTAATCTCCTTCCTGAATCAGGGAGACCACCCAAGGAAAAAACTAGGAGTTTTGGGCTGTCTTGGGCCATACTCACTCCAGACAGGCTCGCTGATCCGCTGCTGTATGCCACAAATGTCCTTCAACCAGGAGTTCTTGATATTCACTGTACGTGCCTGAAGGAGGTACTTGCGGACCAAGTCTTCCCGTTCATGCCAGATCTCAAACGCCCGGTCATCCCCTTCCACAAGGTCATTCACGTCTATGTTGTTCAGCTGCGTGACAGAAGGACGAGAAAGTGAACACACATCCTGTGTTCTTTAGGCAGAATTTCAGCCAGAACCTTTCCACCAACTGAAATCCCAGAGTTTAGGACATTTCAGACCTGGACCTAGCTTTTGTGAACCAGAACCATCTTCCATCAAGATCTGAAATGGAAACAACTATTAAACACCAGCAAGAGTCCTGCTGCCCGTCTGTACCCTCTTCAGTGGACATGAGTTGTGCCATTCCAATTAAAGCTATATGAGAAGCTCCAACAGCAAAAGGCATAATTTACACCGCTTTTAAAGATTTTTCAGATTGCACGAGTGATGCAACATGGCTTTGGCTGAATAGCAATCAGGGTTGCTTTGCAATCCTTTCCTCAGTATGCTTGACTTTCTGGTTACCAAACAGACGTTTTCCTGGGAGTAATTATCAAATTTCAGGAAAATAACATCCAGCATTAAAAGGTATCCCAAGGGTGGGTCACACTGCCCCTACAGTGCAGCACCGTTGGGCCCAGGATCAGCACAATTAGGGACAACACGAAAATAAATTACAGAGCAGGCACTCTATGGACAAAGCATCCCGTTGTGGGTTTTTTTTTCTTGAAAAATAAAATCTGTCTATGAGTATCAATGAGGATAGAGATAAGGACTTTCAGAAAACCGTGACTGGGCTTGATCAAGAACTCCATGTGGTTTTTTGTTGGTTGGTTTTTATTGGAGTTGAGCATCTACTGCCTTGGGAAAACTTTCTGCAGTTTTAACCTAAGCCCTGAATGTCTGAAGATGAGCTGGTCAAATCCTCTGAATTTTTCATTTCTTAACAGGAATTGGTGTCAGGAAAGGACATAACCAGCAGAGATAAACACTGGGAGCGTAGCACATGACTAAAACAGCATTTCCTCCAATTTACTACCAACATTGCAGACTGCCAAAACCAAAGATCTACAAATACTAGCAAATACTATAGACAGCGAAATTCACATCAATAGCACATACTTATGCAGTTAACTCAGTGAGGTAACAGAGATGAATAAACACTTGTACATGTAATGTCACTGCTGCATGGTAAAAATCCTCCCATGCTTGTGATGATTTCTGACATGTTTCTGACCGGTTTAACAGATTTTGGGATAGACAAAGATTCTACTTGTGCTTCAAAGACTTTCAGAAACAAAGGAATAGCTCAAAAGGATTAATGAAATGTCCAATCAGATAACCAGAACCTGGATATAAACTTGAAGTTCTCAATGACAGAGAAATGCTCTAGGTGAGGATATAATGATCAGACCTTCATGATGTTCTTGAAGATGTAACTGTAGGTGTCTGTCTTTGTGTCTCGCTTTGGTTTGCAGATCACAATATAATTTTTGAAGAGGAAGACATGTCTTTTGTGTCCTTTCCATGCCATTCTAGCTCCTGGAGCTCCTTCCCACACAATGAAGTGGCCCTGATAGGAAAAAAAAAGGAAAAGCACATAATGATAACTCTGGAAAAATTACCATGATGATATCTCATCATGATTTTTCAGTGAACAGATAACAAATGTTTACTGTTACTTCATCATCTTATGCATCTCTGTTTTATTCCAGCACAGCAGATCATTTCTAATGCTCAAGGTGACACATCAGACTGACAGCACTAACAGGGGTGCACACAGTGTTTGTCATTACTTTGACCTTTAAATGGTATTTTTTGTTGCCAGAAAAATACAGAGCTCTTGTCAAGCTGATGATAATGGAAAATTATATCCGGTGTGTTATGTAGACACTTTATCTGCTCACTTGGTCTCCTTACCAGAGCAGGACATTAATTTCACATACCTCAGTTCAAGACATGGGTTCCCCCTGGCATCATTAGGGAGAAGTAAGTGCTCTTGGGGTGTGGTTCACTGGACTCTTCTTTTTTTCTTTTTTTTTTTTTTTATGTCTAAATGTAGATAGATGAATCCCCACCAGAGTATCTCACGATCACTATAATTTAGCCTTACAACTTCACTCACCAATACACTGTAATTCCCATGCAAGTCATAGGGTACAAACAGGCAGAGTAAATGACTTGCCCAACATGACACAGTAAGTCTACAAAGAAACAGGAATTTGAGTAAAGATGTTGAAAGTCCTAGACTAGTGTCCCAATAGCTGGGTGACCTGTCCTCTGTGCTCCTAAAACACACATCTGTTTCATGAAAGACATCTGGAAGATCATGCAGGTCTTCTGAAGATGTATGAACAGTCATGGGAGAACATCCATAAATTGATCTAATGTTTTCACATGGACCATATCCAACGTATATATGCTACCTTGTTCCAACATCCCAGCAAACTAGGCTTTTCGAAAGAACTGTGCGAAATGTTCCAAATCCCCGGAAGTGTTTAAGGCCACATTGGATGAGGCTTTGGGCAACCTGGTCTAGTGGAGGGTGTCCCTGCCCATGGCAGGGGGTTGCAACTGGATGATCTTTGAGGTCCCTTCCCACCCAAACCATTCCATGATTCTATGATTCTATGAAATGAAAGAATGTAGATTGGAAAGGCCCAGTGAGCTTCTAACCCTTGAGGAATCTACAGGAAAACCCACTGATGCCAGTAATTTCAGGAGTCGGTCCACGTAGCTTGCCAGTAATGAGAGGAGTAGGAAAAAACAAAATGCTTTAAAATCATCTAGGGGCCCAGAACAAATCTGTTACTGTTTGATGAGCGGGTTGGAAAGGCAAATACTATATTATGTGTGAATTGCTCCATAAACATCTATTCTCTGGTGCTTCAAACCTTCATCAAGCCAGGAGACCCATCTCTCTGAACAGTAAGAAAGGCAATAAGCAAATAGTCTCTTTCAGATATGTTTTCTAAAGGAGCTTCTCGTAGGACCTAAGGCTACTTAGAACCTAGTGAAGGCATGCATAGCACTAACACTGACTGAGAAATTCGAGTTACCTGTCGGATGGGTTCACCAAGGCTTTCCAAGGTGCCCGGATAATTCTCAATGAGTGAGACATGGAGGTTGTTTTCTGCTCTTCGGGTGAGCGCAGACACAATAGCATAAGCCTGCTCCAGCAAAGTGCAGTTTTGGCTGCTTCTTGCTTTGTTTCGGATTAATTCCTGTAGATAAATGAAGAAAATGTTACTAGGCAGTCAGGGAAAAAAAAAAAAAATCCTTGACAGCCAGAGAGTTTCTCAATGTCTGTTCCAGCTCTTTCATCTGAGCAACTTTTATCCCATTCTTTCACGATGTGCTGCTTAGCTACTAAAGTCTCTTCTTTCCTACACATTCTGTAGCCTTAACGACTAACCAGTCTGGCTTTTCCTTACAACAATTGATGTTAAACAAAGACAAAGTTGAAGCAATATCAGATATGCTCCAGGGAACCAAAAAAAAAACCCCAAAGCAATCCTAAATGTATCCATTGCATTTCTCTTGTGCTCACCCTGATGATACCACGAGGCAAGCAATTCGTGTGAATTCATGTGCCAGTGCTAAACTAAGAGTCAATATTAGGTTAATAAAATGAGAGGTTGGAAAAAATACAAAATGGCAGTTATCCTGTTCTTCTCACGTTTGTTCCTATTCCTCTTTTTTAGCTATGAAGGCATGGAAAGTGCCCATGCTTGCTCTTCTCTTCCAAGAGACCCTTAAAAACGTTGATGTTTGTGTGCAGGCATGTGCTCAAAATTAGAAACTTAATGTTCTTCAAACTATTCAAACTGCTTACTTGTGTAACACTAGAATACAAAAATATTTTGGCATGATTGTCTTCTTCCTGGATATCCTAGTGCTAGTTCCTATGTAAAATACTGTATAAAATGCTACTTTGAAATGTTTGTTTGTTGTCTGGGCTAGAACCTGAGATAGTAGGATAGATGAAAGCTTGAAAGATGAAACATTTCAGGATGGCAGAATGGGGCAAAGCTTTTCAGAATACAAATATTTCAACTTACTGTAACATCAGTATAATATACAGGGAAAGAAAGTGATAAGCCAATATCTTACACATTGGAAACTGCTTTTTTTTATAACATACCTGTTGCTGAATGTGAAGCAAATTCATACTTGTCATGGTTATATACATACATGTATTCATATATATATGTATATAAGCATATTTTTTTAATATATGGATATGCATATATTTAAAGATCACTCAGATAAACCTTGCTGAACTTTTTGGGGTTAGAAACTGTGAACCTCTACCTGGATTTACGTTTACAAAACTATTTAGAGAGCACCATCACTGGTGATCATTACTGTCTTACTCAAGCAGCTTTCAATTGTAGTTGCATCAGAAGGAAGCCAAGAAATATGAAATAAAAATAAAGTCTTTTTCTACACAAGCTGCACAAAACAGAACATAGACCTATCAGATACACGTGTATAACAAAAGCTCTTCACCTTGATTATAGTCTGATACTGCTGGATCCTGTTTATGGGTTTTTCCAGGTAGTGCTGCAGTGGTGGGATAAGCGGCTGTGAAGGATCTTCATTAGTTAAAATTTCATCTGTGTATCTCTGAAAAAAAAAAAAAAAAGAAGAAGAATGAGGAAAGGTTGTTATAAAGAACAATAGAAAAGATTACTCCCTGGAAAATGCTCATATGATGCTGGTTTATAGACCAAACTCAGCTAAAGTTGGATAGATCTACAGGACCTTACTAGTCCATGTTTTGGACATCTGTAACCCCATCCTTTACTGGCTAGTTATCATTTTAGACTGCAAGATGTCTGAAATAATGAATTTGTCTGCTTTTCCAGTGCAGGACTGATGCTGGCGAAATGTGATCCAAAGCTTGTAGAACCAGTTGGTGTGACGGGAAAGATTGGTGCTTTCGGTGGGTGGGATGGCAGGAGCAAGTGAACTCAGTGCCAGACCTCGGTTGGGAGTGGTCCATGTGTTTGCAGTGGCAGTGACCAGAGCGAGTAAGGGTGTTGGCACTGGCACCTGGAGTGGGAAGGTGCTAGAACATCAGCCACTGAACTGGATGTTTATCCTTTCCACCGACCTGGTGCACGTGGGTGCAACTGTGTGCAATTCACCAGCAAACTTCAAGCTGGACTAGATGCAAGTAGGAGACCCAGGATCCAGGCATGGACATCAGGGAGGCCGAGAGTTTGTGCTGATAACTTGAGGTATCTGTGAATGTGGGGTGAGCGCAAATGTGTGCATTTGTTTTTTAGCGAGCATCAGGCTGGACTAGCTGCAGAGTAGGAGATTCGTGGAGAAGGTAAAAGTGCTCAGGATCTGTGCAGGGCTATTGGATGGACATAGGAGCTACTCAAGGGATCCAACAAACATGCATGTGCTCATGGATCTGGAGTGTTGTGTATGCGTTTTCACTAGTGAACTTCAATCCTGAGCAGCTGGAGAGGAGAAACAGGATTTCCCTATCTGTACTAACATTTTATGTGAGTTTGTTTGGTTTTATAATATGGTGGCCCTTAAAACATGCCTTAATTACAATTACATAATCACAGCCACATTCATATCTGTATAATCTTTATAATACTCATAAATGCATAAACATATGTAAATATATTCCCATATTGACTGTGTGACCAGGAAAAGCTAGACAGTGAATATAGACTTATTATATTTAACAATGATTTCCCACAAAAATATTTAATAATTCTTTTCAGGATCACATTTGTGATTAATAACTACATTTCTTGATGCAGTGAGTTACAGGATGCATGTTCAGCAGGTACTTTGGTTACTGTTTTACCTTGTAGAAATCCTGCACAGCTTTGCTGACAACAATTGACTCGGCCTGTACCCTCCCCACCAGGTACTGGATGTACTTATTAAACTCTGCTTCGTGCTTGATAAAGCACATGGCCACGTCATCATCAGTGTCACATTTCTGCAAGCCTCGGAGGAAGACACTGTGGAGACAAGGACATGTGAGAAGAAGGTGATGGAATGAGGCTCGAACACGGTCCCAGCAGCCAGACTTGTAAATCAGGCAATTTCAGGTTAACACAGATTAAAGGAAATGACTGGGGGAAATGAGGAATGTTGTCACATTAGTATTAAATTTCTCAATGCCTCTTCATCCAGCATGATGCTGCCCCTCTTAGCTTGAATATATGAAATGCCCTGCAAAGAAGGTAGGGATGACTTTCAAGGGCTTAGCTCAAGTTGGGAAGTTAACCCTTTCCCAGGTCTTTATGCCTCAGTTAAAGGATCAACGAGCCATCCACATGAGTGAAGAAACAGATCCCCACTCTGCTTCACGAAGGATGTTGAGACAGGTTCACACGCACAAAGATTTTTAGCCGTGTCACTAGCTGATGACATGCATCACTTCTCGCAGTTGAAGTTACTTTTGGGGAAAAACAAAAGGAGAGGGAAAAGAGGGAGGGAAGGAGAAGGGAAATCTATTCTCACGACCCATCCAGGAAAAGTGCCAGATGTCCCACATAAGTGTCCTCCCCACTGCAAAAGTGGTGCCCCCATAATGATTTCCCCAGAGTAAATATATACTTTTAATCGCAACCTGCTCAAACTCCTTATCTGTTGCTCCTGCTTATGGTGCCACCAGGACTGATCGGAGAACACATTGCTTGGGAAAGATGCTGCATGCTCACTGGTGCTTTGTGCATGTGTATTATTGACCCCCCCACCTAATGTAACCCAAAAATTAAGACCACAGGGTAGGAAAATGGGGAAGAAACTGTGATCCTCATGCTGTTGACAGGGACTTCGCATAAGAACGATCCCTTCTGATGAGAGCGAGTGTCAAGGTGCAAAAAGAGGCCCCTTAGCAATGGAAAGCCTAAGGCATATAAAACATTGTACAACAACACCTCTCCCTGGCAAGTAGAAGTATTTCAGCCTGGACCTTGGGAAGTCACTCTGTGAACAGCAGATTTGCAGTAAATCCTTTCTTGGAGTAGGCAGAGGCATTGTACCACGGTGTTGTACCTGGGCAGCCTGCTACAGCTGGGTGTGTTTTCAATGCATGGATGCTGGCATCAGTTTTAGATTAATGTCACAGAATCACAGAATGGTTGGGGTTGGAAGGGACCTCTGGAGATCCTGTGGTCCAACCCCTCTAGCAGGTTGCACAGGGTCACAACCAGGCAGGGTTTGAATCTCTCCAGAGAAGGAGACTCCACAACCTCTCTGGGCAGCCTGTTCCAGGGCTCGGTCACCCTCAAAGTGAAGAAGTTTTTCCTCATGTTCAGATGGAACTTCCTGAGTTCCAGTTTGTGCCCATTGCCCCTTGTCCTGTCACTGGGCACCACTGAAAAGAGTCTGGTCCCTTCCTCTAGACATCCATCCTTTAAATGTTTATAAGTATTGATCAGATCCCCTCTGAGTCTTCTCATCTCCAGGCTAAACAGACCCAGCTCTCTCAGCCTTTCCACATACAAGAGATACTTCAGTCCCCTCATCACCCTCGCAGCCCTCCACTGGACTCTCTTCAGTAGTTCCCTGTCTGTCTTGAACTGGGGAGCCCAGAACTGGACACAGAACTCCAGATGTGGCCTCACCAGGGCAGAGTAGAGGAGGAGGAGAACCTCCCTTGACCTGCAGGCCACACTCTTCTTCATGTGTGTCTCTATGAAGACACTACTGAAGTGCCTATAAGACCATGCTACCTTTTTATAATAATTCACTGTTTCTCAATTAAGTTCACTGAAAAGGGTAAGAAATAAGCTGGACATATGAAGGTTTGAAGCTCTGAAGGTTATTATGGAAGTCCCAACCCTGTGCTCTGCCTTAAGCTATGCCATCATCTATCATCCCAAAAGGATGATCCATTCCCTTGAAGCTCAGCACTGCCAGTGCTCCACATCCTTCACAGTAATAAGCTACTGTGGCTCTGACACCAGGTATGTGAGCCACTCTTTGTTCTCAAATGAAGGCACGTGGGAACACCCACCTGGAATGGAAGCGAGCAATGTCATCAATATTTCTGAAGATGGTGGATCTCTGACTGGCGACAGCTCCTGGGACATTGGGACAGGTCTCAGTGTACTTAAGGTGATGAGTCTGGAGGAACTGTAGATCTTGAATGTAATCCTCTTCTGAGATCAACAGCTCTTGCATAAGAACACTGAAGAGAAAATCAATAGGCAAAAAGAAATCACAGAAAAATCATCACAATTATCCTTGACATGCTGAGAGACTTTTAGGCTCTAAAGCAGAAATATATGATCAGAGGAACAGACTTCCTGGAGCGTGTTGACTAGATCCCCCTGACCATAAGAGGAACTTAGACACCCTGCTCATGCAGTGATACCTTACAGATATCTACTGTTAGGGCAGATAAAACGGACCGTGAGCAACATAAGGATCTATGTACAGTAGACAGTAGCAACTTCAACGCTACTTTATGCAATCAAGAAAGCAAATACCTCCATGAGAGCACACTCAGTAGTGTGCTGCGCTGCGAGGGAGTAACGCAATGTTGAGAGCTTTCACTGCGTCTTTAGACACCATCCTCAGATTCAGGACACCTCAAAGTACAGAGGTAATCTAGGATTTTGTGAAATCAAAGAGCTTCCACAATTGCATTATGTAAAACCTGCCTTTCAAGTCATCCAATATGATTTAGATTGCCTGGAATTTTCCTAGGGTGAAATCAATGGCAAAACCCAATCAAAGATCACAAATTACAAGTCTGAGAGAATCAAGGGTTTGCTTGATTCCAGGAAAGGGGAGGTGGCAGGACTCAGCAGAACAAAACCAGTGACTCCGACAGGAGGGACCTAAATGCCAACATTTATGTTAGTTCAAAGGCAGGAAAACTCACAGGTGCAAATACCAAATGACACAAGCTCACCTCAGCTTCCTTTTATATTCATCTTCAGAAACAAACTCTCCAGGGAACTCGGGAGCTTCTGTTGTTCCCCACTCTGGTGACAACTAAAATACAAGAAAAAAGAAACATTATTCTTTTAAGTTAACAGTGCTTTTATCAATGACTGAGGAATATCCCTTGCGTGTTCACAATCCCTTTCAAGAATTCCTAAACTAGGGTGAAATTTCTTTTTTGCTGGACGATGATTAGGTCTTTCAAACTCAGGCACCCCTGTATACATACAGAAATACTGCCTAATCAAAACATGAAAAAGTCCAATCATGTTACAGAACTCTTCCACAACTTCCTCATCCATCACTCCTTGCAAAAGGGATGGCTCTAAATTGCAGCAGGAGCTAGTAATTTTACATGAAAAAAACCCACAGCACAATCAGTCACCTTTAATTTCTTGTCCAGATAGGCTGGAGATACCCAACCCTGTCGAGAGGGGCTGGATTTTGTGGGTTTAGTCCTGACCAGCCACTTCAGAGGATGAGCTGAATCAAGGACTTCCACATATTGGCCTTCCTTCAAAGTGATGGTCTCCTTGTCAGGAGCAGCAGGCACGTAGTCAGCTGTGACCATGTAGACGTCAAATATCTGCAGGCATGAAACGACAGTTATTTTGTGCTCTGAAAACAGAGTACAGTAACACCAGCAGAACATAAATACTTAATGTTTTATTCTCCAGCCCTCCTACAGCAAAGAGAATAACTGTTTGCTTTTTGCAAACAGAAGATTAAATCTCTAGGAGGCTCAGGCCATATTTTCAAAACTATCTGAGGTGTTCTGGATTTACACCATGAAACGGTCGATTTTTCTCCCAAGACAAAACAAACAGCAGCCCTGAAAATGTCAAAATAGGTTTACATTTCCAAAGCTTTAACTATTTTTTTTTAAGGACGTGTTTGAAATGAGCACCCAAAAAAGTTCTAATTTTCACAAAATTCTCATTTTTCTCATGAAGAACTTCTTAACAAAAAAGAGGATAGAGACCCTTAAACGATAGGAGATTAGTTATTCTACATTAAGTTTTCTCCTTGTGTTAAACATGTCCATAAAGATCTCATACCTCTCCTCTGGAATCCCCGTCTTCAGACTCAGAGGAAGACTCCTGAGCAATGGATGAAGGTCTGGATCGTCCATGGCGAGGAGATGCAGAGGGAGTTTTTGATTCATCATCACTTTCTGCACCTGGCACTCGAAGTGTAGCTAAAATGCAGAGCAAGAGCGAAGTGTGAAACAAAGATCTCCAATTTGAACATGAACCAAATCTGTAATAATTTGCAATTTCATAAAAACAAATATTCCCTAGGAGAGCATTTGTAATATTTAGTGTGACCTCCTATTGATATTTAGGATTAAATAATTGGGATGTTTTAATACATGAGATTGCATGCCTATGACATGTACTGCCAGTGCACTGCAAGAGTATTTGTAGGAGAGGTAATGCCTCTATTTTGGCTTCAGATAAAATTTTACTACAAGATAATCAGTATATGATGCACAAACTAGGATTTTTCATTTAATTCAACAAATCATTGGATTACTGCACAGTTGCGCACACAGTTTTCAGCCTCAACTTGATTTTAAAATCCCATTGTGTGCTAAAACTTGAAGATGTTGGAAGTCTTCAAAACAGGATTGCTTTCAGACTCAGGAGTGCTGAATAGCTGAAGAACTCAAAACACCTAAGATGTTCAAAATACACTTCCATTTTTACAATTTGACCTCCACTCTAAAGCTTACACTTACTCCTGCTTATTTAAATAAACACTGTATACATAAAATGGACACTAGTCATCTTAGTTTACTGTAATAGCTTTTTTTTTCTAGTTCAAAACTGTAGACTAAGACATACAGTTTGGATGGACTGTTACTAAAATTTCTTAGTCCTAAACATTTACAAATGTTCATATGCTTATGTAGGATGATTGTCACAAAACCTACTTCATAAATCTCACTGACATTTAAAGTCCAAATTATACCTAAAAAAAGATTGCATATTTTTCTACATTAATTAAATTCTATTTGTCAGGTTCCTTACCCTGACTTATTTTTGCAGATACCATTTCTGAAATACGTGAGGTGAGTTTCTGGAAGAACTCTTCTGAGCCAACATCAGCTAATGAAATAGGGCTTTTGGGTACACCTTCTCCATCAGCTTCAAGGTCTCCTGGAAAAAAAGAATTTTCTGTTAAGCAAGCAATGTTGTTGGAAAGTCATCTTTTTTGAGTAACAAAAGCTTCTGTGGGAGGACGGTTTAATTTTCTTCACTTCCCCTGTTTTTAAAACTGTGCTTGCTCACATTTCATCCAAATAATTCACCCTTGAACAGAGACCAGTCCTGAAAAGTTCCAACATTTCAGACAGTTTCACGAAAACAGGACAAAAGTAGGTGGTAATCGTGGAACACATAGACAATCTCAGCTGTAGATGTGAAGGGCAAGATTCGGAGAGAGAAAATAGCTTCTCTTACCTTCTCTTGTTTCAGAGGGTTGAATAGCTCTGAAAAACAAAGAGTAAAGCAGAGTTAAAAGTTAAAATAAAATGTGTAGTAAGGAGAGCTAAATGAGAAACACGCCCTCCTTCTCTGCCTCCTGCATGAAGGCTGGGAATATGTAGGTAAGGACTCTGGTTTGGACTGCAGGTGCTGGTAGCCGATAGCCTCCAGGGCCATGAAAACAAATGAGAATTGGGGCACCTGGCTCATACGGGCACAGAAACACTTGGGTGTCTTAGTCTTTGAGCCAAATCCCATCTGAGAATTATCCTTATTCCTGACTTTTATTTCAAACTGTTGCTTGAGAAGACCTGGCTGCTCAGGGAGTGGGTTGCAGAACAGAGCAGCCTCCATCTCCCTGGTGCTACTGAGACTTTACTCCCAGCTGGCACTGAAATAAAACTATTACAGTTGGAGACATTATGTCTAGTGGGATCTGTAGTCTCAGTCAGTTTTCAGTGAACTAATGCTCAACAATTTCCAGTGGTTTCATCAGGAAACCAAGGACTGGAGAATATGCAGATGCTGTGGTCCTGCCAAGAGATCTGTTCCCATCACATCAGGATGCCTGTGTGTTGGCGAGGAGAGCTGACTACTGGTACTGCAGCGGTTTTGAGGTCCAAGGAGAGCCTTGCTACACTGACAGTTTCTACCAGCACCAAATTCATTCATGCCAGCAGGAAAGGGGCAGGAGACTATATTGTCAACACTGAGTGAAAATGGCTTCACAGACATGAAGAGCTACCAGTATTTGCTTGCATCTGATGAAGAGCATTTGTGGTGTTTCCTAAGACTACAGTTCTGCCAAAACTCTAACATCCTGAAGTCAACACCTCTGCTATTCCTGTGCTTTTTGGAGGCAGGATATAAAGTTTCATTGCACAAGCTGATCCACCCTAATTCTCTGTTAGTGCATAGGAAGCAAGAGGAAGCTCACTCTGTTTGATATATGATAAACCATATATCACTAAGTATGCCCAACAGAGCCTGGGCACATCCTTGGGAGAGATTGCAGTGGAATAGCTGAATTCACACTGCAGCTTTCTTCACTTTCTTCACACTTCAGAGGAAGGCTGGCCAAGCCTTTTAGGCTAGACATATTCTAGAAGCTAATGTGTGTTCAGGTGGATGATGTTTTTCAGACTGTATCTGCCTAGTATCCAAGCTAAGAATGGCAAATTGAGGAGGTTATTCTTCAGGTGCATTTATAAACAAGAAGTTTGTGAGCAGACCCTTTTCATCTACTTCTTTTTCTGTGAAGCATTAGTGTGTTTCAATGTTGGCAAGTAACAGTCAGACCTTGACTCTGTGAATTTTTTTGGCATTCTGCTTAGGAGATGAAAAGGTAGCAAGAATTTTATATGACCTACTCAATTTTATTTTATTTTTTTGTCCTTCTTCCTATCCTCCCTGATAATCAAGTATAATGGCTGATATTGATGCTACAGTATTTATAGCACTTTCCATCTTAGGCCCTCAAACTATTTTAACTCTGGTGCCATGGCATGAATGTAAGATGTTCAAAGCAAACACTGCCTAAAAGCGAACCATGGGAACTTCTGCAGGATGATATCTGCAGTGCTCCACTCCAGCATGGGTGGCCAACCACTTACCCCAGTGTGGTCATGATGGCTTCTGACACCATCACACGCTCCTGGGTCAGAACTTCAGCCTCTTTCACTGCAAGATGAGGGTTTATCATTAGAGGACAGAAGGCAGAAAATGTTCTTTTTATGTATTTACTGTAGGCACATTTTCTAGACATGGACTACTGGGAACACTGGAATACTGAATCTGCGGTGTTAGCAGCTCCTGAACTCGGATACATACTCCCACTCATATGATAAAAATAATTTGCTCCTCTCCTTGTTCACACAGGTGAATGATTACCCCATTTCTCTACACTGCTCAATCTATGCTCCTGTAGCTCTTAGTACAATAGAAATGTGGGATGCAAGGAAGAATAACAGAAAAATGTTTCCAAAACCTTCACAGTGCTGCCCCTACTCCCAGCCTATATTTGCTTGTCCCTCTCTTACTGCAGGGAACGTGCCAGGACATGCCCTGGAAAGCTCTGCAATAGGGGAATCAAATAACTCTAGAAGTATTAAGGCAACTCTACAATGCAAAATATCTTAGTAGACTGAAGCACTCAGAATAATTTAAAAAACTTTTTCTAGTTACTTTACACTGCCTTTCTTCCTTTTTTCTTTGTGGCTAATTTGATTGTTTTTCAGATTTGTCTTCTGTTTATATAGAAAAGATGCTACTCTTAACCTAAGGTAGAGTCAGAAATCTAAAACATCATTATACAAGTAAAAAGTATCATCATTTGCAAGGCAAGCAAAGTCATGGCTAATCTTGGGAAAATGCTTTTTTTTTTCAGTTGTGACGGTTAATTTCCTTATCAGTCACGCTTGTTTTTCTCTTAGGCACTGTATGAAAGGGAACATAGAGAATGTGTTGGATTGTAAGAAAGATTTACCATCTGCAACTTCTAGGGTGGCGGTGCAGATGGACTGGCCAGCCTTGTTGGTAGCAATGCATGTGTAAGCTCCACTGTACTTCTTTTTAACATCCAACAGGATTAGGCTGTGATGCATATTTGAACTGGCAAGTTTATACCCAGGAGTGTCTGGTTTGATCCACAGGATGTCTTCCCGAGACTCTTCTTTCAGCCAAGTAATGGTTGGTGGTGGATGTCCTAAAGGAAAATCAATGCAATGAGCTTTAATTTTCCTAATGGTGTTCCTTCCTTACAATTATGAGCAATGCTGTGAATAAATGCTATTTTGATCTGTTTCCTGATACTTTTCCAAGAATAACAGGCATAATATATAATAAAGGAACATAAACCTTTATACTCCACACTCCTAAGGACATTAAACCTTTTTGTAAAACCAAAACTGTTAACACATCTTCATAAGACTAGTAAGTGTTATTATCCTTGTTTTTACATACAGGGAAATGGAGGTGAAGATGAGTAAGATGCTCTTCTGTAAAGCACATAAAGTGTCTTACAAAGTTGGGAGTAGAGTCCCAGACTTGAGATACAGGAGATGAGGTTACAATGACTTTGGCCAGAGAGAGTCTAGAAGTTATGCAATTTAAGTTTTATGCAGAGAGGCAAGGTATCTATGCACTTACCTTCAACTTTTACAGATAATGTGATGCTTGCACCTTTTTTCACCTTTTTATTAGTAAATCTTTCTAGGAACCTTGGTGGTATCAGCTGCTCATGGGAATCTGAAAATGACATTATTGATGAAACACGGTGACACCTTCTGTGTGAGTTTGGACTACTGAAAAATTCCTAGGGATTCTGCTATCATCTGCTATGGCTTCTCTCACCTGTTTCTGATGGCTCTTCTTTCTCATCAGGATCTGTAACACAAGGAGAAAAAACAAAATGACAAGTACAAATACCTTTCTGTCCATAAATTCAAGAAAAGAAAAAAAAAAAGTAGCTCCAGGGGATTACTCCTTGCAGGAGATATTACACAGAAATATTAGCGTGATGTATAAGAGGCCCTCAGTTTTAATAAAATGAATCATTAAAATTAATCAGGTTGGACAGGAATAAAATGTATGTTTATGAGACAACAGTCAGACCCTAGAGAAGTTACCTGTCTCATCTTTGGGACACACAGTAAATTTACAGGTAAACCAAGATATAAAGCATGTCATCTTTTATCTACAGATTTCCGCACCTCGCTTGCATTATCTTGGTGGGCTTTCTCAAGAAAAATAACTGTATAAAACGGAAAGAGCCACTGGAATAGGGAAAAGCAGGTGCCAAAAATAGTCCAGTACCTACCTTTGACTACCAGCCTGGCCGACGAATATGCAGAACCAGCAGAGTTGATAACAAATATTGAGTACTGGCCAGCATCTGCCTTGGTGACGTCGCGAATTTCCAGTGAGTGGAATTCCTGTTTATCAGTCTTCAGGATGCGATCCGAGGCCTTTAGCGGCTGTCCATTTTTGAACCAGTAGAGACGAGGCTGCGGGTACCCTGCGAGGAGCAGTTACAGACATGGAGAACAGAATGCATTGGCAACATTGGTTTGGGAGCATCTCCAAACAGGCAGATCGTTCTGAGCAGGAGCTAAGGAATCCTCAACTCTGCCCAGGGCTGCTGTTTCAAGGATTTACCCAATTAGGGATGGCTGCAAATTCATGAAATTCTATTTATCTGTTAAAGTTCTTTCCTGTCTCTTCAGTTTCTGGCATACTGGTTGCACGTTCAAATGCCTTTCAGGTTGGAAAGGTAACACTTAGGTCTGATTTGCAAAGTACACAAAGAGAAAAGTTGAAGCCAAAACAGTTCTCAGTTCTCATCATTTTTATAGGCAGCAATTGGAGAAAACAGGAGAATCCCTACCTCTCCCTACCACAGAGAGTCAACATCAGGAGGATGATTTTGCATTTTTTAGGTTGTAGCAGCAACCCTGTCATAGAGAAAGGCAAGTCCAGGACTGTTTCATTTATTAAAGAGAATAAAGGACACCCTCATGATCATTTTTTATTCCTTTTTGCTCCTCCATAACAATTGTGCTCAGAGAATTACAGGACTCAGTTTTCAGAAGCATATGCCTGTAATTATGCCTGAAGACATGGACACAGAATGAGACAATCTGCTTGAGTCTGCTGCAAAAACTCAGTGTTCATCAGCAGGGACACATTCTTCTAGCTGGTTTGTGCAAAAGTGGTGCACCACTGGGGTCATAGCTGCAGAAGAGCACATCGGAAAACCTTGTCCAGCAGCTCAACCTGACAGCAAACCTGGAACAACTGACAGCGCTGTGGGCTCCCCTTACCTTTCACCTTCAGGTGAAATTTAGCCAGTGATGCTCCAGGTGCCACATGAATATCATGAAGCTCATCAAGGATCTGGGGCAATTGCTCCTCCTCAGTAGTAGATTCCTCCTGTTCTCGGCTAAGAAGCAATTAGAAAGAAGAAAAATCAGCAAGCCAGAAAAGAGTTAGGAATCAGAATCACCTATTTTAGGTTAATTCAGTCCATGGGTTTTGTCATCACGACAACAGATTCAGCACTGTATGACATTAAAAGTAATGGAATGATACCACAAAGAAATATCCAGACTAGCCTGAAGGCAGTCAGAGCAAGCTTGCACATGATAAATGTCCAGCTGTTGCAGTTATTGCATCTCAGCTGGTCTGGCTGTTCCTTTATGACATTAAACTGGCCCTGCTAGATATAGCAAAACCAGGCTTGACATAAATATGCATATTGATCTTACCAAGTCAGAAGTTAGAAAGAGCTAGAGTTCGGTATTTTACCTTGAAATATATTCTTTGGCACTGTAGTAAGAAGATGTCTCTGTTGCATCTGCTGCTGTCTCATAGTCAGTGCTGGTCACTATTAAATGGAAAAGGAAGTGTTTTTCTAGAATCTGAGCTTTGAAACTGTTTTTCTTACCATAATTACATTTTCCCTACTAATTTGAGTGACTGGCAGGTCGATTTCACACTGCTAGTGCAGCAGGATCCCAGATGTCCCTGGATTATGGAAAACACCCCCCTTTATCTGAAAAGCTTTGCTCTGAGCCTTGCCTTGGAGTCAGCAAAACCAAATTGAACCAAAGAGGTTTGCAAGTGAAATGTTTTGTGGGCAATGCATACTTTTTTTTAAAGTAAATAGTGTTTTTCTCGAAAAAAATTTATCAACTCCTCAGCATGACCCCTTCTCTTGTTTTTTTCTGCAATGATTTTGAGACTTACAGTCCACTCGAAGCTCAGCCTTGGTTGAAGCAACTCCCATGTTGTTTTCAGCAAGGCAACGGTAAACACCCATGTCGGTGGGGACCACAGCTGTGATGATCAGCTGATGGCACCCTTCCTGGTCCTCATTGATCATATAATGATCGTTTTCTTCAATGGCTTTGCCATCCTTGAACCAGCGAACCGTGGGGAGCGGTTTGCCAACAACAATGCAGTCAAAGCTGACTGGATATCCATCTTGTACCTCTTGGTTTTGGAGCTCAGTCATGAACATGGGAGCTAAAGTCAGGGTAGTTAGGAGAGAAGAAAGGAAAAACTTGGTTGTGTTAAAAGATGTATTTTAAGAGCACTGCTGCCCAGTGCCTGAAGATTTCTGGTTTCTAGGGTTTTTAATTGCAGAGCGAGATCTTTTCTCTATAAAAACAGTCAAGATGACACTCCTTGACAAACACTATGAGGATATTCCATAACACCATTGCAATACCACAGCTGCGAACATTGCTTCTGTTCCTCTCCTTGATGAAATGTCTTGTCTCCCTCAGGACTGTTCTGAAAACTGTTTCACTTATTTAAGTATAATAACCATAGCATTTCTGGCCATATTATTGTAGTAAGGGACCTTTCTATTGTGAAAAGCAGCTTTGTAGATAAGTTAATACTTTGCAACCCCCTCCTTCATCACTAACCTCTCTCCTCTCCCTCAAAATGAAAAAGAATAAAAAATTCATCTGTTTTTCAGAAAGTGCAAAGTTTCCAGAAAAATATCTGCACCAAATGAAAAACAAAGGCTTTTTAGAAGTTATTTGTGAGTGAAAAGATAACAATCATCTGACATGCTCCAGCTGTCTTTTCCAAAGAATAAACAGGTTTGCTTCACCTACCTGTATCAGAAGTCAGCAAAGGTGGTGGAGGTCTCACTACTGGTGGCACAAACTTCCCATGGGTGGGTGGTGTTGCTTTCCCAATACGCAATTCCATTTTTTTAGGGCCTTGTTCCAAAATGTCAATCTCCACAGGAATTCCCAGAGCACCAAACATCTCTCTGAATCGAGTGGCAGCAGTTTTTGCCTCAGACAAGATTTCAAACTTGATGTAGATATACTGGTCATCCTCACGATACGTTTGATGGTCGACCACCTCTATGTCCCCTTCATCTGCACTGACAAAGAGCTCTTCCTCCACATCAGATATCTCTGTTGGGATCTTGGCCCTGAAGAGTCTATGAAGTCTCCTTCCTGCTTTACGGAAAGCATCATCCATCTCACTGCCAGACGAGCTCTCTGTCTCACTGTCAGTGCTTTGTTTAACCTGCTTCTCCTTACGAACAACTTGAGGTTCCTGAGTGCCAACAACCACCTTAGCAGTGTGTGAAACCTTGCCAAATTTATTGGATGCCTCACAGGTGTATTTACCTGCATCTTTCATATCCAGGCCAGTGATAATCAAAGAGCAGGTCCCATCACTGTAATTGTCTATGTGATAGTAGCGACCGTCTGAAAGCTCTTCTCCGTCTTTCAGCCAACGGACTTTCATGTCAGTTTTGCTGTGAGCCACACACTCAAGGTGGAGAGTGCTTCCAGGCTCACCAGAGAAATCTTTGAAGGTCTCAGTAAACACTGGGCACTCTTGTTGTTTGATCTCTTTCCTGACTTTGTAGCCTTTGAAAGCAGCCTGGATCTTCACAGCAGCCTGGTTCATGGAAGGATCATCTAAATCTGGTATTTCTGGTTTAGCTGGCTTAGCAGCTGGGGCAGTCACAACAGTCTCCACACTGGATTTCTCCCACTGTTTCCATAATTTCCCCGTGGAGATGGACTGAGCCTTGCTAGTAACACTGACACTTGTCTTTCCAGCTTTCTTGAGGTAGTTCACTAGTGAAGGAGTCCCAGCTCTAGACTCATCATCTGAGCTTGTGAAAGAGAAATCTGCTTCTCCTGTCCTAGCCAACTCATCACACGTGGAGTACTCCTCTGAGTAATAGTGAGACATCTCTGCTTCCTCCTTCCTCAACTTCTGAAGCTTCTCGTCCTCTTCAGGCACCTCGCTGATGGAATCCAAGGTGGGCTCCCGGCTCATCCGGCGTTTCTTGGCCAGAGCTTCCCACAGCAGATGAAGGTCTCCCTCCTGAGCAGCCTCAGGGGGCAAACTGGGCTGGACATGGCCATCCACCACCTCTTCTGGTTGCCTTGCAGAGGGAGCTTCCCTGGCAATCTCTTTTAGCATTGTCACTGTGGGAACTGAGGAGAATAAAATTGATATAAGATGTTAAAAGTCTGTGAGTAAGCTCTGAGAAAGTACATGGAAATGTTATTCTAAAGCCTGGGCAGAAGACTACCAGTGGCATTTAACTAACCATTATGTTGAGAACAAAATGTGAAATTAATATAACTGGAGGTGGTCCTAGGCAACTTGTTCTAGGTGACCTTGCTTTGAGCAGGGGGTGGACTGGTTCTTTCCAACCTCAACTATCCTGTGATTCTATGTATGTGCATAAAACAAAGCCAAACAATATATTTTTTTCTTCCTTGCACATTTGCATCCAATCATACATAAATTTCCGCCCTTTTTCAATGTTGCAGTCAATGAACATCTGGTTAAGACTGTCAGTGGAGCCTGGAAAGCTATTCCAGGCTCATCCTATTTTACAGCTAGACAGGGCTTCACTGACTGGCTTGACTAGATCTCCACTGGTGGTAATGGGAGCTGAGACTCCCACCTCGTATGGAGGTATCTGCGTGTAGATACTTCAGTTTACATGTGTCTAAGTCAGAAGGTTGTGACTCACCCTCTGGGACACACTGACTTGCCTCTGCATAGTGCCCAGTGCCATTTAAGATGCTCCAGGCTATCTGGGACATCCACATGTAGCTCTCAGGTACAATACAGGACCTACGAGTGCTCTGGGTCACTCTGGAGAAGGAGATGGAGGCCAGGAGTGATATCCTGAAGTGCTTCAATGGCACTCGATGCCTGTGTGTGGACCCATGTAGAGACAACTGTATCACACCTTAAATATCTCACTCAGGAAAATCTTATCTGAGCAGCTCAAAGCTGTTAGGGATTCAGAAACATACCGGGCAATACCGAACAGGAGGAGAAGTAACAAGCGATAGGACAAGAGGAAACAGCTTCAAGTTGCACCAGGGGAGGTTTAGATCAGATATTAGAAAAAATTTCTTCACCAAAAGGGTTGTCAGTCACTGGAACAGGCTGCCCAGGGAAGTGGTGGAGTCACCATCCCTGGAGGTATTTAAAAGACGTGTAGATGTGGTGCTTTGAGACATGGTTTAGTAATTGGAGCTGGATGGTTGGATTTGATGATCTTAAAGGTCTTTTCCAACCTAAACAATTCCATGACTCTATGATTCTGTAACAATTCTTTGTGGATTGTTATCACAGCTTGTAAAAGAAAATTAATTCCAGTCCAAGCTGTGGAGATGCCCCTGGATGTCCATAAACAGAACTGATTTATCATCACAGGAATATACTCTCTGTACCTTCAAGACACAAGCTGGCAACAGATTTGACTTCTGGAGAAACCATGCAGGTATATGTGTCCTGATCTTCAGGTTTAAATGCATGAATAATGAGTATCTGCTTTTTTCCATCAGAGATGATCTCGTATCTCCCTCCAGCTTGTATTTCTTCTTTTCCTTTGAACCATGTGACTTTCTCTTCAGTTTCACTTGATAATTTGCACTCCAAGCGAGCCACCTCCCCTTCTGAAACTGATCCTCCCACCAAAGGATGGGTGACTGTAACTGGAGCCTCTGTAATTACAAAAAAAGTGAATTAACACAAAGAACATAGAATCTGGCTTTAAGGCACTCAAGATTATGCTGTAAAATTTCCAAATATCTCATCCTTCATTGATAGATTTTTAGCTGTTGTAGACAACCAAAGGGAAAAAAAAAAACCAAAAAAACAGACTGGCAGCATTCAAAGTTTGCACTTCCAAAGATAGTATCAAGATAACTTTACAAGCTCTCCCAGCGGTTAAAACAGCTCCATTTAAATATATACATGCAAAAGTGGTTGCATTTTTCACATTCCTGTGTTTATTTGCTGATCTTCATTTACCCATCACCAGTATTCAAGCAGTCCTACAGATTCTAGAAGATCTTAATGTTTAGAAGTGAAGCAGTTCTGAAGTGAGACAAGAAAGAAACAATAAAAAGAATAAAAAATAAAAGAGATTATTAAAAGCAGTATTCATCCCAGTCTTGAAGTAAAAAAAAAAATTATATATATATATTTACGCTGACTTAGGAAGAGTAAATCTCGAAAAGTATGAAGAATTTAAAAACAAAAATTCTCTGTATCTTCTTTACTTTGGAAGGAGACCTGCCAACGCCATGCTGTTCGTACAACAGCGATACTCAAAATGAAGTCACGGCAAATGCATCGAACGCAGAGATGTTGACTGGGATGTAAAGCACACAGCTGAGTTCCTAAAAGCATCACACTCCTGAGCATGATCTGCTCCTCTGCACATTTCACTGGAGTGAGGGGACCACTGCCCAAAATGCCTTGGGTTTTTGTAGACAAAGTCAGCATATGCAGAATTATCAGAATCCAGCACTGGCAGTTGTCGTGTTGCAAAAACATCATTGCATGTCTGAGGCTTAAGGAAAAGAGGATTTTTTAAATATTATTCTCACTTGGAGGAATTTGTTGGGCACTTGGCTATCACAGAAAGAGTTGCAAGAAAAGAAAGATGGAGGGAGTAGCTCTCTAGCCCACTGTAGCTTCCAAAGTTTCACCAGCACACAGCAAAGCAACTGTGTCCTCCAGCGTTTCTTTGGGGGGGGGGAGGAGTTATTGAAAAAGATACACAAATAATATAATGAAAGAGAAAGATGGGTGAAGAAGACAACACTGCCCACCCACTGCATTGGTATCAGGGTCTTGGTTACCCCAAACGCATTCCAACATGCCCCTTTTGATTCATTTCATCCTAACTCCACCAGAAAAGAAACTCATGGTGATGGGACAACACATGGATGCAGTGCAGGCTGCAAGACAGCTTGATGCAGTTTGGAGAAAATAAGTGTTGAGTACTAACAACGCAGCAGGTTTTGTTCGTAGCAGCCCAGAACAATTTTTCCAAGCTCTTTCTCCTCTAATGTGTTGGTAGCAAAGCACTGAAAGACGTTACAGAGTGAACTCTTCCAGGAGATGCCTGGAATAGGTGAAGCAGGCATGCCATGCGAAACACAAAGTCTACAGCAGCTTGCAGTCCTCCATGGGGGCATCTCTCCGTTCTCACCTAGCCGCACCATCTGAGGGAAGTGCACCGGCTCGCTGGACCCAACTTTGTTTATAGCTGAGACACGGAATCTGTAGGGTTCACCCGGGGTGAGATCGTCCACCATAAACTCCGTGTTTTGAATAATGCCCTTGTTGCATGACTGCCAGCCAATACCTGGGATTTTCTTCTCCACGTTGTAGCCTAGGATGTCACAACCACCGTCGCTCAATGGCTTGTACCAAGACAGAGTTACAGAGTGGCTGTTCTTACTTAAAACTTCTGGTTCTTCAGGTGGTTCAGGGTGGGCTGAAGGCACAACAGAGGTCCCATGATGTGTGACATGAGCAATAATGCTTTATAGGAAAACAACCAAGAGCTTTCTACAAGCACTGAGAAGGAAGCACAACAGATTCAGTATTTGTCTTATTGTAAAGGTGAGTGGCTACGTGCCCATGACGGTGAGACATACCTGTGCACCACTGAGTTCTCCTTTGTCTGATGACAAACTTTCATTTTCCAACTGTATCTCACATACTTAATGTCACATATTATTGTGATTTTTTCCTGCTGCTTTGTCCTACCCCCCTCAAAATAAAGGTGACCCTGCGCTGTCCGTATTACCACGGAACTTAGCTGAAAACTTAAGCATGTTTGGGCCTTGATCATATTTATTTCAGGTCTGGTCTTAATGGAAATCAAGTTATGGCTGGGCTACAGAGTAACTCTAGTAATTTAATAGAAAGACACTCAATTTCTGTGTAATTGCTATATTTGTCACAGCATCAGGCAATAACAAATAAATACATGATGGGAATGGTCTGGTGTCCTACCAGATCAGCTGCTGCTGACCATACTTAATACCTTGGAAAAACGTTCCTGACTTACTTTACGCTTGGAGTTAGAAGACAGAAATAATTATTTTAGTCTTTAAGCTCAAGGCATTTATGAAGTAAATGACCTGCCATGATGTACCAACGCAACAAATTAAAGGCAAATCAAGTCAACAGCCTGTTCTTTAATTCTGGACACCACAAATATAACATAAAAGCTTCTTTTCTCTATTTTCAGCCAAATTTCATACATGAAACCTCTCAAAAGGAGGAGTTCATGAGGATAGTATTTTGCAGTTCTTAAAATGTAGGTGTCCAAAATAAGATAACACTGTTTTATATCTGTCGACACACTTTTTTTTTTTTTTTTTTTTCTTTTGTGGAAATGACTGAAATGTATCGGAGATCTCTCAAGTCTCAGAAATCATTAGAAAGGCAGACTATCCATAATAATTTAAAGAATGGATGGTCAATCAGTGGCTCCTGAACATCTCAACTACAATGTACAGCTAAAACACATTGCAATTATCTCATAACCATCACTGGGGTTGTGCTGGCATGACCATTGCTGGGTGATCCACCTATTCCACTGTGGGCAGGAGCCAAACCTTGGGTGCTGGAATGGACAAATTATTGGTTTGACCTGCCCCATGAGGGAATTGGGGAACAATCATTTTTTCTACTTGTGAAGTACTCCAAGAGCGATTAACTCTTGTATCTCTGAAGTACAAGGTATGTGTTTCATGGATCTCACCCACAAGAAGATTTTAATATGCAACTGATTAATCTGGAAAACTGGTTGCCCTGCACTTGAGTAGATTAGCAGATTTCAAAGGGTTCTCTGCTGTCCTGGATAATTTTTTCATGTGCACTCCAGTTCAGCTCCCTCCATATCCACATTTGCTGAGCGTGATGTTGAACTCTGAGTAAATGGATTGCCGTTAGACTCTGTTACATTTTACAAAAGAGTGCAGATAAAGAAAGCTGGTGAACATTTCTACTCTCCCCAGCCTGATATAATTTTCTTCAGATGAGGTGGACTATTTCTGGTCAAAGAACAAGTTGTCCAGTAGCATCTTCTCAGACTAAGAACACTAGCTTGGGATGTGCAAGGCAAAGAGAAAAGAATCAGTACAAAGATTAGAAAATTCAAAGTTGTAGCTCAATACCAACATCTGAGATTTTAAGCTGGGCTAGAACGACAGACACTTACCTATCACAGATAACTTTGCTGATGCAATTGCTTCCCTGGAAGCAAAGGTCACCTCTCCAGAATGATGTGGTTGGGCTTTTTTCAGAATAAGTTTGTATTTATTTCCATCTGCTTGTACCTCCCAGTCCTCATCCGACTGGATCTCTACATCATTATTATACCAGGCAACTTCAGTAACTGGCACAGCTTCACTTAGAACGCAGCTAAATGTAGCTTTCTCCCCCAGAGAGACTTCCACATCTGTCAGAGGCTGCAAGATTTGTAGGCGCCATCCTGTAGATAAAAATAGGTAATGAAGCCCTCGGTTCAAATACAAATACAAGCAAGAGGTTTTGTGAATATTTATGCTGAAGCTCTGGACAGTCAGGCCTTGGAGATCAAGGAGATCATTAAAAGGGAGGTTATGTAGATCACTAGAACAGGAGGTATCGTTGGGGACTGAAACATTCCAAAACTCTCAGGAGCAAAAACCCACCTAGCAATGCTTGTCTTTCCCAAGTAGCAGAAAACCACAGTGGAGATACCATGCTATGACTGAGGATGGCTGTTCTTGTACTCTGAAATGGGTTCCGATCCCCTCAGTAACAGCATAAAATACAAGGATGCGGAGATAATATTATTGCTGACATAACTCTCATCTCTAAAGCCCTGAAGTACCTATAAACACAACCCAGCTCAGCAGAATAATAACTGTAAGACAGTCATTTGCTGCTAACTCATTGCCAACTGTTACTGCTTACATCCACGTCATGGCATATGGAACAAGAGAAAAAAGAAGTTGCCAAACATCACCCATTTATTGCGTGGGAAGAAGATTTAGGCAAGAAGCAAGCAACAGATGCAACTTTTCCTCTCTGCTACTCATCATATGTTCCCGGTTCCTTTGCCCCTTCCAACCAGAAATTTAAGACTCCCCATGCACGAGTGCTTCAGTTACCTTTCACCGTCAGGAAGGCTGAGGTCACCGCGTCGCTGCACATAAAAGTCACCCTGCAGCTGTCCCGTGGAGTTAGGTTCTTCAGCAGCAGAAGATGCCTGCGTCCATCTTCAAAGTAAACCATCTCAGTGTTTTCTGTAGTTTTGGCAGGTTCATCGTCAATCAGCCAGTTGTAATTGTAGCATTCGGGCTTGGAAAGATAGCATTCAAACAGGGCTTCCCCTCCTTCCACGGCTTCCACGTTCTCCAAGCCCTGGACAATGCTGTTCTTGGCTAGCAAAGAAGGACAACGAACAGTATTAATTGTTTGGCCATGCATATCTGAATATGAATAAGCCTCGGAGCACTGGATGATTCCCACTGCTGGAAAGTTGATTGAAAGGATGTGGACGTGATAAACTGTGCTTGTATGTTGTTGATTTCAACCAAGCTCTAACACAATACTATATTTAAAAATATTTTAAGTAGTGAGATAGATAGTTTTAAAATAATTATAAATCTTTAGGACCTCTAGCATTTCATCTAGACTTCCTCCAGAAACCTGACTTCTGTTTTGACAAATAAAGAAAAAAAAAGAAGTGTTGGTGTTTATATGAATCAGGCCAACAGTTGATAGGAAAGGATAGCTCAGGAAGATAAATATAATCAAATTCCTTCTGTCCCACAGCAGGAAACATTTCCCACAGATCTCCCAGGCAGCACAATTATCATCATAACTGGGGAGATATGAATCCACTGAATCCACTGGCAGCTCCTGATAACATCTTAATACCTTTTACGCAAAGCAAATATGAGAGCATATTATAGCTGGCAAAGCTATAGTGACTGTCATCTGAGTTAACGAGTCTGCCTCTAGGAAACACACAAAAAGTTAAAATCTGTATTAATAGTATTTTGAGTGGTAAATTTCTGAATTGTTACAAAAGCTCTGTGATAATGTATTAGGTTTTTTTTCTCATGCATGTGTGGTGAATTGTGTGGTCAGAGACATGCACATATCTACACACTCCATTTGCCCGCAGAGTCATGCATCAGTTGATATCTGTACATAAGCAATCAATCAGGCTGATGCAAAATTAAATGTGGGCTGGTGCATGTGAGTATAATCCGTATTAGGCCCGCTACACGGACAAATTACATGCACAACAGTGGGAGCACATGGTTGAGTAAATACAGTTCACACAAATTCCATACAGTGGCCAGCATGATCTATAATATAAACCAAAGCCCTGAAACAGTCCTGTTTAGCACTTTATAACCATTATCTGGAAGTGTTTTGGGGGGGGGAAGGCTGAACAGCTTATTTAATAGCAAAAAAAAAATAAAAAAAATCTGTATTTTATGATATTCATACTTATGGAGAACAATAGGGGGGCTGTAAATCCTTGGAGAATGCATAATTTTGTTAGAACAAATCCAAGCTGTTTATTTGTGCACTTTTGGAGCTCTGGTTTCCCTAACTACGAAAAGCAGCGAATTGCAAATTCTACCTCCTCTCGGATACTTTTACATTATGTTCATTAACAGCTTTTTAAATCCCTAAAGTAGAAAGTGCTTATCAATGTAGAAAATGCTATAATAAATAATACCCTGCTCTTCCATATTGACAACTCTGGTTAAGCAAGAAGGCATAATTGCCTAACAAAACACAAATATTCAGAAATCAAATCAGAACCATTGCTCTTGCTGATCACACTAATTCACCTGGTGACTGAAAATAATTCCATACACAGCATGAAAAAAAAAAAAAAATCAATACAAAATCCTAAACCTATTCTTAATATTTCTATTTACTGTTTTTCAGGGCCCTCACAAATGCTGATGCAAAGAAGGTAATTCCTGAGTGATCAGTATTTGAAATAAGTAAAATACCAAGCTACCTTAGCTTAGCTGAAAACAAAATAAAATTCTACATTATCCATTAGCTACTGATTTTAAGGTACACTGTGTGTAAAAAGCAGTCTGTAACAGCAAAAAATTCTCTTCTTATTCCTTTGGACCAATTGGAATTTACAATAATTCAGCAGGACACATCCCATTGCACTGATGTTCCAGTTCATTGCAGAAGAGGTATGATGTGTAAGTGGTGTAATAAGTGAGCGTTAATTAGAATTAAGCTACAGTGAAATGCCGCAGTTTCATATTCAATTACTATTAACTCCCAACTACTTTTATCATCTTTAGCAGTACTGGAGTGAACACCAAAGAGCAGGTATCTGATGTGTCACTTATTGCCAGCTGCTGCCATGATTTTTCCACCTCTTTTATTTGGAACCCATGATAGTCTTCCTCTTTGGCTGGAAGACCTCACCTTGAACATCAAGTGCAGCCATCACTTTAATGCCTTCAGCTTCACAAGAATAGATGCCAGTGTCTTCTGGTACCGTAGGTTTAATTTTTAGCATGCTTACATTCCAGTCCTGATCGATAATCACTCGCTGCCCATCTGCATGTATTTCCTGATCATTTTTCTTCCATATGGCGTGTACTGGCCTAGAATATTGGCATATGAACTCTGCTGTGCCATCTTCATCAACAGTTATATCCTGCATGGGACTGACCACTTCAATGGTTGGATCTGTTAACCAACACGTCAGGAAGGACATGCATTAGTGGATCCTCATGGAAATCGCAACTTAGAGATTTTCTGACAAGCACAGAGCCTGTGGGGAGCAAGCAGAGTGACAGTGCAAGCAGGAAGCTGTCTGGGGACACGGGGGATTAGCAGTTTAGTCTGTGGTTGTGTCAGCATCAAGCAGGATTGAAGCAAAACTGGTACATTAGAATATAACCATCACATTGGAAAATGGGCCACCAGCAATTAAGGTTTGTGCTTTAACAGTCCTGAATATGAACTTCTGTGCAGAACATCTGCTGGGATTCCCTCCAGGCTTAGTTTTTGTCCCAGCATTGCTGAAATCCTCTAGACTAGGAAGCACTGGATGCAAAAACCCTTCTGCTTCCCAGAATGTAGCAGGAGCACAAGTGTGAGATGGAGTACTGCAATGGATGGGCTGCTGTGAGTGGTTCCCTATAAATCTCAACCTCACGTAGCCATAGGAAAATGCCGCAAACTCTACTGAAGGCTCCATGTATGATCAAACAGCAACCACTCATTGGAAAGAATTGCAATACTCAAATGCAAATACCCGTTCCTGTCCTGTGGTGGTGATGCTTATACGTCAGGAGTCATTGGTGGCATGAGGAGCAAAAATCTAGGACAATTCTAAACAAAAATGGGCACTTCACAGGAGATAGGTACTAATTGTTTTGATTAATCATGTGTTTCTCTGCAGCAGTGTTTGGGGAAAAATAATGATTTCCTTTACAGCAGCTGATCTAGAGATGCAGCACAAACCATTGCAATCTCAGATTGAGAGCCCATAAAATGCTGAGAGCAGCTGGACACGCAGTTCCTCTGAAGAAGGTGAGATCCATGAGACTGCTTTTAAGCATCCAGTCTTTCTTTTAAAATACTAGTTCTGCTTTTTGGAAAGCAGCTGTAGGCACAGTAAATATAACTAACCTCAAAACATTGTGAGCTTCCAAGGAATCCCTCCTGAGGTGTCCAACTGAGCCACCCCATACAAGTGCAAATATACATGCTAAAAAGAAAAATCTCAGTGAAGTCTGAAAATGGAAGTCTTTCTGCAACATCCTTCTCAGTAGAACTAAGTCAACTTTCCCCAAAAATGTATAGGGCTACAATGGGACATGAAAAGAGGACAGTCAGAGAAAGCTGATATGTTTCCTTATTTTTCAAATAGTTGTTCTGATCACAAGCCAACTAGAATAAGCTACACTGGACCTCTGCCTGGAATGCTCCTCTTAAAACCGGGGCATCAGGTTGAGGATTTGGGATGCTACTAGCAGACCTTGGGAAGCAAAGATAGTATTGCAAATGTCTTTTAGAAACTTGTTGCAAGGCTTGATCCTGTTCTCTAAGGCTCCCTCTACCACTTCGTGTAGCTGCATGTGCGTTTATGGAGAAGAGGCATCAATGGCAGATCATGGAGATGTTTTGGTTACACCAGGACTGAAGAAGCAAGAAGGTATCTGTGCAGCTGGGGAGTACAATACCATCTCCTTTCATAAGATGCAGACATGTGCTCCTCACAGCAAATGTCACCTGTGGTCTTGGAGAAGGAAGGTGTCCTGCCCCATGGCTCTCTGCCACTGCTAGGCTAAGACCTTAGCTGCCCCGTTCACCGATGCAGAATGGCAGAAAGCTCCTTGGGACTTAGGAGTCAACGTGTACACTGGGGTTCTGTAATGCTCACCCTGCCCAAAGGGGTCAGAAGGCAGCCGCAGCTCCTTCAACCTTCTCCATTTTCCCCCCACCCATACGTGAAGATGCCATCATGCTGGGCTGCTGAATGAATGCAACTGTAGGGCAATGATATTATGAAGACCCGACAGGAAAAGCTGTCATGAGATCTCACTTATAGAATATATCCAGTTACAAGCATGTGTCACACCAGGAGAATGGGACACATGGAACACAGAGAAAGACAACTTGTTCTTGGATGAGGAACAAGCCATGGATAGCTAGACAGACTGAAATATACTTAGTTCAAAGAGAGATCTATTTTTAAATTTCTGGACAAAATAAAGTGCATGAAATTGGCTGTTAATACAAGCAAAGTTAGAATTTTACTAACGTTTTACTTATCCATTAAATCAAGTGTTATTCAGCACAGTGTAACTGGGTGGTTTTTAAGTACCTTTCTCATCCTAATCCAATTATAGTCATATACTACTGTGGTTCAAGTTCACGTTAAAGAAATCTTGCCCTAATAGAAGCACAAAATATCCACAAGACAGGTGCGCTAGCATAAGCTGTGGGGTTGTACTAGATGATCTCCAGAGGTCCCTTCCAACACAAATGATGATGTGATTCCGTGAAAAGAAAACTTCCCAGGAGCCCTTTATTTGACTGAGTAGAATACCTAACATTGCATTTATTGTTAATTTATGTTTTAGGCCTACTGGAGTTCTTTGTCTAGAGAGCTCAGAACCAGCTCAGAGTTCTGTCTCTGAAAACGTGAAACTCAAAATTGATACAAAAGGACATGGTGTTTGTGGGGTTTGCACACTATGTTGTTGCTGCATCATTCTGATACTAGGAAGAAGTGATTTGGTATTTTATCTTTGCAGAGAGTTAAATTTTCTGAATGTGCAAGGGACACATTATGCAGAGAAGGAGACATCAACCACTGACAACAATTCTGTATTTTGGGCCATTCCTGTTACGGTGGACAGTTATAGCATGGGGGTAGATTTTAATAAAGAACTCTTAACCCTTTGTATCTCTATACATACAAATCCCTTTTCCAAGCAAGGAATAAGTGTTACTTTTGTCTGAAAAATAACAACTTTTCCCAATGGCTATAAAAGGACTGGATGTGAAGGAGCTTGCTTTATCAAATCTGGAGCTCAGTGTTATTTGCGGCATGTGGCTACCCTTACCAAATGAGAAAAATATTTATTCAACAGACCAGAAAGCTTTGCTAGTGCAGTGATGACCATTACTATCCTGGCAGTCAAACAACGAGGCTCATTCTGTCACTGTGTTACTGCAATGTTATATACCCTTTGGTTTCCAGGAAGAGCTCTGGATCCATCAGTGTAACAGCCCAAAGCCTTGCCTTGGGAACACACTGGGCTCAGCACCAGTAGCCTAGCTATGGAGTGGCACAGCGCTAATTTTGTGAATTTCCAGCTACATTATGCTTTGTGGTATAAAAAACAGTTGAAGGGGAGATTAAAATGATCAAGTGCTACCACAGCAGTTTATGTTCAGCTCTACTTAGATGTCAGGTGAAAGCAGCAGCCCTGACCCTGCAACCCTTCCTCACCTGAACCGCTGCAAAAATTGATGTGGTTGTACCTATAAGACTTCTGGCGTGAGTATGGGTGACTTACAGAAGTGGAGGGTTGCAGGACACAGAAGAACTGTGAAGGGATTTAGTAAGGGTAGCCTGGAAGGCAGAAGCACTAGCACACTGAGCAAGTCCAGAGGTGGCCATGTGTTTCTTTCTAACAACAAAATACCTTTGACTAATAATTTAGCTGAAGATATAAGGGACCCAGCTCTGAAGGTGACAGTGCCTGAGTCATGGCACGCCACGTCATTTAGGGTTAAAGTGTGGATCATCCCGTCCTGCTCAGAGATTTCAGTCACAAAGTTGTTGTGAAGGGGGGATCCATCGAGCCACCACTGCACGTTCTTCACGCCCGGGTGCGAGAGCTCGCAGGTGAACGTGGCTGACTCACCCACGAAGACGTCTGTGTTCTTTAAACCAGAAACTATGACTGCTTCTTCTTCTGTATAACAGAGCAAGAGAAGGTGCCAAAGGAAAACAAAAGCATAAACATATACATGTCGCTTCTTGCAGAACTAGCCCAAGCAACAGTGCAAGTGGAGTCCAGGAGAGTTAAACTTGTAATGTTGTTCCGGGGGAAAAAAGAGCTAAAATTTTCTTTAAGGGATTTAGAAATCATCTTCCGTTCTTCACCTGCTTGCAAGCGCAGTGTGTGTGTGTCTGCAAACACTGTTTCATTGGGAGGAAACTACTCCAAGACCAGGTCAGGGCTGGTTCTCCTGTGTGTTGCAACCATCTGCACTGACGTTGTATGAGGCGAGAGGCAGAGAGGTAGCTTAAGATTTAAATGTTTACTTACAGTGCTTTAGAAGTAGTAAGAATATCAACAAGGATAGAAGCTGAAGTCAATAATAACAAGAATTTCAGTATTTTTTACGACTACTACTCCAAGCAAATAGTTTTTCAGCAGTACCACCATCTGCTATGGTCCACAGTACGGTCAGTACTTTGATAGTCCTTAGCATATAAACATTGGTCCAACCTCAGCCTGGATGTAATTATTTTATACTTTCACTGAAATCAGGAAATAAACGAATGGACTTTCAACTGTTTGCATCTGAGACAAGTTTGGCCAGTTACTGTCAAAGATTTTGGAATAAGAAATCCAGCCAGCAAAATCAGGGCATTTCCACCACATTTCACCTTACCTTGCACATACACAGAACCTGTGGTGATCTCGTATCCAGTGCTACAGGTATAATCCCCACAGTCATCAGCCTCTACACCATGGATGATCAGCTCGGCAATGCTGCCTTTCAGCTTCATCTCGTACTTGTCACTGGGCTGAATGACCACCCCTCCTTTTCTCCACTCAACGGGGGCATCCGGCTTGGAGATCTCACAGTGCAAGACAGCTGTTCCCCCTTCTTCAGACTCTACGTTTTTCAGCTCTTTGTTAAACAGCACGGGTAATACTGCGGTGGAGAAGCAACTGCATCAGTGACAGGGCTCAGAGGTGAGAAACTTGCTTGCAACTTCTCCGGCTTGGCTGAAATCACACACTCTGAGCAGGAGCTGGTTATGGCTAAACTCAGGATCTAAAAGCATGATTTTGTTGCTCAAGTCAAAAATCACAGCACTGTTAGGATAAAATGAATAAATTATAAACCCCAAAATCATTGCCATGAGAAAAGGCAAAGAGCTACAATTCTTGGGCTGCTCAGGCACAAACAGGTATCATGGCTCAATTTAAAATGAGGCTGTTCTGGGTATGGTGAAATACTCGAGTCTCTTATTTTTAGGCAGCAGGCAAGTTTTGTAACTGCTCTTGTACATACCCTTCATTAACAGCAGCTACAGTTTTGCTCCCAGCTCTGACACTGAGATCAAAATTGCAACTGTAGAAATACAATTGAGTTTAAAAGGCACTCAATTTTTCCTTGAAGAACGAATTGCAGATCAAACCCTTTCCTGAAGTTGTAATTCACAGAGTGTTAATGATAATTCAGCGGTAAAACTTCCATATCACCCCTATGGAGGACAGCCACAGCTATAACTCCTCTGCCTTCAGGCAAGGCTTCTCCTACCTTTGACTTGCAGTGATGCAGTGGTCTGCTGATCCCCCGAGTCGCACGTATAATCGCCAGCATCCTGAGCCTCAGCATCATAAATGAAGAGCTCAACACATGTCCCCTCTTGCCGGATCTCATACTTGTCACTTGGCTGCAGCACCGTGTCTCCTTTCCTCCACTCCACAGGTGCACTTGGTTTCGTCAGCTCGCAGTGCAGCATGGCTGTGCATCCTTCCTCCACCTCCTCATTTTTCAGCCAGTGTTTGAAAAGCACGGGCAGGGCTTGAAAGGGGGAATGGTGCAAAGGGAAAAAAAAACAACAACAAAAAAAACCCCAGGTGAAGCAAAAATAGAAATTGGAGGAATGTTTTATTTTGAAGGTAGTGATAATGCCATTCATGAAGTTCATGCACAATTCTGGCTGCATTTACCTAAGGAGAGCTGCCAGGGGCAGGGATGCCTAGGCCTAAGTCAGAGAGAGGAGGAGGAGGGAGAGGAGTTAACCAGCAAGAAAAATATCAGTTCTACAGAAGCTGCATATCTCTCCCCATATCCTAAACTTGTTTTCACAAAAAATTCCTAACTAACTTCAGTAATAATTTCTGAAGCCTAGATGGTTTTTCATCCCCAAAATAAAACCACCGAACAGGATAAAAGTACTCAAAGAATATACACCTGCAGACCTGAGGCTTCAGTTCATGCAGCTAGTGATCAATTACAGAATAATTAAGGCTGAAGGGACCTCTGGAGGTCCTCCATGGATGGAGATTCCTCCACCCCTCTGTGTTCCAGTTCCAGTGTCTGACCACCCCTTCATTATGAAAGGTTCTTGGTTTTTTTTTTCCTAATCTGAATTTCTCTTGCTGCAGCTTGCACTTGTAGCGTCTCATCTGTTTATTGAGCACCCCAAGGAAAGTCTCGCTCTCTTTCCTCTGTAGACCCCTATCAGTTAGCTGCAGACAGCAACAAGGTCCCTCCTCAACATTCTCTTCTCCAGGCTGAACAAACCCAGCCGCCCCTGCCTCTCCTTGGTGGCCTCTGCTGCACTTGCTCCACCTCAATGTCCTTCTTATACTAGAGAGCTCCAAAAGTTGACATGCACACCTCTCACCGCTGCTGAGCAACGGGGAAATCATACCTTTAACCTCTAGTCTGGCAGTGGTCTTCCCATCAGCTGTGTGGCAGCTATACTCCCCTGAGTCCGCAGTGTTCAAATCGTGAATGACCAAGGTGTGCACATTCCCCTCCTGCTTGATGCTGCACTTCTGGGTGGAGTGGATCACGGACGTGCCTTTCTTCCACTCCACAGGGACATCAGGCTTGGACACCTCACAGGACAAGTGAGCCGTGCCACCTTCCTGTAGCTCCAAGCTGTGGAGCGTCTTTACAAAGGTGACCGGAGCAACTGTGGGGAAGAGAGTACCGACACTGCTGCAGCTGCCTGATCCAGCATTGCCCCCAGAGCAGAACTGGGTGCCTGTAGTTACATTTTGAACCAGATCAAAGAGGAACAAACAAGATAAGGTATTGACATGGCCTATCTTTCAAAATCATTCTGCATTAACTCAGTGGAAAGGTTTTTCAGAGTTTTTGGATGTTTTTTGGAGTAAATATGATCTAAAGATGTTATAAGTAGGAGGTTAATTCAGAGCATATTATTGACATTCTTCAGCATTTATTCTGACATATCTTAGCTGCTTGTTTCAGGATAAGTTGGATGGTCTTCAAAGGATGTTTTCTTCACTCCATGGACTATAAAAAGGACTGAAACAACTAGCTCAGATACACGTATCTAACTCTGAAATGCCTAAATTGGGTTAGCAGAATCTACCAAATTTTCCAAGGATCCCTCCTCCTAAATACACCTCTCCAGAAGATAAAGCAATGTTGACAGTGCTTACCGGTACCTCCTCAATCCCTCTTCCTAGGAGGTTTCTCACCTTGGACCGTTAGCTGTGCCGCTGAGGTATGCTGCCCGACTTTGAAACTGATGGGTCCACAGTCTTCCAGTGTCACCTTCCTCAGGATCAAAGTGTGATGTGTCCCTTGGACTCTGATCTCATTCATTTCATTGGATTGCAGGGGAACATCCCCCAGGAACCACTGGGCATCCTGAGCTGTTTCCCGGGACAGCCTGCATTCAAACACTGCGTCCTCTCCTTCATACGAAGTGACGTCCTTCAGCGTCTCCACTATGGTTGCTGCTGATTCTTTATGGAAAGGTCAACAGATTTTGATATCTGCTTTCAAGTGATGCTTCCTGGGTTAAACATTTTGTTATGCTCTTTCTTGACAGTACTATACTATTTGAAAGAACGACCACAAAGCGCTAAGCACTAAATACATAGAAATGTAGTTACACGGGCATGTAGTAACACGTCATATTTTTACACATACATAACGTACGTATGTGTGCATGTATATTATGCATATATATGATAGTCTAAAAAGTGCATGTTATACTGTATTGTGTCTATAATAAATATATACTATATATTTATAATGAAATCTATATACTGTGAAAACATTGTGAACAGATTTTAGTGGGTGACATTAACATTAAACCACAGAATAATGGACTAAAGACCGGTTTCTCATTCCCTAGAGATAACTGACCCAGTTCTTACCCCTCTGAAATCACCCTTGTCTCTAAGATCCCCATGATTCAGTTTGGGCACAGGACAGTGTCTAGCTGTAACATTACTTAATTATGTGCCCCTGCCACAGTACCAAGCTCTGTACAGCTCTTCCCCACGCAAAGCCCCACCTTTCACAAACACAGCTGCAGTGGTTTGCTGGTCCCCTGTGTCACACACGTATTCCCCAGCATCAGCTTCACTCAGGTTGTGAATCGTCAGCTCAGCCACGGATCCAGCTTGATGCATCTTGTATTTCTCACTTGGTCGCAGTACTGTTCCAGCCTTCTTCCACTGCACAGCAACATTTGATTTTGAGATTTCACAGCTCAAAGTGATGGTTCCACCTTCTTCGGCTTGCTGGTTCTGGAGTGGTTGTGTGAAGATGACTGGCAAAGCTAAACCAAGATAAATCAGACAAAAAAAAATATGTTTCATTGCTGACTGTGTCACTAAGTGTTGTATTTAATGAAACTCTTGTGCCGTTCCAAATTTGGTTCAAACTCAATTCCAAAATTACTTTAAAATCCAAACAAGGAATGACAGAAAGTGCTGGATTTCCAGCAGCACTAAGCACTCTGCACTCCCCAAGAGTCACTGGGCACCGCACACACCGAGCACCTTTGGGAATCTGTTCCTTCTTACACAGGAGCGGTCATGGATACGGACTACTGAGCATCTAAGTGCATGTATCTCCAAATGGGTACCACAGCCACAACTCAAAAGCCTACGCCTGCTATCTAAGTTCTTGGGTATTTGGGAGGGTGCATGGAGAAACATCATTATATAATGCCCCTCATTTGAAAACTGACCCAGAAAAGATATGAACTTTGGAAGTCTCTGCACTGATGTGTATCACTGAGGGGTCAAGATGGAGTTTTGATGGGTTAATTTACAATGATGTGCCACATTTAGAAATTTAGTTCCTCAAGTCCACTTCCCTAGAAGGACCATGGTGGTTCCACAGTTAAGGCTGAATTGGTATTTACAAGGGAAGGAGATGGGGTTCCACAAATCAGAGTGAATTCACAAGAACTGGGTGGCAGATGAGTATGAGTGCAGATAGATCTGAAGGTTCTTGCAAGCCATGTAGGAATGGATGGTGTATTTTGTGGGACAGCTGGGGAATGGCTGGAGTCAAGGTTTTCATACAGTTGCGTTTGCAGTGAAGGCATCCCATTGCGCAGCTAATTCCTGCAGCCCTAGGGTTCTCAGGAGCCAGCAAAGGAATAAGGAGGAGAGAGAAGTCTTTGTGAAGGCCAATTTTGTCAGGCTGCATCACTGTTGATTCAGAAATCCTCATCACAAAAAAGGACCAAACTCTGTCACAGTGTCCCTGAACCTTTTGTATGGAACATCTAAACTAACCTAGAGCTCCCTAAAAGGTGAAGTGAAAGCTTTTTGTCACCTTTCAGTACCAAGGATGCCATAGATTGCTCATCACCAGAATTGCAGATGTAGTCTCCAGCATCCTTCAGCTGTAGATCATGGATGAGTAGCTCCACAGCAGATCCCATCTGCTTCATCTCCTATTTGTTGCTGGCTTGGAGCAAGAATGACCCTTTTTTCCACCTCACAAGTGCATCATGTGTTGAGAGCTCAGCATGAAGGGTGACTGTAGAGCCTTCCTTGGCTTCCTGGTTTCAGAGGTTTTTTTTCCAGAGTGCTGGAGTGGTTGGGACCACACACAGAGGCACAAATGGACAGCCACAATCAGAGGATCTGCTTACAGGACAAGTATTCTGCTGTCACTGGATGCTCCAGTGATGTGCATGCCTTTCATGGGAGAGCCCTCAAGAGATATTTCTAAAGATGGTGTTTCACAAGAACATCCTGGCTCCTCTTTACTTTTGCCGATCTTATATCTCAGAAAAAGTCATCTTAATATTGTATTTGTACCAGAGTAGATTTAAAAAAAATTGATATATTGGCACATTACGCCTATTTTTAAGACCTACATCTATTATTTTAAGGCACTAGAATTATTTAGATGCCTTGCTTGTCAGCTGGAGTTGAGTGCCCAAGTAAGTTTGAGCACTTTGAGTGTTGAGCATAATTTTCCCACGTGGAACTGCAGCTCAAAGGATGGTTAAGCATCAAAAATGGTCTCATTCTAATTTTAGTTCCAGCCTTGGTTTTCTGAGTGACTGGAAAGAGGCCCTTGGGTCTAGGATTGTGGAAGCAGTTACTGCACTTGGGTCCCTCCATGTTCATTGCTCAGGACGCCACAAGAATTAAAATAACTTCCGAAAGCGAAAGGAGTCTGCTGCTTTATGCAAAGTACATCTGAAGTCAAGGACAGTAGATAGCACCTTTTTCTCAGCACTAAGCTAAGGAAGTGGAACATCTTAAAAAGAAAACAAACCAACCTACCTTTAACAGTTAAAGTGGCTGTCGTTTGTTCATTTCCATTATCACAGGTGTATTTGCCAGAGTCTTCTGGTTTTAAGTGATAAATCTTTAAGGTATGGATTGTTCCCTCCTGCCTGATTTCATACTTGGAGCTCGGAGAAATCACCTGGGTGCCCTTCTTCCACTTCACCGTGGCGTTAGCCTGGGAGACCTCGCAGCGGAGGATGGCTGTTTCTTCTTCCTGCAGTTCTGTGCTCTGTAATTTCTCCTTAAAGACTGGAGGTGGCACTGGAGTTACAAACACAGCAAAGGCATTCACAGTCAACTTTATCTTGGTTTGCTGCAGCGTTAAAACTACAGCTAAACAGTTAAGTATTAAAACAAGATTTTAACTTCTGGTTTATATATTGGGGAGTTAAAACAAGTGAATGGATTTTGGGTGAAACCCACTCACAAATATTTGTTATTTGTTCGGAAGTTACCGAAGTACTAATCAAAAACTTTACAGATGTTTTAACTAGTTCAGGTGGGATGGGGACTTTGACCAGACCAACAGCTTCAAAGAGGAAAGGAGAAGGTTTGACTGAGAATTTCTTCAAAACAGTCTTTAGAGAAAGAAAGATTCCAAAGAAGAAAAAGAAAAAAAAGAAAAAAAGAAAAAAGAAAAAAAAAGAAAAAAAAAAGAAAAAGAAAAAAAGAAAAAGGAAAAGTGGAAGCAATGAAAATTACAGATCTGTCAATTCGCCTACTGGAGCCACCCCAGTAATTTCTCTAGAAACCAGTTAGCATCAGGACCCTGGTAACATATCCACATAGCGATGACAGTATAATAGATCACATTAGCACATCATGTATGCTCTGAAGCACGAGCACCCTACTAACGCGAGCTAACAAGGGGTGAATGATGGCCTTGAACTTACTATTAGCATAAGCAAAATGTTCTCACCAGTCCTGTTTCCCACATCACAGAGAGCCCTTACCTTTTACTGTGAGCTCTGCTGTTGATGTGTGGGGTCCCACTCGGAAAGTGATGGTGCCAATGTCCTGCTCAGTCACCTTCCTTAACGTCAGGGTGTGAATCTTTCCTTTTTCAACTGAGATCTCATTCATTTCATTATTTTGCAGAGCGACATCCTGCAGCTTCCATTCAACATCCCTTGCGTTCTCATGAGAAACCTGGCACTGAAACGTGACATCATCCCCTTCAAACACCACCATGTCCTTTAGGCCACTCACGATGGTCACATCAGGCTCTGCAAACAGTCCGTCAGTAGTCAAGCCATGAACAAACATGGATCAAATCATAAAATCATTGAATAATATAGGTTGGAGGGGACTTTTGGAGGTTATTTGGTCCAACCACTGCTCAAAGCAGGGCCGACTTACAGCAGGTTGCTCATCACCTTGTCCTGCTGAGCTTTAGGTACCTCCAAGGATGGAGATATCACAGCCTCTCAAATCACATGGTTCAAACTCTGCTGGTTCACTGCTTTCAGCTTACTTGGTAACATGGCTGATATCTTTCATTTAGTGGTTTTATCACTTGCCCTTTCTCAGAGATACATTGCATACTGATTTTTTTAAAATACATGTTTGATTCTGTAATTAGGTGAATAAGGCATGAATGCCAGATGCCAAAATCAGGATTTTGAAATTTGCACTTAAATATCTTCACAGAATAGCATTAAAACTTGATCGCCTCTACTGTCTTTTTGCAAACAGAATTGCATATACTCTGTGCCAGTGCTCCAAACTGGCTGGCGTCTGGGTGGCTCTGTGCTCTCAGCAGGACTTACTAGATTAGTGTGAGCACAGGGCATTTGTGCTTTAGTTTGCTTCAGCCAAGCTTCTAGGACAGCTGGGCACCTGCAGATCTGTGCAATGATCATACAGGCAGTCTGCAACAGGGAAAAGCTGTATATACCCTGAATCTGCTGGGGAATACCAAAGGAGAAGCAGCGTAATCTTCATCTGAGCAAACACAGTACATATTCATACAACTGAGGTCACCATCTGCACAAAAAATGGTGCAGCTGGCCATAATGTACGGAGTGTCTATAATATCAAGTAGCCTGTAGAGATGCTAGCAGTGATTGTTCCACACTGGTGGTCCAACCTGAAAGCAAGCTCTGTCTGTAATGATAGTAAGGGCAGATGCAGCTGCCGTGTGACTGGAATCAGGGGACAGACCATCTGTTCACTCACATGATGTCAAGCAAATATTTCAAGCCATGAGTCAAAAATTACAGCTGCCTCATCCTCTCCTGTCCACCAAGCAAATCTTTGCCTCGGTTCATTCATTGACCATAAGATTTTTTCGTGATACCTTTCCTATGCTCTATGTTTATCACAATAGTAACAATTATATTGCAAAATCTTAGCATCCTAAAATGAAAATCCCCTTGCCCAGGTCTTGCCTTTCACGGTCAGTTTTGCAGAGCTTGTCTCATCTCCAGCCTTGCAGGAATACTCTCCAGCATCACTAGGCTCCAGGTGGTGAACACGCAGCTCGCGGAGGGTGCCGTCCTGCCACATTTCGTACTTGGAGCTCGAATGAAGGACAACTCCATCTTTCCTCCACTCCACTTCTGCTTTGCTAATGGAAATCTCACAGCGCAGCCTGGCCGTTCCTCCCACTTCCACTTCTTCATTCTTCAGCTGCTGCTTCAGCCGGGGTTTGATGGCTGCAAAGTGAAAAACATTAACACACGATCCATTAGCTTGAATGCCAGGTCTGCACAGCTCAGCACAAGGCACCTGGGGTCTGATGCTGCACAACAAATTTGCATTAAGTGGTTATATGATAACAACAACCCTTTTTTCTCTATAAACAGACTTATATTCTGTATATCCAGGCAAGGAGAGGATCAGAAAGCTCCCCAAATATGTTTGTTTCCCATAAAGTCAAGGGCATCCACATTATATACGTCTGCTCTGGATACTGGAAACTCCAACATGCATTAAAATTTTGGCTAAGCAAAACCTGGTACTTTCTGATTAAAACTAGCCTAAATCTGTTCATTTTTATAGAAATACTCATGACTTCCAACACCGTAAATGATGTAAAGTTTTAAACACATTTCTGATTTCTCTGCTATCTTTTCAAGACCCTAGACCATCAACAGTGAGTCCTTCCAGATGATGCACAAACAAATGGACTACATTTATTCAAGCGGGGCATGGAATAGCTCAGACAACAGCTTGTCACTGATGAAATCAAGAAAGAAACATCCATCGTGAGTGTGTGTGTGAGCAGCTGTGAAAATAGGAATCTCAGTGCCTGTGGTTCCTCTGTCCAAACTCTGTTGTGATACATGTAAAGCAAGCACAGGGCTCTTTCACTCCTGGTTGACCCAGTGGCTGTTTCGTGGGTCAGGTTTAGCCAGGAGGATGTAGTGTGAAAGGTTGTGGTTTAGATCAAAGCCACAAGTTCCAGACAACAGTTTGAGATGACCACAAACATTTCACAGATGGTGATTAATCACAGACATAATTCCTGGTTTGTTTAAACACAGTGTTCTTAGGATCTTCATGGGAAGGCATTACAAAAGTTGAAAATAGTAAATTTTTTTAAATGCTTTTGTAAATGACTTATGATTAGTTATTGATTCAACTGAGCCAGCAACGAATGCGAAATGCCAAAAATAAACATCTATTAGAATTTCAAAATCCCTATGATGCAGAGTTTCTTGCTTTTATCCTATCAGAGGAAGAGGTCAATATACTGTACGCTGTGCTTTACAGGCTTAAATAGCCATGCTACAAGTCCTGTCCCACAACATCCACTTTTCTGTATTCTGGTTTATGGCTGGGCACTTGCTTTCCTCATTATCTTAACTTTTGGGGAGGTTTATTCACCAATAAATGAAAGAATATCATTCACACAATTTCACAAATCCCTTTTATCCTCTTTTCCATTTTGACACAATGCTAACCATTCACTCTGAGGACTGCTGTGCTCTGCTGGTCTCCTGTATCACATGTGTAATCAGAGGCGTCTTCTGGTTCTACGTTATGAATCACAAGTTCAGCTGTGCGACCACTTAATTTAATTTCATATTTGGCGCATGGGAAGAGCTCCATAGTGCCTTTCCTCCACTCCACTGTTGCATTATCCTTTGTCAGCTCACACTGGAATTTCACCGCAGCTCCTTCTTCTGCCTCCTCATCTTTGAGCTCCTTTTTGAAAAGAACTGGCAGAGCTAAACAGGGGGAAAAAAAGAAGCAACAGGAGCTTTATTGAAGTCAGAGTCAAGTCCTGGTTAACACAGTTAGACTGATGCTTTGGAGAACAAGACACTTGTGCAAATGCTATATTCCTAGGTAGGATCTGTGTTTTCTAATTTGCCTGCAGCTACTAGGAGATCTTGCTACGTCAAATGTTATAAGTGTAGATGGCTGCTTCTATTTCCTTTGTTCCTTGACTCTAATCCTTCCCAGGGTTGAATTCTTTGAATGAATTTATCCTTCAGTTGATCTAACAATGATCTCAACAGTAAAGAAGTTCAAAACTCCATGGACAGGCTTGACAGATCAGGAAGATTGTTGTCAGTCTTCTTCCAGGATTTGGGAAAAAAAAAAATCTTTTTTTAAATACTTAAACCATATGTCATGTGAAATGTCCAGATGTTATGGTAAAGCATAGTTCCTTCTTTAATTTCTCCCCAGCTATCAAGCCAGAAAGTATTTCTTCTTAGAACCCAAAACTCAAATGCAGCACTGGAAGAATAAAGTATCATTCCCTTCCATTCTCATTTAAAAAAAGAGAAATCCTAGTATATCAGATGAAAAAAAAAAAAAAATTTATAGGGGGGAAAAAAATAGTGTATTTAAAAATATTCATATTTAAGATGTTGGTTTGCATGTTGGATGGAATATATTGCTTTGGGAGTCAGCTCACACCACCTACCTTTCACATTTAAAGATGCCTTGGTTTCCTGATCCCCAGTATCACAGCTGTATTCTCCTGTATCTTCTAATTTGAGATTATGTATTAATAGCTCTACCAGGCATTCCCTCTGCCTCATTTCATATTTCTGGCTGGGTTGCAGCCCCACTCCTCCTTTCCTCCATTCCACTGCAGCATTGGGTTTTGACAGCTCACAGCAAAATGTAGCTGTACTTCCTTCCTCTGATTCCTTATTTTGTAGGGGTTGCTTAAATGTGACAGGTAGTGCTGAAAAAATTTGAGAGGGAAAAGTTTTAAGAGTGTTCTAGTCTGAAAAGGACCCAATCCTACCATCATTCTTCAGAAATGGCCTATTCTAACGATTCCATAATCCTTGGGCTGCAACTCTCTCTCTTGGCAGCATCTTTCTTGAACCATTATGTGAATCAAGAGCGGAGGACAGACCATGAAGTTGGGAAAGATCTGGTCTTAGAAAGTGGTCCATAGAATGGCCTGGTTTGTGATCTGAAGGAGTCAGACTTTCCTATGGAATTGTCTCCATGCCAACTATGGACGCTTTAGTCAAAGATCACTGGGACATGCTCTCTCTTACATGGACCCTTGTTCTTTAATCAAGGTCTGCGAGTCTGCAATATTAAGTGAAGAGCATCCCCCCCCCCCCAAATAAAGCTTCTATCAACATATAAAAGATTAAGTTAGCATTCAAAACACAAGAAGAGGCAGTACAGTAAAAGATGACAATGAAGTGATAGAAGAAATTCAGATTCCAGACAAAGTCTTGCTCTGGATAGTAGAAGGGTGGAGGAAAACAGATGTGGATGCAGTCAAAGTTTACACCTCAGGCTCAAAGCCTTAATTAATAATACAGCACATATAAATCCTTTATCCCCCAATTGTTTCATCTCTTATCATCCCAATCCGGCATTACACCCAATTAGGCATCCCTTATGCCTACTGAAGCAATCAACAACCCAAAATAACAATCAGCCTGCCTGGCTTATTTTCTGTTATCCATTCCCATATGCAGCCACATTCCCAGCACTCAGAAACCAGGAGGGTTCATTATATTTTGACATCATGACAACATTTAATTGCTTTGATGCTGATTAATCATTCCAGATACTGCAAGCAGAACGTTTCTAACTTGACCATGTGTCATGCTCAAGTAGAATATGTATGCTGGCATGGACTAGCAGCAAAACAAATAAATGGCTGCAGAGAACACCGAGAGGTGATCCTTTCACTTCATCTCTATTGAGCCAAGGGTCAATACTCTGCCTACCATGTACAGTTACCACAGCCGTTGTCTGCTGATGTCCAGAGTCGCAGGTGTACTTTCCTGAGTCATCCAGTTCTAAGTCATAAATGATCAATTCAGCAGTGCAGCCCTGCTGCTTCACCTCGTATTTCAAACCAGGGTAGAGAGTAGTATCTCCTTTCCTCCACTCTACTGGAGCATTGGGTTTGGTAAGCTCGCACCTCAGTGTTGCTGTACCACCTTCTTTTGCCTCGGTATTCTGCAGCTCTTGTTTAAAAAGTGCTGGTAGGGCTATAAAATAGAAATATAACTTGCAACATACTGCCGCTGGGGTTTGGGAAAGAAAGTAGAAAGAAAACAAAATCACCAAAAGAGCCTTTTTGCTGTCTACACCTCAGTACTCTAGATTCAGAGTACAAGGCTATTTTCCCAGAGAAGTAATGGGAATATCTGCAGAACAAGAAATCGATTTCAAGAAGTTAAATTTGCCATGAAGTATATAGAAGATTAATCTAATCTATGATCTAAAAATGGCAGGATATTTTTCCTACTAGAAAAGTAGCCAACATGTTGTCCTGATCACTGACGAGGTATTCTGAAGATCAGCAGGGACTTGTAAAAATTCAGATTCCCTCTTAAGGCAGGCTGCTTGCAGGAGAGATTACAAGTATCCTGACAATAACATATTCACAAAATGCATTTAGTTCTGTATTGCAATTCCTGTTTTCTACCTGGTCGCTCTATTAGGCTGTACAGACCATTCTATTCTGCACACCTTATGAATTGTAGCCAGCTCTTCTCCATAAGTGACACTAAACCACAGGTTTTATTTTCAGAAAATATTATAACCTTTTTTTTTTTTTTTTTTTTACCATTGACTGTCAAAGTAGCAGTTGTCTGCTGATCTCCACACACACAGGTGTAATCTCCAGTGTCGTCCACATCCAACTCATGGATAATCAGCTTTGCAACAGCACCATCTTGACTGATTTTATATTTGCTGCTTGCTTTGAGCACCTCCTGCCCTTTCTTCCACTCCACCGCAGCAGGTTTAGTCAGCTCACAGTGCAGAGCAGCTGTCCCACTTTCTACAGCTTCTAGGTCCTTCAGGTCTTTTTTGAATTCTGGAGGCAGTGCTGAAGAGTAAAAGAGTTACCATAGAAAGAGTGAATACTCCTTAAAAAGCAGCTAGATGAGGTCATGGGGGAAAGGATGCATGGTACACTACTGAGCCCTGATCCAGGTCAGTGGATCCTTGGCTTCCATGGACTCTGCATCAGGGTAAGGAAAGTGAGAAGGACCAGCACAGCTGAGGAGGACAAAACCCAACAGGGAACTCTTTTTCTGGTTCTAGCAGAAGAAGAAAGGATCAAAGGAACACAAAAGCCCAAGCACACAGAAAGGAAATGCGAACCGACCACAGCAACAGAAACTTAGGCAGGCCTAAGGTTTGGAGGACCTTAGTCCCAAGGGTTAATTTACCATGCACTGTTAAGGCAGCTGTGGTGCTCTTGTCTCCACACATACAGGTATAATCTCCAGTATCATTCAAGTCTAACTCGTGAACTACCAGCTCCACAACACAGTCTTCCTGTCTCATGCTGTACTTCTTGTCCGGTGTGAGGACTTGATGGCCCTTCTTCCACTGAACATGGGCAGATGCCTTGCTAAGTTCGCAGCGCAATGTGACTGTTCCACCTTCTACCGCTTCCTTGCTGGTCATTTCTTCTCGGAAAAATGAAGGCACAGCTGAAGGATGCAGGTAAAAAGTATTACAAACTGAGGGTATCTCCAGGGATGGGTGAGAGTAGGAAGTGACAGGGTAAAGTTGTGAAGGTTATGGAAGGGTGAGCATCAGAAACAAAGAAAGGAAAGAGAAATTAAAACATCCTAGTGAGAATATATACCCTAATCCTTTTGGGTTTATGCTGGCTTCCTAGTAGCAAAATTGCACTTTCCTCAAGAGATTTACACCTGCTTTCTACAATTTTCCATGTAAGAAGAATTAAGAACATCACCTCTGAGCTCCTTAGTTCACACATGTGTTGGTGTCTTCCACAAGCTTCAGGCCTTTGTACTCTCTTTTCCTACTTACAGAGCAGCCCTGCTGAGCACTGAGTGTTGGCTCCTTACTCATCATTATTCCTTCTTCCTTGAGATACCCTTGAAGAGATGCAACCAGGGCTCACAGATTCTTCTTGACTCCAAAGAAAATCTCCAGATGCTGATTCCCAGCCTGTCTTCTTGTCTCAGAACATATTTTCCCCACATAGCATAATTTAATACCCATTGCAAGTTGTGTCTTTGAAATCAATTTGATGACCTTAACGTATGTGCCTCTATTAACTAGGTGCCATAATGAGATATTCCACCTGTTTAACAAGGTTGCATATCTCAGATCTCAAACTTAATGTCTCACTCCATAGTAGTGCAGCTAAGTCAAAATATCCAGGCTAGAAACCAGGTCTAGACTCCTTGGTTTGGCACATTTCCCATCTCCAGTTAAGCTGAAACACCAGTTTTGTTTGCACAGCAACTGGTTCTTGCAACAAAATAAGACCAGAAGGAGGTCACAGAAAAAAAATTATTCTTTCCTGCTTAGAAAATTCAGTCTCCCAATGCAGATCTATCATTGCACATTAAGACAGAGATTATGGGCACAAAACCCAATATAAACATGACTCAGTACAAAAGAAATTATAACTAACACAGCCTTATTCTGGATACTGCTTTTTATACACTATACTACGTTAAAATGGTAGGTATTGAGAATGCCAGAAAGGAATGGCAAAGAATAAACAGATTTGTGTTTTAGAGAATAAATGCAGGAAAGGAAAGACAAAAGAATAGTGGGCTTATATGCTAGGAAAGGAATGTCAGAAGGGAAAGATGAAAGGATAAGCAGGTTTGTGTTTAAGGAAAGGAAAAGACAAAAGGATGGCACAGAAAAACACAGAATGGAATTCTCCAATACACAGTCTGCAGGTCATCAAAGGCAGGGAACACCTTCAAATGAATGGAACTTCAGTTAATAAGGTTGAACAAACCAACATGGAAAACTGAACACCCTAGAGTAGAGGACAGACATTTCCAGTTAGGAAAAAGAGGTGAAGGTAGTTTTTACCCTGTACTGTTAAGACAGCTGTAGTCTGGTGCTCTCCACACACACAGGTGTAGTCTCCTGCATCCTCCTCAGCTATTTCATGAATCACCAGCTCTGCCTTGGTCCCTTCCTGCCTCATTTTGTATTTCTCACTCGCTTTGAGGATCCTCTGGTCCTTACGCCACTCCACCGGCGCAGCCTTGGTGAGCTCACAGTGCAGGGCGACTTCTCCACCTTCTTCTGCTTCCTCGTTCCTTAGCTCTTCCTTAAAGAGCAGTGGCAGAGCTGAAGGATGCAACAGGGACAAATGGTGATCAGAAAACCAGAATTAAAATCCTAATTTCTTTTTCATGCTTGGGATTATTTCCTTGATGTTTCCCTTTTTCAAGCCTATTATAAACAAGCTTAGCCTTTGCCAAGTTCAGAAACTCTGAAAGCGTTTGCTTCAAGTGTGATGTGGTTTCACTTACCGTAAGAGATCAGTTCCCTGGGTGTCTGTTGATTTTCATTGTGAAAGAACAATACAGAAAGATCCAGATCTTGAGTCAACAGCACTCACAAAGAACACTGCTGGATACAGTACTATTTTACTTACTATTTTACAGGTATGATTTCTTGGAGGCTGGTGGTGTTATTTTCTGTTTTGTTTTTACTAAAAGCTTATAGCCCCACCTACATGAAATCAGCCAGACTTCAAAATAAAACTACTTCTAGTGTTAAATTGAAGTTTGAAGGGTCATTATTACATGTAATAAGAATTTCAAGTTCTCACTATTTCCTGCTGTTGAAATCAAAACCCAAAGACAGAACAACCCAGAGGGAATAGCCTTCAGGAAAGCTAACTATTGACATTTACCCACAAATGTGTCTTGTGCACAACTACTGTAAGCGGGTATGGAATACAAATAGCACTTTCCAAATGCATCAGAAAAAGTCCATGTCTCAGGAAAGCCCAGGGGAGGGTCAGAAGTTTTTTGAAAAAGCTGGAGGGGACAGAACTGGGCCTCTGGCCACGGAAGTTCCTCAGAGCCAAGGACAGTTACTCCATTAAAACGGGTACTCATTGATGAGAGGAGAGCCCAATACCAGGTGATGAGATCATTAATGTAACACAAGGATTTATTTATGGATTGGTTTATTGGGAGCTAGCAGGATAAAGAAGAGTATAACTTCTGATAACCTGTGTTGGATTTTTTTAAATCCCTGTCAAGGTAGTCCTGATCCCCACATAGAGGTGTAGACCCCTGCATCCTTCAAACATAGGTTAGGGGTAAGAAGCTCTGAAATGGTAACTCTTATTTCATTCTGTATGTCTGACTTGCTTAACAAATCTGGTACCCCCAGGGGCAGCTCTGGCCAGGTCACCCAGCACAGCACCATCTCCTCCTCCTTCTGCTGCCTCAACCCTCACTTCTCCTTTGAGCAGTGCTTGGAGAGCGCAGGGCCTGACAGACCATACATCTATGTTTTGGAGAAAACTGTGGTTGGCTGAAGTGAACTATGGGGATGGGGGGGTGGGGAAGAGCTGGAAAATGTAAAATGTCCAAGAAAAGGGGACTTGGACAGAAAGAAACATCTTGTTTTCACCTTTTAAAGGGGAACAGATTAATAATTACCCAAAAATTTGCCCTGAGCTGTTACTTCTCAGTAAGAAGTGAAATATACATAGAATGAAGGAAGAGAAAGGGATAAAAAAAAAAAAAAAGACAAGTTACTGACACAGGACAGAAAAAGCTGGATTTCAGAGTGATGTCTATCTACAGAGCTATTTATCAATGTTAATAAGGTCTTTTTACCATGAACTGTCAAGGTTGCTGTTGTCTTCTGGTCACCACACACACAGGTGTAATCTCCAGCATCTTTTACTTCTAGTTCATGAATGAACAGTTCTGCAGTGGTGCCAGGCTGTCTCATTTGATATTTGTCACTTGCTTTGAGCACTTTGGACCCTATTTTCCACTGCACTGGAGCTGCTTTGGTTAATTCACAACGCAGAGAGACTGATGCTCCTTCTTGGACTTCTTCATTCTTCAGTTCTTCCTTGAAAAGCACCGGCAGGGCTGGGAATGGAAAGTCAATAGATAGTGTATTTAAACTAAGACCTCTGCATTTGTGATCAGCATCATGAATTCTCAACTGAAGTTCAAATCTGGCCAAGTCAGGGTCTTTGGCCATTGAGGTTGAGGTTATCACAATGATAATCTGGAAAACTAAATCCAGCAGTAAGAAAAGAAGTGCTGAGCCGACAGGTCAAAGTACTATAGGCTGGATGGATTCAAGATGCAATTTAAAGAATTTGTCACAGGGCCACCCTCCATGGAGGCAGGACATCTCAGATGGTCTAACAGGAGCCTTTCCTAGGCACTGTTCCCTTAAACCTACAACATAGCAGCTTGTCTGCATGGAGAAATAGTCATGTCCTCAGCTCCCTTTTCAGGAATATCAGACCAAAATTAAGTGTCAGAACAAGTTCTCCTTTCCTGAACACAGATTAATCCCTAGGAAAAAGCTGACAGGTGAACACTTCTTTCAGCAACCGGATGTTTCAGAGAAACAAAACATGAACCGTCATCTGCAAGATGAATTTACCATTCACTGTTAGAGAAGCCGTGGTGTGTTGGTCTCCACACACACAGGTGTAATCTCCCGCATCCTGCAGCTCTAGATCACAAATTTCCAGCTCAGCAAGGGCATGATCTTGCCGCATGATGTATTTTTCACTTGCCCTGAGTATTTTGTTTCCTTTCTTCCATGACACAGCTGCAGCCTTGGTCAGCTCACAGCGCAGAGTGGCTGTTTGGCTTTCCATGGCTTGCAGGTCCTTCAGTTCTTCTTTGAAAAGTGCAGGCAGGGCTGAAGGTCACAAAATGGACAGAGGACATTAAAAATGACATGTGGCACACAGGTGATGGGGGGTGGTAGTGGTACAGAAACAGATAACATTTTAGGGTGGAAAGAGTTTCCTTTCCTCATGACTCTGGGACATTAGACAAACCAATAGAGAGGAACAGAAGAGCAGCCTGGATGCAACCAGATCTTAGAGACAGCTTACAAATTTAAAGAAACAAATTCAGCCACAGGTGAACACACATCAAATAGCAAGGAGCTGGCAGAGAAATACACAATAATACGGACAGAGATAGATATAAAGATATATATATATGTTTTTTTACCATGCACTTTCAAGGCAGCTGTTGTCTCCTGTTCTCCACACACACAAGTGTATTCTCCAGCATCTTTCAATTCTACGTCATGGATAAGCAGCTTCATCACTGTGCCCTCCTGTCTCATTTTGTATTTGTCGCTGACTTTAAGCAAACTGCTTCCCTTTCTCCACTGTACTTGAGCAACCTTGGTCAACTCACAGCGCAGAGTGGCTGCTTGACCTTCTGTTACCTCCTCGTCCTTCAGGCTTTCCTTGATGCGTGCAGGCAGTGCTGAGGATGCAACGGACAGACGGTTAAAATGGAGCAGCAAACACAGCCTCCTGGTGAAGGGCAGGGGTGGGGGAAGGAGAGCTGAGGGCAGCAGTGGGGAGCTGTCTTTTCTTTCAGGCTTGGTTTCACATTTATTTAGGAATCAAGTCCTAAAACTACCTTGTGTACAGAATTGGGGTGAAAGTTTTTTAAAAATCACAAAATGCAAATTAATTCTTATGACTGTGACATGTGAAGTCAGACTCAGAGGAACTATGCAGAGATAACAATGAACATAGAGAAAAAATTAATTCAAACCAGAAGCTTGATAATGAGGACATCTAGGTGAAATTGGTTATTACCATGTACTGCCAAGGAAGCTGTGGACTGCTTATCCCCACACACACAGGTATAATCACCAGCATCAGTCTCATCTAGATTATGGATCACCAGTTCTGCAGTAACATCCTTCTGCCTCATTTTGTATTTCTCACTAGGTTTGAGTACTGTGTGTCCCTTTTTCCACTCCACTGAAGCGGTCTTGGTCAGCTCACAGCGCAGAGTGACTACTTCGCCCTCCATGGCTTCCTCATTTCTTAACTCTTCTTTGAAGAGAGCAGGAAGGGCTGAGAAACAGAGGAGCAAACATTTTCATGATAAGCAGTTCTTGGCCACCAAACAAATGAACCTGGTGTTTACCAATATCTATCTGTGCCTAGTTATTGACATAAGAATCATCTCACAGAAGGAAGATACTAATTTGTATCATAGACACAAAAGGGTCTTATACAGTGGGTAAATTTGCTGGTTGGTTTAGAGATATATGGAGAATAAACAGCAGGAATGGGAAAACTTCATGTTTGGTCAAAACTGTAAGTTTCTCAGTATAATTCAGCCCAGGGAATTGATATAATAGGTTAAACCATGATCAGGGAAAAAAGCTAAAGAAAAAAAAAGAAAAGGTTTTAGCTTATGTGTTAAGGATGCCTACAGACCTAGCCTGAGAGTTGGAATGAGGCTGAAGACCAGAAGCAGAGAGATCTCTTGAAAGCGCTTGGGTAACGATACAAAGGAAAAAGGAGGACAATGTCTCCATTGTGGAAATCTGCTATAAGACCTTCACACTAGGAAGTTCAGGTGCATCTCTACACCCAATTGCTTTTGGAACAACTAATAGAATCATTCAGAGCGTAAGACTGGATGTTAAGGTGGTAATATGTATTGTGGGAGCAGTAGGATGGGACAATGTCTACTAAGTCTTTGGAATGGGGTGGGAAGCACTTTTGGATATAGAATAGACATGAAAGAACAGGAGAGGAGGATCTCCAACTCCTGACTCTGACCAGCAAGAAATAAATATTTGAGAATACGGATGCAGAGGATAATTGGGCAGACACGGATCATGAAGCCAGAGAACTCATGGATTTTAGGAAAAATAATGATGGAGAAAAGCAAAAGGAAATTCTGTGGGCAACAAGAAAGCAAGCTTCAATAATTCAAGAATTGTTACTTATGATCAAGCAGAAGCAAACTTAAAGGACAAGGTAGTTTAAGAGAGTGGAAAGCTTATTGAAGAAAAAACATGAAGGGCATAATTACCCAGACTACCCCACTCCAAGGGCCATCAAGAATAACCTACCTAAATAATGAATTCTTCAGTGTCCTCAAACTCAAGAGACCTATAAAATATGGGAGTTTAGATGGGTGCAAAAGAAATACTACAGAATGTAGAAGTGAAACCAGAAAGGACCCAGCATGTCTCAAGAAGGTCAAGGTCAGTTCCCCATTCCTGGACTTTGTCACCTCGTGGACAAAGAGACCAACATGAAAGAGGGGCTGAAAGGTAATCTGCAAAGTGATGCTGATATCAAATATCTCCAGACACAGCTGAATGCTGTATGCAGTTGTATCCAGCAAGTGGGCGGTGAGGTCACTACTCCAAGAGCTTTCCATGTCCTCCACTCAGTTCAACTTGTGGCTTTTGGCTGTATCAGAGTATTAGCATGCAAATCCCAGGAAACCTGGCCAGCCTGAACTAGAAAGAAGAAGAAATAAATAAATGATATTCTGTAGGTAGATTAGAAGAAAAACAACAAGGGAACAGTTGGTCTATGAACTTTCAGGAATGTATGTTGATGGTAGGTAAGATGAGGAAAGCTGTAGTATTTAATTCCTTTTTCTTGTTTAATATTAAAAGTTAATGTTAGCTAAGAAAGTAATAGGAATTCTGGCTAGGATAAGGGAAAAAAAAAAAACAAAACGGAGCAGAGAACATTTAAATAAACTGAATATTCTCAAAGCACCTTGGTGTGGTGACATTTGTCCTGGAATACTTAAGGTAGAGGCTTAATTAGACATTAACAATTACACTGGAGAAATCAAAGAGAACGTTCCACAAGTACAGAAAAAATGGAAACTCAGAGGTGGAAAATCTCACAGATTTAAATGCACACATTTAGTTCTCCCCATGTAAACAAGGAGCCTAAGCTCCCAGGACAGTCAAGAAAGATCCAGACAAAGTCAACGAAGCCAATGGAGCTACCTGTTGACCAAATGTAAATGTCTGCTATACGGTGAACTGGATGTCTCCCTGGCTTCCATTGACTGTGCTGATTATATCTCCATTGACAGCAATAGGAATTTAGGCACACTCACCACTCTTGATCTACAAGCTGAATCCCACCCACAGCGCTTGTGTCTTGAAAAAAAGGGGGTGGAAGAGGGATGCAAAGAGAGAATCCAAGGAACTATGGTCATATCAGCTTAACTTTAATTATTTGAAAAACATTGTAGCAATACACTACAAGAGCACCTCTTGTTGTGAAGGAGTGGACCAGTGTAATATTTGTTGACATAGGTTAATGAACTTCAGTGAGAGACACACGCAGTATATGCTGTACACCTTGATTTTAGTAAAGCTCTTACTTTTAACTACACTAGGCACAGAAGCACCTCCAGTTTGAAAACCACAGTCAACTGTGATTTACACTCACAATGAAAGAATGAGTTGAGCAGAGTTCATCAGTGCTCTGGAGTCCAGTATTATTCAGCATTTTCTTTAGTGGCTTGGACTATGAAATGCAGAGTAGTCATTAACTTTGCAGATGATCTCAAGATGGGAAAGGAGAGAAGCTGAAAGCACTTTGTTAAACAGGATTAGGATATAGAAGATCTTTGATGAAGCAGTGGTGAAAAAAATAGGCTGTAATTCAGCAAGAGCAGGTGCAAATTATTATATTTAGGAACAATCAACAACCGAATACAAGATGGGGAACAGCAGGCAGCAGATCTGCAGAGACAGATTTGGTGTTACAAGGGATCATGGAGCAAATGCAAGTCAAAAAATTGCAATTCTGATGTGAATAAAGCAAATATCGTAATAGGGATATATAAAATGGAGCATCATATGCAAGACACATGAAGTCCTTCCATCCTACTCCAGTCTGGAAAAGCCTCAGATGGAGCTCTGTGGTCTTCTTTTGGCCACCACATTTATAGAAAGATGTGGATTAACTGAAGACGGTCCAGAAAGCAACAAAGATGAGCTGAAGTCTAGAAAACATGACCTATGAAGAGAGAGTGAAATGATTGAAGGTGCTTAGACCAGAAGACAGAAAGGAGACATCATAAAAGTTTTCACAATTTTCACAGAGAGGAAAATAGCAAATATTTCTCCATTTCTGCAGGATATGGGACAAGAAGTAATGACTTAAGCCAGCTCAAGAAAGACATTTGTTGAAATTAGGAAGAGCTTTCTGGCAGTACTGATGGCTAGACAGTGGAATGAGTGTCCAGGGAACTTCAAATTCTTAAGCACTGTAGTTAGGATAGGTAAGCGTGATGGTTACTTAGGGCTCAAGGATGGACTAGATGACCTGTAGAGGTCCTTTCCAATACTATTGTTCCATGGTTAAATTGGAAGTTCAAGACTGAAGCCATCCTTTTTTTATTGGTAAATATCGAGATGAAAAAGTCTGGGCAGTAAAAAGAAATCAATTCGTTGACCTACTGAATTTCCAGGTGAGCAAGATGGCTGAAACTACTTCCTACTGTCCTATGTTAATAGTGGAAATAAAGTTTCCCTCTCTTCCAAGGAAAGTTTGCAGATTAATTTAACTGAGGACTGTGAAGTACTCTTACGCTACAATGCTGAGTATTCTGCAATACCAGAATACAAATCTACGTGATCCTTGGTCAGAGTTATATAAAGAAGTTGCATTGAAACAAGTTTTATTTGCATTATTTAAAATTATCTGGTAAATGCTAATGTAACTTGAAATCCAAGATCACTCTTTTTAGGAAATATGAATGTGTTCCTGCTGCTCCATCTCTCCAGGCTCAAGTCCAAAGTAAGTAAAACAGAACAAAAAATGTAAGCACATGGAATCCTTCAGCCTTCAGTGTGGTGCAAAGCAGTATAGATGTGCACCAACAAGAGCAAGGAGAAGAACACAGCGAAAATGTTAGTATAATCAATGGAATTACAATTCTAGTTAGAATTAGATAAAAATCACAATAAACCCAAGAAAATCCGTTACCGACAGAATTAATGATGGCAAAATTAGAGAAAGAACTCATTTCATGTCAGTACTGAGGCTTCCATAGGAAACAGGAGAAACATCGCACAAAAATTTTCTCATTTCTGTTTTCTTTACCGTGCACTGTCAGTGCTGCAGTGGTCTTCTCCTCTCCACACACACAGGTATACTCCCCAGCATCCTTGACTTCTAAAGCATGAATCAGCAGTTGTGCTGTAGTACCTTCCTGCCTCATAGTATATTTTTCACTCGATTTGAGCACTTTGTGTTTCTTTTTCCACTCCACAGAGGCAGCCCTAGATAGCTCACATTGTAGCGTGGCCATTCCACCTTCTGTGGCTTCTTCATTCTTCATCTCTTTCTTGAAGTGTGCAGGCAAGGCTGAGGAGTTCAAAACGAGCAGAATGTATGACCACGACAGCTATTCAAGGAACAATTTATCTGTGGTCTGTCAACCACATGTGACAAGCAAAGCCCTCCCTGATCAAGTAGGATTGATAACCACTCAGAGAACCATAAAACAAAGGCTTCGGAAAGCTGGAAAACACCTTATCCATAAGTCAGAGCTTTTTTTATGGTATAATCTACGGCACGAAATGGACAACCACACCGGTCTCAACTTCTTCAGATTCTGCAAGACTGAGCCCTACTGTACTTTGGGTATTTCCTACCACAATGGAAAATAAAGCCTAACTAGAGTGTCTAAGTTCTATCACAATGCAAATCCTTACTGAAAAAGTTCATAAATGAAACTATATCTGAGGCATCAGTCTCAATCTTCCATGAGATTTCTCCTTAGATAGTGGTCTAACAGAACTTGACCATTAAATTATTCTGAAACACTGAGAACTGCATCAAAAATATCTCATCACCAAATTGTAATATTCTCAACTTTAGGATTCTAACATCTTTACAACCAACATCACAATAATATGATTTTCCTTTTTAAGAACCACTACTGAACATGAGCATCAAAGAGTTAGTACCAAGATGCATATCTGAAATTTCTGCAATGAACAACTGATCTGTGCCTGATACTGACCAGTGCATTCAGGCATTTATGCCCGTGTCCAATCATATGTTGCTAAATTCATCAGAAATGGGGCTGCAATTTCAACGTTCATACTACTATGCTCTTTAAAAAAACCCAGCTGGTTGAAAATAAGCCATTTAATTTGTTATATAATTCTTTAAAATTTTTTTAATTTTTTTTTACCATTCACTTTTAGCGCAGCGGTGGTTTCCTGATCTCCATAACAGCATGTGTAATCTCCAGCATCTGCGAGATCTAAATCACGGATCACCAGCTCAGCAATTGTGCCCTCGCATCTCATGGTGAACTTGTCATTCGTCTCCAGGGCTCTGCCTCCTCTCCTCCATTCCACGGCTGCTGCGGGCTTGTTCAGTTCACAGCAGAAAGTGGCTGTGCCATTTTCTGTGGCTTCCACGTTCTTCAACTCTTTTTTAAAATGCGGAGGAAGGGCTGAAGATCACAGGTGAAGAGAGAGCACTTTAAAACTGAGGAAGTACTGTGTCTTGACTGCTCCACCGGATTAAAACCCTCTAATCTCTAAAATCTTTAGAATATACAGTACCTGAGAGGCAAACAATGATTCCAGGGGCATCCCTGCCTTATGCTTTGCAACACACCACATTCAGCGTGTCATAACTGATTTGTAAATCAGTGTTGTAAAACTATAATTTCAGCACTGGAAAGTATGCTTTAAAAGAGTCTTAAGATATAAATAACAGAAAGATGACCCCAAGCTTTCAAGGAAATAAGCACAGCTCTCTCAAGATCAGATGAATACTTAAAATTAACAATACGTTTTTCTTAAATTTCCAGGCTGCAATGTGTCTTTCTCACCTGCCTTTCTCATTTATTATCATAATGGAACACCTTCTATTCCATTCAAGAAAAACAAGTGAAATCTCAGTGATATGCCTGGAGAAATTAGTTAATGGAAATTCTGAAAGTGCTATTTATGACTTTACCAAGGTCTTCGTTATCTGCTTCCAGATTCCATTAACATGAAAGAACAGGGACAGCAAAGACTCTATGGTGCTATTTCTCAGTCCTAAGAGAAGGACTTTCAATAAAAGATATTCCCAGTGGTTGACACAGCTGTCATAAAAATTTAAAATAATAGATGGGATCAAGACCAGTTTGCAATCCTGCATGAGATCACAGGTGACAAAGCAGAAAATCCCTATTAAACTTATGCATTTTACCATGCACTGTCAGGGATGCTGTAGTCGTCTTGTCTCCACACACGCACGTGTAATCTCCTGCATCTTGTTCCTCCAGGCTATGGATTGTCAGCTCAGCAACGGCATCCTTCAGTCTCATTTTGTACTTGTCACTAGGCTTGAGCACCTTTTGCCCTTTCCTCCACTCCACCAGAGTGGGTTTAGTTAGCTCACACTGCAGAACAGCCGTCCCGTTTTCTGCGGCTTCCATATTGACAAGTTCCTTTTTGAACAGTGCAGGCAAAGCTATGGGATGTAATATAGAGTATATCAAAACCATTAACCAGACCTTGAGGAACTTAGGACTAGGTCCTGAGACCAGTCCTTCACTATTACAGGAAAACAAATCATATAGTCATGAAAACTGCACCTGTTAGAAACCTACTGCAGGATCTCACAGGGATGATTGCCACCCTGACCTGCTTCTAGCGTTGACTTACGCAGCGCATGCATCATCTCCCAGCTGATTCCAGTAGTCTCCTCTACCTATTTCAATCTGAAATCATCTATCTTGAACATTAATGACCTGACCTCTGATTGAAAGTCGTTGCCCTGGGTGATGGCACTGCTAGCTGGTGATCTCTACCTTTCCTGACACCATAATTTGTCTTTCTGGTTCAGAAAAATATTCGTAATATAGCTTCATGTGCACCTCTAGGCCATAATTTCCAAGGACAGAATGGCTCTAATAGCAGGAATACAGGCTTTTTTTAGCCACATTCAGCAAGTTGCCTTGAGGTGTGCCACCAAAGTAAAAAGGAAGTGACTTGCACATGGAAGAAAGAGCCAGCTCAGAGGAGGGGAGGAACAGAAGTACCTCCAGCCAGGAGAAAGAAGAGGAAGTAAAAGCATCCAGAAAATCTGAGAGAAGAGAGTTTTGCCTCTGCAGTTTTGGCCCAGTCCTTAGAATCCTATTATCCTTAAGATGTATCTCAAATAAAAACTATTCTTTAATCTACTGGAACTATACATGAATTGCCTCTCCTGGAGGGGCAACCAAAGCTTGTTGCTATTCACCATGGCAGAGACAGGAACAAAATCTGCCTTGCTAGTCTCTAAATCAGGACCTGCAAAATAACAGGTTTGGGGTGCAGTTTTTTTGGAAAGTACTCTTTCCTCAGCAAAATATATCTCAGTCTATCAAAGGAGGAAGACAGTCATTCATTCCTGAATGGGAAAACCTTTCACTAACTGAGCTCAGCATTTTTAAAGAATGGTCCTTCAAATTAAGCACCGAAATCCACTGACATCAGTGAGACGAGGCCAAATCTGAGAATAATCTCACTGCTGGAGGTCTGCTCACTCTTGGCCTTACATACAGGTGCCGGTTTTCAGTTTTAAAAAGTAAAGACTAAGACAGGAAATTCTCACAACTCTTCTTTACTTTGCTATAAGGCCACCAGTTTCAAACTGACAGTGGGAGATGGGATGAAACACAGCCAGCAAACCAAGAAAATACTGCAGAATCAAAACATCAAAGCAAGTGGGAAAGAAACCTCTGAGAGAACAGGGATCTCCCTGAGCTACTGCTATCGTAACGGAGAATGGCTTTTTTACCATGGACTGTCAAGACAGCTGAGGTCTTCTGATCTCCACACACACAGGTATATTCTCCTGTATCTTCTACCTCCAGATCTCGGATCAACAGTTCTGCAGCGGTATCTTCTTGTCTCATCCTATACTTATCACTCGGTTTGAGCATCTTGTCCCCTTTTTTCCACTCCACTGGGACACCGACCTTGCTCAGCTCGCAGTGCAGAGTGGCTGTTGCACCATCTGTGGCTTCTCTGTTCTTCAATCCTTCTTTGAAAAATGCAGGCAAAGCTGAAGGACAGCAATATGAGCAGTGAGATGTAATGCTCCGAAGAGTTAAAATTAAACATCGACGTTTAATTTTCCTTTTCCCTCTTATCTTGAACTGATTTATCATACAAGAACACAGATTGTCAATAGTCTCCATGAATCGTATGAGGAAAGAAATGTCATCACCAGGAAAGGATTCAATGCTTGGAGTAACCCGTAGAGATATTTTACATGTACTCACAGTCACAAATCAATACAGACAGAAGCAGAAAAGCCAATTTTTCTGTAAAATTTCAAACAAAAAAGAATAACTACTAGTTTGAAATTTCTGAAAAAAAATTGATTTTCTTATATGATTTTTTGAACCATAATGGAAGGATTTTTGCTATATTTTCACATACTTAAGCAAATGAAAATACATTGTCCATTAAAGAAATGAAACACTGGAGTTTCATCCTAAATGTCAGTTTGAAATGAAATTGTTCATTTCAATACATGGTGGGAAAACAAGCATTTTCACCTGAACTGACATATCCTTTCAAATATGCCAGTTGCAGTAAAAATCAAAGTTCTCCCTGGGAACAGTCATCCCTTAGAAGGTTTGGGCTTGCTTTACAAGGGAGAGTAACTGAACACAATGACAACTGGCCTCATCTCATTGTCCCATGGAGTATGGGGATAAGATTCCAGGGAATAACCTAACCTTCGGGATTTTTATGAAACCTTAAAATCATAGTCCCTTCGAGGAAAGCCAAAGTCTAATAAAGGAACTTTCAAGGGGAAAAGCAAAACGATGGACCCTAATTAAAACAGTAGCAGCAATCCGTGTTGCCTATATGTTTCTCTGAGCTTGCGCACCTATACCCGTCTTGTGCCACGTGCCCCAGCCACGCTGATGCCAACGAGAGCACTTCGTTGGCATCAGTGAGCTGTAGGTAAGGGTCTGGCAGAAGGAAGGAGATGGTAGGGTAACCAGGTGTCTGTCCAAGTGAACAGAGAAAACAGGATGGTTACTTTTAGTGTGTGTGTCTTGTTTTGGTTGTTTACCATGTACTGTTAAAACTGCCATAGTCTGCTGGTCTCCGCATACACAGGAATAATTTCCAGCATCCGTCATGTCTAGATTTTGGATTGTAAGCTCAGCAACGACACCTTCTCGCTTCATTTTATACTTGTCACTTGATTTGAGGGTCTTGAATCCCTTCTTCCACTCCACGTTAGCAGCAGCCTTGTTCAGCTCACAGTGCAGAGACACACTTTTACCTTCTGTGGCTTCTTCATCTGTCAGTTCTTTGGTGAAAAGAACAGGCAGGACTGCAGAGTAAATGCAATACGGACATGGCATCAAAGCTGAGAAAGCCTGACCCATGATCTACTTGTTTTCTTATCTCCCTGAACCTGCATGTCACTGAAGCCACAAGACCTTCCTCACACTCCAGGATTTTCTTCCTATCTCTAACATTTCAAAAGAGATTTAAGACTGATTTTTAATTTTTTGTCCTCACACTTTAAAACTTGCTTTAAAACCAAATCTGTCTGCAAACTTAGTTGACAAGTCATCTATCCTTTACTTTATACGCCATAAAATCAAAAGGGGTAAAATTAGAGGCTGTATTTCAATATGAGACCCAAAGCATTTTGTTTCCTTTGAGATAAACAGCAGTTTTGCAGAAATGCCTGATTCATGGCACTGTCTGTATTTTTATAAATAGAGCCCCTTAAAACAGAGCAGTTACAAACATGCTGTCAGCTTTCTGCAGAGATAAAGTGTATGCTTTGGAAGAGTTAAGCCAAAATTGTTTCAAAAGGGCTGGGAATAGCAGGAGCATAAAAAGGCTATTTTTCATTAAGATAGTCCTTGTGTAGCATGACACATTGATGAAAACTTGATCCTCTTAGGAGCAACAAGTGCAACACTCTTAAGTTACAAAAAGTAAGTATTATTCCTACTTTTTGGTCAATCTCTATTAGAAAACTTTTAAACAAGCAGTTATACTGGACTAGGGAGGTGGTGTTGAGTTGGGGACCTGTACTCTACTTGTCATTTGAACATGGCACCTAGGAAGACAAATAGTACATCAAGAGGGCATCAAGTGAGAGAGAGAAGCAAAATAGGATAGAAAAATCAGTCAGCAAGGTGGGGGGGAAGGAGGGGAAAAGGAGGATGGAAACTATACATGGACCAGATGAAACAGGAGAAAAAGAGAAAGCAATCTTGGAATTATACGGGTTTACTTGGGGCACATGCTGAGAATTCCTTTTTACCATTTACTGTCAAAGCAGCCGTAGTCTGTTGATCTCCACACACACAGCTGTAATCACCAGCATCTGCCAAATCCAAATCACGGATAATCAGCTCCGCAAAGGGACCTTCCTGCTCTATTTTGTATTTTTCACTTGGCTTCAGGACCATATTCCCCTTTCTCCACTCGACCGGGGCCGATTTGCTCAGTTTACAGTGCAAAGTGATTGCCTCCCCCTCTGTAGCTTCCTTGTTCAACATTTCTTCTTGGAAGAGGATAGGCAGGGCTGAAGGATACAATACCAACAGAGAAGGAATCAGCACTAGATGGAAATGAACTGGGCTCTGCTGTGAGTTACTGGGCTGCAGTGCATACATTTAACCAAAAATGCACTACTGCTAGGTGGATACAGTTGAAAGAGGGGTAAAATCTCCTAGAGTAGAGAGAAATAAATTAGAGAAAACAATACACAACATAGCTGTGCTGTTTCAAAGAGGAAAAAAAAATACAGAAGGGAATATTCTCTAATAGGGTGACTATTTGGCACCACAGAGCCAAGAACTTGAAACCTCTAAGAAATCACTGACCAAGCTTTGGATGACCAGCAAATACTTTTAAATATGCTAAATTTGAGGCTTAATGAGAAACACAGTTAAAACAGTTACCATTCACTCTCAAAGCAGCTGTTGTCTTCTGATCTCCACACACGCAGGTATAGTTCCCAGCATCCGCCAAGTCTAGGTCTTGGACCACCAGCTCAGCAAAACGCCCTTCCCGTCTCATTTTGTATTTGCCATTTGGCATCAGGACCTTCCCGTCCTTCCTCCACTCGACCGAGTCCACCGCCTGGCTCAGCTCACACTGCAGCGTAGCCGTCCCACTCTCGGTGCCTTCTTCATTCTTCAGCTCTTTTTTGAAACGGACTGGCAGGGCTGAGAGATGCAGAATGAAAAGGGATTGCAACCCAAGACCCTGCCCAGATATCTGGTCAGGGACTGAATCGTGATTTAGCGTATGACTACCTAAGCCTTATTCCAACACCCTTATCCTTAAGCACATCCTGCCTTTTTTTGTGGCTGGTAAAAAAGAATAATCTCTAGTAAATTGTTCTGTGAGAATCAAAGTATGCATGATCTTGATTGGGATCATGCATACAAATGACAAACTCATCCTCATCATTAAAAGTGATGAACCCTCCTTAACAGAAAATCCCAAGGAATCTTCTGTTTCCATACTAATTCAGGAAAACATACATGCAGATCAGCACTCTTCACTTCAGGAGAGGAGAGAAGACAACACAACACACACAACATTGAACATAATGAAAGCTGATTGTGGATGGAGATTGGGGAAAGGAGTGACATGGCAACATGAAAAAGTGGGAGGATGAAAAAAGTAGAAGCAGGACGTAAAGGTAGGTGTTGTACAGAGAAGAAGAGGGAAGAGATGGACAGAAACGTTCCAGAGTTTCACAGGTTATTTCTGAGGTTTTACCATTCACTGATAAGGCTGCTGTGGTTTTTTGGTTCCCCACTACACATGTATAGTCTCCAGCATCCTTTGGGTCCAGATCGTGGATCAGCAGCTCAGCCACCATGCCCTCCTGCCTCATCCTGTACTTGTTACTTGGCCGGAGAAGAGCATGCCCCTTCCTCCACTCCACGGGGGCCTCTCTGCTCAGCTGGCATCGCAGGGTGGCAGTCCCACCTTCCACGGCTTCCATGCTCTTCAGCTCTTCTTTGATGAGCACAGAGACGGCTGAGGAATGAAGCGTTCTCATTTTACTTTAGGAGCATCATTACCAACCGGTGACCTCATATGGGACTTAAAACCAAAACAAATTCTGTTGGGAGAGCTAATAAGCTTTGACCTACCTGCACTTCCAGGACTCTACTTGCATTTACAATAGCATACTATGAGTTTGGGAGGAAATAAAACCAAACCAGTTATTTCCCAATAATTAGAATATCAAAGTAATTACCCTTCTGCTGCCCAAAAGCTGATGGTCACAGACGCTTGAAAAACTTGCTGAGAAAGTGCAGAAGAGCATTGCATAATCTTTAACCAAATATGTAGCTGAGGCCCTTCTTACCTTCCAGCTTAGAGCTTAGACAAGTTGCCTCTGTCCAGAGCAGAAAGCAGAACACTTATTTCAGAGGCAAGGAAAGATGTCTTGTTATCAGGTATATTTGATTGCTATGTTTTAGCATGAAGTTATTGTCCTGGAAAACAGAGAACATAATGGGCCCAGCCAGAGCTGCCTTTTGTTTTTACTGATCCCTTTTTTTCCAGAATGCTCACTATAAATGTGCAGGAGCTAGCAGGACCACGGCAAGAATAACAACAAACGGTCACAAGCAGGCATCTTATTCCTACCATGGATTTTGACTTGGGCTGTGGTCTGCTGGTCTCCAGTGTCACAGATGTATCTTCCCGCATCTTCTGGCTCTGCATTATGAATCACCAGCTCTGCCACTGTCCCCTTCTGCTTCATTTCATATTTGGCACTTGCCTGCAGCGTGGCTTCTCCCTTCTTCCACACCACGGTGGCATCAGCTTTTGTGAGTTCGCAGCGCAAGGAGACAGATTTCCCCTCTTCCATTTCTGTGTTCTCCAGGGCTTGTTTAAAAAGGACAGGCACAGCTAGAACACAGAACCGTGGATTAGGACGTACCCTCCTGACCCGATGTACAAGTGCCCCATGATAGCTGTCACCTCTTAAAACCAGTCCTTTTCCAAATGAGCAGAGGAGCCCTAGACCCTCCCTTGGATGTGTGGCATCAAAGTGATTCTGCTTGGAAGCGGGAAGAAATCTCTCCCCCCAGATGTTATCATCTCACTGCAGATTCCTAGGAGTATGAGGGAAGTTTCCCTCATATTTAATCAGAACCCTTTCAAAGTCCTCTGGGCATCCTCCTCTAACGAATTCCCTGCTGCTGCAGGGCTCTGGGACAGTATTCATGCCCTGTATCTCTCCCGCTTTCTGCTCCAGCGTGTACTGCTTTTGCTATACTACTAACGCTATTGTATTTGTTTAAGGGCATTGGGGAGGGCAGATGGCATCTGAGAGCCTTTAAAAAGGATGTTTTGGGGAATCTGGGGGTCTAAACAATCGGTTGGCTACCTGCAATTTGCCAGGGATGGGACTTAGGTTTTCAACTTCTTGTGCTCCAATGCTCCTGGTCTCCATCTCTAACTCCAGTCTTACTAACAGCCATGTAAAATAGCTGATAGGTCAGGAACTATGGCACATAGGGTATAGAAAATGAACCCTCCTCACTTATTTATTATTTTGCTCAGTGGGAACTTATAAAGTTCTGGATGCACAAAGTGGGATTACATGAACAATATATACAGAGGTCCTTACAAGTGTGCAATATTACCTTTAAATTTTACGTATGAATTTGTAGATGGCACTACCAAAAATAAAAGTGCTATGTGATTTTATTTATAAATATAAGATCTATTAAGCAATGCATTAAGAAAGCATGGCGATGTATCTAACTCTGCCTACCGTTTACTTTCACCCGAGCAGTGGTCTTCTGTTCCCCAGTACTGCAGGTGTAGTCCCCAGCATCTATTGACGTGACATCTCGAATAATGAGCTCTGCCACAGTACCACACTGCTTAAATTCATACTTCTCACTAGCATAGAGAACAGTGTCTCCTTTCATCCATTTGACTGGCATATCAGGTTTGCTGAGCTCACAGGTCAGCTTGACTTGTTTTCCTTCTTTAGCCTCTTCGTTTTGGAGCTCTTGCTTGAAAAGAACTGGTATCTCTGGAAAAGAACATTGCAGATGTTTAAGGAAACGCACAAGATCGGAAATCACTTTTTCTTTTTTTGTTTCAGACTTTGCTATTAAGATAGAAAGCCACAGGAACAGAAAAGCACTAGCAAACACTACACAGATTCTTACAACTCACATTTGGGTGCCAGCACTCTACAGCAGCAAAAATATTTGCTATCATATGCTTTTTTTTTTTGCTTTTAATCACTATCTGTACTATTGAAGACATTGCTACTATTACTGTTGTCATTATTAACAGTAGTGGTAGATGCCGTACTGCTATTAATGACACAGTGTGTTGCAGATGGACAGTCACAGCTGGACCACTGGCACAAAAAAAACCAACGTAAAACTTTACTGAGATCAACTCGCACATAACACACAGAACACAAAGAAATGGCAATGCACTCTCTGTCACTACCAGCGGTATTTATTTCTCATTATGAAAAAACCCCACAACGTATTTTTATCAGACATGCATACAGACTTAAAAACAGCACGGAGCATACACAGAAAGGAAAGCAGCGCTGTGTGTGGGTCCCTGTGGACATTCCTACACAGGCTCTGTCACAGCCTGGGATTCAAGGCTCTAAGGTGACCTAGGATAGAGAAGGCACTAATGGGGAAAAAGACCTCAACTGAAGTCTTTTCCCTTCAGGCCATGAAAAACAAACAAACAAACAAACAAACAATTTCTTCCTGGCTTTTGCCGTCTTATAAATATGCAAGTCAGCTACTGATCCGTGATGCAGCTGTCCTGCGGCTGTTGAAAAACTACAGCCTATTCTGTTCCCCTTTTACCTCTAGTTTGGGACACTCAGTGTCACATGCCTACTGACTTCCCCCCCACCCCACCCACCCATTTTTGCATTGTGCTGCGACCCTAACAGATGAAGGAATGCTACAAGAGTGTAATTCGTTGTAGGCATCCTTATGAGTTGACTCCTTCACATCTACTGGTGATCTGAATCCATGTGTTTAAATCCCGCATCCATCCACACCCTTCTTTGTGAAGGAAGAAATAGAGCTGTTGTTTAACAGTCACTCTGAGTGGGGGTTTTTATAACAGATAAATTTCCTCTTCATCATGAGTGAGATCCAGGTCCTACTAAAGTCAACATAGATGTTTCATTTTTGTTTAACTAGTATTGGGAAAGCATCCTAGTACTAAGATGAGTGGCATTCCTCAGGGGTTGGACCTTATTGCAGCTTTCCAGTCCTTAAAGTGGCTACAGGAAAGCTGGAGAGGGACTGTTGATAAGGGCAAGGAGTGACAGGACAAGGGGGAATGACCTGAAGGTGAAGGAGAGGACATTTAGATTAGAGATAAGGAAGAAATTCTTTACTGTGAGGGTGATGAAGCACTGGAACAGGTTGCCCAGAAATGTTGTGGCAGCCCCATCCCTGGAAGTGTTCAAGGCCAGGTTGGATGGGGCTTTGGGCAACCTGGTCTAGTGGAGGGTGTCCCTGCCTATGGCAGGGGGTTGGAACCAGGTGGGCTTTAAAGGGCCCTTCCAACCCAAATCATTCTAGGATTCTAGAATTAAAGGCATATCAAATCTGGACCATTAACCATGACCTCTCTTCTTCATTACATTATGAAGTCTTCTCTTTCCTTGCACAGCAGATCTCAGCCTTAAGTTGGCTTGTTTCTTTGTGCTGTAGATAAATACTGTGAGCATCTTGCCTTCCCTCTTCATGCTCTGACATTCAGGTTGACTATTCCAACAATCCAAATGCTTTTTGTTCACACTGACTTCTCTGATCTGGGTGCAGCTTCCAATCAGCCCCTCCAGAGCATGTTACGAAGAGCTGCATTCAGGATATCCGCTGGTCAGCCTAAACCCAGCCTGTGACATTAACAGCCTCCCAGTATCTGCTCGAACCTGCCCATGTGAACGAGCAATTTTGCTCACAGGAACCAACCTCCTCCTCAACCTCAGGCTGGAGCAGTGACTCAAGACAGGCTGGAGCAATTATAGTGTGGGTAGCAGGTGAGCCTGGTTCTGACATGGCTCAGACCCAACACTTACCTAATGTACATGTTGCTTACCAAACACGCTCGAGGAAGTATATTAAAGTCTCACGTGTCTAAGAAGAGAACTTTTGCTCCGGCTCAGACAACAACCCTTCAGATAGCACCTCCTTCCTGATCATGATCTTTGGAATAAAAACTTAGGGTGCACTACTGTCAATAAATTTGGCTGCCTAAAGCAATTACCCATACAAATGTGGGTGTATGAGCTCCCTCTTTGGAGAGAGCCATTGGTGGAGATAGCTTCAGAAGCTGATTCATCCTTTCTCTGGATTATCTCTTAGGCTGGGTGATCTCCTGCAGAGATACCCGCTGTTCTCTGCTGACCCATTGCTCTCTGCTCCAGAGAGCTTAGGCACTTCATTTTCACAGAATTAAAATCAGGTAAGATGAAGGATTTTCCCATTTCACATTCTGTCAGCTCTCTGGGCGCTGTCCCGGATTACTTGATGAGAACCTCTCCTGCACTGAGGTGCAAAGACATGAGGTTCTTTTCAGTACAGTTTCACATTTTTATCATTTCAATTTATTACTCTGGCCTCAATATTAGATGACGAGTTAGGACCCAAACCATCACTCCAAATGTTCTTACCCTTGACAGTAATAACCGCACTACTTTTAGCTGCTCCAGCCTCACACTCATATCTGCCACTGTCTCTTTCTTCTGCCCTGTGAATGACAAGCTTGGCTTCAAATCCCGACCGGCTGATGTTATACTTGGAAGAATTCCTAAGGCTCTTCCCGTCTTTGCACCACTTTACAGGGCTGTCTGATTTGGAGGTTTCACAATGAAGGATCACATCCTCTCCCTCAGTGACTTCAGTATCAGCCAGCTCCTTTGTGAAGATGCAGGGCTTCTCTAGAATCACATAAAAACCATCTGAGATATTTCAGAAGAGGTGTGAATTTTCAGATCACAAGTAATCTGTGAGATTTACATCCAAGATTACTTGTATTAAAATTACAGGTCAAGGTTAGTAACAAATAATTTGGTGTTCATGACTATAAAGCCCTCAGAAAGGCACCAGTCGTGCCATAAAACGTTGTCTAGTAAATACCTAATGCCATCTAGGATAAACTGAGAAGAAAATATGCCTGTTGAAGAACATAAGATCTCTCTCGCATCTCGCTAAATACAAACAGAATAGAGACACGATTTTCCTAATCCCTTTTACGTGTGAGATGGTTAGTTTGGACCTTCTAACTGAATGTGGAAAAGCTAATTCTGCGTGAAGTGAGGTGCAATACAGGTTTCTCAAAGCCAGTCACCTAAAGCAGGTCTCATTTCATCAGTATGAGCCATCTAAAAACCAGGCAGATAGCTCAAACTGGTCGTGTAGGGTCTCTATAACTGCTGGAAGATGACAGACACCTCCAGAGACCAGATATTTCACTTCCAAAACAGGTCATTAGGACAGAGAAGATGAACTGCTCTCTGGAAGTGCTTGTCTTTCTACACAGCTTATAGAAGTAGCCTAAGCTAGACACCAATAGCTAAGTTGCCCAAGGTAGACCTTATTCCCCCCTAAGGCTTTTTAATTCATAAAAATCCAATCAATCAGAAACCCAGAACCAGGTTTTTGTACCATAGCATCATATATTAGTTCTACCAAATGGAATCAGTCTTTTGAAAATAAGGCCTTTCATTTGCCTTCAGAAAAAATTGTGGTTGCCTTTCTGTAGCATGGCAAAATTTGGGCAAATTTTCAAATTTAAGGGGAAAAAAAAAAAAGTTCTTTGTAAGAAACGTAGTGATTCTGAAAAGAATGACAATATGACCTGACACAGTGGAGACGCTCTAGGCAATGAAAAATATTTATGTTTCCAGTAAGAAAACAACTCTCTGATCCTGCACTCTTGGGCTGTCTGGCAATATTTTTTTTTCCTTGCTATAGAGGTAGACTAACACTGCAGTTTTAAATCAGTCTATCTTTTCCAGAGAACACAATTCATTGTCAACAATGAGTAGCAGAAAACACACGTAATGTTGCCTTTCAAACAATGAAATAAAATAAAAATAAAAAACTTATTGGTTGCACTTCTTTTTTTTCCTCTTGAACTAATTGATTTCTCCTCATTTATCATCACCCTATCAGCTCAACTCAAGGAGAAATGGACAACGTATTCAATGTACCATCACTACGATATAACATTCCTATCTAAGGTCCAATAAACATAGAGAGTTGTCCAGGATTACAAAGTATTCATGCCCGAGCCCTAGCTTCATTATATAGGTAATGCTATTCTTGAACATATACAGATATACATATGATGGTGCTAAATATGTAGCATTTTTGTTCTTTTTTTCATCTACCCACATTAACCCGTACTTATTTCTAAGCATTCTTTCCTGTCCTACAGTTTTTATGATTGAATTACCTTTAACAACCAAACTGGCAGATGTTTTCTTATCACCAGCTTCAAATGTAATGACCCCCGAGTCCTTCAGTGAGAGTTTTTTCAACGTTAGCAAGTGATATCCACCAGGCTGAGACTGGATCTCATTAAGTTCATTGGTATGGAGTGGGGTTTTATCCAAAAACCACTGCACTTTGCTATAGTCTACAGGAGAGATTCTGCATTTGAACATGGCAGATTCTCCTTCTAACACAGTGACATCTTCCAGGTCTTCTGTTATTAGCACTTTCTGGCCTGAAAGGAACATAGATACATCAATTACTGGAATCTTCAGTTTCTAGCATGAAAATCGATATGGAAAACTCCAAGATTTCCCATGTGAGTATTTCAAGAAAGAGATACATTCATGATACAGAAGACTGAAACACAATTTCCCTGTTACTGAACACAGAAACCATTCACAGGAAGATAATATATACAGGGGACACACCAAAATAGGATGAAGACAACTTCAAAGCACCAGAACACAGACAACAGAACAAGTAGCTAGTACAATTCAAATCCAGTGTTATAAAGTTTCTCCTAACGGAACTACCTGGAAAGGCTGAAAGGATGCAGCTCTGACAGCATCATTGGGCTCTAGACATCACTAAGCAGATAATCCCTCCCACGACAACCCCTCTGTTTTTCTACAGCAAATATAACTTGCTTTCTATGGGATAGGACCACCTAGCTCCCACCTTCTTTGAGCTAAGCCCAACCATAAATACAGTAGGAGATGGAGAGAGTGTCTGACTGCAGCTTTAGTAAAAGGAAACAAAACAACAGCCCTGAAAACTTGTCTGTACAGATATAGATATACACCTATCTAAACAAATAAATAAATAAAGGTTATCACTGTAAACAAAGGTACATCTGATGTTGCTCCTACTTACAAAACCAGGACAGGGAATTTTTACTTTTTTCTTGAGCTTTGTCACAGAGAAGTATTTTTTCACTCAGAAAAGTTGGTGTTAGAAACCTCACAGTGAATTCAGGTAGCTCACATCCTGAGGCCATGATGACGATTAAGCACACTTCTTTGCTTCTGCAAAGGCTGCTCTGGCAGATGATCAGAGGTGGAGGAGTCTGGCTTTACTTCCTAGTCTTTAATAACTAACTATAATAATTAATAAGTGGGCACCGCCACTGCATGTCCATGTGACTATTCTTGAATATATATATATATATATAACATATATATACACGTCATCAGAAATCAGTAAATCTGCAACCTGTATGCTGAGAAATAGATCTGCCTATGCATATAATGTTTCCTGGTGGAGAAACAGGATGTAGGGTACCTTTAGATTACATGTTAGGAAGAAATCCTTCCCTGTGAGGGTGCTGAGGCCCTGGCACAGGTTGCCCAGAGAAGCTGTGGCTGCCCCTGGCTCCCTGGCAGTGTTCAAGGCCAGGTTGGATGGGGCTTTGGGCAACCTGGGCTAGTGGAGGGTGTCCCTGCCCATGGCAGGGGGGTTGGAACTAGATGGGCTTTAAGGTCCCTTCCCACCCAAACCATTCCGTGATTCTATGATTCCTCTCATGCATACCTTGCACGACTAGCTTGGCTCTGGACTGGGCATCACCAATGTCACAGGTGTAAGTGTCACTGTCGCTTTTCTCCAAGTTCTTTATGGTCAGCTGCAGGACTTGTCCTTTCTGTGTGATCTCGTATTTCCTGCTAGCCCTGAGTTCAGCTATGCCTTTCCTCCAGACCACAGAGGGTGCAGCTTTCTCAGTCTGGCACATGAAAACTGCAGTTCCATTTTCATCAGCTTTTAGATCTGAAAGTTCTTTGACAAAATAATTAGGTTTTTCTGGAAGGGAAAAAAAAAATAAAATAAAAAATAGAAAGACAGATTTGTTACCCAAACAAGTCCTACAGCATGGGACTTGTCCAAACAAGCATACAGAATGGTCTTGAATCCCCTCTGCACCCACTTGTGGAATCACACAATATAGAGATAGAAAGGATCCAAGAATATCACCAGGTCCACCTCATGTCACAGGGCATATCAGATAAAATATTTCCAGAAGATATGTGGAAAGTTTAATGTCATTGTATAGGTGCTGGTGAGATCTTATCTGGCAGACTGCATACAGTTTTGGTCACTCATATTCAAAAGAGACTAATTCAAACTGCCAGCCTGGATTGGCTCATTATGTAGCACATAAGATTCCTCAGTACCTTCAGAGGTTTTTTTCAAAGTTCTTAATCCATGACATTTTTTTTTAAAACTAAAAATTGATCCTGTTTAGGGAGATAGAAGAGAAGAACATCTCCCCCAGGTTGCAGTTATTTGCCCCAGCTTCTGTACATGCCAGCCCCTATGCACGCTTCTACTGACCTTGCACTGTGATCCTGGCTTTTGTTTTAGAGACCTCTGTCTCACAAGTGTACTCCCCACTGTCCTTGACCGTGGAGTCATGGATGATCAGAATGGCCCGTGTCCCCTCTTGATGCAAGTCATATTTCTGGCTTTTTCGGATTGCTTTGCCATCCTTATACCATCTGATGCTTACATCAGGTTTTGACAATTCACAGCTCAGCCTGATGTCCTGCCCTGCTGCTGATGTTTTATCCTCCAGCTGTTTTGTAACCTCAGTAGGTTTTTCTGAAGAAGAGGGAAAAATAATAAAAGGAACTTTGAATAAAAATCATGATCACTATATGGTTGGGGTTTTTGCAATTTAAGTATCAGGTACGTTTTCACATTCCCCAATGAATGATTCATATTATGTTAGGAAAGGAAGGGAAGAAGCAGTCCTGCTCTTTAGTACATATTAATTGCACTTATGGGCTCTCAGTGAGTATTGCTGATTGCTTACAGGAACTGAGGACTTGTCCTGATGGCATACTTTTCAGGGGATGTCATTTTGTCATTACTGAAGCTACTGTAGGCATGCAGTTATGGTGGGATCTATCTCACCAAATGCAGACATCTATGCTATAGAGATACATAGCAGAGGTGTTCACTCCAGGGTCACCCTGCAGCCAGCAGTGATCTGCTAAGTACGGGCAATGGACTTCAAGGAACAATTTATTTTGTCCCAAATAGGTCTAACTGTGGATGATGAACCATGTCTGAAAACTACCTATTTCCTCTCTCCACTACCTACCCAGGGAGCCTTGGGTGATAATCTCAGATGCACACGTCCTGGGTAGTAATTTTCTGTACAATTACACAACCCAGTGGATTCTGCAATTCTCAAATATCTATAAAAAGTTTAAGCCTTTGACTTGTTTTTAAGGAAAAATCTCAGTGTTTCAAGGCTGACAGAGAAGGCTGCTGTTCACTTTGATCATAACAGGAGTTTGCCCTCATGGTTTACTGACATACGTTATGAAAAAGATACCCAAGAAATCAAACCTCAGAACCTTTCTCATCTCATTACCTTTCACAACCAGAGAAGCCTTGGAGGTTAGACCACGGGCCGTGAAAATGACTTCCCCAGCATCATCAGGAATCACGCTTTTGATATTGAGCATGTATTTCCGACCCATGTTAGAGGCTTTAAATCGCCCACCACTTTCCACTTTGCTTCCGTTCAGCGTCCAGTTGAAGTCATCAATGCTTTCGTGGGACAAAATACACTCAAAAGTGCAATCTTCTCCCTCCTGGATTTCAGTGTTTTTCAGCCGTTTGGTGATGCCAATGTTCAGTTCTGGAAGACAAAAAGTAGCTTAATACAAGGAGAGAAGGCTTTTATAATTTACATGAGTAGTAGCATTGACATTTTTAGACTGGTTTATCTACTAGATTGGCAGGACAGCACTGCATTCCTTACAGATGCATTTTAAATGGGAAAGATTTTTCTGACATTATCCACTCAGAATTACCGTAAAGTTATAGAAAAAGGGACACGTGGAAGGACTGCATGAAGAACAGCTCACTCAGTGGAGAAGAGTCAAGATTCAATGAGCTAGAGGGGAGAAAAGCTGTCAGGAAGCCTTTGGGATGTTGTGTGAGGTTTTTCTTCATGCTGATATGAGAAATGGGATGTTTGTATTTGTTAACTTGTTATCATCCTACCCTTCCTGGTGTTCAAATCAGAGAAATTCAAAATTCGTCTTATTATCAATATGAGTTTAAAAGCCATGAACACTCCTCTTTCCTTCAAGCAGCCACAAGGATGAGAGGACAGGCTGAACTGCTGGGTTCTTCAATAGACAATGTTGTCCTACTTTTGTGTTCCTACAATGGACTCTGAATTAATAGCTGAAAAATATGAAACACAAGCTGTTTGGGGGTTTTGGGGGTTTTTTGGTGGTTTGATTTTTTGTTTTTGAGAAATTAGTTGCTCTTTGGGGAGGATTTCTTCTGCACCTTGGCGATTTTCAGGAAGGTAATGTTGCCACTACATTCTTGACATGTGATTTTCACTGAAACACCAGATCATCAAGGAGTAACAGGGATTTTTCAGACATCGTGTTATGTGAGACTCATGGAGGAATAGGTGTCAGACAAAGTGACCAAGCCCACCCGTATTTGCAGCACCCCTTGACTGGCCATCGTCTACACACTTACCCTGAACGCTGACCTTTGACTTGGCAACATCAGTGCCAATATCACATGTGTATAAACCTGCATCTGTCTTTTCGAGGTCATGGATAAGGAGGCACAGGGTCTTCCCAGACTGTATCTGCTCATACTTGTTACCAGAAGTGAGCGTCACACCATCCTTTTTCCAAACAGGTTTCACCTTCTCTTTTGAGACTTCACATTCCAGTTTAATTACACCTCGCTCCTCACCAAAGACATCATCCAAGGACTTCATGAAGACAGCAGGCTTCTCTGAAGGTTAATGGGCAAAACAGAGAACAACCAGGATATTTAAGTTGAGACATTTCAGTTGCTACCAAGTATTTAAAAGAGAGCTTAAGTAAACCCTTGGCAATGCTGACGATACCAATGCAGAACCTAAAGCAGTCTCACACCCCATGACTGGAATGAGTTTTAGGGAAATCAGAATTTATTAACGGGAGGATGCAGGGAAGGAGAAAGGCAGCCTGCGTTGCCATGGACAGGTAGTAATATTCAGTGCTGTAATCATGGCCTTTCTTATGACTGCACACCTATGAGATTGCAAGGACTTATTTTTCTCTGTGTTGGGACTTCTGTCAGGTACAGGAGATCCCCCCACAGGGAAGGGGGCTTGGAGCAGGCATGTAGGGCCCTAGTGAAGGCCAGAGGGACAGCTTCACACTTCCCTAGAACAGCTACTCAACAAGATAGACTAGATTTAAGGAAACCTTTGTCTGCATCATGGACAAGTAGAAAATGTTCTCTGGGAATGTTCTTTCTCATTGCAGCAGTCTACAAGTGGAAAGGGGTCAGATGGTTAGAAGAAAAATGCGTGAAGAAAAGTATTTGGGATGCAGGTCGTCTAAAGCCAGAGAGCTGGCACTGCCTTTTCACAAAGAAGGATTCATGCAGTAGGAGCAGCGATAAAAGGATATGTTGCATTCTCCTCACCCTACTGCACATTTTTGCTCTTGCCTCTTTGTTTTATTGATTCCTTTTGTACAATTTAAAATATATGTGACACTGAAGATATTTATACAGAGGAAAATTTTGACCAGATATAAAAGAAAGTAGGAAGAGGAAATCCATTAGACTCTCTGAGTGGACAAAGTAAAAGAGTCAAATTATTCAGATACTCTGGGAAGAACAAATTAGTCATGATCAGGAGGCAAAATGCAAAGGAAATCAGAGAGATGATTCTGTAAGAGGATATGGAGGGCATCAGACTCTGAAATTCAGAGAGAATGGTTCAGAACATTTCCCACTCATGTTTCCAGATACATGGAGTTAATTTAGGATAACAAATCACTATGATCAACTGAGCATGCATACACAAGTGTGTTGCTAAAGAAATAAGTGATTTTGAAATTTTGGTGGGAGTTTTACCTCATGTTTCTAACATGCCTACAATAATTCACGCAACTTGCTATGGCTTAGCTGATGCACAAGAACATGTTAAACCACAGCAACTCAGATGTGTGACAAAACTTTGAGGCATATGAAAGACAGCAGCCAACTGCCTCCTCTTTGCTGAATCAGTCCAACCCCAGAACTGATGTACTGAGAGGTGTGCCCTACCCTTGGAGGTACACTGAAGCTCAGCTCCTTGCAGACAAAAATCTTTATAAACAACAGTTTATAGACTATATACAATTGAAGAGACCTACAAATAAAGGAAAGTGCTCTTGAGACTATCCTGATGACAAGTAAAAAGATGCTAAATAGCTATGGAAAGTTTTGGCAGGAGTCCAAAACAGTCTTCCTTAGAAAAATCATCAGCTAGAGTAGAAACTTCGACTGGAAGAAAGCCCTTCCACACTTATTACTCAGCCCCAGAGAGGTGAAGCTTACAAGCAGGATTGCTGCATGGATATGGTAAATAAGAGCTCCTTTGCATCTCTTATTTACACTCAGGAGGTGTGCAATCACGACCCACCTATCACCTTCAGACGCACGCTCTCTGACACCTTGTCTGACTTCATAGTCACTGTGCCGGCATCCTCAGGCTTGACCTGCTTCATTGTCAGTGTGTAGCAATTGCCAACGTTCCTGATGTCATTGAAGTTGTTGGTGTAAAGGAGGGTGCCGTTGAGGAACCATTCCACATCCTCGTCATCATGAGACAGCTCACAGGAGAAGACAGCGGAACTCTCTTCTTCAATTTCCATGTCCTGCAGGTGCTTGAGTATTTCTACATTGCGGGCTGTAGGAAACCAAGGTGCACCATCACCGCTGTTACCATGAATCAGTACTGTTACCACAAATAGATTTCACAATGGTTAGAGTTTATTAGATGATTTAGTCTGGTCTCCTGTACACCGTGGGTACGTTTCATTTACTTGGTTCTGCGTTTGGTCCAACAAAAAACATCCATTAAAAAGACTATATTGTCCTTCAATTCTCTTTTCACACATAAAACTTTTTTGCTTTTTTTTCCTTTTTAATGTAAAAATAAGTAAATATTTCTAAAATGGTAATAACATTACAGTGATGTCTAAAAACCCCACAGAGCTCCAATCCTGGTGTGCTCGTCACTGCACACACACATCCGCTTTATAACTAAATTGTCTCACTGCTAGGGAAACACAAAGGATGAGATGAAGACAATGGTTTTGGCCACAAACAGCAAGTACAAAGAGATTAAGCAACTTGTTCGGGTTTAGGGAGTAACAGGAACTGATTTCTTTTCTTTTCCGTCTTGGCCAGACGTTTCTCTTTGCAGCTTCTCTGCTCATGAAGTGCTGTTTCTCAAGGACTGGCTAACTCAAAGGAGGGTTTGGCAGTATTTATAATTTTTACATTTGGATGTAACCAAATTGTTACCAAAAGCTGCTCCCTGGACTTCTGGAAATGATTGCGTGGCTCATCTCCAAGGCTTGCTGAAAATGACACAGCGATCATCTTTTCTTACAGTTTCACCAGAGGTGAAGAACTGGCTAAGAATTGTGCCATACCCAGATGAGGTAGAACATCATTATGACTAAGAAACTTATAGCAGATATAAAAAGCTGACACAGTGGCCAGGAAATTAAAACCACAACTGAGATCACTAGAGGTCTACAGCAGTTTAACATAAAGGACATTTTTAGAGTCCTAGTTCCTCGGATGAAATGGAAAATAAATGTGCCTTGAGAAAGACACATGAATTTCTGCCTTACCCAGGTGGTGCCTTTCCACACGTATCGCCTACTTCATGGCAAGTGCTGGATTTCAGCATCACAGAATATCAGCACAGTGCATAATGTAGTTCATTCAGTTACGATATTGCATTTATATAAAATTAGAAGATAACTGTGGGAACCTACCTTTACTCAACAAGAGAAACCCAGAGTGAAATACCAAACCATAAAGACATGAAACAAGTAAGTCCCCCTGCTGCAAACCACTCGTACCTTCAACAGTCAATGTGGCTTCAGTCTCTGCGTTTCCAGCCCTGCACTTGTACACACCAGCATCTTCGGGCTTCACCTTCAAAATCTTGAGTTCTGCTGAATGCTGCTCCCGCCTGATTTTGTACTTCTCAGAGGGCTCGATGGGTGTGTGGTCCTTGAACCACTTCACAACCTTCGGAGAAGGCCTGAAGTCGCAGGACAGGATGACTGAGTGGCGCTCCAGAGCTGTCTTGTCCTCCATCTTCCTGGTGATCTGTATGTGGTAATCTGAAAAGCAGGGTTGGGAAAGAAGAAAGGATTAATCTGAAGAGGAGGCAAGTTTCTAATCTGTCTTTCGTGCTAATTAATTTAATGTATGTCATTCACAACTGTTTTATGAATTGCTTAGATGATGCTACAGGTTTCTGTTACAGAGTTGATTTGCTTTGAAGATAAAACAAGGTGATGTTCTATAGGGAATGCTGGTTTCTATAATATAATATGATATGATAATATTAACTACCAAATGCATGGTCCAGTTCTGGTTCAGTGCTTACTGAATTGCTCTCTAATTAAAGTTTTTATGCCAGTAAGAGCAAATTAAAAGACAAAACAAGGACTTTGGGATGTGATTGGAGATATTTACTATGGTGACAGCAGAAGATAAAAACCCTTGAAGCTTTGTCCTAGATCAAGTCAATGACAAAGTGGATTAAGTAAATGAGCTATCAAACTTGTCTAGTTCAGATATGGGACAAAATAAAGTCTCCTGGCAAATTTCATCTGGTTTGTCCTCTTTGGTAAAGTCAAGAAGAAAAAACAAAACCAAAAAGATGGTCTTAGCTCACTAGATTTGAATACCAGGTTTGAATACTAGGCACACCGAGCTTATTTAATGAGATGCCTTCCTTGGACATTGCTGTCTCATTTTGCACATCCAACATTGCACCCAACAAATTGTAATTGGGAACTGAGCAGATCTTCCAGGTACACATACATTTCCAAGACCCCACCCAGTAGATCCTGCATATTGGACAGTGTTTCTGAAAAATTACTTTCCAGGGATTGGAAAATTACTTTCCAGGATCTCTCACAATCTAATTCAAGCCAGGACATATCACATTACCTCTGACAAGCAGGTTTGCTGTGGATTTTGATTTGCCAATGGAGAACTGAATGGTGCCTGTCATATCGGCACTGGTTTTCAGTATTGTCAGCCTGTGGATGGTGCCTTCTTGCTGCATGATAATGTTTCTGCCAGCCTGTAAGATTTCTCCGTGTAGAGACCATTTGGGGGGTTTCACAGATGGAATGGATATCTCACATTCAAACTTGGCTTCTTCAGGCTCAGTCACATCCTCATCACACAACTCCTTTACAATACTAATGGATTGCTCTGGATGAAGGATGGAACGGGAAAGCAGAGATTAAGGTGTCATGAAAGAAGTCTTTCATTAGCGTCCTGCACACTCATGCCATCTTTACTGCACTTGAATACTGCACTTATTGGCTTAAAAGACCTTAAACCATTCTTTTTTTGCATGGAAATAAACATATATTGCTGGCCACAGGTCAGACAGTGAGACTGTGACACTGCCCCAAGAGAATCCAGATCTTCTGAATCCCAGTCCTATTTCTAAAGCCACCTTCCTACTCTGATATCAAACACCTGGCACTATATAAAATGGAAAAGAAGGTTCATCATTGAAATGCAGGTGTTGCTAATAGGAAAGACATTGGCTAGCTACAGCAACTTTTCTCTGAACAACAGACTTTCTCCAGTACATCTGATAAACTTATCTGGAACAGAAATTTCCTTAGGAGAATATACTATATATTAATTTTCTAGGATGTTCCTGCCCTTATAATCCTAAAAGGAAGCAATATCAATGGACTTCAGAAAAAAATCAACACTGAGTTAAAATAGTTTAAGTGGTATTGTGTTTTTAGAGTAAATGACAAGGGCTTTTTGAATCAGCCAATCCTCATTCCAATGCATCCTAGAGGGGAAAAAATGGTTTACTACCTTCAACAAAGAAATTAGCACTGCTTTTGTCATCAAAGGCGTCACAAGTGTACGTGTCTTCATCTTCATAATCTGCATCGTTGATGATGAGTTTCCGATAGACACCGTCGCTCACAATTTCATATTTGTCACTAGGGTGAATTTCACGGTCCTTTTTGTACCACCTAACCTTGGCATTGGCACGAGACACCTGGCACTCCAGGAATCCCCGGTGTTTTTCAAGAGCGATCTTATCTCGCAAAGGTTTCACAATTTTTACAGGCAGCTCTAAAAGGAGTAAAAAAAAAAAATAATAAAAAAAAATGGAATAATCAATACAGTTTCCTTGAAAGGTGCCAGTTAAAAACTCATTAGCAATATTTCTATATTTCTTTTATGGTCAGTTATGTGGATGATGACAGGAATTTCCACTATGCTAAGCACTCAATTTACACACAGCAAGTGAAGAGCTAATAAAAGGAAAACTTTTTATCCCTATTTTACCACTTGGATGACTGAACTGCAGAGATAACAGGTAATTTACTCAACATTACACAGCAGTGTTATGGCAAAGCCAGGGACTGATCTCAGATTTCCTGAGCTCCTCATCAGTGTGTTAATTTAAATGTCTGTCTTCTCTCTGTCTCCATCACACTGTTTAAGTTAAATAAATAAAAAAAAAAAAGCGCTGTATTCTTTTTAAACACACAACAGGAAGAGAAAATGCAGAAGAAATTCAAGCTACAGCTTTTTGTCCCTCAAACATGACTTTTAATTGCTTAGGGTACAAAATCAACCTTCTGAGAAACTAACCTGTGTTATTTAGCAAAAGTAAATTCCCCACAGTGAGGCTGATATTTCACATGCCATAAGGTAGGCAGGAGTTTTTCTTTCCCTGAAAGCTCTAGGTGTTGTTGTTTAACTTTCTTCAAGTTAGAAGTGAGAGAAGTTGGTTGGTTTGTACCATGAGAGAGCTTAAACAATATTGGCATGAAAAGCATAATTACCTTTTACAGTAAGCTGGGCACGAGATTCTGCCTTTTCTGCTACAAATTTGATCTCTGCTGCATCTTCGACTTGAACACGCATGTAAGTCAGCGAATAGGTCTTTCCTGAGAACAGACACACAATCAGACATAGCTTCCCCTGAGCAAACAGCTTCACTCTCCGAGGCACACTGCCAGGTTGAGCATCGCTCATCCAGTTTCAGTGCATCACCACCTGCTCTCACGGCAGCAGGGCTGACCATTCCCCTACGTCTGTGTCCCTGTATCAAAGGATAACCTAACCTCAGCTCCTCCAAGGACTGATTGAATGTGGTCTCCACCACCTGGAAAGTATTTGTAAGAGAAGGATACCACCCATTGTTAGATGACAGAAATTCCTACCCACTGCTGGCAGCATGGGATGATGGGATGACACCAAATTTGCCTTAAAGATCCCACCACGTCACTGTCCCACCTTAGCTGCAGCCCCAAAGCAAAGGACAACCCTCTGCTAAACCTTCTTAACTTGATTTTGAAGGTCAGACCCTTCTGTCTAGTCTCCAATACCAGCACCTACTCCAACCCACCCCATTCAAGAATGAGATCCCCCTTTTTCATCCTACCGTCTTGACGCATTCTAATATTGTCGGCAGCCTTCAGCTTGTTGTCATTTTTGTACCATTGGGTTTGGACCTCATCATGTGAAATCTCACAGACGAAAGACGCACTCTCATATTCATTTACTTCCACATCTTCCAGTGGTTTAACAATCTTGATATCTCGGGCTGTGAAATCATAGAGACAAATATTTCTTTTGGGCTTCTCCATAACTGATTGCTGTGTGTTTACCTTCTGCATACATGGATGGAAAAAATGGGATTGTGTTTTATTGTACACCAGCCTCCCTTCCTGGGTAGTTTCTTTCCTCGATACAGTAAATATATTTTATGCTTGAACCTGCAGGTAGAATTACCAGCTGCAGTGGAGCTCACTGCAAGAGGATTTTATGGATGTCGGAACTTTACACAGGTTTTAAAAGAAAAATATATTAATGAAAGAAAATCTGCCAAGGAAAACTAAATACAAGCCTACAATCTCTTGTGTCACTATAAACCTGTCATGAAGATACTGCTGAACTCAAGTGGCCACATGAGGACAGCATCTAGTAAGCAGTAAGAAAGAAGTGATCTGTCTTTTCAGATGTCCCTCTGGGAAATAACATCTGCCAGGGCACAGCAGACCTGTCTGTTCACCGACCGGCCTTTAGCACTACCTTATCTCTGGTGCTTCAGAGCCTGGTGACAAAACACATCTGGCGCTTGACCAGTTGCACAGTGCAACACATGGAGGGAAAAACTGTCTTGAGCATAAAGGAGAAGTGCAGTCAGAAATCATGACCCTTTCCTCAGCATTTACAACATAAAAAGCAGGGCACTTCTTGAGGTCATACCCAAGGCTTGCCCGGTCCCTGTGCAGGCAAAGTCCCACTGGGACAATAGCAGAAGCTAAACCAAACCATGTCAGCACCAGCCATTGCATCCCTGCTTTGTGCCAGACTGTCCAGTATTTGCTAACTTGCCAAGCTAGAAACACCATTCAAATTCCAGAGAACCAAAAATAACTTATGATAAATGGAAAATTAGGTTAGCAGCTCTTCCAAAAACACTCCTCTAAGGACAGAACAAGCACAGGACAGCTATGTCAGCACTTTCTCGCTAGGAAGAGAAAGTTGTCCAAAACGAGTAATTGCAAAATACACAAACTGTCCAGGAAGCATTTCTTGCTCATAGTAAAAAATACTGCAGTAGATGTAATTTCCTACTTCAGTCAAACATACCGTGAACTTTTAGGGTAGCTGATGTCTTGTCTTCAGCTGCTTCACAAGTATAGGTTCCCTGGTCTTCATATTCACACTTATGAATAATGAGGCTTCTCTTATTTCCCTGGGAAATAATCCCCACTTTTTTACTTTGCTGGAGCTCCTTCCCATCCTAGAAGGGAAAAGGTCAAACCAGATATCACCATCAACTCTTCTACATCCGCAGTGAGCAAAACAAACATTCAGACCTGTGCTTAATTCACTTGTCTCATTGGACTTAATGGAACTGTGCTTGCAGGAACTGAAACTAAAGCACAGTGCTAAGTTTTCAAGGAGTAGGAATGGCTGAAGGATATCTGTACATTTTGGGTGACCTTAGACACCTATTTGAAGGCTTAAGACACTGTACAGGGTTGGCAATAAGCCCCTCCAGACATTACCTTGAAGAAATGCTGTTATCCCAGTGCAAGGCAAGTGTCAGCTGAGCCCCAAGGAAGGTACATGAAATGCCTGAGCTGATCCCCAAAATGTCTGTCAGGTGCAAAGGGAACTGAGGCTTCACCTTAAATCACAGTTCCCAATGAGGTTATAAAACCCGGGTGAGAACTGCTAGGTGTGAAGTAAAGCGCAAGATTGCATTGCTATCAACAGCAGCACTCACATTCTGTGCAAGAATAGAAAAGTTTAACTTTCAACCCAATAAACACACCCAGTATATAAAAAACAGAGACTAATGAACTGGGCAAGTAAACGAACACAAGGGCAAGAAAGCAATGCTAAGAGCTGTATAAGCAAAGGCACAGACTCACATCCCCTGGAAGTGAAATTAAAGGTTCTCATTCCCTTCCAGAGAAGTCAGATATTAAAATACCACTATCCATTAAGTGCTGTACCTTGAACCACCTAACATCCACGTTGCTCCTGGACAGCTCACACTCGAATGTGACCTTGTCCTTCTGAGTTACACTGACATCTACCAAAGGTTTGCTGATTCTCACAGGCAATTCTGAAAACAAAACAAAACCACACCAAAAAAAAAAAAAAAAAAAAAAAAAAAGAGAGAGAAAAGAAAAGAAAAGAAAAGTAAAAGGAGAAAGTCCAGTTAGTGAGGAATTAGGTCTCCAGGACCATCTGGCACAAGCAATAATGAATAGGCAGAGCCTAGCATCCATGCTTAATATAACTTGTGACAACAAAATTCTATTGTTTTGAATACAATATCATGAGTTGTTCTGTGGACAATGATGTAACAATAATCCTGTTGACATTAGAAGGAAATGTTACTGATGATGGTCCAGTACTTAACATCCTTTGCAGTTACAAGGAGAGCTTGTTCCTCTCTTAAAAGCTTGTGCTCTGAGTCAGGAGAAGACAACCATGTCCCACATCAACCAGGGCCTGAGACTTTCGGGTGTGTGTACCTGTGACAGTGAGCCTTCCTGACGTATGAATGCCATCTGCTTTGAAGGAGATGAGTCCTGCATCTTCAAGAGACACTGAAGAAAGAGTCAGCGAACGTTTCTTCCCCTGGACACCAATACTGATATTTGGTGAAGGCTTCAGCCGAATGCCATCCTTCTGCCAGGTCCCTTCCACGTCCTCATGTGACACTTCCACCTCAAAGGTGACGGTGCCTTTCTCAGAGACTTCGAGGGGCTGAAGACCTTTCACTAGCTTGATCTGTCTCACTGAAAAAAAACAAGGACAAGTTGGAGATCTCACACCAACAGCTGTGAAACAGCCTGAGGACTTCCAAAATAGATTGTTTCCCTATTCCTCATGCAGGTACCCGCCAATTAATTGGTATCTGCTAATTAAGCAACCATCTTTGCAGGAAATAAAACCTCTTCATGACCATACTGCTAGCATGGCTGCTATCCTTAAAATGGATGCTTTCAGCTGGGACAAACAAGTCAGCCAAACATTGCAGAAAAAGGGCAAACTGGCCTTTTTTTCTAGCAAGATCCACCACACTCACTGTCAATGCCAGAAATAAGCTTTGAAGTCGTACACACACACACACACGAGTAGAAGCATTCCTGTGCTGGGTGAGGTGGTCACCAATAACCATCAGGAAGAAACACTCTAGAAGAAGATGACGCTGTTATTTACAGTGGGTCCAGGCTCCCTGTGCTATACAGCAAGGGAGACGTGGCCAAAAATACTTCAGGAGAAGTATTTTCAAGAGAAAGGGTTAGAAGTATATTCAAGAGAAAGAAGATGATCAACAGAGATTGACAGAACATAAAGGAATAAGCAATATTGTTTGGATTTTCAACTAGGATAAAACAAGGGAGGGAAGTAGCAGGGAGAGGAGGTTTTACTAAAATAAAGAAAAAAATCCACTGACACCTTACAGCTTGGGGGGAAAAAGGATCTGTGTTATGGGTGGATATTACTTGTTCCCACTACAAGACATCAGTGTCCTATCAGCCAGTAAAAACTATTTAGATTTTAAACTTGTCTCGCCCTTAAAAGAAATTAAGTTGGCAATTAAAAAAAACAACAACAAAAACCCTCTACAAAGCCACAAATTCCTTTCTCAAGGAAACCACAACGATTCTTCTTTCAAGATCTTCTCCAAGGTCGTGACTACTGAGACACAAATTTGCCCCAAGGACGTGTCTTGCACCAGACAAATGAGGGAAGTACAGATACTTCCAGGCGCTTGTTCTTTGCTTCCCAAACTAAGACACCAGCTCTCCTGGCTCTTCTTACTAGAAGTTGCATCAGTCCCCAATTTCTGATCTGATTTTGCAGTCAGTCCCTGTTTCCCCAGGGTACCTTATTCTCTAAACTGAACACAGTGTACCTGGTAGTTTCCCATCTTTCCCCTAGGTTAATAGACACCCCAGCCTCTCAAACAGTGAATGGACCAAGGATCAAACTGAAGTTATTCCAAGGAGATAGCAAAAGGGACTTGCAAAAACATTAACTAAATAGCATAGCTATTTCTAACTTGGTAAGTGGCCTCCCACGTATATCTTCACCTGGTGTTGTACATAGGATAGACAAAAAAATACTGCTTTTTCAAAGGTCTTGTCATAAAGCAGCAACAGTTGGGGAATGGTAGAACTTTTACAGGATTTATTTTAATAAACAATATTTTGTGTCCAGAGACGTGAAATTTCATACTCATGTTCCCAGTATAATCTCTGCTATAATTAATTGACCTAATTAAGCTCTTCCCTGCTGAAAGCTTAGAGGTGTATCAGAGGAAGAACCACTTTACCCACGACGTACTAATTTAAATCTTTCACAAACATCTCCTCCTGGTCACAAATGAAAATAGATATTCAGCCAGGTATGTTACTGGTTTGAGCAGCTCAGTTGTTTTTAGGATCTCCTGACATCTTAAGATCAGAAGAGAGGCTTATGTTTTGACAAAGCAACTTTTATACTGGACTCAATCAACAGATTTTCACACAGCTATTCCTTATTTACCTTGCTCTCAAACCAAGCAGTATCAGTCCACCTTCATGGTTTTTAAATAAAGGTCCTCTAAAATCAGGCTTCTTAACCTAAGCTGAGCACCAAATAGCAGTAGCTCAGTTCCCCAGACTGTAAGCATTTAAAGAACTTCTGCTGACCTCAATGTAAGCTCTAACACATTCTACTGAAAAGAGGCTGTTTGCTTAAATGCCAAAAAATGGAGCATAATTTTAGACTTCTACTTTTAGAGTCTTGCTTTTGCTGCAAAGCAGTGTGAGAGCTGAGTGCCATCTCAGCTGGAGGACTTGGATGCAGAATACATGTAACCTAGCAAGATTCTTGTACACGGCCCCTTTCCTGCTGCATCTCATAACTAAGGCTTGGATGATCATACACAAAAAGAATTCCCTGTTGCAGTAAGCTGATTCCCCTTTTTGATCATGGTCACTCTCAGGTCAACTTGAGTTTCCATCACTGCATGAAACCATCTCAGTTCATCAACAGAGTTGTTTTTTACAGTGACACTAAGTGTAGGTGATGAGACTGCAGCTGGGTGCCTGGGAAGCACAAACCAAGATCCTCTCTCTCCATCAGAATAGGAAGTTTATAAACCAGAGACAGATATGCATTTATGCTTGCATGACTCGCCTTGCACAAAACGCTGTTGGCAGCTATCAGGACTACCCAATTACTTCCTATATAAACACTGTGCCATCATTTTTGGTTTTACTACTTGGCTGTAGCAACAGCCAGTGTCTAAAACCAGATATAACTGAATCAGCCAACCGCTGAAGCGTCTTCCTGGAAACAAAATGAGCATCACCCAGAGTATGAAGAAAAACGCCTTAGGATGTAATTTGTGAAAGAGGACGGAGCAGTAAACTGCCCCGTACTGCACTGCATTCTTCCAGCACACTGTGACCACAGAAGTGCTATATTTCTTTATCTTCTGTGGACCAAGATCATCCTATTTAACTGAGACAGTAAACCTGATTCTAGTCCTAAATCAGGATCGTAGTCACCCATAGTTCCTTGAATAGTCAAAGACACTCCAGAAGGTAATTCAGGGCAGGTAAGACTTAAAGCACTCTCTGGAGGTCTTTTTTCTCTCTGTTGACTACAGAAGGAGCTGAACGTGATGTGCTAGATTTAGGCTGCATGAATCCAAGCTGAATCTACCAGCTGCTAGTCACTGGTAATGTCTGGTTTTTTTCTAGGGCTATTCAGTTTGGAAAGAAGATGAGCAACTGCCAAAAGAAATGATAACTGCCCCATATCAGAATGCTAAAGCAGTGGGGCTTTGACAACTGTCAGCCAGGAAGATTTTGAAGATGAAGCTGTCTTAGCAGTGCATGAAAGTGATTTGACAAACCCTGCTGTGTACGAGACAGCCTGTCATCAATTTTTTGTATCTATCTTTGATACCATCAGAAGACCACAATAAGGCTGGAAAGACCTAGAAAAATCATCTATCCCTTCTCTCCTGCTCTAGGACACACTCAGCTTTTTACATCATCCCAGACAGATATTTCACTAACCCTTTTACTTAAAACCATGATGGAGGCTCCAAAACTTCTCCAGACAACCCATTCAGTCATCCAACCATTAAAAAGCTTTTTTATTGTATAACCTGGATATTTTTCATTGCAGTTGAAGTCCATTATTTCCTGTCATTATTTCCACATGGAGAACAGATTGTTCCCTTCCATTTTATAACAATCTTTTATGTACTTGAAGTCTGTTATCAAGTCCTTCCTTGCCTATTATTTATGACCTACACAGCACCAAGTGGTGGCAGGGGCTTTACAGATAAAATTAGATAGTTCTTAAGTGCCTGAATCCTGTCTTCATCTATCCTGTAACAATCATGACAAAAGGATGTAGGGAAAAGGACAGAAGTACAGGGCTACAGCTGAGACACCATTAGCTTACTCAAAAGGGCAGCAGCCACAGATAGTAGATTTGCTTTTGTAGGATTTTTAACCCTGACTGAATATAAAGAGACATTGTGAAAGAGGTGGTTTGCATAGAAGAATTAGGGGAATGAATGGCTGAAGAGGGAATGGTTAGTCAAAAGCTATACAAATGAAAAAAACCAGCATACCAGAGAGTGAGAAATTTCAGAATAATAATCGGCTAAGAAGCTTAATGGTCAACAGCATGACTGAAAGCTGGTAGGATGAGATGGAGGCAACAAGAATCATCCAGCTGTTCTCCAGCTCTTGCTTCCACCTCCTTTCAGTCATTTGACTGGTGGCCAAGTCCATGGTTGTGTCCCCATGGCAGGTGGGGTGGCAGTGGCCATTATAATAATGGAAGAGACCAGAATCCACCTCCAAATCCTGTCCAGGGTATTTATAAAACTGGAAATCATTCAACTTACTTTCCACATTGATCTTGGCTTGGGTCTTGTCATCAGGACTCTCACAGCAGTAGAAGCCCCTGTCTGCAAAGGAGATGTCCTTAACCACCAAGGTATGCTTTGTTCCCTCAGCTTTGATCTCTATTTTTTCACTGGGCTTCAATATGATGCTGTTCCTCATCCACTTCACCTCTGCAGGCTTAGTCAGCTCTACCTCCAAGGTCACTGTGTCCCTCTCTTCAACTGTTCTGGGCTCCAGTTTCTTCTTGAATGAGATTGAGGCCTCTGCCAAAGGAGAAGAAATATTAGTAAGAATGTAGAGGATCCAGAAAACAGGCTTTCAGAGAGAATTAAAATGGTGGTTGATGTATCTCCAGTCCCAATGCATTCTCGGCATCCATATTTAATGATGTGAAAGCAAAATTTCATAATCAGAGGGAACGCCACATAAAACAGCATAGGTCATAGCATCAGTGACAGCCCGTCAAAGGGACATTATGGCCTCCTACCTCGGACTCTGAGATTGGCTGTGCTTTCTACGCCCTCAGCATTGGCGGAGATTTCAGCTGCATCTTTCAGTGTCAGATCAGTGATGGTGAGGCTGTGGTTGGTATCCTTCTGTGAGATCACATACTTCTTGCTGGCTTCAATTTTGACACCATTCCTGAACCAAGTGACCACAGCATCACTGGGAGAGACAGTGCACTTGAACACAGCCTCTTTTCCTTCCTCAGAGACCACGCTGTTGAGACTCGTAACAAATTTCACCACTCTGGGAGCTGATGGATAGAAATAAAACATTTGAGACATGGCATAAACACCTTCAAATAGCCAAAACCTATGAAGAGTTTGTTGGACGTATCAATTTTTATTAATTAAAGTAAGTGATCACAATAATGGGTCATTACGTTTCCCATGTCTCAGCAAGTTTTGTGTATAAAGATGCCAGAAGAGAGAGGCAAAGAAAGAGGGGGAAAATCCCATCTTAGTTTTGAGACACTTGATTCCAGCCTCAAATGCAATATAAAGGTCATTTTGCCCACATATTAAGATACCTGAGCTCAACAGGTCTCAAAATCGTTCTGTGTTTCACAGAGGTTCCAATGGCACTGAGAGGGGAAGTGGAGTTTCGTATTTAGCTGTCAACACAGGAGACAGCGCAAACACATGAACAAACTCAGCTTTGCAGAGTTGTAATTGCTGAGGACAAAACCCAAGGATCCCTCCACATGGTCACCATGGAGTTGACATACGTTTGGGGGTGATGGTAATGCTGCTCTTGTCATCTCTGGACTCGCAGGAGTACTCTCCCTCGTCCTCAGCCCGGATCCCTGTTATGGTCAATTTTCGCTTGACCCCTTCCTCGTATATCTGGAAACGCTTGGTGGGCTTGATCTGAACTCCGTTCCTGCACCACACCACCTTCCCTTTGGCATGGCTCACGTCACAAGTCAAAGAGACGCTGCCTCCAATCTCAGCATTAACAGCTTCAAGTTTTTTGACAAACTTCACTGGGATTTCTGAGATGCAGAAGAAGGAAAAATTAGAAAGGAAAAGATAAGGAACCTGTTCTAAGAAACTGTTTCTGGCCAACTTTAAATTAAAAAAAAAAAAAACAAAAAAACAAAAACCAAACCAAACCAAAAAACAACAAAACCCCAAACACACACACACAAAAAAACCCCCCACCTACACCAAACCCAAAAAAACCCCACCCCAAAACCCTCAACAGATTTGGGGGTCAGGGTAGACAGAAACAAACCAGAAAGGTGAAAATTTAGGGGGATTCCTTTGACATGGATTTTTAATATCATTATCATTCTGTAAAGCAAGAACAATGCCTTTAAACAAGATTTGGTTTTCCCTTCCTTCCTTTCTAATTTCATACCAGATGAGACTATGTGGTGTTTTCACATCAGAGTCTAATTTGCCTGACTAAATGTAAAAATTCATATGGATGCCCAAGCTCCAGCCACCTTTGTCTCTTCTGTCACAACCAATGGAGTCAAAGAAATCCAGGGTGTGATTTCTTTCATCCTGAAGGAGACATTTCAATAGGTTGGATGTATCATGACCTATTAGCAACTACTCCTCTGCAATGGCTCCACAGGCAGCTGAGGGGGTGCATGCCAGCTGCAGGCATCTCCAGTGTGTGTCTGAAGAGAAAGGAGCAGACCTTTGCTCTGAGACATCACCCCTCTCATCTCCATCTGTGGACCAGCTGTACTTCATCCTTCTTGTCAATGAATACCCTTAGCCTTGACTAGGCAACAGCATCCCAGGTGCACTATCCCAGGAACAGAGGAGGATACAATTCCGGTCCTGTTTCTCCATGTGCCTAACACATAAGTTTTCTCATCACACAACATCTCTCTATATCCTCATCAGCTTTGTCACGCTGGTGAGCAGATTGGGGAAGAGCTAAGGCTCTGCCATGCCACAGCTACAGGGGTTAGGAGGAGATGGAAACAGTGTGATGACAGCGGGGAGCAGACACCAGGAAAAGCACCCACTGTAGGCCTCCTTGTTCCCCTGAGTAGCCAGCAAAGGACAAAAATTGGGTATTTGGAAGCAGGAGAACTTTTCTGGCCCATGGTGGGGCAGCCACAGCAGCTGCAACAGCAATCCAAGCCTTGAGGTTGGAACAGTTTTAGAGAGAGTTTGGACTTCACCTCCATCCTACCATGAGGGAAATATAGCTGTTGGGTTGGGACATGACCTGTGCGCTGCTCTCTGCTCACCTTTCACCTGTACTTCGAATTCCTGCTTGTCGCTTTTTGTCTGGCAAGTGTACACGGCTGTGTCTGTGCTCTCAGCCAGGTTCACTGTCAGGGTCCTGGATGCCCCCTCACTCTTGATTTCGTATTTCTTGCTTGCCTTGATTTCTGTTCCATCCTTGAACCACTTTACAGCAGCAGTTTCAGGAGTTACCAAAGTAGACAGTGTGATGCTTTCGTGTTCTTGAACAATGAGAGGTTCTTTCTGGACAACTTTATTTTCAAATTTAGCTTCTGGTTCTAAGAAAGACATTAAAGTAGGAAAACTCATAACTTCAAGCTCAAATCCTTAACACAGCAAGTTTCTATTTCTCCTCATGACTCACAACACCAGCTCATCCATAATCTGTAAAAACCTAGAGAATATGGCTGAATATTTATGGCCGGTAAAATATTTTGCTGAGTGGGAAGAAAGAAAATGATCTGTTGGGCAACCCAGAGCTTCCGCTTAGAAGAGAAGCAAGGGAACGGAAATGCAAATATACATTTTATCTGCTGCCCACGGAAAGCTTGTTTCTTAGAAATAAAATGATCTGTATAACTCTATCCTCTCACAGTTTTAGAATTTTAGATCAAATTAAGAAGAAATATTAGTGTGCTAAACCTGAATTTATGGCTTGTTTTCTGTTTGCTCTACTGCCTTTCTCTTGGCCTCTTCTCTATCTTGTACAACACTTTGCCCCTAAACTGGGCAGTTTTGGGGCACACACAGCAGATGACCAGCTTTTCTTAGTCACCTCTCTCCATGGCTCTGTTGCTGCTCTTCAAAACTCCCCACTTCTACTTTCAGCTCCCCACCACTGAAACAGGTTGGGTGACAGGGTGTGTGAAGGAAATCAGCAAAAAACATACTGTTTCCATAGCCAAAAAAAGTCTTCAGCCAGATTCCCACCTCTACACTGCTAGATTAAAAAGGCCAAATTAATGTGTGATGTGGTTCACTGATGTTGTTCTGGGGAAAATGGTGGCTGGGTAGGGAATATCCAGTTTTCCTCTAAACCACACAGATTGCTACTTAGCACCTCAAAGTGAGTACTCACCAGTTGGTTTCAACTTGAAAGTCAGCTTCTGGCCTGCAGCCTCGCAGATGTATTCTCCAGCATCTTTCTTGTCCAGCTGCTCTATAACTAGGCGTCGGGTTTTACCCACAGTTTCTATTTTGAATTTTCTAGAGGAAATGAGCAGTCTTCCATCCTTGTACCATTTCACTTCGGTTGCATCCTGTGCTACCTCACAGCTGAGGGTGGCACTTTCTGTCAGGACAGCGTTCACCTCCTTCTGGACCTTTTCCTCATTTATGAATGCAGGTTTTGGCTCTGAGTGCGGAAAAGGAAGAAAATATTGATTGAGGGATTAAAGTGAGATCAATCTTACAAATTTCTGTGCAGAGGTGTAGAAAATATTTAGGTTGTCACTTGCCAAAACCAATTGCCTTCACTGGGCAATATCTACAATTCTGTGTGACCAAATCACCACGTAGAAAACAGGGAAGTAAGACCCTAGGAATGAAAAGGACCAAGAGGGTCCTTGACATAAATCCTATGCTTGCAAGCTACCATGCAAAAAAGATTTCATTCAAACATTCCAAAAGACATTTGTCCTGCATATCACCAAAAGCTCTCAGAGTCCTTTTACTTAAGCCCTAGGACACAAATATAGCACTAAGGGCTTCTGGAACAGGCTCTTCATGTTCTCTTCCACTGTCACAGATGTAACTGTCAAAGGGACAAAGGAAATACAACCTCCTTACAGTGCTCAGGTAGGTCAGGATCACGGCTGGCAAGATACCCAAGGTTGTTGCAATGTGCTTAAAGCAGTTAGGGCACCTTGTGAATCCTGTTCCAAAAGACCAGTTGCTGGGAATCTTTCACTACAAGGGGACATTTAGCACCAGGCAGAAGCAGTAAGGCATCTCAGAAAGATGAGATTTCAAACGTACAACAGCCCAAAGTCAGAAAAAGTACAGAGTTTTCAACCCATCTCAAGGTCTTCTGATCATGAAATTGCAAATGACAAAACATATTCCAGCCTCTAAGTTTTCAGAAATGAGATCAGAAGTCTAACAAGAAAAGGATTTTTGAATGGTTCTTTCCTTTCAAGAGGTTCAATGCACAATAATCACCCTTTGGGATCTCAGGAGTAGGAGAGCTCTGAATAATATCCTGATTATTATTTCTATTATATTTATATCTGCAACTATAATTATATAGACAGAATGAGAATGAGATAGGCCTTTGTGGCATGCTAAAGCCAATTCTCATTTCTACAAATCCAGGCAATCAGGTACAGAAAATCAGGTGAACCCTACAGGCTGCAAGAAAGCCCAGACTATTGCAACTGAGTCAGAGTGTAATAGTAGAGTTATGACTTTATTATTGTCTCCTGTAATTCAGACAAGGTATGTTTTACCTGTGACATCAAGCTTGAAGGCCAGTTTCTGGCCAGCAGCCTCGCAGGTGTACTCCCCAGCATCTTTCTTCTCCACCTGACCCACCACCAGACGACGAGATTTGCCCTGCGACTCCACCTTGAACTTCTTGCTCGAGGTGATCAGTTTCCCCTCCTTGTACCATTTCACATCGGTCTTCTCCTGGGCCACCTCGCAGCTCAGGGTGGCATCTTCTGATAGTGCAGCTTTCGCCTCCTTCTGGACCTTGTCCTTGTTTGTAAACACAACTTCTGGCTCTGAAAAGAGAGACAGACATTGATCAGCCCACTTGCAAGAGGATCAGGAGGCAGAGAACGTGTTGGAAAGCTGAATCCATTCTACCACTCTACAGCCCCAGCAGGGCAATGCGTCTGGAAGGAGTCTCCGTGACACCTTCTGTCCCTAGCTGCCGTTTACCTGACACCTTAGAGACCTTAACATACATCAAGCCTCGCTGCCACACTCTCCCCTCAGGCTGAAACGAGCCCTTCCAGGAGAAAGAAGAAGAGGGCAGACATTGGGCAGACACCCAAATGCTCTCCACCATGACCCTGCTCTGACATGCACTCACAATCAGCTGTGGTGCAGGTTTCTTCCTGTTGCACCAACAGGTCAGGATGGAGATGTGCAATCAGGACTTTATTTTCACAGCCCTTTTCCTACAGCAATGGGTCGCTCCCAAAGTTTTTCCAAGGATGCAGCTCCCCGTCTTAAAGATTTCATCATGTTTTATATAGAATATATGTAATGATTATAACATTCATTTTTCTTAATAGGAAGTCTGGGCCAAAGAATCTTCTCTCACCTGAGACATCAAGCTTGAAGGTCAGTTTCTGGCCAGCAGCCTCGCAGGTATACTCCCCAGCATCTTTCTTCTCCACCTGACCCACCACCAGACGACGAGATTTGCCCTGCGACTCCACCTTGAACTTCTTGCTCGAGGTGATCAGTTTCCCCTCCTTGTACCATTTCACATCGGTCTTCTCCTGGGCCACCTCGCAACTCAGGGTGGCATCTTCTGATAGTGCAGCTTTCACCTCTTTCTGCACCTTGTCCTTGTTTGTAAACACAACTTCTGGCTCTGAAAAGAGAGAGAAATTCAGAGCATCTCTAAGATATGATGCTGCCCAATCCCTTTATCAGGGTTTACAGGTAACACTGGAAACCAAGCCTCTGACTTGACAGTAGACATCTAAAGCTATTGCTAGAACCTTCATACTGTTTTATAGTGAGTTGTTTTGTGTTTTGTTTTGGTGAGTGCATCCTTCTGCTCTCCACCATGACCATGCTTTGAAATTCACTGAAAATCAGCTGTGTTGCAGAGTTATTCTGGTTGCACCAACATGTCAGGATGGAGAGGTGCAATCAGTACTTTCCTTTTCATGGCCCTGTTCCTACACAAGATGGGTAGCTCCTATTGTTTTTCATGGATGGAGCACCCTGTCTTAACGATTTTATCATGTTTTACATAGAAGATATGTAATAATATTCATTTTTCTGAATATTCTAGAAATAGGAAGTCTGGGCCAAAGAATCTTCTCTCACCTGAGACATCAAGCTTGAAGGTCAGTTTCTGGCCAGCAGCCTCGCAGGTGTACTCCCCAGCATCTTTCTTCTCCACCTGACCCACCACCAGACGACGAGATTTGCCCTGCGACTCCACCTTGAACTTCTTGCTCGAGGTGATCAGTTTCCCCTCCTTGTACCATTTCACATCGGTCTTCTCCTGGGCCACCTCGCAGCTCAAGGTGGCATCTTCTGATAGTGCAGCTTTCACCTCTTTCTGCACCTTCTCCTTGTTGATGAAGGCATCTTCTGCCTCTGGAATTAAGGGTACAGGGGCAGATTTAGAAAATTCATCTTTCACACTCAGCCTCCTTCCCAAATGCACGCCTCAGTCTTTGGATTGTGGTGCTGTAACGGATTTCCCATTCACATTCCCTGTCAACACCATCAACTGAATTGTTAACATTTGAATTACATCAAGTGCAGGTGAAGGACTCCTTTATTGCTAGTCCAAGACTGCTTAGATGGCCCCGAAGTTGATTTCATTTCCACCACTACCCTTCTCCAAAATTTGCAGAAAAGAATTTTACATATCCCAATGTCCAGCAGCACACCGGTGGATACAGTCTGTAAGAAACCTGTTTGCTGTAAGAGGACAAGCATTAAATTGTCCAAACCATCCAAGAGCTGCAATTTGCTTTGCCAGCAAAAGCAAAGCTAGTCTTAGCAAACAAACTTTGTGAGCCTATTCTGTATGTCTTTATTTCCCAAATGTTCTAAAGATGTGTCATCTCAGAACTATGTTTCTCTACTGAATGAAAATTAGCCAGCTCCCATGGCATTTGCTTTGCACTGCACCATGCCAGAATCAAAAAGCAGTGTAATATATGAACTCCTCAATTTGCTTTAAATTGATCAAGATCCAACTGAGGGATGTCAAGGTTAAAGTTAGTCCTCGCTAATATTGTGACAAAAAGACCTAGTTTCCTCAGCTACTGCTTCTGAGAACAGTTCTAGTATTTCCTTCCAGTTGACAGAGGCCATGATAAAAAGGTTTCCTTGATAATAAAGATATACTTTATTTCAGGAAGGAGCATTCACAAGTAAATGCACTTCCTCAGCAGATTTGCTGTGTCCTTTAATTTCTCCTGCAATTATTGAGCTCTCATTTGGCTATCAGTACATCTTCACCAGATTCTCAGGGAAATTTCCTGATCATCATCAGCCTGCCCTGGACTTAGGCTACAGAAATCCACTGCATTCTTAGTTTTCAAAGAAGGGAGACAGGTCTAACACTGTGAATCCAACTGCAGGAGTAAACCAGCAAAACTTAAATGCTGGCCCAGTCACTGCATGCTGAGATGGAATTTGCCAAGCCACATAACTTTCGTCTCCTTCAGTTTTTTAGGATATAAAATAGGGATGCAGCAAATTCACTCACCAGTGACATCAAGCTTGAAGGTCAGTTTCTGGCCAGCAGCCTCGCAGGTGTACTCCCCAGCATCTTTCTTCTCCACCTGACCCACCACCAGACGACGAGATTTGCCCTGCGACTCCACCTTGAACTTCTTGCTCGAGGTGATCAGTTTCCCCTCCTTGTACCATTTCACATCGGTCTTCTCCTGGGCCACCTCGCAGCTCAGGGTGGTGTTCTCCTTCAACACTGCCTTCACCTCCTTTTGCACTTTGTCTTTGTGTTCAAACACATCATCTGCAAGATTGGAAAGAGGGGAAAAATCTTGAAAAAAGCCCATGAAAGTGAAAGCTTTGCCTCCGAGATCATATGGTATTGGGTTTTCCGTGGGAGACCACCTGGTACGGTTTAAACAAAGCAGCTGTAAGATTAAAAAGGCTAACAGGGTCAGAGTTAAGCAAATGCTGGAGGAAGCACTGACAGGAACCGCTTGCTTCCAGATAGCACAGTTTCCAGATGCTGCTCATTTGAGTAGCAAGAACAACTGCCATGCCTGATCTTTAGGCTTACACCAGCTTTCCTGCAGACACTCTGCAGGGTCAATGTCTACAGGCCAAGCAGGATGTGCTATCTTGGGGAAGAAGGGCATGTTTTGCTCACTTGCAGAGAAGGCCAGGCTGCATATTCACAGTAAACAGGATATACTCCAAACACGACCTTTCATTTGCCAACGCTGTTCCCGTATTTGGGTCCAAGTAATATTCAGAAAAAAACCAATAAGGGTTATGAAATGGATGCCTAACAACTAGAGTACCTTCACAAAGATTTATATGGAGTTGTGTCCTTATGGAACAGCATCACTTCCCGGATATATTCTACAGAACATGTGCTGCTAATAGTACAAAATCACAGTCATAAAATAATTTAGATTAGGAGTGATCTCTGGAGGTCATCCAGTCCTACTTCCCCACTCAGAGGGGATAAAATTACATCAAGTTACTCAGGGCCATGTCCCACTGAGTTATGAGTATCTCCAGCGATGAAGATTCCACAACCTCAAGGCTCCTGTTCCAGAGCTTGACCACCCTGACAGTGCAAGTTTTTCCTAATATCTTTTCTGAACCTCCCATGTTCCAGCTGGGATACTTTTCCTTTTCTTGTAATACCACACATCTTTGAGAAGAACGTGGAGTTGTGAACTCTATATCCTCCCATTAGATAGCTGCAGGGAGCAATAAAAGCTTCCTTTTGCCTTCTCTTCTCTAGGCTGAACAAATCCAGTTCTCTCAGCCTCTCCTCGTGTGACATGTGCTCCAGCCCCCTTTTCATCTTGGTTGCCTCCACTGGAGCTGTGCCAGTAGCATCTTGGATTTCCAGATGGAATAGCTGTCAGATTCTCCAATCAAGCAATCACTGATTTAAGAACAGTAATTTGATTTTAAGCTTGGTCTTGGTAAATTCCAAGGACATAATTTTAGAAGCTGGGCATGGGAAATAACCTTGGATGTAGGTATCATAGGATGATCTAGTCTACAGTAAACAGAGGAATGAAAAATATCTCTGTAACACACTTATTTGGAACTAGCAAAGTTGTACGAATTGTGAGAATGAATTCATGAAGAACAGATGAACAACTTGTTCAAGACTCAGTGTGGGAGCTGGTATCTTCATGCTAAAGTGTTCAGAAATCTATACCTTACCCAGAAGAAGAACAGGAAAGGATCAGCAAGGCCAGCTAAGAACAAAAATATATATATATACAACTACCTTTTAAAATCAGGGACAGAACACAAATAAGGAATGGAAAAAAGGACAACTCTGCTGGAAAGCTGTGTCTCTGGGGTCAGGAACTCTACTAATAGAGCAAGATTTGCCAAAATTCAGGTTGGATCCAAGCTCATGAAGGAGGTTAAGACGTCTAGCAAGGGAACTTCTAGCACCAGAAGTATATGTAGACAAGGGAAGTGGAGCCATGATGCAGAGTGTGGTTTTCATCTTTCAGAGCTCTTCACATCATGCTTCTGAAGAAAACAAGCCAATGCTCCTAGAAAGTGTTCTCCTACAGGCTAATTTGTTTATTTTGGTTTCATCCTCACCCTAGGTAGATGTTTTGCCCTTCAGTACAAAGCAATGGATGTTACACAAGGAGGCTGAGTGACTCCTAAGTTCACACATTATGTTCCATCCTAGGCAACCCTTCAGTGAGAGCTTTCAGTTTCTTGTTTGAATTTCCCTCAGGGCAATGGTACTTCTTACACAAAATCTAGTTGTTACTCCTGCTCAGTTGTATCTTTAATCAACAGCAATGTGAAAAAAAGGTGATATCGGGTTAAAGTACAGAAGAGGGTTGGAAGATGCATTTTCCAGTTATGATTTATGGCGTACTTCCTCAGTGGTGTTAAACGAGAGCCCAATGGGTCTCACTGTTTCTGCCTTTGAAGTGACCAGTAAATCTCTTGGTGGTGAGGGAGCCTATTCTCTGCTCTCTTTTATTGCATTTACCCTTTTGCAAAATCTGAGCAATGGCCCCTCTGGCAGCAATGAGCTTGGGCAACAGTCCAAATGCCTGTCCCCCTTTCCATGGTACCCAAGTACCTCACAGCCTGTGATATGAAAATAATTTCTATGAGATAGGATACCTTTTTTTATCCCTAATTACAGAGAGGATGTGACAGGCAGAGAGGGTTGGTGATAGTGAGGACTCCCCCACGTCATTCTGCAGAGGATGGTGCCATTTCCCAAAAAAGTTAATTCCCACTGTCCAAGCCATGGGATTTTCTCCTATGAATATGACTTTCTCAGAAGTCCTAAAAGAGGCCAATCCTTGCATTTTCATCTAAAAAGTCTCACACAACCCTCCATTATTGCTGTTAACAGCTTTCCTCGCTCAGAGACAGACCTTTGGGCTAAGTTGTAAGCACAAAGAACTGCTGCAAGCACCCAAGCACCTTGTTGCATCCAGCAGAGGATAAAGTTCTCCTGGTCCCAGATGAGAAGATCCTTCCACAGGAAGCTAAGAAGAGCTCTTCCTTCAAACACTGCGACAAGACCCTTTGTTAATTTCTGCCTTTCACTGTTTCATTTATAATCTGCTACAATTTTTCCTAACAGCTTCTGCTATCAGACATTCATTGTTTGAAATAATGATCTCAGTCCTACCCTGTATTATTCCTGCAACCTGCACAGAGGTATAGAAAAAAAGTCGTATAACTGAGCCATAAAATAAGTATTTCCATAGTTTTTCTGCCACAAAGGAGAGTTGCCATCTATAAAGGAGAATGAGGTAAATTTGTCTCCAATTTCCTTGTAGGGTCACTCCCCAGCACTGTATACCACAGAATGCAGACGTGGCAGAGAAAGTAGAGTGAAACCCAGTAAGTTTGTACCTCAGCAAGACCCACAACTGGCAGTCACATGAATCTCAAAGCTGTAATGTCATGCTTTTACTCAGGCCACACTGGGAGCAAGTCAGCCACAAACCACCTCCAGCATGGAAGATATGTAACCACATTCGTAGCGGAGTCCAAAATAAAAAGCTCAGAGGTGTGACCGGTGCACCAGGCTGCATATAGATGCACACACTCTAAATAGACGTGGTTAGATTCTAGTGTTGAGTGAATCCGTTGAAAGAATGAAAGGGCAAATCTTTGCATCAAACTAATTATATTGCCTCACATCACTTCCTGGGTTATGTTTTTAATTGCATGCATCTTTAAGGTTTTCTTCTGGTCCACAATCAGGTAAGAAACAGCTACATCAAATTTAGGTATTCTTCCTGCATAACCCTTTCAAGCAAGAGAGAAGAAAGGAAGATGAGAAAGGAAGTATTGAGTAATATTTAAAAACAAAACCAAAAAAACTAGCAGCAAGGACAGAAATGTATGCATTTCACCAGCATACACAAACTACTTGATACCAATCTGAAATCAGTCGAAATCGTATGTGTTGTACAATTCCTCATGAAGTCATATTTGCAAATTCTCTCAGCAAAGCCATGTCTTGTATAGATGTGGCAAAAAAGCTCTATCCCAGCAGAGATGGAAACTACAGATTCTTAGAGTGGAACTACAGACTCCAAAAGACTGGAAGGATTATTTTATGCTTGTCTTGTTCTTACATCCTTTTTTCTTAACAACTATTCCTGGTCAAAATCAGGGAAAGAATACTAGCCTAAGTGAACTTTTCTCTTCCCCAAAGCATCCAAATATATGCCCTTAACATTGACCTTTAAAAAAATGACTTAAGTTCTGTTTCAGACCCATATAGACCAAGGCTGGAAGTCAATCCATGTCACTATGAAAATTTCTCTGTAACTACAGCAAAAAGATATATAATCAGATAATCCCTGACCTGTGACATCAAGCTTGAAGGTCAGCTTCTGGCCAGCAGCCTCGCAGGTGTACTCCCCAGCATCTTTCTTCTCCACCTGACCCACCACCAGACGACGAGATTTGCCCTGCGACTCCACCTTGAACTTCTTGCTCGAGGTGATCAGTTTCCCCTCCTTGTACCATTTCACATCGGTCTTCTCCTGGGCCACCTCGCAGCTCAGGGTGGCATCTTCTGATAGTGCAGCTTTCACCTCCTTCTGGACCTTGTCCTTGTTTGTAAACACAACTTCTGGCTCTGAAAAGAGAGACAGACATTGATCACCCCACTTGCAAGAGGATCAGGAGGCAGAGAACGTGTTGGAAAGCTGAATCCATTCTACCACTCTACAGCCCCAGCAGAGTTATGCGTCTGGAAGGAGTCTCCATGACACCTTCTTTCCCTAGCTGCCGTTTACCTGACACCTTAGAGACCTTAACATACATCAAGCCTTGCTGCCACATTCTCCCCTCAGGCTGAAACGAGCCCTTCCAGGAGAAAGAAAAAGAGGGCAGACATTGGGCAGACACCCAAATGCTCTCCACCATGACCCTGCTCTGACATGCACTCACAATCAGCTGTGGTGCAGGTTTCTTCCCGTTGCACCAACACGTCAGGATGGAGATGTGCAATCAGGACTTTATTTTCACAGCCCTTTTCCTACAGCAATGGGTCGCTCCCAAAGTTTTTCCAAGGATGCAGCTCCCCGTCTTAAAGATTTCATCATGTTTTATATAGAATATATGTAATAATTATAACATTCATTTTTCTTAATAGAAAGTCTGGGCCAAAGAATCTTCTCTCACCTGAGACATCAAGCTTGAAGGTCAGTTTCTGGCCAGCAGCCTCGCAGGTGTACTCCCCAGCATCTTTCTTCTCCACCTGACCCACCACCAGACGACGAGATTTGCCCTGCGACTCCACCTTGAACTTCTTGCTCGAGGTGATCAGTTTCCCCTCCTTGTACCATTTCACATCGGTCTTCTCCTGGGCCACCTCGCAGCTCAGGGTGGCATCTTCTGATAGTGCAGCTTTCACCTCTTTCTTCACTTTGTCCTTGTTGATAAATGCATCCTCTGCTTCTGTAGGGTGGAAGAAACAATTGACAAGTCACATGTATGTTCATGCTGTCTAGAGTGTCCAAACCCAAATGAAAAATCCTGCTTATGACAACTTCCACTGCTCTGTCATTTTGGAATGGTCCCACTCACAGCTAAGGTACACTCAGACAGGACATGGCCCTCTGTACAGCCTGAGGAGAACACATCAGTCATTTCAGAGCAAAACTATCTAATGCCTCAGTAGTTTAGCTTCTTCCTATCTCCACAGATCAGCAAGAAATCTGACTTTCTGTTCCTTAATTTTTCTTTACTCTGTCATCAGAAAACAACAAAGATTGCTGAGTTGGATTCATCTCACAAATGAAGACAACTAGCTATAAGCATCTGTGTGACAGTGGATGCATACAAGCTGGTTGCCTGACCAACCTCACTACTCAATGAACATCTAGGCTACACAGTCACTGGAGCCCAGAGAGTGATTGATTTTGCTCTGTTGTAAAGGGAAGTCATGGACCACTCTGTGATGAGAACCAACATCTCCTCTCACCTGTGATGACAATCTTGAAGGTCAGTTTCTGGCCAGCAGCCTCGCATGCGTACTCCCCAGCATCTTTCTTCTCCACCTGACCCACCACCAGACGACGAGATTTGCCCTGTGACTCCACCTTGAACTTCTTGCTCGAGGTGATCAGTTTCCCCTCCTTGTACCATTTCACATCGGTCTTCTCCTGGGCCACTTCGCAGCTCAGGGTGGCATCTTCTGATAGTGCAGCTTTCACCTCTTTCTTCACTTTGTCCTTGTTGATAAAAGCATCTTCTGCCTCTGAAATAGTGAAACATTAGGGAAAAATACGTAAGATATAAACAGCTTATGACAAGAAGATATTACATGTATTTTGTGTAGGTGCTCTACAGGGTTGTTTCTTGTAAGCAACACTGTTTTGCAGTTGTTTTTATCACACGGAACAACACACCCTCAAAACATAGTCCATATAATTTTCATACCTCTCTGACTAGTATTCACAAAAAGCTCAACTGCCTCATTTTCAAATTTCTTATCATAAAGACAAAGATAAATTCCCCCCCTTAGTGTCTTTGATATTTGTATGCTGCAAATTTCAAACTAGCTAAATAGAGCACAGTTACGAGTTGCCACTTTCACTATCACATTATTTACAGGAATTTACCAGCATCTTGGTATTTTAGATTAAGACTGGGTGTTGTTCAGAAAATATCTTGTAACTCAATCCCAAAGAAATGACAAAGATACAGCTCTTAATATGGAAAAGTGCTTGGCCTATATTATACATAAAACTGGCCTATAAAATTTGAATTCTATTTTTCTTTCCTTGGAAATCTCGAATTTTTCAGGAAACTGGCCATAGGGCATTTTCTCTTAAAAGTTAACACAAGCAAGAATGAAGTGCTTAAAATTACTTTCCTTCACAATACCACTTAGAACTTCCTTCTCAACAAGTGGAGCTGGGATCAAAAGGCTATGTTGTGTAATTAGTAGTTAGTTAGGTATATGCATTGAAGAGATTCAACTCTCACCTTGCTAAGTAGGACTGACTGATAAACTGCATCTTTTACCGATTACTTTGATGATTGTTTTAGCTGGTTCTCCTTTTACCAAAACTGGTGTGGTCGCTGTTATCTTTTATATTAGTGTACATTTGAGATGTGGGAGGGCAAATAGACCCTAAATAAATGGGCTGCCACTTTTTTCCCCACTGATTTACCCTAAGAAATAACTGCAGAATAAGCGTAAAATATTTCTGGTATGCCTCCATGATGGACATCACATAGCAACAACTATCCAGCATTTAGCATAGGTGGCCTATGCCTGTTTGTGTCCCAGGTATGCACTTGAGCATGATTTCACTGCTACAGAAGCACAAGCTCCAAAGACAAATGTAGAAGCAGCAAATGTATGGGGTTGCCATTGCCCTTCAGTTACAGTGTAAGCATGGGAGATAATTCATCCACCCAGCTTTAGGCACCCGGGTCACCTGGTTGAGGTAATCTGGGAGGCTCTTGGTTCTCCTGGGCAATCATGGTGAACCCCTTCCATAACCTGTGCTACTGCCTTCCTCCCCCCAGTCACTCTCTGCAGCCTCCTAGTGCCATCCTTTCCTCCTCCTTGATGACTTTCTCCTCTGCATACTATGTCCCTCATGTCTGTATTCTGAGCAGCAGCAGCTGCCTGGGAGCATAAGGAGTAGGGGTAAGTTCAGGTCAAGTTCCTACCCTGCTGATCGTGGCACTACATGTAATCCTGGGAGCCACATCATATAGGCTTGCCATCAATATTGTGCAGTCCATGGAAAGAGAGGTCCTGCAGGGAGCAAGCCAAAGCAGGAACCCAGCTTATATGCTCTAAATTTGAGCTCCTCTGTTTATATTGACTGTAGAAGGGGTGTAAGGAGGTGTCATTGTCATTAAGGTGTCGTTAACAAGGCAGCATACATGGCCTTTGCTAGGTGATGCAAAACTCCTCAAAGGCATACGTCAGCCCGCTGCAGATTAAGCAGCATTTTGATATCTAAAAGAGCTCGAGCACACACCATGGTTTGCATTCAAAACTAGTTGCAAAAATATAAACATTTCAACTTCCATCTACAACTTGGACAGTGAATATGCAGGGTGCACTAAACAAATGATTTTAACACAAACCAGTCTGTGTCAGTGGGTGCTGTATCTAAGATTTCAAGTTAGCAGGGCAGGAGTGTTCCAAATGGGTTACTCGTCCTACTCCATTCTTGCTCTTTAATATAAACTTGTTTTATACTGATAGGAAATGTGACTAATACTTTTAATCAGCTTACAAAGTGATTTATACTAGCTAGTAGTTTGCCTTAGAAACTTATTTTAAAGTTAAATGCGTATTCAGTGCATATGACATTTCCAATCTCAGCTGAAACTGGTTAGTGAAGTTCCACTAAAAGTGAGGAAAAGCATTTTCAGGACATGGGTCTTTCACCAGCTTCAAACAAGGATTTCTCTACATACCATGAATCTTGAAATAATGAGATTTCAGAATTACTTCTTTTGGCTACATGTCTAGCCCAGTGCCAAGGTGTGCAGCACCTGCTTCTTTTTATATTAAGCCAAAAAGCTATAGCTGCATCCCAATACAAAACACTGAGCATCTAACCTTCAAGCTGTCCTTAAATAGGGAAGGTTTTGTGCTACCAGTGGAGCCCTGGAGTACAGGAACCCTGAAATGCTTTCGGAGTCCAATGGTAACAGGATAAATTAAGAACCAGAAAGCCCCTGCGCTTTGGGATAATCTAGTAAGATGAGGATTTCTGCAGCAAAAGAGCCAACCACTCAGAGTACTCATAATCCCCCCGACTTTCACACTAGATCATTTTCCAGTGAGTGTTGGACTTGCATGTCATGTTACAGTGGTACATATGAGAAATACAGCAACGGTAGCCAGGCAAGCACTCTCCACTTACGACAAAGGGGGAAAGGTGTTACATTACCCTGTGCAGCCGTGAAGTCATCCGGTTTGAAAGAGAACTGAAAATCGTTGCTCTCTGAGGCAGACAGCTAAGAATAGCCCTCAGCTAGAGAAATTCAAGTGTAAAAGCACTACATTTCTGTGTTTTCTGACTACACCTGTGCAGTAATGTATGAACTGGTTTCAGCAGCTGAGCATGAGCGTGGTTTATACCAATGGCCTATCAATGCTCATGTTGCATTTTCTCTGAAAGATGCCTCTCAAACCTAGCCTTACTGTAATCCATCCTTCACTGAAACTAGCAGTTCCCTGAGCCAAAAGCATGACTACACAATTAATGAAAAAGAGCCAAAGTGCCCCAAACTCACACCCTGTGTACCCCAAAGTGTCAGACTCACACCCTGTGTACCCCACGCAGAGTAGTGACACATAACAGCTGATGGCTTACAATATATGGTATGGGGAGTAGCAAAGCTTTATGCTATAGCAGCAGCTGTACATAGAAGATGGAGGGAGCAGGGTGCCCCAAGAAAGCAGGAGAGCAGTAAAGACTGCAACCTTTACAAGGGAACAGCACTCGAGCTATGCCCTGCAAGGACTTCAGGTCTTCAGCATGGCTGTGAGCAGGAAAGTCAATAGACTCCCAATGCAGTTGCTCTTCTACATAGCTGATACAATGCCAGACATCTGCCAGCATTACAGTCCCAATGTTTTTGATGCCATAAGAAAGCAGAGGAGAAAATAGATTCCTTGTTTTGATCAGCCTCATGTTCACAAGTCTTGGTTCCCATGGGGGACTTCAACCACCCGGATATCTGTTGGAGGGACAACACAGGAGGGCACAAGCAATCCAGCAGGTTCTTGGAATGCTTTGATGATAACTTCCTCCTCCAAGTGATAGAGGAGTGAATGAGGAGAGGTGCCATGCTGGACCTTGTTCTCACCAGCAAGGAGGGGCTGGTGGGGAATGTGAAGCTCAAGGGCAGCCTTGGCTGCAGTGACCATGAGATGGCAGAGTTCAAGATCAACAGGGCAGCAAGGAGGGCACACAGCAAACTCACTGCCCTGGGCTTCAGGAGAGCAGACTTTGGCCTCTTCAGGGACCTGCTTGGTAGAGTACCATAGGACAAAGCCCTAGAGGGAAGAGGGGTCCAAGACAGCTGGTTGGTATTCAAGAATCACCTCCTCCAAGCTCAGGAGCAACGCATCCCAACAAAGAGGAAGTCTGACAAAAACACCTGGAGGCCTGCATGGATGAACAAGGAGCTCCTGGGCAAACTCAGACACGAAAAGGAAGCCTACAGAGGGTGGAAGCAAGGGCAGGTAGCCTGGGAGTAATACAGAGACATTTTCCGAGCAGCCAGGGATCAGGTTAGGAAAGTTAAAGCCCTGGTAGAGATAAATCTGGCCAGGGACATCAAAGGCAACAAGTAAAGTTTCTATAGGTATGTCAGTGATAAAAGGAAGAGTAGGGAAAACATGGGCCCTCTCCAGAAGGAAATGGGAGACCTGGTTACCCGGGGTATGGAGAAGGCTGAGGTATTCAACGACTCTGGATTGAGAGCAGCCCCGAGGAAAAGGACTTGGGGGTGTTGGTTGATGAGAAGCTCAACATGAACCAGCAGTGTGCGCTTGCAGCCCAGAACGCCAACTGTGTCCTGGGCTGCATCAAAAGAAGCATGACCAGCAGTTCGAGGGAAGTGATTCTCCCCCTCTACTTTGCTCTCATGAGACCCCACCTTCAATATTGCATCCAGCTCTGGGGTGCCCAGGACAAGACCTGTTGGAGTGAGTCCAGAGGAGGCCATGAAGATGATCTGAGGCCTGGAGCACCTCTCCTGTGAGGACAGGCTGTGAGAGTTGGGGGTTGTTCAGTTTGCAGAAGAGAAGGCTCCAGGGAGACCTTCTAGCAGCCTTCCAGCACCTAAAGAGGGCCTACAAGACATCTGGAAAGGGACTGTTTCCTAAGGCATGGAGTGACAGGACAAGGGGGAATGGCCTGAAGCTGAAGGAGGGGAGAATTAGATTAGATATTAGGAAGAAATTCTTTGCTGTGAGGGTGGTGAGGCCCTGGCAGAGGTTGCCCAGAGAAGTTGTGGAGGCCCCATTCCTGGCAGTGTTCAAGGCCAGGCTGGATGGGGCTTTGGGCAACCTGGTCTCGTGGAGGGTGTCCCTGCACAATGCAGGGCGGTTGGAACTACATGATGTTTAAGGTTCCTTCCAACCCAATCATTCTATGATTGTCATAGCTTTACAAATCACAACTGGGTATCCAACGACAGATGAAAGAAGTGGTAGGGGAAGAGCTGGATGAAAGGTTGTTAAATACAAATCATAATATCTGTACTTACCTGTATCCATTTCTGTTCATCATCCACAAAAGTTTCATGGTGCATAGAGTTATGAGGCTGTGCTCACATATGTGTTTGCACAGCCAGACTGTGGAATAATTGAAGCAATTCACTGTTTTGGGAGGGAAGACATTGAGTAGAGAAAAGATGAAACAAAGAGGGAAGAAAACAGTGATGTCTATGGAAGACTAGCAATAACAAGAGGAGGAATACCTATACCAATGATCAAATTGGAAGAGGTCCATTAACACAGTGCCTGCTAACAAGAACTCTTGTTTCACTATCTGAGCCTAAGGAGACGTACATGGAGTTGAGGAGCTGATATCAGGATACCTACACATAACCTGTAGATCTGCCCAGTCCTACGTAACCTCACTCAAATGGTAGCTTAGAACAACATCAGAAAGTATAAGGTATCTGAACAGCATTTCTAATATTTTCACAGAAAACGGGAGAAAACACACTGGCACAAAGAAAAGGCAATGAAATATGTCTCCCACCTGTGATGACAATCTTGAAGGTCAGTTTCTGGCCAGCAGCCTCGCAGGTATACTCCCCAGCATCTTTCTTCTCCACCTGACCCACCACCAGACGACGAGATTTGCCCTGTGACTCCACCTTGAACTTCTTGCTCGAGGTGATCAGTTTCCCCTCCTTGTACCATTTCACATCGGTCTTCTCCTGGGCCACCTCGCAGCTCAGGGTGGCATCTTCTGATAGTGCAGCTTTCACCTCTTTCTTCACTTTGTCCTTGTTTGTAAACACAACTTCTGGCTCTGAAAAGAGAGACAGACATCGATCAGCCCACTTGCAAGAGGATCAGGAGGCAGAGAACGTGTTGGAAAGCTGAATCCATTCTACCACTCTACAGCCCCAGCAGGGCAATGCGTCTGGAAGGAGTCTCCGTGACACCTTCTGTCCCTAGCTGCCATTTACCTGACACCTTAGAGACCTTAACATACATCAAGCCTCGCTGCCACACTCTCCCCTCAGGCTGAAACGAGCCCTTCCAGGAGAAAGAAAAAGAGGGCAGACATTGGGCAGACACCCAAATGCTCTCCACCATGACCCTGCTCTGACATGCACTCACAATCAGCTGTGGTGCAGGTTTCTTCCCGTTGCACCAACACGTCAGGATGGAGATGTGCAATCAGGACTTTATTTTCACAGCCCTTTTCCTACAGCAATGCGTTGCTCCCAAAGTTTTTCCAAGGATGCAGCTCCCCGTCTTAAAGATTTTATCATGTTTTATATAGAAGATATGTAATAATTATAACATTCATTTTTCTTAATAGGAAGTCTGGGCCAAAGAATCTTCTCTCACCTGTGACATCAATCTTGAAGGTCAGTTTCTGGCCAGCAGCCTCGCAGGTGTACTCCCCAGCATCTTTCTTCTCCACCTGACCCACCACCAGACGACGAGATTTGCCCTGCGACTCCACCTTGAACTTCTTGCTCGAGGTGATCAGTTTCCCCTCCTTGTACCATTTCACATCGGTCTTCTCCTGGGCCACCTCGCAGCTCAGGGTGGCATCTTCTGATAGTGCAGCTTTCACCTCCTTTTGTACCTTGTCCTTGTTTGTAAACATGTCTTCTGTCTCTGTAAGAAAGCCACAATAGTCACACAGAGCTTTTTTCAGTTGTCTTCTCCAATGATTAATCAATTTGGCCCTATTTCAGTATACTTGCCCCTTACAGGTAGCATCATGACAGCCCATTAAGACAAGAAAGCACTGTCATCTCTATTTTGCTGATAGAAGGTGAAGAGGTATATGGGAATTCTGGGATAAAGTTAAAAAATTATTGGAGGACATATTTGAACCTGGGACTAAGAGCACCGACACACATTGCCTGAACTCTCCTCCCTCTTCTCTTTTTCTCTTCCTATAACTCTCCAAGCTTCCAGTGAATTTGAAGGGAACAGCCC